>NW_026575125.1:1105000-3505000 GCF_905146905.1 Nyctereutes procyonoides
CATCTCTCCAGCCATCTACCTATCCATCTACCTACCTAACCATCCATCTAACTATCCAACCAACCACTTACCCAATTACCCACCTATTTACACATCGATGTATTCATCTAGCCACCCAGCATCCAACCATCCATTCATCCATCAATCTATCATCTGTATCATCTATTGCCTCATGCTCTCATGCATGCATGATAATGTGAAGAACTTCTCTAGCCTTGGGGGCACAAGGCATAAAAGCTATGGAATAGTTAATAGAACTCCAGGATACCAGTCAGGCTTGAAGCTCCAGGAAGGAAGAACATGGACACAGAGGGGAGGGAGAAAAGCCTGGGCTCCATAATTCAGATGCAGCAATCTCTTACTCTAGAAGACTGACTGACCACAAAGGGCATGGTGGACTATGATGTAGGGCCCAAGTCAGCATCTTGAGATCAGCACCAGGGTGTTCCCTAATCAGGTAGCCCAGTGAGCGGAATGTAATTCTATCCCTCCATGAAGGTGCTACTACAAGAACAGCTTTGTCTGTGGCCTGCTTTAAAGCCCCCTTGCTCAGGTCCAGATTGATCTAGGAAGGGACATGAAAATGAGCCTCTTAAAAAAAAAAAGGAAAAAAAGAAAATGAGCCTCTTAGTTGAGTTGTTGGGAAGGGGCAGTGAAGGACTCTTTGGATGAAGTCAGAGGCTGGAATGAGGAAAACGAAACCCAGGAGCAAAAGTTAAAGAGAAAGTGCAGAGGTGAAAAGAATCTGGAGCAGAGGTTGGAACAGAGATAGCATTTTCACCGGTGAAGGGCATAAAAGAATGTTCAAGGCAGGAGTACTTGGGAGGGTTAGTCAGTTAGGCATCCAACTCTTGATTTAAGCTCAGGTCATGATCTCAGGGTCCTGGGATCATGCTCCAGGTTGGGGCTCTGTGTTCAGGGGCGGGATGTTTGAGGATTCTCTCCCTCTCCCTTTACCCCTTCCTCCTCTCACTCACTAGTGCTCTCTCTCTGTCTCAATTAAATAACTAAATCTTCAAAAAAATATCCAAGGCAGAGGGAATTCTGGAAGTGCAGGGCAAGAGTTATTCATGAGGGTCTTATTAGTGGAACAGCATGGAATCCAGGGCAGCTATAGGACACATGGTGGGTCATGGAAGACGGATGTTTGGGGAGACTTGAAGATAGGAGGAGGTGGACAGGTGGCCATGGACTTTGGATTGTAGGCAATGAGACAATGGTGTAGGTGTGGGAAGTAGAAGGTCACTCTTCTGCATCACCTGGATTCCGTCAGGAAAGAGTATAAGTAGGGAAACCAGTCACGAGACCATTGTAATCGGAAAGAACAACTCACAGCAGGAGATGACAACAGACAAACAAAGGCTCGAGAGAGATTTTGACAAGGGAGTGAGGTACGGGAATGTGGAGTGCACCAAAGTTTCAAAATCACTCCCTCTAAAGGGTCAGTGGTGGGTGCTTATTTGCATCCTTGGAAGAAATCGCTGTGTTTTTAAAATAGAATAAATGGAAGATGCTTATGATGAAGATGTTTATGTTCTCGTAGAAGATGTGGGCAATGGGGGGACGTGTTAATGGTACTATTAGAAGTATTGTGTGAATGAGAAGGAAGCTCTCATTCCATCCACCCACCCATCCACTCATCTCTCCATACATCTACTCATCCATCTACCTACGTAACCATCCATCCATCCATCCATCCATCCACCCATCCTTCTACCCATCTATCCATTCATGTCTCCATCCATCTACCCATCCATCTACCTACCTAACCATCCATCTATCTAATCATCCACCTACCCAACTACCTGCCCAGAGAATGTAAGGCATCTGTAAAGATGTGCTTGAAGGAAATTCAGACTTTTAAGGGAGAGTGACCCCCTCAGAATTCAACTTTACAGACTGTAATAAAACGCTGGGGTTCGGCTACAGGAAGCAATAAACTATTTTTGAGTAGCTTAGTTTTAATTTATTTAAGGAGCAAATATAATTTTTTTAAAGATTTATTCATTTATTAGAGGAGGGGAGGGGAAAAGGGAGAAGGAGAGGATCTCAACTGGACCCTGCACTGAGCACGGAGACTGACCAAGAGGCTCGATCCCAGGACCCTGAGATCATGACTTGAGCCAAAATTAAGAGTCTGATGCTCAACTGACTTCACCCAGGTGACCCACAAATATATAATTTAAAAAAATATATCTCTCTCGGGGGTCCCTGGGTGGCTCAGCGGTTTGGTGCCTGTCTTTGGCCCAGGGCGCGATCCTGGAGTCCCGCGATCAAGTCCCATGTCGGGCTCCCAGCATGGAGCCTGCTTCTACCTCTGCCTGTGTCTCTGCCTTTCTCTATCTCTATGTCTATCATAAATAAATAAATAAATAAATAAATAAATAAATAAATAAATAAATAAATCTTTTTAAAAAATCTCTCTAATATAATGTCCAAAAGCATGATGCCAACTCAACCAGCAAGAGAAGCAAGATGTGCAGAGGATTTATGGAGTTTACATTTAGGGACTTCAGCACAAACATGCATCCTGACTTCTACTGGAGGAAAAGACAACTTACACAGGGATTTCCCCTGTTAGGATGCAATCCCCATGAAGGAGCGCCCTGTCTGAGTCAACAGAGGAACCAACGACCACCGCCATCCTTGAGAACCATTAGCATCAGAATGCTGGGGGCAAGGTGCCCAGCTTTTTTGGCCCGTAAATGGTTACATGGAAGGGAATGAGGAAGGCGAGTAGGTTCCTGGATAGGTGATAGCCTGGATAGGCTGCAAAAAACCCAGAGAAATAGCTCCTACAGTCTGTTCAGGATGGAGTTTCAGATGGGGGCATCCAAGTGGCATCCTCCCGCTGCGTACTTGATAGTACAAGAAATCAGTCTGCCCAAGATTTAAAACCGAGAAACCCACACTCACATCTCACCAAATGGACGCGACAAGCCATCTGTTGAACACAAACCAAGAAGAGCCTGTCTATAACTGTTTAATTGAAGAGTTGGGGAACACCCAACATTCCAATTAAGACGACCTGGCTCTGATCTCCTGGAGGCAGGCAGAAACGTGACTGGGATTTAAGATGTGGGAATCCAGTTAATCATGTTATTCTGGGTGTACAGAAAGGCTGTGTTAATTAGAACAGACACAATCAGCTTCAATCACGATTGCCCGCAACGTTCAGGGGGAACAAGGAAACCTTCTGCATCATGATGGATGTTAATAAGTTGTATATATAACTCAATACCCTCAGAGTCTCAAGTTAGTACATATATAATGTAAAATGTATTATCATAGAAAAATACACCAGTTATGAGTCATATATGTCATCTATCTGCATCTGCATGTAGGATATCTTTCTATGGCTGCGTAGGCTGAGCATATTAATACATGGGGTCAAATAGTCAAGAGGCATCTACACTGCGGGGCATGTCACAGGTCTAACACGGTAAATGTCCACTATGAGCTCCTAAGGAGAGGAAATCCAACAAGAAGTGGATTTATAGGTGGAGTCTTGTGATATCTACTGACCATCTTTCTGCTTTTGTATTCTGTGGAATGCATTTTGGGACAATCTGGCAAAGAACTTAGAAAAGATGACACCCAAGGACTGACCCTTGGCAGTGGGGTCATCACTTATCTGTCCCTAACTGTGAGGCGCACATGTGGGCCCAGTGATGCCTAACCTTGTGGCAGAGCCTGTCCTGATGCCCACCTAAGTCCCCTCACCCCTCCCTTCACTGTAATGGAAGTTTTGGGTCAGACACGCTATTCGGGTGGCCAAGAAGAGGGAGAAGAACCCAAGTCTGGAAGGAATCCTGGCATCTGGGGAAAGAAAAGGGGAAAAACGGGAGGGGGAGATCAAAAGAATATGAGACAGAGAAGAAGATGGTCTCAACATTGAGCAGAATCACGGCAGCCCAGACTGGGACCTGACACAGGATGGGGAAGCCCGTGGATAGAACGCCCAAGGGAGATGGAGCAGATACCAGCAGGAAACACATCCCATGAGCGTTTGGATTTGCAAGCTTGCGAGGAGAAACCACGCAGGGCAAGTTGCAAGAAACCGAGTTGAGGTTGGTGGCAGCTATGAGGTTGGCAAAGAAAAGGGCCCAGTCTTCACTAGACAGCGACCCTCAACTATACCTGTGGTTTTGGTTTAGAGATTAAGAAGAAATTCCGTCTCGTTAGAATTGTGAGGTCACAAAAAAAAAAAAAAAAAGCAAGAATTGTGAGGTCATGGCATGGACTTTCAAGGGAAGTCTTAAGCTTCATTTTCTGAGTGTTGTGCTGTTTTAAAAAAAGTGAAAAAGTCTTCTTCCAGCTGTGCCTTGAGTTCAATCCTATGATGGAGCCGCAGACTTTACCAGGAGGGCCCCACGCACAGGAGAATTTTTGCAAAAAATTAAAAAAAAAATAAAAATGAGTGGCAGGTGAAATTGCTTTGAGCTGCCAAAAAATCTAACAAACAGCCCGCTGTCAATTACTTGTCATGGGCTTCTCGGTGCTTTGCAAAGGCTTATTTTAGCTTTTGGGAAAAATCTACTTATCCCAAAATAAATGCCTGCAGTGGGTTGCTGTAGGAGAAATAGAGCCGCATCGTTCACTGGAAGACTGTGCAGGGAAATGATGCTGGTAGAAGCACACCTCCTAAATTACCTTAGAAAATACCAAAGGAGCTAAGCTACCGTGACCCTCACAATGAAGAGCATGCAGCACACTCGCTCTTAGAAACTGCAAAAGGAAAAAAAAAAAAAAAGAAACTGCAAAAGGAATTAGGTTCATAAACCGCATCGCGCACAGCTAGAATCGGAGGGTCCTCCTCGAGTCTTAGGAACTGTGCTGACCTGACACCGTATACCCATCGATCTAATTCCGGCAACAGAGTCGCGTGCAACTCTATACGAGACATCTGTTCTTATTTATCTTTCACTTTATTTCTTAGAATGGCAGATGCCATCCGGCAGAAAATGGAACCAGGGAGGGGAAAGTTTACAACCCCAGAACCTTCCCGGGTTTGGTCCGGGTTTGAGATTTTTCAGATCCTGGATGCAAACACCCAAACGACACCCTTGGATGTAGACATTTCATGACATCATGTCCCAGCGAGAAGAGCACATTTTATGCCAGCCATGCCTCTAGTGATACTATTTTAAGTCATTTTGGAAAAAACATCTCAAACTCTACTGTCTGATTCCCAAACTGGTACATGACCCAGGAGACGACGAGCAGGGACACCCAATGATACGACGGATTTTTCTTCCTCATCCCGTATCAGATAGCTGACCGTTTTGGGGAGCTCTGCTATATAAACATTTATTTTATTTTCCCGAGCACTATAACTGCTTTTCTCCAAGTCCCGAGCTCCCCATCCCGCCCCCGCGCCATGAAAATGTGTATCCTTCTCCTTTCCAACTAGGAACTCCGAATCTCGTGGACACATTCCAAAAAGGTGCATATCACTCCCTCTTGACCAATTTTTGTCATCCTGTCAGAAAAAAGATGCTAATATATCTATTGGGGGTCACTAGTCGCTTGGGGGCAGAGTAACCCCGCGGTGTAAGCCGATAATGTCCAAAATCCAGCCTGGCCCATCTCTCCATTGATTACGGTAGATGAATTTTGATGAGTCCGGCAAAGCAAGTATGTATGGGTGAGGACGTTTCATATTCTATTTTCCAGCATCCTGACAACAGGAAAACTACAGAACATTTCTGTGGACATATGGTTGCCTCCTCTTCTCCAACACCCAAGGTATTTCTCAAGAAACAGAGAATTTAGAATGTTCCATAGCGTTCTAAATGGACACCGCAACCTGAGCCATCTGAGACAGTCCTATAAGCTTTCTATCTAAATATAAATAGGGAGGTTTGGTGATTCATCTCTCAAATTCCGCTTTATTTGTGTGTTTAGGTGTCTGTTCTGTCCCCCATCACCGGGTGGCAGAGCAAAGCCTTCCTAGCTGGATGACATGAAGGCTTCCCATGGCAACCAGGAAATATCAGACTCACTCACCGTCATCCAATAGCCCTATGAGAAGGTGACCAATATGCAGCTACAGAGTTCAGCTGCGGGGAATGGCTAAGGGATCAAAGATGCCAGCCTCCCACATAGCCAAGTGCTATCAGGACCCCGGGTGGGATGCAAAGGAGAGAAACGTAACCCAATCCTGCAGGAGACCATTGAGGAGGCTCCAAATTAACCTTGGACCATGCACAGAAAGAATTAACAGCTGGTGACCGCCAGATTGCCGTCAGTAGCGGAGGATCTTTACTGGGGCAGGACTCATCCTGCTCGGAGCATCTGCCGATTCATTCCCTCCGGGGACCCCGTGTTTATTGAGCACGTGGAGAAGGTTATGCGAGAGGTGCTAGGACCTCCTCCTCCTTCTCCAGGAGTGGACACGTGTACATGAGTAATAAGGTCTCTATGGAAAGGGGTGTGTGAAGTCCACAACGGACGTTTAAACAAAGGCATTTCAAGTGGTGGAGTGACTCGTGGGGTCTCAGCAGAGTCCTTGCACGGGAAAAAGAATTGTGTTGTGAAGTTTGTCTCAGTTTTCTGACGCTGCTATGACAAATGTCTACACGCTGGGTGCCTCCCAGCAACAGAAATGTTGCTGTCCTCTCGGTGCGGAGGACAGAGGTCCAAAATCAAGGTGTTGACAGCACTGGTTCCTTCCGAGGGTTGCGAAGGAGAATGTGTCCCATGTTTCTCTCTCGCAGCTTCAGTGGCTGCTGGCCATCCTTGGCATTTCTGGGCTTGTAGATACATCATTCCAACTCCCGCCTCTGTCTTCAGATGGTCTTGTTCTCTACGTTTCTCTTCTCTTCCGTCTGCTACAAGGACATGAGTCATTTGAGTCTACCCCACATCTTGCGATTCTTACACGAATAGCATCTGCAAAGATCCTTTTCTGAATCAAGGTCACAATCCCCAGGTACGAGCGGTTGGGATGTAGGACGCATCTTTTTAGGGGAATGAAAATCCAACCCATTGTGGACCTTGAACAGTGTAGTCATGTAGGAGAAAGAAACACACACACACACACACACACACACACACACACACCAGGGAGGTCCATAAAATCATGAACCCTTTTCTCTTCCAGTGAAGGATTAGCCCCCAAGACATCTCGGGCATCCGTAAGCTACACAGAAGGTCAGTTTGTCTACAGGTTCGCAGATTCTCATGACGGGAAGTATGTCCTAGACTTTTGAGCATGTTCATGATTGGAGTAGAACCAAAGTTTTAAAACCTGGACCAATTTGTGTTGACAATACCCGCGTGTGGAATGATTTATTAGAAAGACCAAGAACGTGAGTCTTTTAGGGACTATGGGAGAAAAAAAAGATTGTCTAGGGACTGCTTAGGAAAAATCACCACGAGGCACAACTGAGAGGTCCAGCAAAGAGTTGGCATGCTTTTGGACTCTTGGGATGTTATCTGCTGATTTACTTCTCTCTCCTCAACCCATCCTATGGGCCCTGCCCCGTCCTGTTCTTCTAGTTCTCTCTTCTCATTTCTGTGTACATCCGTCGTAACAACTGCCTAACTAAGCGCTTAAGGATCCTCAATCCACCTTTCCCCCCTGGTTCAGAGCTCCTTGGGTGTGTCACAAAGTAGCCCAGTACTGATTATTATTATTATTTTTTTGCTTCTCAGCCCTCAATAGATAAGGGTCCCCTCACGTGGACAGGAATCTAACCGTGATCGAGTGGACCCCCATTCGCGGCGCACGTGCAGAAATGGCCTGTCATGAGACGAGCTCCACTTGGGGGCCATGACGTTGATGTTGAAAAGGAAAGTTCTGCTGAAGAGTTTCAGGCGGGGGAAGATGATGGAGGTGTGAATGAGCAGGACTTGGCAGCTACCCGGGGTGCGGACAAGTGGGAGCTCAGAGACGTCAACCTCAGAGATGATGAATTGCTTCCATCACCCTGTGGAATTTCTGCCTTCCCAAATCCAATTACCCAACATTGGGCAATCTCACTCTCTCTGTTGGCTTTGTCCCCAAGAATGAACTGTGCTGGGTGGGGAAGCACATAGCAATGCAGGATGCTCTCGTTCTTACCCTTTTTCTCTGTGACTTTTGGGTATTTCTCTGTTCCAGCTTGCCCGCTGGCTTCACTCCCTTCTCCCGGTGCCTCCACAGGGTGGTGCTTTGGGAGAAGACGCCAGACACATCTTGATGGTGTGTCCCGATGATTGAAGCTTGATAAGATCAGATTCTTTGTGTTCAACCAACACCTGGAGCATGAAGGCCATCCCTTCCCCTTAGTTCTTAGACTGGCTCTCAACTTTATGTCCTGGAACAAGTCGACGATGGTCATGGCCATGAAGCCATGGGGTAGGTGAGTTGTGGGTGGGACATCCCCACGAAACCTGAAACCTCTTCCCCCTGAGGTGGCTGATGCATCTTTATGCAAGATCCCTCATGAGTAGCGTGAGGGCCTTTTGGAGACATCACCTGGGAGCAGAAAAGTGCCCAAACCATGCTGTTGACAAAAAGAGTTTACATCTCACCTGCTAGTTGGGTAGATATGGAGAAAGACATTGATGGGGCAGCCCAGGTGGCTCAGTGGTTTAGCACCGCCTTCAGTCCAGGGCCTGATCCTGGAGACCCGGGATCCAGTCACACGTCGGGCTCCCTGCATGGAGCCTGCTTCTCCCTCTGCCTGTGTCTCTGCCTCTCTCCCTCTCTCTCTGTGTGTGTCTCTCATGAATAAATAAATAAAATCTAAAAAAAACCCACATTGATTTGCTTAATTATAGTTTGGAGGTGATTTCTACACACTAGGGCCATACTTCTTCCTGAGACTCAAGGTGGATAGTCCTTCCTGCCTCTTCCAGCATCTGGGGCTCCAGGCTGGTGGCTCCGTCCCTCCTGTCTCTGCTTCCATCCTCATGTGGCTTCTCCTCTGTGTCTGTGTCTCTTTTTCTCTCTCTTCTAAGGACACTCATCATTGGGTTTAGGGCCACCCTGATCCAGGAGGAGCTCATCTCAGATCTTTCACTTAAGTACATCTGGAAAGTCCTTATTCCCATTTAGGGTCACATTCTCACGTTCTAAGGATTGCGACCTGATATTTGGAGGGCCATTACTCAGCCCACCACACCTGGGAGAGAAGATCTCCTTGGGGCTGGACCACTCCTTCCCGCCATGCAAGACCGGTCAGGCTGCAGAATCTGAGCCCTGTTTCCTTTGTTGCACAGTCTCATGCTAGATAAAGGACCTCATCCTTAACAACCAGAAAGCTTCACTGGAACTCTATTTCCTTGAGAGCTCTGAGAGGAAAGGAGGCATTTGTGGGAACAAACACAGCAGAAGGGGAACTTCCATTGCTCTGTGCATTTTGTGGGTGTAGTCATCTTCCCAGATAGCCAGAAAGCAAGGCACACGAGGCTTGCACTTGATGCCAAGATTTACAGAAGGAAAAGGTTTCCAAAAGGTGAGAGCCAAATTAGGAAAGATGTCTCCCCCCCACCCATCCCCCAAAAGAGCGGCAAGGCCTTGGTAAGGAACCTTCCAATGTAACTTGAGATTTTGAAAGCACTGCAAAAAAGGAACGAGAAGGATTGAAACTATCTGGTCGTAATCAGGGAAACGATGGCGCCAACTGTCAAGATATGCCATTTTTACGCTTTCCAGTAATTAAAAACAGGTGCTTCTAGTGCACGAGGAAAGCCATATGTGTACGGTGGGCTGTTTCCAAAAAGGACGGGTGAGGCAATGGAGCGTCTCTTTCAAAGCAAAGCACACGTCCACGTGTTTCTGGGAGACAGCAAGTTTCCACACCGTGGTATCTCTAGATCCCCTTCCCGTAGCCGCGGGCATCTCCTTGAACAAAAGTAGGGGTCGTGTAAGCGCCCTGTAACATGGGAAGGTTCCCATAATAACCAAGTCCCTGGCTTCTGTATTTATGATGCTCTGACATGGTGGCGTCTTGCTGACCCTCGAAGGACGGCCCCTCCCAGGGCTAGCTAGTTCAGAGAGACACCAAACACCACCCTGGGAGACATGCCTTTTGAATGCAAACGAACCACTCCAGGGCCCACGCTGCCCACTGCCTCCTTTATGGGGTTCTCATATTCCGGGACAGCTGCCCAAATCTCCCCAGGAGCAGGTGCCACACAACTGAGACAGCCCCCATGCCCAGCAACCTGCTGAAACTATTCACAGTGGCCGATGCTAAGCCTACTCACCCTGCCTGTCCCGTTCCTTCCCACGGAAACCACGATAAAGACTCTTGTCCACGTTTCACCCTCTCCTTCTGCCTCCCGACCAACCGGGCTGAAGCTTCCCCACTCGGCCATGCAAGCATGGTGTGCCCCCTCCCTTTGGGGACTGTCAACTATCTCTTCTCCCCCATCTTTATGGACATAAAATGGACACATAAAAATTGTATATATTTAAAGTGTACAATTGATGTCGTTATATACATAGATGTTGTGACATCACCACAAGCCAGCCGACGACGAACACACATATGTATCATCCCAAACAATTACAATTTCTTTGTTTGGGGAGATGCACCCTCACAGCACACTTCAACTACACGATAGTCTTATTAAGTATAGTCACACGTTGCTATAAATCTCACGTACAAACCACCTTCGGACCTGCTGGCCATCCTATACCCGAATGATAATAAAGCTCCCTGCCCTGAAATTTCCCGGTCAGAGTGTTGCGAAATTGTGTCTGAAGCAGACGTGATGCTGCTTAACCCGGCTCCTGTCATTTGCCATCAGGATTCATCTTGGGAGCCATCTGCCCCAAGCAGCGGCAGGCATCAGTCATCATCAACCATATGGAGCAAAAGAACTCCCTTTTGGATACCAAAGAGTTCGTATCCCCACGTGATCCCCACGTGATCCCAAACAGCACAGCGTTCTTAGAATGAGGACGTACAATGTCCCCAAAACAGCTACGACTCATTTTGTTGTAACTTATTATGTATTTGTATTTTATCTGAAAAAAAAATTAACCATGCGTTCATAGTTGGCACGTAATATTGATGAGTATTTTCTGTTTTGGGGCAGCTCTTGGGGTGGATATGGATCTGCGGCCCCATGCAGTGATTCATTACCTTCTGCCCTCTTCACTTGCCCCCACTATAGACCTAAAATCCGCCCACTGAGGACCGTTCCTCTGCATGCTGTTCCCCTCCTACCACCTCCAGCGACTATGCTAGGAATTCTATTTGCTATACCAGGTACAGGTTTTAAAATCGGATAGCCTTAACCCTGAAGGTTGGAACTGGAATATGCAGGAAATGCTTCCATAGAGGGCTCTTCTGGAGATTATTGAAGGGTGCCATCCACGCAAAGTGCTCATGAGCACCTTCCTGTGTTTACTAACTACCACCTCCCAGGGTCCACCTGCACCCCCAGAGCTCCCCCCTCCCAGGGTCCACCTGCACCCCCAGAGCTCCCCCCTCCCAGGGTCCACCTGCACCCCCAGAGCTCCCCCCAGGGTCCACCTGCAGCCCAGCAGCTCCCCTCCCAGGGTTCGTCTGGGGCTGTGGTCCCACCCTGGGGCCTCATACTGAGGTGGGTGTTGAAATGTCTCACCAGCTACAATTCTCAGTCGAGTGTTGAAATGCCTCACTGAGTACATTCATTGAGCAACAACACATGTTTATGAGACGCCAGTTAAATGCAGCACACCGAGGGGCAAGTGAAAGAGATAATATGTGCCTTGAAGAGCCCGGTCTCCCTGGACAGAGTCACCAAGTATTACGGGCTGAATTATATCCCCTACAATGTCTATGTTGAAGCCCTACTCCCCAGGAGCTCAGAATGGGACTATATTTGGAGATGGGGGTCTTTAAAGAAGGGATTAAGGTAAAATGAGGTCACTAGGGTGGATCCTGATCCAATAGGACTGGTGTTCTTATAAGAGGAGTAGATGAGGACACAGACACACACAGAGGGACAACCAGGTGAAGACACAGAGACGAGGCAGTGTCTACATGCCAAGGAGAGAGATCTCACGAGAAACCACCCTTGGCCGCACCTGGATCTCCGACTCCCAGCCTCCAGGACCGGGAGGAATAAACGTCTTTTGTTGAAGTTGCCCCATCTATGGTGATTTCTTGTGGCAGCTCAAGCAGACTCACACAGAAGTCGAGGACTACAAAACAAGAAGCACCATGAACCATGGCCAAGTGGAGGTGGGAGGAGGTGGCAGATGCACGTCCAGGCCAAGGAATTGTCATTTGCACCGAGATTAGACCTTTCCATACTGTGGAAGCCTTTTTTTTTAAATTTTTATTTATTTATGTATGATAGTCACAGAGAGAGAGAGAGAGAGAGGCAGAGACACAGGCAGATGGAGAAGCAGGCTCCATGCACCGGGAGCCCGATGTGGGACTCGATCCTGGGTCTCTAGGATTGTGCCCTGGGCCAAAGGCAGGCGCCAAACTGCTGCGCCACCCAGGGATTCCCCATACTGTGGAAGCCTTAAGCTTCCCTTCCGTATTTGCAAAAATCGCAAAAATCGAGGCCTCCACCAGGAGCCCCAGAGCAGGTCTGTTGCTTCTTTGCATTTCCGTAGACCCCTCCCGAGAGGGATTCCACAGTTGATTGTGATGGAGAGGATTAAGAACTCTACATTCATTGTATGTTTTGTAGTTGGGCCATGGTCTCTTGTCATTGTTTGGCCTCCAGGTTGGCCAGCACCCTGGGATGGACCCCTGGGCTTCAGCCTGAGTCAGGGAGGAAGATGGGCCCTGGTGGGTCTTCAGCTCAGAGAGAACTGGCATCAGAAGGGGGCCTCCCTTTGACTCCAGGCCCCATTCAGGCCAGGCTCCAATGTAGATCATCACTGTAGCCCTCCATACATCATACATCACTCAGACATTAAAAAAACGATGCCACGGGTAGGTTGGGGGTGAGGGGGAGTGGGGAGTGGTTGTTTAATGGGTCCTGAGTTTCCGTCTTGCAAGATGAGAATAATTTTGGGGACAGATGGTAGGGACGGCTTCACTACCACGTGAATGTACTTAATACCGCAGAACTGCAAACTTAAAAATGGTTCGCGTAGTGCTATTTTACCACAATTTAAAATAATAATAATAATAATAATAATAATAAAAAGAACAATTTGAAGAAAAGTCATCAAAAGATTCCAAATCAGAATGGCCAGAGAAAGGCATTGAAGGTGTCTGCGGGGCTATCTAGAGAAATACATGCTTTCAGCCTAGGGCTGGTATTGTCTCTCGAATCTGCTGAGTACGTGTCCAGATGTCACAAAGCCAAGACAAACCAATGACACGCAGAGGACACCTTGTAGACCAAAAGTAAAACTATGCACATTTACAGTACTGGTTTCCAATGGGCGCCATGTTGCAGTGTGACCTTCCAGGGATGGGTTACACCCAGTTGATGATGAAGACACTAGAAGACTGAGAAAATAGCAATGTCTGCCTTGTGTTTTCCGGGTGGAAGGGCAGACAGAGCTCTTGCATACAGAGTGTCTCGAAGGCTGCCTTCATCTTACATAAATAAATGGCCTTTTTGCAGAGAGACGTCAGGGTTGCGCTGTGCGCGGCGTGCGCCTTTTTCTCCTTGACCTTCATGGAGGCACGATGAGGTAGGTCCGTGTGGTCATCTCCATTTTATGTGCGGCTGAGCTCCTATTCAAACTCAGGAATGGTGTTCAAGTGCTCAGCAGAGCACGGTGGCTGGGCGGCAGGGAGGATTAAATTGGACTTCGAGTCTAAACAATGAATGAAGGGTACATGTCGTCTGCTGCTTTCCTCAAAGTGTCTATCACCTGAGGGCTGCTTGGTGGCCTCAGGAAATGAGCTTTTGATGCACCTGTTAAGGACAGAGGAAGCTGCGGGAGGGCAGGGTAATGTTGGGCAGAGTCTGCCCTGCTGTCCGGGTCCCTTCCTAATGAATACGAGTGTTAGAGCTCAGACAGCACAAGCCCCAGGCAGCGGATCAAGCGGCCACACGCCTAGTGTGCTGCTGTGTGCACAGAATTTCTGGACACTTTCTGTGTTTTCAGCTGCTGCCTCAGATTAAAGACCGCACTGCCAGATACATGATTTTTGAATATAGAACAGGATGAAATAGTCTAACCCGAAGCTTTCTAGCTCATTTAGTACTGTAGCTGTTTCTACTGGGATTTTTTTCTTTTCCCCTTGGGTTTGTCCTCCATCATGATAAAAGATCTGAGCTGGTGATGGGTGGCTAAAGAGTCTCCATCTGCTGGCTCACATGGTGGTGATTGTGATGGTGTAGACAATGGTGGTGGTGGTGTGGTGGTGATGATGCTGTTGACGATGGCGATGATGGGGATAATGATGATGGCTACCGGGATCCCTGGGTGGCGCAGCGGTTTGGCGCCTGCCTTTGGCTCAGGGCGTGATCCTGGAGACCCGGGATCGAGTCCCACGTCGGGCTCCTGGTGCATGGAGCCTGCTTCTCCCTCTGCCTGTGTCTCTGCCTCTCTCTCTCTCTCTGTGTGACTATCATAAATAAATAAATTAAAACAAATGATGATGGCTACCAACAGATTTTGATCCCTTACTACCTGTTTGATTCTCACAGACCAGGCCTCTGCATCCTTTGTTTCACATAATTGGATCTTTTCAAAAAGACTGAGCTTGGCCATCTATTCAGTTCTGCAAATGGTACCCTACCGTAGCATGCACGATCCTTCAACTCTCATTTGGTTTTTTTTTTTTTTACCCCTAGAGTCTGATCACTTTCTCTTTATCATTATTACACCATAATATGTAATTATGATGCCTACTGCTCACTATATCCCCTGTATTACACCATAATATGTAATTATGATGCCTACTGCTCACTATATCCCCTGTATTACACCATAATATGTAATTATGATGACTACTGGTCACTATATCCCCTGCTAGTCATAAGCAAAATGAGGCCGAGGATCTTTGGTTGTTTTGCTCCCGATCAGCTCAACAAATCCTTCAGGACTTGAATCTTCGAGAAACTCCCATGAGGTGGTAAAATGATAGCTCCCATTTGCCAGATGAGGAAATAAAAAGTAAATAAGTGGCCACAGTGAAAGGTAACATAAGAACTGGAACTCGAGCCTTCCATGATCCATGTCCTCTTGACAGTATTGTTCTCTGACGCTTGATGAGTACGCATCAGTGGGTATGATTATTTGAGGATGAATGCACTTTCTACTCACACTTCAGGGTTACCTACATGCCAGAGGCCCCAACACTACACAGCATTGTCTAGACTCTTTTTAAAAAAAAATTTTTTTTAATTTTTATTTATTTATGATAGTCACAGAGAGAGAGAGAGAGGCAGAGACATAGGCAGAGGGAGAAGCAGGCTCCATGCACCGGGAGCCCGACGTGGGATTCGATCCGGGTCTCCAGGATCGCGCCCTGGGCCAAAGGCAGGCGCCAAACCGCTGCGCCACCCAGGGATCCCTGTCTAGACTCTTAAAACAAGAATGAGTACCAGTCATGACGCAGGGCAGCTAATCAGATGTGATCTCATGGGAGTCGGACACAATGGAGACCATGTCAGGATTACTCACAATGACCAAAAGGTAGAAAGGGCCCCTAATTGTCCATCAATGGATGGTAATTCTGAGTTTAACTTTTTGAGGAACTCCCACATGTCTCCACTGCAATCATGGAAGTGTTTCATTTCCGGGCCAAAAAAAAAAAGAAAACAAACAAACAAACACCAGTAAGCATCTGTTTGATTAAAAAGACAAAAAAATGAGGTGAGGTGATGGTGAGAACACAGAAATGAGAAGCTTCCCATGTTGCTGGCACAAAGGTAAAACGATACAGCCACACTGGGGGAGAAAAGTGTGGGAGTTTCTCAAAAAGTTAAACTCAGGGGATCCCTGGGTGGCGCAGCGGTTTGGCGCCTGCCTTTGGCCCAGGGCGCGATCCTGGAGACCCGGGATCGAATCCCACATCAGGCTCCCTGCATGGAGCCTGCTTCTCCCTCTGCCTGTGTCTCTGCCTCTCTCTCTCTCTCTGTGACTATCATAAGTAAATTTAAAAAAATTAGAAAAAAAAAAGTTAAACTCAGAATTACCCTATGACTCAGCAATTCTACGTCAGAGAATATTTCCCGAAGAACCGAAAAGTGATAGGTTTCAATAAGAACCTGTGCAGAGATGTTTACGGCGGGATTACTCACAATAACCAAAAGGTAGAAAGGGCCCCTAATTGTCCATCAACGGATGAACAGATGAACAAACATGCGATAGTCACACCAGGGAATATTATTCAGCCATGAAAAAGGGAGCAAAGTACAGATCCGTGCTAGAATGTGGATGAATCTTAAAAATGTGATGCTAATTGGGGGGGGGCTGCCTGGCTGGCTCAGTTGGTGGACCATGCGACACCTGATCTTGAGGTTGCGAGTTTCAGCTTCGAGTTGGCTGTAGAGATTACTTAAAAAATAAAATCTTAAGAAAACATTACGTCGTTGGAGATTACACTTGATTGAAAACTAGTATGCTCATCGGACATGACGCGAATGGAAAATGTTACGGTAATTCACGTTCATGGCTAATCACGATGAAAACGTGTATCCCGTAGTGAATTTCTTCCACCTTACTCTAGCTCGGGTGGACTCGGTGCTAACCGAGTGCTGGCCTGTCCACGTTTTCATTTCTCTGTGATGTGCGGCCACGAACGCTCAGGATTTGAACAAAACGGTGTCCTCAAGAAGTCTCCGGCCCTATGAACAAATTTGCCCTCTTACGCCCCCATTTAAAGGACACTGAACTAAGTAAACGGGGGAACCTCTTACATGGTTATACGGCTGTCGGTTTCATTTTTGAAATGTAAACCGAGGAGCCCTGCTTTATGTCATGCTGCAGATACAATGACAATTCCCCCCCAAAGAGCATGAAATTTATTTATCTGAGGAAACCAAGAGTGCAGATAAACAATTTCAGTAAATTTTAGGGCCCTGTGAAGAGCCAGCAGCAGGCTGCATTCCTGTTGGGAGACATCCAGTCATTTCGTTTCATCACGGAAATGAAACCCTCTCCTTGGAAACAGTCAGGCGGGCAGAGAAGTCCTCGGAGGAGCCCGGAGCTGTCAGCATATATAAAGCGTCTCTACTGTTCTCCCCAGAAGCGGTTTTGGTCGATGCATTTTTCAAAAGTTTCTAAAAGTCTGCTGGCAAAATTAGACGCTAGCTGTCTTTAGAGAGAATGTCCTACGATTTTCTTGAAAACGGGGGATATTGGGTAACGACGAAAGCCTAAACACAAGCAATGAGCGAGCGTTTATTCGGAGACGGGGATTGCTTCACAAATTATCCTTGGAATCACAACAGTGAGCAGAGAGAGAGAGAGAGAGAGAGAGAGAGCGTTTAAGAAGCAAACAAAATTCCCAGTCACGTAAAACCCAAGCCCCGGGGGATATTAGATATGTCTGGTGTCTGGTTGGAGAACATTCTCCAGTCCCGGGAGTGGAAAGCAGAGCAGCGTTACCAGGGCATCGCTCTGTGCTGGGATGAATGGCAATTGAAGAAAACGGTGGATATGAAGCAGAAGGAAAGCAAAGGTAGAGGGAGGAGCAGAGACCCGCGAAGTGGGGTCAAGGCCGGGGGCACAGAGCTCTCATCCGAAGGTTGCAAGATCATGAATGCACGTACCGTGTCTCGAGCGTGTGAGAATTCTGTTGAAATGAGCAGAGAGATCACGGCTGGGCTGAGCGGCTTCGGTCATCCACAAGCAGCTTTGTGGACGCCACATTCTTGAGTGTCCACACCTGAAAACGCCGGAATCGAGGAGTCTACGCCAAGGCGAACGTGCCATTTTAGAAAACGGTGGGCCGTCGCCTGTGGGCATCAACCACCTTTCCTCCCCTGTCTGACACAATGAGATAAGGCCCAAGGAGGAAAAAGCAAGATGTGTTTTCTGAGACACGGATTTGACTCCGTCAGTCCCTTATTCGGAAACATGTTGGTGATGTACACTTCAGGAAGAGAAAAAGTTAAGTAAAAATCATAAAATAGGGAAAAAAAAAAGTGCGTTGGTTCCTCTCCGTTATCTGCAGGACGATATCAATGTCTTGGTCCAGTATCCAACCGGACGCCCCTTCTACCTCTTCCAGGTGAACTCAGTGTGGTCCACCAAATAAGTCATTTCTTCAATCAACCCTGTCAGGACCCGAGACGTACGTATTTCTCACTTTCCCGAGGAGAAAATTCCTCACGTCCGCTTCGCAGGTCAATGGCAGAGCTGGGGATTCAACTCTGGGTCTCTAGGCTCCTGACCTGGGCTTATTCCAGTATGAGGCTGTCCACACCAGAAGCCCGTCTTCTCCTGGAAATGCTCCACCACGAATTACTTAAAATAGATAAAAATGCTGCCTTATCCAACATGATAATTAACCGGGTATCTGGATCTTTACATGTGAATTATACACGCGTGGATGTGTGCGACTGTTGTAAGTAGAATAATAGACTCGTCACAGTCAACGTACTTCAACATTTGATAGAAATTTAAGTAAATGATCGCTGATCTTGAGTCTTGCAATTTCATGTTCACATTTCAGAGGAAATAAGACTTTTTCAGGCCTGAAGTCCCAAACACTCTGCAATGCAGCACTATGTGTATATAATATATTATAAATATATTATTTATATTATAAATATCATTTATTTATAATGGTTATAATTTATAATTATAAATAATTATTTAATAAATTAAATTAATATATCAATATATTATCAAAATATTATTAAATATTATATGTAATTAAATATTATATAATTATATATATCTATACTTGTTCATATATGTTGTGTAATTATAATTATATAAATATATAATTATATTTATATTTATATATAAGTTTTTATATAATATATAATTATATATGTTATATATAATTATATTATATAAATTATAGATTTATAAATAAATAGAATTATAATCCATAAATAAATAAATTATAAATTTATATGTAAATAAAATTATATAATATATGTAATATATTTTTATTATATAAAATAATATATATAAAATATATTTTTTATTATATTTAAATATAATTTATAAATATATAATTATATATGATTTTATATATATAATTATAATATTATTTATATTATAAAGAAATATATATTTTATATATATATATATATATTTTTTTTTTTACTCCAGGGCACATATAGAAAGTGTGATGGTGAGTTTTATGTGTCAAACTCGGTAGGTTGTGCCACTGAGATTTTTTAATTTTTATTTTTTTATCGAACCCTAGTGTAGATGTGGTTGTAACGCTATTTTTTACGTGAGATTAACTTTTATTTATTTTATTTTTTTAAAAATTTTTATTTATTTATGATAGTCACAGAGAGAGAGAGAGAGAGAGAGAGAGGCAGAGACACAGGCAGAGGGAGAAGCAGGCTCCATGCACCGGGAGCCCGACGTGGGATTCGATCCCGGGTCTCCAGGATCGCGCCCTGGGCCAAAGGCAGGCGCCAAACCGCTGCGCCACCCAGGGATCCCGAGATTAACTTTTAAATCAGTAGACTTGCAGTGAAGCAGATGATCTTCCATAATGTAGGTGGGCCTTCGGTTGGCGGCCTTGAGAGAAAAGGACTAAGGCCTCCAGGAAAGAAGGAGTTATGCAAGCACGTGGACTTACCAGTCAAACTATAATATCAGTGCTTCCCTGGGTCCCCAGCCTGCTCGTCAACCTTGCAGATCTTGGACTTGCCAATTTTCACAATCATGAGCCAATTCTTTAAAATAAATCTCTTGGTATCTATCTGCCTATCTATCCAACCATCCATTATTTATCTATCCATTCGCCTACCATCATATGTATTTACCCATCCATCCATCTATCCATTCGTCAGTCTATCTATATCTCCATCTATCCATGCATCTATCTTATCTATTATCATATCTATCATATCTATCTATCCATCCATCTATCCATCCATCTACTATCATGTATATTTATCCATCCATCCATCTATCCATCCACCAATCTATCTATACTCCGTCCATCCATCCATTCATCATCTATCTTATCTATCTACTATCATATCTATCTACCTATTATCTATCTGTGCATCTATAATCTATCAATTATCATATCATCTATCTACTATTATATCTATCCATTTATTATCTATCTATCATCTATCACCTATCCATCCATCCATTCTATGCATCCATCCATCCATCTATCCATCCATTATTTATCTCTCTCTCTATCCACCTACTATTATATATATATATATCCATCCATCAGTCTCTGTCCATATCTCCATTCATCCATCCATCATCTACTCTATCTACTATCATATCTTCCTCTCATCATCATCATCATCATCATCATCATATCTAGTATCTAATCATCCATCATCTATCGATTATCATATCTATCACTTATCTTTCTACTATTATATCTATCCATTATCTATCTATCTATCTATCTATCTATCTATCTATCTATCTATCATCTATCATCTATCTATCTATCATCTTTCCTATTGGCCATGTGCCTCTGGAGAACCTTGACTGATGCAAAAAAGTAATAGTTAGACACACAGGGTAGCCAAGGCTGCACCCAGCCAGAGACCATGAGCTCTGGGCCTCTGCCTCACCCACTGCCAGCCCACCCCACTGACCCAGGGTTCAGAACAACCAAATCCCAGGTTCACCAGGGCCCTTGGGAGCCATGGTGGAGCCTCACTGAGCCTACAGGCTGCAGTCTCTACGGCTCAGTAAGAACGACAGGAGACAAAAAAAAAAAAAGAACGACAGGAGACGGTGCCTGCATTAGTAAGTGAGGTTCTTCTTCTCTTGTTCCGCCCGTCACTCTTACCTAAGAGAAGGGCTTTCCTGCCTGCCTTCCCTCCTCTGCTTGGTGGACAGACTGGGTAAGGGGCAGCAAGCGGATGAGCTTTATGGGGAAGCAGAACCGAAAGCAGGGACTCAGCTAACAGATTAGAATAAGGATGTCACAAACTGCTGTATGCCCTGGGGCCAGACCTCCTTGTAAGAAGATCAATGGAGCAAAATCCATCTTCATTGACCTCAAATGAGCTGAGGCCCTGGGGAGCAACATTGGCCTGGCCCATTGCCCTGACTTCACTCACTCCCTGTGTCTCAGGGGCCTCCAAGCTTCCAGGGAAAATGCATCATCACTTTAAAACTTTAACCTCACTAATAAAAGGGAAAATACAAATTACAAAGTCCTCATTTTGTGGTGTTGAAATAAGGGGAAAAAAAGTCGGTAAAACCCAAAGGCAAATGCATTTTTCTCTGTGATAGGACTTCCCTCTGAATAGGGACTGGAAGCTCTGGGAATCCTGGCAGGATGGGGCTACACTAGTAGGGCTGCTGGCCTGGGAGCAGGGAGCCCAGGCATGGTGCCAGGGAGGGGAAGCAGGCTGCTCCCACTCTGCAGGGACGGGTGAGACCTTCCTCGAGGCAGGTCCTCTATGCCCAGGGAAGTTCCTGGTTTGGGGACACTCAGTATGGGAGTCTGTAGTGGTCACTGCTCCCAGCGGGTTGGAGCGCAAGCATTTCTACCCTTCAGGAAGGGGATGGAAGTTTGTGCAATGTCGTGCCACAGCCACCAAAGTGGGCGTCTGCAAACTACGGTGTCTGGGCTTTTGTCAATAAAGTTTTATTGGCACGTGGTCAGGTGCCTGCATTCATACATTGTCCATGGATACTTCCCGGAAACAGTAGCACGGGTGAGTTGCAACGAAGACTTTCTGGCCTGGAAAACCCAAAATATCCACTGTCTGGTCGTCTACACAAACAGGTTGCTAACTTCTGACTTTTGGTATCTAAAACCCTTCCAAAGTTTCCTTTTAAGATAAATACAAAAACCCTTAGGTTCATAATATCCCGTCGAGGCTCTGCGGGGTTTTTAAAGATTAATAAGGAAAATAAAGAAACATTTAAAATGTGAAACCACTGCATCCCAAAAACTCATTTTTTTTTGTGTGTGTGGTTGTTTTGGGAAAAACCTGCTGAAACCCTCAACTTCACAATACGCTCAGCCCTGACTTATCACGGATGTCATCGAGTGATGTCAAAGCGACGACGCTGGGGTTCGGGACCTGTTGCAAGCCCGCCGGCGGGGCACGGGCCTGTGTGTTTTATCTGACACGTTGCAGCTGCTGATACCGGAGCAGGGCGGGAGCCAACGCAGGGCATGGATGTAAGGGCCCAATAGAGAAATGGCAAGCGAGACACTCCCCCGCCAGCAGGCTTGATTCATCAGCACCCCCGGAATGAACCTACGGCCTTTCCATCCCCAGGCTGGCGACAGCCTGTTTTAGGGAGCTGGAAAGAGGCTTCACTGGCGGTTCCTGTGTTCTCTGCAAATGTGCCTTCACAGTGACTTCCACGGCCCTCCTTCCGGAAGCTCTGTTTTCTCCGTATCTATTCATACGCACTCACACGCACGTGAACAAAACTGCACACATGCAGTGGACGCAGGCACTCCCACACTCATACATTCATGCATGCACGCACATATATGCATGTAAATGCACACATGCAGCTCACACCTGCACACGTACGTTTACTCCTGTAGTCGTTCACGCATGCACACAGGTGCATAGAAATGCATGCCTGTGTTTCTTGCACACACACGTTTACATACACGTAGTCACACACTCATGCACACACATTCACAATCATGTAAGTGCACGCACACATTTGCTTATGCAGACATACATGCATGTACACATGTGCTTAGAAATGCATGGATGTGTTTCTCTCACACACACATTTAACCATGCACACACATCCACACACTTGTGCACACTCATTCCTACACACACATGCATGCACATACATGCATATAAGTGCCTACATGCAGCTCTACCTACAGATACATTTACTCATCACACATATTCATGCATGCTTGTAAACATGTGCGTACAAATGCGTGAGTGTATTGTGCATGCCACGTTTGTGCACACCAATTCACACACCTGTGCACACACTCATACACGCATATGCACATATACACTTGTGCACATTCATTCATGCATGCATGCACCCATGTGAATGTAAATGCACAAACCACTGCACACATGCACGAGGCATCCACACAGCCTTGCACCCTCTTACACATGTACACACATGGGCACACATATGAAACTCCTTGTGACATTTACAATATAAAACAAAGTCCAAGTGTTTATGTTTGGATGTCCCCTTCAAAAGCAGTGAATCCACGACAAAACCCATCTTCTTTTCCCAAACTGGTCCCTCCCTTCCAACTTCTGGTGTTTTCTTAGGGAGATATTTCAGACAAGGAACCTTCTCTCAAGCCCCCAAGCAGCTTGGGATGCTTTGACCCATGACATGCTTTGCGGGAGGCAGTGACCTATGACTTGCTCTCTGGTTTTATAACTCTGCTGTCTCACTTCCCTGTCCTACAGAACTAAGGAGAAAAGGCTCAAGCACAATGTGACAATGGCAGCCACCGTATTAAGCACCTGCTCCCATCATTTCTCATTACTCTGGGGCTTTTATAGTTCCTGCTTTACAGAACGAGACACTACAGCACAGCGTGGTTACACATCTCTCTTGGGGTTGTGGGCACACAGGAGGGCAGTGGCGGTGCCAAGATGAGTCCTGTCATTTATACCACATGCTGTCGACCGTCTCTCCACCTTCATGGCTCCTGGGCCTCCTTCCAGCCCAGAAATCCAAGCCTCTGGACCGATCCCTGTCTCTGGCTTCCCACTCGTCACCATCAGACACTCTCTCTTTGGAGTCAGAGCTCACATTCAAGCCATTATTTGCGTCTGCCCAGAACTCTTTGGCCGCCTGCTTGGGTTCCTTTGTGCAGCCCTCCTCAGCTTTCCACCTGTGCTGGTCTTTCTGGGGTGCTCAGTTATGATGGGATGTCCTTGCTGGGAAGCCATCTTTCAGGAGGATGCCATAATGGGAACCCTACGGATCCCCAAATGTGCCTTATCATGTCGCCATCCATCCCCAGAATCCAGATCCTCACCAGCCATTCTCCACCAGCTTGCAACAAGCACCTCCATGTGCAAGGCACACCCAAGAGCTAGAAGGAGTTGAGGAAGTGTCCACACATGATCCTGGGTGACCCTGTCATCACCTAATGTCCAGAGGCTCCAGCCAAGGAGCCAGGGGAGGTCTGAAGTGTGCCCTGCTTGGTCACCAATGGCCATGCCTCCATTCGGAACCTGCCTCCCAACTTCCCCGCTCTCCTTAGCCCAGTCCACCCACTGTCCCATCTTTCTTTCCTTGCATTGCAAATTCCCCCTGTCGCTCTCAATTCCCAGATGCTGGGGCCACTGCAGAGAGAAATCTTTCCAACCCGAGTCACATCATTCTCCTGGACTTGGTCTCACGACACTCCCATGACATGAGTCTCCTTTGCTTCTGGAATCATCAAACCGATCCCTGCCTCAGAGCCTTTGCATCTTCATGGAGCACTCTGCCATCCTAGATATACGTATGTCTCATGCCCTCCATCGAGGTGGTCTTTGCTTAAACATCGCCCCTTCTCTGATCCTCTCTCAACTCTCTCCACCTGCTTCTATGCCTTATCTGACTTTATATTTCTTCTTGGTGCTCATCATTCTCTGTGTGCATTTATATCTATGTATCTATGCACTTATCCTTCCATCCATCCATCCATCCATCCATCCATCCATCCATCCATCCAAGCAACCATCCATCCATCTTATCTATCCATCTGCCATCCATCCATGCATCCAATCTATTTACCATCTATCTATCCTTCCATTTGTCCATCCATTCATCTGTCCATCCATTCATCCATCTATCCATCCACCCACCCATTCATCCATTCATCCATCCATCCACCCGTCCACCGTCTGTCTGTCTATCATCTATCTATCTATCTATCTATCTATCTATCTATCTATCATCTATCTATCATCTATCTATCTATCTATCTATGAAAGTGGTTAAAAACTGGGGAAGTCTATGCCCCTAAAGGACACTAGGTAATGCCTGGAGACACTTTGGTTGTCAAATAGGGACAGGGGACTGGTTCTGGCATTTGTTGGTTGGAGACCAGAGATGCGGTTCAACAGCCTACAGAGCCCAGGACGCCCCACATCAGAGAGTCATCCAGCCCCAGATGTCAGTAATCCCCAGGCAAAGAAGCCCTGGTCCAGCAGATGAAGGCATCTTAAGAGACTGAATGCTGCAAAAGCAGCAGTCTGGGAACATCCCCTGAAAAGCATGCACTCTGCCACAGAGTAGCCGCTGAATCAGCCTGTGTGTCTGAAAGCTGCAGTTAGAATCACCACGACCTTGCAGTCATTCGGGCTTCAGGGAAGGTGTCATTTCCCAGAAAGCAGGACCCTATTGCAGCATCTTATCCAGTGATGCTCTTTGCAGGACACCAACCTTTTACAAAACCCAGTATTTAAAAATTCATGTTGCGGGCCGCTTCAGAATGTAAGACATCTCTGCTCCTTGGCTTTGAGAGAGGAGGGTCAGACAGATGATTTGAGGCTCCCTGATCCCACCCACGTGGTGCTTATATGACAGTCTTTATGCAGAAATGTCAGCCTCTATGCAGATGCACAGGGGGCGGTGGACAGATCTATCAATCCACAGGTGCACACCTTTACAGACGGCTGCTGCACCTGCCTTGTACCATTCTGTTTCATCTTTAAGGAAAGGCATTTCTTTGTTATTTATTTTTCTGTCCCTGCCAGCTCATTGTCCTTTTTGACCAATGCACGGACCCAGAGTGACTTGCAGAATTTCCAAGGGACAGAGCCTGAGTCTCTGCTTGGGAAGCTGGCGGCACAGAGCATCAGTTACTAATGTGGTCTGCAGCACAGCCGCGGGGCCCCAGCGCTGACTGCGTGCTCAGCATCTGTGCCCTTGGCCGGGACTAAGCCCCAGTGGAGTTGGGCACTTGGATGTCAGAAATGGTGTCTCTCTGTGAAAACAGCTAAATTAACGCCCAAGGGACTGGCAGCAGTCACAGTGTGGTGCGTATCAGACAGGTTGGAGTGTGACCTGGAGAGACCCAAGAGGATGAAGCACATACTGTGTAGAGAAGAGAGGACACTACAGCAAGGGAGATAAAACGGAGAAGAAGGGTGGGTACAGAGACCCATTCTTGGCACCATCCCGCTTTGCAAGCCACAAAAGATGCTCGTAGGTGTCTCTGTTGGGATTGATTTCAACTCCCATCACGTGAAGGAATAACAAAACCTCACAAGACTGCAAGGAATGCCCAGAGTCAGGAAAGCTTTGCCTTCTCTCTGTGCACGCGACTGATGAGCATGCACCAGTCCTTGGAAGATGGATCAGTCTCCTGTCATTAATGACCCCAAATTCAGAGGCTCAAAACAACACACAGGTGCGGGCCTGCCACTCTGGAGGCCAGAAGTCAGAAAAACAGCTCTCAGGGGAATGAAATCAAAGCTTTAGGTTGGCTGGGTCCTCCTGGCAGCTCCAGGGGACAATCCATTTCCCAGCTTTCATGTAGTCTCTAGAGCCACGTTCTTCATTTCCCCAGGTTTCTGGTTCCTTCATGCAAACCCAGCAGGCTAGCGTCATCAAACCCCTGCTTCTGACACCATGTTGCCTTCTCTGTATCTGACCTTCCCACCTCCCTCTTATGGAAGACCATCATTCAGCCAACCATAGGCAGGAAAAAAAAAACATGTGCAGAGCAAGTGGTGTTTGGTGAATTCTGGAATAAAATGGGATGCTCAGTTAGGAAGCCCCCCCCCCAAGGGCACATCCACTAGCACATGCAGTCCTTGAATGGTTTATGTTATTGATGTGTGATTTTCAGCAATTTGAAGGCACCATTTTCCTGCAAACATATCGTGAGCCTACATCAAGGATTTCTTTTTCTTTTTTTTTTTTTTAAGTAAGGGAGGTTCATAAGCATTAAGATGTCAATGGAGGTTCTATGCAGGCTGGAGGGGTTGGCAGATACATGGCCAGGACATTGGCATGAGATGCAAAAGGCAGGTACAAAGCAGGCAAATGTCCTACAGGACAAACCCCATAACTTAGAGTCCTCTCCTCTCTCCAGCAGGCATTAACTGATAAACTCCCCATTATCTGCAAGTTCCCACATCAGCTGATAAGAGTTGAACCCTAATCCATAACCAATAGTAATTCATACAAGGGTACAATTCCTGAGGGTCAGGTGCCCCCAGGTGGTTTGGTTCAACAAATGTTCATGCAGGACATGGAATAGGAGCACGAGAGTGTTTTATCTCTCGCCCCATTTCCACAGGCTGCATGATTCCTATTCCCTCTGAGCACCCCATGTGCCATCTGGCTGCAGAAAGGAAGTAACAGACGCTACAAGTAGGTCCATATGGTTTCTGCATCGAAATGGCGCAAACGACCTTTCTGGGTGTTGGACGCAGTGGATGAGGCCCTTCTCTTGTAGACGCTGGGTCTTTGGATACAGGCTACGAGGTATCTCCTGTTCAGCCTTTAGAATCAGGTGCACACAAACACAAGTCAAGAGTCTTTGAAGGGAATGTAACATGTGGCTCGAAGGATGTCCAGTCCAAAGGGGGAAAGAGAGAGAGGAAGGTCCAACACAGGCCAGGCCCCAGGTGCCGGGGATGCTTCTAGACCCCATCTTCCCACTGCCTGGAAAGACCATGCCTCTGTTAGCTCCAGACGACCATGGGCCCTCACCTGTGTGTCACCAGTTTTGCATGTGTCTTCCCTGCCAGGCAGGTGTCTCCTTGATGGAGAACTGTAAAGAAGAGAGGACCCTGACTTTGCCACATCCCGGGTGGGGTTGGACATGGTAGCTTGCCATGAAATGGGAAAGGTTCCCTAAACATGAGGTGTCCAGATGCTGGCTGAACTGACCGCACACATGTGCTCATTCAGACGGCACCAGGTATACCTGTGCAGGATTTCACCATGAACATGTGATTTTATTCCCAGGTAGGGAAAAAAATCTGGTTATGGTGTCCAGGTTAATGTTTTTTATTTTATTTTATTTTTTTAAATTTTTTAAAATTTTTATTTATTTATGATAGCCAGAGAGAGAGAGAGAGAGAGAGAGAGAGAGAGGCAGAGACATAGGCAGAGGGAGAAGCAGGCTCCATGCACCGGGAGCCTAATGTGGGATTTGATCCCGGGTCTCCAGGATCGTGCCCTGGGCCAAAGGCAGGCGCTAAACCGCTGCGCCACCCAGGGTTCCCAGGTTAATGTTTTATTAACAACGGACTTCATTCTTTTCTTTGTATTATATTAGAGTCAGAAAAATAGTTACTTCCAGTCATATATCTGAAATTCACGTCCCATAAAAGCAGCCATTTTAAAGTGAACGATTTAGTTGGATTTAAGTACATTTATCACGTTGTGCAACCAGTACACCTGTCTGGTTCCAGAACATTCTTACTCCCTCAAAAGGTGACCCCATCCCCATGAGCAGTCATACCCCATCCCCCTGACAACCACGAATCCACTTTGTTTCTATGGATTCACCTACTCAGGATATTTCTTATATCCAAGGAATCATACACTATGTGCTATGCTGTGTGTGGCTTCTGTCACTTACCACAACGTTGGTTTAGAATCTATACTAAGAAATCACTGGAAAATATTCACGATAAGTCTCTAGGTTCCATGAAAAGATGCACATGAGTGAGCACGACCCAGGTAACAGAACAACTAAACTGAGAGTAGTCACAACACCCGGTGCCAGTGAGGATGTGCAGCAGCTGAAACACTCACATCAGGACTGCTGGCTGGGGATGCAAACTGGTAGCACATCTCTAGAAAATGGTTTGGTAGTTACTTACGGAGCTAAGTGCACGTTTCCTGTAGGATCCAGCAGTCCCATTGCTCGGTATTTATGCAAGAACGGTAACAGTGTACATTCACAAAAAAAAGCCCGGTGTGACTGTTGAGAGCAGCATTCTGGCTAACTTGCCCCAGAAACAGCCTGGAGTGGGGAACGGCTGTAGCACGGTGGTGCATGCATGCCCTGGGACACCACTTGGCCACACTCTATGATTGCATGCACAACTCTGACGAGCGTCAGACGCTCAGTGTTGAGGGAAGGAAGACAATTGCGAAGGGCTAACTACTGGATGGTGTCACTTATACCACTTTGTGGAAAAGACAAATAGAAGGAGAGAGAACAGAGTGGTGGTTGTCCTCAGTCACTGCTAGACAAAACGCCGGACTGTGAATTCACAGGCAGCAGGAGGAGGGAATTGGCTGGGATGGTATAAAGGTTCTGAATCCCCCTGGGGGGGGGCTGGTTACATGCATCTCTACATGTGTTAAAGCTCATAGGACTCTACTCCAAGATACGGTGAATGTTCTACTCTTTGTAAGATGTTGAGAAGACCTCCAGGTGTTCAAAGAAATTGAAAATAGAATGACCATATGATTCAGCAATTCCATGACTGGGTATTTACCCAAAAAAGAAGTGAAAGCATGGACTTATAGATATTTGCACACTTGTGTTCACAGCTGCATGATTTACAATGGCCAAGGAGTGGAAGCAATCCAAGCATCCATGGATGGATGGATGGGTGGATGGGTGGGTGGGTGGATGAGTGGGTGGATGGGTGGATGGAAAGGTGGGTGGATGGATGGATGGGTGGGTGTATGAATTGATGGATGGGTGGATGGATGATGGATAGGTGGATGGATGGATACATAGATGATAGATGGAGAGATGGATTGATAGATGGATGGATGGGTTTTTTCGGATGGATGGGTGGATGGATAGGTGGATGGGTGGGTAGATGGGTGGGTAGATGGGTGGGTGGATGGATGGAGGGATGGATGGATGGATGAATGGATGGATGGATAAACAGCATGTGATCCATACAGTGGAATATGGCACAGCCTTGAGAAGGAAGGTCGTTCTGACACCTTCTATGATGTGGATGGACCTGGAAGACATGGCACTCAGTGACATAATCCAGATGCAAAAGGACAAATCTTGTGTGATTCCACGTACATGAAGTCCTGAGGGGAGTCCCATCCATTGAGATAGAGAATAGATGATGGAGCTAGGGCCTGGGGTGGGGAATTAGTGGTTCACGGGAGCTTCAGTTGGGAAGATGGAAAGTTCCAGAGATGGATGGTGGGGGTGGTCACACAAAAGTATGAATGCACTCGATGCCACTGAGCTCTGCACTTAGAAATGGTTAAGATGGCAAATTGTATGCTGTGTGTATTTTGCCACAATTTATAATCTAAAAAAATTATTTTTTTTGTTTGTGAACCTCTAGGTGAAAAAAATGTCTTGCTCTACAGAGAGCGTGCAGAAGGACTCAGAAAGGTAGGACTGTGAGTGCTATTTGCATTAATTTTATGCCACCCCTTTAAATTGTTTATTTGCAGTTGAATACAGAACATCATACCCGTATGATGTATTTGTCTACAGACGTGCACCAGGGCATGGATGAAACGTTCTGCCTGTCGGGTGTGGCACCAGCCCTGTGAGCCTGCAGGAGGGACAAACATCCAGCGTCCCTCCCCAAGTCGGGCCCAGAGCTCAGAACTGAGCCGAACGTAGTCCCAGGAAATTGAGAAGGGAGGCGGCCAAGTGTGAAGTTGCCAGTTGGTGCTACAGACTCTTCGTCTCGATCATGGACCAGTCATGGTCCTTGGGTGGGTATCGGCTCTGCAGAGATGTGGAAGCTGCCATAGAGCAGGGCACCTGGTCGGAACCTGCGTGCTCTCAGGTGAGGCTGGGATGCCTGCCCACCAGCCTCTCCCCAGCATCCCAGACCCTCAGAGCTCTGAGAGTATCACCCCGGGACACCTCTCCTCTGGAAAGTAAGCAGCAGTGCTCACGGGCTTCTGCGGATATCAGGAACTGTTTAAAAAATTTATTTCTTCATCTTTGGTCTGGAATGAAGTCATAACTCACTTGGAATGTTAATGGGGACTTCAGCTCTGCAATTGTAAAATCTAGTGCACACAGCTTGAAATGTTTGGAACTGCGTGGTATTTGGGGTGGGCTCTTGGCTCCCCAATGGGAGCAATTTGACCCTCAGGGGACCCCTGGGGATTGTCACAATGAGGGGGCTGCCACTGGCATGTGGTGGGTGGAGGCAAGGGATACTGCTCCACACCCTGCAATGCCCAGGACACCCCACTCCAGTGGTCATTCAGCCCCAGATGTTAATATGTTAATAGTCTTAAGGTGGAGACACTTGGCTCAGCATAACAGATTCTGAATATCTGTCTATCTGTCTATCTGTCTATCTATCTATCTATCTATCTATCTATCTATCTATCTATCTATTCTATCTTGCTGTCTATTGACCCAGCATCTATCCATTTATCATATCTATGTATCATCTACATATCCATCCATCCATCCATCCATCCATCCATCCATCCATCCACCCATCCTATGTATGTAGCCATCCAGCCTTCTATCTATCCATCTAACATCCATCCATCCATATCTTCTCTATCCATCATATCTAACCATCTATCCACCCATCATCTATCCATCCAGGTACACATCCACCCATCCATTCCTATATCTATCTATCTATTATCTATCTATCTATCTATCTATCTATCTATCTATCTATCTATCTATCATCTATTCACCCATCTGTCTATCCATTTATCATATCTATGTATCATCCATCCATCCATCCATCCTATCTTCTCTATCCATCCATCATATTATCTATCTATCTATCTATCTATCTATTATCTATCATCTATCATCATCTATCTATCATCTATCTATCCATCCATCCATGCAGCAGGCATGGCAGTGGTTTGCAAACAGAGACCAGCTTTTACTCCCCAGGGGACACTTGGGCACATTTTTGATCGTTACGATTGAGGAGTTACTACTGGCATCTGGTGAGTGGAGACCAACAGTGTACAGTGCCCAGAATGCCCTGCCCCAGAGAATAAACCAACCCAAAATACTAGTCTTGTCCAGGTGGAGAATACGTGGACTACCTGAGGGTACCCAACAATATCCTCCCATACAAATCATGCATATATATGTCTCTCTGTATAATTCAGATTTTGCAAATTTGTCTCATGGATACAGAATAGCTACACATATATATGCGTTTGCATATGAATATATGAATGTCTGTGTATAATTCACAAATTTCACAGATTTGTCTCATGGATACAGAATAGCCACACACACACATATATATATGCATTTGCATATGAATATATGAATATGTCTGTGTGTAATTCACAAATTTGCTTCATGATACATAATGGCTATATATCTATAAATACATACGCATTTGCATATGAATATATGAATGTGTTCTGTGTCTATCTACGAAATAAATTTGTGAAAAACCCAAGATCTGCCCACGTGCTTGTGTTTCCTGGCTCTGTCGGGACCTCAGGCTGGTGATTTATAAACTGCCAATCCCACCCAGTCTCCGCTTGGGCACATCCACGTTCCAGCAGCCATTTGTACTGGCTGGCGATGGCTTCGTTTGTTTTCGTCGCGGAGTTATTTTGTGTATATGACTTCACCGCGAGTCATTTTTTCCTAATACCCAAGGCACATCCCGAAAACCAATCCTGTGCTTTCCGACAGCTTCTTGGAGTGGCTGTCATCATCTGGGACTGTAAGGGCTGCATCTGTGCGGCACCTCTCGGCTTCCTGGGTTCCCGGAATTGACCATCATATTTCACTCCGCGGTGGTGCTCACCAAACCTGCCATGGAAAGAATTTCCAAAGACGTGCAGAAAATGATGAAACCGAATTGGATCCATTCGTGCCCATTTTGAAGGCCGCTGGAACTCATGGCTTATATGCGCTCTCCTTCGCCTCCAGAGACGCGTAGCCCACGTCTTCCAGTGAAGCAGGGGTTTGGCTAGGAGGCGGCATTAGAACGGCTCGCCTTTGCCAATGATGTTCGAGTGAAGGCCAAAGAGAAAAAAAGCAAAGCTGCCTGCAGCCATTTATATTCAGACTAGGCAGCAGAGGCCAACTCAGGGGATGAAGAGGGTGGGTGTGAGACTAGACTGTCCAGATATTACACTTTTTAAGTATGCAGGGATGGAAAACACCACCAGTAGAAGGCAGAGACGTCTTTGAAGAGGGGAGGTGTGCTTTTCTCCCTGGGACCTCGAATCTACATGCAAATGAATGACTTGACATTTTGCAGGCTTTTGCGTTTTGGAAAGCATGACGTGCCGCCCACGAGGGTGTCTCGAGAGCCTTGTTCAAAGTACTCGGTGTCCCAACATCAGGCGTGGGAAGAGCACCTATAATGGTCTGGTGGATGGAGCCGAAGGGGGCTGCAGAACCCCCTTTCCTTCTGTTTTTTTTTTTTCCTACATTACTATGAGGATGGGAACACCTTGTTTGCAGGTGGCACATAGGGTAAGTGAGGTGATACCGGGAATCTCCTGCCTTGACGTCTTAGCTTCCCAGCTGGGTGTGACGCCTCCCCTCTCATGACCCACCCTGGTTTGAAAAGGAAACTAATACCCCATATGCATGTGGGCACCCAGTGTGTGCCCCAAAAAGAAAAGCATCGTCTTGCTTTGAGGTGCTTTGCATGCTCTTCACAGCAAATGTTTTATTGACGTGGGATTCAATTAGCCATTTAAAGTGCACATTCAGATGCATCTAGCACCTTCAGTGTGTTGTGCAACTGCCTCTGCCTGGTTCCAGAACATTCTCATCCCCACAAAAGGAGATCCTGTCCCCATTAGCAGTCATGCTCCATCTCTCTCCCGAGCCCGTGGGAACCACAAATCTTTTTGTGTCTCTGGATTTAACTGTTGTGGATATTTCATAGAAATGGCATCATATACCATGTGGTCTTTTGTGTCTGGCTTCTTTTAGTCACGATGTTTTTGAGGCTGGCCCATGGTGTGTGTATATACGGGTACTCCTTTCCCTTTTCAGGGTCAAATCATGTTGCACTGTAGGGATGTAAACTAATTTTTTTTTTTTTTAAGTAGGCTTCACACCCAACCTCAGGCTCGAACTCACAACCTTGAGTCAAAACTCGCATGGTCTACCGATGGAGCCAGCTAAGCACCCTGCTAATACTTTTTTAATGTGTTCCCACTATCTTCAAATGAAATCACAGATACTTACAAGGAGATTTAATAGTATCCATATCATGTCCATATAATGCAATTTATAATGAAGTGATAAGCATTTGAACATGTCAGTGCTCGGAGATGATGAAGCAGTAAGATGCTAGCCTCTGCATGTTGGATCCCCAAGAGGGTGCAGACGGAGGCAGCCCCAAGCATGCTGCTCAAGTGCCATGAGCTTCAATCTGCGTTTCTGCAAATGGTGAACAATCCAACCAAGGACAATCTTGAATTAACGCAGTGTTTGCTGGAAAATTCAATGATTGTATTTATGTGTCAACATAGTTAAGTTCTAGGCTCGATTTCATGACACACAGGATGTTCACCTGCACGGACATCTGGGCAGATGTTGAGAAGTCATGTGGGCGTGTGGGGACACTGTACACTGGGTAGTCCTGTCCTGTGCCTTGCAACACATCTACCATGCTGGCCTCCCCTCGCTAAACATGAACAGGAGGTTTTGTTTTGCTTTAACCTTTTTTCAGTGTGCTCTTCTCTACCTTTCCATGAACCATGTGGAGAACAACCAGCATTGATAACCACTGGGCCACTGGGAAGGAAAGTCAACTCATCAGGTGGTGCATGTGACGTGGACACAACTCACATTGGTGGCGTTACTCACATAGGCAAGATCTTCCGCAGCCTTAACTCCCTTCTATAGCCAACCTCTCATGCGTGTGAGGACCAAAGACCCACTGAGAGGTGCCCGGGTGGCTTGGTCAGTTGAGTGACTGACTCTTGATTTTGGCTCTGGTCATGATCTCAGGGCCGTGAGATCGAGGCCCGAGTCAGACTCCATGCTCAGCACAGTCTACTTCTTTCTCTCTCTCTGCTCTTCCTCCTTTTACCCCTCCTGCTTTCTTTCTCTATCTTTTTAAAAGATTTTATTTATTTATTCGTGAGAGAGACAGAGAGAGAGAGACAGAGACACAGGCAGAGGGAGCCTGGTGTGAGACTCGATCTCAGATCCTAGGATCATGGCATGATAGAAGGCAGATGCTCAATCTCAGAGCCACCCAGGCGTCCCCTGCTCTTTCTCAAATAAATAAATAAATAAATCTAAAAAAAAAAAAGACCCATTAAACATAATAGGACACACTTTGCCCAAGTCATGGCCAATAGACATCTCACAGTGTAAGTGTAAATCAAAACATCGTGCCCTACCCCTTAAATATATACATTTTTGGTAAGTTATACTTCAAAAAAGTCAGAAAGATAAAATGAATATCCCCCCCTCTCCAAAAGAATGGTCCTTTTACTTAACATGCTATGATTTGCTCTAAGCTATTTTGAACGAAGGGTGCCTGGGTGGCTGAGTTGGCTAAGAATCTACCTTCAGCTCAGGTCATGATGCCAGGGTTCTGGGATCGAGCCCCGCATTGGGCTCCCTGCTTAGCAAGGAATCTGCTTCTCCCTCTCCCTCTGCCTCTCCCCCTGCTCATGCTTGCACATGCTCTCTGTCAAATAAATAAGAAAAATCTTTAAAAAAATTTTTTTTTCATTTTGAATGAAAACTCACTGCACCACACCTGGCACCATGGTAGACCAGCCGTACCGCAGGTCCTTTGAAGAACAATATAAGTAGGTCTTAGATGAAATAGAGCAAGCAATATTTTTAATGCATTGCTGCAGCTAGATATATAGAAATAAAAAAATAATAAATGGCATTCATCAAGTCAGGAAGTTGGACCGTATATCCCAGAATGTAGGGAAGAAATTCGGCAATGGACATAACCAAAATTGATAAATGCTCAATAAGTGCACATACTGGCAAAGCTCTATTACTGAACCGGTGAACATCCTTCCTTGACTTTCTAGAATCCCAGAGCTGGAGAACTCCTAAGCTTGTTGCTAGGCATAGACGTTCACATGCTGTCCCTACAGGGCACATGCTGGAAACCAGGAGGGACTTAAGTCTGGGTTTACCTTTATGCTTTTGTGGTGTTTGCTAGATAAGTTACGAATCTAGGCCCCATGACGAGGATACTGGTACCAGATGACAGAAAATACAATCCCAACTACAGCTGACCCTTGAACAACACAGTGTGAACTGTCTGGGTCCACTGAGATGCAGATTTTTTTTAATACATATAGCACAGTCCTGTAAATGTGTTTTCTCTTCCTATGATTTTCTTAATCACACTTTATTGTCTGTAGCTTATTTTATTGTAAGGACACAGCATGCAATACATAGACCACATCAAATATTAACTATGTCATTGGTCAGGCTTCCAGTCCACAGTGGGCTCCTACTCATTACGTTTTGGGGGAGCCAAAAGCTGTATGTGGATTTTTGAGTGCGTAGAGCCTGGGCACCCCTAGCTTTGTGCTGTTCAAGGCTCAGCTGTGACAAATTAAATCCACCAGGGCTTGCACCCAAAACCATAGGCGTCATATTTCTGAACACTGCTGAAGCAGAACATCGACAGAGATCTTGTTGTCTCAGAAAACCTGGGCTCAGGCAAGGTGTGTCATAATTCAGTAGATGAGGCATCAGAAAAAGAGACCCAAAGGCTTAATGATGGCGCCTTCCCAAAGCTCACATCCAATGGGAAATGGGCGTGGCGTGCCCTCCCTGACCCGTAGACCAATCTAAGAAGTTCCCCAATCCTGCCTCCCAACCTGTCCCGCCTTAGAAGGAGCCTGGTGCACCTTGTATGGCCGTACTTCCAAATAGGCAAGATGAGGGATGCCCATGCCCACCTGTTCAAGACACAGAAACCCTTCAACATCCAGTTGGCATCCAGAGGGAGCTTGTGTTCTACACGGACTGGCCTTTGCCGAGCTCACTATTCTTTGTTAGAAGTCCCTGCTGTCCCCTACAGTGACATCCCCAGATTCCAGGTGTTAGGACCTAATATCCACGGAGGCCATTATCTACCCACCACAGACCTCAAGCTCTTTTGGGACAAGAGCTAGGTCCCACTCAAGTTGAGTGAGCTTGTCTGTCCTCAGACCTTGGCTTGGCAGATGGAATGAATGAATGAATGAACAGATGAATGAACAAAGTGGTCCCTCCCATTGCTGAACCCAAACAAAACTCCCTGTTGCTACACCGAGGGAACAAAACAACAGCTTTACCGAGGAGAGAAACACTCACGTTCATGAGTCCAACTACTGAATCAATTCTTAGTTCATGGATGGAAAGTCATCACCCTGGCGTGCACACAGAGACCCTCGTGACTCCCATAACATGAGCGACAGGCTCAACCCCATGATTCCCCCCATGCCTGTGAAGCCACGGATTCAGCTTTACTCACCCAGAGAACCACACAATTTCTCCAGCTGCTGGGAAGAGTCTCTGAGCACCGAGGAATTTTACGATTACGTGTGGAGGGCACATACTAAGTTCTCCAGAACCGTGATTTTTTTTTTTCCCTCTCTCCCGCAGGGAGGAACAGCAACACAAGGGCTGTCATGCGACAAGGAGGAGCAATCAGAGGCCAGGGTCCTACAAGGTTCAGATTGCTCTTGGAGTGCATCTCCTCAGCTTGGGGATTGCGGCATCTGCCAAGCCGTGGCATGCTTGTTTTCTCAGTGATGGAGTTTGTCAGCTTGGCCGGGAGCCATCCTGAGCCTCTCCTTGGAAAGCACCTCGGTGATAACGACAACGGTTGCTGGCACTTGTGTACGATGGCCTCAGGCTGTAATAGGCTCTTGGACAACGTACACATGCTCCAAGGTTGGCATCTTCCAGAACGCAAGACTCTGCGTTTTAGTGCAAAGGGCTAAAGATGAGGCACATCTTGATCGTGAGTTTAGCTCTAAGAGACATTAGTCTGGGGTCTAAGGCTTTAGCAGGACATCTGGGCAGCTTGAGGAGGTGCCAGCAGTCAGGGCGGGAAGCTGCGATCCGAATACGTCTGGTTCAGGTTGGGTCTTGAACTGGCTTGAACAAGAGGATGGTTTGAGAAGCTCTACAGAAATATGCTCACATCCAGAGGAATTAAGTCTGGAATTCTTTTGAGGGTGGGGATGAGCAATGCTCATTTTCAGACCCTCCCCCAGTGGCCAACCAAAACCCACCAGCCTAACTGGACCTTCAAGGTCTTCCACATGTTCGCTGAGAAGAAGCTTTGTTTAGAGTTGACCACCTTGGCCAAGAAAAGACAGAGAACTCTGTCACTTAAAGAGAATCCACCGGGGGCACTCTCAAGAATCCCAAAGCAGAGCGACAACACTCCTTGGCATTTTATCGAGTTCCCATTAGGTAATGCTCCATTCCAGGAGGAGAACTTGATGCTTAAATCACTTCACGGTGCCACCCCATGTGTCCTGGAGTAACCAAGCGTTAACGTATGACGCACCTGTCCCCGTGTCCAGGGTGAACCCCACACTGGAAGCACTATCCCGGCAGTGATTCCAAAGCACGCGTGTGCCCGGGGTCGACATCAACTTTGGGACTTCAGTGAGACTCTGTTGGTTGAGGGAATGGATGGTCAGCTGACCAGCGGTGAATTTCCAGAGGTGAATTCAGAAGGTACTTAAGCAGCAGACCCACACTCTCCTGTCCATTGCGTCTGAAATCAGCCCACGTGTCCGTGTTGGCATTTGGGAACATCCTCCCCCAGAGGGAGGACTGAGGCTTCCTTGCCTGACTGGTGGGTGAATAAGGGTGAGAGCCCTGAGGTCCAGGATGGTGCCCAGTAAACTGCAGGAGATCTTCAGAACCACAGGGAACTGTGAGTTTCCTGAAACAAATTCCTATCAATTTGCTGGAGGCTCAAAAACCACAGGCTTTCATTCGTCCTCCCGCAGCTCTGGAGGCTGGAAGTCTGACATCAAGGGGGGGGGGAGCAGGGCCGTGCTCCCTCCAGAGGCTCTGGGGAGGGTCCTTCCTGCCTCCCGGGTGTCCCTGGGCTGGTGGCCACGACCCTCCCATCCTTGTCTCCTTGATGGTCATATGACTTCTTCTTATTTTGTAATCAAATCTCCATCTGTGCATTTTTTATATGGGAACGTGGTGAGTGCGCTGAGCATCCCCTGATGAGCCAGGATGCTCTCCTCGTCCTAAGATCTTGATTCCACGGCAAAGAGCGCTGTGCCTTGTCCCACAAGACATTGTGCTGAGTGATTACAGACCCTTTTCCCCCTCCCTCTCCCACAGAACCCCATGGGGAGTGCTGTGTAGTCCCCTCTCCTCCCCCTCTCCTACAGAACCCCATAGAGTGCTGTGTAGACCCCTCTCCTCCCCCTCTCCTACAGAACCCCATAGAGTGCTGTGTAGACCCCTCTCCTCCTCCCTGTCCTACAGAACCCCATAGAGTGCTGTGTAGACCCCTCTCCTCCTCCCTGTCCTACAGAACCCCATGGGGAGTGCTGTGTAGTCCCCTCTCCTCCTCTCTGTCCTACAGAACCCCACAGGGAGTGGGGTGTAGACCCCTCTCCTCCTCCCTGTCCTACAGAACCCCATGGGAAGTGGTATGTAGATCTCTCTCCTCCTCCCTGTCCTATAGAACCCCACAGGGAGTGGGGTGTAGACCCCTCTCCTCCTCCCTGTCCTACAGAACCCCATGGGAAGTGGTATGTAGATCTCTCTCCTCCTCCCTGTCCTATAGAACCCCATGGGGAGTGCTGTGTAGACCCCTCTCCTCCTCCCTGTCCTACAGAACCCCATGGGAAGTGGTATGTAGATCTCTCTCCTCCTCCCTGTCCTATAGAACCCCATGGGGAGTGCTGTGTAGACCCCTCTCCTCCTCCCTGTCCTACAGAACCCCATGGGGAGTGCTGTGTAGTCCCCTTTCCTCTTCCCTGTCTTACAGAACCCCATGGGGAGTGCTGTGTAGACCCCTCTCCTCCTCCCTGTCCTACAGAACCCCATGGGAAGTGGTATGTAGATCTCTCTCCTCCTCCCTGTCCTATAGAACCCCATGGGGAGTGCTGTGTAGACCCCTCTCCTCCTCCCTGTCCTACAGAACCCCATGGGGAGTGCTGTGTAGTCCCCTCTCCTCCTCTCTGTCCTACAGAACCCCACAGGGAGTGGGGTGTAGACCCCTCTCCTCCTCCCTGTCCTACAGAACCCCATGGGAAGTGGTATGTAGATCTCTCTCCTCCTCCCTGTCCTATAGAACCCCATGGGGAGTGCTGTGTAGACCCCTCTCCTCCTCCCTGTCCTACAGAACCCCATGGGGAGTGCTGTGTAGTCCCCTTTCCTCTTCCCTGTCTTACAGAACCCCATGGGGAGTGCTGTGTAGACCCCTCTCCTCCTCCCTGTCCTACAGAACCCCATGGGAAGTGGTATGTAGATCTCTCTCCTCCTCCCTGTCCTATAGAACCCCATGGGGAGTGCTGTGCAGTCCCCTCTCCTCCTCCCTGTCCTATAGAACCCCATGGGGAGTGCAGTCTAGACCCCTCTCCTCCTCCCTGTCGTACAGAACCCCATGGGAAGTGCCACTCAGACCCCTCTCCTCCTGTCCTAGGGAACCATACAGGAAATATTGTCCTGGACCTTGTCCTCCCACCTGCTGTACAGAATCCTTGACACGTCTGGTTATAAACACATGACTCATGGGGACAGCAGCTCTGAGGGCTACAGGAAGCACCGGGGACCAGGTCAGTCTCAGGTTGTAGAGTTTCGGGGGCCCATGAGTCAGAGCGGGTGTCCAGGTCTGTGTGAGTGGAAGAACAAGGACGCAGTGGACCCCCTACAGACCCAATGATCCGTGCTCCCCTAAAACGCCTATCTCACCTGGAACATGCCTCCCCAGATCTCCTCCCTGCCTTATGCTACACAAGGAAGACCGCACAGTTGGGTTAGGCAGCATTTAATTGTTCATGGCACTTGTAGCAATTTGGCACACGATTATGGCTCAGAATCACCTACTTGGGGATTACATTCAATGTTTCTTTTGGCCCTTGATTTCCTGCAAAGGTAGGATGGCAGACAGGAGACCTCTGGGGACACAGCCATGAAGGCAGACGACTATGAACAATGCAGACATGGGGGTCTGTCACAGACCTGTGCTTGGTAGACAGAAGGCAGCAGCTACCCCGAGAAGGTGTCCTGGGTCACGTCGGTGATGCCGGTCATCTGGCAACTTCTGGCCCACAGCTCTGTTTGAAGATCTAGGTCATACGTGACCGCGAGAGACTTGGTCTCTTTCTCATTGTACAGGTAGCGGCCGCCAAGTCCCTCCAGGTCCGGGGTGACCGCTGCATAGACCGACGTCCAGGCTCCCTCATCTGGGGTCTGTGGGGAGAAGGAAGAAGGCCAGGCCACGTCAGCTTTTAGAGCAGAGCACATGGGATTCTCAGGACCCCCACAGGTGCTGTTGGGTGAGACAGCACGCTCATCACCTAGGTCGGGAAGCTCAAGCAGAAAGCCGCGAGTGCAACCTAGCGGGGTCAGAGCCCTGCAGCTCCTGGCTTCGGGTTCGACACATGCCAGGTTGCACTTCCAAGATGGGTTGGTCCATTTCCACAGGCAGATGCATATTAAAATCCCAGACGTGCATCGTCAAGTTCTCCAGCTCCTGATGAACCCAAAATGCGTCTTATTGGCTCAAAGCGGATGAATGCAGAGCCTCTGTGTTTTAGCAACACTAGTTAGCAACTGGGTGGCTCATGGCCACCATGCAGAAAGGCTCTCGGTGTCCATGCAGCATGGTGAGCTTCCCACGGGGACGGACATGTTCGCGGGCTACGGTCACTGCTTAGGGGGAAAGCAAAGTTCAAGCAGAAGCTGGAAACGCGGACGACACATGTGAGGGGTGGGAGTCGGCATGGTCAGTGGGTGTTGGCGTGGTCAGGGGGTGTCGGCGAGCCAGGAGGAGCTCAAGAGGCTGCGAGTGGTGGGAACCAAGGCGCCTCCGTGCAGCGCTGTGGTTCCAGATCCAGAACCAACGGTGTCCCCCTCGCTTCTTATTGTCAGGATAAAGACATTTTCAGGAGCTTATTTTGTTTAATAAGCTTGTGAAGATCTGCTCAACCCGCCCTCCACTCTGGAGCTTCCCATGTGCCTCTGTAAGTCTAAACAGCTGACCCCCGAACAACACAGGTTTGAACTGCGCGGGTCCACTCAGATGCGGATTTTTTCAATAAATGTAACACAGTTTCATACATGTGTTTTCTATTCCTTGGGATTTTTTTAGCTGCGTTTTCTTTCTCTGTTGTGAGAGTACAGCGTATAGTACATACGACGGACAAAATACGGGTTCACCTACTGCGTGTGGCATCGGTAAGGCTTCCAGGCCAACCGAGGGCTTCAGTAGTTCAGCTTCGGGGAGTCAGAGGGGATACTGGGATTTTCAACTGTGTGAGGGGTTGGCATTCCCATGCACACACACACTCACATGCACACATATATTCACATGTATCTGTGCTCCCATGCACACACATATACTCCCTTGCAGACACATAAACTCACATGTACCTTCCCATGCACACATACTCATATGCACACAAACACATCCACACAGGCACACACATTCACATGCATACACATAAGCTCACATGCACACATGTGTTCACATGTAAATGTGCTCCCTTGACACTCACTCACATGCACACACATGTATCCATATGTGCATTCATACATTCACATATACACACATACTCATGCACATAGATATTCACATGCACACACACTCATGTGCACGCATATGCTCACGTGGACACACACTCACACGCACACATATACGCATGTCTACATACATACATTCACATACACACATACATACTCATGCACACACATATTCACATGCACACACATACTCACGTGCATGCATATGCTCACGTGGACACACACATACTCACATGCACACACATATACTCATGTCTACACACATGTATTCATATACACATACAGACTCATGCACAGATATTCACATGCACACACATATTCATGTGCATGCATATGCTCACGTGGACACACATGTACTCACATGCGCACACATGTACCCGTGTCTACATACATACATTCACATACACACATATGCACACATATTCACATGCACACACACTCGTGTGTGCGCATATGCTCATGTGGACACATGTACTCACATGCACACACATATACCCGTGTCTACACACATACATTCACATATACACATACATACGCACACATATTCACATGTACACACACTCATGTGCATGCATATGCTCACGTGGACACACACATGCTTATGCACACGCACACGCACTTATGCATATACACATACATTCACATAGCCACACATACATTTACACACACACTCACCTGCACACATACACACAATCACCGTAGCTGGCCCTGGGCAGCCAGCTCTGCTAACATACAAAGGGGCAGAAAAAAAGAGTTGTTTTTTGGCTATAAGGCATCTTGCGGAGAATTAATCACATCCACTTACCAACAACTATCATGTGCTTAAGTACATGATAGATGCGAGGTTTAAAAAAGCAACCGATGATCATTTGTAGAACATTTCAAAGCCTTGGGCTTATAATGAAGACGGAAATGAGATTTCATTTGTATTCTTTAATTCCTAAATGTTTTGACAGCTCATGAAATAGATGGTTTTATTCATTTATTTCTCGTTACATCTCATATCACATGCTAATCATCACCCATCAGAGCCATTATAGGTCGAGCCTGTGTAAAAAGGAGGGTGTCATGATAAATGTTGAGATGTACATATGTGTGTAGAGACGTGTGCACACACATGCTCACATGCACCCACACACTCACCCATAGACACCCATATGTGCTCATGTACACTCACATGCTCCCGTGCACACATACATGCTCACCCATATGCACACATGTGTACTCACCCACACATATATGCACCCACATGCACAGTCACATGCACACACATATTATCCATATACATACACATGAGCCCACATGCACACACGTGCTCACCCACAAGCGCTCAAACATAGTCACACACATTTGCACATGCAATGCTCACATGCACCCACACGCTCACCCATAGACACCCATACATGCTCACATACCCCACACACATGCACACATACATGTTCACCCACACACATGCACACTGTTCACCCACATGCACACACACACATGTTCACATGCACCCACATGCATATTCACCCACATGCATGTACAGTAGCCCACATGCACACACGTGCTCACCCACAAGCTCTCACACACAGGACTTTAACCTTTGGGAACTGATCTGCACCTGCATCATCTGGAGGAGGAGGAAACACCCAAGAATCTTAGGACCTGGGTTCAAATTCTGCCTCCACCTGTTAACTGCGAGACCTTCACCGAACCACCATCCCTCTTAAGCCTGTATCCTCTCCGGGAAAACGGATATTGTAGCAATACTTTTCCACACGAGTATCAGGGGAAACAAATGGCACCTCACAAGTGACCCATATAAACCCAACTGCGAACGGTAAACAGTAAACACGACAGGGGTGGCCATACTGTGTGCTGAGCATTGTGCCAAGGACTAACACCCATTTCACAGGTGAGGACCCAGAGCCCAGAGAAGACTAGTGCCTTCCCCACGGCACACAGCTGGTGGGTGGAGACGCCGGGATTCGAACCCAGGGCCGCCACCTCCCTAGCCAACATGGTTGCCCACAGCGTGTGCTGGTTTCTCCTAGAAAACACTCAGAAAGGGGCTGGGAAATGCAGATGGGACAGTGGGTTTGGGAAGACTTGTGAGCCCAAATGAGCTATTGCAGCAGGAAACATCTCGTGCAGAGAGAGAGCCACCACACCTGCTTAACCAGAAGGGAGAGTGTCCATGGGGCACAGCTCCTGCTTCTGTCTCGGCGAAGCAGGAAGGCTGAACATCCACCAGAAAGCCTGAAATGACCTGGACTGTGCTCCCTCCCGACCCCAAATACATATGTTGAAGCCCTCACCTCCAGGACCTCAGATGGGGCTGTATTTGGAGGTCGGGTCTTTAAAGAAGGCATTAAGGTACCATGAGGTTGTTAGTGTGCATCCTGATCCCATAGGGCTTGTGTTCCTATAAGAAGAGATGAGGACACAGACACACCCAGAGGGACGACCACATGACGACACGGGGAGAACACAGGGTCTCCACGTCAGGAGGCCTCAGGGGGAACCAGCCTCAGCCCGGTCTGGATCTCAGACTCCCAGCTCCCAAGACAGAGAGACGATGAATGTCTAATGTTGAAGCCACCTCGTCTGCCTCGGAAGCCCCAGGCAGACTCATACGACGTCCATGTGGTTCCTCCTCCCCAACTGCGGGCTACAGTGACAGCTGGCCGAGGTGGCTCTGTGCCCGTCCCCGGAAGGAGCTGTGTGCACTTGGCTTTTCCAGGAAACAGGTGCTTATGCCTCTACTCATGGGCCGCATTGAGTCATGGGAGGGACAGGCTCTGATTCAGCAGGAGATACTTCTAACATACATCTCCAGTGAATGCACGCGTCCTGTTCTCACCGAGTGTGCACCCGCCCCCACCCCTCAGTTCATATGTGGAAGCCCTAACCCTGAATGGATGGTATTACCAGGTGGAGCCTCTGGGCAGTAATTAGGGTTACATGAGGTCATGTCAGCAGCAGCGCCTGTCCCCAGGATGGGATTGGTGCCCTAATAAGGAGAGGACACCCCAGAGCTCTCCGTCTGTCCATCATGTGAGGACACAGGGACATGGCCATGCACGTCCAGCAGAGACGTCGCAGGAGAAACCAACGTTGGCCACGCCTGCATCTCAGATTTCCAGCCTCCAGACTATGAGGAACAAGTACCTGTTGTTCAAACCTCCCCCGTCTGTGGGATTCTGTTCACCCCGCCCAAGCTGATGAGTCCATGAGCCGACAGCAAGCTCTATTTTTGAATGAGGCCACATTCCAGGTCATGCAAAAACCACAAGGAGGAAACAACCACCCGTTTTTCCCTGAATCTCTTTGAGCTAGAACCTGCACACCACAGTAGTAGTGGAGGTGAGACCAGCTTCAGTGGGAGCATGAGAGACACCTGAGCTGCACACTCGCTTTTCCTGTGCTTCCTCTCTTCCCTCACTTTTCCTCTTTGTCTCTGTTTTGTGTTCTTACTACCTGACGTCTTGCACCTGTGGCACCTGTGGCTCATGGCACCATGATCCACCATTGGCTGGGCACCGGGTCACAGGCTGGATGTCCCAGGGAGTCACCACACACACACACACACACACACACACACACTGACAAGGAAAACTAGCTGGGTTGACTGCTAACAGGTCCAGCCCTGCCGCTCTTGAAGATCTTGGGCACGGTGATTCGCTGTTGCTAACTCAACGCTTCACGTTGGCAAAAAGGCAAGATCAAAAGGCTTCCTCTCCTGTGACCCCTACAGTCCGTCCCTGCACGGTGAACACGTAGATGATATTTCATGACTAATAAGCTCAAGCGTGGGGATGCTCGTCTCCAGCAAAGAGAGTTATTCATCCGTTCTTCTTCCCCGGGATCACTGCTTGGGTCATTCGGTGATGGAACCTCATGTCCTAGAGAAGCTCAGCGGAGCCCCTGATCTGCTGAGAGCTCTGGGGTCACGAAACTGCAACGCGCTAATGATTGCCAACCAGAGCGGGTCAACGAAGGAGAATCTCTAGCTTAGTCTGTCACGGAATATCAACAGGAACACAGCCGACGGCATTCAAAGCTGCTCTCCTCCAACACGGAAATGGACGTTCTGTGCCTGTTTCTATAACCACACTCCCCTTCTAGAGTTTTCTAAGCTGAGCATGGAATCGTTTGGTTTTGTCTCGTTTTGTTTAATTCATCTGTAAGGATTGTCTCCTCTAGGAAAGTACCTGGGATCCGGTACTCGGCTGTGTTCAAAATGTCTGGGCATTCAGGTCCATGATGACGAGCATGACGGAGGCAAATTACAAAGTACCTAATTAAGAGAGACATGCAGAATGACCCAAATCAACTCTGTTCTCTCTCTCTCTCCGGCCTCAAGGAAAACCAAGGATGGATGACCAGCATCCAACGGTGCACCTGCAGATCTATCGGAGCCCCCCGGCAAAATTTGATTATCTGCCCGTGTGCAGTTGTAGTTGAGATGAGCTGTCTTCCAGCTCATTCCCGGGATGATGAAGTATGTTTCCTGGGCGCTGGGGAGGGAAAAAATCAGCCGGTGTCTGGATAGATAAGAAGGTCCTCTAAACAATGCTTCCTCCGGCACAAATAACATATCCCATCTTATCTACAGCTTGTAAAAAAAAATACATATATATCATCCTTAAAGACTTGTAAGATGTCTAAAATGTAAAACCGAACCCAAGAGGGGAACGTGTTACTTTTATCAGAGGCAGGGGGATCAGTAAGGAACCAGATGCCCGCGGGGAGACCAGGGAAGAGGGCTCCGCGTATTTATAGTTAAAGGTTTTCTCTGCGTGAAGCCGCGGCTGGAGCTGGAAGCTATGCACCCCGTTTCAATTCGACTCAGCACAACAAATGCTTATTAAATGCTCACCAGTGTTTTGTCGGCTCTCGGGGCAAAGAAAGGCAATTTTGAAAACAACCCCGACAACCTTGGAGTTGACAACAGGCAGGAGCCATGGGTCGATGGTTGGGCACAAGCGCGTGAAAAAAATAATAATAATAAAAAAAAGAAGCCCAGTAAGTAGAATAAATACAGGATGGAATTTAAAGCGTGCTAAACAGAGCTGCGAGCAATGTACGGTTGGAGGGAAACATGAATGCCTTATAATTACATAATTACATGGCGCTTTACAGTTTTGGAAATGCTTTCACATATATTATGTTAGCAATTTTCACAACAGTCTTATGAGATATTATTATCCGGAATTAACAAATTACCAACGCGAGGGGCATCGCAGAGGATGGGAAGGAGAGGGAAGGGGTGGCCAGATCTCGGTTCTTCCGGAGACCCCAACCCTCTGCATCTCGGTCCTCAATCGGCCTCCCTCTGGGCCCATCCCCCATGCCTATGGATTCCTTTTTCTTCTCCTTCCGTGTCTTCATGTTTGAAATGAAAACCCAATTCTGCTGTCTTCTGAGCCACAGGCATTGACGGCAGCCCAGTTGGTACCTGGAAGTAGAGACTCAAGGTCGAGCATCCCTAAATCCCTCCTTGGACGTTTCCAATCACCCCGTCATCTTGACAGGCACCAACGTTACCCTCACTTTCCTGAGTCGGAAACCCCATATTATCCTGATTCACATCTCAGAACCAACCAGCCAAGATGTCTTGATTTTATCTCTGGAACTAGTGTTCAAAATGATTTCTCTCCCTCTCCACCGCAGCCAGGACCACCTGCACCCCTGCAATGGTCTATAAGCAGAGCCCTCAGATGCCCCCGTGTCCTGCAGTCCATCAGATGCTCTGTAGGCTGGATGGGTCTGACCCTGTTACCTCGTCACAGACATTTCTCAACTGGTGCCTGCCCTGAAATCCTAAGGTGGCCACTGCTTGTAACAGATGATAGACTTGTCTCCTGGTACACCTGGGATGTGGCTCTTTGGAGAACTGAGACATGGGTAGCTCAGATCCTCTCTAAGTCTTAGGTTCAGATGGGGGACACAGTTGACGTGGTGTCAGTTTGACCACCCGCCATCTTGAACTACTTTCTGACATATGGTTGCAGCATTGCTCATGGACCCTTGCTTAACCTTCAATCCACCTTCAAAGGCTCCATCCCCAGGAAGCCTTCTCCTCCTGCACCCGACACTAGGAGAGACCACTGCCACCATATTCGTCCTGTCATCAATTATGAAATGCTCAAAGTCAAAGCGAGTGATAACTAGTGGAGTCCCCATAGCCCTGGGAGCAATGATGGGAAGTGCCCACCTGATTCCCCAGTGATCATTCTTGATCACTCTGCACCTGGAGGGATGCATGAGACATCATCTGTCCAAATGAACATCATGCACTGACTCCCCGCTCCACGCATCCTGATTTGATGTCATCTTCACGATACCCCTGTGGGGTAGCTCTTTTTCCGCCTGTTTTACAGACAAAGGAGCTGAAGCCAACACTTTGGGCAAAGACACAAGAGAATAGTCTTGATAGCTGGGATCCAAGGACAGCGAGTATGAGTTTCCCTTGGCTACTCTTTTTTTTTTTTTTTAGATTTTATTTATTTATTCATGAGAGACACAGAGAGAAAGAGAGGTAGAGACACAGGCAGAGGGAGAAGCAGGCTCCCTGCAGGGAGCCCGACATGGGACTCGATCCCGGGACCCCAGGACCACACCCTGGGCCGAAGGCAGGCGTTAAACCGCTGAGCCATCCAGGGATCCCATCCGTTGGCTACTCTTAGTGAATTACCATAAGCTTCGTGGCTTCATACAACACAGAATTAGCACATTAAAATTCCATGAAGTCAGAAGTCTACAGTGAAGGTCATTGGGTAAAACTCAGGGGGTTGGCAGGGGCTGTGTTCCCCCTGAACGCTCCAGGTGAGGGTCTGTCTCCTTGTCCCTTGTCATTGTCCGACCGACTCTCCCTCCTCTGTCTTATGAGGACCCGTGTGATGACACTGGGCTCCCCTGGGTCATCTGGCATCTCCTACACCCCAGGATGGAAGAGTAATGGTGGTAGGTGCCTATGGCATGAGAGAAGGTCAACTGAAGGTTGTGTCAATTCAGCGTGTGCTTGAATGCTGATGAACGATGGGGAGGAGCTGACGATGCAGAGGTGGGAAGAAGGATGGCCGGACGTGTGTCCTTGACTAGATCAATTAAACGCACCATCCTCCTGACACATCCATCAAAAAGCAATCAAATGACCCCACGACTGGGTTGATTCAAATGTATATTAAAGAGAACCAACCAGCACTGGTCACATATGTTGTGAGGCGAGCACATGCTACACTGTCCATTTGATCCTTTTTAATTGGAGACCCGTGTATAAAGTGATTCCAAGGAGGCCTGCTATTGTTTGACGTGAGCCCCGTACAGGGGTCCCGACGCACACGGCACTGAGAATCACGCTTTTATGTGGCACCCACTGAACCCGAGGCAGGAAGGCAAGCAGATAGGGATGATGACCCAATGCACTGGCCCCAACCCCATGCTGAGCTACAGACTCTGTGCTGTTTCCTGATCCCATTTTTACTTCATTTCCATCATAATGAATATTCTTCCTACGACTTAGGTCTACAGCTTCCATATTCTTCTCTCTTCTGTACAGCGGCGGCACCAGGCACACAACGGTCGGCCTGAGGTCATTTTTAATCCGAGCGGGCAGGTGCTGCAGGATGCAGGCCCAGGTGCTCAGGGCTGGGGCCAGAACGAGGCGGGTGTGGACGCTTTCCTGGCCAAAGAAACTCTTTTGAAATCTCTTTGCTTGAGGAAGTAGACACCAAACGATGAGTTGGTAGGAAGGCAAATTGGAAAGGAAGGGAGGTGATGAAGCCCTAAAGGGAACTCCAGGTCTTGGCTGACCTCATGAGCAGTGCTCGGAGGGAACCGAGAGAGGGTGTGGGAGGCGGACCCCGTGAAAAGGCTTGAGAACTATCCTCATTAGTTCCCAAACTTGAAGAAACAGACCATTATCGAAGGGACGAAGCTGTCAACACTGACGTGGAAAGAGGGAGGAGTCCCCAAGAAAGCAGTATGCATTAGAGAAAAATTTGAAAACCGAGCTGGAATTATCTTTCTGAAAATTCCCAAACCCAGAGAGTTCGCAAAGGCTAATATTTCCACTTTTCCAAGGCACAGAGTTCTCACGATAATTACATTAGGGCTGAACTTTAAGAGAGAAAAATACGGGGGGGGGGGGGGAGAAGTGGGCTTCTCGATTCTCTCGTTCTTTTGCTTTTTATAATTTTTATTTATTAATTTTTTTAAGATTTTATTTATTTATTCATGAGAGACACACACACAGAGAGGCAGAGACACAGGCAGAAGGAGAAGCAGGCTCCCTGCGAGGAGCCTGATGCGGGACTTGATTCTGGACCCCAGCATCACGACCTGAGCCAAAGGCAGATGCTCAACCACTGAGTCACCCAGATGCCCCTATGGCTTTTTTTTTTTTTCTTAAACAAATCATCAAAACTTTAATATCTCAGCTTGATAAAGATAGCACAGAATGGGATCTACAGCGTTGGGGTAAACATTAATCCAGAAGTCCTCAAAGAAGTGGATGGGGAATGGGATCCTCTCGTGTACTGGACAACAGTGCTGCACTACAGCAAGAATCATTCTAGAAATTGAGGACCATCCATTCTAGAGTAAGATATGGATCCACATTATCCAGATAAGGGAGTTAAAGCAAACAAAAACGTAGTCATCTCTGTAGATCCGACTCGGCAGATGTTTTCTATAAATGGCTGAACAGTAAATATTTCTTGCTTTGTGGGCCATCTGATCTCAAGGCCTTTATAACACGGGCAACGTGTGAATGAATGAGCACGTGTGCCAATAAATCTTTATCGACAAACCCTGTGGCCAGCCCGTGGGCCACAAATACCATAATTTGGTATGTAGCAAACTATTTTGTTTTGGGTAAAATTCAACATTCATATTTCATTCAAAGGAAATGTAAAATGGGAATGATATACAGCATAGTACATAAGAAAGTACAGTACGTGGGACCCCTGGGTGGCTCAGCGGTTTAGCGCCTGCGTTCAGCCCGGGGTGTGATCCTGGAATTCCGGGATTGAGTCCCACGTTGGGCTCCCTGCGTGGAGCCTGCTTCTCCCTCTGCCTGTGTCTCTGCCTCTTTCTCTCTCCGTGTCTCTCATGAATAATAAAAAAAAAAGTACAATATGCAAATGACGATATATATATAATGACAATATATATCATTACACGATTCACCATCAAAATGGCAAATAAGATATGAGTTGCCTACACCACCTACTATTTAGTTGCCTATCAAGTAGCTAAGAACATCTTCAAGAGAAGCACACATATTAGAAAGAAGAGGAGGGTTATGATATTTGCACATTAAATATTCAATACGGCTTGAAAATTAAATCGAAATTCAGTTAATTTAATTAAATAGACCAGAAGTGTATGAAAAAGAGGACGTCAGAATTAGAATCCATAAAGACGTAAGGCCAGAGGCATTCTCAGTACTTGCAGCATGTTTTGGTAAAACTGCCCTTGAGAGCCCAATGGAATGCTCTGGAAAACGTGGACGAGAGAACCTTCTACAACCTTCTCATGCCAGAGCCCGCCATGTTCCCTAGAGCAATGGGGATAGAAGCAGATGTGGAGATGTATGATTGATCCCTCAAGGCAACATTTCTGGAAACCCCAAAGAACTAGAAACACCCCAAATGTTCCTGATCTGGAGGACAGGTCGAAACCGTGTTGTACATACATGTGAATGGGTGCCACCGGGGCAGGATCGAATAATCTACTTCTCCAGGCGTCCATAGGGATTGATTTTAAACACTGAGTATGGAGAACTATGGGTTAAATTGGTCCCCCCTACCCCAAAAAAAACCCCACACAACTTGAAGTCCTAGCCCCTAGTACATGGGAATGGGACCTTATTTGGAAATAGGGTCTTTGCAGATGTGATGAAGTGAAGGATCTGAGATAATAGATAGACAGATAGATAAGAGATATAGACAGATGGATGAATGGTTGGATGGATAGATGGATGGAAGATATGATGAATGGATAGATGGACGGATGGATAGATATGATGGATGGATGGATGGATGGATATGATGGATGGATGGATGGATATGATGGATGGATGGATATGGATGGATGGATGGATGGATGGATGGATAGATAGATAAGAGGTATAGGTAGATGGATGGTTAAGTGATTGGATGGATAGATAGATAAGTATGATAGACACATGGATTGATGGATACATGGATACATACATAGACGATAGATGGTAGATAGATACGATGGAGAGATAGGTCTTTTCTCCTCCACCCACAATGTTTTATTATTTTATGAGAAATCATTCTAATGTCTTTTCTTTCTTCTGCTGCTGTTTAATCTGAAAATGTCATAAGTTTTGACATTTCTGAATCAATAGGACACAAAGGATGTTGGCCACCAGTTTCTGGTTTTTCTACCAGCTGATGGGAGAGAGCTGGCTCTAGGGGCTTTCTGATAAAGCTCCCACTGCCCTGGTTGGGCTCCAGAGGATAGGCCTGCATCCAAATCCGGGCATCTGTGAATCGACAGTGACTTGGAAATAGTGTCTTTGCAGGTATAAGTAAGTGAAGGACCTGAGATGAGCTCGTCCTGGATGAGGATGAGCTCTACATGCAATGACAGGGGTCCTTGTAAGAGACAGAAGAGGAGACACAGACACAGAGGAGGAGCCACGTGAGGACAGAGGTGGAGATGGAAGGGATGAGGTCACCAGTCTGAGGATGCCTGGGGCCTCAGACGCTGGAAAAGGCAGGAGGGACCCTCCCTGGAGCCTCTGGACCTCACTGGTCCTGCCCCACCTGGACTCAGACATCTGGTCTCCAGGGATGAGAGAAGATGAACGTCTGTGGTTTTAGCCCCTTGGCTTCCGGTCATTTGTTACACGTGCCGCCCAGGAAACTAATCTACTGAGCAAAGAAAGCAAATCACAGATATTCTACTTACCTTGGGGTCCAAGAACGCAAAGTCAAATTTCAGAGACACACATGTGCGAGACACTCATGAGGAGAAACAAGAAAACAGTGGATGCTACGGACGTGGGGGTTAGTTCCTGCAGGTGCATTTTGGGGGGAAAGCTTGGGCACCTCAGGTGGTGTGACAATGTGACTTCTGACCATTGAATGTATTTTGTTGTATTCACGGTTGGCAGTGTTTTGAATAAAACCTATTCACAGCAGAATCAAACATCGCAGCTTCATAAAACAATTAGCAACAAATGCCAACAGGAAAGGTACAGGCATTTACGGAGAATTAATGAAACACCCCTTGAGAAGCATTGGGGTTCTGGTCACAATTCCAAGATGCGGGGCTGCGCCCCACGTCAACCCAGTTCTGACCTATCTACCTGGCCATGGCGTCAGATCCCACAGGGTAGGGGGCTCAGCCCTACAAGCCTGCCCGTCACCCCCTACGTCATCACCAATCCAGGTTGTCACCTGTGCTTCTGACTCACCCAGGTACAGAGTGGAGGTTCCCAGGACATCCTCCTGGGGTCTCACTGATCTCCTAGGGTGACTCACGGGGTCCAGGAAACAGGTCACAGGCTAGATCACGGGTTTTTTTTTTTTATCACAGGCTCTAACTCAGGGACAGCCAAGGTGAAGGGATGCCTGGGGCCAGGTGTGGGGACGGGCGTGGAGCTGCTTCCATGGCTTTGCCAGGTGCACCTGTCGGCCCAAACCTGCACTGCCCACCAACCCGGAAGCTCTCCGCACCCCGACCTTTTCACTTTCTACAAAGGGAGGCTTTATCGTAGGATTAAATCATTGGTCGCCGGGGACTGATTCAACCTGCAGTCCCCGCCTCCTCTCCCGGGAGGTCAGGGGTGAGGCGCAAAGTGCCCAGAGGCTTCCAATCACGTGGCTGGTTCCCCTGGCAACCGGCCCCCTCCTTAGGGGATTTCTGAAAGTCAGCCTATTCACGTGACAAAAGAGACCTCCGGGCTCTCTGCACCCGCCGGAAATTCCAAGGGTTTCTGGAGCTCTGGGCCAGAACCGGGGCAAAGAGCAAACATGTGTTTTCATTATAAACCACAAAGTCGCAAGCTTGGAGAAAGACACAACTGAGCGGAAAGACGACTTATTCTCTGACAAAGATGATCACCGTGTGAGGTCTCAACGCCCACCCCACCCCAGATTAGTTAGAAATGGCTGCCAGTTAACTTCGGTTCTGGGTCTCCCCTCCTCTGCCCTTAACTCTAGCCCAGCCCAGCCCAGCCAGCCCGGCCTACTCTACTTTGTTCCGTCTTATTTTGTCCTCTTCCTCTCTACTCTAGTCTAGTCTATCCTACCTGATTATTTCTTATTCTCTTCTATTTTATTCTTTCTTACTTTATCCTATTGTATCCTGTTTTATTGTGTCCTATTTCTCTTCTCTTCTCTCTTCTCTTCTCTTCTCTTCTCTTCTCTTCTCTTCTCTTCTCTTCTCTTCTTTCTCTCCTATCCTGTTTTATTCTATCCTACTTCTCTCTCTTCTCCTCTATCCTATCCTATTCTCTTTTTTCCTATCCTATCCTGTTATTTTATTCTATCTTATTCTATCCTATTCTGTTCTATCCCATCTTACTCCTTCTTCTCCTATCCTATTCTGTCTTGTTCTATCCTATTCTGCTGCTCTTTGTTTCCTCTCTTCTTTCCTATCCTATCCTATCCATCCTATCCTATCCTATCCTATCCTATCCATCCTATCCTATCCATCCTATCCTATCCTATCTATCCGATCCTATCCTATCATATCCATCCTATCCTATCCTATCCATCCTATCCTATCCTATTCATCCTATCCTATCCTATCCTATCCTATCCATCCTATCCTATCCTATCCTATCCTATCCATCCTATCCTATCCTATCTATCCTATCCTATCCATCCTATCCTATCCTATCCTATTTTATTCTATCCTATTCCTCTTCTCTTCTCTGTCCTATCCTATCTTGTTTTATTCTATTTTATTCCTCTTCTCTTCTCTCTCTTCTATTGTATCCTATACTATTCTGTTTTATTCTATCCTATTCCTCTTGTCTTCTCTTCTCTTCCCTTCTGTTTTCTCTTCTCTTCTTTCCTATCCTATCCTGGTTTTTTTGTATCCTATTCCTCTTCTCTTCTCTCTCCTATCCTACCTTATCCTGTTTTATTCTACCCTATTCCTCTTCTCTTGTCTTCTATCCTATCCTGCCTTATTCTACTCTTTTCTTATCCTGTCCTATCCTATATTATTCTATTCTATCTTATTCTATCCTATTCTGTTCTATCCTATCTACTCCTTCTCCTATCCTATTCAATTGTCTTGTTCTATCCTATTCTGCTGCTCTTGGTTTCCTCTCTCCTTTTCTCTCCTATCCTACTCTATTGTCTTATTCGACTCTAATCTAGTCTCTTACCCTGTCTTATTCTACCCTATTTGATCCTATCTTCCTTTATTCTATCCTATCCTGCCTTATTCTACTCTTTCTTATTCTATCCTATGCTATCTTATTCTAACCTATTCTACTGCATGCTATTCGGTTACTGTTTCTTACTCTACCCTACCTTATTTTATTTTACTCTGTCCTATCCTATCCTATTCCATTTTATTCTATTCTAGTCTTTCTTATTCTATCCTATTCTATTGCATTCTATTCTGTTTTTGTTTCTTATTCTATCCTACCTTATTCTATTCTATTCTATCCGACTGTACCCTATTCTATTCTTTCTCATTCTATCCCATCCTACTCTGTTCTGTCCTACCCTATCTTATTGTTTGTTATTCTATCCTATTCTGGTTTATTCTACTCTATTGTAAGTATTCTTTTTTTTATTCTATCCTATCTTATTTGATCCTATCCTGTTCTGTTCTATCCTATCTTATTCTTTCTTATTCTATTCTATCCTATTTTCTCCTATCCTATCCTATCCTACTCTACTTTATTCAGCCTTATTCTATCCTATTCTACTCTTTCCATTTTCATTCTATCGCATCCCATTTCTCTCTGTTCTCTTCTATCATAAAAAGCTGGCAACAGCCTAAATGTACAGATGTAGCGACATTGGGTGAATACGCAGATACATCCTCATCATCATTTCTGTTTTCTTCAAACTGCAAATCATCTAAAAGTTGATCTTGAAAAAATCATTAGAGGCAGCCCGGGTGGCTCAGTGGTTTAGCGCCGCCTTCGGCCCAGGGCGTGATCCTGGGGACCCAGGATTGAGTCCCGCGTCGGGCTTCCTGCATGGGGCCTGCTTCTCCCTCTGCCTGTGCCTCTACCTCTCTCTCTCTCTCTGTGTCTCTCATGATTAAATAAATAAAATCTTAAAAAAAAAAAAAGAAAGAAAAAAATCATTAGGCCAAAGAGAGAAGGAAGCTCAGAACACAGAGCCATGGGGGAGGGCATGGCCAGAGCAGACAGGTGAATTCAGAACAGACAGGCGCATCCAGGTATTTAGAAAAGGAGAGCCTTTCCCCTCTGGGATCAGTGGGATCAGCAGAGAAGGAAGGCTGGGCTTCTGCACACACAGGGTCCAGCATCACTCCCTGCAAACACCTGCTGCAGGGGGATTTTCCACACATGACAACAGCCCTGAAAGTAGGAAGTCTTCACAACGCCACAAAGCGAAACTCGACCTCTTGAGAGAACGGACAACCAATTTCAACGCCTTTGACTCGATTTTGGCTTAAATTACCCCGTCGAAGACCATAAATGACGAGAAATTGGGGGGCGGGGAGATGTGCCACAGGAGACGCATGCTTAAATATCCCTCATTAGATAGAAAGGGTTTTTGTTTCTTTCTTTCTGTTTTCTTTTTTTTTCTGAGCCAGCAGCCCCCCCCACCCTCCCACCCCCGCCATGGGGAAAACAAAATGGCTAAGGACATGTTCAAAGAATTCACTCAAGAAAGTCATATCCATAAAAGGGGATTTGGATTTTAAGTGGAACTGCAGAGGGGAGCTGGGTGATTGACAGCCGGCTGAGGCCAGATGCCAGCATTCCCCCCCAACACCCCCTGCCGGAAGTCACAGGATGACTTCCATTGACTAGGATCTGGGTTCCCATGTGGCCCCAACACGGGGGTGCGCGAAGAGCCCCAAGGTGGTGAATTCACTGTGGTCACTGTCCCCGAAGCCTCGCATCCTGCCCTCCATGGCGCTGGACCTCATCCTTTCTCCTTTCTCATTGACACCACCCCGCCGTGGAAGAAATGAATACCATGCGCTCACCAGGACCCTGGGAGCTGGAAGCGGTGCCCGGATCCCAGGATCCCACAGCTGCATGCTTCCTTTCTTTGTCATTGTCACACGAGACGCCCCATGGGGGAAAAAGGAGCAAGAATCTAAACTGGAGCAATGAAGGAAGCTGCAGACCGACGCGGACGTGCCTGCCAATAATCACAGAACCTCCATTGCTTGATGGGAGAGCGGAGACACGGATTGGGAAGGATGACAGTCCCGCTGACAAGGAAGCAGCACCAGGGAGCTCCTACAGGTGGGATTTGGGGTGGCTTGAAATGCTGTGCACAATTCCACGCCGCGCAGAATTCGAGCTGTGTGCGTGGCGGCAGGTGCATCTCATGCACCATCTGGATCTCTGCAGGATGAGACTTGCTGGCTTCAGCCCCACGTGTCAGAAGCTCACGTGCTTCCCCCACACGGGGACTGTCCCATCTTTGGGCAAAGGTCTCCCATCACCCTCCGTGGGACCCGGGGCACATCGGGGAGGACCATGTGAGTCCTGCAAGGGACCTTCTGTGCAACTTTGTGTTTGTATAACGGAGGCAGCCTGCATCCTCCAGGGAGGGATGCTCAGGGATGCAGCAGGCGAGGCTCCTTAGAGACACATGCAGGTGTGCAAAGCACGTCCAGATACCTCCGCCCGGGGGAAAGCAGAGCCAAAATCGCATGTGCTTTCAGAAAATACTAATATGTGCTTGAATCCACACCCCCCCCCACACACACACACGGGGAGGCTGTACCGTGAGGCTTTGGTGTTGGCGACCTGGGACACGGGGATGCTCACGCTTCTGAGTGTGCACCCAACCACGGCTGGTACGTGGCCTGGGGGTGGCCACCTGTGGGGCCGTGGACCTGAGGCGGGCACAGCCAAGTAAGCGCGGGAGGCCTACCTTGAAAAACCACCATCCGAAGAGCTTCTTGATGAGACGCGTGCCCCAGAAGACGTGTCTGTAGAGGTCCGTGTTGACCACCCCGGGGTCGACCACGTTGGCCGTCACGGGGCTCCCCTGGGCGGCCAGCAGCCTCTGCAGGTGGTAGGTGAACAGGACCAGGGCCAGCTTGCTCTGGGCGTAGGCGGCGTGCGGGGAGTAGCAGCGGCTGGGGAAGGAAAGCAGGACATGGGTAAGACGTCGATGCATTTCTCACCTGCAGGCTCCCTCACCTGCCCGGATCCCTACCTGACCAGGTCCTTCACCTGCCCTGGTCCCTACCTGTCCAGGTTCTTCACCTGCTCGGGTCCATCACCTGCCTGTGTCATTCACCTGCCAGGCCCATACCTGACTGAGTCCTTCACCTGTCTGGGTCCCTAACCTGCCTGTGTCACTCACCTGCCAGGCCCATACCTGACTGGGTCCTTCTCTTGCCTGGGTCCCTAACCTGCCTGTGTCACTCGCCTGCCAGGCCCATACCTGCCTGGGTCCTTCACCTGTCTGGGTCCCTAACCTGCCTGTGTCACTCGCCTGCCAGGCCCATACCTGACTGGGTCCTTCTCTTGCCTGGGTCCCTAACCTGCCTGTGTCACTCGCCTGCCAGGCCCATACCTGACTGGGTCCTTCACCTGCCCGGGTCCCTAACCTGCCTGTGTCACTCGCCTGCCAGGCCCATACCTGCCTGGGTCCTTCACCTGCCTGGGTCCCTAACCTGCCTGTGTCACTCACCTGCCAGGCCCATACCTGACTGGGTCCCTCACCTGCCCGGGTCCCTCACCTGTCTGGGGACACAGTCTCCCACCTGCTGTCTTCCCCTAGGCTATTCTGATGTTTGGTTTCCACTCCCTCTGCTCATGACGGTTCTTCCAGTTTGTACAACAACCTTGAGGCTCCATCACCCGGGATGTCACCCAGGCCGCTGACCTGATGCCCCAGAACAGAACAGAAAGTCCAGCATCCCAGTGATCGTAAGCATTGGGTGATCCCCCCCCGCCCCCGACCTGCCTTTAATGTGAAGGCAAAAACAGAGCTGAGAGCCCAGCTCCAAAAGCTTGGCATAAATACGACCTGTCCGCATGTGACATTTGTTTCTATGTTCATTTTTTCGAAAACAGACACGCTCAGTAAAGTTTCACAGTAAATATACAGAAGTGGGAATTGGAGTGAGGTCAACGTTACCATCCTTGTGGCCTCATGACGTGCAAGGGACACGATGCTCATATTTTTAACCAGGATGTATATTTTTGGAGTTTTCAGTTGACGCGACACTCAGAGGCAGGTGCAGATTTCCCGTGGCCCCTCCGTGTCCGCAGATGGACATGCACGCGCCCCCCCACCCCACGCCCGTTATCAGCATCCCCAGCAGAGGCTGTGCTAGGCACACCTGCTGCATCCACACGTCATCACCACCCAGGTGCATAGCGCACCGTGCGTTAGAGCTCATCCTCGCGGGCGCACCTTCTATGGGTTCGGGCAAATTCAGCGACCGGTGCAAGGACGGCAGGTCAGCAAAGGGTGCCAACCGGGCCAACGTGCCAACGAGCGATTGCCAAAATGATCCCAAACGTGCCCTTTTTTTGTAGGGACGGATTATAAGAACAATACAGGCTGGTGGAGACTGTGCAAATTCTGTCCCCGGCACAAGACGAGCTGCAAACCCTCAATTATGGCCAAGGGACTTGTTTTTTTTTTTTTTTTTTTTGGAAATGTGTGTCCTATGTGCTTCCCATAGGGGAGAAGATGCGGGTCCAGGAAGCAGGGGGTGATGAAGTGCATGGAAATCGATGCCGACTTTCATCTTGGCTTCCGGCCACCTGCGCGCCATGTGCACGCGAGCGTCGGGGTCTCCACTGGCACCATTGCTTGGGATGCGGCCCTTATAAACGGTGGGGAACATCAATATGCACGTTTGTCGGGGACAAACAGAGGCGTTCTGTGATGATGGTGTTACAGGGTAGCAGGGAGAGGGGAGCACCCAGAACGTTAGGAACACACAGCGGGGACGGGGTGGGGGGTCCAGTACGTGCGTCTGTGTTTCTCTACAGGAGGCAGGAAGAAAGTAGGTAACGACCAGCTATTTCCAGGAGGTTCCCACCCCCATCCTCCACCCCCACCCCGTCCCCGGCGGGTTTATGGGGAAATGAAACTCCCACCTCAGGTCCAATTAACAGGAGGACGCGATGCCCCCGCTGACGCTGGTCCTCAATGAAACCCTATAGCCCAGAAAGGCACTGGGCGCCATAGACAACGAAGGTATTGAACGCTCACGGGTAATTCGCGGACGCAACCAGAACCACACGGCGCCCCTCGCCGCCTGACGACGAGCGGACTCATTCAGGACGCGGCCGCGTGGCTCCGATCTCAAGGCCAGTCTTTAGGGACTCGCTTTTGTAATAAGCGTTGTCACAGAGCAGAATCGAGACCCGTAATTAAACACAGATCCCTATTTTCAGTAAATAAAGAACGTTATCGGTGTCATCGCTTCACGCATAAGCAGGAGGTCGACTTGAAACCAAAGTCATCGACGGTAATAGTCTCGCCTCCTGTCGAAGCAGAAACACTTTTCTGGTGTACTTTTGTGCTCTGCAACGGAGGGATGCAAATTAAATACGACAGCCAGCTCTACAGGGGGAAGTCATGCCAATTTTAAATACACGTATGCGGGTTTTCATAGAAAATAGCTTTTAAAAAGTGCAAAAACAGCATTAGACTTGGGTTTATTTACAATTTACGAACACTTGGTAAATGGTGGAGGTGTGAGGAGACCAACGAAAGGGGGTCTGGGCTTCCGGACAGGGTAAGTTCTGAAAAGGTTAATAAACATATATACTAACAGCAGTTAAAGGGTTACTTTGGTAGGATTCGTGAATCTCTCTGAAGTTCTGCTTTAAGTCAGATCGGAGCACACTCCTGTCTACACCATGTCCGTCGATATAGTTTCTATGTGGTTTCACGGGTTATTTAACGACTCCCACGCCCGCACACAGGGCTCCTTCTCCGCCAAGCTGCCCTATACTGCCCATCAACCTCTTGTAGGACAATCAACACCCTCCCGTCCTAGAAACCCGCGGACCTTTTCTGTTATTTTTCATTGTTTCACGAGGAGTGGGTTTCCCAAACTCCCTCAACCATCCTAGAAGTTGTGCCCAGGACCATGGGATTTCTGAGAGAGTATCTCGAGCTGCCGAAAAACGCAATTTATCGAGTTTTCTTACTGAAATGAAAAAAAAAAATTCAGGTGTCTGAATTTGCATGTCGCTCATGGTGTTTGAAACGCACATTTTCAGCTCGATAAAGAGGCGTGCAGAAGGCAACACAACCGAGGGTGTCACACTCACATCATGTGAATAAGGTGTGAGATCTCCCTTGTGGGACATTAATGCATACATGGCACAACCAACACGATGACGGAAAGTCCACCTGCGACCGTGAGCCCAGATGCTCCCCGGGTCCGACCCCGATCAGCCTCTTTGGGACCAAGGATGAACGGCACCTGTTCTGAGGCAAGTCGAGTCACCTGTCACCTCCAGACCACGTTTTCCATTAGCGGGACGGACACGTGTCATGTGGCGCCCATCCCTGGCCTTCCACCTTTCATATTCCCGAGGACTGTGGGAATACGGACCGCAGAGCAGGGGCTCAGGAAATCCCGTGAGCAAGGAAGGGCCTCTGCGTGTGCACAAAGGGACGCTCCAGAAACAGCCCTGGGGACGTTGGCGCCCACGTGCCAATTTGCAGCCTCGTGCAAACGTGCGACGCGGTCGCTGATTTAACAGGGCGGGCACATCAGGGGCGTGTAACGCAATCCCAGGGCAGTGCAGAAACGCGTGAACACTTCGGGGAATTTATTGAGAGCCCTGGGTTTCCAACGAGTGACATCACGGGCTGTGAAAACGTCCTTACAAATGGTCACACGATGCACGGACACTCACTCTTCAGGTTTACACAGAGGAGCCCGTGGCCGAGGGAGGCCGGGCACTCTCAGACAAGCCGTGGCGTAGCCGGAAGAGCCTCCTGCATATGCTGCCCAGGGGCTTGCTCAGACACCAGTCTAATCGTCGCTGCGAAGGTATTTTCTCAGATGGGATTAATGCTGACATCAGGAGATTCGGGGTAAAGCAGCTCCCATTCTGTCACTTGGGTGGGTCTCGTCTAATCAGTTGAAGGTTTTAAGAGGAAACATGGAGGTCTCCTCCAAAGAAGAAAGAATGTGGCCTCATCACTATAGCTTGGAAATCCTACCTGAATTATCCGTGTTTAGGGTCAAGATGGCAACACAGACTCTTCCTTGCATCTTGAGCCTGCTGGTCGACCCTGCAGATCTTGGCCTTGGCCGCCGCGCTGATCTTTGAGCCAATTCCTTAAATGAATCTACGTCTCTGTCTCTCTCAGTCGTACATGTAAACCAACTATAAATATTTATCGAGATGTTTTTAACTTAAATGATGACACTTTCATCCCTTTCCCCCAAAGTGAAACTCATTTTTTTAAGAAAGCTATCCACTTCTTCATGAGTCCGTTGCACTGATTTACAATTTTCAAGAGAGTCCGCCCCTCTTCTCTGTTCCAGCAAAGCAGTGTTGGCAACGATCAGTAACTGGCCAGCTTGTGTCTACACCAGGGGGAAAGCGAGGATCGAGTTTCTTCACATGGGAAAGCAGAGGGTTTGAAGCCCAAGGGGTTGTCGAATTTTAACATGCAGCCGCCTCACCAGCACGGCCATCCACACCCGCCACCCCCCGCGTGCTGGCTTCACCTGCTTCCTCTCTGCACAGGCTCATCCTGCAGCACCTGGGCAGCCCCGTCTCCATGCCCGTCCTCAGAGACCACCTGCTCCCCCAGAGAACCTCGGATCCACTTTCTCCCTCCTGCCCCCAGGGGAAATCCCAGGGAGGGTAGTCCCTGCCCCCAGGGCACAAGCAGAGACCCCACCCACCCAGGAGCCAGGCTGGCTAACGGATGGCTGAGAACTCCCTGGAAGACCTAGGATGGGGCGCTGCTATGCATAAACACATGCTGGAAACTACCCCCAGGGCCGCACGGCTGGGCCACCCAATCCCTCGGGGTGTCGAGAGCATCCAGCCCGCACACATCCTGGACCAGGCGTCTGGGTCCTCACAGGCAGGGCGTTTCCTCCGCACACAGTTACAGCTGCCCACACAAACGCAAGCTCGCACCCCAATCACACTCGGGGACTCCTTTCTCCTTAAGGAGCAGAGAGCGCGAAACACAGATGGGAACGCGGCGCCTCCTGGGCCACCAGCAGTCACCCAGGCGCGGCACACCGAGCTAGGGGGTTGGCCCCCGGCAGTTGCAAAGGAGAAGATGTCATTGCTTCAGACGCCTGGATCCACGCCCAACTTGTGTCTTTCTACCAAAAATAAAAATAAAAATGATAACACCGCACAGCTAAGCAGCAGGAGCATAAGATGCACGTGGTTTGATGATGATGCACGTGGTCTGACGATGATGCACGTTAAGTGCAATTAGCAATTAGTATGATGACGATTTTGGGATTCGTGCCACTGGCGAATCGTTTCCTTGTCCCCCCAACACTAACGGAATGTCACATTAGGTGGCGATAGTGATTATCACATTGTAATGTGACAACATATATAAGGTCGATTATGTAAGAATTATAACATGATAACATCGCGAGACACATAATGTCACAATGATAATCGTAACAGGATAACGTGACACATATAACGTCACATTGTATGATGATTATAACAGGATAACGTCATGACACATATAACGTCACATTGTATAACTGTAACAGTGTAACGTTACACTGCAGTGTTATAATAATACAGTTAATTATACAATTATATTATAATTATGATATATGATTATACAACACTACAATGTTGTGACACGTTAGTCACATTGTATGATTATTATAACAGGATAACGTCGTGACACCTATAACAATTGTGACGATGAAACAATATAACATGTATAATGTCCCATGACATAGCAATTACGACATGACATGATAGATATCATGTAATTTCAATTACATTGTAACTTTTTAATGTGTAAGTTACAATGGCAACAGTATAATGTCATATATATTATATAACAATCATACTCTTTAAAACATGTGTGACAGGGATCCCTGGGTGGCGCAGCGGTTTGGCACCTGCCTTTGGCCCGGGGCGCGATCCTGGAGACCTGGGATCGAATCCCACGTCGGGCTCCCGGTGCATGGAGCCTGCTTCTCCCTCTGCCTATGTCTCTGCCTCTCTTTCTCTCTCTGTGACTATCATAAATAAATAAAAATTAAAAAAAAATTTTAAAACATGTGTGACAGTATATAACACTTATAATTACATTTTAACGTATAATGTTACATAATAATCATATTTGTGACACTGTAATGCCATACATATGATATATAACAATTATACTTAAATTATATATATATTATATAATGTGATTATAATCATGCTACAATGTATAATTATGCTGTCATAATTAGGGTTATAATATTGAGGTACAAATGTAATTTTTGAGTATATAGCAATTGTACCTCGATAAAAAAAATTAGAATTTAAAAAAACGCTGAAAACAAGACATGCATTGTGGGGTGCAGTAAGAGAACACCACAGAATGTTCGCAGGGAGGTTTTTAGTGATTCTGACAATGGAGCGGAGTCCAAATTGGTGGTTTTGTTCTGTTGTGCGTACTTATTTCCTGGGATGGAATATCGACTCTATGCGTGATTGTCTAGTGACATTAGGAGGATTTTTTTTTTAAGATTTTATTTATTTACTCATGAGAGACCCAGAGAGAGAGGCAGAGACACAGGCAGAGGGAGAAGCAGGCTCCCTGCGGGCAGCCCGACGTGGGACTCGATCCCAGGACCCCAGGGTCACGACCTGAGCTGAAGGCAGATGCTCAACTGCTGAGCCACCCAGGTGCCCCAGGAAGATTTTCTTTTTTTCATACGCTTTGGTTTCATCAGGCATAAAATGAAGACGGGAGTATTTAGGTGAGGGCATCTGTGTGCCGTAGTCATGGGCTGGTCCCCATGAGGCGCTTCAGAGCAAAACGGTGGATAATTGGCAGCTAGTGGTCATGCTTATGGTAAGACAGGTGTCTGACCGACCTGGTCGGAGGGGAGCACCGGTTCCCGTGACGCTGCACACCATGGCCCGCGCCCCCTCGCGCCCCCCGGGCGAGGCCCACCGCAAGCCCGAGCCCCGCGCGGCTTCCTGCGAGCACGCACCTGCCCTGGAGGTCATCCATGTCCAGCTCGCCGATGTAATGTGTGGCCGACGACACGGTGACCACCCTGGCGCAGCGGCCGGGAGCTCCCGACTCCTTCAGCGTGTCCAGCAGGAGGTTGGTGAGCAGGAAGTGGCCCAGGTAGTTCAGCCCGAAGTGCTCCTCGAAGCCGTCCTCGGTCGTCCTCTCAGGGACCATCATCACCCCGGCTGCAAGGAAGGGGATTGCAGGGACATGGGGGAGCCGGTCCGCACACAGGCTCGGTGCGGGGGGGCGGGACACATGGTCCTCACGGGGAGCCCAGGGTTCCCCGCCCGCACCCCGCGCCAGCCCCGGGACGTTGATTCTTCCCGACACGACACAACAGCCGTCCGCACAAACGGTCGCTTGTTGGAGGAGCTCCCTGCACACATAGGGGCGCTCACGCTCGACCCCCAGGCTGCCCCCTGCAAAGTACTGACCCAACTATTCACACGGTCGCCCCCGCCCCAGACCCCAGGCCAGCCCTGCTGGCTGTTACCTCACCAACATATTCATAAAAGCATGTTGCCTGTGCCCCCGTATGCATCCTCCCCCAGGCTCACTACCTCCCCACGCCCATCAGGGCAAAGCCCAGCTGACTGCCCGTCACTGCGTCTTTTTATTGTTTTTCTTTTGTTTTTTTTGCTTTTAGATTTTATTTTTTCCCCTTTTTTTTAAAGAAATTCCATTTGCCAACATACAGTCTAACACCCAGTGCGCATCCCCTCAAGTGCCCTCCTCAGTGCCCATCACCCAGTCACCTCATCGCCCCCCCGCCCACGTCCCGTCCTTACATGGACACCACCTCCCGGACACGCAGCAAACACGCCCGGTCCGTACGAGTCTGTGTCCTGGAGCAGCCCAGCTTGCTTCAGCGTCCATCTGTCGGACGGCACGTATGTACCTGTATGTGTATCTCACATGGTGCAATCCTGTGTGTACTTGTGCATTTATTGCAGGTATGTTTGCATATGTACACGTGCATATGTGCTTACAGGCACATGCATCCATGTGCACGTGCAGCTGCACACAAACGTGTAAACGTATACACGTAGATGTTTCCAGGCACATCTGCATATGCCTAGTCATGTATTTATGTGTCTCTTTATGTGTGTATTTACACATGTTAATGTGCTTGTAACTGTGTCGGCAAAGGTGTTTGAATATCCTTCTGCGTTTGCATTTCACGTTTTTGCAAACATATTTGTGGATAATGCATGCATTCCCACGTTTATTTGCGCATGTTTGGAATTTCCAAACGAGTCCATATACGTGCCTGCTTTGCACGCACACGGGCATATCTATTTGTGTGCACATTTGCATGTGCTTGTATTTCATGTCTACGCGCTTCTCTAGGTAGATGTGTTTGCACCCGTGTACGTGTTTGTGTTCATGCATCTTTCACGTGGACACATGGATGTATTTGCATATGTACACGTGTGTTAGGTGTGCATGCAGATGCATCTCCACATGCAATCATCAATGCTTCTGCATACGTGTAGAGTTTTCTGCTGGATTGCGAGGCCCCTCCCTGCACACACAGGCCACACGGCACGCCGCCGCACACTAGCGGGCGGCCATGCAGGAATGCAAGATGCACTCTGTGCATTCACACCCCTACATGTCCAGCCCTCATGCAGGCTTGTCACTTGTGAGGTGCTCAGGGCAAAGGAAATGTCTGATCTGGGCTGTGGGGATCACGGCAGGAGTATGGAGTCTGGGGTGCAGCAAGGTAGGTAAGTCACTTTAAAGAGGTGGAAATGAGAGCCCGTGGCCTGCATCCCACACACACGCCTTCTGCGATGCTAAGTGCTTTCCGCCACCTCCCGGAAGGCCCAGCCGTCTGAAAACCCATCCAGAGGATTGAAAATGGATCCCCTGAGCTTAGCTCTCGCAGACCCGCAGGGATGAGATCTACATACACGCGCAAACGAAGCCCCATGGGGTCTTAGAATACATTCAGTGAAAGGTGTATTTAAGAATAAATACACAGGTCCTCAAGTCAGCTAAGAACGCATTCCCGAAGGGCACCTGGCACCCGAGCCTTCAAGCGGGTGTGAAGTCTGGCATTTTGAGAACAGGTAAGCGCCTCCCTGCTGATGCCATTTCCTTGATTATCATATTGTGCGTGATGAAGCCAGATAAGGGGAGCTGTGTCCGTGCCTAGGGGACTGCAGATGCCTCGCTGGGGGAGCCTGGCTCACCTCGAACTCCCGGCTTCTGCGAGGCTGGTTGGGACAGGACCCGAGCTCTAAGCAGCTGCAAACGAGCCTGCATACATTTCTGACTCCTGCTTGGTGGGGAGACGGAGTCTGTGTCCCATCATCCCTCGGATCTTGGCCGCCTCGTGCAGCTTTCTGTGCTGAGTACAAGGTAGGAGTGATGGCAATTCTGGACCATTTCCAAGGCTTGGTCAGGAAAGACCCTGCGGGCCCTACCTGGCTGTGAACGCTGCTTCTGGGGAGAACCAGCTTCACTGAAGAAGACTGGCTGGTGCCCCCGAGGCTGCCACATTGGAGAGAAGTCATGGCAGTCATCTGGTCAACCGTCATCGTTGAGCCGGAGCGCTGGGCAGCGCCAACCCCCCAGCACTGAAGCAAGCCATCTGGACACCCAGCCCCAGGTGAGCCGTCAGGTAAATCGAAGCTCGAGGGACACCCAGAGCTAGAGCCGCCCAGATTCCTCTGCCCCCCAAATTGCAAGCAATAGAAATGTTCATTTTTGAGTCATTCGGATTGGGGGTGATTTATAACACAGCGGTCGCTACTAGAATATCCGTGCATGCCTAAATTATCAACTGCTGCGATACCGGCGCATGCCTGTTATTAATTCCTGCACATTCGTGCATGACGAAATTATCAATTCCTAGAACATTGCTTCATGGGTAAATGACCAATGTGGGGAATATCAGTGAATGCATAAATGACCAGTTCCGGAATATCACGGAGTGACATGATCAATTCCTGGAAGACCAGGGTATGCCCATTATCGATTGCCGGTATATCCGTGCATGCCTAAATTAGGGCTTTCTGCAGTATTACTGCACACCTAAATTATCAATTGCTGGCATATCACTGCATGCATAAATGATCAGTTCCTGGAATATCAGTGCATGACTAAATCATCAATTCATGGAATATCCCTGCATGTATAAGTTATTAATTCCTGGAATATCAGTGCATGCCCATTATCGATTCCTGGAATATGTCTGCATGCATGCATTACCAATTCCATATTGGAGAGCCCCATCTCGTGGGACAAAGGTTTGTCACCAAACTCAGCCTTCCAAGTATCCAAATTCATTGGAAAACCCCACATAATGGAATAGGGGCGTCTGTGGGGGTTATGGGGCTCACTAAGGATTATTCTGAATTTTGGGGTGCTAACCTGCAGTGAAGTCCCAGGGCTTCCATCTGGTTAGTTAAAGACAATCTGTCATAAAATAAATAACTATTGTGGGTTATTCTCTTCCTCATGATGGCCTTCGAGTACCTGCAAGATGGTAGCAGAGAAAATAGCTAGGGGACTCTGCTCTGCTGACCCTTGGGGCGGCTGCACGGACCTTGGGTTTCACCCCCCCCGGGCTGAACTGCTGGATTCATTAGTGCTACTTGTTTCGGGGACATCAACGGTCCAATGAACGCACACAGGAGCTGAAGGACAACCGGAGCCTAATGGCCCGAAGGCTTACCATATCCGACTCATTCTGTTTCTATCATGGATTATCTATGATAATGTCCCCGACAAGTAAGCGTGGGGTAACTGTCGAGCTCGAGGGGAAATGCCAGCATGAATCCTCGTCTGACACAAGTTTCTGGTGACAGATCATAGCCCAAACTCACTGATCCACACTCTTAAGAATTTGACAATAACGAGTTCAAGGTTACTCCAGAAATCATAAACCGGTTTTGGAGCAAATTCTTGGCGTTCTAGCAGCATCATCGGGGAAAAGGGTGCTTTTAAAGAGTGGCGAGAACATCACTGCCGTGCCTACAGTTGGTCACCTCCTGGAGTGTCCAATCCATTCCCGGGCTCGTGGAAGCGAGGTGGGGGTTCTCGGCACCATGGAGGCCATAGCCAAAGCCATCTGGGATCCCCTGCACACACGTAATCCACGATTATGTCGCATACTGAGACATTCCACGTTCATCTCTAATTCTAAGGCAAAATGTCCCGGACACCTGCCTGTGCAGAACATCATTGATCTCAGACGATAATGGAACGTCTCCTCCGTGCTGAAGGAGGAATTTTAACTGTGCATCCAGGGAGGTGCATTTGTGTTTTTGAGATGTTGCTGTCACATGAGCGCTTCGGAGGGCTGTCCCTTGAGAGTGAGCATTGCTGAGACCTTGGTATCTCCCTTTGCCAACTGGAAAGCGGGAAAAGGAGCAATAAAAATATCTGCTCTTTGAGCCATGCGTGTGATTGGTGAGTGGACCTGCATGCGGAACCACGTGCTGTTCTTTACGAAGCAAAACAAGGAAACAGAAGACATACGTCCTAAGTGCGGCAGAGGAGAGAGTGTCGTGTGCCTTGCAGAAAACAAGAAAGGCAGAAAGAAGAGAGGGAAGAAAGCACTTTCTGTCTGGTGGCATGTGGGCCAGATGAAGGCTTCCTCACTCCAGAATGCGAGGAACATTTCAGAAATGCCACCACCACTCTGGGGGATGACTGCTACCCCTACCTTCAGAGCTACTGTCCCTGTCCAAGCTTTGGATTCTGTGGACATATGCATTAGTGGCATCACAGAAAGCAAAACCAAAGATGCCTGGAAGCCAGCAACCGTGGTAGTCAGGAGAGGGATATGCAAATGTGGGGGATGGAGGAGTAGAACATTCTGGAAGGGAGCGATGAGCGTTCTGATTCTGCCCATAAAACATGAACAGGGAAGGAGTTGTGCATGTGCCTTGCAAAAGGACACTGGGAAAAATCTATCTATAGGTTGATGAACATCTGTCGTTCCAGGCAACATGGGTGGCAATGAACCCACAGGTGCATGGGGACTGGGGCGCAGGGGTAGTGAATGCACAGTCACATGTGAGCCAGTGAAAATGTCGAAATCGAAGGCACAAATATGCGTATCCAAAGTAATTCTTCAATGTGAACACAATGGGGAACACATCATGTGGATGGATCCCCATGGCTTGCCCAGGCTCCGTATTCCCATTTCCATTGTGGAATAACTTTCTCCATGTTACCATAAAAGGCAAACATATCTCCCACCCCATACGCCGTGACGATGGCAAGGATCCAATCATTTACTGAGATGTTTCCATACTGAGCAACGGATCTCGATGGAAAGTACCATCCACTTGGATCCGCCATCTGCACCATCGAGGACACCTGAGGCCAGGTGGTTTTCAGAAGAGCTTCTGGGGAACATGCTTCCGGGGCATCTGGATAATTGGAAAACCAATGTTTACTCAGCGTACTTCCTGGAAGCTCACAAAGGGCAAGTGGAAAAAACAAAGGTGTTCAGGAGATGCAATGCACATTCACAGCCTCCAGCCTACTCTTCTGGCAGTTCTGGGATATAATAAATCATGTCAAACAGCCCTGCAAACACCCACCACCAGAGGAACATCCAAGTGCCTTCTGTTCTAGGGAAACCCATCACACGGCAGAAAACAGGGAGCGACACATTGGAAAACAAACAGAAGGCATCGATGAGAAGTGGTCTACACACATTCAGATCCAATAATCCATTGACGCACACACACGCAGTGCTGATTCACCACCTTCCGTGTTCCTGGAAGGGAGACCAGATGATGGCAGAGCCTGTTTTGTAGAGGAAACACCAAGTGCATAAATAGGAAAACGGCTCAGGCATCTGTCTGCCAAGAAGCAGGTACCATTACTCCTCACTCAACTGTAGTCTTCTGTGGATGCAAACTCCATCAGGATGTACCTGGCCAGGTGAGAATCGTTTACTTCTCAGGGTTATTCTATTTCTCAAGGGTTACCACTGCCATATTTATTTTTAGGAATTCTTGATGTCGGGCAATTCATCCATGAGAGGTACGGGAAGAAGTCCTACAAGGATAAAACATCAATTCTGGGCAGTGATTTCAAACCTAATCAGGTGTGGGGATGGGAGACGGGATAAGTATAATTTTTATGTGAATATGCTATAAATACTGAGCCGGCCCTGTAGGAGATATACTATTGATTCTTCGTGTGTTGGATAAATGCTCAGCTTGGATCCTGAGCTTCCAGAAAGAGGCAGTCTGGTTCTATTTTCATCACACTAGCAAATGCAAACACTATTCCTCCTCTGAAGTGCTTAACATTTGCAACATCTTGATAGCTCTTATCTTTAAGAATTAAATAAAAGAGGGAGAGAGAGAGAGAGACAGAGAGAGGACAAAAGCGCAAATTCTAGCTTCCCTTGGCCCCCGGGAGTCCTCTTTGTGGAGCACAGTCAGGTCCGTTCTCCAGGAGACAGGACGCATGTGGCTGCTAAACAGAAGTGGGTCCCGTTAACCCACATCCTTTCAACCAGTCACCTTGGCAGGAGAAGATGATATCATAGAGGAGGATCCTGGGCAAATAGTTCTGGGAAATTCTGCAGACCCTCCTGGACATGGACCATACCATTCCTTCTCTGTGAAGTCCCGTGGTTGAAAGACCTGTTTGCATCTGTTGACTCCTCCCAAATATCTCCAAAAGAATATTGAGTCAGAATTCCCAACACACAGAGCAAGAATGAATGCTCACACACAAACCAAGGTGAGAGACACAGGAGACATGCTTTTGCTTCCCATAAATCAAGGTAAGTCTGAGCACACTGCACTGGTGATGAATCCATCGCAATATTGACTGGCACCATCCTGGCCACCCTGCTGGCCCCAGGGCCATTTGTCCCTGTGGCCCTACTCCCATCCTGGGTTCCATGGGACGCCTACTTCAGAAGCCCAGGGATTTCCAGACAGATCATGTTTGGGATGCAGACTCTTCTATTATTTATACGTGACCGTATTGTCATATCGCAGGAGGCACTTCTAGGATAAGCCATGTCCCAGAATAATTGCCTGTTGAGTGTCTGTCTCCTTTGCTAGAGAATGATTTCTAGGAGGTCAACGGTGCTTGTTTATCACCTTAATGTTCCTGCCTGTGAAATACCGAGCTCTCCTAAGGTGGGTGTGGTGGGTTGAATGATGACCCCCCCACCCCGCCTGCCAAAGACATCCACATCCTGAATCCCCTTATGGGAGACAGAATAATGTCCCCAGAAACATCCACATCCTGGTCCCCATATGGGAGACAGAATAATGTCCCCCAATTGTCTTCATCCCGGTTCCCACACAGTGGACAGAATAATGTCCCCACTAATGTCCATGTGTCGATCCCCATGTGGGAGAAAGAATACGGGGTAGATGGCACCCCCAAACACGTCCACATGCCAAACCCAGTGTGGTAGACAAAATAGCATCCCCAAAGATGTCCACATCCTGATCTCTAGAGCCTGTTAATGTGTGTCCTTAGATGAATAAAGGGACTTTGCAGATGGGGATTGGGTGTGGGCCCCTGTGATGGGGATGGTCCTGGATTACCTTAGTGGTCCAAGGTCACCACAAGTGTCCTCACAAGAGGGAAACGGAGGCTCAGAGTCAGAGAAGGTGATGCGCAGACAGAAGCAAACATCATAGAGAGACAGGGGGAACTGCAGATGCTACCCCACTGGCTTCGAAGATGGAATCGGGAAGTGGCCACGAGCCAAGGAATGCCAACAGCCTCTAGGAGCTGGAAAAGGCAAGGCAAGTCAAGTCAAGAGAAATCAAGGAAATTTCAAGGAAAATCAAGAGATTGTGTCTTAGGGCCAGTGCCACCTTTCACCTCAGGGTGAAATCCCTGAGCATGTTGTGTCTCCATGTGTCTGTGACATGGAGCAGCAAACACAGGTCCCAAGCACAGAGGAAGGTGTGTGTGTGTGTGTGTGTGTGTGTGTGTGTGTAGGACAAAGTCTGGGCTGAAGTGATGACAACACGTGGATGGGATTCCCCGAAGAGGAAAAATGGACACGGCATGCAGAGGGTCCAGCCTCCCCACACCCACATTCCAGCTGTGTCCCTGGAGATGTTAGATAAGCCAGACGTGCTTGGTTTACGATCTGCAGAAAAGAACAACAAGGGGCTGTGGTAGGACCACCAGGATCACCTTGAAAGTGAAGGGCAGAGAGTGAATTATGGAGCATCTACCGATGATATAACAGAGTCTTGTTGTGTATCTGTCTGTAAAGTCTCAAATTCCTGTTGAGCGCAAGACACAGCTTTCGTCCTGCTGTTGCCAACTTTCTCCATAATGAAGTGCTCCGGTCGCTAACTACCGAGGGTGTTATGTAGACTGAGGACATAAGACGTATACTTGGACTGGATGCCCACAGTCCTGCCAGCTCGTGTCTACACTGGGTGATTCATATTATTATAATTCTCAACATTTATAATACTGATAAAGACCCTGACAGAAGAAGCCCCCACCGGCGCCAATATGGAGAAATCCCAAATAACCGATTCCTGCAAATAAATTTAAGGTACACCCATTTCGGGAAACCTTGAAAAACATCTAGAAATGTCCGTGAAGAAAGTAAAATTAAAATCATTCTGAGCCTTTCAGTGAGTAGCCCCAGTACTAATAACATGCACGCAGTGTTTGCTCCCAGGCTAAGTAAGCGGAAGTGGTGTTAGTTGCGACTTTGTCCAGCACTCGCACATCACAGCTATATGTGCACATATCCTCACACATAAATAAATAAGTGGGGTCGGACCCTCTAGGTTGTATACGCTGCGTCTTTCCCTTCACTGAGAATTTCCAATCAAACAGATGCATTGGGCAGAAGCATGAATATCCGCACCCACTTCCTGCCCACCAACCCCATTAATGGACTAATGCGGAACAGCCGTAGGATACAGACTTAGATTCACTCCTCCCCGCAGAAGATGTCCACATTGTTATTCCTGTGATTTCTCACTGTGGTTCCTCCCGTGGCAAAAGGACTTTGGAGAAGAGAGTCAACTAAGTCTCTTTAGTTGGGGAAATTTGCCTGGATCATCCAAGTGGGCTCGGTGGAATCACAGGGGTCCCATGGTAATGTTTTCCCTGCCATCCAACAGATGAACGATTTAGCAAATGTTTTATGTGTTTTGGAAAGAAGCTGTAGCGTCTGATTGTGGCTATTCCTTTCACTGTACTAATAACGCCATGTATCTCCTCTACGTACAACCAGGTGGTCTCTGAGATGGAAAGTGATGCCTGACATTTTGCCTTATTTCCGGTAGTTTGGGTGTTCTATGTGGATTCCATTGGGACATGTTAATGGTGCTGTCTCCTCCCTGTGGAGGGTTTGGGTGAACTTCTATGACATCTTTTTCGTGTAGCAGGGGAAGAGAGGAATGTCTCAGGTACGAAGGTGAAAAACCAAACTTGTCTCTGTTGCTCTTAAGAGCTGGATATGGGGGGAATCCCCGGGTGGCTCAGCGGTTTAGCACCTACCTTCGGCCCAGGGCGTGATTCTGGAGACCCGGGACTGAATCCTACATTGGGCTCCCTGCATGGAGCCTGCTTCTTCCTCTGCCTGGGTCTCTGCTTCTCTCTCTGTATATATCTCTTATGAATAAATACATAAAATATTTTTTAAAAAAGAGCTGGATATGGCTGAAAGACGAGGTCAGGGTCAAGGCTGGTTTGTGTTGAAGATGGACAGGTGGGCAGATTGAAGGCAGAAGTCAAGAGACACTGGGGGATGCAGCCTGCTGATGACGCCCATGGGGACATGGTGAGGATTTAATAAGGTCACATTTGTGAAAATGCCCAAGCCTTACACACTCATAACACAACTTCCTCCTTAGCCCACTTGGGCCAGTGAAAATATCAACTCCACACAACACGTATCAGGCTTACCGTCGTCTCAAACTGATTACACCAATGACAGAAGCCGAATGCATCAATGAAGCAAAGCCGTGGGGACCACAGCACATGCACTCATGAGCTTCCATGGAAATCCTGCTTTCCCCAAGGACGCCTCTCACGGGACAGCCAGCGTGCATGTGTGTATCAGAGTTAATGTCTGGATTTCCCCAGGACTCACCATTATTGACCAGGACGTGGAGAGGGATTTTCTTCTTCTTGAACTTCTGGACGAACTGCCGGATGGACCTCAGAGACGCCAGGTCGCAATACAAAAACTCCACTGCAAAAGGACAGAAACACCGACTCGTGATTATGGCTCAGATCATGATCTCAAGCCCCATGAAGGTCTCCACACTCGGCAAGGAGACTGAGATTCTCTCTCTCTCCATCTCCTTCTGCCACTCCCCCTGCACTCTCTCTCTCTCTCAAATAAAACAATAAATCTAAAAAAAAAATTCACAACACAGGAGAGTCAGCCACAAGCACTAGGTCGGGAGGGTACATATTTTTGGAACATACACACTTGCTTTCACTTGGAAGGGACATTTTAAGATAATCTACAGTCCCCAGCTTCTCAGTGTGAAGTATGAAGCCTATGTGTGCCACGTAACATGGCCAGTGAGGATGAGGAAGCACCATTTTCGATACTTTCTGTAAAGAAATATAGTAGGAGTGGGGGGCGGACATGCTTCTGAATCAAAGCCCTTCTGACTGAGATCTACAGACGGGTGCCACCCTGCAAATGGTTTGTTACCAGTCTGCTGTAAGACAAAGGCCAATGTTGAGGACAGTGGTTAGAATATTTAAAGAAAACGAAAATCAATAGTCATTTTATGCTTGCTGAATTCAATGATTTAAAAAAAAAGGCAAAATCGGAGGCCTCACTTTTGCATATTTTTGAATTCTAATTTTCTAGTGATTCGTGTCTGACCCATCTACATCAGTATCAGTCTGTGACATGTTTGGGAAGAGGGAGTCTTGCCACAGATGGCTTGGAAGCGCTGGTCTAGAACACCGTGCCATCTGGATATGCATTCCTGAGGCACCATCCGAATTTCCCCCTAATGTATATTCACAAGGAGAAGATTGATTGATTGATTGATTGATTGATTTTTTAAAGAGGGAAAACCTACACTACTTCTGCTAACCGGAACCCATGGTAACAGGGTTGGTAGACAGACACGGTCAGCTTCCAGAGCCAGACCACTGGTAGTGCATCTCTGTCACGTCAGGAGACACTTGTTCTTCCCTCTCTGGAGAAAAGGGTTCCCAGCTCGCCAGAAACATGAGAGCCACCATTCCACCTTGGGATCGTTGCCTTCTGAGGCACCTGAAGGGCTTGGCTACACCTGCTTTTCTACGCTGATTCAGGAACTCCCGCCCCCACCCTTGGCGCCGCAGGGTATCGCGGACAGGAACGCGTGCTGGGGGGGCTGGCATTGTTTAGGGAACACGAGCCCCTAAACCAAGCTCCACAGTTGGGGAGGGAAAGGCAGCCACTGCAGACCAGAACTCGTCACAGGGTCCATCCCTAACAATGGGAACATACAAGGCAAGCTGCAGCACGTGGCATCCCACCCGTGTCAAGTAGAAGCACCAGGACTGAGCTCGGACAAGACACAGGAAGTCACAGTTGCTACGGGTTCAGTCGGCACATCCACCTAAAATCTGCATCCCACCCATGCCCTCAGGCCTGGGGTCATAGGATCGAGTCCCATATAGGGCTCCCTGTGTGGAGCCTGCTTCTCCCTCTGCCTGTGTCTCTGCCTCTCCCTCCCTTTCTCTCTCTCTCTGTAATAAATAAATAAAATCTTTAAAAAAATAAAATAAAATAAAATGTTTTGAGAATCTTCAATGTACCCCTCGGGGACCAGAAGTACCCTATCTGTCAAACATATGACTGGCAAATACGAGGTATACCAGTCGTCCACACAGACAAACTGGAAGACCCAGGAAAATGCTAGAAGGAGGTGTGAGCCCTGGGCCATTGATCTTGATTCAAAAACAATATGGCGGCATCCCATTGGGGAGGGTGGAAGGTGAATTCGATACGTTGGTCACAGTTTTGAAAAGCAAAGATTAGCAATGAAAAGGCCAAAAGTTATCAAACAAGCAAATGGGAAGCAGGCCTGGCCCTGCTCCTATAGGGAAGGGTTAACTCAAGACTGTGATGTTAACGGGACACAGAGGATTATTAGCGGTGGACCCAGTGCTCGATCAATATGGTGCGCCATGGTCGTGCTAGGTCACTTCCAGCCACACGGTGTTCCGAGTAGCACAACATCGAGCTGTAATTCTCAACGACTGTTGCATACGCAGGGAGAGATGGCGAGAGAATCCCAATCCTTATGGGAGGCTCCGCGAGGGTCCATCTTTGCTCATTTGACAGACTGACAGACAAGAAAAGAGGAGGATCCAGAGAAGGCTGCGGATAAGACACTGGACACGACTGTAAAACGAATTTACAAACAGGAATGAGTGGTGGTTTTTCTTTTTTTTTTTTTTTTTGTAATGAGGAAGATTTTATAATTATGGGCTCCTATTTCTCTCTATATTAGTATGTGGAAATTGGTAACAGAAATATGATCATTTCAGGGAAATGAGTGCTTTTCTGTGAAAATACTGATTATTATGGCCTAATCAAGGAAATTAGGAGTAATCAGACTGACGAATATGAGAGCAATAAAAAATTACAAAAGTACGGCATCCGGAAAGGAGGGGGTGGGCGGTGACGGTATTTTAGCGAATTGTTTTATACTTTGAAAGAAGAGACAATTCCCTCTCCTGACTCCACACACAGCCCCCTCCCCCAAAAATGCTGAGTTGATTCATTTGATGACGTCTGCAGGGTTCTGACAGAACAATCTGGAAAGAGGTAGCACCAGGAGGGCAAGGAGACAGAAACTGGAGAGCACCCGACGCCCTGGTAACATCTACCCGCACAGATGAAAATGCCCGAACACAAACGTAAATTAAAAACCCTTTGGGGTAAAGAAAAGCCCGTGCGTCTAAGAGGAGGGAAAAGAGGAGAAGGTCGTTCCCAGAGAGGTTCTCTGTTTAAGGATGGACCCCCCCAGGAAGAGGCCGTGTCCTGCTCCCCGAGTGCAAACAGGAGGCAGGGTGCACCTGTGCCCGCGGGTGTGACACCCATAGCTGACTGCGGACACCAGACTGACCCCCGGGAGCTGCTGCACCCGCTTCAGGCACACCCCGGGGCAGGGGAGCAGCTGTGGGACGCGGCGTCCCCCTCCCTGCCAGGGGGAAGGAACAGGGCCCCTGAAGTGCCGGGGTCCGCCCACAAGGAGGGGAGGTCCCCAGCACCCCTGCCCTCCCCCCACCCCACCTCTGTCTCTGTGGAGGACAAAGGTGAAGCACGGTGGCACCTGGCTGTAGAGGCGCATGCTGCGCTCCTCCGTGGGGCCGGGCAATCCCGTCCTCTAGGTGTGCAGTGCCCTCGGGCCATCCCCTAAATACCCTGGGGCACGGGGTATGGTGTGTGTGTGTGTGCAAGAGATAGACTGCGGAAGAGACAGGGAGAAGCAGCACAGAGAGACAGAGAGTCGGGCAAATGGCACACAGAGAGAGACACAGAGACACATGGAGACAGAGACTGAGAGACAGAGAAATGACAGAGATGCTCAGAGACAGACCCAGAGACACACAGAGGTAGAGACAGAGAGATATCACAGAAAGACAGAGACACGGGCACAGAGACTCAGGGAGTCAGAGAGATAGCACAGAGAGACAGACACAGAGACACAGGGAGAGAGACATAGAGATGGACAAATGCACAGAGATAAAAAGAGACAAGCAGAGACAGAGAAAGCACAGACACAGTCAGAGAGAGAGGAACAGAGACACATGGAAATGGAGATGGGGAGAAACAGAGACAGAGAAATGGCACAGAGAGACGGTCAGAGAGAGACAGACACATGGAGAGAGTAGAGAGAGACAGACACAAATACAAAGAGATACAAAGAGACAGATACAGAGAGACGTAGAAAGGTAGACACAGACACAGAGACACACAGAGATAGGGATAGACAGAGATAAAGGGAGACAGACACAGACATAGAGAGAGAGACAGAAGGCAGACGGCCAGGGGCGTGGGGAGGGAGCACCGTGCATGAAGCACGGAGCATGCCGGTGCCTCTGTGGGGCTCCGAGCCCCCGCGAGCAGTGCTGAACGCTGCGGCCCAGTGTGCAGCGAGGGAAGGCCGGGAGGAGAGGCAGGTGCGCCGACAGCATCCGCCCAGAGAATGGCGTCAGGCCTTGGCAGCCACTGGAACGCGGCCGGTGCATTTGCCTGGACGCCCGACCCAGAGGCCAGGCCCTGCTGAGGCCCTCGGTCCCACACTGCCTCTCCCAGACGGCTGCTTGCACAGCGGGCAGCCCCACATGCTGCGCCATCCGGCCTGTTTCTGACACAGGATGCACTGTCCTGTCTGGTTGGGCCTCCTGCAAGGACTCAAGCACCACGACCCAGCGTCCGAGACCTGGGGCCCTGCGCCCGGTGGACATGGCAGCTGGAGCCCGGCCTCATTTCCCTGCTCAGGGAGATGCTGCTGGCTCACCTGCCCAGCCTTCTGTATGCAAGATGCCCGTTCCTTAACCAAAGACGTCACAGACACCAAATGCTGTCTTCGAAGCAGCTTGAAAGGACAACCTGTCGCCCTTCTGGGCCTGGTCAAGTGTCGGCTCATCCTTACCAAGAACAACTTCTCAGAGAGTCCGCCCTACAGAGTGATACTGTCCTTGTGCACGCACATGTGCCCATGCCACCCCCAGGGGGAACCCTGTTGTCCTGGTGTCCCTGACTGGTTTTCTCTCTCTAGAGATACCTGGCCCACCCAGCCAGCACTGTAAGGTCCTACAAATTCAAACCCAAGCAGCTCAAGTTTGAAACAGCAACAGCCACCACCCCAAATACCCAATCACAGCAACCTAAGTCATGGCTTCGGCACGTACTCATGTCGAGATGCGTGGAATTTCAAAGCACAGACTATGAAGATTAGGGAAGTGGAAATTGTCAGAACACCCTTGATCTGCCCCCAGACAAACAGCAGGTGCCCCCAAAGTGCTTTCAACACAAAGAGAAAAGAGCAGCTTGGAACCAACATATTGACCAGCCGATTAGGAGGCACTCAGCGTGTTGCATGGAAACGGGCTTCTAAACAGCTCGGGGGAAAAAATTCCTTCTCCGAGGAGGGGAACTGTTGTCCTGTGAATCTAATTTGATTTATGCACCAATAGGGCCGCACGGGAGGCAAACTTCAGCCCGGCCCTGATGCTCACGGGTTGCTCATCAATGCAGGAGCAGTGTGGGTGTTGCTCCGCGCCTGGTGGTTCAGCATGGCGTGCCTCTTAAAACTTAATTCCTAAGGGGGACTTCCTAGCTTAGATCCCATGCCAGGGTCTACGTAACCAACCATGGAGGAGACACAAATGGAAACCACAAGGAGAGGTGACCTCGCACCTGTTAGTATGCTCACCATCAGAAAGACAAGAAGTCACAGGTGTTGGCCAGCACGTGGAGAAAGGGGAGCCCTTGTGCCCTGTGAGTGGGAATGCAAACGGGTGCGGCCACTCTGGAAAACAGTATGGAGGGTCCTCAAAAAGTGACAAATGCAACTGCTATACCACCCAGCAATGCCACTTCTGGGTATACATCTGATGGAAATGAAAGCAGGAGAGTTAAGAGATGTGCTCAGGGCAGCGTTACTCATGGCGGCCAAGACGTGGAAGGAACCCAAGCGCCCATGGATGGATGGATGGATGAAGAACAGATGGTCCATCCACCCAACACAACATGACTCCGCCTTCAAACAGAAGATTCAGGCATTTGTCACAATGCGGATGGACCTCGAGGGCATCATGCCCAGTGAGAGAAGTCAGGCAGAGAAACACAAGGACTCCATGATCTCACTAACGTGTGCAATCTAAAAAAAGTCAAACCCACAGGAACACAAAATGGCAGATACCTGGGTTTTAGGGATGGGGAACGAGGAGATGTTGGTCCTATGGCATGATGTTTTAGCTCCAAGTTCTCAGGATCGAACATACAGCACGGCGAGGATAGTTAACAGGACTGAATCATATACTCGAATTTACTGCGTGGAGATCATAAGTGTGCTCACTGCACACACCAAGTGGGAGCTACGTGACGTGATCGATGTGTCAACTGAATCAAATAGGGTGATCACCTCAATGTACGTATATGAAGCCATCACGCCGTACACTTAGAAAAAAATCACCTTGGCTGACCTGAAATACACAGGTCCGTCCATAAATACCCCAGTCATAAAAAAAAAAAAACCTCAAATGCTTCAAGGGAATCTCTTGGTGGCCAGAAATGGGGAAAAATGGGATCCCAATAAACACCCTCCTGTGCCTACGTAACCAGCATGCTAAGTGGCATTAAGGGTCAGCCAGACGTGCTTGCAAAACAGGTAGGAAAAGGACAAGCGCCAGCCACAGGGGAGGACAATGAGATGGTTGTATATGAGGCAGGTTTTAGGACATGCAGGGAATTGCTATCTGAGCATCTGACCTTCTCGGTGGCTCTCAGGCTCCCCCATCCTTGCTGGCTGGTGAGAAGGGAGTGTGGATACTTGGGTGTAGACAGCAGACGGACAGCTGGAACCCAGGGAATACAGACACACATACAGGACCGTCCTCCCCTCTAGCCGGGTCTAGAGGGCTCGAGGGGCCAGCTGCAGCAGCTAGCTATGCTGCGTAACAACACATCCCACATTGTTAGTGTATAGGAATGCCATTGATTTCTGAGACTGAAGAAAGAGAAATTAAGGAGTCAATCCCATTTACAATTGCACCCAAAAGCATAAGATACCTAGGAATAAACCTAACCAAAGAGGTAAAGGATCTATACCCTAAAAACTATAGAACACTTCTGAAAGAAATTGAGGAAGACACAAAGAGATGGAAAAATATTCCATGCTCATGGATTGGCAGAATTAATATTGTGAAAATGTCAATGCTACCCAGGGCAATTTACACGTTCAATGCAATCCCTATCAAAATACCATGGACTTTCTTCAGAGACTTAGAACAAATTATTTTAAGATTTGTGTGGAATCAGAAAAGACCCCGAATAGCCAGGGGAATTTTAAAAAAGAAAACCATAGCTGGGGGCATCACAATGCCAGATTTCAGGTTGTACTACAAAGCTGTGGTCATCAAGACAGTGTGGTACTGGCACAAAAACAGACACATAGACCAATGGAACAGAATAGAGAATCCAGAAATGGACCCTGAACTTTATGGTCAACTAATATTCGACAAAGGAGGAAAGACGATCCACTGGAAGAAAGACAGTCTCTTCAATAAATGGTGCTGGGAAAATTGGTCATCCACATGCAGAAGAATGAAACTAGACCACTCTCTTGCACCATACACAAAGATAAACTCAAAATGGATGAAAGATTTAAATGTGAGACAAGACTCCATCAAAATCCTAGAGGAGAACACAGGCAACACCCTTTTTGAACTTGGCCACAGTAACTTCTTGCAAGATACATCAACGAAAACAAAAGAAACAAAAGCAAAAATGAACTATTGGGACTTCATCAAGATAAGAAGCTTTTGCACAGCAAAGGATACAGTCAACAAAACTAAAAGACAACCTACAGAATGGGAGAAGATATTTGCAAATAACATATCAGATAAAGGGCTAGTTTCCAAAATCTATAAAGAACTTATTAAACTCAACACCAAAGAAACAAACAATCCAATCATGAAATGGGCAAAAGACATGAAGAGAAATCTCACAGAGGAAGACATAGACATGGCCAACATGCACATGAGAAAATGCTCTGCATCACTTGCCATCAGGGAAATACAAATCAAAACCACAATGAGATACCACCTCACACCAGTGAGAATGGGGAAAATTAACAAGGCAGGAAACAACAAATGTTGGAGAGGATGCGGAGAAAAGGGAACCCTCTTACACTGTTGGTGGGAATGTGAACTGGTGCAGCCACTCTGGAAAACTGTGTGGAGGTTCCTCAAAGAATTAAAAATAGACCTGCCCTACGACCCAGCAATTGCACTGTTAGGGATTTACCCCGAAGATTCAGATGCAATGAAACGCCGGGGCACCTGCACCCCGATGTTTCTAGCAGCCATGTCCACAATAGCCAAACTGTGGAAGGAGCCTCGGTGCCCATCGAAAGACGAATGGATAAAGAAGATGTGGTCTATGTATACAATGGAATATTCCTCAGCCATTAGAAACGACAAATACCCACCATTTGCTTCAACGTGGATGGAACTGGAGGGTATTATGCTGAGTGAAGTAAGTCAATCGGAGAAGGACAAACAGTGTATGTTCTCACTTATTTGGGGAATATGAATAATAGTGAAGGGGAATATAAGGGAAGGGAGAAGAAATGTGTGGGAGATATCAGAAAGGGACACAGAACATAAAGACTTCTAACTCTGGGAAATGAACTAGGGGTGGTGGAAGGGGAGGAGGGCGGGGGGTGGGGGTGAATGGGTGACGGGCACGGAGGGGGACACTTGACGGGATGAGCACTGGGTGTTATTCTGTATGTTGGTAAATTGAACACCAATAAAAATTAATTTATTTAAAAAAAAAAAAAAAAAAAAAAAAAAAAAAAAAAAACACATCCCACAGCAACTGGCTTGAAATGACACCCACGTATTATGTCCCCATTCCTTGAACGGAAAGTCTGGGCAGGGGAGTGTGGGGCCTCGGCTCAGGGCCTCAGGAGGTGGTCAGATGGGGCTGGGGTCTCAGCTGGAGCTCGAGATCCTGTTCCAGCCTCATTTGGGTTGTAGGTGAAATTCAGCTCCCTGTACTTGTAGGACTGGGGTCCTCCTTCCTTCCTTCTTCCCTCCTTCCTTCCTCCTTTCCTTCCTTGCTTCCCTCCCTGCTCCTTTCATCCCTCCCATCTTCCTTCCTTCCCTCCCTCTTCTTTCCTCCTTCCTTCCCCCTTCCCCTTTCTCTTTCTACGCTTCCTTCCTTCCTCTTTTCCTCCCTCCACCTTCCTTCCTTCCATCCATCCTCTCCTTTTCTCCCTTCTTCCTTTCCTCCCTCCCACCTTCCTTCCCTCTCCTCCTTCCCTCTCTCCCTCCCTCCCTTCCTTCCTTCCCTCCCTACTTCCCTACCTTCCTTCCTTCCTTTCTACCCTTCCTCCCTCCCTCCCTTCCTTCCTTCCTTCCTTCCTTCCTTCCTTCCTTCCTTCCCATCTTCCTTCCTTCCCTTTCTACTTCCCTATCTTCCTCTTTCTACCCTTCCTCCCTTCTCTTAAACAGCTCCCCTGAAGACATGCAGATTCTGAACATCTCTAAATGAGTTGATGACAACATTAATCCAGTTTTCAGACAGGGGACACGATGAAACATTCTAAATATGTCAGGATTTTTAAAATTCTTTGGGCGTGATGGGGAACTCCAGAATTTACCACGTCCATAAATATCCCCTCCGGCTTATCATGGTTCCATTTTTTAAAATTCCCCAGTCTTATTTCATAAAGACAGACATAAAGGATCATTCCCATAATAGGTCTTCGTTGTTTGTTTGTTTTTTTGCTACCCAAGAACAGGAAATCATTTTGCTCTGTTGCGTTGTTCGTTTTCGGCTACACTCTCCCCACCGACTTGCAGACAAACAAGACATGATGGTGCCTGGTGTTCTGTGTTTACTTTATGAATATTTCATGAAGGAGGTGGCGTAGAGTGAGTACTGCCTCCCAAATTGTTGTCCCTGAAGCTGTTACGCATCCCATCAAGGGGAAGATGAAAGCATCGCAGTATTATTTGTGCCTCTTGGAAATTACGGCACTTCTCATCCTGAGCCAAATGCCTTGCCCTGCGTCCGTCAGCAGCACACCCGGGGGCCTGATGATCAGATCTGGGAATGAGGTCCCAGCATCTGCACAGTAATGACTGTCATTTTGTTGGGGTGCCACATCGATTTTCTGCATCATTTCCCTCCCGTGGCCATAAAGCACACATTAGGATTTGGCAGGACCTGTTCATCAACACTCTCAAACCTTCCCGAATGACACGCGCCATCAGGACGTGGAACGCAGTTTTCTTTTTCCTCCAAAAGCACCACAGTGTTGCCCAATGGTGGACGACTTTTGTGCAGGGGACTTTTATCTGTTTCCTTTTTCTCCCCAGAAATGGTTTATCCTCTGCAACGCATGGCTGAGACATGCCCACAGATGACAACGAAGTCTGGCCGGGGCGCTGGAACTGTCGTGAGCTTTGCGGCAAGCTAATGCAAAAGGTGTTCATCACCGTGCGAGGGCAAAGAAACCCAGGCTAGGGATCCCTGGGTGGCGCAGCGGTTTGGCGCTTGCCTTTGGCCCGGGGCGCGATCCTGGAGACCCGGGATCGAATCCCATGTCGGGCTCCCGGTGCATGGAGCCTGCTTCTCCCTCTGCCTATGTCTCTGCGTCTCTCTCTCTCTCTCTCTGACTATCGTAAATAAAATAAAATAAAATAAAATAAAATAAAAGAAACCCAGGCTGAACTGGGTGCTGTTGCCCAGCACTTTGGGGTGCACGCTCGTCCTCAAAGCACCCTGAAAAAAAAATCTCAATGCTGCTCTATTATGCTCTCAGATTCATGCACCAGTCAGAGCACATGTCAATAGGAATATCGGGTGATCTGAACTGTTTTTAAATGTAGTGTCACAGACACCTGCCACACCAAAGGATCTCTATATTATTATATGTTAAATGTAGAACTTTTTTTGCTAGATTTCATTTATTTATTTGAGAGATAGTATGTGGGTTGGGAAAAGGCGCAGAGGGACGGGAGACAGACAAGCAGATTCTGCGCTGTGTGCGGAGCATGACGCGGGGCTCAATCCCACGACCCTGATATCATGACCTGAGCAGAAACCAAGAGTTAGACGCTTAAGTGACTGAACCACCCAAGTGCCCCTTGTATATGCTATATTTATATTTGTAGGTTATATTTATTGTGGTATATATTATATCATATGTAATATAAATGTACAAAATAAATAGTATATGAATATAATAAATACATAGTATGTAATATGTAATATACAGACCATGTAATATATACTACATATTGTTACATTATATATTATTATATTTATATATAATACAAATATATAAAGTAAATAATATAAAGTTGCATTTCATTTATGTAGTCACAGAAATTTTTCAAGTAGCAAAACAAAAATCATTAGCACATTAACAAAACCCCATCATCGGCTTCAAACAAACCTTTATTTAGCTTGAGACGCCGGAAATACGGAAGCCTGGCAAAATGACTTCACATCTAGCCACCAGCCTGGAAATGACACTGTCTACAAATTCCATAAAATCAGAAGTGCATCTGCACGCCACCGGGTTTGCAGGAGGTCAACTGGCATCTCTGGCTGGGGAATGATGCGTGTGGGCGACATACAAGCTCCGGGAAGGAACATCGCGAAACACAGACATGGTGTTCTCACTGAGGTTAAGTGTGTGAATGGGCGCGTCTGTTGTGTCAGGAGGTGGAAATTCCCCACAGGTCTCTCCCATTTCTGCATTTCCTTCCTGGGAGGCACGGACTGTCCTTTCTCTGGGATTATCTTTGAAGTACTTGCAAAGCAAACAATTTAGAAAGATGACATGGCGTCTGCAGACCAATGGACACACACACACAAAACGAGGGGGATCGCATGGTCTTTTTCTTTTGTGTCAGATCCAAACAGCAGCGTGCACTACGGTTAATAAAATATTCTCTATTAAGAAAAAAAAAAAAGTACAGAAAGTCCCGGTTATCTTTTTACAAATTAATGTCGACTCTCCTTATTTTGTAAGGGTCTGCCAACGTTCTTAAGGTGCAGACTTAAAATGTTTGTGTTTGTCACAATATTTGATTCCAGCTAATCACTTTTGGTTTGTTGTGGTTTTTTGGGATTTTTTTTTTTTTTTAGATTTTTTTTTTTCTTTCTGCCTGCAGCCTATCTGAATTGCCTTTTTCTTGCCAACTTAAAGATACCCAGATGGTAATGATTTTAGCAGTAATATTCTTCAGAGAACAATGTTTGGATTTCCTGTTGTATGAGTTCATGAGGTCCGCAGTAATAGCAATGTGAACAGGGAGGCTTAAACAGGACACATTTGTTCCCTCCTCGTCCTGGAGGCTGGGAGTCTGAGATCCAGGCGAGGCCAAGACTGGTTCCTCCTGAGGCCTTTCTCCTAGGTGTGTAAACGCGGTCTTCTCCCCATGTCCTCAAGTGGTCATCCCTCCCTGCATGTCTGTATCCTCAGCTCTTCTTACAAGGACCCCAGTCCTATGGGATCAGATCCCACCTTACTGACCTTGTTTTGCCTTAATCCTCTCTTTCCAGGGGATCCCTGGGTGGCTCAGCGGTTTGGTGCCTGCCTTCAGCCCAGGGCGTGATCCTGGAGACCCAGGATGGAGTCCCACATCAGGCTCCCTGCATGGAGCCTGCTTCTCTCTCTGCCTCTCTCTCTCTGTGTCTCTCATGAATGAATAAATCAAATCTTAAAAAAATTTTTTTTTAAAAATCCCCTCTTTCCAGGCTCTATACCCAAATACAGTTCTATTCTGAGGTCCTGGGAGCTGGCGTCTCCTACTTATAAATTCTGGGGACACAATTCAACCCAGAACGCCTGTGGACGGTGAGATCCTGGTTAGCGGGCCTGAACGTGTCCCCTCCTTGGGCTCCTCCAACCAGACAGTCTGGTGTGGTCCTCGCTGGCACCCGTGCCCCACAGCGCAAGGATGTCTGGACCTGGTGACCAGGGAAGCCACCACCTTAGAACAAGGTGATGCTTCCTGGACCACACAGGCCACCAATACGGCTTTGCTAGCACCTTGATGGAAGTGCTAAGAAAACACTATCACCTTCACTCACCCAGACAAAGTATCTCTGAAATTCCAGACAGAGTATGTCACTCTCCACAGACCACTGAGGCACTGGAGAAACAGTTTCCCATGAGCACAGGAGGGGACAGGAATTCTCTGGACATTCTCCAAAATGGTTACCATCCCCATCCCACTACAGGATTGAGTATTTCTCCAATAGTCATCATTAGAACGAGGTGGCGCTCCTGCAGGGGGAGCTCCCGAAAAGTGCAGCCCCAGCCACCTGGACCAAACTGGGTCCCTGGGGTTCCAAATTCTTAGGCTTGTCCAGACTCAGACTCCAGAAGCTCATCAATCACCCTGCAAGCGTTCCCACCTCCCCCTGGGAGCTTCTGCTCCTGCTAATCTGTGATTCTCGGCATCCACCAACATGCACCTGTGTGTGTGTGTGTGTGTGTGTGTGTGTGTGTGTGTGCATCCCTTCAGGTTTCAGGACAGCAGTTGGTCATGTGATTGCCATTCTTTGAGGACCTAGGAAGATTTGGTTTTTAGATTTTTAATCTCTTGTTTTTGTTTTTCTTTTTTCCTATGAGGACAGAGAGACAACCACCAAACTACATAGCAGAGCAGACACCGGAAGACCCCCCATTTCTGAGATTCACAGCTCTCACCTGGAGAGATATGCTCATATCTCTCATTTATAAAGCTTCTTCCTGGCCTAAGAGGTTCCTCCTCTCCACAGCTGGAGAGACATAAAAGTTAATGGGAGACAAAGGCCACCAGCAAGACTCTACCCTCACTTCGTTCAAGAGCATCTCCAGGAGGTTCTCAAAGGCACCTATTCATATTCGGGCACATGTTCCTAGAAGTATGTGGTCCATCTCTAGGAAGGGAGAACAGCCCCATCACTGAGTAGCTTCAGAACGTGACAACCTGAGTCCTATTCCACCTCCAAGGCACTTGTTGGTTGGGCAACTTTGGGCAGGTCCCTCCATGTCTTCGAGCTATGGGGTTGTATCACTCTGCTGGGCTGCCATAACAGAGCATCACAGACCACACCACGTAAAGATGAGAAGGCTGGAGGCTGGAGGTCTGGGATGAGGTTGCCCATGTGGCTGGAGGCTTGTAGACCAGTCTTCTTGGCTTGTCAATAGCCGCCATCTTGTTCTGTCCTCACGTAGCAGAAGGGAAAGAGAGAATAGGTTCTCTGAAGTCCCGTCTTACAAGGACACCAATCCCATCATGGGGGTCCCACTCTCATGATCTCACCTACGCTAATTACCTCCCAAAGACCCATCTCCTAACGCCAACATACTTGCAGTTAGGTTTCCACTTGTGCATTTTGGAGGGACAAACCTTTGCTCTCTGGCAAGGTAATCATCTGCAGATTAGGATAATACCTTCCTTTTGTGTCAGGGTGCAGGCTCACGTGAGCTGTAAATGACACCGTGTGCCAACCAAGGACACGGTGCAGTGTCTCCGATCTAGCAAATGGCCTGTAAGCATTAGCCTCGACGCTAAACCTGATTGTCATCACTCGTAGAGCTGTTTGGCAAACCCAGCACGGGAGCGCTGGAATCATGCCAAACACTTACTGTTGTAAGTGCTTCCACCACTGAGACACGAGGATATATTTTGGCCTCCCCCGTTTCCAGCCATGCTGCAAGTACAGGACGGTGTGCATGTTGGGTCTTGTGTCTGCTCCGGCGTGTTCAGCTGACACGGCATGGAAGCTATCAAGGATGTTTTTAAACCTCTTTCTTGTCAAGGCTCAGGGCTAAGTAACCCTGTGGGTGCCAAGTGCTCCAAAGTGCTGACCATCAGCTCCTTGCCTTTCTGGGTCATGGATCTCTCCAGCCGGGAGGCCATACGCCAGCTCGTGGCTTGCTTCCTACATTCATCCTATTTATCTTTAGAACCTGCTTGTACACCTGTTTCTAATTTAAAGTTAATGATGATCCATGATGGGTCCTCACAGTGACAGACGCTGACTCTGTAAGTAGATGCGGCCATATCCAGCCACAGGGATGCTACTCAGGTGTATGCTAGAGAAAAGCACAAGTCGGAAGACACATCACCCCACATCTCCCACAGTCAGGGCTCTGGGAAAACATCCCTGGATTGATTTACAGGTGAACAAATCATAACAAGATGGGTTTTCAGGGACGCCCAGGTGGCTTGGTGGTTGAGCGTCTGCCTTTGGCTCAGGGTGTGATCCTGGGGTCCTGGGATTGAGTTCTGCATCAGGTTCCCTACAGGGAGCCTGCTTCTCCCTCTGCCTGCGTCTCTGTCTCTCTCTCTCTGGGTCTCTCATGAATAAATAAATAAAATCTTTAAAACAAATGGATTTTCAGGCTCAAAATCCTTAGGTGGTGTCATGGGGGACTCCCATGCCCACTATGTCGCCAGAAGTCTATTCTCTTTCCGTGACCTCCGGGTGGTGACTGTAGAGCATGAGTCATCTGAGAGATGGAGATCTGCACAAAGGAGAGTGAGTTCCACTTAGGGATGCCAATTGTAACACATTCCTCCCTTCCCATCCCTCATGCTCTAATAAGGGAAGAAACTAAGGGTGCACGGCGTTCTTCCAACAGAGCACCTGCAGGTATGTATGGTGGCCCACACTTATGCCCAGTGAATGTGTGAGCTCACACTTCATTTAAGGTTGTGGAATCTGGTTGTGGAATCTGGATGCGGACGCCTTGCTCACCTCACCAACAATGACCAGGATGGAAAGGTGGATAGAGGGACACACTTCCCGCATTTGGAATATTAATTGCGGGTGGAGAATCTACTGAAAGCTGGAATCAGCCCAGCCTGCCTTGACCATCGCTCACGACTACTGATTGGATCACTTGAACTTTAAACCTAGGAAGCTGCAAACAATCCGGGGATACCATCATTCTTTCGTTATATAAACAGACTACACTGGCTCCGATTCTTGACATTTCACCCTTCTAATGGCATTAAATGACTTTCAAATTCCAGACCCGAAGGAAGCTGCCTTCAGCTTGTTTCATTTTGTTTTTCTGCGCTGCCGTTCTTATGGTCTACCAAGCGAATGCCTCGCGTCCATCTTATATGAACAACATCCTCAGTAAGCTGTGGAACTCACAGCGACCAGCTCTTAGAGCCTGTTGTCCCAGAGAAAAAAGTTCTCCTTCATACCAGGGACACATGCAGCCACAACAGAGACAGAAGGCACAAAAACCCAAGGGCAAGAGGCAGTTCACACATGATGAACTAAGAGGGCGCCATTTTGATTGCAAAAGTGTAGTCTTGGAGTCAACGAGAGAGGAAAAATGGGAAGCCCTGGGTATGAAGCAGAGAGAGGAGGGAAGGACACAGTATGGGGCATTCTAAACATCTCTAAAATGTCTGGTGCTTATGCAGGAGGTAGAAGAGATGCCACCAAAGGTCCCCAAGGTGATGATGGAGGGGTCAGAAGATGGGAGGAGACGCTCAGGAGCTGTCCAACCATGAGTTGGGGTCCAGGCTTCCACATTTAGAAGCTGGGCCCATTAACCTGGTTTTCTCATGTGCAGAATGGAGCTAAGAATAGTACCCACCTCTGCGACGTTCTAGGAGCAAGCTGTGCAAAATTCTTAGCATGACGCCCAACGTATACTAAGTGCTCAGTAACTACTTCCTTCACCCTGAAATTCCTGTTCTTCTTAGTTACGAGGACGATGGATTGTCAGGGGAGGTGACAAGCAAGACGTCGTGAAAGGCAGAGAGGAGAAGAACAGACTGATGGATGGAAGGCATCCATAATGAGGCCCCGGGGAGCACGCTGCTCAGGCTAAAGGAAAGGCGCTGAATGCAAAGTTCTCTGGAGAAATGTACCAGGAAGGAGGGAGACGGGCAAAGGCAATATAGCATTGCAGTGGTGTTTTCACGGCGCTTTTTAAATTAGGTTGCTAATTGGTCAAATTAGGCATTGGCTGGGTGACAGCGTGTGGGGATTAGCCGTCCAGTGTTAGCCAGGACTTTGGGTAAACAGATGACGCCAAACACTTGGAGCCTCACACACGAGCACAAAAGAAGCAACAGCCACTGTGTGCATGTGAAATGCAATTTGTGTTTGCCAGCTGGCCGCCTGTCTCTGGGGCACGACCACCACTTGGTAACAGCCTACCCTGGTGCAGCCCCAAGTCACCGGAGTCTCGATTTTATGCATTGGCAAAGGTGCTGGGATCTTCCTCCTTTGAAATCCAGCAAAAATATTCAACAGCAAACTTTTTTTCAGATCTCCAACATGGTAGAGCCACAGAAAGTGCTTTGACTTCCAGGCGATTTGGCCAAAGGTGATGACGCAGACGTCCCTACACCCGTATCCCTGTTATCACTGTGCACTGTTGACGCGTCTAATTCTCCTGGCTGCGATGTATGACCACATACGTGGAATGCTGCCAAGCAGGGAGGCTCACCTGAGTTGTGATTTTTGCGGGTATCAGCGATGTACGTGTGGCTGACCACCTGCACGATGGACCTTCATCTCCAGTCCCTCCAGGAGGGTCAGGCTGATAGCACGTGGCCCAGGAACCACACCATAAGTGTTAGCATAAGATACAGGGCATGTCCCAAGGCCCCCAGGTAAACCGAGGCAGGGCATCCCAAGAGGTTAGAGGTGACCTAATGCTCAACCGGAATGCTCAACCGGTCTTGGGCACACCAAATCCTTTAGCGCACACCATCCCTATCACATCCTGGAGAACCACAGGGTCCTGCACTGGACCAGGAGCTACCATCATAAACTACACCGCACTTAGGGTTTAAGTACTTTTTCTAAGGTGTTGGTTCCTTGACTTTAATTTTTCGACTTCCTCTGGTGCCATTTGCTTAGAAAATTCGGTCTGCTCGTATTTAATTTTGTCATCATCTTTGCACTTACACCCAAAGCTCCCTAAATGTGAGTCACAGAATGCAGTGCTCTTAATATTGTGCAGAGTTCTCAGCTTTTATTTTTTTTTAAGATTTTATTTATTTATTTATGAGAATACACAGAAAGGAGAGAGAGAGAGAGACAGGCAGAGGCACAGGCAGAGGCAGAGGGAGAAGCAGGCTCCATGCAGGGAGCCCGATGTGGGACTCGAGCCTGGGATCATGCCCTGGGTGGAAGGCGGCACTAAACTGCTGAGCCACCCGGGCTGCCATTTATTTATTATTTATTTATTTATTTATTTATTTATTTATTTATTTATTTATTATTATTTCCCTTTATTTTTTTAAGTGAAGCCTTCTCAGCTGCTTTAGATGCTTGTCTTGTCGCTCAGTCAGACAGTTTAATCTGGAGGCACCAAGCCTCAGTCACTGCCCCTTTCTCTGCAATTCCCCGCGGATTTTCTCAATAAAGAGCATTTTGTTATGGATAATGCGTCCTGATTATGTCAGACATCTGCGGTAACATTTATCGGGCAACAAGGTTAATTGCCTTTCAGCAAACAAAAACAGGTTGTGTTTCCAGAGAAACACAATAAGGAGTAAGGAGGGAATGCTGTTTTCTCTTGTACCCATTTTGTCACGAGTGCCTAGAGGGTTCAAATTAGCTTTTTTGGGGTTTGGGGGGTTCATTTACAAGGTTCCATATACGCACAGCCTCAGGATGCATCCAATATCGACGACAGTCAGTAGACATTGTGCTCTTGCTGAAGGAACACATGAGACAGAGGCCGGTGGTTTTCTAAAGGCAGGTCAGGGGGGTTCATCTCGAGAGTTTCATGCATCATGCAGGTCGGGGGTGGGGTTTAAGAAGTGGCATTTCTCAGACATTCCCAGCAGGTGTTGGATACCACTGGTCCAGGAACCCTGCAGTGGGAGCCACCAGATGAGACCACATCCCAAGACATGTAGCTGTCATGGCCGACCATGGACACGGGACACGGACAAAGACGAGACACACGTCTGTGTTTCCCTGCTAATCCTTGTTGACGACCAGCCAGTCTTGTCTATTCTGACTTTCGTCTGGATCCGAGGGGACTCAGCCCTGGCTGGGAGGCCAGTCGGCAAAGAGTGGGTGGTTGTAATTCGCGGTGGATTCTTCTGCTCCAGCGATGAGATGACATGTGACAGGTGTCACCAGCTCAAGGAGGCTCCCCATGAGTTTGGAATAAGGTGGGAGCCGGCTCTACGAAAATAACTGGGACACATGAAAACACAGAGGAGCTCGATGTTCCCAGGGCTGTTCTGTAATCCACTTAGTCTGACTTAATACCCCTGGTGGATCACACTGCGATCCCTGGAAGGTGCCAGGAAGTCAACGCTGAAATGTGAGAAGCACTGAAAATATCATCACCTTTGCCAGAGGTCAAAGGGGCAAAATGGGACTGGTTAGGATTTATGGAAATCGGGATGAATATTCACTCTGCAAAGATTCCTAATTGCTACATCGCTCAATGCCCCTTCTCCCCCACCAGCTCCGTGTTTTTTACTGTTTGATCTCAGTAGCAGGTTGAATTGTGTCCCCAAAAAGATATGTCCACGTTCCAACCTCTCAAACCTGGGAAGGGGACCTTATCTGGAAATATGTCTTTGCAGACGAGATTAAGTAAAGGATCTGAGATGAGCTCATCATGGATCAAGACCACCATCCATTGCATTTCAGTAAATGCCACCTTCATCTTCCCAACTGCTTGGAGCAAAAGCCTTAGCGTCCCTTCACTGTCCCCCATTGCCGCTGTGCTCGGTTCAACTGGAAAATTCAAAATACATCCTAGATCCATCAGCTTTGCATCACATCTATCGTCTGTCCAACGATGATTTTCTGAGTTCTGGTACCTTGACAGCTAGGGTCGTGCTGACCCCGGAGGGATGGACGGTCCCTCACATAGTAGCCAATTATGAGAGCACATGATTCACATTTTAAATACAAAGCCATCCAGAGGCCACACCCCAATCCCAATCTCTATGGGGCTGCCATTCCCTGAGCCACAGTGCACCTGCCTTTAGCTCCCCAGGGCAGGTACCAGGCAGCTAAGGAAGCCCCGTGCCCTAGAGCTGATGAGATTGTTCACAGCAGCCAATCCTAAGGCTGCTCACCCTCCCATGGAAACCGCCAGAAAGGCTCTTGTCCACAATTCCCACTCTCCATCTGCCCCTGACCAGCCTTGGTGTTCCCCATGTGGTTCTCATGACACTGCATCTCCTTTCCTCACGGGAGCTGTGAGCCACAATCTTTTCAGGGGCACCTGTGTCCCGACCTGTTGGCCTCACCATAATGGAATAATAATGACTCCTGCATCTTAGGACCACCTTGCCCCAAGCCGCCATCTTTCCTGTGATTGCCATGGCATCTTGTAGAAAAGGAGCCAATGGATGGAAGAGCTCCAGCATCCTTGACAAACAGAGGCCATTCTTCAGTGGTTTCTTGGCCTTATTTCGGTTTCCAACAGCCACCTGAATTGTCGGAGGACTGTCATGACGTGGAAGCATGTCAAACGTCATTTAAAAATCCAAGTGCAGGCAGCCCGGGTGGCTCAGTGGTTTAGCGCCACCTTCGGCCCAGAGCGTGATCCTGGAGACCTGGGACGGAGTCCCGCATCGGGCTCCCTGCATGGAGCCTGCTTCTCCCTCTGCCTGTGTCTCTGTCTCTGTCTCTCTCTCTGTGTCTCTCATGAATAAATAAATAAAATCTTTAAAACAATAAAAATAAAAGCGCTTCCATGGTGCCTACTGACTTCAGAGCACTCCTGCATTTTGTATTAACAGGGTAACTTAAGTATTTACTGCACTATTTTAACAGAAGGTCGGGTCATTAGAGTTATATTTCAAGCCACGAATATTGGAACCAATATCACCTTATCGCTTTTTCTATGTTAAACCACAAAAGCAAAGTGGTAGCAGCACGCTTCAACCCCACATATACATCCTCACGTACAAGCAACATTGTTCAGACACTTGGGTTTTTATTTCTAGGTAACATGATGTAATTATCTTCAATTCTGTGAGTGCATAAGAAGCAAACCAAGCAATGAAATAAAGTGAATGTCATAAAAAAAAAATCTAGTTTCAACTAAAAGAAAAACAATGCTTCCCCCCGCCACAACCAAAGCACAGAGCTGACTTTACAAGGCTATTAACTGATTTCTAGACAAGGAAGATGTCCAGCCTTAAGAAAATTCAAAATTGATCTTGAGACACTTGAGCATTGGTTCCTGGCACAGATGTGCCTCCTGGGTAGGTGCTGAATTGGGGATACTGACGTCACATTGTGCAGAAGTAGAAATGTAAGTGTCACATGGAATTGGACAGCGTTACTTATATGCACGTGTATGTAATGAAGGTTTGGGGGGTACTGAAACATGGTCTTAGTGTCATCTCTTGGAGATGCCACACCTGACCTATGGCATGAAGAACCTGCATCCATTCTAAAATCATAGTCAGAACCGCTCAGTGCATTCAGTGGGTCGCAGGATGAGCCAGACACAATCTCTGAATAGTGCGTGTTTTGTCTTGGCGTGCCCAGCCCCGCTGATTAGTGAGTGCTCAGCCCTGTCGTTCCCAGGAGACACGAGACCTCCTATTCCCTGCCTGTTATAGGAGCTCAGAACCCTCCGGAAGCAGGTGCACCAGGTGGACAACAGCTTGTGTAATTTGCACAATGAGAGGCAGGACAGTCCTGCAGTTCGTCACACGGATGCTACATCTTGTAGGCTCCAGGTTGTAGTCAACAACATGTAGGACACACACACACACACACACACACACACACAGTATTCCATTGTATAGATGTAGCTCATCTTCCTTATCCACCCACCCATTGATGGATGGACACTCAAGTGTGTGGTTTGGAAACTTGTACATCTGGGCATGGAGATCGACTAAGAGCTCCCTTCAGCTCTCGTCATGCGCCAAATTGATGGTGGTGTGAGCAGAGATCACTCTTCGTAGACACACAGGGCCAGACGTAGTGCTGAGGAGAGAATTCCAACACTCGGTAGGAACATCCTATTGCCACTGGGTTGAGACTCTAATCTCTGTCTTCTGTCATCGTGCCATAAGCCAACTACCCCGACATCCCGGATTCACCTTCACCAGGCTGTATGTGCTCTGACGCTTCACCGGCTGTCCCGGGGCCGGTTCTATTTCTAGCTCCTGGGCAGGAGGGTGACTGGGCATCTGGCAGTGCCCATCTGGCCGGCCCCTATCTGCCTTTGGGCACAGCTTGGCCCTTCTTCTGAGTCCCAGAGCATAAAAATAGTCACCGGATGAACTCACCGGGTGACAAGCACATGAGCCATGTGTTCCTCCTGGAGACTCAGAGACGGCTGGGTTGGCCCAACACAGCTCTTGGCCGCTGGCAGAGACTAGCTCTTATGCATTTACGAAGCTTATATAACTCCCAAGCTCATGGCACTGAGACTGGGCACAATCAAAGCAAGCCCCAGCTCCATGCTGCCTTCCATTCCTCACCTTGCTAATGGAGCCACAGGGCTCTGTTCTTCTCACTTGTCCCTTGAAAGGCATATTTGGCTTCTCCTGCCATCTACTAATTTAAAAAATTCAGTGATTCCTAGTTAAGCACACACTGGGGGTATAAAAACAACACAAGGAGCCTCTGAAAGAAGTGCATCCTAGGACGCCAAGCAGTAGCGACCTTCAGAACATGCAAACGTTCGCTCTACAAAGGGAGAAGCCTTGAGCTACGTTTGGAAAGATGATCCAGCCCACGACAGACACAACACCCCAAATGGCATCCCAAGCCCCAGCTCGGAAATCAAAGACAGACTGAAACCCACTCTGTTCAACCATTTTCTAAACTGACTCCTGGCTTCTTTGAAGGATTGTTGTTCTAGAACGTCAACGCGCTGTCACCTGGCCCAGCTGCTCCCACCATTGGCAATGTACGCTTTCAATGTTCCTGGGTCAAGTGGAACTGGCCCACTTGCCCTGATATGTTGATGCCCCTCATGGATTGTCCCCTTGGCCCTTCTTTCTTCCCTACTCATCCCTCCCTGGACAGATGGTTCCATTCTTAGGGTCTTCCCTACTGTATTCCAACACCGAACGCTCCGTTCAGAATGTGGGTGTCCCTTTTGAGCTGGAGAAAAGCATTCCCCACCATCAAAACTGTTGGGAGCTAGAATCATGGAATTCATCCTGGGTGTGTCATCTGCTCTACCCCCCATGATCCCATGGCAAGGGCTACAGAGACTCACCCTCCTCTCTCTGTGGGCCACCGATGCCTCGGCTCAGACCTGGTCCTCGTTGGTCACCACTTTCATACCGACCTTCTTAAATCTTCTCCCTACCTTTTGCCTTGACCTCTATGATAAGCTCATAATGACTCTCAAAATTACAGCCACAGCCCAGGCTGGCACCACTTTCTATGCAAATCAGTGCCACCTTGCACCCATCTGGTTTCTTGCCTCTGGCTTCCCCTCCTGCCAGCTGTCTTGATGCTGCTGTGAAGCCTCATCTCCTCATATCTCAAGCACCAACTACCATCTTTGCAACCCTCCTCTAGCTTTACCTCACCCCGCATTGTTCACTCCCTTTGGTAGGGATGTAATGCCTCAAGGAGTCCCCCTGCATTGAATGGAGTTCTACTTTCTAGTGCCATGCAGCCCACCCATGTTGTAATGTGCAAAATGGCAGTACCTGTCCCTGACTAAACCATAAGCTCTACCACGGGGTGGATGCTCATGGTTCTGAGCACCCAAGGATTGTCCCTTCATTCCTGCTTCACCCTGGCAGCTGCTTCCCTGCACCCGCCCTCTCCTGTTGTGGGATCCGGGAAAGTTGTTGATGAGGACATGCCATGCTCCAAACCCAGGACCAGGTGTGAGACCCAAACCAGGTCAATTCAAATGCTTCCCTGGGATGGCCTGAGTGTAAGTGAGAAAAAGACAGTTTGTCAGCATTGGAGGCAGAGAAAGGGAAGGAAAACAGAAGAGAAACCCATCTGAGAGAATAAAGCTCACTACAGGAAAAGTAGATGTCGGAGGTCAGAAATGGGCATCTGGGAGCTGCCAGGACCCCCATCCTGGTCACTGAAGGGGAAGTGGACATGAAATGTGGTGCAGAATGGATGTAGAAGCAAAAGCACCCGTCTTGTGGCTTAGCTGAGGTCTGTCCATTGCAACCAGAGTTTTGACTACTCATGTGCCCTTCACATACTCACTCTGGGTATATAGGTTTTATTTTAAAAAAAGAAAAAAAAAGAAAGCAGCTAAAGTGTGTCAAGTCTAGGAAAGACTTGCCAGACATAAGAAAGAGGTACATGCAGATAATGCATGAGGAGAAGCAGGATGAAAAGGCAAGCGGATGTGAAAGCCGAGTCCCTCAGCCAGCTGTCACTTGCAGAAATATATTAATGTGGAAAATAGTATAAAAGGTCCTCAAAAAATTAAAAATGGAACCGCCATATCAACCTGGTAATCCCACATCTGTGTATTTACCCAAAGGATACACATCGGTATCTCAAAGAGATGTCCACCCCGTTGTCCATTGCAGCATCATTCACAACAGCCAAGAGGTAGAAACAACCTGGATGTCCACTGATGGATGGATGGATGGAGGAAGAAAAGGTGGTGTATTTGTACTGTGTGATATTAGCCTTCAAAAGGAGGGAAATCGCATCGTATCGGCCACACGGATGAAGGTGGAGGACCTCACGCTAAGTGAAACAAGCCGATCACGGAAAGACAAAAATTGCATGATTCTACTTACATGTTCTATATAAAACAGTCAAACCCATAGAAAGTAGAATGGTGTTGCCAGGGGCAGGGTAATGGGATATGGGGAGATGTCGGTCAACGGGGACAGAGTGTCAGTCATTCGGGATGAAAATGTTCTCTGTAACTGCTCTACAACAGCCTGTCTGTAGCTAACAATACACACTGTGTATTAAAAATGTGTTAAGAGGGCAGGTCTTGTGTTAACTGTCCTTACTACAATTAAATGCCATTTTTTTAAAAAATAAATCGAAGAAGCTTTTATGCCCTAACACAGAACGTAATTCAAAATGAGACTGATTAACTTTTCACATCTGCTCTGATGAGTAGATAAGAATACTTGTAATTCCAGTATTAAGCATCTGAATGTAAATTGCTGCTTATAAGAAATGCATTGATAGCTTTGTCTGTGGCCTTTGCCAAGCAACCTCGGGGAGGCTGTGGCTCAGCCACTGATAGCTCACGCAGAGACCTTCTGATTCACAGGACAATGCAGGTCACCACATTCAGTGATGGAGGGAAACGGTAATACTATTCAGTGCAAGGCTAGTGTCATGGGCATGGGCACGTGGAGGGCCATATAGTGCATGTCTGGTGTTTGGATGAACCTTGGGGACCAGCCCTGAGTCCCTGACCCCCTGGAGAAGCAAGCTATTGCTCCCTGGCCTCTGGTGCTGGACGCACTGCCCATGGGGTGGGGCCACCAGACCAACAGCCCATCTACTCTGGATAAAGGGCAGAGGATCAGCAAGGGGAGCAAGTGGTACCCCAGCTTCCCATCCAAGATGCTACCAGTCAATAGCCTTGACCATCATCCGGTGTCAAGGTTGCTTAGCGAAATCAGTCAACATGGCCAGCCTGGTTCTTCTACACCTGCTTTGTCCTCGGCTCTGTCTCCCGGGCCACGTGGGACAGCTGCTCTTACACAAATTCCTGCGCATGTGTGTCCCCTAGAAGCCCCAGTGGGAGACCATGAACCTGAGCGAAAATGAACATCAAGAGACGCCATCCGACGTGCTTTGCTATTTGTCACCTGCAGAATGGGAAGCCTCCATTACAACTTTGAGGATCGCCTCTCCCAAAATGAGGCTATGACTCTGAAGGAAAACAGACAGTGGCACGAGGTGTCCAACACAGAAAGGCAGGGCTTCGTGAGCACCCTGAATTAAGAGGGAACCGGGTAATATCTGCTTCCTCTACAGAGATCATGGGAATGAGTCACAGAAACATCAGTGGCAAGGAAGCAGATTATGCTTAAAATAAAACTCCTACAAAACTGTCTGCAAAGACACGAGCTGTCTTGAGACGCTCCGTCGACTGCAGCGTCACAACACCTTCCTACCCGTGGGGCCGCGGCCCCAGACGCTCAGGGCTGACTCACCCTTCCTCAGCTGCAGTGCACTCCTCAGCAGATCCATCAGATCCCGGAGTCTGTGATACGCAGAATCCACCCAGGATGCCATAAGTCACCTCCTGAAATGGTGTGCAGACACCGCTCTGGAGGGCTGTTTCCGGGCTGCCTTGTGGGAACTCATCGCATTGAAAGCTCTCTGGGGTAAGAATCTCATATTTTGCATCTCTGCGAGACCCAGCAGAGGCCTGGCAGATTTCCCTTGGGTCACCGCAGGCACAAAAGCAATGAAAACAAGCACAGGCGGGACCAGCACGGGGATTAAGAACAGACCTTCAAACAAAGCCCTAACACCTCAGTCCCTCCTACAGGGTATTCAGCGACCTGAACCAGCAAAATCTCAGAGAAATTCAAGGTTGAGGGTTCATCTTCCATGTCACAGAGCCAAAAGTGTGCCCAAAAAGGCCACAAGCATGTTTCTAGGGTCCACAGGGAATCAACAGGGGCCAGCAAACTCAGATGTTGGCCTCGTTGACAACCAAGCAGAGTGGGGCCGGTAAAGAAAATCTCGGGGGAATGAAGACACGCTCATCAACCTAGTGAGACACAAAGTTCCCCTGATTCACCAAGCCCCTAAGAAACCATTCATTTCCTGGGTCATGCCTCAATGTATTGCAAAATAAACCACTAATATTTCAGGGGGAGATTGATCATCTAGTTTATCAATTGTTTAGGGAAAAAAAAAGAGCCCTTTCCCACCTCCTGCCACAAACAGATATACACGCATTCCTCGGTTTGGCAAGAAGATGCATCCAGGTGGGAAAAAGATCAGGGCAGGGATAGGAAAGAGGAAGGAGTCCCCTTGGGAGCCCCTGTTCTGCCTTCTGTGCACAACCCCAGCAAGATGGTGCTAGTAGAGGATGAAGGAACACAGGATTGCAGCCATACTAGGGTAGCTGAGCCAGGGATGATGGTTAACGTGAGTAATGTGTCCTGGAAGGCAATGCTGTGTGCTGAAAATGAGCCAACATCATGGCATGGCTGTCCACTCTGGCATTCCACCATCATTGGACAACTGTCCACTCTGGTCTCCCACCATCATCGCATGGCTGTGCGCTCCAGCCTGGTGCCATCACTAGACAACTGTGTACTGTTACTTGCCACCATCTTTAGGTGGACGAACCAACCCACATCCTTTAGGGGCAAAGAGAAGGCATTAATTAAAAGTACTTCTCATATCCAGGGGGTGGAAATAATGTTGGGACCCATGAGAAAAAGTGGGAAAACACTGAAAGAGGAAATAGACTGCATACGTGGTCATAATGGGGTACATGGAAATACTAGCACTCTGTTGGACACGGATTGGGAGCATCAGCAAGGGTAGGTTTGCAGAAGGTGGGAGAGAACAGAACAAGCTTTAAGGATCATTCCTTTAACATCTCAGTGACAGCAAGAGATTAAGGGGTAAGGTAACGAGATCGAGGGTCCTGGTAGTGCTCACGGGAGAGGTTATGGAAGAACCTCTATGGTTCTGGAGAACCCAGGACAGCACCAGATGCATGAAGGGTCAGCATCAAGACTGCTGAGAATGGAGTCTGTGATGTGGAGAGAAGGCTTAATACAGAACACAGCAGAGAAAGGTGAAGGGATAAACCAACAGAGGGGGGAAATGGAGACATGGAGACAGAAGGCAGACAGTGGGAACTCAACACAAGGACAGTCGGTGTCTTGGAAGAAAGGGAACCGAGAAAAAGAAACGTGAGAGTCTGTGCAAAGGTGTGTGCAAAGAAACACTCAAATGTGCTAGGGGAAGAGTGATCGTGAGCTGTGTAAACTGTGTAAATCGTGTCTAACTGCCAGCGACCACATCCTATAAGGTAGGTGGTTGATCTTTTTTTTTTTTTTTTTTAAAGGTTTTTTTATTTATTTATTTACGATAGTCACAGAGAGAGAGAGAGAGGCAGAGACACAGGCAGAGGGAGAAGCAGGCTCCATGCACCGGGAGCCCGATGTGGGATTCGATCCCGGGTCTCCACTCCAGGATCGCGCCCTGAGCCAAAGGCAGGCGCCAAACCGCTGCGCCACCCAGGGATCCCCGGTGGTTGATCTTCAACGCTGGACAATCCTAAGGGCATCCAGGGCACAAAATACAGGATATTAGACAAAGACAACAATAAAGGAGGTTGTGATGCCTCTTCCCCAACATTACATTTCACTAAAGAGCAGAGAAACAGCCAGTCTTGAATGACAAAAGGTGTGGGCACATCCTTATAGACCGAAGGGATGAAGTCCTTTGGTTAGGAAAGTGAAATACTGTCAAATACTCCAGGCATTGGGGAAATGAAAACCAGTCCTCACTTGTTTCCCATGAAATGTGCTCAGATGCTCCTCCCGGGAGCTCTAAATTCTGCTCAAGTCAAGAACGCACCCTCGGGCAAAGATGGATGGTCTGTATCGAATGAGGGATTCATGGAAATAAGAGATTACTGAATAATCATGGGCTGAATCTACCTCCTGGGGGGAAGCAATGCAGGGGGGTACAGGATACCTCTTGAGAAAAGAACACAGGTTTATTTGTTAAAACTATTAGAACCGTAGAGAAGGTCTTGAAAACATGAATGAGTTTGGTGGAATTGTGTGGGTAGGAGACTTCCTAGGTCTTCAAAGGGCAGAGCCCATAGTCATGATTGATTGAGCCCTGAAGATGACGGATTGAGAAATGTAGGTAATGAGCACTTCAAGTTATGACGGTTTCAACAAATAACACAAAAATTACCAGGCAGCTGGGTGATGACCTATGGAGACTCCATGGGAACAAAACACACAGCACACTACAAAACTGACAAAAGGCAAAAAAAGAGGGAACATAAAATAGGAGGACAGAGCACTCACAAATACAAAATATACAAAATACAAATATTTTGGGATCCCTGGGTGGCGCAGGCGTTTGGCGCCTGCCTTTGGCCCAGGGCGCGATCCTGGAGACCCGGGATCGAATCCCACGTCGGGCTCCCGGTGCATGGAGCCTGCTTCTCCCTCTGCCTGTGTCTCTGCCTCTCTCTCTCTCTCTCTCTGTGTGTGTGTGTGTGTGACTATCATAAATAAATAAAAATTAAAAAAAGGTCTATCTTTTAAAAAAATACAAATATTTTTTTAAGTGACTGGGACAAACACAGCTAGTCAAGGGAAGATTGATGTTATCGTGTAGGCTTAAAACAACAAATATGCAATCCATCAAGAAAGAAAGAAGAAAGAAAGAAAGAAAGAAAGAAAGAAAGAAAGAAAGAAAGAAAGAAAGAAAGAAGAAAGAAAGAAAGAAAAGGAAAATAAAAAAGAAAAGAAAAGAAAGAAAAGAAAAGAAAAGAAAAGAAAAGAAAAGAAAAGAAAAGAAAAGAAAAAAGAAAAGAAAAGAGCAAAAGAAAAGAACCCAAAAAATAAAAGAGTGATCTGGGCTGAAAATAAAAGGGGATTACTAAATAAATTAATAAATGAACAAATATAAATGGGGATTTCAGGTGAATATAAACTAAAAGAAATCCAGGATCCAAATATTATTTTCAGAAAAAATAAATTCAAAGCAAAGAAAAATATTGGAAATTTAAATGGTGATAAAGGACAGCTGCCATGAAGTTATAATGACCGTATCATCCCCGTTCACCCCAATGGTTGCTTAGTAGTTTACAAACCAGGGAGCTGAGATGGCCCGGGACTCGCTGAGTCAGGTCACAAAGCCCTACTTGGTTACTGTTCTAAAACCTGCGAACGAAGATGGACAAATCCTTACTGCCCTTTGAATGCCGAAAATTTAATATTGTGCCGCCAGGGCGCCAAAGGTAGATGCCTGATGGAAGAATGACTAAATGGCAAATGAGTATCTATAGGAATCTATCAGAACACTGGGTCTCGCGGCAGCTTTCAGGAGAAGGATGGAGTTGGAATTTAGGGACAAAGGGAATGGGTCCCCCGTTGTCCTCACATTCAGTGGTTACAAAGACGAGGATGGGGTTGGAATTTAGGGACAACAGGAATGGGTCCCCCCTTGTCCTCAGATTCAGTGGTTACAAAGACGAGGATGGGGTTGGAATTTAGGGACAACGGGAATGGGTCCCTCGTTGTCCTCACATTCAGTGGTTACAAAGATGACAACAGCCCTGCCCTGTAGACCCTGCCAACATGCTGGCTGTAGCGCGGGCTTTAGTTAGAGAAAACCCCAAGACTGATGAAGGGAGCACTTCCCGTGCACATTGTAATAGTGCTTTTGAAGAGACTGCTGCTAATCCTAACGATGATCACCGTATTGGGTAACGCCATCCGCGCATCATAGGATCTACTACCACTTATGATGGTTTTATAGGGACATGAATCTGCGGTTTAGTAAGGTCTTGAAAACACTTTCAATTTCCATCGAATCGGAGATTGAATTCTTAGAGGTGGATGAAAAAAATGCCCAACTACCAAGAGGGGCAAACGGGGAACCGAGGTTGAGTCAATGCGCCCCAGATGAGGTGCCCTTGTGGGCGCACGCCAAGCTCTATCCAGTCTCCTTGGTTCCTTCCCATCCTACCACTAAGATCTTGACTCTCGTGATTCAAGCAGACAAAGCAGAGCTGGATGAGTCCTCTTGATTGACAGGCTGATGAGAGGCACTTTCAATTGAAGAGCCAGAAAATGCAACATCTAATAAAAATGCTGGGGATGTTCACCCAGTGGCTAAGCATTTAATTTTCTTTCCTTCAAAAATTAATTACAGAGGGTGGCTGCATTTCTGTGAATTCAGAGCTTCTAATTCTTTCTTCAATTAGTGCTTAATTTTCTTCCCTAGGAGAAGTGCCAGGTCCATAATACGTGCTCCAGTTAATGATGCTTACGGGGACCACATATCAAAAAAAGATGGGATTACATGACTGACGACAATGGGCCCTGCAAGTATATCCTTGACACCTCTGGCAAATAGCTTAAAATAAACACTCTGATGTTTTAATACCATCAGAAGAAATCTCAAAATCCATCCATCCCCAAGTTCGAAGAAGGGAAGGTGGCGCAGGTGGGAAGAAGGATCTGCGGAAGGAAGAACATCAAAGACGCTGTAGACGTGGTGGTGCTGTCCGGCTGGTGGTGTTGCAAGTGTTGGGTGGGTCTACACTGTTTAACTGACTTTCCTTGGGATCGCTCACTTTCAAGGCTGTGGTTGAGGGGCGCAGATGGCACAGCTCATCTTGGTTTTATCGATAGTCCCTCAATCCATCCATGGAAGGTTCCCAGGGAAGAACCTATTCAACAGAGACACCGGTGGTGTGCTCTGCCTCCAGCACACAGGAGGAGGAGGGGGCACGACCAATGGCATAGATACATCCAACTGTGGGTGGCATGATCTCGGGGTCTCTCATCTCGTATGTTGGTATCATGCTGCCATTTTTATCACCGTTCCAAGAACAAATCTGCATATAAGGGGAGGAGGGCTGGCCCTGGGCCACCCATGTCCTCACTCACCCGATTGGAGTCCCAGATGTGCAGCTATTTCCAATGGAGAAGGGGCTGTGCAGGAAAAGTGCTCACCACGTGACTGGCCCAAGGCCCCAAGACACAGGGGGTGTTGATGTGAAGGGTGAGTGTTTGGTGGGACGGAGAGGTCCCACCTCTAACTGGATGTAAATTGCCATATGTGATACCTACAGGTGTAAACTCTCCCCCGGGCACTGGACTGGGGCCCCCTTCCCAGAGCCTCAGAGTGCATTTAGGTCTTGAGTCCCGGCCATTTGCAGTTCTAAGGCAGCCAAGCTCCGAAGAACTGGACTCACTATCTATCAGTGGTCCTCAAAGACGGCATGTTGTGCTCTCTCCTCTTTCCCCCAAGAAACAGTTGGCAAGTCTGGAGGCATTTTTGGTTGTCACAACTAGGGAGGGAGCGCGCACTATGTGACATCTATTGTGTAGAAGGCAATATCCTAGAAGGCACGGGACGGGTCTGTCACAGACTTTATGTAGCCCCCATGTCAATAAAGCCAAAGCCAAGACTGAGAAGTTCCGCTTTAGCATAGAGATGCTTTCTTTCTTTCTTTTCTTCCTTTCTTTCCTTTCTTTCTTTCTCTTTCTCTTTCTTTTTCTTTCTTTCCATCTATGTATCTATTGTCTATGTAAGTATGCTTTTATGTATGTGTCTATCTTTTTTTGTGTGTGTACATGTCTATCTGTGATCTATCATCTCTGCCCACCCATGCATTTATCTACTCATATGTCCATCTATATCTACCTATTATCTCTCTTTTATCTATCCATCCATCATATCTATCCATCCATCTATTCCTACATCTATCTATGTATCTACCTATCATCTACCATCCATTTATTTATTATCTATGTATGTATGTTTGTATCTTTCCATCTACCATTCATCATCTCTAACCATCTATCCATCTACCATAAGTCCATCTATATCTGTTATCTATCATCTATCCATCCATCTCTACGTCTATCATCTATGTATATACCTATTATCTCACTCCATCCATCCATCCATCCACAAGTCCATCTATATCTACCTATTATCATCTATCATCTATGTAGTATGTATGTTACCTATCACCTCCATCTATTATCTATCATCTATCTATCATCTATCTATCTATCTATCTATCTATCTATCTATCTATCTTCTATCACCTATTTATCTGCCTCACACTGGTTCTCAAGTGGGAGAAATTTTGCCTTCCTGAGAATATTAGCCAATATCTGGAGACATTTTGGTTTGTCATGTCTTGCGGGGGGGGGGGGAGTGCTCCTGGCATGTACTGGGTGGAGACCAGAGATGCTGCTCAACACCTTACGATGCCCAGGACGCCCCTCGTGAGAGAGGCAGCCAGCTCCAGATGTCAGCAGTGCTGAGGCTGAGAAACACTGGTTTACAAATATTAACATATATAAGATATGCATATTTTCCAAACATGTTCTGTGGGTATTAAAGAATCCAGGAAAATGTTTTAAAAAGTGAACGATGCTTTGCCATATCTTTGGATCCAGCTTTCAGTCAGCAACAGAAATGCACTAACCATCCAGAAGATTCCTCCGTCAGTAGACACATGTAATACACTCTGATCATGAGGATAGCTACTCTGTAAGAGGCACTTTGAACACAACAAAATCTTTTCAGGTCAACGGTCCCTCTGACCCTCAAACCCACTATGAGGGTTCACAGATGAGGAAGCCAAGGCCCACAGATGGGGAAGCCATAGTGGGCCAAGGCACATGACTTGGCCCCAGTTCCAACCTGAGTGAGTGGAAAGGCAAGGCTTGGATCGTGCTCTCCTCACCCCAATTCAGAGCAGCCTGTGGGTGTCAGGAGCCAGGAGGACATGTTCTAAAATCAAAGTGTGGAGGTGTGCAGGATTCTGGAACATCTATCCCTTCCAGAAAACAACAGAGGAAGGAGGAAGGGAAAAAGAAGTCACAGGAGAGGTTTCAGGAAACCCCTCCTCCACCCAACATGTTTTTACCCTGGACACATCCTACTGAAAACAGGTGTTCACAACCTTCTGGAAGCTTCTCCATCATGATAGACCAACACTCACCATGATGCACGCCAATCCCGCCTGTGGTCCTTCTCACAGTATCCCTCTAACATGCCCTAATCTCTCATTGTTCATGAAGGTGCTATCTCATCCTTCATTGTGGACCATTCCACCACCTGAACTGTCTGTCCAGCGACAGTCTGGCCTATTGAAACTCATGGTGTGCTCTACTGGTACCCATAGTCCCCCCTCCTCCACCTTCTGGAACACTCAACTACCTGAACTGCCTATCCACTCACGGTGTAGCCTGTTGACACCTATGATCTGGCCAGTTGGGACCAAGTTTCCCTCCCCTTCTGGAGCATTCCACCATTTGAGCTGTCTACTCATGGTCTGGCCTGTGGGGACCCATAGTCCCCCCTTTTAGGATCCTCCACCATCTGAGCTGCCTGTCTACTCATGGTCTGGCCTGTGGGGACCCATGGTCCCCCCCTTTTAGGATCCTCCACCATCTGAGCTGCCTGTCTACTCATGGTCTGGCCTGTGGGGACCCATGGTCCACAGGTGCAGCCAGTTAGGACCAAACTCCATTCTTGAAGTCATGATGACAGTAGTATTAGTGTTCATGGAGGAGTTCATACATATGGTGCCTCCTGTTTGCAGAGGAGTGGGGATGTCTTCCTGGGAAGACTGAGGTGCCTGGTTGTAATCCCAGCCCAGCATTCACCCCTCAGGGCATTGTGAGCAACTTGGCTTATCAGTATCTCCATTCCTCAACCACGACATAAGGGTAATTAAGGTGTCCACCTCAATGAATCCCTGTGGCATGAAACTTCACACATTGTTAAGTCACTGGTATGTCCCAAGCTCTCAGAACTTAGCCTCCTGTTTCTCTGCTAAAATGCACATAACAGAACATGCCATTTTTAAGTAAATTCTTTAAAGTGGAAAAAACTGAAATGTGTATCAACGGATGATCGGAAAAACAAATGTGATCCACCCATACGATGGGAACATTATACAGCCATAAAAAGGAAGGACGCTCAGACTACGCACTATTACGTGGATGAATCTGGAACATTACCTAAAGTGAGAAAAGCCAGTCATAAAAGGCAACACATAGATAAGTGGTTGCCAGGTACTGGGGAGTGGGTGGGTTAATGGCCATGACTGCAAATGGACATGGTGTTTCTTTCTTGGGGGGGGGGGGGATGCCAGGGATACATTCTGCAATTAGACAGTGGTGATAGTGAGTGTATTAAAAATAAGTGAACTTTAGGACATATGATTATACATCCACAAAGCTGTTATGACAAAGAAAAACAGTCACTTTTTGTGGCTGAGTAGAATTCCATCGCGTGTTGATGGACCACATTGTGCTTGACCATTGCTCCTTTGCTGATGGGAATTTGGGCTTCCGTGCATTGGTTGTTGTGCATCACGCTGCCACGTCTTTGTTTGCACACCTGGTGCCAGCTGTCCTGTGCAGACGTCAAGGACGGGAACGGCTTCTCCTATGATCACTCATATGCCCAACATTTTTGTTAAAGTCCGATCTTGATACATTCATGCACCTTTTTAACTTGTAGAGGCATCAGCGGCGTTTACAATCTCATTTAGTTTGGAGTCCTCCCGCTCAGGGACCCCTGGCACCCCTCTACCCCGCCACGTGCACTCCAAACCACACAGACACAGGATTTTTACTCTGTTTACCACAATACTCTTTGACTTAAATGTGTCCTGCTTGAAGCCCGGCAGCAACTTGTCCTGAATTTTAGTTTGCAATTGAGGAGCAACGCTGAGTTCGTGCAATCCTCAGTACACAGAACTGCATCCACACTGGTTTCCACAAAAACTCTCTTGTAGAGAACCAGAAATCTGGGTTGGACCATCCATGAAAGCCAAGTGGGTTATTTTTGCCTCTGTAAAAATGCCTATCCATAGGATCCGTGTTAACCACATAATTATGTATAAAGGGGACGTTGAGGGGCACCTCAGACTGCAAAGTCTCATGAGTATCATCCCACAGCTCAGGCTCCTGCTCATCCTTCATTTTGTGTCCTGGGTCTTTTAAAAAATCAGAGAGAGCAACCTTCTGAGAGGCAGGCAGCTGCAAGTCACTCCCTTTCTTGGTTCGTTCCCATCTGGTGGGGATGGACAAGCTGTATCAGTTGGCCACCTAAGTGACCTTTTCACAGGCAACATCCTTGAAAGGGTTGACTGAGCGCCATGACTAATTCCGATTCTAGAAATTCCGCAACCGTCAGCATCCTAAAATACGCCCAGGGCGCCCCGGCAGCTCTGCAGTGAACGCTGCACGATGATAACACAAAACCGCAGTTGGCTTGGACCGAGCTCTTCTCATTGGGAAGCGCCACCATCCTGCAGCCACTGAACCTGGGATGGCTCTGAATTTGGGGGCATTGTATGGTTTGTGGAGAACCCTGCACTGGTTCTGTGCACGCGTGTCGAGTCTGAGAGCACAGCCTAACTTCTGGGAAACTGCTTGACACTTGATGTGTGTTCTGGATCCGGGTCCTCATCGGGGACGTTAGTTTTGAGTGACACCTGTCAGTCCCAATTCTGAAATACTCAAGTCAATGATTTCCCTTACTCTGTGCCACTGGAGACTTTGACTCTGCAAAAGCTCCAGCAAACGCTGACTCAGTGGGCGGGTGGCTGAGCATAGACAGAAGGGTGGCTGGGGAGCTGGGAACCAGACAGTCTCTCTGGATTCTCCAATTGCTCGGGGCTATTTCAAAGAAGGTGATGGGTCTCTGGTAGGTGCCTTAAATCTGCACGTTAACTCCCTTTTACTCGGAGACTCAGTCCTAATTATCATGTGGTATTTAGGATATTTTTGTTTTTTGTTTTGGGTTTTTTTTTATGTGTGTGTGTGAAGAATTAGACACCCAACTAAAATTTGAGAAGCTGCAGAATAGATGCGTCTAATGGGTTGAGTGGGACAAAATGCATGTGGGAGGGGACATAAGAATGGCAGGTATGCTTCCCAGTTGGAAGAAAATAGACACTAGTGAGACCTGCAGGTACATGGCCCAGTAGCAATGTGTTCACCTTGGACATGACTGTGAAGCAGTACCTGGCACTTCTCAATGGTGCAGGGGGGGGATGGACATGTGGTCACACACCAGCAAGACGAGAAACATCATGGGAGCTTCTCAGTGCAAGGACATCCCCAAACTGGGCAGGCTGACTTTGACCAAGATGTCATGGAAGGTGAAGAGGCACTCAGGTCTTTCTGCCACGAGACCCAAAGCCCAGCCCTATGAGGATGATGTAGACCAAACTCCCAGGCAAGCACGGGGACCCACAGCACATACTTTGGGAAAGTAAGATAAAAGCCCATCAGCGCTCCAGGTGAAGGTCCCTGGAGCAAAGCCCCTAAAACAAAATATAATCCTTGGAAGCACCCAGTGCCTGGTGGTGGAAAGAAATGAAACTAAACCATGACAAGATCAGACTCAAGAAGGAAGCACTGCATGGTCAAAGCCAACGTTGGGTATTTATCTACAGTACGAGAAAGCTAAAGCTAAAGGGGAAGGTCAATGCTCATGGAACCCAAGGACAAGGTGATAGGAGGTGCCAGAGTCGGACTCCAGGGTCGCGTCCTCCCGGGGACGGTGTCTTCTTAGTACCCATGAGCGGATGCTGGTGCCAATGCGTGTCTGCCATGATGAGCACTGGTCATGTTGAACCAAAACTCAGTGTTCATCAGATCAATGTTTTCTCTAAGCGCGGCCACAGGTACTTGGGTGGGAGGTGGCGGGAGATCCATGCAATCAGGACCATCATCATCTTAGGACTATGAACCGCGTGTGTCGTTCAAGGGTCAGCTGTATACATGTCGTTCAGGGGTCAACTATATACGTCCTGTGGGACAAAACGGAAAGCACATCTACCGCGCACTGACGTCTGGTGGCTGGCAGGCTGCTTCCGTTGGAGGCTAAACTGGCTGCTTTTCCTCAGGAAACATCAGTTTTGCTTGGAAGAGCAACTGATAGACAAACTATGGTTATTGCGAGATGGGTATCTGGCAGACATTTTCTTGAAAACAAACACAGTGAGCTTGTCACTTCAAGGAAAACAAATGACAGCATTTACCGCCGCCAGTGACAACAGTCGAGCTTTCAAGAGAAATTCAGAATTCTGGAAAACTCCTGGTGTATGGGGCACGAGGAGCTCGACAGTTTCCCAATGCCTAGGCTTCTCTGATAAGACCAGGGGCTGACCTGAAACATGTATTTTTTTCTTGATGTCCTATAATGAAATGGGTCTCGGTAAGTCACCAGATCAATATTTTCCAAAGGACCAAGGCAGAAATGATCCATTCCAAACGATAAATAGGCCGACCGATTTTAACTGAGCAGAGTAAGAAAATCTCATTGATGATGATTCCGGATTCGATGCTGCAGCTTGGCCATCATAGAACAACTACTTGGTGGGTCTGAGGATGGTGTCAAAGATAACCCACCATTACCTGAAGAAGCAAAACACTCTGTTTTCCAGCTACATGTGCGAAGCTGGATCTTCTTCAACACGGGGAATACCGACATCCATGGGAGACTCTGGCTGTTTTCTCTTAGGCCACACATTTGGAAAAATGTAAGACATTTGCAAAAAAAAAAAAATGCTGCTTCTCTTTTGTGGGAAAAGCCACACCCAAAGAGCCCAACGTGGAAAACTCAAAGTGTTTGCATATGGCGGCTCAAGAAGCAACCTCAGTGTTGTGCCATGCTGTTGGTGAGCATTTGATGGGCACCAATGGTGCACCGGGCCGCCCAATCCATGTGCTAGGTGCATTGCATGCACCACTTCCAAAACACAGAGACTCCCTCATACACAAGGCAGGTTGGGGGCTACTGGGCAGGTGTGGGGGCTCAGCATAGGGAAACAAGGTCCAGGCTAGGATAGGTCGGCCTGGGATGGAGGGGCTCAGCCCATATCCATGACATACGGGCATCCCTCCTACAGGAGCTCGGGGTAGAGATACAGGGTCCAGGCTAGGACAGGTCCTCCTGGGATGGAAACACTGAGCCCACGTCCACTACACAGGTGTATCCATCCTACAGGAGCTCGGGGTAGAGATACAGGATCCAGGCTAGGACAGGTCGGCCTGGGATGGAGGCACTGAGCCCACATCCACGACATAGGGGCATCCCTCCTACAGGAGCTTAGGGTAGGGATACAGGGTCAAGGCTAGGATAGGTCGGCCTGGGATGGAGGCGCTGAGCCCACATCCATGACACAGATGTATCTGTCCTACAGGAACTCGGGGTAGAGATACAGGGTCCAGGCTAGGACAGGTTGGCCTGGCATGGAGGCGCTGAGCCCACATCCCCTGCAGACACACATCCCTCCTGCACAGCCTCCACACAGGGGATACAGGGAGAGGACCCCAGGTCCGTCATGTCAGTCAGGAGCTCCAGGAGAGCAGGGTGTCTGGGGCTGGCCGCTCACGTGCACACAATGGAGGTGTGTAGAGCATGCTCAGTGACACTTGTGGAATGAGTCCTGAGAACGCCGCCACCTGAGGGGCTCTCAGAACTTCCTCCTTCACGACGGGGAGCTGCTCCTGAACTAAAGATGGAGTGACTCACCCCAGTGATCCCAAACCACAGCAGGTTCCTCTGGCTGCATGTCACAGACACATCCCTGTCACCACCACTGCTAAAGACTCCAGATTCCACCGGGCCACTCGTCTTTACAAAACCACCACTTGTTGGGGTTGGGGCAGCATCAGAGATTCACCACAATTTTCCAGGAAAAAAAAGCTATGAAAATACTCCTCGCTTTCCAACCATGTATGTGACTGAGCCGAGCCTTGTTTCAACAGGAAGAACCTTGTTGGTAAATTGAACACCAATAAAAATTAAATTATTAAAAAAAATTAATTTATTAAAAACAAACAAACAAAAAAAAAACCAGGAAGAACCCGTGGCAAGAGATGGGTTGCAGAAGTGGATAGTACAAGCCAAACGTCTCCTTGGCGGCGACACGCGGGAGACGTGCCCTATGTGTTCTGGGCGTAGACTGGGACGTTCACAATGCCTCACACTTTTGCAAACATGCGGCTTAAGAGAAGACCGCTGGATTCCCCGACGACGTCTGCGTTGCACGTGTTGCAACATGTCGTTTGTGTTGAAGGAGATCCAACCTCACACGGATCCCAAGCTGGAACAGGAAGAAGCGTTTCTGCAGCTTCTTCAGAGAATTGTAGATCATCGTTGACACCATCCCCGGACCCACCGAGTGGTTTTTGTAGGATGGCCACGCAGCAACGTGGAATCTGGAATCATCATCAGTACAATCTTCTTACTGTGTTGAATTTAAGCCGAGTGGGTCTATTTCACATTTGGAACGGATCGCTGGCCCATGTACACAAAGACAAAGAGAAGAGGCAGTAGATCATCCATGAGACTACACACTGTCCATATTAAAGGGGAGTTTTGGGGTTGTTTTCAATGCTACCTTCCCGTGATTTTTCCTTCATTCCTATATACTCAAAGAGTTTGGCTTGAAAACTTGTCTCTGAAGCAAATCCAAAATCAGCAACCTCCTGTCTTCTACCCTCGGGAGAACCCTCACGGACACCAAGCTCTAACAACAGATGGACCCCCCCCGGGGTCCCCCAAGCACTGACGATGGATGGACCCATGAGTTCCCCCAAACTGGGATGAGATGGAGAAATCCCAACATGTGCACGACCCTTAACCCGATGGGCATTCAGGGAATCGTGAGGACCTGACTATTCCAGGTGGTCAGGCCTGGGTGGAAAGCACGGGGACCACAGAGCAGACAGTGTGCATTCCACAAACATCGGGTGGGAAAACTCTCTCCAACTGTATTTCTGTTAACCCGTAAGGAGATTACAGTTACTATCAACATGTGACCAGGGTGCAGGATTTCATCAAGAGATCACGGGGCTCTCTCTGCCCGCATCCTGGATTAATTTTATGTGCAATATCCTCCCGACTGTGCCTGACTTTGCAAAGCGAACGTGGGTGCACAGTCGCACCTGCTCCCCAGAGAGCTGATTCGAAGGTTTGCTGGAGACGCCCATGACCCACTTCTGGTCTGAAAATGGCCATTTTGCAAATGCCCAGACACCGCCCAGCCCTCAGGTGCAGGCGCCCCATCAGCGAACGGCACAGCTCGCACCAGAAACTGCTAACACCACAATCCAGGCTTTCCCAGAAGAGCATTTTTCAGCAGTAGAGCCAGAGAGATGCTATTTCCTTAGATAATTAGTTTTAAATTGAAGCATCATTTGAGAAGTGCAAATAAGAACAGGAGGAATGCATCTTTCCCTTCCACCCCGTCAACGCACAGATGAAGCATCACTAAACCGTGCAGAACAATATTGACCTAAGGTACGGAGTCATTTTTCTGCGGGATAACTAAATAATTGGGGAGGAATATACAGGACGAAAATGGCACCTGAAATGTCTTATTTCACACACACAAACACAATCTAAAACTCCTGCAGCAAAATGGGCAGATTTGGTAGAACCACACGGCAGGTACACACTCGTTCATTCCATTACCTGCTACGTCTTTCATATGCATGAATTATGATAGAAAAGTTTAAGGGCACATTGAAATTCAAATCATTGCTTCAAAATGCAGGAGATAATTAGTTTTGATCTCATGCTTACACGTACCTACTCTTTAAGAATATTTTCAAAGGGACGTTGCCTTCTCTGTAAAGTGAAACTCCCCGCTCTTTGTCGCATCTGATTCCCCTCCGCGGAGGCGAGCCCACCACCCACGTCGAGCGCGGAGAAACGCTCGACTTTCCAACGCGCTTATCAGCGTGTGTACTGGCGGCTAATAAACTAACCAGGACAACACTGCATATTCAGGGAACCCCCAAAAGCGTGGCTTAAAAACAAAACAAAACAGATAACTTCTCATGGTTCTGGAGGCTGGATGTCCTAGGTCAGGGCATCTGCAGGTGTCCTGTCTAGTGAGGACCTGCTTCCTGGGTCACGGAGGGCATCTTCTCGCTGGGTCTATGTGTGATGAGGAAAGAGCTCCAATCCCTTCTTCTTCTCATGAGGACGCTAATCCATTGTGTGTGTGGGTCCCACCTTGATGGCTTCATGGCGCCCTAACCACCTCCCAAAAGCTCCACCTGCTGATACCACCTCCACGGAGGTCAGGGCTTCCACACAAGGATTTTGGGGAGACACACATTCAGTCCATAGCACCTGTGCTCCTGGAAGACACTGAGTGGGGAGAAACCGTCTACCCTTTTGTGTTCTAGGAAACACCTTCCCTCTAGGAACCCACCAATGCCATCTCCCTTACACAAGACTCACCATGCCCCACCTGTTCCTCTGTGTCAGGCCAGATACGGACCTCCCTCCCATCCCCACTTCTAGGCTCACGAATGACTGGCTGAACCATGTGCACCCTCTGAGCCATCTGGGCAAGACGCCCCCTTGAATGATGAAATCCAACTTTGGTTCAGCTTGTCTCCTTCCCCACCCCGCATCCCTGGGACTTCAGGTCACCCTCGCGTGAGCCTGAGTGGTATGAAAATGCAGAACAACCCCTCCAAAAGTCAGCTGTCTGCAAAGATAGAGATCTGCAGCTCCGACATTTCAATCATGTCACCTGCTCATCCCACGCAGCACACCTGGTTCTTCTAGGCTCACAGGTAAATGGAAAGTCCTCTCTGCTGACCTTGAGCTGTGTGTATATCTCACAGTCGGGGCTCGCTCCTTATTACCACAGCCCCCTCCTCTTCCCCCTCCTCTCATTTCAATAACTGGTTTGCAAAGTCCTTCAAGCTCTATTGCTTTGCCTTATGAGCAGGAAATCCTTGGCACCCCATCGGAAACATGACAGCTCTAAAGAGGAGCTGTCAAATTAGGCCGTGGCTGGACAGAGTCTCCGTGGACATATAAACTATCAGGGTGGCAGAAAGGGGACAAAGCTAAGCTCAAGGTGAGGTCTCCAGGGCTGGACCACCAGGCGGACATTGAGATGAGATCCTTTGAGGGGCTCCCAAGTGCCTGGTGCAGTGTGGATGGGGTGCATCCTTGCAGATCCCACGGGAGGATGCAGGATGCTCAATACATGACACAAGTGCCTTGGAAAAGTAAACAGACATGGAAGACAGGGGCCAGATTCCACCCAGGATCCCTGGGAGACTTCATGGATGAGGTGTCTGGTGGGGAAACAGACATAGCACGTTTAACAGGTAGAAGTGGGGAGAAGGGAGTCTAGGAGGAGGAAGGGTTCAAAGCAGGGCACACCGGCTGGAAGGTGTTGGAGGACGATGAGGACAGACAGAAACCATCGACGGCTCCTCAGCCCAAGGAGGTGTTCATCTGGCCTTCTGACCACAGCAAGTCTGAGAGACCTGGGCAGTGAGTAGGGAAGAAAAAGACCCTCCCTGTGTCTGCAAACCTGCCCCTCCCATGCACCTTTCCAACCAAGGTGACAGCCCACCATCACCCCAGGTGATGAGCATTCTTGGCTCTAAACTACCCACATCTGGTTTCACTTAAAAATAAACAGAGCATTCCAAAAATAGAGGGCACCACCTGCATCTTCCTGAGAAGGCGCCGACCCCAATGAGGCCAGTGGACCGCATGCTCGTAGAAAATGCTGAGCAGGTGTCAAAGGGGATCCTGTGAGTGCACAAAGCATGAACTTCCAGGTGGGGATGCGATCTGCGGGCACTAGGTAAGCGCTCCTATCTGTGGCAGGAAGTTATTTACACGATGCAAAAAAAAAAAAAAATAAGCTTCCTTGGGGCTCCTGGGTACCTCAGTTGGTTAAGCATCTGCCTTTGGCTCAGGTCATGATCGGGTCCTGGGATCGAGCCCCAAGTTGGGAGCTCTGCTCAGCAGAGAGGCTGCTTCTGTCTGCCTGTGCCTGTCGCTCTGCCTGCTTCTGTTCTCTCCCTCTGTGAAATAAATAAAATCTTTAAAAAAAAAAAAAAAAGAATAAGAATAAGGTTCCAAACAGCCAAGTGCCACTGTACCCACTATGACTCTCAAATGCATTTCTGTGCTTCGGGTATTGAGGCTCTGCACTGACAAAATAATGACCTACTTCCACCGTAGAAAAGGCTGGCATATTCCAAAACACTCTCCTTCCCTCCTTGAGCTATTTGTAGTTGGCTGGAAAACCCTGTGTGTGTCCCTCATTTCTACCCCTGCAGGGACAATCCTCAAGTATTGTACGATTGTGGTTTGTGTGTTTGTTTGCTTTTTTCTTTGTTATTCCAGGTCAACTCCAAGAAGGGCATAGATCAGTGAGTCTTAAAAGAATTCGCAGTCTTCCCCTGAGGATGTAAAATTTACCTCTCTGTGATTGTTTCTTTTTACTAACTTGCCCATAGCCACCATTGTCACCACAATGTTTTCACCAAAACACAAATAAAAGGCCACTTTCCTGGAGTCTTGTTTTTCTGCAGAAGAAAGAGTTCCCTCCTCCTCCTTCACAGGTGACTCTGATTCAGGCGGAAAGATGGAATTAGCCGACCATGTGACTCCTTTCTTCCCTAATTCTATAGGGCCACGGGGGCTGAATGCAGCGGGGTAGCTGAGGCATTGTAAATTGTAGGGGTGTGTGTGCCTGTATGTGTGTGTGTGTGTATGCGTGTGTCTATTCTTGCCATAAACTAAAGTACAAAAGAGAAGTGTCAGAAAGGAAGAACAATGCAAGCCAGCATCCTCCGCAAGGCTGCTATTTATTATCTAAATAGGATGATGGCTTTATTATGAACGTGATGGGTCCTGGCAATAGGCTGACAGTGCATTTGCAGGTCAAATGGCTGATGATCTAACGTCCACTCCGATTCCAGCCCAGGACCTCAGAGCAGTGGGTTGAACCCTGGCCCCCTAGATGAGTCCACTCAGGACATTTGCATGAGAATGTATTTGGGAAATGGGGTCTTCGAGGATGAACTGAGATATGATGAGGCCCTACTTGAATTAGGGGGGTCTTAAATCCAATGACTGGCGTCCTCATAAGAAGAGGGACACTGACACACGGAGAAGGCAAAGTGGAGGCAGAAGCAGAGAATGGAGTGATGTGTCTACAAGACAAGAAAGACCAAGCGTAGCTGAGAACCAGCTGAAGCTGGAAGAGGCAAGGAAGGACCCTCCTCCAGAGCCTTCAGAGGGAACCAACCCTGCCACCATCTTGATTTCAGACTTCTGGTTCCCAGAATTTGGAGAAAATAAGTTTGCATTGTTTTAAGTCTCCTGGTTGGGTAGACTTTGTTACAGCAGCCATGGGAAACCAACACATTCCTCACTAGTGACATGAAGGAGCTGGATCTTTTTTTTTTTTTTTTTTACAGATTTTATTTATTTATTCATGAGAAACACCGAGACAGAGACAGAAAGGCAGAGACACAAGCAGAGGGAGAAGCAGGCTCCATGCAGGGAGCCCAATGCAGGACTTGATCCTGGGACTTGATCCTGGGTCTCCAGGACCATGCCCTGGGCTAAAGGCAGGCGCTAAACCGCTGAGCCACCTGGGGATCCCCAAGGAGCTGGATCTTATCGTATCTCAGATCTCACCCACCTCTAAGATCTAGGAATCATTTCTTTGACCCTCCATGAGCAGGTGTTAAGATGAGCTTTCAGACTCCCTTTTGTGGATGGGTTCTGGAGGGGTAGGGGCTGTTGTTCAGACCCCTCTGGGTCTGAGAGAAAGAGGAACGAGACAGAAGAATAACCATCCCAGAAGAGGACAATCACCAACCCAGAACAAGACAATGGCCAACCGAGAGCAGAACAATGACCACCCAAAAAGAGGATGCTGGTCATCCCAGAAGAAGATGAGAATCCCTGAACGTGATGATAACCATCCCAGAAGAGGATGAAGACCGTCCCGGAAGAGGAAGATGACTATCCCAGAACAGGATGATGCCTGCCCCAGAAGAAGAAGATGAGCATCCTGGAGCAGGATAATGAGCATCCCCAAAAAGGATGATGAACAACACAATGAGCATCCCAGAAGAACATGATGAGCATCCCAAGAGCCAGACAACCAGACCTCAGAGAAGAGATCCAATTTACTCATCAAACAAACCAGCAGAGGATGTACCATCCTGGGGCCATGAGCAACGTCAGGAAACACCAGGTGAGGAACACATGGCTGGTTCCACTGGAAGAGCTGCAGGAAAGGTTCTCAGGTAGATTGAAGGTCCAAGCACACAGATGGGACGTGCTCCTTTGAGGTGCCGGTGATTAGGCCACTATTGTGTCCTGAGAAAGGAAGGAACTTGGGGGCAATAGGGCATGAGGGGAGGCTGGGTTGGGGCCAGACTGTCTGGGAGCCACTGGGTTGTTTGGATGGGCTTGCCTGGGTTCTCCAGAGAAACAGAACTGCTAAGGTGTGTGCATGTGCGTGTTTGTGCACACACACGCATGGGGAGGCATTTATTGTAAGGAATTAGTTCAAAAAAAAAAAGAATTAGCTTATGCAATTATAAACACTGAGAAGTCCCAAGATCTGTAGGCAAGCTGGAGACCTAGAAGAGCCGATATGGTATAAATTCAAATTTGAGTCCCAAAGTGGAGAACCAGGGCCTGACACTGTAAGTTTCAGCCCAAAGGCAAGCAGCTCGAGACCCAGGGAGAGCCGATATTTCAGATCAAGTCTGAAGGCAAGAGAAAGCCAACGTCCCAGCTGGAAGGACAGCAAGCAGCAGGAGTGTCTCTCCTAGTCGGCCTCTTCGTTCTATTCTGGCCCTCAACTGATTATATGAGGCCCACCCACACCGGGGAGGACCATGCATTTCATCAGACCACTGAGTCGAATGCTAATCTCAACCAGAAAGACCCCGAGAGGCACATCCAGAATCACATTTGGTCCAAAGTCTGAGCACCCTGTGGCTCAGTCAAGCTGACACACAGAAATAACCATCCCAGAACATTTTAGAGATGAGGACTGATGACACCTGCCACCCAAGCGTCCATGGGACATATATCACCTAGTTAATACAGCACCTGGCAGAGCTGCCACCCACTGAGCAGTGAGTGATGGCATCGGGAGCCTGACATTCTAGAAAGATCTGTCCTTCTCATAATGCTTCATGTGCAGATCCCCTAAAAACCCCATGGGATGGGTCCATACAGTGCTGCCTCTGGGAATCCCACAGCATAAAACCACGGACAGAAGCACGACCCAGACATCTGAAAATCCTGGCACAGTGGCTGGGTATCACATCAAAGGGACAAACGCATAATTACTGCATAGTATGCTACTTATTAGATGGTGGAGTCTTCTGGAAAACAAGGATCGGGATGCATTTGAAAGAATGGGCGCTCTTTTATGCCCAATTGAGGCCACATTCACAGATGCCAAAAGTTAGAACTTCAACGTGTCTTCTGGAGGGGGTGGGAGACACGATTCTACCCTGAAGAGTGGAGTAGAATGAGCCTTAACTCCGATGACGGGCATCCTTATAAGAAAGCCTTTCCAGCATAGGATGGAGGACCAGCCTAACTAGTCCTCAGAATCGCCTGGTTTTCTAAGATCCTATTACTTTTCGTTCTTGACGTAGCAATGAGTCTCCAAGCGCCAACAGTCCTTGTCACCTGGTAGGGGTTTAGTTGAGTAATTACGGGATCACCTGCCATCTTAATGAATGACCTGTTGTTGAAAGAACGAGCTCTCAGACTGAGCATCGTCCAGGCCAACATGCCTCATTCAGTGTGTTCTGGGGCCGCGGAAGATGCTCTAGGGGTTGAAATGACAGGCCTGGCACGCGTTCAAGCCTCGTTATTCATAACGTAGGGCATGGTTTGGGGTCCCTTCTGTAGTGCTTTTAATGCACTTCGTAAAACGTTTCTCTCGCATGCATAAAAACTCAAAATGGGGAAATGAGCTCTTGCGGGAATATAATAGACATGCGGGAGCAGAAGGAAGTTAACTTTCATAGAAAGGGCAGCACGACTTCGTTGTGTTGTTGGCAAATACCTTTGTCCTCCAGGACATGAAATCTGGCCACAATGCATGGATAATCCTCATTTCTGGATTTTCTTTCTTCCTTCTCCTTGTTTTTCTTTTCTTCTTCTTCTTCTTTTTTTTTTTAAACATCATTACCTCTACTTTGGAAATAAAATTTTTCCAGATACTTTAGGGAACAATTTTTTGTTGTTGTTGGACTGTTTCCAAATTTCTTATGCGATGTATTCAGGGAATGTGTGACCGGCTTGTAAAAATGCTGAGCCTTTCTTCAGACGGGGCCAAGAACAGAGTGTGGATGCGTCCTCCAGGCGGCAGAGCCAGTTGACTGGTCTTCCCAGCTGTGCATTTGTCGGGTAAGCAAAGCTTCCCTCATTCATCACTAAGGAGGTGCCTTTGTTCTCAGTAAGACCCCTGAGTTCTCAATCAGACAGAGGATGTGTGTCCCAAGGCCACAGCTGCACGGGCAGATTCATGCGTGGGGGCACCGTGGTGCTAATTTCCCTGCCCACTGGACCACAGGATCCATTATGAGAGCTAAGTATCCAGACCCACTCCATCAAAGGCCAACAGCAGCTGCCATGTGACCAGACTCCACAAAGTGCTGAATAATCGTTGAAGTGTCCCTATAAAGATGCGACCATGTGCCAACACTCAGAATCTGTGAATGGAACCCTACTTAGAAATAGGACTTTTGCAGATGGGATGAAGTGAAGGCTCTGAGATGAGCTCATTCTGGATGAGGTGGCCTTACATCCAACGACAGGGGTCCTTGGAAGAGATAGAAGAAGAGATGAAGACGCAGAGGAGGAGTCCTGTGAGGATGGAGGTGGAGACGGGAGGGACACGGCCTCCAGCCTAGGGACATCTGGGGCCCCAGACACCGGAAGAGGCAGGAGGGACCCTCCCTGGAGCCTCTGGATCTCAGTGGTCCTGCCCCGTCTCGATCTCAGACTTCTGGTCTCCAGAATTGGGGGAAAACAAATCTCTTGTTCTTCACCCCCGGTTTACAGAAATTCCTGACAACCTTAGGGAGATTAATATACCTGGTTACAGACATCCCAGTTTGCTACTAAGATTAGCTCCGGTGTTCCTTTAAACTTTAAAACTATATGATTGTCTGAAGAGCTATGGTTAAGAAAGACTAAGACTCAGTGACGGGAAAGATGGAAAAGGATGTTGAGTGTACCTTCCAATAGACCTAATGACAAAAAAAGAGTGGCCAGGGATTGATGGTAGTTTCACGGAAGTCATTTAATGCTGTTATGGTCGGGAGGATGACGAGTCTAAGGCACATTTTTCATATGTGGTTGTCAATGTCTGAAAACCTCAGAACAGTGTAGCTGCCTTTCTACGTGGTCCCACCCGGGGAGAAAGACCCAGAGAGGAACACACAACTCCATACCCCTGGCTACACCTTCGCATCAAGACTTTGGTGCTGTGGATGGAAGTCGTCTAGCGAACTCACTTGGGATCCCAGGACCTGAGGCTCTGTCCATAAGCACTCAGCATCTACAAAATAGGAAGAAACGCAGGTGGCAAAGGCTCCCATTAAAGAGAATGTCCAAATGAGGCAGACTCCCAAGGCACTGCTCAGCCAGCGTAGGCCGGGAACAGAAGAGAACAGAGAGTGGAAACACCACCGAGTGTATCTGGATACATGCATCTGGAAAGTGCATCTTTCTGCGTGAAACTGGAACTCCCCACTGAGCATAACCTCAGAGGACAGCGAAGATGTCTTGGCCATGACTGTCATCCTAGGCTCTGTGCCACCAAGGAGAAGCAGAAGCAGAAGCAGAAGCAGAAGCAAAAGACCAGCGGGATCCACGTGAAGAGGAAGGCACTTGCCACATTTCTTCATGGACAACTGACAACCACGGCAGAGGAAGAGGTTGAAAATAAAATCTCATGGGTGCTCAGCAAGGACAGCAGCATCGTACTGGGGTGTGTGGGATCCTTCGCAGCCCTGTTTTCCCAACCAGCTTTAGGAAGCCATCAGCAATACACACAGACATGCACATGATTGTCATGTGATGAGTGTGAATGTCTGCACACACCCAAGGAACCATCACCACGGTCCCGGGTACAGCCACAGCCAACACATCCCAGGATGTTCTCGTGTTCTTTGGCTTTTTTGTTTGCACATCTCCTTGTCTTTTGGGGGCTAGAGCACATAACATACGAGATCGGGCCCTTTAACAAATGTGTAAGTGCAGCACGCAGTAGTGGTAACCAGGGGTGCCACTCTGTACAGCAGATCTCCAAGAATGTGTCCACCCTGCGTCCCTGAAGCTCCGTCCTCTGTTGACCATCTCCCCACATCCCCTTCTCCCAGCCAAGGGCAACAAGCACTCCACTCTCTGCGTCTAAGCATTCAATTTTTTTAGGCACTCAGAGAAATGGAATCAGCCCGGCTTTAAAAACAGTGATTCTGTAGCTCGCAGAGATGGAGACACTCGCCCACCCCATGCCTTCCTGTCACTGGAGGGCACGGCCAGCGGTTTAACCCAACAACCTCATGGCCATCAGCCTGTCACGCGTCCTGTCACTTGCACATCGTGTGCCACAGGTCATGGAACATTTTCTAGAAAAGCTAAATTTAGGAGAGTGGGGCATGTGACCTCAGTGGACAAGAGTGAAGAGTGACCTCTGCTAATGGGATGTCTTTTTAAGAGTTTTGGCACATTCAGAAAAGGTGGTAACTTTAGCAGAATTTGATGGACTTTTCCGGGTCTCTTTAACTGGGAGGGATAGTACGAGGTGACACAACGTTCTCTGAGTCCACCTCCATTCCTCATGCCACCCCATCACATCACGTTGAGCCCCAGAGCCCATTCTGGCAGCACAAAGTATGGCCGCCCACCCTCAACTGTACCACAATCTGAAGGGCAGACTTGCCTACCCTCTGCGTGAACTCTGGGGTTACAGTGGACCCAAGATGCACAGACTCCATCGTTGCAAAAGGCTTGGAAATCTGCACCCAAGAATGGACTTTCTTCTGGTTGACTCACTGATGACCCTTTAGAACTTATCTCCTAAGGAACTGGCGTGTTCTTTATTAGTTCCATGATGCTAACAGTTTTGACTTGTTTACAGGATAGAGAGTGAAGCCCAAGACCTTTGGGGCATGCGTCCCTGGTCTTGGATACTTCCCAGAGTGGATGTGGGAGTGTGCATCTGCATGTGCATCTGCAAGTTTTCAAGCAAGAACCATACAGAAAATGCGAGCTCATCTTGCAAAGGATTCTGTGCTTTCAAGTCTGGGGGTGGGTGGAAGCATTCACAGATCCTTGTGGGGCAGCCTGTGTGCTCTCTGAAGCTAAATACCTTCCCACGGAAAGCATCCTATGGCTGACCACTCATGCCACGGGTCTCTGAAGTTCTTACATTCCATACAGATTTCCCACCAGAAACCTCTGGAATCAAAAATCTTGCACCAAAGAACCTGCCCCTGAAAAGTCCACCTTTTTCCTCTTGACGTTGGAGGGGGCAGTACATACAGTCCTCTAAAAACATACCTCCCTGGTCTTCCCCTGCTTTGGCCCATTACTTTTTATTTGGAAGTGGGCCACCTCTGCACGCCCCAGACAACCTCTCCGCCTATCTGTTCTTCCTCCTAAACCTGTGCCCAGAGGATGCAAGCACCGCCCAGCCTGTGAGGCAGGTTCGGGGAATCCAGCATTGGACCAACCCTTGGGAAGAGCAGAATAAGGAGTCTCGAATTGAGACAACCGAGTCTGGTTGTTCCCACGCTGCAAAAATCCCATCCTATCTGTCTGTGCGTATCACCTGACACTGGCCGGTTTACCACACGGTGATGGAGCAGTGACCCTTGGCCACACCCTGCATTCAGCCCAGCAATAAACAGAGGAGGGCCAGGCATAAGGTGGATGAAACACAACATGTGTTCGAAAGTCCAAGTGCTAAGGGGCTGCGATGGGATCAACTACATCCTCTCCCGGGTGCCAAGGAATGGTATCTTCCAGCCTGAACTCCCAGGACCTCAGCATGCAACCTTACTCGCAACTAAGGTCACAGCCGATGGGATTAGCAAAGATGGGGTCATTGTGGAATAGGGTGGCTCCTAAATCTAGCAGGACAGGTGTCCTGATAAGAAGAGAAGAAGCACAGATACACAGATGCAAGGAGAAGGCCATGGGGAGGTGAAGCAGATGGGGTGCCTCTCGGGGTGTCTACAAGGAGGGACACAGAGGATCGCCGGCGGCCTCCAGAACCTGGCACAGATTCTCCGTCGGGTTCTCCAGGAGGAACCAGCTCTGCCCACACCTTGGCTTCAGACTTCTGGTCTCGGGAACTTGAGAAGATACGTTTCTGTTATTAAAGCATCACAGTTTGTGGTGCCTCGTGATGGCAGTCCCAGGACTCACACCCCTGGTCTGGCTCACTGCAGGGCGAACCCTGTGGACCCGTGGCTCTTTGTGGCTTTGTCCGCCTGTGGACATGTTGGTGTAAGTCAGCTCTGCAGCCGTGGCTTGCATCGTGCTAAGTGTTCATGAGCAAAAGCGCTGTGGGCATAGCATCCGCTCCGGTCCCGCACTGGATGCTGGACCAGTGAAGACCAAAGAGGAGGCACAGTATCTCACAATGGACTGAGGAAACACATCACAGAGGCTATTCACCCTCCCTTCCCATGTCACGAGTCCACGGTGGCCCTTGTCCTAATCACGCCGATGCCACGTGACCCTCTGTTGATTGCTGACAACTAGCTACTTGTACGTGGTGACCAAGCGCAGAGCGGATTACTCTAAGCCTGCCTGCATGATATGCGAACCAAACCATTCAGAAATCATCATAAATGGGTCAATGGAACGATGGACGACGCTGTGAAATACCACCGTACCAGAACATTTTCATGCAGTTGGGAATCCCTAATTTCTATGAATAACATTAGGGATTCATGGGCTGACGCTGGAAGCCTTCTAGGACGTTGCTTTGACCTTCTGTGTTACCGTATCAAGACGTGCCCCTGATTTCACCCCGTACCTCAGCAGATATTCAAAACAAATCAAGGCAAGAGGGAGACGGAAGGCCCTCCTCTGCCAAATGAAAACGATGTCTGGCAGCATCAGCGTGGTTTCCTCAAATCAACTTGAGCTAACTCGTAATTGCAACACTAATGAATCTGGAGGAGTATTTGCAGGACAAAAGCAATTAGACCAATTATGAGGGTCATTAAGTGATGGAGAAACTGTCATCCCATCTAGCAGGCTTGCTGGAATCCGAGACCAAAGGTCCGTCTTCTCCATTGATTCTGGAATCAAGGGTGGTTTCCCTTGGAAAGACGGCATTGTGGGACTGAGGGTCTCTGAGAAAAGTAATCATAACGACTTGTGGAGACATAGGACTGGAGAGAATCGGAAGTGAATTCAAGTGACACACAGAAGGTGGTGCCCGCACATCAGGTGAAACCCGCGGTGTGGATAAGATACCCAACTATTACACTTGGGTTCCCCACGGCTGCTGTCACCAATATCCCCAACCTGAATGGCTGAAAACAACACAGGTGCATTGTCTTACAGTGCTGGAGGTCTGACGTCTGACCTAAGTCTCACCGAGCTAAGACCAAGGTGTGGGCACAGCTGTGCTCCTTATGGGACCTCCACTTCCTTGCCCTTCCAGATTCTAGAGGCTTCTAGCACACTCCTTGCTTTATGGTCCTTTCCTTCATCTGCAAACCCAGCCGTGTTGTCTGGTTCCGACCCTTCCTCCATCCTTGCCTCTCCGTCTCTGACAGGTCCTTCTCTCTTCCTCCTAAAAGGACCTTGTGATTATAAAAAGCCCATCCCCATAAGCCGGCACCATCTTTGTACTTCAAGGTCTGCTGTCTAGCAACCTGAACTGAATCTAATCCAATTTTCCCCACTGCCACCCAACCTAATATAGTCACACACCCTGTATATTGAGATGTGGGCATCTCCTGGAGCCTTTATGTAGTCCACGTGCGACCACAAGGAGGCATAATCATGCCTATACTTGAAATTCTTAAAGTGTAATGTTAGCAAGGGGCAAGATGCTCCCTGTTGGAACTCACACATGTTCACTGGTAGATTGATACATCCTACTTAGCTTGTGTAGGAACAGGATTCTAGGACCCATCCCCAGGTACCTGTGTCTTGGTGCACATGCCTCCTGGTGGGGGCGGTGGGGCAGTGAATAGGATGAGATGTCACTCCCAACAAGAGGTTGCATCATAATGTAACATAATTTGGACTCTGCAGGTGTAATTAAGGTCTCTAAGCAATTGGCTTTGAATTATCCTGTAGTGGTCTTTACCTGCTCAGGTAAGCCCCCAGAGACAGAAATAGCAGCAGGGAGTCCCGATGCTGGAAAAAAGGCAACAGCACAGGTGTGAATGGGCCAGGAGAGAGAGCCACACAGCAAAGATCCAAGGACCTTTTCTAGGAGCTGAGACAAAAGAAGTGGGGATGTCAGTCTCCAGATGGAAGGTGCTGAAATCACACAACAGCCACAGTCTCAACCTCAGATGAGAATGCTGCCCTCACGCATACCTCAATTCAGCTTTCTGGGACCCCAAGCAGAGGATCCAGTAAACCTGTGTGGGGTATTCTAGAACACCTGGGTGGCTCAGTGGTTGAGCACCTGCCTTTGGCTCAGGGTATGATCCTGGGGTCCTGGGATCGAGTTCTACATCAGGCTCTCCATGGGGAGCCTGCTTCTCCCTCTGCCTGTGTCTCTCCCTCTCTCTGTCTCTGTGTCTCCCATGAATAAATAAATAAAATCTCTTAAAAAAAAGTTATACATGGATTTTCAACTGTGTGGGGAGGAGGCAGTGTTGGTATCCCTAACCTCTGCATTGTTCAAGGGTCAACTGTGTCTTTAAAATCCAGCTAATCAATGAATTTCTTGTAATAACCTTTACTTTCCATATATCCACAAAATATGGCAGGATGTCTTTAGATGCCAAATCTCCTCAATGCAGCCAATGATTATTTCAAACATAGTTGTCATTAGTGATTACTAACAATTCTTTAGTACATATAATGGTCTTATATGTTGCTCCATCACCTGGCAATGTCTTTACAGGTCTTCCTGCTTGTTTTCTTTTTTTAAAATCAAACAATACATTGTATGAATGATATAAATGCCTTGATCTGTGTGGGTTGTGATAACAAATTAGCACAGACTGGGAGGCTTATAAACAATAGATAGGTATTTCTCCACAGTGCCGGAGGCTGCAGTCCAACAGGTCTGGTGTCCTCTTCTTTTTTAAAAAATATTTTATTTATTTATTCATGAGACACAGAGAGAGAGAGAGAGAGGCAGAGACACAGGCAGAGGGAGAAGCAGGCTCTACACAGGGTGCCCTAGCACAGGGGTGACTGTTGTGTTTTGGAGACCCGTCAATGCACACAGAGGCTGTCCAGAGCAGCAGATGGAGCATGAGCAGATGTCTGCATCATAGGGAATGATGGATGAAAACCCGACCATCAAACCCATTCTCCAAGGAAGAACCAAGGCACAACACAGGTAAAAAGTGATTCATCCCCGGCTGCCAAAGTTGGAACGTCAAGAGTTTTAAAATCTCAAGGGTTTCATCAGACGCTGTCAGAACTTGACAGATAAACAAGAGATTCTACTACTAACCTAAGCAACAAATCCAATTCATTCCCGATGCTGAATCCTGGCTTTTATTTTAAAGATCAGATGCCGAGTAGTAGCTGGAAACACACCTTGTACGTGTTTTCCAAATATTTTAAATAATTAAAGTCATGCGACCAAAGGTAGGAAACTTATTTATTTGTTTATTTGTTTGTTTGTTTGTTTATTTTTAGGAAACCAATTTAAATGGAAAGAGTTAAGGGTCTGACCCTGAGAGGTTCCTCAGCTAACCGGAAGCTGCAGCAGTAAATTAGCCAATTATGGTGAACATCACTGACTGCTCCATTTGGGGTTCCTTCACTTAATGAAGTAACAACAGGGGGTGATGATGTTTAAAGTTCACAGGTGTAGGGGGAGGAGTGGGTCCACCTGGATTTCCAACCAGAGTCCACTCAGAGTCAAGCTCTTCATTCTGGGGCTGTTCCTAAGGTAGCACGGGCTCTTGCTCATGTTATCGAAACAGTGAACATCACCCAACGCCGAGAAAGGACTGGAATGAGTTTATCAATGAGTAGTTGTTTCCAGTCACAGGATGTCCACCCCAAGTCCTGATGTATGGACACTGAGAACATAAAGTGGCCCGGTAATGCACCCTATACTCCATAAACGCCACCTGTGCCCTGACTCATCTCAGCATCACATGTTGGCTCAGAAATCCCAACCAAACTCACCACCTGCTTCCTTAAACTTCTCTGGACAAATCTAGCAAAGCTGATTATTCTGTATTACTTAAAATACCATTTAACAATAAAAAAAAACATGAAGAATAATCTCTCTCTCTGTATATGTAATCATCTCTCTGTAAATAAACGGAGATGTGTTCATTTTATGAATATTATACATACTTTTAGATATTTATATTTAATAAGCATCTCTGTTTATATATTTTAAGAAATAGGTACATATAAATAAATAGATATAGACATAGATAGACACAGATGCATCCAGACTCATACAGACACAGGCACTTTTGGCTTTTTGTTTTCTGTAAGTATGCTCTACGGTCACCATGGGGCTCAACTCACGACCCCCAGATCAAGAGTCACATGCTCCTCCAACTGAGCCATCCAGGTGCCCCACAGACACACTCACTTCTGCTAATGCAAATTTCCAAGGCTCTCCTTGACAACAGCTAAAAACAAAATGAATTCAAAAGTAATGAAAATTAAGTCTGGCGTTAAGAAAAAAAAATAATAATCAAAATCACCAGAGTATCTCAGGTTGTTGGTTGAGGCGGAGGAGGCGGCTGCAAAGAGGTGAATTATCTATAACCTAAGGAATGGTTTCTCTCCATTGATTGAACCAAGTGAGCAATGTTCCCTCATTTGCCTGCTAAGAGGTATTGAGTGTATTTGATTCAACTTTATATCCAGGCTAAGTCAGTGAAGAGGAATCAATGGCTTATGTGATTTGGGCATGAATCCCTCCACCCATCACATCTGTATCTGATCCCTTTTCCATCCTCCCTTGCATGTTAGTTAGAGAGGTGGCCCTCCAAAGGATATATTCACCCAGAGCCTCAGAATATGGCCTTCTTTAGACAAAAGGTCTTTATAGATGTAATTAGGTGAAACATCTAGAAGTGAGCCCATGCTGGAGGGGGGTGGCCCTGAATCCAATATAAGGTGTGCATATCAGAGATTAAAGAGGAGATACAGACACAGAGGAGGAGCCCCGTGAGGATGGAGATAAAGTGGTGGGGCTGCGGCCACCAGCCCAGGGACACCTGGGGCCCCAGATGCTGGAAGAGGCAGGAAGGACCCTCTCCAGAGCTTCTGGAGGGAGCACAGCCCTGCCCTGGCTGGATCTCAAACCTCTGACCCCAGAACTACGACAGGATGAATTCCATTTGTTGAAGACACGCAATGTGTACGAATTCATTTCAACAGCCCCAGGACACTCATGCATCTCATAAGAAAGAAGTGCGATGGCACTGTGCATTCATCCATGTTTCTGAGAATATCTGCTGACTTCCCACAAAAACCCCAGATGAAGCCACAGAGGGAGGAGAAGCAGGTACCTATGGATGTTGCCAGCCAGCAGGAAGAAAATGCACGACGTGACCATACAAACACCCACACGGGAGTCCCACCAAGTGACACAGAGAGACCCCAGGAAGGCAGCCTGGTCTAGTTTCGTCCATCACTTCTAGGACATCTTGACGTACACGCCAACTCACAGAATCAGAAGGTGCCGAATGCAGAACATCTGAAAGCCACATGGGCAGCAAAGAACAACTCTAGAAACTGGAAAGGTTGGATAGGAGAAAGCAGACTTGGCCCTAGCCAATTTCTACAATGACAGGGTCAGTGCTAAAGAAGTTGGGACACAAACCATCTTCGTTATGCCAACGACAGGCCAGAGCAACTCAGGTTCCCAGGAAGGAGCTGCAGCCAAAGGGAAGCAAGACATCTGGCATGATGAGAATTCTGGAAAGGAGAAGTCTCCTGGTAGGTGCATGAGTTAATTAATTCAACCTGGCAGGTGCATGGTATTGATTCTGGACGTGGAGAATTGGATCGGTGGCAGGTGGCTGGAGTGTGGCATTTTTCCCAAGCTGTTCAGCTCGGGAAGAGTCAGCTCGACAGGGAAGCACTGTCTCTACGTCACCTATGGCTTGGATGGCCAATGGCATCACTGTCACCTGCAGAGGGGACAATGCTTGGGGAGGTCCTATGGGCTCTCCTAGACTCGTCTGGCTTAATGAAAATATTTAGTAACACAATCTCCAGGGCTTGGAGAAGCGATCTTGGATGCCCCTCAACCACAATCCTCGTTTGGCTGAGCTAGGGAGCAGAATGGCCTGTCAGTCTGCTGGCGTGAAGGCTGGTACCAGCTGCACAAAGCGGGTGGGGAGGGCGTCCAACCCGGCCAGCTTCCCTAGGCCCCCAGGAGGAGGACGTGGCAGAGACAGAGGCTCAGGTGGATGGGCCCCAGAATAGTCTCAAGACGGTCGCCTACAGCAAGGATGTTTCTAATGAAGAGTGGACCTCACGAATTACCTGGGCAAGTGTGTTAATCATGAGCCTTACATGGCATTATAGTGGTCCCATCCCAGCTAGGAGGTGCCCAGCTAGGATATTTAAAATGTGGTTAACAGATGTCAGCGAAGTTTCTTTCCCCGAAGAACATTTCCCATGGGTAGGACACCGGGAGGTCTGATGAGAAGTCTGTGCTTATTAAAATTCACAGATTTGATATTTGAATAAAATAGGACTCCAGAAAAATGGGTGGGGGAATGATCATTCCCCTTGAATCTCTTTTACAACCTTCAGATTGATCCTTCCCTGGACGGAATGAAAAGCAAATCAATTCTCTTGACTTATGTTTCCTTGGAAGTGTGCTGTCTCCGTGCTGTTGTGACCAGAAGCAAAAGTGAAGCAGCGTGCAACTGATTATGCCAAGTAAGGTCTTTCCGCATAAGTGTTCCATAAGGTGCGAATTCCAGCCACGGGGAGAACAGAGAAGTTGGGTTCAACTGCAGATCTAATATAAGAAAGTTGGAAATGATTGAGTAGTTTTTAATGTTATGTTGCCTGGAGAGACTGTTATTTTAATCAATGCATGGCGTATCCAGCTACCATGGTGACGGTGAGCATGTCTGGTGAATGCTCTATGCAAATGCAAGGCTGAAAAGTGACAAAGGCGATATGAAATATGATTTCTTACCGGAAACCTCCATTCCAAGTGACAAAGGTATCAATGAAAATGAATATGAACACGAATTAATTCATTTCTGGTAGTGTCAGGGGAAAAGACTCTGCTCTCAGTTGGAGTAAAAGTTGCAAAATTTTAGCTCAGGAGAGAAGACTGAAAATTTAAGGAAATTGAGTGTCCAAGGTCAAACAGACAATGCAGATTAGTTTCTTCCTATTTTCGTTCTGACAATTATCTTGAATTAAATATGATCTCAACACACGGCATGGAGTGAAGCCACAGAATTAATGAGTCTCCCCTGTAGCACGGCAGGAAAAGAATGTGGTAGGGGACAGACACGAATATGAAATTCAGTGCCAGCAGCTAGCTGGGCATCCCTGGAGAGCCCAGAAGAGTCTCTGGGCATCACTCTGCAAATTCTGTGATTTTATGTGACAATAGCTGTAGTGGATAAGAGAGCAACAACAATCATCACCATCACCATCACCACCACCACCAACATCATCATGTCACATCATCACTATCATCACCTTCATCATCATTACTACCACTACCACCATCAATAACAATATATCACCATGATCAATATCATCACCATCATCAGCCATCACCATCATCACCATCATCAACCATCACCATCATCACCATTATCACCATCACCACCATCAACCATCACTATCATCACCCCATCATCACCCATCACCACCATCTACAATCAACCATCACCATCAACCATCACCATCATCACCATCAACCATCATCACCATCACCCATCACTACCATCTACCATCACCATCAACCATCACAATCATTACCATCATCACGCATCACCACCATCTACAATCAACCATCATCACCATCAACCATTACCATCATCACCATCATCATCAACCGTCACCATCATCACCATCATTATCATCATCACCCCATCAACCATCACCATGATCACCACCATGACCATCAAAGCACTTAGCATTCACTGAGATCCCCCAAACGACAGCACATCATGAGGTTGGTGATAAGGGAGAGGTTATGGAGCAAGGAGTGAAGCACCTGACTTTAGGACAGCTCCTTTAGGGTTTTCTACAGATGCTAAGTCTAGGGTGAGTAGGATTTCAATGGTCAGGAAGGGAAGAACAGCCAAGAAGCAGAGACAACATGTGCATGTGTGCAGCTACTCAAAGGAGGCATGAAAGGTTCTCTGCCCTTGTGACTTTATGCAGGTAAGGCCACAGCATGACTCTGCACTACAGGGTGGATGCTCCAGATTGGGGAGAACCTGGGAGCTGGGAGGCCAGCTAGGAAGCTGTGCTATGGACCAGGACAGGTGTGACCTGGGGTGTGGTCGTGGCAGCAAGAGAGAAACAGAATGGGAATTTTCGAGAGACGTTGACAGAGTAGACACAAAGTGTTGAGTTAGTGGTTGAAGATAGAAATAAAAAGGGGGAGGTGGAAGAAACCATGAGGAAAACCCCAGGGTCTAGCCTCCAGCCGGGAGGGGATGGCACCAACAATGAATGAAACAGGGAGGAGGAAGAGGTCAAGTTCCACCCCGAATGTGCTGAGTGGGCAGAGAGCTCCAGCTGGAAGGACTTTTGGAGAAAAATACATCAGTGCGAGCAGTGCCCAGGGGGAGGCGTGTGGTGTGAGACGCTGGCTCAAGCCTGAGGGATGAGGCATAACCGGGACAGTCAAGTTAGAAGAGGCTGCACAGAAGTGAACCAATCGGTGGCCGGAAAATCAAAGGCGGCAGCATCACGGCGGCTCATGCCACCCAATCTTTTAAGACGGCCTAGAGGACACGGCTCTGAGCGCTCACCGGAATTCCGTTCACTCAGCTACGTAGCCTATCCTTGCGTTATTTAGCCTCTGCGGCGAGAATGTAAATGTCAGTGGGCAAGAAACCAAACACGTCTGATGGCATGTAAATAAGTGTCCGCAGAGTCCTGGGAGACGCCAAGCAGGGGCTATGCCGCGAGAAGGCCTCCAGGTCGCGGCCAAAGGTTGGGGCGGTTGCTGGTGGTTGCTGCTGCTTTAAAGGACGGATGGTTTACGGAGCTTAGGAGACAACTCGCCAGAAGGGCAGGAATGTGGCGCGCGACCAAAATCCTGCCCCCATCACCACAGCAGACATCGCTAATCGATTAGAGTCGCCCTTGCTTCTGGGTCGTCCTCACCTCGTCTCCGCCTGGCAGGCAGAACCAATCCACCAGCCTCAGGGTTGCAAGGCAGTCCATTCGCTGTGCATTCAATGCACGCCCCAGGCGTAGACAGAGCACCGCCGGCCTTCCAGCTGCTCCTACAAAATTAATTACTTCAGAGGGTTACGAATTAGTGGACTTGGAGTTCTCCTGAGTGCTTTGCTATTACCTCCCGAAATACACTACGATTATAGTTCTGTAGGCGAATGAGGGTGTAGTTGCATCACTCAAGGGACATTTTTCAAGCTGGGAGTCTACTCAGTAGCTGACGTTAAGCTAGATAGTCCGTCTCTAGGTCGGTCCGCAGGGTTGGTCTCTGACGTTGCCTTGGAAATTGCCCATTTGGGAAGAAAACACATGGCGCTTATTCTGTTTAACACAGAGAGGACGCTTGGGGGCTCTGGTCACTTTGAATGGCATAAACCAAGGGCTGGCGAACTTTGGTCGTAACAGGCCAGGGAGTAAATAAATACACTTGGCCTTGTGGGCTGAACTCTTCAACTCTTAGGAGAAAAAGCCACACACATAAGTGAATGAAGGGTGCCACTGTGTGTCGATAAAACTTTATTTGTAAAAACAAGCAGAGGGCCAGCTCTAGGCCGGGGGGGGGGGCGGGGGAGTCTGCAGACCCTGGTCTAGACCACCCTTGGAGGTTTAGGAAAAGTATAAAGGAACTCCATAGCAGGCAAGAGCCTTTTCGGTGGGGAGCTCTGACGTTCACTTATTTCAACAGATTGCTGATCCGTTTCCGATTTTCCATTTCGATCTGGGAATGAGACATCCGTTTCTAACTGGTAATCAAAGATACTAGCCCAGAGTCAAGAATAAATTGCTCCTCGCCCAAATTTAAACCACATTTTATTAGACGTTATTTCCTCTTTCTTGTTCCAAGGCAGATTTAATTTGTTTTGCTCTTCTTACAGGGCAGAGGATGAATAATGGTCTGCTGAATTACTATTCTTTCTTTTTTTTTAAAAAAAAAAAAAAAGGAAATGATTATTAATTTTGTTCGTAGCTTCTCTGTTCTCACTTGGTGTTTTATTTCTGCACAAATACTTCCATTTCCCTAATCCCCAATTTTCACTTCAGTCCCAGGGCACCCAGACACAACTTTTTTTCATCATTTCTTAGTAATTCAAGAACTGAGCACCGTATAAATTCTCTCAATATTTTTTGGCTATATTCTTTAGATGGCGGCATGGAATAGAAATACGACAGATTCCATTTTTATTGTTTATAAAATACTATCTTCCTGTGTGTAAATTCTCTGTCTACATGCTTTAGAAGGGCAGCCTTCAAAGATTAACATGTTTGGGCATGTGGAAATCGCATGTTTTAATCATTGAAAGTAAATATGAAAAGGAAGCTCTTCCCACCTCACTGTTGGCTGGGACACCAAGGTTATGGATAAAGGGATATGAAGTGAGAGGTGAACCTACAGACAAAAAGTGGCGGTGAGGTGGGTCCCCCAACTCCGAGGCCTCAACCAGACCAAAGATGTGCAATGGGACCAATATTCAATGGGGGGAGGGGAGCATGAATTTCTAGAAAAGAATCAGCTGGAGAAAATGGCTGCCTATTCTACAGCCCCATTCTCCCTTGGATGGGAAAGAACATCCAGGAACCCCCTCCCGCCACCACCAAGAACCTGAATCGCGTTGCCTGCTCAGGGTGGACAAAGCACAGGTGCCTGGCTCGCTCCTGAGGAAGCCCTTGGCCATGTGGGGGCAACAAGTCTCTGGACAATATAGGTGAGTGAGTTCTATGGGGTTATTATTGGTCCTATTCAATGGGGCCACCAGGATGGGCAGAGGGACCCCATGGTAAGAAGTCTGTGGTAAATACACATCCATCTCCAGAACTTTCCATCTTCCCAAACTGAAGCTCTGGATACATTAACTTGGCATCCCCATCCCAGCCCCTGGTCCCACCACCTACTCCCTGTCTCTATGGATAGGGCTCCTCTAGGAACCCCATATATGTGGAATCACACGGGATTTGGTCTTCTGTGTCTGGTTTATGCCACTAAGGGTCCTGTCCCCAAGGTCCATCCACATCTTGGCAGGTGCACAACATCCTTTCTCTTCAAGGCTGAGTCATATTCCATTCTATGCATGGACCGTATACCATTTATCCATCCATCCATCCATCCATCCATCCATCCATCCATCCATTGATGTTATCTTCTTGAAGGCCATTAATCAGCCCAGAGGAGCATCTACAAGTCATTCTTAGTACCTTCTCAAATGCCTCTGCAACCTCACTGAGGCTCTGAAACATGCCCAGACCCCACTAGTGCCACCATCACTTCCTAAGAAAATGATAATTATACCTGGAAATCTCTAGCAATGGGAAATGATGCAGTGCATGGTCTGAGGCCTTGCTCTTTTGAGCAACGGAGGTCAGCTTGCCTTAAGCAAGGGGAACCTCAGTGGGGAACTTTCATCAGCCCCTTACAGGCACCATCTAGGGCACATTCCCCCGTCGGAGGCACACGGGGACTGTAGAGTGTGAGAAACAGAGCAAAGAGCCCCAAATTGACACCTCGCTGCCATTTCAGAAACCAAAGCTTTATTAATGGTACTTAATAGTTTTCAAAGCCAAAGCAGACTACAGAGGTGTCTGGGGAATAAAGGGACAGGTTGGAGAGACCTGGATTGGAGAGGCTGACATATAGCAGGAAAGGAGCAGTTGATAAATGTTGTACGGGGGGGGGGGGGGGCATTTGTTGTGAGAGTGGGGCGTCTCTTTCTTGGGGTGGGAGAAGGCCCATCAAGGATGGGCTCCACGTGACCGTCAGGGGCCCCACCACCACCCGCAACCGGAGTTCTGGGTCACACAGACCACATGCCAGAAGGCAGGCAGGATAAGGCGCTCTGGCTGAGCTGACAAAGCCACCTTGTGACTGTTTGAACGACACTCATTACTTCTTATCTGTTAAATAGTGCATACAATAGGCCCTGCTAAAACCACCCGTTTAATCTTCTGGGTAATTAACTTGTAAAACAACCCTGTCCTCAGTACTGCTGACACGGAGACAGAGAAGACGGGATCCCGACAGGTTCTGTTTGCAGACAACACGATGCCAGATCAGAAACTCCGGGGGGGGGGGGGGCTGCGGCTGTGGAGGAATGGGGATCCCCTCTGCCCAGCCCACCCGGAGATGTGAGAGAAATAAACTCAGAGTGCAGATGGCATTTCTGCAAAACAGGGGTGCGTGGCAGGTGCTTGGTAATCAGATGTGAGACGTATATCTTATGGGACGTATAGGACAGGCTGTCAGGAAGAGCATGCCCTCCAGGCAGATTCACCCCAAAATGCGATCAGACTTTGACAAACTGGGGCACCTGCAACCCCTAACCTGCAACCTTACAATCACCAAAAACGGATCCTACCGTGACCTCCACCCTAACCTCATCCTAACTATACCCCCAACCCTGAGCCTGATCCTCATTTCAACCCTGGTCCTGATACAGACCTTGGCCAAAACCATAAGAAAAACCAAAATTCTAACATCAACCCCCAACATCTAAATCCTTAACTCACATTAACCTTGACCCTGAACGTGGCCCTAGCCCTGACCTTAACCCTAACACTAGACACTGTCCCAGATCCTACCCCTTACCAACCCTAATGGCAATCCAAGACCCTGACCCTAATCCTGACCCTGATACTGACCCTGAACCTCACTCTGACCCTGATCCTAACCATCCTTCGAGGTAACACAGGAGCTGGATTTTCAAAAAGCGTAAACACCGTGCATGGCTGCTCATCCTCCTCTGTGTAAACCCCCTGCTGCCTAGCTATGTCTGTGCATTTTGCTTATTCATGCTTATTCATGAGCACTCAGAATCCTGTATAGAGGGCAGTCTGTCCTTAATAAAAATATAGATTCAGCGCTAAAAGAAATGAGCCCTCAAGACTGTTGGGCTGGCGGGATCAAGGGGGATAGGGAGGCACCAACAAAATGGTGGCAAATCCCCCACCCTGTGGCCCCCAACTTTGAACTTTCCTATCAGCGGCAGACCACCGAGGAGATGTCATCGTCATCATCGTCACCGGGGGAGCCTGAGTCTATGCAGAAAACCTGAACTGTACCTTACTCTGACCCCATATAAGGGCATGGGCAGTTATTGCTCCATGCTGACTTCACCAGTAATATGCCTAATACCTGTCATCCCAGTACAGATACCCAACCCCTTACTCCACCCCCCTTAAAAAGCCCCCTTGCAGGGATCCCTGGGTGGCTCCCAGGATCCATCCAGTCCCATGTCAGGCTCCCTGCAGGGAGCCTGCTTCTCCCTCTGCCTCTCTCTCTCTCTCTCTCTCTGTGTCTCTTGTGAATAAATAAATAAATTATTTTAAAAAAAAAAAAAAGCCCGCTTGCACTCCCCTGCGCGCGACTTCCCCGCTCTCTCCCTCCCCTGCAGAACCTCCCCCATTAAAAGCCTGTCCCCACCAACTTTTGCCTGGCCTCTCTATTTCATTTCACTGCTGATCAGATTAAAACTGACAAAGGCATGAAAAGATAGGGAGGATTCCTCAATGCATATGAGTAAGTGTAAAAAGCCAGTCTGAAAAATACTACATATGCTATGATTCCAGCTCTAGGACATTCTGGAAAAGGCAAAACCATGAAGAGAGTAAAAAGAGCAGTGGTTGCCAGGGGTTCAGCGGGGAGGGATGAGCAGGTCAAGCACAGAAGATTTTTAGGGCAGTAAGATGATTCTGTTTGGCATCATAATGGTGTATCCATGTCACCGTACATTTGTCCAAATCCCACAGAATGCACAACACCAAGAGTGGCCCTAATGTAAACGATGGGCTTTCATTATCAATAACAACAATAACAATTAATAATAATGTCTCCATATTGGCTCATTGATTGTAGCCAAGATGTTAATAATCAGCAAAGCTGTGGGGGCACAGGGTTGGGTATTTCCTGTTCTATGCTCAAATTTCTATAAGCCTAAAATTCCACAAAAAAATTAATGTCAATTTTTTTTTGGGGGGGGGGTAATAAAAGTAGAGATTCCAACAGGTCTGGCCATAGTGGCCAGGTGAGCAATGATGCATGGTGATGCAATCATGCACGGTGATGTCCTCTCCCCACCCCCAGGTACAAAGAAAGAATGGGTGTTACAGGTAGGAAGCCTTCTTGTGAGTCATTTCCCAAAAAGAAGTTCTGAAAGTGCATTCTCACCTTTAATCTTACAAGAAAAGGACATACAGAATTTTCTCTGAGTAAGAAGGGTCATTCTGTAAGGTGAAATTCTTATAGTCAAGTGCACTTGGGAAGACCACAGAGAGGAAGCCGTTATAAGATGACAAGTTAAGGAAATCCTTGCTGTCCCGGGCTATCACGTCAACCTCTCCATCACCTCCCCAGCACTGGACGGGTGAAAACGCAGCCTCAATTAAGTACTCAAAACAAAGGACGAGTCAGGGCAGGTGACTGATGGGTAAAGCCCATGCCTGGGATGGCAATGATATAAGTGACTGAGGAACAGGCACGCCAAGCACGGAAACCCCTCAGAAAGCCCTCCCCGTCCAAGCCCAGGGCTTATCAGCATGTTCCAGGCTGTGGAGTGAGGATATATACATTAGGGAAGGAGAAAAAGGCTGAAGCAACACCAAGGTGTGGCCTGCCAAGTGGGGGTGCTCCAGGTTCAGAAGGCTAGCTCACAGCACGCAGCGACGGGTGGCCAGATAACCCAAGCAGAGAGGCATCTCTACCTAGAGCTCCCAAAGCAAGGCATTGCGACATCCACATCCTATGTCAACTGGGTGCATTTCGCCCTTGCCGCCCCTCTTCAGGCCAACACAGCTTCACCAAGTGGACTAACCATCACCCAGATGAGCAATTCAGCATGAAAACACATGGCAGGGGAGAAGGGACAGCCATGATTGGTGCCAGCGTCCTGGAGAGCCACCTGCCAACATGCATTCCACACCCGTTCTACTCCTCATTCTGGTTCTCAGAATACATCTCAAAAAAAAAAAAAAAAAAAGAATACATCTCAAGGGCAACTTGAAAAAGCATTCAAGGATACAAATACAAGGACATCAAGCCTATACGATAATAATGATAAAGTGCATTGATAGGAAATTAGGTAAATAATTTGGTCTATCTCCACAATGGAAGAGTAGGTAGGCATAAAAATAAGGACTTCTATTTATGAACAGAGAAATATGTCCAACAACATAGAACATGGAAAAGTGAGAGGTTATAGGCGGAATGGAAAGCAGGATCTCATGCTGGTTGGTAGATATGTACACAGAACCCAAGCAGCAGCTGTGTCGTGCTTCCTCCTGAGGTGATGCTCTGGATTTGAAGGATTCACGCCCTTGTCTTGGGTCGTGAAGACTCTAGAACACTCCGCAGCCCTTGGGCATTTCCAGGGTCCTTGGGGGAGCATGTGGTTCCCTCTGCTGATTCCTACTGATATGAAGAGTGGTCCATGACTTTCCTATGAAAGTCACCGCCATGACTTTCTTGCCATCATTCTGTCCCACTGACAGAAGCATGGGATGCTATCTTTGGCCTCACACACACGTGCACTCACAGCGCATCCTCTACCCACAAGCCAGGTGTGTGTGTAACAAGTCTTCCTGGGGACAGAACACACTACACTATACAAACCAGTGTTCCTGAACACCCTGGACGATGGACACCCAACTCAACTTCTATCTGCCAATTTCTTTCCCTTCCACTTCTCTGCTGCTCGCTCTCTATCCCTCCCCATCCCCAAGGATCTCACTTATTTCTGAGTTCATTCCTGGAGATTGAGTTCAAATTTCCAACGTCTCCACTTATTACAAACTGCATGAAGCTGAGCAACTTCCCTAAACTCTTTATGATCCCATTTGGAAAATGCATATAGTGATAATACCTACCTCAAAGGGCAGGACACGTGAATTGACGCATGTAACAGGTTTTTACAACAGTAGCTGGTCCATAGCAAGTATCCAACCCAATGTTGGCTGTTTCCCAGCTTATGGCAATTGCTAACATACAGAAGTGTAGTGGTTTCTTTTCCTCGGGCTCTTCATTGTAACCTCGCTAGCTTATCAGAGAATGACCACAAATCCTGGTTTGCAAAAGACAGTTCTCATTGATCCCTTTCCCCACCCTCACAGGATACTTCTCAGATTGCAATGTGCACAGATGCAGAGCTCAAGCAGAAAACAGTAAACAGAGGCGTCGAGGAGTCAAAGATCGGAGTTTAGGGTTATTGGGGCACCTGGAATTGATAGTACAATGCCAAAACTGAAAGGTGCGCAGGCGTAGAGCTTGAGCAGAATATAATAAATAGATGGGCTAAGAGGTCAGTGGTCAAAGTTTGGGGCTGTTAGGGCAGCTGGAATCAACAGGTACAATCCTAAAACCAAAAGGCCTGGGGGTGGGGGAGCAGAGCACCAAAATATGAGTAGAAACTCCTGTGCACCCCTTGGCTGAGGACTGAATTTCAAAGGCTCCAACTTGACACACCAAGGAGCTCAGAAGCAAACAACAGCTGGAAGGTTGAAAGGTGAGCAGAGAAATTTCAGCTGCTGCCTGGTGCTGGGGAGACACGATGACATTTAAGTCCTGCCAAGTTGGAAGGGTTTGGCAAGCATGTTGGACTCTCACCTGAAACCTGAGATGGTCTATGTCTTTGAAGAAAGGGCTGTGTCTCAACATTAAGAGCTCCGTCCAAGGCCCGAGGGCAACAATGAAATAGACTCATGACAACCAGACCTTCAGCTGGGCTTCCATAAGATACAGGTATTCAGCAAGTCTTATCATTGCTTGCTACAAAAGTCAACATTCTTCAGAGTTAGACAACGGAACCCAAAGTCTGCACCGTGGATCTGTCACGGTGTTTAATACACAACAAAAATCACTTCACGTGCAAAGAAAGAACAACGTGTACGTAACCTGCTGTCAAGAGGGAAAAGAAACAATAGAAACAGACTCAGAGATGACGCTGATGTTAGAATTCGCAGACAGGACTTCAAAATAACTAGTACCTATTAAGGAGCCTACAAGAACAGATGGGCATCAAGGATGAGGACGTGAAAAATGTTAGGAAATATAGCTAAACTAAAAATAACCAATTGGAAACCCTGAGCCTGAAAAACAGTTTGTTTTCCTGCAATCATGGGGGTCCCTGGGCAGCTCACTTGTTGAGTGTCTGCCTTCAGCTCAGGGTATGATCCTGGGGTCCCAGGATCGAGTCCCGCATCGGGCTCCCTGCAGGGAGCTTGCTTCTCCCTCTGCCTGTGTCTCTCATGAATAGAGAAATAAAATATATTTTTAAATATCCAATGATGGGATTAAAAGTATAATAGGGGCACTTGGGTTGCTTAGTCAGTCAAGCATCTGATTTCGACTCAGGTCACAATCCCAAGGTCCTGGGATCAAGTCTGGCATCGGGCTCCCTGCTCAGCAGGGAGTCTGCTTGTCGCTGTCCCTCTGCTGCTCCCCTGCCCCCACATGTGTTCTCTCTCTTTCAAATAAAAAAAAATGTTTTTACTATAATAGACACAATTGAAAAAAACAATTCGGTAAACTTGAGGTAGGTCAACAGCAATTATCCAAACTGAAGCGCAGAGCAAAATTTTTAAAAGCTGGGATAAAATGAACAGTGCTCCATGAGATGCTAGACGGCGTCACGCTATCTAACGTACGTGTAATTGCAGACTCATGAGAACAAGATGGAAAGAACAGAGCAGATAACATTGTTATAAAAAAATGACTGAAAGTTCTCTAAATTTTATCATGCCCAACTAGTCACAGATATAGAAAGCCTTTTTTTACACCCCAGCAGGATAAACATAGGAAGAAATAGGAACCACACTTATGCATATTCTCAAACTTCTGAAAACAGAAGAGATGGGAAAAAGACACTTATATTCATGAAGTACTGATAATAATTATAGCTGACTTCTCATCCTAAATGATAAAGATCCATGTCAAAAAAACTTTAATACCGTGGGGTCAGGGGTAGGGCTCAGGGCGTGATCCCTGAGTCCCAAAATCGAGTCCCACATCGGGCTCCCTGCAGGGACCCTGCTTCTCCCTCTGCCTGTGTCTCTGCCTCTCTCTCTCTGTGTGTGTCTCTCATGAACAAATAAAAAAAAAATCTTAAAAAATAATAATAATAATATCCTGGAGGTCAGTGAATGTTCTCAATCTGGAATTCTGTCTCCATGGAAAATACCTTTCAATAAACAAAGGTGAAGTAACGACATTTTCAGACAAAGGAAAGGTGTGGAAACTTGCGATGAGCAGACTCACAGTTAAAGAAATGCTCACAGGATTTTGAGGAAGAAGTGAAACAGCCCCAGATGGAAACCTGCATCTATTGGGGGGGGGGGGCTGGGAGCCACAGGGGAAGATGGGGATACAAAGGGATCACCTCATCTGTGGATAAATACTTGGGATCATGCAGCTCTCACACCTGCTCTCTGCAGGGAGTGCAATGTGATTCCATGAGAAGAGCCTTTAAGATAAAACCTGCAAATATATAAATATTTATGTCCAAGGCATTACAGTACCTCACAAAGACTCTCCTGCCCGAAAGGGGTTACAGCATCGGCTAGCAGGGGGACCTAAGGGATTTCTCACTTCGGGAACACGCTTGGTTCTGTCTACTGAGAACCATGTGTCACTGAGAACGTGCGGCCCTATCCCTGGGTCTTAATGATGTGTGTAAAATATCTTTACAGAACACTCCAGTTTATTGCTTAAAAAAAAAAAAACAACCCTTTCTTACCGTATGCTTCTATTTTACAGCAACTGAAGTCTCTACTTCACTTCCCCGGGAGGGAAAAATACTACGGAAGGAACGTTTCTAGAATAATTTTTTGAAACGGTTACACGTGCGTGATGTCGCATCGCATAGCTTAGATGCACAGAGCATCTTGAGATGTCTTCAAAGGAACCACTTGAGACGTGTCCAGGGGGAAAAGCAGAAACAAAACGGCCGGTGACACTGTGGGCCATGAAAATAGTCCATAAATTATTGGTGGGGGAAGCAGAACGTGGCAGGCGCTCTGAGGATGAAAATTCTTTCTCGTGGGATTTTTTTTTTAATCCTCTAGGTATTTATAGAGGCGCTAAGGAAACCAGGCAGACAATTGCCTCTCTCATAGAACTCACCTTGCTAGTGTTTCGAAAGGTTAAAATTAATCGTTGTAAGCCTGAGAGATGAGGAGCCTTTAATGTAAGGAACAAGGTGAGACCTATAATAGCCGATTAAATTTTCAGAAAGTGCTGAGCGACTCCTCCAATGCCTTCAGAAAAGACACAGTGACCTTCTAAACCTTCTAATTACCCACAGGAAACCAGCTGTCTGTCCGTCTGCCTGGCTGTCGTCTAGCTAGCCAGCGTGGCTGCTTATTGCCCAACCCAGGACACTGAATTAAAACTGAAGGGCAAAAAAAATAAAATAGGACTCAAGTTTGAAAAATTTACATCAAAAAGGGCTATTTTATGTTAAGTAAGGAAGACAAGGCACCTTGAGTATACGCCAGACCTGAATGTACGTGCAGAATATTGTTGAGACTACTCTTGGGCATATCACTGACTGTTGGCCAACAAACTTCCATCCGGTGCTTCACCGTACGAATGGGGTGTTGAGAACTCTATGCCATAAAGAAAAAGGATACCTGGTGGGCAGAATCAAGAGATCCATGCAATCAACACTCATTCAAGGTTGTCCCAATGGACCAAGCTCCAGAAGGACCATTCTGCAGAATCAGAGTGTCTACGAGAAGAAGAAACATGGTAGGTGTCTACTCATCTCACGGTAGGTCTACATTCGAGATATGAATCTCCCTCGGATGACGAACACTAGTAGATGGCGCGATCCAGGGACGCTGTTACCTGTTCCCATAATGCACATTGAACTGACATCATAGCATTTTTTTTTTGCTTCCATGACCAATTAAAATATTTTACAGCCAGTTGGATAATCCAAACATTAGAGTTCAAAGATGTATTTCTAAGCTGAAACTGTCTGGCCGGCAACGGCAACACAACTGACTTTTCCGGGTGCAGGAAAAGGTCTCTTTCAACGAAAGGGATTTTTCTGGTTTGGATGTAATACCTAAGGCAAAGCCCGTGAATCAAACAGCTGGCCCCTCTTCCCAATAAAGACGGATGAGCTACTGCTGGCGGAATGATGTCAGGGAAGATGGAAACTGGTCAACAAGCTATTTCTCAAGAGCACAAAGCAAAGCCTGTTTGATAAGATCACAGACGTTGTATTTCCAATGGGATCGCCACGCGGAAGATTTAGGATTAGGGAATTCTCACAGCTTGTGAGAGTCTATGGCTAACGCGCGAAACAGAAATACCTTCTCTAAGTACTTTTAAGAGTATTTCAATGCTCTTTTCCCGTTTGTGCTCATGCTCACTGGGACCCTGTTACGTCTGTCACTTGTTTTTGTGGTGGTGTTGGGTTTTGTACTTCTATTTTGCATTTTATTTATTGTTTTGGTCCTAGATAAGCAGGAGTAGGCGCTCCAAAAGAGATGGCTTTCTTCAGCAGTTATTACTCAAGAACAATAAAGATTTTGGTGGCGCCATGGATACAGGATGACAAGGCACTGAAATTCTTATCCCTGGAAAATGGCTCAGTTGAGAGATGAGCCATATCGCCTCCGTTCCTGAAAACACTCATAAATTCGTCCTTCCAAGTGCTCAATCACCTGAAGGTTGGGATGTGGGCAGCCTCCCACCCCAGCCCAAAGTAGGGTCTCGACCGACCATGACCTCAAAGGCAGAAAGTTCCAGAACCTAAGGAGGATGAGGCATTTAAGCATTAGTTGGGTTTTCTGGTTTTTTTTTTTTTTTTTTTTTTTTTACTTAGATTGAGTCCAGAGAAGAGGTAGGCTGGAAAGGTGGTAGGCATTGAGAAATCATTGTGTTCTGACAGTTATCTACACTAATGTTACGATGTCTGCTTGCTGGCTCAAAAAAAAAAGACAAAGACTCTGCAGAGCAGAGACACAATTACCCAACACAGAAATCACAGAAGAGCCATAATCCATAATAAGTGTGGCTCACACAGGCGCTAAGCCAAGTTGCGTTACTGGGGGTTGTGTGGGCAAGAATTTCGGAGGCTCTGGTGGGTGCACGCTGGTGTGGAAAGAAGCGTCTGCAGCTAAGCTCAGCTCTGGAGAGCATCCCGAGCTAGACTTGATTACAGGGAGATGTGCTGAGAGGAAGGAGGGCTGCTGATGGATGGGCGGTGGCCAAGGGACGGGGAGACGCAGCTCCCCCAGCAGGTGCCCACAGGAGCTGCTGGTATACCTGTTGTCCCACACAGCGGGCGGAAGGGGCCCTGCACTGACCAACTCCTCCACTCACTCACTTCTAATATAAAACTAATAGTGTTACTTTCTTGTTTAATTCAATGCAGCCAAGATTCACTTAAAATGTGTGTGTGTGTCTGGCTCAGACCTCCCCCCACCCCGCCCTCCACAGACCCATTCAGTCACAGTGGACACAGGCAACCGCCATGAACAGGTTCTCCACTTGGAGTACCCATGCTACACACCTCAGGGCTCACCCAGCCCGGGGCGAGACACCTCCCCGGCCCCACACGCCCACTCCCAGGCCAGGCTAAGCCCAAGACCGATGACCACCCTCGGGGCATCTGTCGGTCCTGTCCTAAGAAGCAGAAAGGACAAAGCAAAGTAGGGCCAGATGCCCTCACCAAGGACCCATAGCCATGCTTCTTGTACACAGACAGGGTCTGCCCCTTTCAGAAATGGAGATGCCCAGGAGTGGGAGGCAGGAAGGGGGTGCAGCATGCATCGAGATGGGCTGGCGCTCTAGGGCCCGCAGGGGTGCACCCGAAGGGTTATCCGTCCTATTGCCTGAATCTCCCAGATGCTAATTCGGTGCATCAACTTTGTGGCATTTGACGGGAAAGAAGAAACAGGAGCCGACGGCAGGAGGCACCATCAGCTGACGAGAGGCGGGTGACCGCTCTCAGAAGTGAGCATGCCATCTTGCGATCGTGAGTCATTGCCTTGCTGACCCAAGACCCTCGGTGGCCTCCCCTCCAGCGTGGACATGCGGACACAGAACCGTCCCTTCGATGCATGGCCTTTCCACGCCCACAGCTCAATCTCAACACACAACACAGGAGCCAGCGTTAGTCATTTCTAATGTCAGACGGGGCTTCTAGAACATTCTTTCCTCCGACAAACAGGGCTACTGGTTGTGGGTTTGTGAGAACGTGTGAAGCTCTTAAACGTCACGAACAAACACTCCCTCCTTGCTTAGGTTGTAACATAAGCAAGTTTTGGCAAACTGTCCTTTCTTAAAAAATATATTCGGAATGTTTCGAAAGTCTCAAAGAACACATGATTTGGCGGTTTCCCATGAGACTCCTCTTTGGGTCTCGAAATAGCGGGACTGTGAGGGGTCAACCAGATGGAAATGCAGATTTCTGGGCCCATCCTTAGAGGGTGTGACTCCTCACAGGGCTGGGCATCTGTATTTGTAACATACTCGTCGTGATGCTGCAGGGCTGGGAACACAAGCGTGTTGGAGAACACCACCTCCTTAAGCCATGGTAAATGGGGACGGGGACAAAGATCACGTATCATGACCATTTCTGTGCAGGGCAGGTGGTGGAAGGAATCGGCTCCCGTCTGCAACAGCCACCTGTCGTCATACAAAGAGCGGAACCAGCTCTGGGCTCTGGGGAAACCGCTGCCTATTGTGTCCCAGGATCAAAGGGAACATGTCACAAAGGTGGGAGGCACCCAGGACGCCCCCAGCCATGCGGACAGGGTGAAATGGCAAGTTTCACGGCGGCACTGTATGACCTAGATAGATAATAAGGGCACCATGGGACAGACGCTAACTGGACTTGACTGCCATCCGTGGCTCGCTCTCTTCTGGCCTATTAAGAACCACCATTGGGACGCTGGGGTGGCTCAGCCAGTTAAGCATCTGATGCTTGGTTTTGGCTCAGGTCATGATCTCAGGGTCATGGGATTGAACCCCATGTTGGGTTCCATGTTCAGTGTAGAATCTGCTTCTCCCTCTGTTTCTCATCCTCTGTTTATGCTCTCTCTCTCTCTCTCAAAATAAACAAATAAAATCTTAAAAAAAAAAAAAAAAGAAGACGAAGAAGATGATCCACCATACGATCAGACAGGGGAAGCCCCAGCACATGGGACATGCTCAAGGCGCCATCTTGGTTGGAGCCAGTCCAAGATGGTCATGTGCATGTTTTCTTTTCCTGTTATTTATTTGAGAGAGAGAGAGCGCACACAAGTAGGGGGAGCGGCAGAGGGAGACAGAGAAGCAGACTCCCTCCTGAGTAGGGAGCCGAATGCAGGGCTTGACCCCAGGACCCTGGGATCATGACCGGAGCTGAAGGCAGACGCTTCCCCGACGGAGCCAGCCAGGAGCCCTGTATCTTCTTTCTTTACACCTAAGGCCCACGAGCAGGGCTCAGAAGACACTCAAGAGCACTTGCAAGCAGGAGAGATATAACAGGTGTCCACGGCTCGGGGGGAACAAGGAGAGAGAGCAAGCACTACAGGGTTTGCAACAGAGCAGGGTGGAGCCAAACACATCCCTGTTTGAATGATCTCCAGTCAAGAACCAGCAACCAGTAGAAGCACCTGCTGGCAGGCGCCTCTCGTGGTTCCCGCATGAAGACATGCCGCAGAGGGCCTGCAGCCCTGGAGATGGACACGGGGTGAGAACGAGAGACAAGAACGAGCGGCGCTTCCCAACACGTTCCCCAGGAGCCGCCTACACAGCAACGCTCTCCCGGGGACATGGTCACTGCCATTCGTCTCTCGCCAGGGGGAGCCGGAAATCCCCAAAAGAAATGCACCAGAGGGAGAGACATCCCCTGCCCCCCGAGTGCCACCTCCACCCACCCCGTGCTGGCGATCCCAGGTCCCACACCGGGTTCCGGGGCTCAGCCACAAACACACACTCAGACCAAGGGAAACAGCCGCTTGGCTGGCGAGCAGTACCTTTGTCGTTCAAAGTCTCTTCTTGTATTTTTCTCACGACGTCTGGGGCACTGCTGTCATTATTTCCAGCTACAAGGAAAAGAAAAGATAGGATCCGTGGGAATGTTGTTCAGACATTATTGAGCATGACAAAATGTTGCCTTGAGATGCAAAACATAACCCCGGAGGGATCTCTTTACGGTTTCCCATCGTGCCATGGGGTGGAACGGGGCCGTCAGGGCAGTTGTGGCCAACGCCACCTATCACCAGACAAAGCCTCTCCTCTAGCCTGGATCGGCGAGAAGGATGCATTTGTATGAAGTTTCCCCTTTTGATGATTACAGGGGCAACAGGCACCTGGTGGCACAATGAACATGGGGGGTGGCTGGGTCGGGGCAGGGAAGCCAAGAGGAGCCTAAGCAACAAAATGTTGGTGGCAAGGTCAGAGCAGATATAGACCTTGCTAAGAAACTTTTAGCGGACACTCAGCTCCTCCCACTCACTGGTGGTCTGAGCTATAAACATGATCATAGGACATTCCTACTACGTACTTGGGATTTCCTCATCCACGAGTTCATAAAAACCCATAAAAACTCTATTCTTGGGATTTCGTATGTCCTCATCCACGACTCCATAAAAACCCATAAAAACTCCATACTTGGAATTTCCCATTTCCTTATCCACGACTCCATAAAAACCCATAAAAACTCCATACTTGGGATTTCACATGTCCTCATCCACGACTCCATAAAAACCCATAAAAACTCCATTCTTGGGATTTCTCATTTCCTCATCCACAGCTCCATAAAATCCCATAAAAACTCCATATTTGGGATTTTCCATTTCCTCATCCACAACTCCATAAAAACCCATAAAAACTCCATACTTGGGATTTCCCATTTCCTTATCCATGACTCTGTAAAAACCAGCAGAGAAATGGCTCCGGTGGTCGTTGAGTTTAGAAGAAAGGCAAAGAGTGTTTCATACGGGAGGGACATCACTGTTAAAAAACAGACTATGAAATTTGGGGGTTGAAATAGTGAAACAGGTTTCTTAATGTCTGACTAGATGAATGTGCACTGATGTTTGGAGGAAGGCGTGTTGCTTCCCAACTGTGTCCCTGAGCGCACAGTCCTAATTTTAAGGCATGCCGCACGGGGCTGCAGTTCGGGGGAGAAGCTCAGGAGATCCCATCTTCCCATATGCCATCACGAACAACTGGACCTGAGGCAGATTTTCAGATCCTTTGCGGGGTGAGCCAACCCTGAGACTCCCTGCACGGGTGAGTCATGGGAGCACTCCCACAGAAGGGGATTAGAGCTGGCATCTGAGGAACACACATGTGGGTGTGAAGCCCCCAGAGCCCCGAGAACCGACAGGTGGCATGAGGACACCAGGCGAGACACCTGGCCTGGGAGGGCCAGGTCACAAGGGGGAAGGGCTGGCTCGCGTGACCCTCCCACCTGGGGCCCCCTTCAAGAATAGACGCTATTACACGGTTGTTAGATTTTTTGCTCCAAGAGTCGTCCTGCGTGGCAGGGTGCACAGACAGGCAGGAAGCCATGTCAGGGATAACCAGAAAATTGTATTCCATCTCTCAGTGTTGTAGGCATCGAAAACAACAAAATAAAATTCACCTTTCTTTGAGTTGGGGCTATGTACATGCATGAGCTTATTTCTGAAATCCCATGAGATTTTAAAATATTCAATAACCATCCATTACCAGGCCACCCTTCTGGCATCAGGGGTGGCCCGGTGGAAGCTTGCACGAACTGGGAGAGATGCTCCATGTTCGCAAAAAAGATGTAAATGGCCAGAGGAAGCAGGAGGGCATCAAACCAGCAGAGGAAACTGGTCATGGTGACCGCTCCCCCTAACGGGCAGCTCACTACTCTCCCTAAGGCATTGTATTAGAGATATGGACACAGGCACTTCTTTTTGGCAAAGGTCATCTTTATCAGCTGGCTCCCCAGAGCTGGATATGGAACCTTGACCCTATGCAATCACTAGAGTTTTCCCTACATTTACTGAGCAAATATTGCATAAGAGACAGCACTTGACCAGGATGGAAGGTGGGCACAAGCACAGTGGATCTGCCTTGGGCTCATGCTTTCTGTGGGGGGCAAAGTTTTAAAGATGTTGAACCCAAACCAGAGCCAGCAAACTAGGAAGCTAGTGCCTAATCTCAGGATCTGCCTGATGTAAAAAAAAAAAAAAAAAAATTGAACAATGGCCATGACTGTAGCTTTAAATATTGACAATGATGCTTTCCCACTATCAGGGCAGAGTTGATCATTGAGAGACACACCCAGGCAAATAGTTATTATCTGGTCCACACCAGAAGAAAATTTACTAGCCCCTGGTCTCAACCTTCGATGGCTGTTCATGAAGAATTACAAAGAAAGATCCTCCACCAAAACAGTATTTTGCGACTATAAGAACGAAGACACCGTGAGCAGATGAGAAATTTAATAATTAATGTATTTATAGCACTATTAATGTGCTTGGGTTGGATCCAGGTTCCCTTCCCAATTCTCTAGCAAGTAATGGAGTATTCTTTAAACATTAATGGACTCGGGATTGGAAAATTTGAAACTGAATATACACATCTTAGTTTGTATTTAATGTGAAATTTATATTAAAGTGTCCAGTGATAATATTTCGTTAAGTGGCCTTCTAGCAAACTGTCACACAAAGTGAAAAATTGTCCCTCTCAGAGCATACGCAATTATGCCCTGAAGGACTCAGGGAGGAAGGAAGATTCATGCTTGATTGGACTGCCTGAGAGGGGTCAAACTGTGACCCATGCAGACATCAGAAGCTCGGTGGGGGTGGGAAAGAAGATGCAGGAGGGTGAGGAGCACAGGTGGTGCTTACTCTGTTTAACTCAAGAAAAGGAGAAATTTGGTGCTCGCAAGACTGTTTCTGGTGCTCAGGAAACATCACCTAAATGAGGAGGTAACAAGAGAGCTGGGGCTCCAGTCCTCAGATGCATGGGTGCTATGTGCTTCCTCACATGCTTTCACTGCACTGTGTCTGCAGTACCTGCTCGCTCCTTGCTCAACTAGACCTCAGCATGACCTAACCCCAACCTGACTTCCTCATGACCTAACCCAACTAAACTTCATCATCACCTAACCTACTAGACCTCAACATCACCTAACCCAACTGGATCCCATCATCACCTGCTCAACTAGATCCCATCATCACCTAACCCACTGGACCTCACCATCACCCACTCAACTAGACCTCATCATCACCTAATCCACTAGATCTCATCATCACCCACTCAACTAGATCTCATTATCACCTAATCCACTAGAGACCTCCTCATGACCTAACCCAACTAGACCTCCTCATGACCTAACCCAACTAGACCTCATCATCACCCACTCAACTAGACCTCATTATCACCTAATCCACTAGACCTCCTCATGACTTAACCCAACTAGACCTCATCATCCCCTAACTCAACTAAACCTCCTCATGAACCAACCCAACTAGACCTCATCATCACCCACGCAACTAGACCTCATTATCACCTAATCCACTAGAGACCTCCTCATGACCTAACCCAACTAGACCTCCTCATGACCCACTCAACTAGACCGCCTCATGAGCTACCCAATTAGACCTCATCATGACCTAACCCATCTAGACTAAATCACCACACTGAAGCAAAAAGCACAGAAATGGAACCATTTTCTTTCTTTGCATTGCAGCATTGCCTAGTTTCACAAAGAATAAAGAAGATGAAGACAAGTGCACTAGAGAAGTTATGGGGGGGGATGCCAGCCCTCACCTGTCAGGATCCTGCTCCACCAGGTTACTTCTGCCACTAGCTCTGATCCAGCAGGCCCTCGGAGGGGACCTACTGCTCCTTCTGACATCACTTTGATCAAGTCATCCCAGATGGTGGCAGAAACCCAAGACATGGCAGTTGTCTCCCAGAGACCTGAGACCCTTCACTCACACACCTTGTCTCCATGATGTGCTCAGGTCCCAGGGAGAAATAAACATATCATGGGGATGCTACAGTTGAAGGGGAGCTCTGGAAGTGCACACTCAGATGGGTCTCCTGTCCTGCAGGACCCCCGCACCTGCCAACAGCTCCTGTTCATCTAGGGGGGTAGATACGGACATTGGTAAAGACTGTCCTCGCAAGGACTTGTCAAAAACCATTTTATCATTTCCACATCGATTCAGACAATGGAACTAGGACACATTCCTGAAGAAAAAAATACTGGTGAGGAAAAAGAACAGTGAGGTCGACCAGGAAGTAATCAACCCCTCCCAAAGCTTGAATGTGCTTGAATGTGCACCATTCTACAGACCCCCATGGCTCGTGAGAGAAAAATGCCTAAATGGGTCCATCAGGGAGGAATCACTGTAAGAAACTGTGCTTTTTCAGAAAAATGACATAGGGCAAGGGTCATGTGATACAACATTTTTAAATTGTGGAGTCATGTTTTGCAAAAGTGAAAAAAAAAAAAAAGCTCAAAGTTAGAAGTATGAGCCCATTTGATTGTGAGACTGAAGGACCAGCTGAGCATACCTCCGAGGACAACACAAGGCCACGATGGCTAGACCTGGGGGCTCCTCATCTGGGTTAAGAGGCCCCCCCCCCAGAAAGCCTCCCACCATGGAATTCTGGGGGTCTGTGAGTTTCAACACCAACAACCAATACCATCATGGTGGCCGACCCCCAATGGACTGTGGACAACACTCAGAAGTATGGGCGGGGTCTGTGACTTGGCCACCGACACAAACCAGAGATGTTTGCAGACCTTAGTTCAGGTGTTGAAGCAGTCTCAAAATAAAGTTTAGGATCATCACAGCTTCCAATCAGTAGGAGCTACTGAGCCCACCAGTAGGTCCTGTTATTTGTCGTATAAAGATATAAAGTCTGTGATTTCATGGCAGGTTTGTGTTCTTATCTATTTCTCTACCTGCATCTCAATACCATTTGGTTTACAGTATGTTTTTTAAAGATTTCATTTATTTATTCATGAGAGACACACAGAGAGGGGGGCGGGCAGAGACACAGGAAGAGGGAGAAGCAGGCTCCATGAAGGGAGCCCGACATGGGACTCGATCCCGTGACCCCGGGATCACGCCCTGGGCCAAAGGTGGTGCTAAACCTCTGAGACACCCGGGCTGCCCCATTTGGTTTACAATATTATGGATTTTGGTTTGTGTGTTTAGGCATCAGTAGACACCAAAGGGGCCCAAGCACCAGGAAAGGGGAAACCTGGCTGTGTACCGCGCTCATCAAGAGACATGAAAGAGTAGAACACATTCATGTCTAAATACCCAGCCCCAACGATCACTTCTTAACTGAAATTATCCTTCAATAAATGATGGCAGGCAAAAGTTGAAGGAAAAAAAGAGAGAAAGGAATAAATAAATCATTAATGAATAAGCACCACATGCAACATTATTTAGAAACTCTGAAGTGAAAGCAATCCGTAACACCTTAAAACCAGACATACAATATGATTTCTGTAAAAACGGACAGCATGAAAGATATTAATTGAATGCAAATGATGTCAATAGGGGACATAGTTAGCATGAATTGTATTATGTGTGTTTTTTTTTCCCAAAGGTGATGTGCACCGTATCATTTTTGCTAGCTGATTAAAAATTCTACCCCCAATGCACCAGAAAACTAACAAAAGTAGAATGGGTTGATTTGAGCTGTTTTCCCGGGCAAAGAAAATCCCTTTGGTTTCAAAGAAGAGTTTGATGCCAGGATAAGGACCAGACAGAGTTTCAAACAGAAGAACGGAACATGTAGTGTCAATAGGATACAGCTGCCGAGGAAGCCAATACGTTGACACGTGCTCAGAGTCTACAGTGGGCTATGGTGCATCTTCTGCAAATTCATATGTTGAAGCCCAGATCTCTAGGTCCTCACAACGTGACCTCATTTGGAAGGGGGTCTCTAAAAAGGTGATTATGGTAAAATGAGGTCATTAAGGTGGGTTGTCACGCAGTAGGGCTGGAGTCCTTATAAGGTGTTTCCCAGATCTGTTTTACCCCTAAGCAAATCGCTGTTTGCACACGGATATAACTGGGTATTTTCCATTAACCAAAAATACGGATTATCACCTAGGATCACATGCATGCCCAGTCTCGCCAGATGCTTCGCAGTGGAATAGCCGATTCCATCCGTGCCTCCGGTCACTATAGCAACACGTTCCGGTTGTGGGGCCAGAACTATAGAAGAAGAAGAAATAAATCGGAGTTTTATTTTTTTTTATTTTTTTAAAGATTTATTTATTTATTTATTTATTTATTTATTTATTTATTTATTTATTTATTTATTCATGACAGACATAGAGAGAGAGGCAGAGAGGCAGAGACACAGGAGGAGGGAGAAGCAGGCTCCATGCCGGGAGGCCGACGTGGGACTCGATCCCGGGACTGCAGGATCGCGCCCTGGGCCAAAGGCAGGCACCAAACCACTCTAAATCAGAGTTTTAAAAGCAGAGTACACATTTGGAAGAATTCTTCACGTGAGAACACACAACGGAAAACGGGAGTTGAGAGTCGGTAACTGTGGTTCGAGTCCTCGTGGACTGACGGACAGGCAGACGTGGACAAGAGGGTTTACTGTGGGAAGAAATGGGTAAGCAGGCTCAGCAGGTTTAGGGTGACCTGGTGTGAATAATTTCAGTAGATTCTGGGTCACGGGGGCCCGTCCCTACTTGTGCGTCCCTGGCGTTGCAGTGATTTGGGTGGACAGTGGCCAAGTGTGTGGTCCCGGACCTGGTGGGGCGAGGGCTCTGAACTGGCTGGTTGGCATTTGAGAGGCGTGCTCCCGGGTGAAGCGCTTCGTATCTCTAGGAACTGGCCAGCCCCGGGAGACTGAGCATTTGATAAAGGTGACAAAGATGAAAAATTTTACTTAATTTTATTTATTTTATTTTATATTTTATTTTATATTTTATTTTATTTTACTATTTTATTTTATGATAGTCACACAGAGAGAGAGAGAGAGAGAGGCAGAGACACAGGCAGAGGGAGAAGCAGGCTCCGTGCACGGGAGCCCGACGTAGGATTTGATCCTGGGTCTCCAGGATCACGCCCTGGGCCAAAGGCAGGCACCAAACCACTGCACCACCCAGGGATCCCCTACTTAATTTTATTCTTAAGATTTATGTCTTTATTTGAGAGAGAGAGCGAGCGAGAGAGCACAAGCGGGGCGGGGGGGGCAGACAGACAGGGAGACAGACTGTCAAGCAGACTCCATGCTGAGGGCAGAAACCAACGTGGGCTCGATCTCATGACCTTCACATCACAACCTGAGCCAGAACCAAGAGTCGGACGGTTAACCAACTGAGCCACCCAGGTGCCCCAAAGATGAACTTTTCAATCAACAGTGTTGAGACACATAAATAAACATTTGGGGAAAAAGGCAAAATTAGATCCATACCTCATATAGTACCCATCAAAGTTAACCAAGGGGAAGAAGTTACACAATGAACGTAGCAGGGGGGGGAAGAAAAACATGAATACGTTTATCTTTAACCTCAGAATATGAAACGCCTTCATAACTACAGGTCAAAGCTGAGAAGAATAAGCAGACAAATTTCACTATGAAAATGGAAAAAAAAAAAACACACCAAAAGCAAAGCTAGAAATAAGTGATGTCATTTAAAAATCGCAACTCAAAAAATAAATAAATAAAAATCGCAACTCTTATCACATGCAAATGGCTATTTTCCTGATATGTAAAGAGTTCTTACAAATCAAGAAAAAAAAACACTCTATAAAGAAAAAGGGCAAACATAAGTCTGTATATGAAAACATACGAAATGAAATGGTCCTTACAAAGACGTGTGAGTTTTTACCCAATAAGAGACACGTTCACGAAAACTCACCGAGATGCCATCTGACTGGCAAAAGTGCACTTTGATGCTACACTTCTCTGGCACGGTGCTGGCAAGCAGACACTCATGTATACTGTGCGTGGGAATGCAAAGAAAAGTCCATGTGGGTGTGTGGGGGGGGGTGTCCTCGGGTAATATCTAGTGCAATTTTTTTAAAGATTTTATTTATTTATTCATGAGAGACACAGAGAGAGGCAGAGACACGGGCAGAGGGAGAAGCAAGCTCCATGCAGGGAGCCTGATGTGGGACTTGATCCGCGGACCCGGGATCACACCCTGAGCCAAAGGCAGACGCTCAACCGCTGAGCCACGCAGGCGTCACTATCTAGTGCAATTTGAAACACATTTATCTGTTGATGCCACAAAACCACTTGCAGGAGTGTGCCCTGGATATGCAAGGTGGGCTGCCATCGCGGAGCCCACGCTTCTCACTACAGCCACGTCCCTGCATGTAGGGCCATGGATGAACAGCCTACAACACATCCACACCGTGGGGTGTCCTAGCCCATCCTTGGTGTCCACAGTCACTCAGGGAACAGTCAGCAGCCTTGAGTGGCCTAAGCGCAGGTGAGACATCCCACCTGCAGTCACGATGGGGTGGGAACACATCTGTCATGTGGGGAAGGTGACCATACGGGGCTTCTCAAGGTCACAGGGATGCTCCACACTCGTGCGTTCACAAGCCCAAGGTAAACCATGATGGTATTGGGGAATATTGCCCTGAAAGAGCTCATGGTTCTGTGGGACATCATGCAAGCACTACGTGATCGTGTGGGCTCCTGTGTCTGGCATCTGCACCCATGCAGGAGGCCCCTCCACAGTTGGGAAGAATCCATGCAACATGGAGGCCATTCCCAGTCGAGACTTTGTCTCAGACATACAGGCCCTGGGGTGCTCCTTTGTGCTCATGATACCATCAAGACAGCTTTCACCTGCCCTACGTGAGAAGAACAACCTGCTGGACCTGCACGCTTTGGCTGGCCTGCCTCCTTGGCCAATGTCGCCGGGGCGCACACAGCTTCTCACGGGTACCCTGTGTCTCACCGCCTGGCCTGCTGGCAGGTGCAAGGCCGGTGTTCCATGAATGCTCACTGACTAACGTAATGAACTAACCCATCCACTGATGGATGGAGCAGAGATGGAAGGCCACCCCCTATTCCGAAATACCAAATGAAATATGCTATGATGTGAATGTGGGGGTCCCTCTCCTAAAATTCATATGTTGAAGACGGGAAGACCAGGACTGGCCCCCAAACACCAAAATGATGGGGACCTCTGGGAGGCATGCACACCATCGTTTGCCAACCTGAAGTACGATCTGCGCGTGGGGCGGACGGAGGGTGAGCTGCACGTGAGGACACAGAATTAGGGCAAAGGAAGGCACGCGGCAGGTGGGAGACGGGTCCATCCCGTGTGCACAGGCAGACGGAGCCCCTGGAGAATGCAGGGACCGCCCCAAAACGTAGAGGTTCGTGTGGCGCCGGTGGCCCTGGGAACATTCCCGCAGAGCTTTAAAATTACCATAAAGAATCAGCGTTTCTTGGTCCTGGAGAGACATGAGCTCCCCACAGTGGGACACCCCCACGGGTTCTGCTCGGCAGCCTGGAGCTGCGTAGTCGAGGCCACCAGCAGAGCTGCCCTGACACAAGCCCAGGACTCGCTTTGAATGTCCCGGTGGATTGCCACAGCGCGAAAGAGAATAGAGGCTCGTGGACAGACACACGTGCCTCTGCGAGCAGCTGGAAACAACACTCACGCATCAATGGTCCTAGACATGTGCTTTTGGGGGACATTCGTCAGGCAGGGGCGTGGGGCAGTGCAACCGGGGCCTCGGGTCCTGCACAAACCCGACCTCGCACACACGTCGGGGTCAGGGAGCCAGCTGGTGTTGCCTCCGAGCTGCCCGGGGGACATCTGCAGGGCTGGAGAGGCGTGTGCGAGCCCCAGGAAGGAGGGTGACCGTGTCTTTCATTGCCCTGTGGTGACCCCTGCAATGCACATTGTCCAACACCGGGTCCGTGGAGCAGGCGAGCATGCACGCCAGCCCCCGCCGTCCGGGGCCCCGCTGCCGCACGGTCCAACGCACTGCCATTGGCGGTTGCATCCGGGCCGGTTCCGGGGCAGGCCTGCGAGGGCTCGCGAGCAAGCACGCAGGAGCTGCTGCTCTGGAGGGGGCCGAGGACAGGCGTGCACGATGGAGAGAAGTTGCAGCAGCCAGAGCGGAGGCAGGAGGTGACGACCTGAGCGGCGTGCAGCGGGCGAGGCGTGTGAACATCCTTCAGGTGCAAGGGAGGATGCACAGCAGGTGCAAGAGGACGGAAGCCCAGGAAGCATTTGGAAACCAGATCGGGGGCCGCGTGGCCCGACGGGCAGGAAAGATAGCGCCACAGCTACCGCCTGCGGGGCTCCCTCCCCATCGAGGTGTCGGGGCTCAACCCTGTGTGCAAAGCAGACCCCATCCCCGCGGACCTGCTACGTGCCCACCTCCTGCAAACACAAATGTGTCCCCCATCCGTGCGCCCGCCATGCTTTCCCGATCAACACAGTCAACTTCGTGTTCTGCAACGCGCATCCCACCTCCTCCGGGACCGGTGCTCTACAGGAGCTGCTTTCAATTCCTTCCAAATCCCGACTGGTTCGCACATAGGATTTATTTTTTAGAAGCAGACGGCGCTGCAGAGCCCCGTGGACACCCCATAACGGGGATGCAAATGTAAACGCTTTGCTCTTGATTGCTCAGCCTGCACCCAGCGGCTTCGACGTACAGATACTGAAGTATAGTTTGCACACACGTGTGCTGAAATGCACGCCTGACGTGTGTCCCACAGAGGTCGGCCCCCAGGCTGCATCAGGCAAGGCCGTCGCAGGGGAGGAAGAGGGGCTGACCCGCCGGGGGTCCCGCCCCCCTCAAAGCTGGGGTGTGCACCTGCTGTGTCCGCATCCCAGAATTTGCCACATGCACTGAACAAGTAAGCCATGGAGGCCACAACCCAAGGAGATAGATGGGTAGATACATACAAACATACACAGATGATTGATTGATTGATTGATTGATTGATAGGATGGATAGATTGACAGATATGACGGATGGATGGATAGATTAGATAGAGAAATAGAGAGCTCGAGAGAGAGGTAGATACAGATATGATGGACGGATAGATAGATGGAGAGCTCGATAAACAGAATCGATGGATGCATAGATAGATGACTGGTTGGTAGACGGATGGATGGATGGACAAGCTGAGGCTGGTTCCTCGTGAGGCCTCTCTCCTTGGTGAGCAGACTCCATGCTCTCCCCGTGTCCTCACGTGGTCGTCCCTCTGTGCATATTCGTGCCCTCGCCCCTCTTCTTATTAGGACCCCAGTCCTATGGGATCAGGGCCCACCCTCATGACCTCACATTATCTCGACCATCTGCAGAGCACCTATTTCCCAGTAAGGCCCCCTTCACAAGTACCAGGGCCAAGGCTTCAACATATCTTTTTTGAGGGGGAGGGAGGCACAATTCAAACCCCAGAAATTGGTGCACATGCACGCACACATCTGTGTAAGGGCACGCCAGCCTGACTAGAGGGGCTCCCTAGGAGCACAGGTGAGCCGGCCACTCTCCCCACTCATTTTATCTCCCGGACGCAGCTCATTTTCAGCCCAGACACCTTCTATGCTCCCCCCCCCCGCCTCCCAAACCCGGCTGCAAACCGGGGATCACCGTGCATCCCCTTGCACGCCACCCTCTGTTCTGCACGCCCGCGTCCTTCCTTTATCTTGGTTCCGCCACCAAGTCCCACAGGCCAGCTCACCAACAACGGGTAGGAGGGAGCGCTCGGGACATGCTGGCTGTAACCTGACCTCCACCAACCAGCCGGCACCAGGTCAGCAGCTGCCACACACGCACCATGAGGCCGCTCGGGGACAACGTTCACGTCTGCTGCTTTCATCCCCAAACTGCCTCGCTCGGCAGCCTCACGTCCAACGGCGCACCCCTGATTTGTTCTGGGGGCCACCGCACAACTCAAAGCACAAGAAAAGCAACCAGCACCTCCGAAGCCTATTTGCTTCGCAAAGGCATGAAGTGTGCAGGCCGTCCTGAGAAAGAGCTCCCGTCCAGAGCCCGGACTATGTTTAGAGCCCTCGTGGGTCATTATGCTTTTTTAAGAACTGAAATGTCCAGGGTTGACCTCATGCCTCCGGGAGGGCCAACATCTAGGGAAGCAATAAAATGACAGCTCGCGGACCACAGCACAGGAAGTAAGACAGGGCTCAAACATTTAAAGATTTGAAATGTTTAAAAATAGTATTTAGGTAATTTATGCATGCAAATTATTGAATACTTTATATATTCAAATATTCAAAATTTAATCTAAATATCCAACCATTTGAGGGATTTAAATATTCAAATATTTGAAAGATTCAATGGTTATTTAAGTAATTTAAATTTTCAAATATTTGAACAATTTAAATATTCAAATATTTGAAAGATTCAACGATTACTTGAATCATTTACATTTTCAAATATTTGAAATATTTAAAATATTGTTTAAATGATTTGCATATTCAGGTACCTGAAGTGTTTAAAATATTGTTTGAATGATTCACATAGTCAGATGATTGAAATATTTGAATATTGTTTAAATAACTTACATATCCAGATACTTGAAATATTTAAAAATTCTTTAAGTAATTTAATTATTCAGATACTTGAAATGTTTAAAATATTGTTTAACTTGAATATTCAAATATTTGAAATGTTTAAAATATTATTTAACTTAAATATGCAAATATCTGAAATGTTTAAGATATTGTTTTATGTAAATATTCAGATATCCGAAATATTTAAGATATTGTTTCAGTAATTAATTTATTCAGATACTTGAAATATTTAAAATACTCTAAGTAATTTACATATTCAGGTACTTGAAGTGTTTAAAATCTGAAGTTAAATATTCAGATACTTGAAATGTTTAAAATATTGTTTAACTTGAATATTCAAATATTTGAAATGTTTAAAATATTAACTTGAATATTCAAATACTTGAAATGTCTAAGATATTATTTTATAAAAATATTCAGATATCTGAAATGTTTAAAATATTGTTTGAGTAATTAATGTATTCACATACTTGAAATATTTAAAATATTCTTTAAGTAATTCACATATTCAGATACTTGAAGTGTTTAAAATATTCTTTAAATTATCATATATTCAGATACCTGAAATATTTTAATATTATTTAAATAATTCAGATACTTGTTTAAAATATTGTTAAATATTCAGATATTTGAAATGCTTAAAATTTTAACTTGAATATTCAAATATTTGAAATGTTTGAAATATTATTTTACTTAAATATTCAGATACCTGAAATGTTTAAAATATTGTTTAAACGATTGAAATATTTAAACTTTTGAAATATTTAAACATCCAATGATAGAAACCGACGGGAATGCGGTGGCGGCTATTTCTTAGTGGGTGACCGCTCAGTGACAATGCCTTTTCTAGGGAGCTCACAGAATTTGTGCAGGGAAACGTCAGGTCACACTGAGCATGTAAAAAAAAAAAAAAAAAAAAGGTTTAATTCTACAGAATTGAAAGTGCGTCGGGTAATATCAGAAGGCACACGAGGGAGGGATCCCTGGGTGGTGCAGCGGTTTGGCGCCTGCCTTTGGCCCAGGGCGCGATCCTGGAGACCCGGGATCGAATCCCATGTCGGGCTCCCGGTGCATGGAGCCTGCTTCTCCCTCTGCCTGTGTCTCTGCCTCTCTCTCTCTCTCTCTGTGACTATCATAAATAAATAAAAAAATTAAAAAAAAAAAAGAAGGCACACGAGGGGCTGCCAGGTGCAGGATAAAGGATGCTTTGTTCGTCCATGATGGACGGGGTCCTCGTGAAGCAACAGGAGAGCATGTCGTCTCCTCCCCACCGAGAAGAGACAAAGGAAAGGAACGAGGGGTCCCAGATACTGAGCTAAACATTCACGCCTAAAGCAGTGTTGAAACTCAAAAAAATAATAATGATAAAAAATAAAAATAAAATAAATTAAAAAGAAACTCACGTCTAGAATTAAACACGAGCAAAGGGAAGCGAGTTATTGGTGCCGATCAATGACAAATGCCGGCTCTTCCTCCCCTGGAACACCTGGTCCTGCAAAAAAAAATAAAAATAAAAAAATAAAAGTGCAGGGTTGCACGGAGATGTGTGCACCAAGGCTGTGTCTTTTTCGCCCAGGAGCTGCCAGCCTCGCTGAGAAGACACAGGTCTTCAGTGGGAATGTCGTCGCGTACAAGAGTTGTTACAGGTGCTCTTCCAAAAGAAAGCCTTAGTGTCCTAGTGACGTCTGGGGAGGACCCTCCAGGAAATTATGCCCAGTTTAGAGACCGAGGGGGGGAGAAAAAAAAAAAAGCAATTTGAAAAGGGTTGCATGGCGTGCGAGGCCGTTTCTGTGGCACTCCTGAAGCGACGGCGCCGTGGAAGCGCAGAACAGACGAGCGGTTTGCTGGGGGTGAAGGATGCATGCAGGTGGGAAGCCCGAGGTGGGAAACACGCTTTGCGTCTTGACCGTGATGAGGAAGGCACCACCCTGTACGTGCAAGGAGATCCCAGGCCGCGAACCCCGGCAACGCACGGGTGGGTACCTGAGAAAACGGCGACGTGTGGGTAGAAGAGCGATGCCTCGCACGCCCGCTGACACATGCATTGGGGTCGCGCACTACAGTTTGGCAAGATGTCATCCTCAAGCAGGTAAAGTGTCCGTGAGATTTCTCTATATTCTTCTTTGCAATTGCACGTGAACTATGGGGATTTGCAAGGACGGACGTAAGAAGTCTAATAATCTCGAGCCACGTCATATGATCCGCTTTAAAAAAGAAAAAAAAAAGGCAAATTTAACAACAGGGAAGTCTCTGCCATCTTGGCTTCTGCCCAGTTGTGTTGGAAACGCCCGTGTGTTTTACGGCTCACGTCGGAGCTGCTGGTAAATGCACGTCTCAGTCCTTTCCGCAAATGCTGAGGGCTGTGCACACACTGCTGCTCCATGTGGCTGCCAGGCCGTCTCGGTCTCCGGTGCATTCCGTCCTTGGCCATCAAATAATGCGTTCCTATTCCCCGCTGGGACATGAGAATGGCGCTCTGTGACGCAAGCACCTGAAAGGATGCCCTGCACCGTCCGCAAACCAAAACGGGACACGCAAACCAAAACGGTAGTGGGATCTCGCTTCGCGCCCACTAGTTGCCAAGGATGGAGGGAAATGCGGATTGTCGCACGTGGCTGGTGGGAACCTAAAATGCCACGGGCATCCTGGAACGTGAAGGAGAAACCACACGGTCCGGCGGTCCCGCTCCTCGGTACCCATCTACCCAGGAGAGGCGGAAGCATGTACGTGTGTGTGCGGCAGGGCTCAGAACAGCGTTATTCACAGTAGCCATGGAAACAACCCAAGTGGACCAACGGATCCGCGGATGGACTATTACTCAGCCATGAAAAGGAACGGAGCTCGGACACCTGCTACCATGTGCACAGACCACAAACACACGATGCTCAGGGACAGAAGTCAGGGTCCCCAAGACCCCGTAGGACACGATTCCATTTCTAAGAAAATCTCAGTGGAGGGAAAACAAAGCAACCACCATGTTGAAAACATGCCCGTGACCTTTCCGAAATTCTACGCAAGCAGCTCTGCCATTTGACGTGCAGGATGTCATGCAAACTAAGCCCAGTAACACTAGGGGGTGGGCATATCCCATAATAGGGTCATACGCATTGCTAGAAAAGGAATGAACTAGAAGCTCAGGTCAGGATCTCAGGGCCATGGGATCAAGCATTGCATGAGGCTCTGCAGTCAGCAGGGTCTGCTTGAAGACTTCCCTCAGTCTCCCTCTCCCTCAACTAAATGAATGGGAAGGAAGGAAGGAAGGAAGGGAAGAAGGAAGAGAAAAGAAAGAAAGAGGGAGGGAGGAAAAGAAAGAAGAAAGAAAGAAAAAAGGAAGAAAAGAAAGAAAGAAAGAAAGAAAGAAAGAAAGAAAGAAAGAGAAAAAGAAAAAGAAAAGAGAAAAGAAAAAAGAAAAGAAAGAGGGAAGGAGGGAAAGAAAAAAAGAAAGAAAGAGAGGAAGGAAGGAGGGCAGGAAGGAAGGAAGGAAGGAAGGAAAAAGAAAGAGGGAGGGAGGAAAAGAAAGAAGAAAGAAAGAAAAAAGGAAGAAAGAAAGGAAGGAAGGAAGGAAGGAAGGAAGGAAGGAAGGAAGGGAGGAAAAAGAAAGAAAAGAAAAGAGAAAAGAAAAAAGAAAGAGGGAAGGAGGGAAAGAAAAAAGAAAGAGAAGGAAGGAAGGAAGGAAGGAAGGAAGGAAGGAAGGAAGGAAGGAAGAAGAAAGAAAAGAAAAGAGAAAAGAAAAAAGAAAGAAAGAGGGAAGGAGGGAAAGAAAAAAAGAAAGAGAAGGAAGGAAGGAAGGAAGGAAAAAGAAAAGAAAAGAAAAAAGAAAGAAAGAGGGAAGGAGGGAAAGAAAAAAAGAAGGAAGGAAGGAAGGAAGGGAGGGAGGGAGGGAGGGAGGGAGGGAGGGAGGGTGTTTATAATGTCACCATCAAGAAAAGAACCATCCAGACAAACCCAAGTATTTTCCGCCCCCGTAGCCTTGGATTCCAATAAACCACAGAGAAAGGATCCAAGGGGAAAAGATAAGACAGCAATTACTACGTGATGTAGGATGATGTTGGAAAGGAATTCGGGTTATGAGGAGATAAATCAAAGCGTCAAAGCAACATCAGAAAAGAAAAAAAAATCACCTCCACCAGCAAAGGGGAGGGCAGTCTGTTTTCTCACGAAGCTGTCGACTGATCGGACAAGGCCCACCCACTCTACAGTCACCTGCTTGACTCAAAGGCTACTGGTTGTAATGTCTGCCTCGTGTACAAATACCTCCCTACGACATCCAAACGAGCGCTGGACCACAGGTCTGCATGCACAGCCCAGCGTAGGGGACACGTAAAATTAACCGTCACAAAATACACATTGTGCCGCTCAACGAAGGGGCCGACACCAACCACCTCAAAGCGTGGAGTCTGCTTGGTGAGCGAGGGCCTTCCTGAGTGAGGCCACTGCATCAAGCACGCCCAAGAGGAGGACCGGAGAGAGCGGCCACCCCAAAAACGCGCTTGGAGGGAAGCAAGACAGACAGGGCCATGGTGCCTAACGCCCTGCACGTGGCAGGTTCCCTGGAAAGGCAGGACCTCCTCGTTGAATGTGGAGGTGACGTGAGGCCCGAGGTCAGCGACAGAGGTGGCAGGGACCCGGGCAGAGGGCGGCCAGCTGGGCCAAAGAGAAGCATGGAGGAGGCGCCAACACGGTGCCATCGTCTGCACAGTGGCTCGTCCTTGTGACTGGAGGCCCGGGCGCCCAGTTCAGCCCAGCGTGTCTGCACAATGTGGTAAGCTGGCACAGATGCCAGGAGAAGGTGCCGCGGTGCCCTCGGGGGCAGAAGGGCAGGACGTACAGGAGCTGGCCGCCGGGCCCTATTCACCCCAACAAGCTCCCCTTGTGTAGTCATGAGCCTGCCAACCCGCAGCGCTGCCGCCACTAACACCCGTGACCACTGCCGGCAGACCGACACGTACGGGAGGGGCACACGTCACCCTGCAGATGGCAGCTCCGAGCAACCGAGGATGGACCACACCGCCCCTCGTGCATCACAGACGTGGGGTGACATGACGAGATGGGGAGGGTGGGGCGCACGGCTGGACTTCCTTCCGTCCTGGGCCAGCCCTCCGCATTCCCAGGTTCTTGGCGGAATCTCATGTGCACCATGCGGTCCTACAAGCTATGTGCTTCCTCCAAATGCCCATCTGGACGCAGGGAAGCTGCTCTGGGCCCCGGGCTTGAAATGGGGGCTCCCTGTGGTCAGGTGACCAGGGATGCATCTCAGAGACCCGGCGGGCCCCAGACAATATGGTCGGAAAACTGCCTTGTCCATGTTCCGACCCCAAAGGGATTAGGGCAGAGTCTGCCTTCCTTGAAAAGATTATGAAAGCGACTAAGGTGACCTTTAGCAGGTGGATGGATGCATCAAGTGCGGTCCATCTGGGCCGGGGAATATTACTCAGTGCCAAATAGAAATGAGCTATTGAGCTGTGAGAAGCCAGGAAGCTACCAGAAACACATACTGAGAAGTGAAAGATGGATGGATACATGGACGTGTGAGTGGATGAGGGGATGGATGGATGGATGGATGGATGGATGGATGGATGGATGATGGATGCATGGATGGATGGATGGATAGATGGTGGATGCATGGATGGATGGGTGGATAAATGAATCAGTGGATCAATGGATAGATGGTAAAAACATGGATGGATGGATGGATGGATGGATGGATGGATGGATGGATGGATGGACGGACGGATGGACAGACACATGGATGAACGGATGAATGGATGGGTGGACAGGTGGGTGAATGGATGGATATGATGGATGGATGGATGGATGGATAGATGATTGGATGGATGGATGGAAGGAAAGATGGATAAATGGGGGGATGAATGGATGAGACTCTACATGACGCTATAACTGCACACGTGTCACTGACAACGTGCAAACTCACAGAACGCACAACTCCCTAGAATAAGCGCTAACATAAATTAAAGAATGCATCTGTATGAGGATGATGGGGTTGGTGTGGGTTCATGAATTATAGAAAATCAACCATTTGTGGGGCTGGGATGGACACGGGGGAGGCTGTGCATGTGTGTGGTCACAGGGGTACATGGGAAATTTCTGTGTGTTCCCCCACAATGTTGCTGGACACATTTATTTGCATGCTGGGTACTTTTGTTATAGGGTGCACCTAAAGTTGTTCTTTAAAAAAAAATAAAATTAATTAAACAATAATAATAAAGAAAAGAAGATGCCAGATGTGGTGTTCAGGAAGAGCCAACACCCAAGGACATAGCTGTCTGGGGAGGAGCCCCGGCGGTCCCAGAAACACCCCATGTGGAAAACACACAGGGCGTTTTACAGGCGTATTGTTGGGATTTCCGAGGAGCACCCTTGTGCAAGTGGTTATGAGCTCCACCCCTCCCGTGGGCTGGAGAACAAACCATGAGCACCCTGGGAAAGCGGTGTGGTTCCTGGGGATGTGACAGTCAAGACCTGGCCCAGCGTCTTCACTCCAGTCACTCGTGGGAGCCGCCAGTTCATGTGAGGGATCATCACCCGTGTCAAGCCGACTGGGTGGAGGGCAGCCTAGAGGGCTGGTTACACCTACCTCCTGGGTGTGTCTGTCTGCGGGAGTGTTCCTGGACGAGATGAGCACCCAATTCGGGGCACTGAGTAAAGCCCAGGGGCTCCTGCAGTGTGGGTGGGCCCTGCTGGATCAGTTGATGGTCTGAAAAGCACCCAAAAACAAGGAAGAAGGGGGAGAATGCGCCGTCGCTGCTGGAGCCCACGCGTTCACCATCTCCTGCCCTTGGACATTGGAGCTCCTGATTCTCAGAGCAGCACTGGCCCCTCCAACGGGGTTGTCCTTCGTGCCAGACACCCGCCAGGCAGCCTGTTGCTGGCTCAGATGCCTGTACCCGGGTGTCTTTGCCCTGCCTGGAACTCCCCATGTGTGTCCCGCTGGAGAACCCCTGCCCAGGCTGTGTGGTCCCAAGGCGGGCCAACAGCCATGCTGCCCGTCGCCAACAGGGCCCTGCCTTAGCGTCCCCCGCTGGCAGCTGACTTCACAGTCTGGTGACCTGACCCTGTGAAAAATGTCCTATCTCCCTGGCCAAGTGTCTGAAGGGGTGGGAGCCATGTCAGCCGAGGAGGCAGGGGACTGGACACCGAGTGCAGGATGATGCTCTACCCAACTCCCCTGGGACAGAAATACAAAAAGGTCCAGTCCTCCAAGGTTTCCCATGACCTGGGGAGGCTGCACCATAGGAATCACATGGGTCCTTCTGGCATGACTTAGAAAGTGGGCAAAACTGTAAATCCATGACACGTCAATCAGTGACGGGTGGCCTATAAGGAAGTGTCATCAACTCATTAAATGTCATGAAGGGAGAATAAAAGTCACTCAATGCACCTTCAGCTTAACCATAAAAGTATAGGATGGATGGATGGGCATGTAGGTGGGTGGATGGATGGATAGATCAATCGATGGATAAATGTATTGATGGATGGATGGATGGATGGATGGATGGACACATGGGTGGATGGATGGGCATGTAGATAGGAGAACGGATGGATAGATATATAGATGCGTGGGCGGGTGGGTGGATGGATGCATGGACAGATGGATGGGCATGCAGATGGGTGGATGGATGGATGGACAGATACATGGATGGATGGATGGGCATGCAGTACCCATGAAGTACCATGTCCCAGAACTGCCACTGTCTGAGACGAGAAGTGCTGGTGCCCGGGACCCCGTGATAAGCGCTCTCGGGAGCCGCCCCACTCTGGAGGCTACAGGGCTGCATCGTTTCAAGGGAGAACGCCATGGCCTTTGCCCCAAGGAAGGGCCTCCTGAGGCAAGCGCTCCCCCAGCACGTGCCAGCTGCCAGGTGCGATGCGCACGCCTCGTCCCGTGTCACTGGGAGAATCCAGCAGGTCTGGGACAATGGAGACGCCAGACAAACTGCTCTGGAATCAGGAGGTGGGACTTGCGACTACCTTGCCACCAAGGCTTGCCTGTGACCGGGGTCAAAACGCCGAGCGGATATTAGGAGAATCTTTCCAGAATAACCAAGGCCAACATCCCCAACAAAGGGGCCGCACAAAGCCCCCCAACCCTGGAGCAGCAGACTACAGGGTAGTGGTGGGCACCTGGGGAACCCGGAGACCATGCAGCTTCGGAATCAGGGGTCCCTAGAAGGGACGCTGAGTCTGCATTTCCATCAAGCAGGGCTCTTGTACCGCACGGCGGCTGCAGTCACGTCCTGGGAAAGTGGGGTGTGGGCACAGGATTATGTCACGGGGCTAACACGACGGGGCTGGTGTGCACGCCTCGGGACCCCTGAGGAGAGGATGGTGGGCTTCATCGGAAGTGCGGTGGCCACGCAAAGGAAAGGCGGGAGGCGCCTTGCACGTGCAGAGTGCCACCAAGGAAGCCAGCAAAGCTCAGGAGGATGCGGCCAAGGGAGCCAGTCTGGAGACCCCGACACCACAAGATGCAAACTGTCAGAACAGCACGGGCACACGCTAAACAGGCGAGTGCATGTCCTCCTACCTCTGTCCACCCCCCGGAATGCGCATGCCCCAAGTTAAGAATCCAGCAGTGGTGTCCAGGGTGCGTGCAGACGGCCCGAGCGGCAGCGACTCAGGAGGTGACGTGAGAACCCCAGGGATGCCCCTGTTCCTTCTCATGCCTGAGCGGGTAGGGCCGTGCGCTCCCAGGGCGGTCACCCCGCGGCCTGACCTCACGGACACGTGGTGGGGCCCGCCTCGCTGGGCAAATGCAATACAGAACCGCATAACCCGCAAATGACCCGGCGGGGCTGGAAAAAAACGGGGCAAACCCCGGGATCCAGACGAGCGCACAAGGAAGGAGCCGCCGTCGAGGTCGGGAAGGCGGCCAGGGCGGGCGCGCGTAAAGGATGCTGTGGGTGTCCCTACAAGGGTTCCCCGTGCGCACACGGCTGAAGCGGCGACCCCAGGGCTCATGCAAGACCGCAGGGCAGATGGGAGCCTCGAGGCGTCCTGTGCGCCCACGCTGCATCACACGTGCAGGGCCACAGCCCAGTGGGACGATGGCCTCGGGGACCGCGTGCTCCACGAGGACACAGATACTTCCTTGGTCGGGGACAGCGTGTGCCGCTACAGCGCTGGCTCCTGCGAGCGGCTCCCACAGAGAACCGCACTGAGCGGGATCAGCATCCATGGCGCCCCAGAACCGCCCGGGAGAGCACCCCCTGGATAACCCTTCTGTCCAGAAAATAGATATAATGAAACAAACCCCAGCTCAGACTTAGGGCTTTAGAGTCAGACGTGAGCGTAAAAGCCAGAGACGCACACTTGTGCGTAGAAGCAGAGTGTGAGCACAGGGATGCGTGCAGGCCGGGGTCCGTGTGCGCAGAAGCTGTGCCCAGGGAAGCGCATGCACAGGTGTGCACCAGGCAAGGGTGCGCATGTGCTGTCCAAGGAACCCTGCGCACCAGCCGCGTCCCATGGCACAGACCACACCTGCTCCACGGGAACCCCATGGGTCGGCCCCGTGCGCATCGGCTGCGTCACTCTGACCCCTGACGCGGGGACTCACGTGTTCTCCGGGAACCCCGCCCACCGGCTATGCTACCTGGGCTCCGGCGCACACGCCCTCCACGGAGAACCCCACGCATCACCTGTGTCACCATGGCACGGGCGCTCACGTGTTCTCGGGTAACCGCATGCACTGGCTGTGTCACGTGACACAGGTGTACACGCCCTCCACGGGGGACCCCACGCATCACCTGTGTCACCATGGCACCGGCGCTCACATGTTCTCCGGGAACCGCATGCACTGGCTGTGTCACGTGACACAGGGGGACACGCCCTCCACGGGGAACCCCACACATCACCTGTGTCACCATGGCACCGGCGCTCACATGTTCTCCGGGAACCGCATGCACTGGCTATGTCATGTGACACAGGTGGACACGCCCTCCACGGGGGACCCCACACATCACCTGTGTCACCATGGCACCGGCGCTCACGTGTTCGGGAACCGCATGCACTGGCTGTGTCACGTGACACAGGTGGACACGCCCTCCATGGGGAACCCCACGCATCACCTGTGTCACCATGGCACCGGTGCTCACGTGTTCGGGAACCGCATGCACTGGCTGTGTCACGTGACACAGGTGGACACGCCCTCCACGGGGGACCCCACACATCACCTGTGTCACCATGGCACCGGCGCTCACGTGTTCGGGAACCGCATGCACTGGCTGTGTCACGTGACACAGGTGGACACGCCCTCCACGGGGGACCCCACGCATCACCTGTGTCACCATGGCACCGGCGCTCACGTGTTCTCCGGGAACCGCATGCACTGGCTATGTCACGTGACACAGGTGTACACGCCATCCACGGGGAACCCCACGCATCACCTGTGTCACCATGGCACCGGCGCTCACATGTTCTCCGGGAACCGCATGCACTGGCTATGTCACGTGACACAGGTGTACACGCCATCCACGGGGAACCCCACGCATCACCTGTGTCACCATGGCACCGGCGCTCACGTGTTCTCCGGGAACCGCATGCACTGGCTATGTCACGTGACACAGGTGTACACGCCATCCACGGGGAACCCCACGCATCACCTGTGTCACCATGGCACCGGCGCTCACGTGTTCTCCGGGAACCGCATACACTGGCTGTGTCACGTGACACAGGTGGACACGCCCTCCACGGGGAACCCCACGCATCACCTGTGTCACCATGGCACCGGCGCTCACGTGTTCCCCGGGAACCGCATGCACTGGCTGTGTCACGTGACACAGGTGTACACGCCCTCCACGGGGAACCCCACGCATCACCTGTGTCACCATGGCACCGGCGCTCACGTGTTCTCCGGGAACCGCATGCACTGGCTGTGTCACGTGACACAGGTGTACACGCCATCCACGGGGAACCCCACGCATCACCTGTGTCACCATGGCACCGGCGCTCACATGTTCTCCGGGAACCGCATGCACTGGCTGTGTCACGTGACACAGGTGGACACGCCCTCCACGGGGGACCCCACGCATCACCTGTGTCACCATGGCACCGGCGCTCACGTGTTCTCGGGGAACCCCACGCACCGGCTGTGTCACGTGACACAGGTGGACACGCCCTCCACGGGGAACCCCACGCATCACCTGTGTCACCATGGCACCGGCGCTCACGTGTTCTCCGGGAACCGCATGCACTGGCTGTGTCACGTGACACAGGTGGACACGCCATCCACGGGGAACCCCACGCATCACCTGTGTCACCATGGCACCGGCGCTCACATGTTCTCCGGGAACCGCATGCACTGGCTGTGTCACGTGACACAGGTGGACACGCCCTCCACGGGGGACCCCACGCATCACCTGTGTCACCATGGCACCGGCGCTCACGTGTTCTCGGGGAACCCCACGCACCGGCTGTGTCACGTGACACAGGTGGACACGCCCTCCACGGGGGACCCCACGCATCACCTGTGTCACCATGGCACCGGCGCTCACGTGTTCTCGGGGAACCCCACGCACCGGCTGTGTCACCATGCCACGGCCCACATGTGCTCCACGGGAAACCCCACAGGTCGGCCTGTGCACATCGGCTGCGTCACCCTGACCCCTGTGCTCCCGGGTTCTCCAAGGAGCTCCACGCTTGGGCTGCATCACATACGTGGCTCCAGCGCACACGTGTTCTCTAGGGAACCCCGCCCTCGGGCTGCGTCACCGTCACGCGAGTGGTCACGTGTTCTCCGGGGAACCCCTCCCACCGGCTGCGTCACCTGACAGAGGCGCACACGTGCTCCACCGTGGGGAACCCCGTGCAGGGGCTGCGTCACCGTGGCTCCGGCGCACACGTGCTCCAGGGAACCCGCATCACCTGCGTCACCATGACGCAGGCGCACACGTGCTCCAGAGAACCCCGCACATCACCTGTGTCACCGTGACGTGGGTACTCACGTGTTCTCTGGGGAACCCCGCCCACCGGCTGCGCCACCGCCACCGTGGCTCCAGCGCATACGTGTTCCCCGGGGAACCCCGCGCTCGGGCTGCCTCGTTCGCTGTGATGTGCGTGCTCATGCGTTCTCTGGGGAACCCCCCCACCGGCTGCCTCACCGTGGCTCCAGCGCACACGTGCTCCAGGGAACCCCGCACATCACCTGTGTCACCATGGCATGGACGCACACGTGTTCTCCAGGGAACCCCGGCCACCGGCTATGCTACCTGGGCTCCGGCGCACACGTGCTCCACCGGGAACTCCGCGCATCACCCGTGTCACCATGGCATGGCGCTCACGTGTTCTCTAGGGAACCCTGCCCACGGGCTGCGTCACCGTGACACGGGAGTACACGCGCTCCATGGGGAACCCCACACACCAGCTGCGTCAGTGTGACACATGGGTACACGCGCTCCATGGGGAACCCCGCGCATCAGCTGCGTCACCATGGCACGGGCACTCACACGTTCCCGGGGAACCCCGCGCATCACCTGGGTCCCCGTGGCACCAGCACCAGCTCCTCCCCTCCCAGCAGGTGTCTGCTCACCGCTCCGAGACGCCCTGGCTTCCAAGACCACTCGCCTGCGAAGACCAGCCAGTAAAGGAAACCGCGAGAGGCCTGCTCCGGCCGGCACGTCACCAAGGGGCGCCTTTATTCCACTGCGTTTAGGGGTGCACAGGTCTCCAGAAGGGGCCATACGTACCCTTCGTCCCGGGCAGGGACTGTCCTCGCGGCCTAGAACGTCTTTCAGGGAAGCCACGACAGCCTCCGTGCCCTTGGAGGGCTTCCGTCCCAATGAACACACGTCACACAAGTCAGTAGGAGCCCGCTGGCTTCTCGGGTTTATTGAACAAGAGTCAAATTCGAAAGCGTTAAATAGGAAACAGAACAAAACAAAAAAAAACAACAAAAAAGCACATCCCGTGAGGAAACCTCCTACCCAGTCGGTGTCGCCGGGGCCCAAGTCTCGTTCCTGGTAGGGGCCCCGCGGGGGGGTCACCTCCCCAGGACACGGACGCATCCGCCTCCCTAAATGTCCGGGATGCCCGCAGGTGCTGTCCGCGCGCATCGTGCCCAGCGGCTCCAGGTTCCTGGATGTAGTCATCAAGGCAAAAGCGTCCCGTTGTCCGTGTTTTAAAAAAAAAATAAGTCAGCGGCCCTCGCAGCACAGAGTTAAAAAGACACAATGCAAGAGTCCCTCGACCCCCCCACCCCGCCCCCCAAGAGAGAAGTTCAATCACCCTGGGCACATTCCGGTCCCTGGTAATTCCGAAAACCAGGGTTTCCGAGGGCGGGCAGGAGGGTCTCCACTCTCGTCCTGGGGAAACGGAGGACCCTCCGAAGCTCCGGGGACACACGAGCACGCTCAGGACCCAGGTGCCTCGGGCTCGCGGGACCACATGCACAGAGCGAATGGCAGCGAGGGCCAGGGCGGAAGACGAGGCTCGCCCCACGCCTTTCTCCTGCTCGTTTTCGGCACGGCTTCGCCCTGTGTTCCCTGTTCACACTTTGCACCAAACCTGAAGCTGCTGTGCCTTCCTCGCGGGGCGCGTGGGCTGCAGACGGTGTCCCCCAGCCGCACCCACCTGGACTGGACAGTAAACGGGAGTGCACGAGTGCAACAGGTGTGCAAAGGCCTGCTGACAGCCTCTGGGCTGGGAAGGACACGGGAGTTTTGATTTTTTTTTTTTTTTAATTTTTCCACCTGGGTTTACAGCTAGCCCTCCCGCGGAGAACAGGACCTGGGAAGAGGTCCCGGGGGTGGAATTCCTTGTCTGGGAAGCGAAGGGGCCTCCCTCCCTCCGCCTCTCCCTGCACTGTCCCTCCCTCCTGGCTGCACTGCTCTGGGAGCTATCATCTGCAACCAGCAGCCAGCAGGCGCGTAAAGGGGCTTCTGGAACCTTCCCAGTGCATCCCTACGCTTTGGCTGGGATGCGAGTGGGCTCTCAGAGGAAAGGTGCGTAGCCCACGTTTTTCCCGCCAGCACGGCCACCCCCGCGCGCTTGGTATTTACAGCGGAGCGGCCAGCGCCGTGGTGACCACCTGTCCACCCACTGGCAGCTACACAAAGCCGCTGTCCCTGATGCCGAAGAAGCCAGCGTGCACAGCATCCCCAAGGGGGAACACCTGCTCATGGTCCAGGCCCCACTCGCCCTCGTCCTCGTCCTCCGGCTCGGCCTCGGCACCGGTGCGCGCGTTCTCGTACAGGAAGATCTGCTCGTCCACGTGCGCCGGGGCAAGCCGGTTCCTCTTGGCGCTGACCACGTTGGCGGAGGAGCCGAAGAGCCGCTCGGGGAAGACGCGGGTGGCCGCCACGCACCAGTACTTCTGTAAGACCTTGGGCAGCACGGGGAAGAGCGCCAGGCGGTCGGACCACCACTTGAGCGGGTCCTCGTTGAGACCCAGCACCTTCTGGGACTTGAAGTTGCTAAGCTCCTCGACCACCTGCGCGTGCCACTCCTCCTGGTCCTCCACGCCCCCCGTCTGGCAGAAGATCTCGGCCAGCATGCTGTTGATGACGCTGGTGGGCGGCGGCGTGGACGCCAGCACCAGCTTCTTCACGGGCGGCTCCTCGGGCAGCGCGTACATCTTGTCCTCGGCAGTGGCCGCCGGCCGGTAGCCGCCATCCTTGACCTTGTCCAGCAGGCCCTTGGCCTCCTCCACCACCCTGTTCTCCACCTGCTGCCGCTCGAAGGCGGACAGGAAGGGCAGGCGCTTGTAGCGGGGGTCCAGGAAGGTGGCCACGTTCAGGAACATGTCAATCTCCGGGGTCTCCTGGTAGGTCTTGGACAGCTCCTTGGCGATCACCTCCTTGGCCATGCTCACCTCCTTGCAGTCCGTCTCCTTGATGTTGAGGGTGGTGTTGAGCAGCATGTGCAGCAGCGGCTTCACCATGCTGATGGTGGGGTACTTGGAGGCGGACAGCATCTCCGCCACCTGCTTGAACGGCTGCAGCAGGTCCACCAGCCCCTCGATGGTGGCCCACTCGGCGGTCTCCAGCATGAGGTGGTGATTGTTGCTGTCCTCCACCAGCACGCCGGCGATGACAAACTGCTGCTCCTTGAGGCGCTGCAGCATGGCCAGCGTGCTGCCCCACCAGGCCACGCGGTTGCTCACCAGCATGCAGTGCGCCATGTTCTGCTGCTTCTGCTTCTCGTAGAGCATGTACATGGCCACCGTGGACTGCTGGAAGTACTCCACCAGCTTGCGGCAGCGGGCGAGCAGCCCGGCCAGCTTGGGCAGCTGCAGGGCCTGCTGGATGCCGGCGTTGAATGTGTGCCCCAGGCAGGGCATCTGCACCGAGATGTCCAGCAGGGAGCACGCCTTCACGATGTCCTTGCCGCAGTCCGTGGTGGCCCCGAACACCTTGGCGCTGATGCCCCATTCGATGAAGGCCTCGTACAGGACCCTGGTGATGGACTCCGCGGTGTTGTCCTCCGGGACCTCGAACGTCTTCAGGCAGCGGGACCCCACGGACAGGCAGCCGGGGGCCCCGCCGCCCAGGAAGTGCGCGGCCAGCGTGACATAGGCACGGTTCTGGTTGTCGCTCCTCCACATGTCGGTGGAGATGCCGCACCAGGACGCGTCGCCGAGCTCCTTGAGGACAGCCTCGCGGACGGCGCCGTACTTCTCGGGGATGGCCTTGCTGCACAGGTACTTCCTGCTGGGCATCTCGTACCTGGGGTCGGCGGTCTTCAGCAGCACCTTAAACGTCGGCTCGTCCACGATGGACGCGGGGTACAGGCCCTCGCAGATGAGCCCGATGACGGCGGCCGTGAGCTCCTGCTGCCGCTTGCTCTCGTGGCCGTGGCCGGCTTTGGTGGCGAGCGAGTCCGGCGGGGTCAGCTGCGAGGCCTCGGGCTTCAGCTTGGAGAAGGCGGTGGCAAAGGCCTCGCGCATCTGCTCCGTGTTGCTCTTGACGAACTCACAGAACTCGTCGGGGTGATTCTTCTCCAGGTGGTAGGAGAGGTTGGAGGTGTTGCCCGAGTAGGCGATCTGGGCCATGCAGATGCGGCAGTAGATCTTCTTCCACTGCAGGATGCATCCCTCCGCGTTCGTGTCGAAGCCAAAGTACTTCCACACTTTGCTCTTGGCGCGTGGGTGAGCCACTAACTTGAGGTCTGTCTGGGACGGGTCCAGGCCTTTCGCCTCCATGGCTTCTCCGCCGCGGCCCGCCTACGGGGCCTCCACTCATTCCTGCGCACCTGCTGAGAAGCAGCAAGACAAACACAGCGTGAGAAGGGACCCAGGCACGGGGGCTGCCCTGCGAAGAGCGAGCGCACGCCACGCCGAGGCAGCTCTGTCTCCAAGCCGCGGGCCACAGGGCCCCGACGGGGCCGCCTTTCCGGGTGCGCGTGGCTTTTGCAAAGCGCCCGAGGTTCGGCAGGCAGGGGTATCCAGGAAGCAAAAAGCGAGATTTTAATTTGGACAGAGCAGTCTTTGGGTTGGCTAAGAGGCACTGCAACGTTTTTGGGTTTGGTTTTTTTTTTTTTTTTTCCGAATTTTAATGTTTTGAAACGACGCCTTTTTGAACATGGCATGTTCTCCTTTTATCTTTGGCACATCCGTCATCGGTAACGTTAGTGGGGCAGGAATGGACATCTTGATCCCCGGAGCTTCTCAAAATGCCCAGCGTGGGCAACCACACGTGCGTGCACAAATATGTATTTGCCGTGCACAGGTTCCAGCATCACCAGGCTCTCGGAAGGGAGGCTCTGACAACCAAGGAGCCGGCCCCCCCGGGCGGACGGCGGGGTAGGGGGTCCTGTTGTCCCTGATGCCCCCACGTCGGGTCCCTCAGAGCCGCCAGTCAGGGCAGAGACACCCAAATCGGCAGCTGGGTTCTGTTCAAAGGTGTCTGTTAAGTCTGTAACTTTTTAACCCTGGGGGTGGGGGGTGGGTGGTTAGAGAACAGCCTGCACCGACCAGGCATTTTTCCGAGCGTTGGGAATCTGTTCAGAGCGAAATGCCGACGTCTCCAGGGGATTGCATGGTGCCCCTCCCGCCCCCCGCCCAGCAGAGTTCAGGTACTCCCAGAACCTGTGAACCGAACCTTATTCAAAACAGGACCCAGATGTGATTAAACGAGAAATTACAAGATCGTGGGAGGGACGCAGGCCACAAGCCAGGAGCCCCCCCCCCCCCGCCCCCAGAAGCTGAAAGAAGTGGGAAGGAACGTCCCCTGGAGCCTCACACAGCAGTGTGGGTCTCAGACTCTGCTCTCCAGAGCTGGGAGAGGATGACTTTCTGGAAAGGATGAAGTTCTCCCATTTTAAGCCACTGGGACTTAGGGTAAGGCGGATCCAGGGCAGTCCTAGGACAAGGGTAAAACTCATAAAAGGTACTGAGCGTCAACGTCTTGCCCAAAATGCCCCCGCACCCTCCACGTCCCCGGGGACGGCCACACCCTGCCACCCCGGCCTGCTTGAGGCCTTCCAGGAAGATGTCACAACAGGCCTGATGAATGGGGCTTTGTGGAACCTGGGCTGGACGGAAGAACCCCCAGGCTGCACGCTCTGCGGCCCAGTCGGGAGCATGTAGACGGCCGGCAAGGAACCGCGGGAGGAACCCACGGTGCCTCGCCCTGGGTGTGGAATAGGGGCCGGTACATCCTACTCTGGCGACACCATCTACCCGTATCAGGTCTTCCTACAGCCCTATTATCCTGCTTCTGATAAGTATCATCAACTTAGCCAAACGATGTCACGAAACCCCAGCTAAGCACTGCGCACAAAGCACAAGGAATCCCCAGCCAAGTGGGTTCTCATGGAGGCGCCACCACTGGGCCTTCCACTTGGGTTTCTTCTCCTCGGGTGCAGACAGTTACGTCTCAATCTCCGGGGCCCCCCAGGAAAGGAGGCGATGAGCAGGGGAGCCCCTGTAAGGCTGCATAAGGCGCCTTCCGCCACCATCCGTACCGCTCGGCCCACCATGGCTTGGGTCACAGTCGCCAGCAAAGGCTTCTTCAAGATAGACTCTCATAGCTCATGCAGGCAGGCGGTCCAGGCACCCCTGGGGGACCGTCCCCACCCCCTCCCGGGGTCCTGCGCAGTCCTGCCTTTTCCAGCGAGAACAGCCAGATTTCTTCCCACACAGCCACCCACACAGTGCATCCCAGGGGAGGTGCAAGGAACAGCACAGAGAACTCGCCGCCTTCCCCGCATCCTGGAGCTCCAGATGCCTGCTAACAGGCAACACGGGGGTGGGGACGCCGCGATCACTAGCCTGCCCTCCGTCTTGGAGGACGTCGTTATTCTGCACCTGAAGCACCGAGTCACTGGTACTTACAGGCTAGCTGGCTTGTCACTGCGATTCTTAATATATTCTTAACTAGGTCTTACATTTCTGGTTTCATTCCTAGCAGGTGAAAGTCGCATAAACTGACACTGTTTGGGATCCTCCTTCTTTTTTTGTTTTTGTTTTTGTTTTGAAATGAAAGGAACCCTAAATCACGAAGCTCGGATCTCCCAGGGTTTCATGTGTCTAGAGCCACCGTGTCCACAAAAGCAACAAGAATTCACTTTCTATGGACAGGCGTCTTAAAATCCTGTCGTCTGAAAACCAGGAGGCCTCCCCAAACAGCTCGGTCCACGGGCTGGTTGACACGGTTTGGGGTGGATACGGCCTCCGCAGGTATACCATACCCAGGTACCATACCTTCCATACCCGGATGCCCGCCTACTTCCAGCGGAACGTATAAAAAACGTGTACAATGTGGGAACTGCGCTCGAGAACCCATCAGGGAGACTTTCTCTCCTTTTCAAAACGCTCTGATACATCGAGACGTATCGCTCCCAAGAGAACAACAACTTGCGGCAGGATTTCACCCACGGGTTGAGTTTTTCGGGCGACCTCAGGATGTCGGATGCGGTAATTAAATCACGTATTCTAAGCTACGGTGAGTGGACGCACCTGTCTGCGAGGGCCGCCTGGATACCGTCTCCAGAACACACAGGTTCTGGGAATCAGACCGTCTCTGCAAAGGCATGACCATCAATCCTGAGTCTCTAATGAGCTGGTTTGGGGTAACTCGTAAGAAATCAACAAACGTGAACATCGAGGACAGCGGACCTCTCATCTCTCCCTTCCTTCAGTGCATCTAAGTGACACCAGTCATCGTACGTGCCACGCGTACTCCCGTTTAGAAAAGGTGAAGACAAACCTCTTTCTGTCAATGCTCGCAAAATTAATAAAAAAAAAAGGAAGTAAAGAAAAAGAAAACTTCCAGCTACTTCCTTTTTTTTAAAATTTTTTTGTATTTATTTATGATAGTCACAGAGAGAGAGAGAGAGAGAGAGAGAGAGAGAGAGGCAGAGACACAGGCAGAGGGAGAAGCAGGCTCCATGCACCGGGAGCCCGACGTGGGATTCGATCCCGGGTCTCCAGGATCGCGCCCTGGGCCAAAGGCAGGCGCCAAACCGCTGCGCCACCCAGGGATCCCCACTTCCAGCTACTTCCAACCGGAAATGGGAACTGGGTCTTTGTGACTGTTTAGCTGGAGGCCCCAGGCCCCAGGGGCAAAGTTCAAATGCCACAGTCCAGTGTGGAGCAAATCACAAAAGCTTCAAAAGGCACAGCAACTGCAATGGGGCCTCCAGGAAACACATGACAGAGACGCCCTCCTACCAGAATCTAAAACCGTTTCTAACCCCACAGACAGGCCGAGGCTCGCGTAGCACCAACAAGGAAAAATTCATCTTTATATATATAAGGATTGTCTTTGGGCACACACACAAGGATTCCTCTGGCTGCCACGTGATTTCATGAGAATTCTAATGTTTTCACGATTATTTTTAATCAAGAACTAGAAAGAACAAAGAAGAAGCCATCCATGTAGACACGCCATAAAGAAGTTTCCCAAACAAGCCCGTTTTGGTGTCCTGGTGCAGTGACAACCCCCCCAACTCTGAGTTGCACTCCCAGATTCGCCCCGTCCTTCGCGGCGTGCCCCGAACGGGCTCCTAGGTGGGTGACAAGCCCGTGTCCCAGGGAAATCGCACGGGTACACGTAAGGAATGGCGCTCTACAGTTTGGAGTGGCTTTCCCCCGTGCCTCCCGGTTCACAAGCTGATTGGAAAGGCGCACGGGTTCCCTTGCCGATCCCCGGCCTCCGGAATACCTGCTGCCTCCTTCCAGCCCTGTGTTGCGCTCTAACGTGGGTAAATAGTCAAAAGAAACAAACAAACACCGCGCTGAGTTGCAGGGTATCAGACACGTAAAAGCGTAGGTCCTGTAAAACCAAGATTCGTTTCCCCGGGGGGAGGATTGGGAGGGTGGGGTTCACGGACAAACACCTTCCTGCGGCTCAGGGCTGAGGTTCTGCAAAGCGTGGCCCACCGGGATCCCCGTGCACTGCCCCACGTCAGTGGGTAGAGACAGGAAGGAATTCACAAGTGCAACCGATGCTCAAACAACACGGGGGCCGGGGGCACCCACTTCCGGAGACACACACCCTGCAATATCTGCTTATCACTTTTGAGGGCCCCCAAACCTTCGCTAGGAGACGCCCACTGTTGCGCAGGAGGATCACCCGGTGTGCACGGTGCGTGAGCACAATCTTGGGTGTTGTAAGCGTCGGGTGCTGACTCCTTAGCATGACGGAATAGGGAGAAAAGGGAACGGGATTAAGGAAGTCATTAGGAAGGGGCGCCCGGGTGGCTCAGCGGTTGAGCGTCTGTAGGGCGAGGAAGGAGCCCCGGGATCGAGTCCCGCATCGGGCCCCCCGCAGGCAGCCTGCTTCTCTCTCTGCCTGGGTCTCTGCCTGTCTCTGTGTGTGTGTCATGAATAAATAAGATGTTTAAAAAGTAGAAAACCGTAAGGCAGGAAAAAAGGCACTTAGGGAATCTTGCAGTATTTATGGAAAAAGAAAGAAAAGGGAGCGTGGAGCGCCGTGGGCCGCTGGGGGCAGCGCTGTTGAGGCGCCCAGCGTAGTTGGCAGCGAGGCGCGGGGTGCGGGCGCTCGGCCCAGGGGGGTCGCGGCGGCTCCCGAGGCCCGGTGCGCCCCTCAGGGTGCGCCCAGGCCCGGCGAAGCGCCCGTAGCTACAATGTAGCCGCTCCCAGGCCGCGGCGGATACTTTGTTTGCAAGACACTTGTGCGTCGCCCGAGATCCCCCGGCATTTAGGCTGCGGCCTCCGCGACCCCGGGGCTCGGGGGTGCAGCGCGGCGCCCGGGCGAGCGGAGCGCAGGGCGCGCGTCCCCGCCGGCTCGCAGGGGGCTCCCCGGGGCTCCCCGGTCCGGCCGCTCCCCACCCGCTCGCCCGCGCGCTGCGCACGGAGCCGGCCCCGCAGCCGCAGCTCCCGCGAGCACCAGGGCGCCGGGGCCACGGCCAGGCCTTCCGGGAAGGCCGCTCCCCGCGGGCGCAGGGGAAGGGGGCACACGGGGGCGCCCCGGCCGCGCGCCCGGGCCCCAGGTCGGGGGAGGGACGGAGCGAGGGGGAGGGAGGGAGGGAGGGAGGGAAGGAGGGGGGCTCGCGGGCCCGGCGGGGACCCGGGAGGGGGCGCGCGGCGAGCAGCCAGGGTGCGCTCGCCCCCCCACGGCCCCGCCGAGCTGGGAGCGCCCCCGGCCCCGGCCCCCACGAGCTGCGAGCGCCCCCGGCCCCGCCGGCCCCGCCAGCAGCACCACCCGCCGCCCGCGCGCCCGCGCCCCGCTGACCTGGCTCCGCGAAGCCCCCGACGCAGCGCCGCACCAGCTGCGCCAGCACCACCGCCGCGCCCGCCGCGTACACCCGCACGGCCGCCCGCGCCGCAGACAAAGGCGACATGGCTGCCCGGACGCCGCCTCCGCGCCGCCCGCCGCCGCCGCGACACCCGCCCGCCCGCCCGCCCCCGGCACCCGGAGCCACACCGGCCGGCGGAAACGCGCCCGCGAGGCCCGCCCTCCGCGCCCGCCCTCCGCGCCCGCCCCGCGCCCGGAACCCGCCCGGGACCCCGCCCCGGACCCGCCCCGGACCCGCCCCGATCCCCGCCCCGCGCCCGGAACCCGCCCGGGACCCCGCCCCGGCTCCGCCCCGATCCCCGGAACCCGCCCGGGACCCCGCCCCGGCTCCGCCCCGATCCCCGGAACCCGGCCCGGGACCCCGCCCCGACTCCTCTCCGCCCCAATCCCCCACAGACCCGCCCGAGGACCCCTCCCCGACCCCGGAACCCCGCTCCGAACCCCTCCCTGGACTCGGGGCCCCGCCCCGACCCCCTCCCTACGAACCCTGCCCAGACACGCCGCCCCCACCGCGACCCGGGAATGGAACCCCGACCCCGCCCCGACCCCGCCCCGACCCCGCCCAGACCCCGCCCAGACCCTGCTTCGACCCCGGAACCCCACCCGGGATCCCTCCCCGACCGCGGAGCCCCGCCCCGACCCCCTCCCCACCGACCCTGCCCAGAAACCCCGCCCCCACCGCGACCCGGGAACGGGACCCCGCCCGGAACCCAACCCCGACACCGCCCCGACCACACTCCGCCCTAATCCCCCAGAAACCCGCCCGAGAACCCCGCCCCGACCCCAGAACCCAGAACCCACCAGGAACCCCTCCCCGACCCCGCCCTGACCCCAGAACCCACCCTAGGGACCTCTCCCCGACCCCGCCCCGACCCTGGAACCCACTTTAGGAACCTCCCCCCAACCCCGCCCAGGACCCCTCTCCGACCCCGGAACCCCGCTCCGAACCCCTCCCTGGACCCGGGGCCCCCCCCCGACCTCCTCCCCACGGACCCTGCCCAGACACGCCGCCCCCACCGCGACCCGGGAATGGAACCCCGACCCCGCCCCGACCCCGCCCAGGCCTTGCCCAGACCCCGCCCGACCCCGGAACCCCACCCGGGATCCCTCCCCGACCGCGGAGCCCCGCCCCGACCCCCTCCCCACCGACCCTGCCCAGAAACCCCGCCCCCACAGCGACCCGGGAACGGGACCCCGCCCGGAACCCAACCCCGACACCGCCCCGACCACACTCAGCCCTAATCCCCCAGAAACCCGCCCGAGAACCCCGCCCCGACCCCAGAACCCACCCTAGGGACCCCTCCCCGACCCCGCCCCGACCCCAGAACCCACCCTAGGGACCCCTCCCCGACCCCGCCCCGACCCCAGAACCCACCCTAGGGACCCCTCCCCGACCCGGCCCCGACCCCGCCCTGACCCCGGAACCCACCCTAGGGACCTCCCCCCAACCCCGCCCAGGACCCCTCTCCGACCCTGCCCCGACCCCGCCCTGACCCCGGAACCCACCCTAGGGACCCCTCCCCGACCCCGGCCCCAACCCCGGAACTCCCCTGCCCGACCCCTCCCAGACCCTCTAAGCTTCCCAGACCCCGCCCGGACCCCCCTGGACCCACCTAGGTACTCCTCCCCGACCCCACTCACACCCCTGGACCCCTCTTGGACCCTGACCCAGGACCCCACTCTGACACCAACCAGACCCCAAACTCCTACCCCAGGACCCCCCACTACCACCCCGCCGAGACCCCGAACCCCTGCCTGCTGACCCCTCCTCGGCCTCCCCCATCCTGGACCCCCCACCTAGGACCCTCACCAACCATGCCTGGACCCCGGACTCCGCCCCGGGAGCCATCCGCGACCTCACTCAGACCCTGGATACTGCCCGTGGACCCCTCTCCGACCCCTGCTACACCCCAGAACCTCTTCTGGACTCCGAACGGGGACCCCACTCGGATCGTGACCTGCCCTGAGACTCCTGCCCTAGGACCCCGACCCACTCCCTACCCCATCCAGACCCTGCACCCCTGCCCACTGACCCCTCCTCAACTCCCCCAATCCGGAACCTCACCGCAACCCCTCCTGACCCCTGTCTGCACTGGGAACCCAGCAGGCACCCTAGACAGGGGACCCCCACCCGGATCCCTCAACACAGCTCAGGACCCACCGAAGACCTTTCCACTGGACCATTCCCAGTCCCTAGACACCCCCCCCCATCCACCCTGCACAGACCACTGCTAGGACTTCCTCTGAGACCCATCCCCCAGACCCCTACCCAAAACCTTCCCAAGGGACCCCCACATCTGGCCCCACAAGGACCTCAGTGCCTGCCAGGGCCCGAGACCCCCGCTCACACCCCCTAATGGTAGCACCCCGGGGCCTCCGCACTAACGTCCCTTGCACACACACCAGCAGAGACCCCCCCCCACCCCTGCCAAGTCTGGGACACAGGATCCCATGCTGGAAGCCTCCAGAACCCTGAAGCCTGCACCAGGACCCCCTGGATTCGCCCTCCTCACTCCCCTAGGACTAGGACGGGGACCCACCGGGTCCGACTGCAGGGGGCACCCTCGCCCAGCCCTAGGGGCACCCCCTACCACGGGGGCTGTACCCTGCGGAGGCCGAGACAGTCAAGGGCACCCCACCTGAAGCTCAGCGCTGGCACAGTACAGGCCCCCAGGCCCCTACTTCACTCACCGGGAAACCCGCAGGCCCCCTCGCCAGAAAGTCCCGCACGGGAACGAACACAGCTTAAGAAACTCCCCCCACTTTCCCCCATATCGGAACGAAGAAGCTGCCCCCCTTCAGGAATCCCCCAGACCAGCCCATAGAATCCCAGCTGGAGCCCCTCGGGGTCCAAGCCCCTGCCCCCCCCCCCCGGGCCGCGCATACTGGGCCCAAGCTGACACTTGCTGATAAACCCTGTGCGCTCGGTGCTTCCTTGGATTCGCGGTCGAGGGCACAGCGACCCCTTCCCTCGCGGCCCCTGGACTGCACCTGCGGCCAGGCCAGCTGGGCTAGGAGGGTTCCTTCCGCCTCTGCAACCTCCGGTCCTACAGATAAACTGAGGCCGAGGAGCCTTCCGGGGATCCCCTGCCAGGTGGTCCTGTCGGCCTGCCCCGCGGGCCCAGGTGTGCCCCGCCCAGAGCACCGGGGAGTCACGGTCCCTGGCACCCCGTCCCACTCCCCAAAGGGTTTCCCGCATGTGAGGTCCTGGTGTGTGGGGTGGGCACGGCTGTGACCCTCAGTGTCCCTGGTCCAGGCGGGGTCCATGGGTGGGGGTCCCTAGTCTAGCCCGGGTCAGGGCGGGGCCTGTGGACGGGGGTTGGAGATGCAGGCGGGGTCCCGGGTGGGGGGCCGGGGTGTCGGGGGTGCCTGGGGGGACCTGGGTGGGTGTCTGTGATCTAGGGCCCAGGCTGCGATTCCCACACGAAGCAGGGAGGGAGGGACTTCAGAGCGTTTGTCCGAAAAGCAAAGCGAGCTCTCCGTGGATGTGCAGCCAAGCCAGTCAATGCCCCGGGGGTGACGCTGAAGACCCCCCTTTCCCCTATATTCCCAGGAGGTTTCTGGAGCCTTGAACTGGGGAGGGGGTGCTGAGAGCTGCGGGCTTCCCTAGGTGCTTCCAGCAATGGTTTGAGGGGCTCCCCGGCCCCGTGTGCTCCTCTGGACGGGTTTTACCAGACTTGTCCTAAATCGCCCCAAATCGTGTGGGAGCCCAGTGTTCTGCGGGCAAGACGTCCCCAGGGTGGGCTGCGCTGGTTCTGCAGAAGGCCCAAATCTGGGGGTCGCCCCCCGCCGCCGCCCCTGGGCCCCTGTGGCCGTGGCCTGGAAGGGCCGGTGACCAGGACGTCGGTCGCGAGCAGAATCTAGGTCCTGGCGGTCGTGGGGCGGACACGGCCGTTTCCCAGCGGGCCAGCCTGGGCTCCCCGCAGGTTTCCCGGCACCCCTGCTCCTTCGGTGCATTTGGGGGGTTTATGGGATTAGAACGCCGGCAGCAGGTTAATTCAGGATTACCCGCCTATTTTAAGGTGCGGACGGACCACAGTTACATGGTGAGAGCCACCCTCTGCGTGTCCCAGGGCCCCGACGCCCCTCAGGTGCCCCCGCCTCCCGCGAGGGGTGCATGCAAATCCCAACCGCCTGGGGACAGTGCTTTCCGTGTCACATCTTTCCAAATGGGGGGGGGAGTGAGAATGCAATGAAGACGAATGTGGGGAACCCAGGCCGTGCAGCCAGGGAGTGTCGGGGTTTATTGCATGGATGTGATGGATGGACGAGGCAAAGGTGACCACATGGTGGCCCCGATGACACAGGACCTTCAAGCGTGCGAGAAAGGAGGTCAGTTCCCACGGGGTAACGGGCACAGGGGTCATGGAGCCGGCAGGTGTTTTAGGAACAAGACCAAGAGGGCACCTTGGTTCCTGTAGGAGGATGTGACCGCCTTATTGGAGCCGCTGGGGACCTCAAGCTTGCTGCTCAGGGGGAAGCAGGCTCTGTGCCTGGTCCCCAGGATACGAAGGGTCGTCCGCTGAGGGGACCTCACCAGGGAGGGTGGCGTGGGGTGGAGAGTTAGCACTTCGGGCCGCTCGGGGACGTGCGGGTTTTCTCCAGACCCCAAGGAAGCTATGATGTTTATGATACGGGCCCTTCCAGCACTGTGTGGTTGGGGAGTTGGGGTCGCAGGTGGTGCCACATGGGACGCGGGGGACCCCAGTGTTTCCAAGCCAGGCGGGACCCTGCAGAGATGTCGTGCGCAGCCCGAGGATGTACAGGGACGTACCTGTGGTCGGTTCCTTTTATTTCTAAGTGGGAGTGCCACAATGTGCTTATCCATTCACCTTTTGGGGGCGGGGTTTGGGTTGTTATGGTTCCTAGCTGTTTGGGGACATAATAGGAATACACAATATACCTATTATGTATGTAAATATATAAATATATTATATATTCATATATAATTACATATAAATATATTATCATGCAATATTATAACATATATCATATAATCACATATTATTTGATATATTAAATAACGTTATTTGATATATTAAATAACATATTATTTGATCAAATAATATGTAATATATATCATATAATATATACTTATATATTATACAATATTATATAATTTAATATAGAACAAAAAACAACGTGATGTATAATGTAATGACATATATAATACACACATAATGTGATAATACATGATATAGGAGCATTATGTACAATACCCTAATATATAACAATATTGATATATAATAGTGTGTTATAATATGTGCTACATTTTTATTTATAATTTATAATAATGCAATATCTTGTTATTATAGGACAAATATTATATTATGTACCATATGATATTTAGCATAATATATGAATATATTAATTATATATATTATATCAATAGTATAATAATGTAATGATGTGATATATTTATGATGTATTACATATGTATAATATACATAATATATAATATATTGTATGATAATAAAATATTCTATTACATATTATTGCATTATTATATAGTATATGAATATTATAACATATACACATAAAGCTCCAAACTACTATTCTAGACTATTTAATACTCTCACAAGACACTGGGCCCCTGACATTTTTCACATCATTTTTCCTCCCTATTCATCAGGTGAAATTACTTCTCTTACTGTATATTCAAAAGTACTGATCTGAGGGACGCCTGGGTGGCTCAGCAGTTGAGCGTCTGCCTTGGGCCCAGGGCGTGATTCTGGGGTCCTGGGTTCAAGTCCCACATTGGGCTCTCTGTGTGGAGCCTGCTTCTCCCTCTGCCTGTGTCTCTGCGTCTCTCTCTCTGTCTGTATCTCATGAATAAATAAATAAAATCTTTTTTTAAAAAAAGTACTCATCTGCCATTTTGAGGCTGCAATAAACTGTATTCAGTAAATGTTCTGTTTCCAATATTATTCTTTTGGTATGGAATACCCACTTGGCTCTTTGTTTACTTTTCTCATGAAAATTCCCCATCTGCTCATTCATTGTCAGTATTTTCCTTTAGATCCAGAAAGATTTTTACAGTTTGTGTCTGGTGAAAGCAACCCATGTCCATGGACAGATGAATGGATAAAGAAGATGTGGTTGTGTATAGAGAGAATGGGATATTGCTCAGGCATTTAAAAAAATGAAATCTTGCCATTTGCCATGACGTGGATGGAACTGGAGGGCATTATGCTCAGTGAAATAAGTCAATCAGAGAAAGACAGTTATCATATGATTTCACTCCTGTGTGGAATATAAGAAACAAAACAGATGAGCAAAGGTACAAAAGAGAGAGACAAGCCAAGGAACAGACTCTCGACTCTAGAGTACACAGTGATGGTCACCAGAGTGGACGTGAGTGGGTGGATGAGGGATACAGGTGATGGGGGATGAAGGTGTGCACCTGCTGTGATGAGCACCAGGTGACAAATGGAAGCACTGAATCACTATATTGTACCGCTAAAACCAATATTGTATTGTATGTTAACTACGCTGGAATTTAAATGAAATAAAATAAAATAAGATAAAATAAACGACATAAAAATTAAATAAACAAAATAAAAATAAAATAAATTAAAATTTAAGTAAAGTAGTAAAATTAAATAAAATAAAAGTTAGTGTCTGCTCTTTCCACCATTAAGTCATCTGGGGTTGGTTGATATTGATGATGCTTTTTTTTTAAGATTTTTTTATTTATTTATTCATGAGAGACAGAGACAGAGAGAGGCAGAGACACAGCTGAGCCACCAGGGCTGCCTGATGATGCTTTTTTCATGATTTTAGATGACATCTTTCTGGTTCTTCTTGTCTATCTTTGTTTTTTGTTTTGTTTTGTTTTTTTCATAGGCATGGACGCTGTAGATGGCGTATTTCAGACTCTGCAGAGAGCAGCAGACGGGTAACTCAGCTGAAGTAAAGGAAATGCCGCCTTCCCTGCGGTGGGCAACCCTGAAATCTTTGCCGTATGTTGAAGATTGTCCCCGGTTCCTTGGCACTTCCCTGCACCTGCCTGGTCCAAATCCTCCAGGGGTTTGGGTGGTGCTCAGGCCCAGACGCCACACCACCACCCTGCAGGTCCCTCTTGTATTTCCTTCCTCATTTCCCAAGTACCCGGGCAGCTACCTGTCAGCTCTGTGCTGTCACTTGTAAGCTAATAAATCTGCAGTGGGCAGCCCAGGTGGCGCAGCGGTTTTGTGCCGCCTGCACCCTGGGGTGTGATCCTGGAGACCCGGGATCGAGTCCCACGTCGGGCTCCCTGCGTGGAGCCTGCTTCTCCCTCTGCCTGTGTCTCTACCTCTCTCTCTCTCTCTCTCTCTCTCTCTGAATAAACAAATAAAAGAATTAAAATATTAAAAAAATAAAAAATAAATAAGTCTGCAGTTTCCATCTTCACCCAGGTCAGCTGACTGGGCATGGCCCCATAGCACAAAGGCCTCTGATATGTACGTCTTCCACAGTGTACTTCCTCTTTCTTTCCAGGCGCTTCCTCCTCTGCAATTTCTGCCTGTTTGAGGTCATTCATCACACTTTTCAAGTAGTTTCATTTTGCTTTTTTTTTTTTTTTAATTCCACTGAGACTTTATCCTTGTTCCATCTGGGATGGTCAGCCCAGTAGGAGCCACTCTGCAATTGCAAGAAGTGGTATTCACTCCTTACAAGCGACTTCAAGAACTCACGGGGGTAAGACAAGAACCCTGCTTTCACACATTGGGGCCTAACATTCACTTCTGTGTTAAAAATATCTGATGGTATTGCACAGCTTCGTATGGTGAAGCCTTTGAAATGGGGAGATTTGGGAAAATGTTATAATGATTACGGTATGATTATATGGTGGTTTGTTCATTGTGAAGGCTTTTTGTAGTTATTGGTGGATATTTCCCTCCACTGTTATTACAAAGAGAACGTATTGTCTCACTTCTTATATATGGAGATTGAATCGGAGAGAAATGTTTACTTTTAAAAACTGAAATATTAACTGTGTGCAGCACACAGGGATGTCCCTCCAAACAGTATGGAGAAGACAAGGTCAAGGAGTATGGTTACAGTGGAGACCACTGCCAGGTGGTCAAGGTTGGTGTCCATGGGGATGAGTCAGGCTGAGAGCAGATGCCCTGGATATGATGTGACCACAGAGCCGTGTCACCTGTGTGCTCTTGCTCCCCAAAACCCACAGCCCCAGTCTCATCATAAGAAAAAAAATCACATGAGTAAACCCCCAGAGAAGCACGTCCTACGAAATCCCTGACTGGCACATCTCAAAACCCAAAAAAAATGTCCAGGAGCAAGGCAAGTCTGAGAAACTGTCATGGCCCAGAGTGACTCGAGGACACGGGATGCCTCAATATTATGCGGGATATTAAGAAATCCTAAAAAGGATACCAGAGGAAATGGGAATAATTGAGTAATTATGAACTAGTCAACTATGATGTATTGACTGTATCATGTATTGACCGTATAACAATTTGTTCTGAATTTTGCTTTATCAATCGTAACAAATGTAGCACACCAATATAGGATACTGGCAATAGGAGAACCTGCCACTTTGATTTTGTGGTGATTACAAGCACTTCTTGTACTATCGTGGCCATTTTCTGCAAACGCAAAAGGATTCTGAAACAAACCAAAAAACAAAACAACAAAAAAAACCTGACCGAGTTTAACTACATGCTAACAACTGGAGCTGTGTGTCTGGTAAAGAATCAGCATGACAATCCATGTGGCGCCGAGTGGTCTGCAGACGACACACACACCTTCTGCTATCATCTCAGCCTTCTCATTCCATCCATGGGAATCTGTAGTCCGATTCCATTCATGGGGATTTGTATTTGTAATATCGTGGCTGGGGCCAGCCCCCCAAGTGCCCTAAAAGGGCTGTTCATCCCATGTGCCTGATTCACTTACTTTGTCTAAAACCTGGCCTCTTGCATGGACGAGATGTTTTCCTATAAAACAGCCTTATATGATCTATCACAGAACACCCAGTGTTAAAAATACCCCTTTATTCCAATATCATTGTGCAGATATGAATGCAGTCATAAGAATAATAAAAATGCAACATTTCAGTTATCTGTGGATGGGTGGGACATGCCCACGATCCATCCATTTAGGGCCTTGGTTTCTTCTTCCGAAACTGGACGTCATGCTGGTGCCTCACGGTGGCATTGGAAGGTGTGTGCAACGGTTACCACAATGCGTGTGCATGCATTAAGTGCACAATAAATAGCAAATGCAGGGGTTGTTTTTGTTTGTTTGTTTTTGTGGATTGTGATACAGATCGGGGCTTCCCCTTCAAATGAGTCCAATTGCTCTTGCAGTTCCCCTCATACAGGCACGGTCCACGCAGCATTTTCAGGGGCATCTCCAATGCAGCATCTGAGTGGCTTGTAGGTTGGGGATTTCTGCATGGGGTAGGGTCTCCGCTTCCTGGTGAGGCTCAGAGGTGGGTCCAGAGTCTGTGGGGTAAGGAGGTGTTGTAAGAGGTAGGGGAGGGTGTTTGTGTAGGAGGGGGTAGCAGGCACCAGGGGCCTGTGTGTCCCAGAAGGGTTTTAACGTGGCTGCTATTTCCACCAGTATCCTGGGAAGGTTGGGTTAGGGTTAGGGCTAGGGTCCCTCACCCATGGCTGGGACCCCAAATGGCAGCCAGAGCACAGGGGAGCCCCATCCACGAGGTCCACGTGGCTCAACCCTCCGCGGCGGGCTGAGCACGCTGAGGAAATGTAGCAAGGCACGAGCAACCAGGAGAAGAGCTTGGTCATGCTTTCCGCCACTCCAAGAGTTGGAGACGGGACGGAAGGAACCGTAATCAGTATGTGAGGAAGAAGGAAGGACGGGACCGCGGGTTCCTGCGTGGATGGACACGCGTGTGTGAACAATGCAGGGATTCCGCTACGCAGGGCCCCCCCTCCTAACTAAACGCAACAGGACTCTGGAGACGGCAAAGCTCCATTTATCACCACAAGCAGACTGACCGCTGATTGCGGACACCCCTGGTTTTGTCGTGCAGGCTTCCGAGGCTTCAGAGCTTTGTCGGGTGTGTGCTGCTTGCTCTGAGCGGTGCACCCCCAAGTCAAGGTGCAGACTGCGTCCATCCACGAGCTCTCCTGGGGACACAACCGCCTTACTGGGGTTTCTGATGGGGTGTCCCCCACATGCTCTTGCAACACCACCTAGTCCTCCAGCCTGTCACAGAAACCGACCAACACAAACCCGTATTTCCTTATTTCCTGGTCGTCGGACGTCATGTGTCTTACAACCTGCAGCCGCGTGCTTTCCTAGATACAGAACCACCATGAAGGACTTCAGAAAGTGCAGAGAAACGGGGTTTCCACTTTCCAGATTACTGCGAGATCCACAGGGGTGGGGAAGGGTGATGCGTGCCTGGGTGCCATCAGAGGCCACCGGGAAGGATTAATGCTGTTAATCCCTTTTCTGCACTCCACGGAACACAGAGGCAGGGTCACGGAGAGCTCTTTAAAATAATAATAAAATACGCTGTGCAGATTATAAAAGGCATTTTGAGGATCCTGATGCTTGAAATCCCAGGATGCATGACAGGAGCGACAATCGCCGGTTTAAACTTTTCATTCATGGGTTTGCTCATTCATCGGGGACGCCTCTGGGCCAGATGGGCCCACCAGGAGCGTTGGAGCCCAGGATGGTGGCGAGCAAAGCAGCACTCATGCGAATCCCAGTGCCCTGCGCTTTGACTCCGATGATTTCATCATTTTTAGAAAGATTAGTTGGCATCTGTTCTCAAAGCATTTGTCCAAATGCTTTTTTTTTTTTTTTTGGAAAGCCAAGCACGTTTCCTCTTGGATTACTACAAAAAAAAAGAAAAAAAAAAAAAACCTGGAAACAGATCCTGGTAATGGTTGGACAATGGCATAAAATGCCTGAAGCCAATGATCCATACCCTGGAAAATGGTTCACATGGCATGTTTTATGGGATTTATATTTGTGTATGATAAACACGTATGCTATTTATTTATATTATCTTAGTTAAAATGCTTAAACAATACACATTACATTTCAGTATCTCCTAACCATGCACCCAAAAGGGCAACACAACACAATGCAATGCATGCATGCTCAGATACCCACCAGCCATGTGAATACACACGCTCCAGGAGTGGTGATTCCATGTATTTTTTGGATGTCAGTCTGCTCTTCCTCAGAGAAAGGTATTGGTATTTATGCAAATTAAGTTTGCTATCACTTTTTGGGGAAGAACAGCACGTTGAAGGGGTTGCATGGTCGGTGTGGCTGCAAAAATGCTCAGCATCATTCTCCACTCCTTATCAGATACCAACCTAGGAAGCCGAGGTGTGTTTCCTGACTCGGCTCAGGCACAAAACAGTGTTCGTTGACGTGTCTCTCCATAGTACGTGCCCCTACTTTCTTCCAAAATGATCAGGGCATTGATGGCTGCAAATAACATCTGTACCACCTTTTTTGTTTTGTTTTGTTTTTTTTGTTTTTGTTTTTGTTTTGTTTTATACACACTTTCTGAGTTTTCAAAGCATCTGCAGCCTGAGGATGTGGAGGTCCTGTGGGTGAGTTTGGTGAATGTTCCTCAGATTATGCCTCATCTGACACCCATGCCTTGGCCACTATCCATGAGTTATTTTTTGTAAGATTTATTTATCTATTTATTTATGTATTTATTCATGAGAGACACACACAGAGAGAGAGAGAGAGAGAGAGAGAGAGAGAGGAGAGGCAGAGAGGCAGGAAGAGGGAGAAGCAGGCTCCCCGTAGGGAATTCGATGTGAGACTGGATCCCAAGTCCCCAGGATCACACCCTGAGCTGAAGGCAGGTGCTCAACCGCCAAGCCACCCAGGTGTCCCCCGAGGAGTTATTTCTAAAGCAATGGCTTTCCTTTGCAAAATTTCTTCCAGAAATGCAGAAACACAAACTCTCCTCCAAGTGAAGCCATTTCTTGGCCGACTTAGGTGAATCTCTGCATTAGGGGAGGTTCTGTTACATGTGATCCGGGAGTGATGGCCAAGGACTGGTGATGATGAAGGGTGTGCATCATGAGGGCGAGGCTACAGCAAAAAAGAAGGGAAGACTGGATTGTTCTCCGGGATTAGACCAGCTGTCCCTGCTGGGTTGGACCAACAGTCCGTTGCAACAGTCCCCGTTGGTTTTGCTGAGTATGTCCTCAACATAGTGGGACCTCCCTTAATGCTCACTAAGTATTTGAAAACAAATCCCAGCCAGATACATACTGCAGCAAGCTTGCCAGAGTCAAGAGGGAATGATCCCCTCCATGACTACTATTAATTTAAATTGTAACTGAGTGGTCAGGGTGTCCCCCCAAACCATTCTCAGACTCTCCAGTCAAGGGGTCTCACACAGCCTTGCACCAGAGTGAATCTTTGGAAGAAAGCATGCCAAAATGTTTTCTTTCCTTTCTACTCTCCTGCCTCAGGGCATTGCCATGCTGATAGCATTGACACAGATGATGGCCCCAAGGCTGCAGAGACGATGTTGCCTCTTGCTGGTCTTGAAACAGCAAGAAGGTTTTTCGTGGAGGAGTGGGAGACTGGGTGCTTCCCGCCCCGGTGATCCCATAGGCCATGAAAGGATGTGCTCATTGTGCACGTCCATAGTTATGTCTGTGCAAAAGCATGCAGATCATATCAGCTCCAAGTCCGGGTGCTTTGGAGGAAGTTGGCTAACCTCAGCTTATAGCAAGCAAATCAGACTTGGGAAGACTCAGTGTCCCCCTGGTGCCATAAGCTGTCACCAGGTGGAGCCTACCTGCAGTCAGGTGAGCTGGCTTCACACATGATAGACGCCGGCCAGTGACATCCTCCAGGAAAGAAAGCTGCCTTTGAGATATTCTTCCCAGGTACTGAGACAATCTCCATCGAGCTGAGCAATCACGCAAGTGGGGACTCACACCCCACCTGGTCATGAGTTCTCCTTCCACCTGTTATGGAAACCTTCTTCCCCGGACATGATTTTGGGGCCAGGAAGGTCAAGAAAGGTAACAGGTTTTCCTTCAACACATTAAAAAAAGGTTCAGGTTGGACAAGACTTGAATGAGCCGAATGTTCTTTCATTATGCTTGATTTTTTTGGTGCTACACGTGGCTCTGCCTGAACTCTGTTCGAGTCCAGGTGATTTACTCTGAAATCTGCTGATGTTACCTGGTTCCCACTATTCTTTATGGTCCATGAGTTGACTCAAGGGAATTCATTGCACAACGAGGTGGGGGTGGGTGGGCGGTATTCAAATAAAATGGTGATTGCCACTCTTGCAAACTAGGTAGGATCTGGGGAGGGCTGGCACATGCAAATGATTTGATAAATCACAAGCAAAGTTTCTACAAGAGACAAATGAATAGCATCTGCGAAACAATAACTAGACACCTGTTGGAAATAAGGTCATTATTTTAAGTGTCCAGAATCTACATTCAAAGCTCTGCACGGCCGACCCCGACTTTAAAAAGACCAACAGAGAGAAATCTTTTAAGCTCTAGGAAGTTGCTACTTTTTTTTTCTTGTCTTTTGGCCTCTTTTGTGTGGTGGTTTCAAGGTCCCTGGACGTGATACTCAAAGTTCAGCACTGTCCACGTGATACCTGGTGGGCCATGCCCCCTGTGTGGCCTTGACTTTGTTATCTACACAATGAACAGGGTGGACACTTGACCTTTGAGATTTGCCCAACATTCACATTCTGTTTGTGTTTGTACTAAGATGTTACCTGAGGTTTCTACGTCTGTATGTGTGCACACAGCACCTCATAGCTGCTCTGGGGAATACTGAGCATTCGACTTGTTTAATGTCGAATACACACACACAGAGATGGAAATCCCAGGAGGACTTTGCTTATTCTGAGTTTTTCTTTACCATGTTCCTTTGAGCAGAACAGAGCTTGGCACGTACTAAGTGTTAATGAAACATTTGACAAGTGAATAATGTGTGATGGGTTGAATTGTGTCTCCCTCCAAGATATTTTGATGCTCCGACCCCCAGGACCCATGAGTGTGACTTGTTTGGAAATAGGGTCTTTGAAGATATAATGAGTTTAGTAGAATGTAGTCCCATGGGGTTGGGATGGGTCCTAAATCCAACAACCAGTGGCCTTAAAAAAAGAGATCTGTGGACCAAGGGAAGTTGTCCGTGTGACATCAGATTGGATATTGGTGTGATATGTGGATAAGCCAAGGTGTGTCAAGGATTATGGGCAACATCAGAAGCTGTGAGAGAGACAAAAAACATTTTTTTCCCTTTGGACCTACAAATGGAACCAACACCTCTGGCACTTTCACCTTGGCTTCTGGACTCCAGAACTATCAGCAAATACATTTCCGATGTTTTGATGCCACCCACTTTGAGCGCATTTGCTATGGCAGCCCTAGGAAATTACTACAGGATGCTGTTATAGTTCATGGACCCTGTTCAGAGTCTCAAGCTCAGTAGTATTGATATTTAGGGCCAGATAACTCTTTACGGTAGGAGGGCCTTCTGTTCATGGTAGGATGTTGGAGCAGCATCTCTGTTCTCCATCCACTTAAAGCCAGTAATATATCCCACCCCTAAGTTGTGAGAATCCAAAATGTCTCCAGACATTACCTAGTGTTCCTTGGGGGACAGAATCACCCCATTGAGAACTACAACCCATTAAACTCATTGAACTCTCCGGCCCTCTTGGAACCAAGGAAAAGTCACACACAATAATAGAGACTTCTAAATAAGCACCAATCCCATGCAATGCTGTAATGCTCAAAATCCTCCAGGTACGAGAGGGACAGAGAGTAAGGTGTCCCCCCCCCCATATATACCAGGGAAGATGGCCTCAAAAGCAGGCTTACAATGGCACCGTCCATTGGAGAAGCACATCTCTCCAGCCATGCGCTCTGGCCGGGGTTGATCATGGACTGCAGAAGAATGAATTTCAAAGATGAGGTTGAGAGCTATGCTTCCAATGGGTCATGGCAGCCAGTCTTCATTTTAAAATCACTGGATCATTGTGCGTCAACTATACTCCAATTTCTAAAAAAAATAATTTAAAAGAATAAAACACAATCATTGATTTTCCATATTTGGGACAAACGCAGAATTTAGCCGAGATGTATGTGAGAATTTTTTTTTTAAATCAATAAGTAGCTTGAAGGGACTTATCATTCAACCCATAAGAACCGGGAAGCTTACGGAGAGACTACAAAATCTGCCTGTGGATTTTATGAGTCTGGAATTCACTCTCCTGCTTCGTGTGATATTTGACTTATCACTGTGTTAATTATTTGAGCTTGGTCTCTAGGGCATGTGTGCAGAGGGCTCAATTTTTTTAATTGAACAAATAAATTATTCATCTTAGCTTATTTCCTGTTCTGAGTGTTTTTATGGAGGCAGATGAAAGCTAAAAGCTAATTTATATAACAGATCTGACTGCCAAATCAGTAGTCCCTGCCTTCCCGCTGAAACGGCGAGTCCAGACTTGATGCTCGCCTCTGTTTTTGCGCATTTAAATCTTCTATTTTGGAAGGATATGTACACGTGGACACAACCCCTCAAATTCTGGATGGATGTTTAAGCACACCGAGCGCCCCCCCCCCCCGCGCCCTGAATGCTAAAGAGACAACGAGCCTTCTTATGTTGAGAATAAACCATGGAACTTTACCATCCAATGTGGCACAGCACCAGATAAATTTTTTTAAAAAAGGTTCTGTTGCTCACAGGGAAGCTGCAAAAATATTTTGACATCCTGAAAGCTGGTTCCTGTTAGTGTATCTCTTGCTGTGTAAAGAAAAAAGAAGGAAAAGAAAAGAAAAAGAACAAGAAAATCAAATCTGTCTTGGAACCCACCCTTGATGTAGAAACAGAACACGTTCTGGGGGTAATTTTCATCTCCTGACCATCAGATAATGTTGCTGGTTCATCATGTCAGATCGTTTCATTCACATTTTTATGAAAGGACGTCACTGAACCTGTGCCTTTTGGGGACCATGTCCTGAGTTCTATGTGTTTTGCCCTGGATGTGCATCAAGAAAATTGTACCAAGGATGCAGATGAGCCAAAGGCTCTGGGTGTGCGGGGGCAGGAGGAGCAGGTGCCGAGGGGGCTCAGAAGTCAGGACTTGCCTCAACCCAGAGCAGGTGCAAGGAACAGGTGCATCTGCTCTGTGTCTGGTAGAATCTGTGCAGGAAGGAAGCAGAAGCAAAGACCCCTCCTTGATGGAGTCCCTGAAGAAAGAAGTCATACTGAGCAGTCAGTGGTAGCTCAATGGGTGGTGGTGACCAGGATGTCATCCACCCTACAACCACTGTCCCAGGGACTGGGGTCATCATCTTCTGGAATCTCTTGGTGCTTCCCCCAAGGGACCACCATCTTCTGGCCTCCATGGAACCAAAAGCAATGGTAGGTCTTCCAGGTGAAGGTGACACACTCAGGTCTTTGAAATACGGCAGCATGAAGGGGAGAAGTAAATCCAGAGGGAGGAGACTGGGCTTCATGAGATGCATGAGCCCCCATGGTCTCCTCATTCCCTAATGGGTAAAGACCATCATGGCATTCAGAACCCAGATAAGGTGACCCAGGGTCATGTCCCAGCTCACAGCTGCCTTCTACCCCATTCATGGCTTGCAGATACTGGGTTCGTCCTGCCATTTGCATGACGACCCCACTGGGAATCCCCTCTTGTCCTTCCTGGGTGCTGAGGAAAGACCCTCTGGGCCACACCAAATGGGCCTCTCTTCTATCTGTCAGGGTGCTGCACCTGGTCCTCCCAGAGGGCTGGCTGGCCCCTCCTCTCCATTCCCTTGATCTTCTTTCTTACCTTTCTTGAGGTACATGTCTACTGCCCATGTGCATGCCTAGACCTTTATCTCTATGCCCTTACCTGTACACCTACACCTGTCCTATACCTGTGTCTACACATCTCTTCCTATGGTGACAGGCATATGCCTGTAGCTTTATCTATACCTTTACCTACATCCATTTATATATACGTACATGTACATACCTTTACCTATGTCTATATACCTGGGCTCATGTGGATATACCTACATCCACACTTTTACTCATATGCCTTTCTAGGAACCTCTACTCTATACATCAACTACATGCTTCTATCTGTACTTCATCTATATCCCTACATCTGTCTCCATATAGCTTTATCTATGTCCATAGACTTTTTTAAAAGACTTTCTTTATTTATGTATTGACGAGAGACACACACAGAGAGACAGAGACATAGGCAGAGGGAGAAGCAGGCTCCCTGCGGGGAGCCCAAAGTGGGACTCGATCCCAGGATTCCGGGATCACGCCCTGAGCCGAAGGCAGACGCTCAACCGCTGAGCCACTCAGGCGTCCCTATATCCATAGACTTTTACTTGTCCACCTGTACCTGTACTATATATTTATGATTCTGTACTCAGGTTTGTAACTATCCCTATATGTTCATACTTCTGCCCCTACAGTGATGCTATACCTCTATCACTGTATACTTACAGTTGCACCTGTACCTCTTTAGCCACACCTCTACAATATACACCTATACTGGATCTATGGCTATACCTCTGTCTCCATCTCTCTTGTCTGTATCTCTATACCTTTACCCCACCTCCATAGACATATATGTGTACGTCTGAGCCTCTCCTTCTATATCTGTATCCCTGTACACATACCTCTATTTCTCTATATTTTGCATCTGAAACACTGTTTCCACTCCAGATCTATAAGCACAGCGTCTACCTCAGCCCATGCATGGAGTAGGATGTCGCTAAGCATGGGGTGTTAGCGATGGAAATGTCTTAATGATTTCCAAAAGAAGGAAGGAAGAAGGAACTCAGTGACGAGAAGGTAAGCAACTGAAAGGGATGCCCTGGAGTCAAGGCTCCCACTCATCGATGACAGAGGGAGCTCATGACAGGCCTGGATCCTGGGATAGAGGTGCTGTCCATCTTCTAATGGAGTCATGGCAGCACTCCTCCCGTTAGTGATCCTCTCATTGTCTTGTCCCACCAGACTGTGAACTCTGTAAGAGTGAAGATGCCGATCTTTCTTTGTCTTCACAGGACTTGTCATGGTGCCGGGTAGGCATTCAACACACGTGTGCTGAGTTGGCTAAACGAGCAGATTATTCCAGTCCTAAAGTTAAGAGTAGAGACTTGCAAGTCCATTTGTGCGGTTGTTTGATCAATGTCTATCGCGCCAAGTAGACTCAGGATCCAAGGAGGCGGGAAGTTTCATCTCTCTCCAGTCCCTGTTTTATCCCAGTTCCCCCCATGCCTGGCATACCAGGGGCTCTGAAAACATAAGTGAAGGATGCAGAGAGTGGTATCATTTCAGCACCATGGGTGAGGAAGCAGAATAAGGATTCCCCTCTGCCAACATCTCTGAATATCCAAAGACACTTGTCCCAGAGGAGGTGGATATATAAGTCTGTCCTAATTTTTGTAAGGAAATCTTGGGTGTCTCCAACCAATGGAAGAATTCAGGAATGGGTTAGAATTGGAGGTCCCCCAACTGGATGCCCTTTCTCCAGAATTAAGGGCACTGGGCTTCTGGACCATGAGCCCAGAGAGTTATTCCCACCCCTTCTACCATTTGTCAAGGAACTCAAGTGGTTGACATGGCCAACATTGAATTTCTCAGCGTTTCATGCCTTCCGGGTACCCCCAGCTCAAAAGGATGAGATTGAATGTTTACCTTTGCAGCTGGCAAATGGCTTGCACAATTCCATGGGGAGGTCATTGGCAAGCGGGGGAGAGGCCATCATTTCTCTGGAATGGTCCTTTGTGTAAGGATTTGATCAGTACGACTTTTCTTGGGTTTTACCCTGACAGATCTTAGTCCCTTGCCCAGAACCACAGATTTTAACTCTAACACTATAGTTACCGTGACAATTGAAATGAGACACTACAGCGTGCAGAGTGCCTGGCACGGAGCCTAAAATGTGGAAGAAAATTCAATGAATGCAAGCAGGCTTTCCCTTTCGCTGCCATTTAAACATTTTTATTTTATTCCTCAGCAAGCTTTGGATCCAGATTCTTTCCATCTTTAGCAATACTGAATTGCAAGTGGCTTCTGTCTCAATGGAGGGAGACTTTCCATTCGGTTGGTGTGTTTGCCACTGGGCTCTGCAACTTATTCAAGGGAATGACTTCGAGACCTTTGTTGGAAACCCTACATGTGCCTGGCCTGCCCGCCATTTTGTATTCATTGTGGGCTTTCCTCTCTCTGAGACCAAGTGGGGGCGTCCATCCAAAGGGGTTTGTTTTCTAAGACAGTCACTGAGGTTGAGTTGCCAACATTTCCCGTGTGCACTCATTTAAGAGGCCGTTGTGTGTGTCATATTGTGAATTTTATCTTCCCCTGATTGGATATGTAAAGTCGCCTTGACTATGGTTCCAATCCGTGGTATCACATGTCATTCACCCTTGGTTTTGTGTGGCGTGAATGGAATATGGAAGTGGGAGGGGGCGGGCCTTGTTTTGCAGAGTTAGAATCAGAAACCGGCCTTAGATCTTCAGCCTACTAACAAGTTCACCAACTATCTTGCTCTGAAAAGCTGACAAAACCATCCCATTGAAATTCCAATATGGCGGCTTAATTTTTATTTTTCATTTTTCGACACGATTCCCGGCTGTTCAGAGCATCCCATCATCGTCCTGCGTACCTGTGCGGAGAAAATGGAGCCTTTGTCAGTTTTATAAGAACGAGGAGAGAGATTTAAAATTAACTTGACTTCTGTAGACTCTTTTTAAAATTTTAAGAAAAACCAACTAGAATGAGACATTATTTGAAAAGCTAATTATAATTCATTTTATTCTACTGACTAAAGCAGGTCCCTGTTGGTCTGCTATCTATTGATAGTTTAATAATGTGTTACCGTTTGAATGCATTATTAATTCAACTTTTGAAACCCTTGTAATACAAAGCTTGGCTTTATAAACTCGAGAATAAACTCGCGAAAGTCTTTGGTGTGATCCCTTCGTATCTCATCCTTCAAATAGAAGGACTTTTTGCATTTGCATTTACTCCTTTTTCAAATATAAAACGTAAGACATGTCTTATTTCAGATGTCTTGAATGCCTCCTCTGGTGGAGTCTTTCTCTGTCACCTATAGCATTATTTCTTTTTTTTTTTTTTAATTTTCTTTGCTCTTGTCCGTTATTTTTTTCTTCCTCCTAAGCTGTGTTTTTGTCATAATTTGCCTGTCTGTTTAGGAATTTTCATTTCATTAGGATTTATCGCTTTGAAGCCCTGCTGCTCTTGCAGTGAATCCTTCAACTGCGTCAACATCCAGCTGCGCCTGCCGCCGTTGGGATGGGATTGTTTTCAGCTGGTTCCTGAGTCGTGTCCTGCCTTTGTGTCTTGCAGGCCGGCCCCTGACTGAGTCTTAGATCCTGCTCTTGTATTCTGACTGCAGTTTTCCACCTTGCCTCTTTGTTTTCTGTTTGGGACTCTGACATGTTCTGGAGTCGGGAACTCAGCTGGCCTCTGCTGAGTAAATATTTGGCCCGACTCTACACCAGACGTGGATGTGTGGTTTCCTACTTTATTTTTACATGCGTGGAATTCACTTGTTTTTCTGTGTGCCCCCGTGGGAGGTAAGAGCGGGAAATGGCTGCAAACCCAGCCCACGTGGTGCCATCTTGGTTTGTCCTCCACGCCCGTCCTTTGGCGAGCCTGCCTTGGATCACGGATAAAGTCAACTACAAGGAAAGTCAAATAATGATCATGATGAATGGTCCTAAGACGCAGCTGCTAAAAATTACTGAGGATTCAGGCAGGCTTACTCCTTTCTACCCTGTCATTTGCAGTCAAGAATAGCCAACAGTTGGGTTCATCGCCCCCCAAAGTGGTATTTAGGAGAAGCTCGATATTGGAGCCGCAGGGAGATTTCCATGCAGGACCACCACAGGAGGATTTCCTGGCAGTGGGCAGCCTCTAGGAGGGCCTCCTAGGACCTCCAGGTACTAATATGCACACCCCTGTGCTATCTGGTCCCCATGAGTATGGGGGAGGGGAGGACGCTGTGGCAATGTGGGATGGTGGGAGGTGGGATGTCACCTCCATGATTGCGCTGCACGAGGTGATAGCTTCTGTCTCACTAGCAGACTGTCCCATTGGCTGGCTCTGATGGAAGCCAGCTGCCCTGGGGTGAGCTGTTAATGGAGAGAGGCCCTCACTGCAGGGAATGCAGGGTGACTGCAGCTGACAGCCAGGGTGGATCTGAAGCCCTCGGTGAGCAGAGCTGCAAGGCGATTCCTGCCCACACATCTTGGGGCGCCCCCAGCCCTGGCTCCTGTGCTTGCGTCTTGAAGCTGTGCCTGCATCCTTGATGCCCAGGAAGCTCACGGGTGCAGGCTGGTGAAGCCTCTAAGCTTGAGGGTTATTTGCTCTTCGGCAAGAGATCACTAATGCACACACGTAGGTACGGGTGCTTGGAATGGAAATACGGGGAGGGGGGAGGTTATGTTTTCTTTAAAGATTTTATTTATGTATTTGAGAGAGAGCATGAGTAGGGGAGAGCAGAGAGAGAGGAAGAAGCAGACTCTCGCTGAGCAGGGCGCCCAACGCAAGGCTTGGTCCCAGGACCCTGTCATGACCTGAGCTGAAGGCAGACGCTTACAGGTTTTTGAAAAGAGACTCAGGTTGTCTAGTTGTGCATATAGATGAGCAAGACAAGTGTAGTGTGCGGGGGGGATGTTTGGAGTCTCACACTAGATTGTGTGACCCTAGACATCCCCACATAGTGCTCTCCGCTGGATTAAATCTTCCCAAAGGAAGAAAGCTTTCCACATGAGTGGCCTTGGTGCGGCCCTAACCCGCGCCGCTGGCCGCCATGCCTCCTCCCGAGATTGCTTGGGGGGACTGTCCCATGGTACAGAGTGGGAGGCAGGCACTTAGATCGATCCCACCCTCGTGTCCTATTTGAAACGAGTCTCGTGCAATCGGGCCTGTTTCTGGGTTCGGGCTATCTGTTCGCCAGCAGACATCCCCTGGGGCACATGAGTGTCAGCGGATGTCCTGACCCAGCCTCTGATGATGGAGAATCATGCCTGCGGCCGTGAGCCCGTGCCAGCCCCTCTCCCCTCCAAGCCCAGGAAGACACAGATTTCTCCTGAGCAGGAAAATCGAATTTGGCATCTCATTAACACTCATGGGTGGGTTGTGGTTTTCTCTTCTTGTTTGTTTTTGTGTGTCTGTGGCTTTTTCGGGTGGTTGTTAGTTTAAAAAATGTGCAGAGGAGGTGGGATGTTTTGCAAATGGAAAAATACTGTAGACGCACACACACAAGCGGCGCGCCAACCACAGGTGTTAAGGGATTCAGCAAAGTGTCAGCTCAGCCCACCTGAGTCCAGACAGAGGGCGCCGTACTCGAGGTCGGGAGCCAGCACACCGCTATCTACACCAGCTGCCACTTCAGGCTGGAAGTGGAAGGCAATCAGGGTTGCCTGGGGTCCAGGTGCAAAGACACCCACTCTGAGCCAGCAGCCCGTGCTCCTTCCTTGATTTCTGAAGACACTTTGCTTTATCAGCCAGACCTCAGCATCCTTTGCTCCTTGTCTTCTCTCCCTGCAAGATGAGACCCCGTTGCCTCCACTGTGACCATGACCCGCCAAATCCTGGTCAGAATCCCGGCCCTGCTCACCTCCTGCTCCAAGCTCACCACAAGGAAGCGTTTTTCTCCCAAATGCTTGGGATCTTCCCCACTCCTTTTGTGTGGGTGGATTGTATGTGTCGGCTTGACTGGGCCATGGGGTGGCCAGATTCGTGGATAAACATGATTCTCGGTGTGTGGCTGGGAGGGTGTTTTTGGATGACATGAGCCATTGGACAGGTGGAGCCAGGAAAGCAGAGGGCCTTCCCCCATGTGGGTGGGCCTCGTCTAATCAGGTGAGGTCTGAAGAGGTTGGGGAAGGAGAAACAAGGGGAAAGTCTCCTTCCACCTGAGTGTTTGAGCTGGGAAATATGTCTTCTTCTCCTGCTGTTTACTGGCACTTACACCAGAGACTCCTCAGTCCCCACTTGCAGATGGCAGATCATGGGACTTCTCAACTTCCATAACTGCATGTGCTGATTCCTTATAATATGTATCTGTCTATTCATCTACCTATCTATCCATCCATCCATCTATCTATCTACTTATCTATCCATCCATCCATCTATCTACCTATTTATCCATCCATCCATCTATCCAGCTATCTATCCATCTACCTATATCTATCATCTATCCATATATCCATCCATCCATCCATCCATCTATCCATCCATCCATCTATCTATCTACCTATCTATCCATCCATCTATCCAGCTATCTATTCATCTACCTATATCTATCTATCTATCCATGTATCTATGTATCCATCCATCGATTCTATTATCTATCCATCCATTGATTCTATTATTTATCTATCCATCCATCATCCATCCATCCATCCATCTACCTATCTGTCCATTTATCCATCCATCCATCCATCCATCCATCCATCCATCCATCTACCTATCTATCCATTTATCCATCCATCCATCCATTCATTCATTCATCTATCCATCCATCTATCTATCCATCCATCCATGCATCCATCCATTCATTTACCTATGTATCCATCCATCTACCCATCCATCTCTCCATCCATCCATCCATCCATCCATCCATCCATCCATGCATCCATCCATTCATTTACCTATGTATCCATCCATCCATCCATCCATCCATCCATCCATCCATCTATCTATCCATTTACCTATCCATCCATCCACCCATCCATCTGTCCATCCATCCAACCATCCATCCATCCATCCATCCATCCATCCTCCCATCCATCTTATTGATTCCATGCAGACCCTGATCAGCACACCTTTGCATTCCCTAATCTGCCAAGCTGCCCCTAAACATTCCGGTTCTTTATCCACTTCAAATATTGAAAAACGACATCTCTCAAATATAACTCTCTGTCTCTAGGATATTCTGTTATCTCGTGCCTGAAACCCTATCTAGTGACCCAGAGCCAGTACCAACCACCTCCCTTGGCTCAACACCTAATTTCTGTGACCTCCCACCCCCAACATCACTCATAAAGCCGCCTTGTTATTCCATCAGCACACTCTTGGCACCATGGTGGCTCCTTCCTTTGCCCTAGGACACGTTTCCATTCTCCTGTGTTTCTCAGGTGAATCTAGAGAGGCCTGGGCAGACTCAGAGTGTTCCTGGATGTCTACTGTGCTGTATCAAAACATGTGATAAAAAATCAAAAACGAAACAACACATTTCCAATGATTTCAGGAATGGCTGCTCCTCCAGTGTGGGACTCAGAAACTTTTCCTTAAAAAAAAAAAAAAAAAACACCAGATAGTCAATCTCTCAGAGTTTGTAGGCTAAGAAGGACAGTGGAGAATCCCATGTGGGTTATGTTTTCCATTTAAAACGGCACGGTTTGGGGGGCGCCTGGTGGCTCAGTCGGTTACGTGCCCACCTTCAGCTCAGGTCATGATCTCGGGGTCCTGGGATCCAGCCCCATGTCGGGCTCCCTGCTCAGTGAGGAGTCTGCTTCTCCCCCTGCCCTTCCCCTTGCCCATGTTCTCTCTTTCTCTCAGATTAATAAAATCTTCAAAAATAAAATCAAATGACGTGGTTTAAACATGTAAGAAGCATTCCCTAGCTTGCAAAAGGAGCCACGGGGCTGAAATTTCCACTCCCGTAGGAAAACGTGGGGATGAATCCTTAGGGATGCTGTTCTCTGTTTCACCCCCTGTTTGTTTGCTCGGCACTGAGCACATTGTGCTGCACTGATTTTTTTTTTTTTTTTTTTAGTTATTTTGTGCCAGGCAGCTGGTTACGCATGAGTCGTCCAAAGTGACCCGCATGTGGCTGGCCCTCATTTCCCCGATGGGAGAACATTTGGGATCTTTAGTCCCGGAATCCCGGATGGTTAATAGCTATAAACTTCAAGCATGTGGGTGAGAAGGGTGAGAGCAGACGCAGGACCTATGTCGAGCACCTGGTGGTCCCAACACTGAGCCACTGAGAGGTGCTCACTCCATTCCAGGTTTGCTCCTTCAGGCACCTGTCCCTATTAGTCACAGAACTCCGACCCCCTACACCGGCTCCTAAAGTGTAATTGTGCTTGTAGATCCCTGATAGCTGCTAATAAGCATCCGCCCGAGAAGCCAGGCACACGTCTTCTGAGTCACGGTTTTGAATTATTTACTACGTCCCTTAATTAGAACTGAGGGATGATCCTCTGGATGGATGCAGACGTGTGCATCTTCGAGTCGACGAACCCGGGAGCTGCAGATGATCCGTATCTGCCTGGCGGCAGCAGCAAACTACAGACTCTTTGCTTTCCTTGCGTCCTGAGGCTGCGTGAAAACGCAGGCTTCCAGGTGTCTTTGGGGAGAAATGAGCGATTTATTTGAATTATTTTACTGCTGGAAAAGCACCGGGAGCTGGATGCACGTTTTCTCGGGGTTTCTCTGCTGGGTTTTGAGCTTGTGTTCCTCAGGGTTCGTTGAAAGGTGCGCCTCAGTGATGATGGATGTCTCATTGTGTTTTTCACGTTACATGCTCCTTTTTTTTCTTTTTCTTTTTCTTCTGTTTGTGGTTCAGTTTCTAACCTGGGCAGGTACGATACATGCCACGTGTTGGCGGGTTTATGGAGCTCCAATGGCACTGGCGAGTGACTATCCCCAGACGGGTTTATGTACTTATTTTTTCTCATCTGCTTCACTGAGCAACTGTAATCACCATGTATTAATTATACAACGTGCTAATGCTCCATCACAGAGAATATCCATAAAAAAAAAAAAACAACAACAACCACCACCAATGGGGACACTCGAATGCACAGACACCTATTTTCAGCACACTTCCCTATTTTAAACATTCAAAAGTAAACTACAAGCCGTGTTTCTCACTGATGGCTTTACTTCATTTCCAGCCTGACTTCTAAGGCAAATTTATAATTGATACCAAATTCTATTAGTCGTAAATACATTAGGCACGAGGCGTCCATCCTTCTGCCCTTGGGGGAGAAATATTTTGGAACCAAAATCGTACCTTTTTACTCCAAATGCATTTATTTTTAGCTAGAAGAATTCGGTGGCCAAAAAAAAAAAATTCTTTTTTTTTGGAAATAATCCAATGCTTTCACATAGTACAGCAGCTCTGTTTCGGCTTGATAAGGCATTCAGGTGTTTGCAAAATATTTCCATCCCTACAGCGATGGGAAAATTGGCAATGGTACTAGCATGGCATTTTTTTCACACAGAAATTTTGTCAGTTAAAAGCTGCCTGGATGGCGCCTCTGGCTTGAGATTTTTACTCACGTCCTTACAGAGCTGGGCTGGTCCTTCACAAACGTTGGGATTCTGTGCAAAGCTTGAGGTGTCCTACAAGGTTGGGTATGCTATTTCTTATTTAGGATTTTTTGTATATTTATGTATATTATATGGTATATTTATGTATATTATATGATAATATACATAATAATATTCCAATATATGATAATAATATATAATAATCCTATATATATGAAATATCAATTGTTCATTATTTTAATAAGTTTATTTTTGCTTGATGTCCTTCAACCACAGTGAAGCCAGTTAGACCCAGGAGACCCTGTGACTCTATAACAACTTTCCCGGATCCTGAAGATCCTGGAATTTCTTCCCAGGTTGCACATCTGGGGCTTGCTTTCTTTTCTTTCTTTCTTTCTTTCTTTCTTTCTTTCTTTCTTTCTTTCTTTCTTTCTTTCTTCCTCTTTTTCTTTCTTCTCTTTCCTGAGAAGGTTTTCATAGGCACATATGGTAGTTGGAACCTTTGTCTTTGCAAACACAGCTCTCTGCCTGTTTGGGCAGAGCAGTGACCCTACAGCCATCATCTGCAAACCCAAAGTCTCTCCTCGGCCCCATGTGAGCACATCCACCATGCGGGAGACTCCGTTCAGTTACCCCAGAACACACACCCATTCCGATTGGTGCAGAGCTCATGGTGGTGTACCCTCTGACCTGTGCAAAGATGCATTGAGGTTTCAGAAGCTTTCTGGGACCATTCATGATACACGAGCGTGAGGTGGGGGTGGGGATGGGACAACCCGCTTGGATTTTGCAAAACCTCATCCACCAAAGACAGATAATGCATTGATCTGAGTGGGTGAAAAGCCCCTTCTTTAGGTAACCACGCCTTGTGGTAGATGGAATCCTCCTCGTTCATAGGCAATGAGTACATTTATTCCAGAGCCACCAAACAAGCAAGCATGGGTATCATCCCCTCAGCTCTCATGTGACCCCCAGCATCACAGACTCCCTCAGATGCCCTTTGGGTTGAGTGACAAGCTGTGGGGTAGTCATGGCTGCATTAGGAGACGTGACCCCCAGCATCACAGACTCCCTCCGATGCCCGTTGGGTTGAGTGACAAGCTGTGGAGTGTCATGATTACATTAGGAGATGTGACCCCCCCCCCCCAGCAACACAGACTCCCTTGGATATCCACTTGAGTGAGGATTTGCAGAGGGTCATGGTTGCATTAAGAGATGCAAAGGAGAAAGTATGACCAGGACATGCTCCCCAGGCTGGACGGAGCTCCCACCTGGCACTGCCCGGAGCTGCCACCCAGGGTTACCATAGCCACGTAAGCACAGGTAAGTCAGCCCAGGTGCTGTGTCCAGAGGCCACCGGTGTATGCAAAACAGAGTCAGAATACTGGAAGGAGATTTGACATTGCCTAGAAAAATTCTGTGAGACTGAAAAGGTGGTGGTGGCCTGTGAGCATCTCTGAGGAATATTTAAGAGCGTGTGAGGCTAAATTGCACCAGAAGGTGTCACAGAACTGAGAGTTGGCATAGCACGTGTGTCCAGTCTCGTCATACAGTCACAGACGAGCTTTATCCACACCTGTCACTGTGCATTGGCTTCTGGATCCCACATGCTTTTCCCTTTGTAATGCTATTCTCGTTGGAGGAAAATGTGTCATTCTTAGCCAAACCCTGTATATCTGGTCAGCCAGACTAATAAGCTAATTATGTGAGAAAATTGTGTCAAGGCAGAAATTGCATTCAGCTGTAAAGGCATAGGAAAGCTTTGTGCAAGACAAAAAAGGAAGAAGAAGAATGGCATTTATTTTGATTTGGGGATTCAGTGACTCTCCAAGATTGCATAAAAATTAATTTGGGGCAGCCTGGGGTTAGCGGTTTAGCGTCGCCTTCAGCCAAGGGTGTGATCCTGGAGACCCGGGATGGAGTCCTGCATTGGTTTCCCTGCATGGAGCCTGCTTCTCCTTCTGCCTGTGTCTCTGCCTCTCTGTCTCTGTGTCTCTCATGAATAAATAAATAGAATCTTTAAAAACTAATAAAAATAAAATAAAAATAAAAAACTAATTTGGAGATGCAATGGTGCTTCCGTGGTTCTAAGTAGCAAGGGTGGTATGTTTCAGAGTCACACGTAAGTGCACAAATGGGGTGCTTTAAAAAGACGGGGACGTTTATTAAATATTTTATATTTTATTTATTTTTTATTAAATATTTTAATGTATATTATTTGATAGCGGCCTCATGCAACTTCTGCAAATAAAAATGTGTATTTATAAAACCTGAGGCTAAGACTCTTGTTAGCACCAGGGTGTTGTAGACCAGCTAAGGGGTGTGGTCCACAGAAAGAAGCATGTCAGTGGGCACCACCCAGTGAGCACTGAGATCACACACTTTCCAGTGCAAAATTACCAGATTATCCTCTCTCACTGACTTCGGTGTTTTCCAAACTCTGCTGAGTGATTCCTTCTAACACAAATCACCCGGGAAGCTAATTGTGGTGCCAGCGGGAAATAACAAAGGCTCTATGGGCCAAAATACATAGGAAATGCTGGTCTACAAGAGCTGAGGTCTTTACTGCAGCAAAAAAGTGTCCTTTAGGGATCCCTGGGTGGCGCAGCGGTTTGGCGCCTGCCTTTGGCCCAGGGCGGGATCCTGGAGACCCGGGATCGAATCCCACGTCGGGCTCCCGGTGCATGGAGCCTGCTTCTCCCTCTCCCTCTGCCTGTGTGTGTGTGTGTCTCTCTCTCTCTCTGTGTGACTATCATAAATAAATAAAATTTTTTTAAAAAGTCTCCCTTATACAATATTTATTTGCAAAAATGCAGTGAAATCTTCCCTAAGGGACAGATATTACGGTACCGTTCTCGGCTTTCCCCGACGTACCTGACTACAGGATGCTTTCCTGGCTTGGGTCATGTCGTTAACATCTGGATCAGATTGGATCCCAGGGAATAAAACCATTAGAATCCTCAGCGGGTTACCTGGTAGACTAATAATACGGCTCGTATAGTTGAGTAGATGCTAATAGGGCAAGAGGAGAAGGCCTTTGCCAAGGAAGTTGCAGGTGAAATACGCACACGCCATGTGCCTGGAAGTGGAGTGTAAGACAGACAGACACGCATCAAATGCATGCATCACAGATACGCACTTTGTTCATGTGCTAAAATCTTGTGTTATCAGAGTTATTTTTCCTGAAGTAATGACTTTCTTTCATCCCTCCAGGAAAATCCTTCTCCATCTACAAAAAAAGTCTCTATGACTCTGCGGAAGTCCTGCATGTGTCCAGCATACCTAAGGCACCTGATATGAGGTTTGCACTCAACGTTTAGATGCGTGGTGTTGAGACGGGCAGATTTCCAGGGAAGTGTGGACGTGCAGCCTGGAGCCTCGTGACGAAAACGTGCGCGACGGCAACTCCCTACACAGAGGCTGTGGCCCTTCCTTAAGGTATTTCTGATCATTGGGGGCACCTGGGTGGCTCAGTTGGTTGAGCCTCTGTGGTTCAGCTCAGGTCATGAATCCGAGCCTTGGAACGAGCCCTGTATCAGGCTCCCCGCTTCTCCTTCATCCGCTGCCCCTTCTCCAAACTCGTGCCCCTTCTCCCTCTGTCAAAATAAATAGATAAAAATCTTTTTTAAAAAGATGTTTCTGATATTGAATTAAAATAACAATGAGGGCAGCCCGGGTGGCTCAGTGGTTTAGTGCCGCCTTCCACCCAGGGCGTGATCCTGGAGTCCCGGGATCGAGTCCCACATCGGGCTCCCTGCATGGAGCCTGCTTCTCCCTCTGCCTGTGTCTCTGCCTCTTTCTCATGCATAAATAAATAAAATCTTAAAAAAAAAGAACAATGGGAACAGGAGATTGAAGGGGTTTCTTTTAAATCCTTGTGGAGGTCCTAGAAATGATGCATGGGGTACACATGGTCCTATCGCTTCCCCCTCTGAACCACACTATTTCTGGAAGACATGCAGGTGATATTGGAAAACCTGCAGCACCTCCGTCTTTGGGAGAAATTAAATGTGGGGAATGTGTGACACGCTCTGAAAATTGTAGGCTCTAGCCAAGGAAGACGTCCAATAATTAATTTTCAAATCGTTTGGCTCGTCAGGGCATATCTCCAATTTCAATTAATAGGGAACTGGGGCATTCCCTCTCGTGGTTACGTTGTCCAAGAAATTTTGGGGAAACAATAAGCGTGTTCCAAGACCTGGACAAACTCACCGGTGCCTGTGAATGAGTCTGGAGTCTACCATTGAGGTTCCCTTGACTGCCAGCCCTGAGAAACCCCAAGGAACCGTGGGGACATTATTCTGTCCAACACTTTTCAAAGGATGAAAACGGTGCTGAAACGCACCTTTGGCTTTGTAGCTCAAAGCGCTGTCTTCGGACGAGCAGCACCGGCATTGCCTGGGACTTGGTTGGAAACACAGCATCTTGGCCTGTCCAGACCTGCTCAGGCTGACTCCGTGGTTAACAAGACCCCTGGGTGATTTGCATGCATGTTATGACCTGAAAAGGCGGCCTCCGCAATGATGTTTGCTCTGGTCCGTTCAAGTTGAAGACAAATCTATTAGTCTCCTAAGGCTGTTGTAACAAATGATCACCAGGTTTGTGGCTTAAGTCAAAATAGTCTAAAATCAGGATCACAGGACCACCACAAGGGCATTGGGACATGGATGTCTTTGGGGACATTACTCTGTCCCCAACACGGTGATCGGGATGTGCGTATCTCTGGGGACATTATTCTGTCTACCATACGGAGATTAAAATGCACTGATCTTTGGGGATATTAGCACATCCACCACATGGGAATTAGGATATGGACGTCTTTGGGGACATCATCCCATCTCCAATACGGGGACCAGGAGATGGAAGGCTTTGGAGGCCATCATCCTCCCTACCACATAAGGTGAGGCCATTGGGTTACCAATGAGGCGACAAAGGATTTCCTGCCCCTCCACATTTAGAACAGGGATTCTGGAAATTCAGAAGTGTGTTCTGGACTCATCGTGGTTGCCCTAGCTCAGGACGCCAGGTTGGCTCATTTGCTTGAGCATCTGACTCTTGGTTTCTGCTCAGGTCATGATCTCAGGGTCATGAGATGGAGCCCCAGGTTGGGCTCTGTGCTCAACTGGGAGTACAAGATTCTCCCCCTGTCCCTCCCCCTCATCCTCCCCCTACTCTCTATCAAATAAATAAATAAATAAGTAAAATCTTGAAAAAAAAATGAAAGAATTCCCCTATTTCAACCACTCACTGGTCTTGTAAGAGTTACAGACTCTGAGCCACAATGCTTCCTACTAGAAATGGGGACACTTCCTTGCCTAGAAAATAAGATTAATGGGGCAGTCAAATGACAAGCCCCATGTGGGAAGCTGTGAAGGGTCAGGCAAGTGTAGCCTGTCCCAAGCTCGTGAAATAACAAACACAAACTAGCCCAGAAAATAAGAGTTTACTTTGTGATGAACCATCTTGCCCAAAATTGCATGGTGCTCGTTTGCCTTTCAACCCGGGTCTTTGGAGGACTGTCCCGTTTCTTTGCCTAAACTCACCAGTCGTCAATGGAGCCATTGCCCATTGGAACGTCGCTTCTTCACATCTCCGCCTTCAGCAAGAAGGGCCGGCTGTTTCCGAGTTCACTGGGAATTCAGGGGCAGAGAAGTCTGATGCGTTCTTGACCCGTTCCCTGGAGCAAAGCTTTTACACAATAGAGGTGGTTACTTGTGGGAACTCATTGCGGAAAACAAGCCGGGCCTGCCCGCCTAACCCGGGAGGTGGGGGTGGAATGTGGGAAAGCCACTTGACTGACCCGCAGCGCGAAATGCACAAGAGATGCATCACAGAGAAGACAGGGGCAGCACCCCAGATGGATCGCTCAGATGCATTACTATTCCCAGAAACCGCCAGCACCGTGCACCTGAGCAATCTTCCCGCCTTCTTCCATGTGATTGTGTGTAGCGTGTCCCCGACGTAGATCAAACCAGGGAAAACCAGTTACAAAGCGGCGTTAGCAAATCGTGGAGGGAAAAGGAACTTTAAGGAAAAACGAACCGGTGCTAAGTAACGTGTTATGTAAACAGCAAACGAAGATACAAAGGGAATTTTATTTTTTTATTTAAAATTTTTTTTCATTTATTTACGATAGTCACAGAGAGACAGAGAGAGAGAGAGAGAGAGAGAGAGAGGCAGAGACACAGGCAGAGGGAGAAGCAGGCTCCATGCACCGGGAGCCCGACGTGGGATTCGATCCCGGGTCTCCAGGATCGCGCCCTGGGCCAAAGGCAGGCGCCAAACCGCTGCGCCGGCCAGGGATCCCACAAAGGGAATCTTAAATTTTTTCATTAAATCTTAAAAATGAGTCTCACGAAGCTGACGGTTTTTAGAACTGGCTGTTGAAAGAGGCAGAGTCTGCGTGGGGTGCTCCCTGCGGAGTTCCGTGAAAGATGATATCCAGAGCTGGATTCTACGCAGAGCAAAGTGCATCTGCCCAGAGGGCTCAGGACTCGGCTTTAAAAAGAAAAAGTCTGGATTGGTTGCCTGCCAACGCTAGTAGGTGATACTGGAATTCTCCAGCATCTACACGCTAATAGGGCCACCTTTCACCGTGTTTCTTGCATCTGCCCACCTCAGTGGTGTGGAATAACTAACTTAATCCAGGATAATTGGTTGTTTTCACTGACACAGCAAACCCTGGTCAAAGGTGCAGTAAGGTGGATAATATAAAGATAAGTAAGAAAGAAAAGGCATGAGATCTTCCAGGCGCTGTGAAATGAGCGACGTTTCGAATGTAAAATATCTCAGGCTCGTTCAGTTGCTTGTCGACGTGGGAGCCACAAACAGGACTCCTGCGCTCTCCGGATTTCTAGAGTTAGGACGTGCTCAGTTGTCGGGCTGAGAATGTTACTCACTGACGAGACAGTGAATAACATTCAGTATTGCAACCTGCCGTTTCCAATTTCCTGAACCATCAGGAGAATATAATCCTTCTCTTCAGTGTTATTTATGAACCATAACTTTTGAACCAATTACACGTGGCCAGAATGTAATCTCTTGTGTATAAAGTCATGGGAACTCTCTGGAATCTAATTGTCTCTGGAACACATAGCTAAGCAGAGAGAACTGTAAAGGGATCAACACATACTGTGCGGAATATGTTTTGTGATTTCTTTATTTTTATAAATTCATTTTTTATCGGTGTTCGATTTGCCAACATACAGAATAACACCCAGTGCTCATCCCGTCAAGTGCCCCCCTCAGTGCCCGTCACCCAGTCACCCCCACCCCCCGCCCTCCTCCCCTTCCACCACCCCTAGTTCGTCTCCAAGAGTTAGGAGTCTTTCATGTTCTGTCTCCCTTTCTGATGTTTTGTGATTTCTTTGCATCACGAGCTTGTGTTTCTCTCCAGGGGTATGATTCCCCTCAGTGTGACTGGGAACACAAGTCTCTTCTAACCAAGTTATTCTCTTCCTCTGGGTCTATTCCTTGGTGAAAATAAGAATACACCTATAAATAGTCTGCAGAATGATCTAGATTAGGCCAATTCATTCACTGATGGGTGCATTTATTATTTAATGAGTATCGATTCCCTAGGCTATGGCAAGGGTTGAAGTAGGTTTGGATATTACATAGGTGTAAACGTTTGATTTCAGAAAGTAAAGGATGGATAGGTGGGTGCTTGGATGGATGGGGTCGGTGGGTATGTGGATGGATAAACGGCTGGATAGATGGGTAAGTGGACTGGTGGGTGGGTGGAGGAATGTAAGGAAGCATAGGTTGATGATGGATAGAAAAATGGATGGATGGATGGATGGATGGACGGACAGATGAATGGATTGGTGGGTGGATGGATTGGTGGGTAGATGAATGAATGGATGGATGGAATGGGTGGATGATGGATGGATGGATGGATGGATGGATGGATAAATGGGTAAGTGGACTGATGGGTACATGGATGGATGGATGGATTGGTGGGTGGATGGATTGGTGGGTAGATGGGTGAATGGATGGATGGACGATGGATGGAAAATGGGTGGATAAATGGATGGATAAGTGGATGGTGGGTGGATGGAAGGATAGAGTGATGTATAGAAAGATGGATGAATGGATGGATGGATGGATGGATGATGAATGGAAAAATGGGTGGATGGATGGATGGATACATGGGTGGTTAGATGATAAATGGACTGGGGGGTGGATGGAGAATAAATGACTGATGGATAGAAAGATGGCTGGATGAATTGAATGGATCCACAGCTGGGTGAGTAGATGGGTGGGTGATGGATAGGTGAAAGATTCTCAACTTCGTGGCTTGCCGCCCATCCCCTTCCGTCCTTCAGGCTGTTAGCTGAGGCTATGGGTAGGTGTGCTGTTGCAGGGGCCCCAAGGATGAGCTGTGTTATCGTGGGCATGCAAGTCAACCACTCTGCCCCTCCGCTGTCACATGCTTAAAGCAAACCCATCCACAGTGCCCATCTCACGGGACTGTCCTGAAGGCTTTGTGAGGAAGTCTGGGTCCCGACGGCGTAGTGAGAGCTCAGGACAAGATACCACAACGGAGAGAGTGTGGAATGTCAGTCAACACGGGGAAGACGGATAACCGTGTGCAAAACCCGAGAACAGTGAGCTGTCCCCTCTCACACGGGTGCACAAAATCATCTAAAAAGCCAGCGAGAATGTCGTAGGGGGTCAACACATGGGGCCTGCAAGTGCGACACACAGGAGTTCGCATCACACCTGCTCCCGGCTTGCGCTTCCCCGGGATCAAGCAACTTCCGTTCGTCAGCTCCCCAATCTGTAAAGGATCGAGAGCACCGCTCCCGTCCTCGCAGGGGTGAGAGGGAGTAAATGAGGCAGCGCTGGCTAGGACACCGTAGTGATGATATGTTTTTCATGCATCCGCGTGTTACGACAGCGCGGGCGCTAAGTGGCAACGCTTATGCCAGATCAATGGCCTCCCTGACTCCTAGAATCGACTCCTGAGAACGGATCCTTCCACGGCTTCGTTTGCAAAGGAAGGCAGGCGCGTGTGGGCGTGACTTCTCCTGGGTTCTCCCAGAGCGCTGAGGTTTTGCAAAACGTACTGATGCTTTGGATCTGAAAACATTTATGATGAGCACCAGACACCTAACAATAATCACTATTTTTTTTTTTTTTTGCTTCATCATTTCTACGATTTTTGGCGCGCGTCCTGAATTTATCGTAGCCGAGAGTTTCCATGTGAATCTCGGAGACAACCGTCTTCCCATCCTGTCACCGCTGCCACGGCAAACACAACTGCAACCTCTGATGGGGCCATTTCCGTTTAGAACGAGAAACGTCCCCTTGCCACTCAGATTTTTAGACAAGGTCTACGATCCTTTGTCTTTTTCTAACATAAGGTTTTCAGAGAGGACTGTAAATTCTTATCTTCTTAGCCAGCGTGCCTGGATAAACGTACACCCTGTGACTTAATGAGATAACCCTGCCCTCTTAATTCAACAGGCTTCTCTCACGTAAGGTCACAAACATCTTTTTTTTTTTTTTTGTCCTAACTTTGTTCCTTGGTGAAGTGAAAACGTTCAAAATAACAGTCGCTGGGGATCCCTGGGTGGCGCAGCGGTTTGGCGCCTGCCTTTGGCCCAGGGCGCGATCCTGGAGACCCGGGATCGAATCCCACGTCGGGCTCCCGGTGCATGGAGCCTGCTTCTCCCTCTGCCTGTGTCTCTGCCTCTCTCTCTCTCTCTCTGTGACTATCATAAATAAAAAATTAAAAAAAAAATAACAGTCGCTGGCCCATGTGGAGAATGTACACCGTAGTCGTTAACGACATTCTACGTGCATGAAGATACTTATCACGCTGGCCACATACAGTAGGCTTCCTGTTATTGTATCTTGGTGGGCTTTTTGAAATTTTGGTCTAAAAAAATAAATAAATAAATGTTCGGTCTATTTAAATTTTTTTATATTTAGATTCCTTTAGTTAATAGTGTATAGTTAGTTTCAGAAGTAGAGGTCAGTGGTTCATCAGTTGCATATAACCCAGTCTCATTGCATCCCGTGCCTTCCTTCATGCCCATCGCCCGGTTGCCCCATCCCCCACCCACCCCCATCTTCACTTTTCTAATCGGGTCCCAGTGATGAGATGCTCAAATCTGACTGTAAGCCGGTGAAGCCTGAGTCTAGAGCATGCTCTTAGCTAGGACTCCCCAACCCAGGGGGTCTTCCCACCTTCTCCCACACCTGTTGAAATTAGGGGAATCTCTTTTGCATAACGGTCATGACATGTCTGGCACCACTGAGGATTCTCCACATTTAGGCCTCCTGGGGGGTCTTTACGGCACATCAGAAAACATGGGGGCCGGGCTGGCGATGTCAGGACTCCCTCCCTCCCCGTGCCTGGGCGCTCAGCCCCTGACAAATCCCCCAGGTGACCACTGAGGCAGCCACTTCACGACCACGTCATCTGCTGCCTTCCATGAGCCATGCCCCACATCAAGGAAACCCCCTTTCCAAAGGGAACATGATGCCCCCACCCGGTCCCTCCCAACACTGGATCCTTGTAGATACAGAAAGTAGCTCTTAGCCCAGCTTTTCCCATATTTTCCTTCTCTGGGTTAAAAGTAAAATGAATGCATTCTAAGCAGAAGCGTTAGTTTTTTTTTTTTTCCTCACCCAATTATAATTGCACTTGTTATGTGTTTCCGTCCTGATCTGGGTTGCGTTGAGGGCCTGCTTTGCATCTAATAGGGGGGATGTGTCCCCTAGAGGGGCAGCTCAGAAATCAGGCACTCGCCCCGTGAAAACTGAGGGCAGTGGGCCTGCGCGGTTCTGTAGGACCAGAGGTGAGGGGCTTCCTGAACCCTCCTGAGATACGGGGAAAACCTGACCTCATTTAGGAAGATGACCTCAGAAGAGCTCTGGTGTTAAATTCAAAACCAAGTGTTTGCCGTTGCTTTTTCATCCTGGTTGTTTTAATAGAAACAACACCCTTTCACGCCTATCAGAAGCACTCGGGAGTGCAATGAGAAGTGTCTCATTCTGCAAAGCACGCAGAGACTAGACGACGCCAGCCTCATGTGATCAACGCCTTCCTGCCCTGGCCCGTCTCCTGTCTGCGGGGACACTGAACCCTCTCTCTGCGTGTCCCAAGCGCTACCGTGCTGGCGGGCCCGGTTGCCACACTTGTGTTACCACAATGACACAAAGATCTGTACCTACGCCGTGCGGTTTCAAAAATATTTTATTTTCTGGAATAGCCATAATGTCTCAGCTTTGTCTTTGTGGCCTCCCTCCGCGTGGGGAGGCGGAAGCTATGACAGGACGACACGGAGGCGCCATACATCACACCTGCGAGACAGAACGATGGTAGCGTTAGAGGAGAGTGTATAAAATGCTCACCAGGGTGCATACGGACAGGATGGGGGGTGGGTGGGCGTTGCCGGGTTGCACACCGCCGAGTACATTCATGGAGACGCGTACACGCCCCGCGTGGCAGGGCCCACCTGAATTGTCATCTGGTCTCCCTCGGGTTTTCAACCAAGCAGAGGAAAACGACCTCAAAGTCCTCCGTGGCTGCCAGACGGAGGGCAATGCAACTTCTGCCACATGATGCCATTTAGAAAGTGCCTGATGCATTGTAGAGAGTCCAAATGTAACTAACGCTAGGCGTGTTTCTAGAATTTTCCACAACTCTCTTCTTCGTCCATGTGCAAAATCTCCAGTCTGTGTCTTACGGGGTCATTCGTTTCTTCCAGAGCGTGGTTCCTTCTCCTTGCAACAGACTGACAAAGATATCTGGGATATCTTGGCAACCAGGGGGATGGGGAGTTCCTTGTGTCTCTTCCTTTGAGCATTTGCTCTGCACACAGGAGGAGGCCAGAAAGCACTGGGGGCGGTTCGTGAATTTTTTTTTATTTTTATATATATATATATTTTTTTACAGCATGGATTGCTTCTGAGATGAAGTGTGTCCGGCCCCAGTTGCACCTACCTTACGGATGGTATAATCTGAAGCTGATTGTCCTCTGGACGTCTCTAGCCGGGAATAAGAAGAGACACTTCCGATGGGCTGCCCTACCGGCGTTGGAGCCCCTGTGAGTTACGACTATGCACAAGGGGAAGGCTGATGAGAACTTCACAACAGAGTGGGCCAGGCGGGCGGGCAGGGATGGCTGGATGGGACCACTGGGGTGTATGGAGGTTACAGATGCCAGCATGGCCCCGGAGGAGACACTGCCCATGAGTCCTGACCGCCTGGTAATGGCTTGGCAAGATGAGTGACAGGGGGGTGGCCTTCACCCTCACTGGTGGTCACCCCACCCTTCACCCCCACAATGCAGCTGGGATGGCATGCTGGTTGGCAGTCTCCAGAAAAGGGCTGAGCAGTGACCTCCAGGGATCCACCCCTCGACATTGGAGTCCTGGCCTGCCGGTGGCCCACGATGGAGATGTTCTCATAACCTCTTGACTTGTACCTGGAGAACAGGTGAACAAAGGCTCCACAGCCACCGGAGCTCTCCGTCCCTTCAGGGGCCCTAAAAAGGCAGAAAGAGAAAAAGAAAGAAAGAAAACAAATGTGTCAGAGGAAAAACAGGTGAGCAGTCTTCACGGCTACTGAGAAGCACTTCACCCAGTGTCCACATCTTGGTTCCTAACGCAAGCTCAAATCAAAGAAACCGGGGCTCCCTGGAGAACTGGCTAGTTCCAGGACCCACACTTGAAAGACAAAGGATGTGCCTGGAGCATCTTGTAGTCCTAGAAGGCGAGGAGACGCTCAAAACCCAAAATGTTTGGGGACATGTCAAAGGGACGCAGAAGCCACCCCGAAAGAGGTGCCCAATGGCCAACACTGCGACACTTTGAGAATAAAAATGAAATGCCATTGGGTTGTCACCCAACAGGTAAAATAAATATCCACAGGAGCCCATACCGATGCACCTACATGATTGCATCACACCAACAAATGGGGGAGAAGAGACAAATGTCCCGTGCGGAAGAATTCCAAATAACTGACGTAGGGCCTCCACCCTCAAGAAGGTAAACTCCTAATCCTTAAGTGTGGGCTGTACACAGTGACTTCCTTCCAAAAGGAGGAGAAACTGGACCAATAGAACCTCAGCCAGATGGTCACGATCAATACCCACAGCGGTAAGTCATGCTGACAGTAGGTACCTTTGATAAAATGTGCCCAGAATGGCATTTCATTTCTGTGGTCCTCCCCTCAGAAACCGATCACCCCAGTCTGCTCATGGCCAAAACCTCAGACAAATCCCCATAGAAGACATCCTTAAAAAAAAAAAAAAAGCCTGACCAGTCCTGCTCAAAGCTGTGAAGGTCATCAAGAACAAAGAATATGAAAAAAAATAAAAAAAAAGAACAAGGAATATGAGGAATTCCTCAAGAAATTGTCGAAGAAGCATCACAACCAAGAGGAACCTAAGGAGACATGACAACTAATGAAATATGGCATCCTGGATGGGTCCTGGGGCAGGTCAAGGGCACTAGGTTAGAAGTAGTGACACCCAAATAGAAGTCTGGGATTTACCTTCACAAAAAAGGCAGGAGGGGGCTTGACATGCGCCTTCATAAATAAAATGTTCCGTTCGTGGATTGTTTCTATTCTGCATATGGCTGGACCAAGTGGAACCAAGATCTGGCCATCTGGGCCATCTGAAGCCTTAGGAGACATTCCGTGTAGCCTAGTGGGGCACTCCCAGTCCCTGCTAATCTCTTTTTTGGGGTTCCCACCCCAAAAAGCAACCATCCATCAAAGAAGCAGATCCTCTGGTCACGTGTAGACCCACTCACGTTGTATGGGCCCGTCCCCCAGCCAGCAATACCACATGTAGAGAACAAGCACATGTAGAGGTGGTTGATAATGTTCTCTGAGGTCACTTGGCCAGACAGGCAGCTGCCCACCCCCGTGTCTCTCATGCCCATTGACCCCCGAGCCCCTCCACTTTGGACAGGAAGTGGCGCAAAGTTTTTCCCAGATAGGATGTTCTGAACCTGTAGGACCAAGCCGGACCCAGTGCCTGGGGGCTCCCAAGTGGGGCATGACGATGAGGTCTCATTGGCTTCCGGACCACGACGTGTGGAGCAGAAACCGTACTGCAGAGCCTCCCGACCCGGGGCACAGCATGCGCGTCTCTGTGTGCGTGTGCACGCGCTCTCTCTACCTGGAAGGCCCTCTGGAGGACCGCTTTTTGCCCTTCAGGGCCCCACCGAGGGTCATGTCCTCTGGGAAACCTCGCCGCCACTTCCCGCCCCGGCCCTGCTTGGGTTCCAACTCCATGTTTCTGTAGCACAGAGACGGAGCGGTCTGTCTACCAGGTGTTTCATGGCAGCCTGCCCAGACTTCTGTTCCAGCATGGATCAAAATGTACCGCTATTATCAAATAACCTTGCCGTCTCCCCAGCCGGGAATTTACACTCAGGGAATATGAGCCACATCTGGCAGATATTGCGGCTCCTGGAACAGGGAAGCAGGTCAGCAAGGGTTTTAAGTGACTGCTATAGGCTGAATTGTGTCCCCCTCAAAAAGTCACGTATTGAAGCCCTCACCCCCAGGACCTCAGAATGGGCCTCTGTTGGGATCTACGGGCCTTTAAAGAGGGGATTAAGGCAAAATGAGGTCACTGGGGATAGATCCTAATCTGATAGGACTGGGGTCCTTCTAAGAAGAGGGGATGAGGACATAGAGATGCACAGAGGGACGACCACGTGAGGACACGAGGAGGAGACGGTGTCTACATGACCAGGAGAGGGGCCTCGGTGGTGACCACAAGCCACGTGAGGAGTGGCACTGAAATCGATTAAAATTCAGCACAATTTAAAACCCGGGGGCGCTCGGTGGGTGTAGCCACCTCCAAGTGTATCAGCCAGAGCAGGTCTACAGTTCTCACCCACCCTGTTCTTGGTTGGATTCCTCTCCTCCGACCCTCAAGGAAGCCCTGCCCATAGCTGGTCCTCTCCCAGCTGTCCCCAGAAGAAGGCCCTTGGGATGGTTGCGCCATCTTGAAATGACGGCCGCAAGAGGCAAGCAGGATCCTCTTCTAGACCTTCCGCAAGGGACCCGGCTGCCCACACCTTGACTTCATTCCCGTTACACTGCCTTTGCAATTCTGGCCTCCTGAAGTGCCAGAGAAGAGACTTCTGGTGTTTTAGGGTGCGTGCGCTTGGGATAAGACATCACGGCAACCGCGGGAAGCGGATGCAGATCGTGCGGGAGCCGGCCTTGCCCGGACCGTCTGGAACCGCAGAGTGGCCCGCGGCCGGGCCCGAATGTGCTCCATGCCTCTTTTTTTTTTAATAACTCAGCTGCGTTCTGACCTCCTTGTCTCAACGGCACCTCTCAGAATCGGGGCAGCCTCTCAAATTGGGGCAAGATCCTCCTCCTGAGAACATCTGAGTTGCCTACGGGCAGGGGGCTCCTCTCAGCCCCCTCACCACCACCCCCCCGCCCCCAGGGTGTGCCGACTCCAGTCTGGAAGCCACGGACCGCAGCAGCGACGAGACACGGTTTCCACTGAGCTAAACACTGGAGCAGGGGCCCCACTGCCTAGTTCCCAGCTCCACCGTTTCCTCCAAACTGGGTGTTTCGTTGATTTCTTGATAAATTATCTCAGTGCAGTATTGCATAGGGACCCAGAGGCCTCAGATAACCGTCTGACCAAGGAGATAAGCACGGTTCACGCGCTGCCATCCCTCTGACGTGCACACGAGTTTTGTTTGGTCTTTGTCCAAAGCCGCGAACAACGGGGTACAAGACATGCGCACACACAGGCACACACACGCACACACAGTGGCCCTGGGTGAAAATGACGGGTGATCCTGCACAAAATGAAGCTTTGGTCAAAGGCCGGCCCCGCCCCGCCTTACTCGGTGAGCCCGCTACCTGGGATCGACAGACAAGCCATCACTCCGGAATGCAACTAATGACTAAACGGGGCACCCCAGATGATTTCTAGGTTAGTATCTGGACCTCCCCCGTTTTTGCTTTGTTCGGAGACAGACGCGGTTGGCTGAAGTTCCCTCCACTGGGGATGCCGCCAGGAGTGGGGAAATGTAGGCTTCAAAACAGGTCACCCGGCTCGGAGAGGAAGCAGCTTCTCTTTATAGCACGCTGGACTAAATAAAACCCCGAGTGCTGGAGACGCGGCCTAGGGGACTTTTTTATTCCAGGAGAAGAATAATTATTTCCTAAATATAATTCCTTTGGTATAAGACAGCCCCTCCTCATGGCTCTGCACCCTAGAAACGCAACGATATGACAAAAAGAGAAAGAACCCCCGGACAGAGGAAAACCTCAAACCGCTAATTCCTGTTTTGCACAGTGACATGTGAGCTTCTCCGGAGCATTAGGATCCGGGGCTCTGCCTAAAGAAGAAAAAAAAAAAAGAAGAAGAAGAAGAAGCAGAAAATTAAAACAAAATAAATCAACACAAAGGAAAGTGTGTAGGGTCGGTCGGTTCTGCAAGAAGGCGATGTGTGTGTTTCTTGAAATCACGGTGCCACGCAAATCCGCAATAATGACCAAATAGTTTACAGGGACATGGCATTAGGGTCATGATATACCGGAGAAATGTGTCACTGATGCATGGTGGGGCGGAGGGGAAGAAATAGGAATCTCAGCAAAGGATGAGCGTGGATTTGCAAGTACTCGGTGCGTTAAGAGACGGGCACGCACGAGAATGCACGTGGCCGTGTACCCGGACACGTCCGTTCGTGGGCTTGGACATCCCGAGGGTGTGCAGCTTGTACCTGCAACCGGGAAGGGCAGGCGGTCCCGGGTCGACAGAAATCACAATAAGAGAGGTGCATGCGCACGTGCGTGTTTTGCTCAGTCCACCTGCGTGCAGCTGTGCGGGCCCACACGGTATTTCTCGCAGATGAACCGCACACGAGCAAACACAAATCCCCCAGCGTGCTCAGGGCGTGTCTCCGAGTTCTCAGACGGAAGCTTGTGTGCCGATTTGTTACCACTTTGTGCCGGTTTGTTACTACTCGGGCGCCAGTTAGTGACCACTCTGTGTCAGTTTGTTACCACCCTGTTCCCCGCAGCAGAAGTCTACACTGCACACCGCCTTCCTGAGCACGTGCATTGGGAAGGATTCAGAGCCACACGTCCACCTGTGTGCCGCCCCCATCTTACCCACGCTACGACGCACTTGATTTTTCCAGTCGCGCTTGTCGTCTCCGAATTTTTCTGCTTGACTGTCGATGGCGGCTGAGTTGCCCGACGCTGTCATCCTGTTGAGACTCGCTCCGTGGGGCGGGGGCACTCAGGGTGGCGTCGGTGCACGTCTTCTGGGGGTGATGCTCCACGATCGCCTCCGGGCTCAGGCCCATCGCCGCGCAGCGGGTCCCACGCGGGCGAAGGCGCACGGAACGCCAGGTTGAGTCTGGCCCGAGGGTGGGTGACACACAGGGGGGCCCCTGGCCGCAGGCCCTCGGGTCTCTGAGGTCACGGCCCCCATCGCGGTGCTCCTACCCGCGCGGGGACAAACAGCTGACGGCTCACCCCAGGGCTCGTGTGAGAGTCGCGGCCAACAGTCCAGGCCACGGGAGGCGCCCAGCCCGCTGCGGCGCTCGCTCCCAGCCCCCACTCGGAGGGAAAGTGTGAATGGAGAGAATGTAGGGAAAAACCGGCCCCGCGCACAAGTGTGGCTGACCTTTCCCTCCGGGGCCGCCCGCGGATTCAAAGCAGCCCGGTATTTCTGGAAGCCTTTTGGAACGGCCTCCCCGCCCTGCCCAGCCCTCCCCTTACGCTCACACTATTTTGAGCTTAAAAGCCACATTTATTAAATTGGCTCGAAAACTCCTTCCCCTCCCGGACTTGGCTCCGACCAACGAGGCTGAGGTTTTTCCAAAGCTCCTGGCGTCCGCCTGGAAGGCACCGCGCGCGCGTGGGGGCCTCACAGCAGGGCTGGCGGGGCTTGAAAGATGCCACCGCACGTTGCAGTGACGGGGAGCACGGGCGCCGGCGAGTCCCCGCGGGGGACGGACGGACCCCCTGTCTGCAAGTCTCCTCCAGGGGTGTGTCTCGTTGCATGGGACGGTTTTGCTCGTTGCAAGCGTTGTCGGATTCCCGCTCCCGCCGCCGGGGCCTCGGGGATGGGGAAGATGGGCAGCCGCGGGCTCCCTGGCACCTCCCGCCTCCCGTGCCCAACGGTGCCCTTCCACGTTCACACACATGTCCACATGCTGTCGCACGTTCCCCTTGCAGCTCCGCGTGACCCACACGACCCATCTGGGCTGGCTGCCCCCTTCAGCCTGCACCTTCGTGCTGGCCATCACCCTCCCACCCCCCACTTTCTAAGAGGCACCTGCAACCCAGCCCCCCGAAACGTGAGCATCTGGGCCGCAGTGCTCGGCGCGAGAAGTCAGGAGTGAGAGCTGTCCACCTCCCCCAACCATGTGGCATTTCTTTTTATTTCTCCTCTTTTTAACTCAAAAGAGGTTTGGAAGCAAAGATCAGACGTCCTGGGTGTTCTTAATCGCCCAACGTCACTTCTGTTGAATGCTAAAACGTTTGCTTCTGCCAAGGAGTCCTGTGTCTCGGGACGTGCACTCGGTATGCGTGGGCCGCGGGCTTCGGGGACTAAGAGCTGGGATGCACGCTCTCTTGTTCGCCCCCGAGCGCCCCTGCCCCGGGTGACGCCCCAGCAAACGGCCCCACAAGCGAGCACGGCCTGGCCACGTGTGGGGCAGCCTGGGCCCGTCCTTTGAATGATAACACTGAGGACGTTCTCTCCGCCGATGGACAGCCAGCCGCTCTGCTGGCGTCACGCACGCCCCCTCCTGCATTCCCGGCGTCCTGCTTCCCTTCCTCTGATCTTCACAAGCGCATGGAATCTATTCCTTCCTATTCATGATCCTTCCCAAGAAGTGGCGGATCGCAGGACGCCCCTCTTTGCCCCGTTGCAGGCCCTCCAGGGCAGCAAGGCCGCAGGAGCCACACGACAGGTGTCCCGGGAACGGTCCGTCAACGACACAGGATCCAAAGTTCATCCACTCAGCGCTCATAAACCCATTCTCAGTTTCAAAAACATAAAGCATTAAGACAACATTGCTCTAAAACATTTTTTTTTCCTGGCACCAGGACCATGACCGCCAGGTTCCCAAACGTGGCTACACTCTTGAATTCATTGCCTTTTTTTTTTTTTTTTCCTATTTGTTATCAGTTTTAGCAATGAGATTCGGGTAGCAACTGCACAATAACCCCATCCTGGATCAATATTAATGGAGAAATGGGTGCAAAGTTGTGTGTTTCTTCCCACTGAGACCTGGACGTGCACTACTTAGAAATATAGTAAGCAGTTATTTTGTCATCCATAAAAAAAACGTAAAAGATAAATATTATTGCTGAACCCGAACGAGCAGCTTCCAGATCCTGGCTGCACTTCTGAATTCATTCTTTTTTTCCCCCATTCGTAGGCTGGTTATCAATATTAATGAAGAAACGGGTGAAAACCTGTATATTTTTTGCCACTGAGACCTGGTGGGGACTACTGACAAATATGTAGTAAGTAGTTGCTTTGTCACCCATTAAAAAAACTTAAAAGATAAATATTATTGCTAAACCCAAATAAGCAGCTTCCAAATCCTGGCCGCACTCCTGAATTCATTCTTTTTGCCCCCGTTTGTATGTTGGTTATCAATATTAACAAAGAAATGGTAAAAAGTTTATTTTTTCCCACTGAAACCCATGTCTGCACTGCTTAGAAATGCACAGTATTTTGTCATCTACCAAAAAAAAAAAAAAAAAAAAAACTTAAAAGAGAAATGTTATTGCTACACCCAAATAAGCAGCTTACAAAACGTGGCCACACTCCTGAATTCATTCTTTTTCTCCCCATTCGTATGCTGGTTATCAATATTAATGAAGAAATGGGTCCAAAGTTGTATATTTCTTCCCACTGAGACCCGAGTGTGCACTTCTTGGAAATATATAGCAAGTAGTTACTTTGTCATCCATAAAAAAAAAACTTAATAGAGAAATATTGCTAAACCCAAATAAGCAGCTCCCAAATCCTGGCTGTACTCCTGAATTCATTCTTTTTTCTCCCAATTGTATGTTGGTTATCAATATTAATAAAAAAATGGGTGAAAAGTTGTTTATTTTTTCCCACCGAAACCTATGTCTGCGCTACTTAGAAATATATAGTGAGTGGTTATTGTGTCATCCATTAAAAAAAAAAAACTTAGAACAGAAATATTATTGTTAAACCCAAATAAGCAGCTTAAAAAAAGTGGCCACACTATTGAATTCATTCTTTTTTTCCCCCCCATTTGTATGCTGGTTATCAACATTAATGAAGAAATGGGTGCGAACTTGTCTATTTTTTCCAGTAAAACCTGCGTGTGCACTACTTGGAGATACTTCGTATTTTGTCACCCTCAAATAAAAAGTTACAAGAGAAATATTATTGTTAAACGTGAATAATCAGCTTCCAAATTGGGGCCACCCTCCTGAATTCCATCTTTTCCCCCCATTCCTATGCTGGTTATCCATATTAATGAAGAAATCGGTGCAACGTCGTTTATTTTGTCCCACTGAGGCCTGGGCGTGCACACTTAGAAATGTATCGTGAGTGGTTGTTTGTGTCCCATTAAAAAAGCCACTTAACAGAGAGACATTGTTGCTAAACCCGAATAAGCAGCTGACAACAGAGACACAATGTAAAACTTTGGGGAGAGGCCCCGGATGTGAGATTTTGTTTACACGCGCACGCCCCTTGCACACGGCCGTGGCCTGGAGACCATCGCCGATTTTCTGGTGATCCCGGGCAAGCTACATAACCGCGTGGGTGGCCTCACGTTCCCGCTCCGTGTCCTCGGGATCACGAGCGTACCCCGGTTGCCGTGAGGACAGCAGGCCGCCGTGCGAAGCACACCCTTTCCGCCTCACGTCCTGGACGCGAGGGCCTCGCTCTGAAATATGAGGTGCCGTGGTTATTTATGGGAAACCGGGCTTTGTTTTTTAGGGTTTTTTTTTTTGGTTATAATTTTATTTCTTTGGCAGTGGTGCAAGCCACCGTGTGTCTGCTTGCCCATTAGAAAATGAGGAAGGTGAGAGATTGTACAGATATTTCTGTCTTGACACGCTGTTTAGGCTTTTCCCGGATCATCCTTCTGCGTGGATTCGGGCTTTATGTTACGGGACCCAAGATGGATTTTTAAGGGATGTTAAGTGTTTTTTGAAACGAATGAAATTTCCTTGTGTTTTTGTTTTTTAGGCACGAGATAACCCACAGGGTCAGCACGATATAGAGGCTCACCGGGGGGGGGGGGGGGGGTGGATCCGAATGAGCCCTGACGGCCGCGACGGGGAACCGGGCACTAATTTCACAGAAGCAGACAGAGGGCTGACGTGTGAAAGAAATGCGCCCCCGTCTCCGGCCCGGAAGCTCCGGGTGCAAATCCGTCATTGACCGGGGATGACCCTGCACTTCCCAGCCGTGTGACCTTGGCCAGGAAACCGCCTCCACCTGCCTTGGTTTCCGGAGCCGAGACGGGGATGTTTGCAACACGGTGGCCTCTTCCCAGGATGGTGACATAGACCCAGAGGGCCACCCCCTGCAAAGGGCGTTTGCAGACCCCAGAGGGGCTCTGTGGAATGTGAATTATTCTGATCCCTTTGGCCTGCAGGGCTCCGGTCGTATCCCGGGCTCCTCAGGGGTCCGTGTAGGGTGGGGACTCCCATTCCTGTAGCAGGAGCCTCCGGTACCACGTGTGCCTCTGCCATTTGAATTGTGCAGTGTTCTCAGGCAGTGATGACCCTGTCAGCTCATGTCCTCATGACTCTCACGTGGGGACATTTTGCTCAATAATCATTCACGGCGCCCCCTGTGCGGCCGGGGAGCCCCTCGTGGACGGGGACGCGTTCTCCGGGAAACCGAATCTGTTGCGATGGACATGGCGTGTGAGCAAAACCCTCCCGGGGAGGGGCAGGGTGCACGGGCCTCGGGAGTCACCGGATGTCAGCAGAGCGTCCACTCCTGCGTGTGCAGCAGGCGTCGCATCATTCGCCACGTGGACCGACCACCCGGCCACTGGAAAAATCCTGGAGGCTGCCACTTATATAATTTTTGACTATTTTCATTGTAACTGTGTTTTCTCGTCCCTCCGAGACGTGCCCTGGGAGTGACCCAGCTCCCCCTGCACCACACACACACACACACACACACACACACACAGACACACACACACACCACAGTTTCCTCTCGGGGAGGCTCACCCGAGACCCACGCCATGTCGTGCTGGTCGCCTTGCTTTCCCCGACTGACTAGCCCACAGGGTGTGTGTCTGTGTGCATGTGTGTGTGTGTGTTGGGTATAATTTTGGATCTCGATTCACGTGCTGTGCGTGGGATGCAGACGCGTGGAGCTCCGGTGGCCTTTCCTCCTCTGCGGGAGCCATTGCAAGGCCCCCGCCTTCTGGGAGGTGGTCCTCCAGCGTTTACGCTCCGCTTGCTGCCTAATTTCACCTGGTGCCTGGGGCACGGGGCTGCCTCCCAAACCTCTCACAGATATCTGTGCACCGTTACCACGGCGTTGTTTGGGACTGAGTTGGTGTTTGGAGAGTGGAGCTGGAGGGGTGTGTGTGTGTGTGGTGTGCGTGGGGTCCCCGGGGGGCATTTTGGGCTCGGGGCAGGGCCTTGTAGACGTGCACCCTGTATCTCGGAGGAGCTCTATCTGGGCAGCTCCCCTGAGTCCCCAAATAATGCATTAGGGGTGTGTGCGCAGGGGGCTCTGCCAACCTTTCTGCGCTTTCTCAAATCCCTTTCCTCATGTTGGAAATGGGCCTTCCAGCCTCTTCTTCCTCCTCCTCCTCCCCGGCGTCCTCCCGCACTGGATCCTGGAAACAAGCCCTCCCGTGTTGCAAAATCACTCAGCGTCTCCACACCCGCGGTAACTACAGGAGAAACACCACCACACTGGCGCCAGCCCCAATCCTACCCGCCCCACACACGCCGCATCAGACAGTCTGGTCCCCGCTTTGGGCTTCGCAAGGTTCCCGGGGACAAGGAGTCTGCGTTTTTCCGCTCTCCTTAACCCTCAAGCGGCTGGAAGTGGTGGAGAGGAAAAAGCATGAGGGGAATGCGTGGCACACGGCAGGCTTTGCAAGGTCCCCCTCCCCGGGGGCGTGTGGGGTGCAGGCAGCCCGTGCAGGAGAGGGGGACCCACACCCCCTGCCCGCCCTGATTCCCCGGGAAGGCACCCCAGTCTCTGCAGACGCATGCATCGGCAGCCGGTTTAAACGCGCTGTTTTTCCTCGCAGGTCCTCTGTGCACACCCGCGTTCCAAGGGAGGCATTTTTTTTTCTTTTTTCTCTCTCTCTCTAGCTAACAAGCTATTTATTTAAGTCACAAACTTGCTCGGGCGCGCTTGGTGGAGGGCGAAGCTTCGCGTTGGTCCCATTGGTGTCTGTCGTGTGTGTGTGTGGGGGGGGGGAGGCAGGGGTGCGGGGACTCCAAAGCAAGCCCCCTTCCTGAGCTGTGCACCCCCCTCGTGGGGGGCCTCCTCGGTGGGGCGCACCCACCTCCCCACCGATCTGTGCAGTGTTGTTTGCAATTGCAGCTCTCGCCGCGCAGGGCTGCCCGGGGTGGGGGGGAAACTGAGCGCCCGGGTCCCCGCGCCCTCGGGCGAGGCCCCGGCACCGGGCAGCGCGCGCGGCGCAGGTGTGGCCCCGCGGCTGGAGCGCCCGTGCGCCCTCGGACCCCAGGCGCGGGCGGCACCTGCCCGGGAGGGAGTCGGGGCGCAGCGCCCACCCGGGGCCGGTCCCGCAGCGCGCCCGGCGCCCCGGCGAAGTTGCGGCTCCCCGCCCGCGCGCACTCACCGGCTCTCCGCGCTCCGATCCTGAAGGTCACGGCCCGGCGGCGGCGCTGGAGGTGGCGGTGGCGGTGGTGGCGGAGCTGCAGGCGGCGGCGGGCGCGCGGCGGGGCCCGGGGCGGGGGGCGCGCGGCCCCCATGCCCGGCGCGGCGGCGGCCCTCGGGGCGGGGCGCCCTCAGCGCGGCGGGGCCCGGGCGCCGCGGGGCTCAGATGCCGTGGTCGCAGTCCACATCGCGGCAGATGTACCAGAGGATCACGTAGAGGATGAGCAGGATGGCGAAGATGAACAGAGCCACCAGGATCGCCTTGGTCACCGGCGAGATGAGCGACTGCATGGCCCCGGCGGGGCGCGCGGGCGGGCGGGGGGCGCGCGGGGGCGCGGGGCGCGGCGCTCACGACCCCCGAGCGCGCCCGGAGCCCCGCGCCGGCCCCGCGCCGCATCCGCAGTGCTCCGTGCCGGGGACGGGCGCCCGCGCTCGGCCGCGCTGCTGGCTCACCGGGCCCGGCGGCCGCGGGGCTGGGCGGGCGGCGCGGGGGGCGCGGGCGGCGGGCGGGCGGGGGCGGCGGCCATGGGCGAGGACGCGGGCGCGGGCGGGGAGCGGGAGGCGGCGCGCCCGACAAGTCCCCGCGAACTTGGGCGGCGGCGAGGCGGCGGGCGCGCGGTGACAGGTGGAAGCCCGGCCCCGCGGGGCGCAGCGCGCGGCCGAACGCGGGCGGCGGGGGGCGCGGGGGCGAGCGCAAGGCGGGGGTGGAGCGCTGCGGCTGCGGGGCTCCTGCGCGCGACCCCTGCGCCCCAGGCCGCCCCGGGGGGCGCATGGCAGGCTGCATGGGGGGCCCCCCGCGTCCGTCTCTGCGCGCCACCCACCCCTCCCGGGGGTCCCCTTCGGGCCCTTTTCCGGAGCCCCCTCCCCTGCCGCCGCCGCTGGCACGCTGCGCTGCGCTCAGACGAATGGCGAGGTTGGAGGGGGCTGCAGGGAAGGCGCCCCCTTCCTTCTTCTTCCTGGGGAGGGGGCTGCTGGATTGCGTCCAACCAGCTGCTTGGAGATGCGGCTGGAGAGCAGAGGGTGTCAGGAGCCGGGGGGAGGGGGAAAGGGGCGCCCTGTGCTGTGATGGACAGATGAAGACCCCAGCCGGGGATGCGGGGGGAGGGGGGCAGCCTTCTGAGGCTCCGTAGGAAGCCTCCTCCCCACGGTCGCAGGTGGCTCCCGTCCTGGGCCATGGACAGGAGAGCAGGGACCTTGCCCCCAGCTCCTTCTCACACTCACACTCACACACTCACACTCACACCTGTCCTGCAGGCTGGGCTGCATGTAGGGCTGATGCCTGGTGGGCCCGCTCCCAGGACCACGAGTCAACAGAACATGCTGAGGGACACCCCTCCCCAGCCCCCCACCCCCCGCCTCGCAAACGCAGAAGTCCTAGGAAAAGCAGGGGGTACCCACCCACCCAGCAGGGCAGCCTTAAGCCTCACTGTCCTGGATGCAGATGTGGCGCATTGGGGGTGCAGGATGTGGGGCCTAGGGGAGGACTCGGTGCCAGACCAGCAGCACATCAACCCTGGTGCCGCAGGGCACGGAGTTCAGGCCCAGCATGCTCTGGGTCCTGTCTCCACCACCCCCGACACCAGGGAGCAGCGGCTGGCCGGTCCACCGTGTGTGAGAGCAGTTGTCACGTGCACCTGCTGAGCAGCAGTCAGAGAGCCCCGCAGAAATGCAGGCGTGGACCCCATCCCCGGGTCCCCAGGGAGGTAGAAGGAGCAGGGGTGCACACTCTGTGCGTGAGCCCGACTCCCTGTAGGTACAGGCACCATGTGTGACGTTGAGAGCCTCGGAGAAGGAAGACATCACGTGGCCCAGGCGGACATGGTCTCCCCCTGAGCCCGCAGCTGGTACTGGGGGGCTGCATGGGTCCAGCGTGGGGACGTGTTCGTCAGGAGTGGCCTCCAGAGCGGCCCTGCCGGCTCCAGGCCTATCCTGCTGGCCGATGCTTGCACCCCAGGCAGGGCTGTCCCCCCAGGATGGCCTAGGAAGCAGGGCACCCCCCTCCCTGCCGGGGGCAAACGGGGAGCTCCACATGGGCGACACGCAGCAGCCGGGGCGGATCTAAGGGCTTGTGTTTGGCTCTGCAGGCTGTGGAAAGGGAGGCGGGCCGCAAGGGGAGGGCAGGAAGGATCCTTGCAAGACAAATGAGCCAGCTGCAGGACGTGTAGTCAGGGGGCTTTCAGTCCCACCTTTCTCTCTCTCTCTCTCTCTCTCTCTCTATATATATATATATATATATATATATATATATATATATATATATGCATCTCCCATCTAGATCCTGTATGTACATATGCATCTCCCATATAGTAGATCCCGTATATATATGCATCTCTAGTGAATATTTACATATTCATATATATATGCATCCCATATACATACATATGTATGCGTGTCCCATTCGATTCCATATATATGGCAGGTCCAGTGGACTGCTGGTATCACCATGAAGTGTCTGCCTCAATACTGTGCATTTTCTTTTTTCTTTATTTTTTTTTTTAGGATTTTATTTATTTATCCCTGAGAGAGCCAGAGAGAGAGGCAGAGACACAGGCAGAGGGAGAAGCAGGCTTCGCACGGGGACCCCGATGCAGGACTCGATCCCAGGGCCCCGGGGTCATGCCCTGAGCCAGAGGCAGGCATGCCAATTCGGTGGATTTTCTAGGAGCTCCGGCTTCTCCCTCTGCACACGAGCATTGCCAGCCTCCAGCTGTTCGTTGGTTGGAAGGCAAAGGCTGGTTGAGTGGAGACACCCCTTGGCCCAGGTGTCTCCGTCTCTCCCGCACACACAGAGCTCCTGCTCCTCAGGAGTACACTCAGGGAGCAGAGCCAGAGTCCCTGACGTGGTGCATTCCACCTGGTTCTGGGTGCAGAGAGCCTGCGGGGCGCCCACGACGGAGCCCGGAGGGACACAGCACGCGCAGGTGTGCAGGTGTGCAGGTGTGCAGGTGTGCAGGTGTGCAGTGCAGGCGGGCATCCCGGGGAAGGCGCCGCGCTGGCTCGCTTACCCCACAGGCCTTGTGTTCTAACAGAAGGGAACAGGAGCTGCACCGGCGGGCCGGATCGCGGTGCTGGCTCGCTGGCTCCTGGGTGGTCGTGGCCTGTGACCTGCGGGGCGTGCGCGCTGCCCTGGAGCTTTAGGGTGGAAGAGAATGCGGTGCCTGCCCGACGTGAGGCGGGCCTTTGGATGGCGCTGGGAGCTCTCGTCTCGTTGGGATGTGAGTGCGTGTGCACGCCGCGGGGCTGGCTAGGTATGGACAGGTGGGAGTCAGAAGTGTTTGCAGAACACCAGGCAGCAGGTGACGCATGGAGAGCCGTAGATGCCCAGGGATGCATGGACGGGGGGAGCCAGGCCTGTTCCTTCGGGTGCAAGGAAGTGGGCGGGTGTCGGAGGTCCTGCAAGCTGACCCAAGCACGTGTCTTTACCTAACACAGGAAGGCAGACCAGCCTAGCAGGTTGGTGTTGACCTCCGAGCACGGTTGCACATACAGACTCGCGGGTGGGGACGTGGCTGGGCGTGGGGCACGCGGTGTGGACCGACCCCAGGCGGACGGCCGTGTGTGGGGCCACCTGCGTGGTGTCCGGGCCGCGTTCAAGGCCGCGTTCAAGGCCTCGGGCGAACCCTGCACAGCGCTGGGCCGGGTCCAGCGTGTTACAGAGCAGCTTCCACAGCGCTCCCGAGCGTTTCTGGACAGCGTCTTCTCTGGCTCTTGCCTCAGTGGCCTCGAGTAATCCAATAATAACTGCTCCTCCCCGAGCTTCCCTTTGAACGCAAAAATGTGTTGCTTTTTTTTTTTTTTTTTTTTTTTTTAATCATAGGAAGCTTGGCCAAGTTCTGCTCATCGGTTGCTTTTTTTTTTTTTTTTTTTTTTCCTTTTGAGAACGGCCGATCTCGGGGCTCTCGTCTCCCCGGGGTCTTCACGCCCAGTCAGCCCCCTTGCGACTCGGGGAGGCCGTGGTTCCAGCTCCGGCTGCAGGCATCATTTGCAAAACACCGGGATTTACGAACCTCCGGTTTGTAGGCGGCTGGTTAGCGTGTAGATACGGGCGGTCTGAGGAGGTTGAAATCAGGGTTATTTTTATTCTTGGTCGATGCCCGAGTGACGATGACGGTGGTGACGATGACGATGACTGGTTATGCGAAGTCTCCGTGCGGGCTCAGGTGCACACGGATGTGGTATTTCCGGGCGACGCACAAAGCAAATGGTGAAAACCAACCGAAAGGCCAGGAGGGCAAGCCGCTTGTTTGCTCCAAGCGAAGGTTTTACGGACAGGCTCTCGGGGGACTTCAACCCACACGGTTTAGGTTGGTTCGTCGCATTTTTGTCTGCGGCCGGATGCACCTGACACTAGAAGGATTTGCACGTAAAGGGAAGCGGAGGTAGCCCGTCGGCCGTGTAGGTCGGGCTCATTCACACAAGGAGACGTCCCTCACCTTCTCGGGATCACCGCTGTGTCCCCAAACGCACATCCGTGACACCCACCGCATCATCACGGGAGTAATATGCTCATGGAGCTCAGGCCACCTTCAGAGTTCAGTGTACGCGTGTATTTTTGTGCTTCATCCCAGCAGCGATGGGTTGAGAGCGGACTACAAACACCACAGGAAAGGGCGTTTTTAATCATTTAAAAAATGACATACGAGATGTTGGCAGGTTGGATTTCACTAAGGCGTCAAAAATAAAATATTAAAAAATAAAACAAAATTTCAAAAGAGTCTATATAGCACCAGACCTTTTGTGTAATGAAAAAGACGAAATAATATGTACACTCGTTTGCTTATTTTTGCAAAAGGAAACCCAAGTTTTGGAATCAGGCTGGCATCTCTTTATGTCTCTTCCCCTCCCCCCCCCCCCCCCGGCCCAGTTTTTGTTAAGGGAGCGATGGGTTCTTGAAAATAAGCTCGTGTTGGTGCACGTCTTGGATGCGAGGGGCCCTTTCCGATTTGGGAGGGATGAGTCATCCTGACCTACCTCTCTGTGCCGCTTGGGGGAATCCAGAAAGCACGGCGGTTGCGTCCAATCCTGGGAAGATGCACCTTTACCCTCGACTCCGTCCCCGGAGCACCCAGCAGAGCGTGATGCTTGGACGCCAGGCATCCTACACGCGACTCATTGGGTTCATGGTCTCTATTTTTTTTATGTTTTTTTTTTAAAGATTTTTATTTATTTGAAAGAGACAGAGGAGGAGGAGGAGGAGAGGGAGACGGAGAAGCAGACTCTGTGCTGAGCGGAGCTCCCTCCCAGGACCCAGAGGTCATGGCCTGAGTCGAAATCAAGAGTCGGAAAGCTCAAGCGACTGGGCCCCCCAGGCGCCCCCGCTGCGTCCCCGTTTAGACTCTGTGCTCGGTACAGCTAATGATCAATCATGTTTCATGCACCAGGATGCCGTGTGCAGAATGGGGGGGTCTGTTCCCGTGGGCTTCCCGATGGACGTGTCCAGTGCCTCCGAATATGACACGTCAGGCATGGGGGTTGATCCACATGTTGTGAGGTTGACTCAGGTCGATGGGGACCCTTGCGTCCCCGCTGCAGGTTTTGGGATAACTGGACAATGGCCGCGAGACGTGCTGGAGGAACGAGGGCCGATGGCCATGTGCGTGAGGAGTCCCTTCTGAAATGGCTCTATAGGAAATCGTCACGTAGCGTCCATATAAATATGTGGTGTTTTCACAGGATCTCACAAGTACAAGATGACACGGAGTGAAAATCGGAGGGGAACACAGTCCCCCACACACCACAGACGTGCCCTCAGGGACAGCTCGTCCAAAAATGGTGCATGGGGAGAGCGGTGCTAACGGCGTCCAGGTCTGGAAGAGCTGCCCGCCCCCGCCCTTCCAGAGAGAAAGCAGGGAAAGCCAGGTGAGCAAACGGCGTCTGTCCCAGGGCCTTGTCACTTGGGTGTGCAACGAGCAAGCTTGCATCGTTTGCAAACGTCGCATGCCTTGGTGTAGGAATCCCCGCGTGCTCAGCCTCCTCAATCATCAGACAGCATGGACGGGAAGTGGGGACGTGCCAACAGGGGGTGCAAATGCGGTTGTGGGGCATTTGGGGCGACAAACAGATACTTTGCATGAATCAGTGACTCTTTGGTGGCATTTTGAGGGCGTTCTAATAGGTCCCATAGAGCCAATCCCTCCGAGGTAGGTAGTTTTGTGCCCCTTCTCCAACCAGAGAGCTGCCCTGGGTGTGGGGGGGAACAGGGGCAGCAGGACAGAGTCACCGGTGAGGTTTGAGCCCCGCCATCCCGTGGGGGGTCGGTCATCAGAATAATTCAGGGTTCCTACAGAATCATGTCCTAAGCTCCAAAAAGGCGTGAGATGTGGGTCAGAACAGAAGTGTGATTTTTCTCTCTCTCTCTCTCTCTTTTTTTGGAAAACTCCCGTCTTCAACACATAATCCTACATTTTCAAGTTACAAAGGCAGATTTTGTGTGCTCCTTTGGGGGTACCAGAAAAACGCATCGCGGCAATTGTTGCATATTGTCAGCCACGTCCAGGGTCACCGATTCATGCTTTACGCGCGGGTCCTTTGATGCTTTTACGGTGGCGGCCTCCCCCCCCCCCCCCCCGGGCGTTTGTCGGCTGGTTGGTAGCACCGTAGCTTGCTTTCCTTCGGGACGGGATAGACCATAGGGAGATGCTTCCGCAGAATCATCACCGTGAGGTTTGGGGTCTGATGGAGACCCCCCTTCCGTCCCTCCCGTCCTGGGTTGAGGGTGTCCTGTGGGTTCTTCTGTCCCCATGAAGGCGACAGCACTACAGCCTCAGTTGGGTTTACGCCTGTCTGATGGCTCCACCTAGCGGCCCCGCAGGGTGTGGGTTGCCTGCCCTTTCAGTGTGGTCCCCGGGCGCTGGAGGGGGGCTGTCGTTAGCCCTGATGGAGGCGCATGCACACCTGTGCACCTGCACACAGATGCTGTGCTGTGGGGCCACCTGCCAAACAGGATGTGCCCACCCCGTTCAGGTGGGGTTTCCACGTTTGAAGATTGGTTGCTCCCTCAGAATTTCAGCATTTAAGCTTCTACTACAAAGTAAACTGACTGGTGATGTCGAGGTGGGATCTTGAGGGGATGGAGGGGTTGGGGGACAAATGGAGGTTCTCTCCCTGCTCCGACACCAAAAGAACAACACGGCATTGCTTTAACCTCCCCGCTGCGCCCATTGTTATGAAATGAGCTGCCGACCCACATAAGCTTCCATCACGTCACGTGCTAGGTGTTTGCTTCTCACTTCCAGAATTGTCCAGCACAGGGGCTCCCAGGTGGCCGGGACACTACGGTGACCGTGGACCCCTGACTGCATGGGCCGTTCCCAGCGCCAACGGCTCTCCACCAGGGAAAGGCAGCAGGTGCTCTGGTGCACAACCAGCTGGCCCGGCTGCTCGAGTCCGTGGTCCTGGGTCTCCAGTCTCGACACAGATCTTTGCATCCCCCGGGGTTATCATGGAGATGCAGGGAGTGGAGAGAGAAGTCCCCACCGTGGACGAGGAAGGACCATTTTCCAAGTCCTCTGAACACGCATCATGACCCAAATGTCTAGAAGACCTTTGGGAGGAGTGGGAAGCCGAAGGAGAAGGAGAAGGAGAAAAAGAGGGAGAAGAAGATGAAGACGAAGAAAAAGAGAAGAAGAAGAAGAAGAAGAAGAAGAAGAAGAAGAAGAAGAAAGAGGAGAAGGAGAATAAGAAGTGGAAGAAGCAGAAGAAAGGAGAAGAAGATGAAGACGAAGGAGGAGAAGAAGAAGAAGAAGAAGAAGAAGAAGAAGAAGAAGAAGAAGAAGAAGAAGAAAAAGACGAAGAAAGAGGAGGAGAAAGAGGAGAAGAAGAATAAGAAGCAGAAGAAAGAAGAGAAGGAGGAGGAGGAGAAGAAGAAGAAGAATAAGAAGAGCAACAAGAACAACAAGAAGGAGGAGGAGGAGGAGAAAGTGAAGAAGATTCATTTCCTAGTGTAGGGGTCAGAGCTAAATTCCTTTAAATTGAAATTAAAAGCTTACAAAGATTTAATGATCCTGTCAATTCCTCAAAAGATTAATCATAAATGCACCGTATGACCCAACAATTTTCCCCCAGGTGTATACCCAAGAGAAACGGGGACACACGTCTACCCAAAAACTCATACGCTTGAATACGTAATATTTACAGCAAGACCAGTCGCAACAGCTAAACGTCGGAACCGACCCAAATGTCCACGGATGGATGAATGGATAAACAGGACGGGGTCTGTCCACACGGGGGCATATCACTCGGCCACAAAGAGGGGCTCTGACGCCTGCCCCCATCAGCCGCTGGGTTTATCATACTTGGTTACGGCTGCCCCATGACCCCAACAACCATAGATTTAAATTTTTTGGAAAGTGGCTCAGGGGGGGACTCTTGACAATTTCCGGCCCATCTTCTATATAATTTCCACTTGTCCCTAAAGACAGTAACCCCACAAAAACCCCACAAAACTGTGCTAAGTGAAAGAAGCCAGATACAAGAGCCCGCATGTGATTCCATTTGCATGAAATGTGCAGAAATAGGTAAATCTATCTGCAGAGAGTCCATCTGCGGCTGTCGAGGGGAATGGGGACAGATGGCTTCATGGGGACAAGGTTTCCGTGCGGATGGTGATGGTGGCCCACTTCCGGGGCTGCTCTAACAGGGCACCACAGGCTAGGGAGCTTATCAATAATCGATATTTAGTCCTGATGCTTGTAGACCCTGGATATGCAAGATCAAGGAATGTGCAGATTCAATATGTGGTGTGAATCCACTTCCCGGCTCTCAGGTAGACATCTTCCCATTGTGTCCCGACATGGAGGAAGGGTCAACCGGGTTCTCTGGGGTCTCTTCTGGGAACACTCATGGCATCATGGGGCTCCATCCTCAAGATCTAATCCTTTCCCACAAGGGGTGGACCCAGACCCCCCCTCCACATCCCATCCCACATACGTATTTAGGAGGGATGCGCACGTTGAGTCTACATCGTACAAAGGACCCACTTCCTAAGGCCGTGGTGGAAATAGACGCGGTTCACGTAACTGGTGCTTAGTAACCTTTCCACACGTGTTTCACTGTGACTTTTAAGAAGTGAGGTTCACATAGGCAATAATAAAATAATAATGGGTTTGATCCCTCGTATGTGTTGAAAATAGTAGGATGGACGGTGGCTTGCTCAAAATCAGGTCCACGTGTTCATGCCCGTGTCCCGTGAATATGATCTTTTATGGCGGAAGATGTGGCCAAAGATGCCATTAAGTGAAGGGTCTTGAGATGGGCTCATCCTATGAAGGTGACCCTAAATCCAATGACAGGTGTCCTTGTAAGAGACAGAGGAGGAGACACAGAAGAGCCAGGAAGGACCATCCCATGGAGCTTCCAGAGGGAGCCCAGCCCTGCCCCACATGGATCTGAGACTTCTGGTCTCCGGAGCTGATAGATATGAACCGTTCTCAGCCGCTGGGTTTATCATACTTGGTTACGGCTGCCCCATGACCCCAGCAACCATAGATTTAAGATTTTTGGAAAGTGGCTCAGGGGGGACTCTCGACAATTTCCGGCCCACCTTCTACATAGTTTCTACTTGTCCTAAAGACAGTAACTCCGGAAATCCCCTTTGTTTTGGGGCTCTGCCCCATTGGACCTGTCCTGACCTATTTTCAGGCCAGCATCAAACACGAGAGGGCCCACCGGTCTTCTGCTCTTGGTTGAGAATGTCGCCCTGGAGCAGCGCAGCCCTTTCCTTAGCAACCTTAAAAGAAACCACGGTCTCCCTCAGGACATCACGCGAGCAACGGGTCCTAAGCTCTAATTTATTTCCCACCCCTCACGTCGTTGGCCAAAGGGCGATCTACGTGGGACAGAAGCACCGTTGTTGAAAATAAAGAGCGTCACCTTCTGTGGGACAAGGCGGATGGCTTGGTCTCTTGAAGGGTGGACCCATGTCCACTTGCCCAGCAGGCACTGCCACCCGCCGCTGTCTGGTGCGTGTCATCCTGGGATCCCTCGGTGCCCATGACCCTTGGGTTGGTTTCCTGACAGTCGCCTGGAATTTCTACGTCACCTGGCACGTTCCCAAATGGATCAGGACCCCGTGGTCACGGTCATCACCTTTTTCCCCGGACACGTGGCGTGGCTTCCTGACTCTGTGTTTCCTGCGGCCTTGAGGGCCCCACCCCTTGGGGTCTATCCTATGCTTGCTCTTCTGCCTCACAGGCACCCCTTTGGTATTCTGCGCTTCCCCGTCCGAAGTCGGGACCTTATGTTCATGCTCCCGGGGAGATGAGCTACAGAGCCACCTTCTGCACATGCCCCCAGACATCACCTGTTCCTCAGGCTGGAGCATCCCCGTGGGTTCCATGTCGCTTTGGTCACAAATACACCCAACAAGTTGGACATCAAGGAAAAATCAGGGCTCGGCCCTAAAATCCCCACGGCCCTGAGATGTCCTGATTTTAGAGAGGACTCAAGACTATTGTTCACCAGACTCGCTTCCCTCTTCCTTAGAGGAATTATAAGGAGTGACAATGACCCTCCTTTGAGCAAAGCATTCGGAGCCTCTAACAGAAAGGAGCGGAATTAACTTTATCTCAAAACGACGTGCACCTGTCCTGTTGGGGGAGCTGTGAATACTTCTGTCCTGAGCTGTGGGATCACCCGGATGCTGCCCCTGGTCGCGGTTGAGTGAGTCCGGGAGATTGGGAAACGCGCTCTTCTGGAATTCATACACAGTGAGTGCGTTATCTGGGCTTCCACGCGGAGCCTCCGGAATAAAAATGCACACGACGGTGCTTCCCGGGAGTTCCTTCCCCATGCCTGTCGTCTAGGGATTTGTGAGAAGGAGACTGGTGAGAATGGAGGTGTTGGGTTTAAGAGGAGAGGGTGAGTGGTCCGAGTCCAGCTCCCCATCTCCAGGCCCTTGCTGGGATTCTCTGTGAGCCGTAAAGTGAGATGTGCAGGGCTTCCCACCGTCTCCTTTACAAGAAGCCTGGTCGATGCTTCCTGCCAGCCTGCCAAGTCAACCGTGCAAGGAGCTGGCCCCCGTTTTTGCAAGAGGGCGGGCCAATGTGGCCGTTGGGGACACCCTTGGTGGGCCTACCGGGAGCCGCCTGGAGCTTGAGATCCACGCATGGGGATGGCGTTGCCGTGTGCTGCCCACCTGGGGAGGTGGGCAGGTGAGGTGGTTTTTGCAAACCCAAGTCCATGAGTGCATGACAATCATTGAGGCGTGAGGTTTGCAGAGGAAGCAAAGGGTTCGTTGGAGAGGCGGGCAGATGAGGAGCCCGGAGGGCAAACCTTGAGTCCACGTCCCCAAAGGGGCCGAGAACAAGTATTTTAGGATCGTAGGGGGTTGAGATTGCACACGTACTGATGAACAGGGCAGGAAAGTGTACTGTTGACGAGCAAACGTGGAGCATGTGCATTGGGCTAACGTGCATGGAACATACATCCCGTGGTCCGCGTGGGGCGGACGCTTAACCCCAGAATGAGGCAAAATTCAGCCGCTGAGTCATGAGGTTATCTTAGGACGGAGAAGGAGAACCGGTGTTGGGCGCGCTCCCAGAACTAGTATCAACTGGATGGGGTCTCGGGCTGCTTATCTCCGGTAAGGAATGTTCCTAAGCTGTGGCCCTATCAGTTGACCTCGAATCCAGGCTTCTGCAGAGACAGCCCGTGGGTTGGTTAGTGGGGCCCCAGAGAGACACGATAGCTGATGCAGGAGACGCAATTCTTTGAAAGACAGGTTTTAAACTTTCTGGCTCGTTTCGACCTCGTCAACCCTGTGGGGGCACGGTTTTATGCCTTCTTAGTCACGGACCTGTGGTGCCTGACGGCAGAGGCCCAGCGGGGAAAGGGAACATGTTGCCAGTGCACGTTGTGAATCATTCTGTGCCTCTTAGAGGTCACTGCCCAGCAGAGCTTTCCAGAGGAGGGAGAGGTGTCATCGTTTTTGCTTTTCCCACAAACAGACCCTAAACCGAGCTTGCGCGTGGAAGGAGGTGACGTGGTGGTGGTGGTGGGGGTGCCTGTGGTGCAGACCTTATTTGGAAGTAGGGTCTTTGCAGATGGGATGACTTGAAGGAGCTGAGATGAGCTCCTCCTGGATGAGGATGAGGTGCTTTCCTACCTTTTCTCCTCTTGCTGCATCGAGCCTGCAAACATCAGGGGCCACTTGTTTGCCTGCAGGGATGGCCTAGGAGCCTGCATACTGTGAATATGCAATCAGCGCCCGCCCGCGGTGGGTGAATAGCAGCCCTCAGGGCAGATCCGCCCTATCCTAATCCCAACTAGGGCGGGGGGGTTACTTGGAAATGGGGTCTTTACAGGTGTAATTAGGTAAGGATCTAGGGATGAGCTCCTCCGGGAGGAGGATGAGCCCTACAGGCAATGACAAGGGTCCTCATAAGAGACAGAGGAGGAGACACAGATGCAGAGGAGGATGGAGGCGGAGATGGGAGGGATGCGGCCACCTGCCCGGGGACGCCTGGGGCCCCAGACACCGGAAGAGGCGGGAGGGCCCCTCCCCAGAGCCTCTGGAGGGAGCACAGACTTCTGGGTCTCCAGAGCCAGGCGAGCCTAGATTCCCGTTGTAAGCCACCAGGAATGTGCACAAGCTGTAAATGAAGAAACGAATCACATTTCATTTAGGGACTGGGTGAGGAGTTTGTCCCTGGTGTATAGGATCCAGCTTCTGGAATGTTGTTTGGTGGGAAGCTCCAGGGATGCAATTCACCATGCAAGCTCCCCTGTGAGCTCTACGCCCACCTGCCCATCAGACCCTTGCACTTTTCCTGGGTGTGAGCAGGATGGGAGGAACACAGGCAAGCTCTGATTTGGGCCGTCTGTGTATTTCCAGCTCTTGTCTTTGGGAGGCACAAAAGGTCCACACTGACAGCTCAGCGGGGAGTCTGCTTCTCCGCCTCCCTCTGCCCCTCCCCCGTGCTCATGCTCTCGATTTCTCTCTCTCTCAAAAAAAATAAATCAATAAAAATTCTTTTTTTTTTTCAATAAAAATTCTTAAAAAAAAAACAAAAAACAAAGAGACTGGTCTGTTGGAATAAGCAATTCTGTGTTTTCGCTGTGCAGGGAGGCTGGCCGACGGCTCTCAGAAGCTGCGTGGGGGGAGACCTGCTCCTGACTCTGTCTGCGGCCTGTGACCCTGAGTTGGGATCTATGGAATTTTACTGGCCGCGTTCCTGAGAAGAATGCTTGGTGTTTCAGGGTCAGCTGCCCATGGCTATCTGAGCCACCCGAAGGAAAACGTGGCTGAGGGACATGTGGTCAATAAGAACGTTGCATCGTGTTCCTGGTGGGATCTGCGGTGGAGATATCGGAACCACATTTTCTTTTTTTTTTTTTTAATTTTTATTTATTTATGATAGTCACACAGAGAGAGAGAGAGGCAGAGACACAGGCAGAGGGAGAAGCAGGCTCCATGCACCGGGAGCCCGACGTGGGATTCGATCCCGGGTCTCCAGGATCGCGCCCTGGGCCAAAGGCAGGCGCCAAACCGCTGCGCCACCCAGGGATCCCTCGGAACCACATTTTCAAGGGAAGGTCATGCCCTGCAGCAACAATGTGCTTTTTAGTGCTTCGTTCTTAACACATTCGAAGGGGGCCTGTCCGCTCCTCGGCCCACAGGAGATGCCACCTTGGTCACGTGCAAGAAACATGGCCTGCTCAGGTGAGCGCCCCGAGGGCCCAGGACACCACGGACACCACGGGGAGCCAGTAGCGAGGTGCAGTTGGATAATATAAACCTATGAAATTCCGTATTTTCTCACTGATATTACCAGCGTCTATGAAGCCAACCACGTCAAAGTGCCTCCAACCCTAGCAGACGTCCTTCCTCCGTGGACTCGTAGAAGGTAGCAGCCCACCCTCCACTTTTCCCCCAGCTTATGGAAACAATTTACGAAGATAAACCTCTACAGGATGACTGCGTTAAATATTTAATTAGTTCTCCGAACAAACAGGAGAATCTACGACTCCAAAGGAAAATAAAAAGGGAAAGCGGATTCTTCATTCGGTTACGTCTCTCATAAATATTTTCCCAGGGGCAAAGAATGTTCCCTTTTATATTAAAAATATAAAGAAACTCATGACTCCTCATTAGCCTCTAGAAATATGGTCATGATTTCCATTATATTAAAAACACAAACTTTGAAGGGATGCATCTGGGGGAGGAAGAGACAACCGTGGTTTAGCTTGCCTCTGGCTAGGATGGCCGGTCTTTGATTGAATTTTATTTTTAAAGCTTTCAAGTAATGTATTAAGTAAATGGTGAAATTCATATTCAGCGCTGGCTTCAGGCTGTTGAGTGTTTCGGGGTGGCTGTGTGGTCTATCGGGGAGAAACCCAACTAAACAGGGCACCTGTCCCAGGGGCGGCTCCCACACAGGGGACTCCACAGAACGTCCTCATTCGGTTCATCTTGAGTGAGATTCTGGTTGTGACCCTTCAAGGATAAGCAGGTGCAGAGAACATTGGACAAGAAGGACCACGTGCTCAGTGGAGTGACTTAAGGATCCCCCTGGTAAGCCAATGCTCTCGCTGCCTCCTCGCCTTCCCCACAGGGACTGTCTCCAGCCTTCTGGCGCTTGTGCTCTGAGACACTTTGCCCTGCCCGGTGGTCTCTCATCAGAAGAGAGGGGTTCTTTTTTCTTCATTGGTGTTTCAGACTCTCTTTCTTATTCTGACAGCCACCTGTGGGGGACAAGTCGAGATTTGCTCTCAGAAAACGTGTGAGTTAATCATGCCTGTGTTGTTTACAGTCAGTAAATTATTAAATATCGATAGATGTTTGTATAGATAGATGATCGATAGATAGATGATAGATGATGATGATAGATAGATAGATAGATAGATAGACAGACATAGGGATGGATGGATGGTTGCTGGATGTATAAATATGATAGATATGATATAGGGATGGATGGATGGATGGATAGATGAATATCATAGATAGATAGGACATAGAGATGGATGGATAAATGTGATAGATATGACATAGGGATGGATGGATGGATGGATGGTTGGATGGTTGCTGGATGAATAAATATGATAGATATGACATAGGGATGGATGGATGGATGGATGGATGGATGGATATCATAGATAGGACATAGAGATGGATGGATAAATGTGATAGATATGACATAGGGATGGATGGATGGATGGATGGTTGGATGGTTGCTGGATGGATAAATATGATAGATATGACATGGATGGATGAATAGATGAATATGATAGATGATAGTTAGACATGATGGATGGATGGGTAGATGGATGGTTGGATGGATACATTGGATGGGTAGATAGATACAATGGATAGATAGGATGGATGACTAGATAGGATGGATGTATAGATAGATGATGGATGGATAGATGGGTAGATGGATGGATAGATGATAGATGGACAGAGGGTAGATAATAGATGAACACACTGGTAGAGATGTAGATTCAATAACGGTTAAAATTAAAGTGTAGATCACAGGTCCCAGGGGAATTAAACGGGAAGCCTTGAGAAGATACATTTTTCCCATATACGTCAGAAACTCTCAAGGCCTGGGCTAATACCCTCCACAGTCAGAGAAGTAGCCGGGCACTGGGAGCATATACATTTCTCATCTCCCGCTCAAGACCGTTGCAGTGACCAAGAATTTTCAGAATTCTGTGATGTGTGTCATTCCCTTTGCAAGTGAATCAAGGTGTTGCACCCCTTGGTGTGTAAGTAGGGAGATAAATCAGGTGCATCTTCAGGACACCAGCTCATACAGTGGGAACATTGCGCCCAGAGAGGAGTGATACTTGACGTTCATAATGGGCCACCAGAGTACCAGGCTCTTTACACAGATCCTATCGAATCCTCCCCAGACACAATGAGATTGCATTGGCCACGTCCCTTGTCAGAGGCACCAGAAGTTCAAGAGGTTAAGCAAAGCTGTTCAGAATCATCGGGTCGGAATCCATGGTCCACTGGGAGGGGCTATTAACTGGTCAAGTCGTTCAGGTATGAAGACCTCGAGCAGACAAATCTGAGCGCTGTCCCCGCCGTCGTCCTGTTGGGCTTTCCTGGGCTTGCTGTTCCCCCCACCATCTTGTTGGTCCTCTGATGACTCACTAGGAATATTAAGTATCACCGGAGCCACCACCCTAAACATATCTCTTTGCACCCCATCATTAGCCAATATTCATCCTTATTGGCCTGCATGGCAATTAAGCCCCAATGCCAGTCAGCTCAGGACGCTGATTAATTAGCTCAAAACCAGACTGTAGTTCCCCAATTTCACACATCCCACCCCTGGAGGTTTGGTGAAGAAGTTGCACCCAAGACCAAATGCATCCGTGTCCCAGGGCAAGGAGTGACCCCAGCTTTGGTGTTTTTCAAGCTCTCCAGGTGATTCTTTTTTTTTTTTTTAATTTTTTTTTAAATTTATGATAGCCACAGAGAGAGAGAGAGAGAGGCAGAGACACAGGCAGAGGGAGAAGCAGGCTCCATGCACCGGGAGCCCGACGTGGGATTCGATCCCGGGTCTCCAGGATCGCGCCCTGGGCCAAAGGCAGGCGCCAAACCGCTGCGCCACCCAGGGATCCCTCTCCAGGTGATTCTGTCAAAACCAGGCAGGGCTGGGAGTGACCGTGGGCCAAGCTGATATAAATCTGCAAGATTTCCTTGATGACACATCTGTGTTATTGTTAAGACATTTTTCCCCATCAGATGGAGGTTTTTTTTTTTTTCCTTAGCATCCTTGGCTAAAATTAGATTCCTCCCACTATCTTCATTTGTAAGCCTTTAGAGCAAATAATCACATCTTTGAGTTGGTCAGACTTCAATTTCTGGAGAGATGAGAGGCCATAGCAGATGCAATGCTAGAAGAACGCCCTGGGGAATCTCAGATGGAGGACACGGTGGGCTTAAGGGGAGCAAACCGGGAATGCCTTCCATGGCGCGGTCCCTCGTGGGTGTGAGTGGAAGCATCTCACGGCATTTAGCGCAAATGCTCACCTCGTCCCAATGCACCTTGATGTTGTAGCACGTTTCTCTTATTTTTTTCATCAATTTAAACTTTTTTCCTTCCTTGCACTTTTTAAGAGACCCACACTCTGCATTTGGAATAACAGAAGCAGTGAGCACAGTGATGTGGATCGGTCATCACGTTCCAATGAAGCCGTGCCGGAAGCCCAACCAACCATGCACCCTCTCTGCTAGTCCTTGTGGGGGTTTGGAGGCTCCCGAGGTCACATGGAGGCTCAACAGACAGGGCAGTCAGTTCCTAACACAACCAAAACCAAGGCCAAACCCTGCCTGCCCCAGGTGTTCCACCTTTTGTAAGGAGCTACCGATGCCTAAGATTGCAAATCAGCAGGTGTGACTGCAGGGCCGGGCTTGACCTTTGGCTCCCAGGTCAGGGCTGGGCTCTGTGGCTTCCACTATTCTTGCCAACCAGAGGGAGACTCTGCAGATTTATGTCAGACAGATGGAGGAGGAGGGGTGGAGTATGTGGAGTGCATTCGTTACTCTTTGCTTCTGTTAACTATTCCCAGAGCTTAAAACGATGGGAATATATGATCTCGCATTTCTGGGGGCTAGAGGTAGGGTCTGGGTTTTACTAGGTCAAAGTAGGTTGGCGGGGCCGTTGCCGGTGAGGAAGAAATTCCATGGCTTTTGCAGTGTCCAGAAGCCATCTGCTTTGGTTGGTTGGTGGACACTTATTGCATCTTCAAAGTGCATTGAGGAGCTTAGAGGGAGGACTGGGAGCCTCCAACCCACCGTCCACACAGAAGGGAAAGCTGTGCCCTACAGTAGGATCACGACGGACAAGTTGCCCTCAGGATGCTGGCTGCGAGCGGCATCACTGGATTCCTTCTACGGAGAATTCACAGTGCTGTTTCTCCGTCCACCACCCTCTTTTGGTTGTCCTGGTTGTCAACATTGAGCAGAGCCTCCTTTCGTGATGGGAAAATGAACTTTGCACTTCAAGGGTCCAGGGAAGGGCGTTAGCAATGGGGACAGAGCAGCCACGTGAGAGCCCAAGCTAGAGGCAGAGAGATGGGCAGCTGGGGGCAGGAGGGAGCTCCCAGGGAGCAGCTGGGGGAAGGCAATCAGAATGGAAGGCAAGGATGGCCCCCTGGGGACAGCCAAAGGGACGTTTTCAGGAATGGTGACTGGCCGTGGCCTCGCTGTTCTCATCTGGACTCCACTGCCCAGCACACTCTTGGGGGGGGGGGGAGGGCATTATTCAGCCTGCCGCAGTCCCGTGAGTGGGTGTGTTTTCTCCCACCCCCTTAATTAGGTTGAACAAGCTGTTGTTTGTGTCAACATTATTATTTCTGTCATTATCACGATTTCATTATTGTGCCGACCACAGGTGTCTGGAACTCTGCCCGCTGGATCTTGCAAATCACTGCTGCCTTCTTGAGGAGATCTGCTTGAATCAGTGTTCGGGACCCCCCAGAGCAGGACTCCAAAGACTGAGGGGCTAAGTAGGTGTGACAGGGCCGGCGTGACCAGATGTGACCAGATGAAGTCTTGTGGGTGCACGGAGAAGTGACCCGGGTGTGTTCCTTGAGGAGGGAACATGGTTCCAGCATCAGCAAAAGAAGCAGAAGGAACCCGGGGTGTGGAGAGAAGCTGAGAGCGATAGTTGGATGTTCATCCGCCTTCTTCTCCACCGTGAAGGCGTCACGCCAAGACCTGTCAGTGCGAATGTCAGGAGCATTCATCACGGACCAGGAAATCATGCAAGATCTCAAACTGCCTGACAGGGTCTGTTGTGGGTGAACGGCAAGAGCTGAGCCTACTGAGAATTTCATCCGGATTAAGACTGTTTGAGTGTGATGTTTATCAGACGCAGACATGGACAAAGTGGGTGTGTAGCTTGTTACTCTCAATCCAAGAAGCTCAGGGGTCTCCAATAGCATGATTTTTTTTTTTTTTGAAGGCAGAAGCAAGTTTCAATACCAAGGGTTTTCCTTGTTGATGTTTCTAAAATCTGTGCTTGCAACCAGGATATCCTGGTGGTGAGCCAGCCTCAGTTTACCTTCCTGGCACCCCTGCATAGACTTCACACCGTCTAAGCTCCCTTCCTTGGGCGACTGGATTCTGCTTGGTGCAGTCTAAAAACCTCCTACATCCTCTCTCCTAGGTCTGAAATGAAGGACACAGCCTTCATTGGCCCCTCTGTTGTGTTGAGGACAGCCTATCCTAGGTGCGAGGTGAGCTGTTCACCTGCCACACACACCATTTTAGCTCGTCTGCTTTGGACTGTCGTGCTTTTTAAATTGCAAGAAAAAATAGGCAGCAGCAAGTATATGGGTGGATGGATGGATTGATGGATGGATGGATGGAGTCATGGATGGACGGAGGGATGTTTGAGTACATGGATGGGTGGGTGGGTGGGTAGATAGGTGCCTAAATGAATGGATGGTTGGGTGGATGGATGGATGGTTGGATGGATGAGTGGTAGATGGATGGGTGGGTGGGAGGGGGGATAGGTGCTTAAGTGAATGGATGGATGGGTGAATAGGTGGGTGGGTGGATGGATGGATGGATGGATGGATGGATTGATGGATGGATGTTGGATGGATGGATGGATGGATGGATGTTGGATGGATGGATGGATGGATGGATGGATGTTTGAGTGGATGGATGGGTAGGTGGGTGGATGGATAGTTGGCTAGGTAGATGGATGGGTGGATGGATGGATGGATGAATGTCTGAGTGGAAAGATGTTTGAGTGGATGGATGGATGGATGGATGGATGGATGGATGGATACATAAAGAGAGAAAGGTAGATTGAAGAAAATGACTGGTAGGATTTCCTCTTGGGTTCAGAAAGGGAGAATTACATCCCCAGCCCTGTGTCATTTGAGTCAGGGTGTGCCCTCCTCCCAGTGTCTTGGTGTTCAGAGAAAACCCCAGTGCAGATGTAGGGTAGCCCTGGGCACTGAGCCCAGCTGCCTCTTCTGCACAGTGACCTTTACCAAATCCTTGAAGTGTCCCGGGTCTCTCTTTCCTCCTTTGTCAACCAGCACCTTCTAGTCTTCTCCTTCTTGGTAATATGTGGTCCTCCGGCGCCCAGCTGGGCAACCCAAGCCTCTCCGGACCATGCTGGAAACCCCAGAATGGGCTTGGTTTCCTCTGTTGGGACCAATTTGTGGGACCCTTCACTCCGCCGATGCCTTCCCTCACCATGTTGTGTTGTCCTTCATGCCCAGTGAGCCGCCTCTGGTCAGCAGCAGCTGTTCCCTGACACAGGAGCCTTGTTTGGGGTTTGCTGAGTAGGCACCGTCTCCTGAGTGGGAACCCGGCCGGGCACAGATGACTGCAGGGCATATTTTCAAAAGTCATGGAAATTCTTGGTCCTTCACATCCTGTCTGCAAATGCATTCATACATTCCCTCCTCTCCATCGGGCACATGCTGTCTTGACCTTTTACAGCCACAGTGGGAAGGCTGTGTATGCTGCCTACGGGGTGGCAGGAAACATGCCTCCTCCAAAAGGAGGACTCAGGGACTTTGGCTACTCCTGGAAGCTAGAGAGTTGGTGCTTGGGGGCACAGCCGGCTGATTCGTGGACTGACCATCGGGGAAACAGAGCTGGACCCAAGGCTATAAGGACAGGGATAGTTAGGGACTGGGTGCCATCTTCCTACCCCAATGGGTGGCATTTTCATGACCCGGTTCTCTGGAGCACTCTGGTTCTTTCCTCTTCCCTGGGGAAGTGGGATGGATGTATTTGCCTCTGGCTGGTCCCCAGGGCATCAGCCTACCTCGCACTGACAAAGGCAATCCATGGACCAGGAGACTCAGCACTTTTGGCCGTATATGTATTCTTTCCGCCAGTGACGCTCACCATTGAAAGAAGCATAATTACAACAGGAGGATTGATGAGCCACAAGGATTTCGCTGCAGAGGTGGTTGCAGAAATCATGTCCTCATTATCGGGTTTGTCTACTTGTCGGCCTTATAATTTCAGCCGTGATGGATGCGCCATCTGTAGACCTGGTCATAAAAGTGTGAGAAGGCATAAATTGCCAACCATAGGGTCTTTCTCATCACGCTCAAACCAGGCTTTCTTCCAGCTAACTGCAAACCCGGGGTACCAGTCTCCTCCTACCTGTCACGGGCTTTGGGTTGCATGTTAGCAAGATGTATAAATTTAGCAAGAGAAAAAATACATTCCACTGTCTGGTAATGGTGCAATGTTTTGAGTCTTCATTATATGACCGAAAAAAAAAAAAAGAAAAGAAAAGAAACAAAAAAAAAAGGTGAATTTTGTTTTCTACACTTCTAGATATACAGGACCAGAGTTCTGAGCAGCTTTTCGGGCTTTACCGTATCACTAGGGTGGTGTTAACGTTTAAAGAAGAGGGAAAGTAAGAATAGTAGGCGAGGTTGTGGAGAAAGCACCGTCCTGTAGTGCTGGTGGGCAGGTCACACGGTGCAGCCGCTGTAGGAATCAGTTTGGTGGCTCCTTAAACAGATGCCCATAGAGTTACCCTATGGTCCTTATGATCCCGTCACCCCACTCCTACATGTGTTAACTCAAAGGAACAACAGACAGGTATTCACTCAAATACCTACACGTGCATGACAAAGGTGGAAACAACACAGGTGTCCATCAGTGGGTGAAGGCACGAGCAAAATGTGCTTTTCCCCCTTACAGGGGAATGTTACTCATCCATGAGAAGGAACGGCGCTCTGACACCGGCTACCATGTGGATGGATCTTGAGGACGTGATGGTGAGGGAGGAAGCAGACGCACAAAAGGCCACATTGTGTGTGACTCTGTTTATATGCCAGGTGTGTCCACAGACAGAAAGTAGATTGGTGGGTCCCAAGAGCTGCAGGAGGGGATGGGGAGGGACTGCTCGCTCATGGAGACGGGGGGGGGGGGGATGAGAATGTTCTAGAACCAGGTAGCGGTGGGGGCTGCACAACATGGTGAATGTGCTAATTGTGTACTTCAAAATACCGAACGTCACAGTACGTGATTTTTACCCCAATAAATAATAGATCCTAACACCTGGGCATGCCTGCTTACAAGTCAGGCGCATGGCGGACCCAGCCTCTCCCAAGCTCCGTGGAGCCATGCTCGTGATCCGCAACACTCTTGGTAAAGGCTGTTTGCTTGCAGGACGTTGACCGTTGGCTTTGTCTCCAAGCTGCTGGCCCGGTGCTCATTGTGCTCAACCTCATGCCTTCATCTGCACAACTCCACCCATGGCTGCTTTCTGCCCCTCTCTTCCCTGGAAGCTTCTCCAGGGAACCATCCTGTCACCTTCCAGAGCCTTCTGGAAACTTCTGGAAGATGCTATCTCTGACCACCATCTTGGGCCTAGCTTCTTGTCTCCCCAGGTCCCCACACCAGCCTGTGTTGCCTTCACTCTCACATCCCTCCCCTCCAGTTAGCTCTGGGAGCAGCTTCTTTATTGTGGGGTCAGGGCCCTAAGGGCTGGAGACACTTGGGTAGGAAGACCCTCTGCTTCCAGAATCACCCGTGCAGGGGACTGGTGTGAACTGGGGGTGAGCCCAGATCTGTGTCGAAGGTCACCATGCTCATACTCTTCCCACCTCACCCCAGGCGGCCTCACACAAGGGAAAAGTACCAGATAGAGAGGTGGGTGAGAACTTAAAACACTGGAATGGGGACCTTCGTCAAACTCATGCTCTGGTTTGCTCTTGTTCCAACCTGGTCTCCATGGTGTTGACTATCTTCACTGTAACACATGGATACTCAGGCAACATAAAGAAGATGCACGGACCACATTTGCGGTGATAATCCTAATTGTTTTCAGCAGAGAACAATCCATCTATAGGTGTTTCCTCCACATGATGATGGCTCCGGTGGAATCAGAGTTATGGCCACATCCAAGCTGCCTCAGTCAAAGGCTCTGTTCAATACATTTTATTTCACGCCTGCCCTTGGATGCGCACAGAACGGTGCTCTTCCGAGAAAGAAATTGAAAAATTAAATTAAATTAAATAATTTTAAAAAGAAGGAAGAAATTGAGCCAAGTTTGGTTGGACCAGCAATTCTAAGATGGAGCAAATCATGCCACCATCGACGTGGACTAATGGCGTCTTGCAGAAAGAGCGTGCTTAACTCTGAAAGAATCCAGGTTCCATGGGATCCCTGGGTGGCGCAGCGGTTTAGCGCCTGCCTTTGGCCCAGGGCGCGATCCTGGAGACCCGGGATCGAATCCCACGTCGGGCTCCCGGTGCATGGAGCCTGCTTCTCCCTCTGCCTGTGTCTCTGCCTCTCTCTCATTCTCTCTCTCTCTCTCTCTCTCTCTGACTGTCATAAATAAATAAAAAAAATTAAGAAAAAAAGAAATAAAAACATTAAAAAAAAAAAAGAATCCAGGTTCCAGGTGCATCTCACTGACATACGTCTGGATGCGCATCTGGGACGGACATAAAGTCAGAGGCTTTCCTCAGCGCAGAAGACACCATTTTCCTGTTTTCACCTGCAATTCACTCACCATCTGATAGACATTTTCATCCAAAGCCAGATCCCTTCCAACCCGGGGTCTGCAAACGTGAGGTCTGCGCTCACGTGGGGGTGAATCAAAAAGGATTCGTGTCAATTGTTTCTGTCATACATTTAGCTTTTAAATACTCTTTACAAAGGAACATGGCTACTTGCCTGTCCCTTGTGTGCCTACGTGGCATGTTGGGTTTTTCTTCATGGCACTGAAAATATCGTTAAATGTCGTGTGTGTTCATCCTCATTTAAAAGTTACCAGAAGGTAGCATGAGACCTGCCTCCAGATCCTTTGATGTGATATGTATCTAAATGCATAGTAGTGTTTGCCGGACACCAGATAAAGGACTGACTTAGCAATTGCCCAGGAGAATTGAATCACTTCTGACAGCCGGAGCAGGTCATTTGTGATTTTTAGAAGCCATTTTACGCATGAGGGTTAATCCAGTCGGATCTTCTATCAGATTTTTAGAGGACGCATGTATTTTTGTGGGGGGACTTTTGACCGTAGATTCGGTTTTAATACGCCACATGGGTTTCCAGCAGTCGGTGGATCTTACAGTGGGGCAAAACATGTATGGTCTTGGCAAGGAGTTTGTGTAAATGGGTGTGGGTATGTGTGAAAATTTGCGATTCTTTGCTATGCTCAGTGAAACTGGAGGAGGAATGGAAGCATTGGGTGCTGCTTTTGCAAGGTGTACACCTCTGCTTTATTTTATATCTTTTTCTAACGGGCACTAATGTGTTGTTTTACAAATGAGGGAGAATCATCGATACTGTTCACTGACCCAAAGTCTCTAATCAACCCGGAACCATCTGGCTGGACCTGAGGGGGGACACACCAGTCTGAATTCAAGAACTAATCAAAATACGTTAAAATAGAATTACCTTTTGTGAAGAGCCAGTTTACCCTAGTGCACATGTGGAGACTGTGTTCTTGAAAACTGAATCTACAGTCAAAAGTCTCCCCACAAAAATATAATCAAATCAAAACACTTCTTAGAAATTAGAAACCTATCTGAGGGGGCACCTGGGTGGCTCAGTTTGTTAAACGCCTGTCTTGGTTCAGGTCATGATCCCAGGGTCTTGGGATGGAGCCTTGCATCGGGCTTCCTGGTCAACAGGAAGCCTGCTTCTTCCTCTCTGTTTCCCCGCTTGTGCTCTCTCATGTGCTCTCTCTCAAATAAATAAATAAAGTCTTAAAAAAAAAAAAGAAAGAAATTTATCTGAGCATCTCTGGTTCTGCTTCACAAGGATATCCATAGGAGAGAAATGCTATTGATTACCTGTGAGTCATAAATACAGGATCTCAAACTGAACACCAATAAAAAATAAATTTATAATAAAAAAAGAAATATAGGATATAGAAGCAACCCAAGTGTCCATCCATAGGCGCCTGGATAAAGAAGAGATGGTGTACACACACAATGGAATTTTTGAAAAGATTTTATTTATTAATTAACTAATTAATTAATTAATTAATGGGAGAGAAGGAGAGCACGAGCAGGGGAAGGGGCAGAGAGAGAAGCAGACCCCCGCTGAGCAGAGAGCCCGATATGGGGTTTGATTCCAAGACCCTGAGGTCATGACCTGAGCCGAAGGGTGGTGGTTAACCACCTGAGCCACCGTGGTTCTCCAATATAATGGAATATTATTCAGCCATAAAAAGGGATGAAATTTTGCTATTTGAGACAACACGGATGGACCTAGAGGGTATTATCCTTCTTGAAATAAGGCAGAGAAGGACAGATACCATATGGTTTCACTCTTACGTGGAATCTAAAAACAAACAAACAGACAAAAAAGCAGAAACAGACCCATAAATGCAGAGAACACACTGATGGTTGTCAGTGGGGAGAAAAATTAGAAGATGGACAAAATGGGTGGAGAAGACAGGAATGTACTGTTGAGCTCACTTCTGCTTAACCTGTCAGCTTCTCTGGTGAGAATGTGGGCACCCCCGCCTACCGGGGCATCTCCGATTCCCCCTAGGGTTCATCGTCAGTTTGGTGGAGGTGCATGACGGAAATGAGGGTTTTCCATATTGTGAAGATGATGCATTGTTCTCCGGATGGTTGTCAAGCACTATGGGGGTCAGGGATGGATGGACCAGCTCCGTGTTGCCCACAGGTGGAGGCTGGCACTCACGCATTTTGCAGGGGGGCACCACTCACAGTCCCCAGGGTGTACTGTTTTCTTGGCACATTAATCATGCCTGGATTTCAGCTGGCGTCCTTGAGGTAAAACGTTCTCTGGGTCATCGCAATTTTCTCAGCTAAGGTGAGAAGCAGTGTGGGGGGGGGGGTCTTATGCCCTGTGTTGGGGGTGGAGCTCTGCACACCTGCAGGAAATCCTCTCCCTGGATGACTCAGGCAAAGAAGAGCATCTAGTGCAGAAACTCACAATGAACTCCCTTTGCCTATTGAGCTTGGTCATGGTGCCTGACCTGAGCAGGGCGGGGGTGGGGGGGGGCTTGGAACAAGGGAGCATTGATGACGGAGGAGGAGTCAGAGACTGGACTCAGCCCAGAGAGGAAGATTCCAAAACTCTCAAGGTTTTGTTATTTCCTTGGAGGACTGGAGCATGTCAAAGTGACAAGGGACCCTTATGGTGATGAACCAACCAGTAGGACCTGGTGCAAGGCTATGGAAAATAACCAAGGGCCGTCTTTGTCAATTCATCGTGGCCTCATGTGGGAGGAGAGCACAGAGCCTCCGGCTGAGCCAGGCGGCTGGCTGAAAAAAATCGTGGCATCAAGGCCAAGGGGAGCTCATAGCGCCACCAAGTCAGGAGCTGGGGAGCTGGGTACAGATGGATGGCAGGGGACACCCAACTAGATGGGGTCTATCCATGGGAGCAGGCTCTGCAAACAGCTCAGCTGAGGCCTGGCAGTGTCAGGATTTGCTCAGACAAAGTCGCTGGAGTCAATGTTCAGGATGTCCACACCTCAGTGTGTCTGTGGTTTGCAGAGGCGGCTGCTCATTCGGAGACATGGTGAGGACCAAGGCAAGCAGACACGATGACCTTTCCTCTTTGCACGTGCAGTTCTGCTGTGACGTGAGCATGGCGCACGCGGGACCGGCCAGTTCAGCGGTGGAGAGGAATGGGCTGGAAGGCGAAAGCCACGGTCTGTCGTTCCAGGGAGTGAACTCCAACATCCGTCAGGTTGCGACACATCCAGCCTCCCTGCTCCTGAGCACGTTCAGACCCTCCTCACCAGGTCCATCTTCTCCATGTTGCTGCCTTGGGTGGGGTCCTGCGGCCAGCGGCCGCTGCATCTCCGGGGGTACTTTCTGGAGACACCAAATGGCCCCCACGTCCCACATGGGTGAAATCGGAGCCTGCAGTTGAGCAAGCTGTCCCGCGGGATTCCCGAACCCATCCAACTGGGCCGCCCTGTGATTCCTCCTGACGCCCCACAAGGCCCTGGATTGTGTCCGACTTCATGGAGGTTTGAGATGTGGGCGTGAGGACTCACAGAGCCTTCGACTCCCGAGTGTGTCTCGTCTACTGGGAGGCTGTGCCCTTGGGAATAGGAACCAGCCGTGTCGTCCTCCCGCGGACCAGTGGGGTGGAGCTGAAGTGGTCTCCACCACCGACTCGACACGCAGAAGGCTTCTCTTGGCCCAGTGACTCTTGTCTCTGCTTCTTTAAAAACATGCGTTGCAAACTTCTTAAAAGCATGCATTGCAGAGTTCCTAAAGACACGCGTTGCAAAGAAAATACCTTTTCAAGTTTTAGGTCCATTACCATTTGCTTTCGCAAAACCTCCCAGGGACCAGTGCGTCTCGGGGCTGCTCGTCAGCGCCTCGTGCTTTGTGGTTAAAGAAGCGGGTTCCCGGAATCGCAGAGTAATGTCTCCACGGGGAGGCCCAAGACCAAGGCAGAGAAACCCCATGAGCCGGGCGGGGTGGGGGGGTTGGAGGGGGGCCCAGCGGGTCACATCTGGGTGTGGTTCCTCCTGTTTTCCTGCTTTTCGGTGACTTGCGGGCGTTTGCCGGTGGTAGTGGAGCACACCAGCAAAACCCCCACGGCGCGACCCCGCGGCGCGACCCAGGGGAGGATGTTCGCCCCCTTGTCAACACAGAGTCTGGAGAAGAAAGAAGAAGCACAGGGTTTCCCCCCGCCCCTCCCCGCCCCAGAGAGGCTTGCTCACTGATTTTCATCCTCCAACAAGGACTTTGTGTCGTAGGAATTCCGCAGCTGGGATGTTTGGCTGGGGACGGGGTATGAAATCGGGGCGGGCGTGCTCTCTGGGTGGGGTGCACGCCCTGTGAGTCATCCCGGGCAGCCCAGCAGGAGGAAGGAAACGGGGGGTGAGTGGGTGACTTTGCCGTGCAGACGCGTCTTCCGGGGCACAGCACGGCTGCACACCCTCCACAAGGTCTGGGCTCCAGAGCAAGAAGGAAGGACGTATTTTGGGTGGCGTTCCCCCAACGTGGACCCTCGGGGTCCGGCCTCCAGCGAGGTCATCCTGGGTATTAGAAACTGGCCCGTGGGGGGCACTGGAGGATGAGTCAGGCCTTAGAGCTGCTCAGACCCTCCTCCCGGCGGCACTGGGCTGTCCCCAAAGCAGGTGACGCCAGTCTGGTGCCAGTAACCCTCCCTCCCTGGGGACAGTCAGGGGTCCGGCCCGCAAACCACCCAAGCATGCACACCTGGTGCACCTCCCTCCCCAGATCCTCCTGGCTTCCCAATCCAGAAGCCCTCTGAACCCCTTTACTTTGGGATTTTTTTTTTTTTTTTTTTTTTTTTTTTTTTTTTTTTTTGGTGGGGGAGGCTCCATAGCACAGGCGTGATGGAGGAAGTCGTCGCTGGCCATCAGGGGATGGATTCGACAGCCCGCGGGAGTGACTGAAAGCTGCGAACGTCCAGGCATAAGGCAACCAGCGGGCACCCATAGGGCTTCCCCCAAAGTCACCTCCTCCACACAATGAAACAAAGACCCAGCCCTTAGGACAATGCAGGGTTCGGGGAGCTCCAGGGCCAGGCTGTGGGGAGTAGGCGCCAACGGTATGCACTTAGCACAAATCACAGTGTCACAGGCAGGCAGTTGCCACGAGTGCAAGTAGGTGGCCTGGTTTGCAAAAGGCTGAGCTCGTCCGAGCGTCTGCTTCTGTTCCTTGGAAAGACTGTGCCCTTCGTCCCTCCCCCCCAGGCCAGGGGGCAGGAGGGGGGCCACACGTACAAGGGGACCGCCAGGCCATCTGTTGCAATGACTCACCAAACCAGCCCTGGGGCCCAGCACAGAAAGGAACGGGCGTGGCCGTGCTCCTCTCACACTCTAGTCCACGGATGTTGAAATTCGACTGGCGTTGCTGGAGGACACAGAACGGGCCCCACGGGGAGGCACCTGCGCCCCGCGTGGCAGTGGGTTCCCATCCCGGCCGCCGTATTGTGTGGATGAGAAGCAGGTGCGTCTCAGGTCCCGCCCACAAGCGCAGGCGGGTCGGACAGGAGCGCGCACGCTCTCGGTCTGTGCGCACCACACCCGCTCTTTGCAAATCTCCCAGCACCCAGACCTCCTTGCAATAAATAACAGGTGGCTTTTGCACCCTGATTCCAAATTGTGTCATTGCTTGCAACGAAGAGATGTGATGGATGGTGCAGGATGGATGCTGAAGGAGCCAACCGCGCAGCCGAGCCAGCGGGAACGGCACCCGGGAGCTTTCTCCACCCAGGCCACCCGCTCCATCCTCCCCGTTGACCCTGCACAGAAGCATCTGTGATGGGAGGAAACAGGTGGGCACAGACGGGATGTCCTTGTCCGCTTGTCTCTTGCGTCTGTTTCTCAGGACCATAAACCGGCGCTGGGGGTCAGAGGACGGTCCCAAGACAGCGGATATTTATTGTCTCGGAGCGCTGGCAATCGAAGTCTGAAACGGAGGGATCCGTGGGGACGGATGGAGGTTCTCGGGGTCGATACGTCCATGCACGGGCTCTGCTCCATTCCTGTGGCCTCGGAGGCCACCCGTGTGTTCAGAGACGTCTTCTTGGAGCACCTGCTAGCCGACACCCGCACCCCCCCTAAGTCAGGGCTCTGCACGGGACGCAGGACATGTAAGTTCATGCAAGAGGACAGTTGGTAGAGGCATCGGCTCCTGCGATACTGCAGGCAGACCACTCGCCACCCTCTGCACCCAGAAGATGGAGACCCAGGAAAGCCGGTGGTGTTATTTGCTCTGAATCCAAAGGCCTGAGGACCCGGAGCTCCCCGTGCAAGGGTGACAAGACCAGACAAATGGATCTGCTGCAGCCGAGACAGACCGCGAATCTCTGATTCTCCACCGTTTTCGGTTCAAGTCCGGCCCTCAACACGTGAGGTGAGGCCCACCCACATGGAGCAGGGCCATGTGGTTTAATCAGTGCGCAATGCAGTGATGACGGGATCTCCGAGTGGCATGCTGGGGACCAGGCGAGGCTGCAGGAGACCTCAGGGGAGGTTCGGGGGTGCTGCATGAGCCTTCCCAAAAGCCTGGACCTGCCCCCACCACCACCCCATGGCCCTCACTCTAGTCCTCCAGCTGAGCATCCCTGTTTTGGCTTTCCGCTGTCTCTCAAAACGTCAAAAAGTCACATCAAACGCCTTTATCTTCCCAAAGCGCCTTTTCAGATATAGAGCCAAAACCATCCCCGCTTCCCCCACCCCCAGTGTCATCCAACGGGACAGAATGACGGTTCTGTCCTCAAAACAGGTCCCTGCATAAGGCGTTCCCGTGACAGCTGCCCACGACCACTCCCTCCCCACCCGCTGAGAAAAGATAATATTTCAGGTATTTATGGGATATTTCCAACGCCCATGCCGTTTGGCTTTTTGGGTTTGTTTTGCTTTTTTGTTCTTGTTCTTGTCTTGCAATTTGTTGTTTAAAGCTCAGTTTTTCCAGAAGTAACGCTTACCACATCAGCTCCACTGCAGAGAGGCGGGGAAGGAGGGACTGGCAGCGACAGGAAGCGCGGAGCCTAAGAAAATCAACTAGTTTGTGTTCCTGTCAGGTTCCCCCGTGCAGCTGAAAAATAGCAAAAAAAAAAAAAAAAAAAAAAGCAAAATCACTAAAACCTCACTGGGGAGGGAAATATTCCTGCAAATTCTCCATGGTTTGTGTTCACTCCTCCTGAGCATAACTTGCAGTGTAGCACGCCCGCTGCTAACGTCACGTTTTATCTATTCATATAGCTCTCTACTCCTGCCCTACTTATTCCACAAAGTATTTGAGAGGGCTTTCAGAAGTAATGGTTTTATTATTTATTATTTATTTTATTTTTAAAATTTTTTTAATAATAAATTTATTTTTTATTGGGGTTCAGTTTGCCAACATACAGAATAACACCCAGTGCTCATCCTGTCAAGTGCCCCCCTCAGTGCTTTCGTTTGACATTTTTTTTAAACGTTTTTTTCTTTTTTTAATTTTTATTATTTATGATAGTCACACACAGAGAGAGAGAGAGAGGCAGAGACACAGGCAGAGGGAGAAGCAGGCTCCATGCACCGGGAGCCCGACGTGGGATTCGATCCCGGGTCTCCAGGATCGCGCCCTGGGCCAAAGGCAGGCGCCAAACCGCTGCGCCACCCAGGGATCCCATCGTTTGACATTTTTTTAAAGAAAAAATAGCAACACTGTATAAATCAGTACCAGAAATAAGTGGGTTTTTTAATAGGCATCTATTTTTTTGTTAAGATTTTATTTATTTGAGAGAAAGAGGGCACGTGCAAGAGAGCATGAGCAGGGGGAGGAGCAGTGGGACAAGCAGATTCCCCGCTGAGCAGGGAGGCTGATGCGGGACTCGATCCCAGGACCTGGAGATCATGACCTGAGCCAAAGGCAGACGCTTCACTGACTGAGCCCCCCCGGGGGCCCCAGTAGTCGTCTATTGTCAAGAGTTGAGTTTTCTTCATGCAACAAGTCTGAAGGGCAAGCCCCAGGGGAAGGGGTTTCTGTTACCATCCTGTGGCTTCAGAGGCCACCCACTGACTGGGCAGGTGTAGCTTGTGTGCTGAGTCTATGTCCCAGGTCCCCAGACTTTGCTTCTAACCTTCTGTACCCTCCAGTCTGTTCTGGGTGTTGACGTGTAGGGGTTATGTCAGGTGCTCCTGGGCCTGGGAGAAGTTGACCAACCTGGGGGGGTTTCAAAAGTCATGTTGTGGGCTATACAGTGTCGCCCCAGCAGTGCTCTCCGGCAGAACCCAGGATGAGACCTTGTTTGGAAATAGGATCTTTGCAGATGGGATTAGGGGAACGATCTGAGCTGAGCTCATCCTGGACCAGGTGGCCCTACGTCCAACGACAGGGGTCCTCGTAAGAGACAGAAGAGGAGATGCAGACACAGAGGAGCCATGGGAGGATGGAGGCGGACACGGGAGGGACACGGCCACCAGCCTGGGACACTGGAAGACGCAGGAGGAACCCTCCCCGGAGCCTCGGGAAAGAGCGCAGCCCTGCCCAACCTGGAGCTCAGCAGCCCTGCCGCGACCTTAGACTCTGGTCTCCAGAGCTGGGGGAGGATGGATTCCTGTCATCATAAGTCCCCAGTTGGTGGGAATTTGTCACCGCTGCCCAAGGAAGCTCATCTATAAACTGTGCTCTCTTCCCTGAGGCCTCAGGCTGCTGCATTTCCACCCTCGGCCCGTCAGCCATAGTTCCTGACCTGGAGTCCACTCCGCTGCAGTCACTCTGGTTCATGGGGCTGCAGCTCCAGGCAGCAGCTCAGGGGGGTGCCCATCCCTGGCTTCCCCATCCTTGCACGGCGACTTCTAGCCCAGCTAACACCTGGGGCGCTTGGCTGCGTTCCCTTATCTCAGTCCCCACGGGGGGCGACTGGTAGACCACACATTTCCTGCTACGTGGCCTGGCTCCTTCTTTTTCCTGGGGACCTTCATCCTTAACAGCAATTCCTCACACATTCTCAGGTATGGGGTGGTTCTGATGGGGCCGGTTTGATGCCTTCAATGCTTTCACATCCACCCTCATTTTCTGACCCCATGAATGAACCGAAACAATGGAAGCCCTTCTCGTCCCTCAAGGATTCCTGGAAAGACAGCGCTGGGATTCCCACCCCGCGAGGTATGGAGCAAGAAGACTCTTAAGCATCAGTCTCAAAGGGCTCATTCATCCAGTGCCATGGGGGAGTTGGGGACCGTGAGCCTATCCAGTATTTGTCACAAAACTTAGTATGGAACAGGCGTTCCGTAAGTATCTCTTGGTTGGCTCGTAGACGATAAACCCTCAGCCACGCTGCACATAGACAGGAGTTGACGGACACGCGTCACCGTGCGTTGACTTGGTGAGTGTGGAGTCGGGTGGGACGTGTTGTTGCACGAGCAGACGTGTTGATGTCCTGGTTTCGATTTTATACTGTAGCTTCAAGGTAAACGGCTCCATTGAGGGGCAGCTGGCTTAAACAGGGTGACCGGTGCCAGTCGTCAGTCCTTGCAAATTTTCCATGAGTCCATAATTATTTTAAAACAGAAAGTGTTGTATTTTGTGTGTGTGTGTGTGTGTGTTTCATTGCACAGAAAACGACGGAAAAGGAGTATGTTTTATATTTTGTGGTAGATTTGAGAATCGAAACTCCCTTTGGAATCATGAAATCGCGTCTCTGCCACCAAAAAGCACCGTGCGTATGTGTGTATCTTTGAGGTCGATTTAGAGCGATTGGTTGCAGAAAAGAGGCAGTTCTACAACAGTGTGTAGGGAGCTTCCTGGTTTCTTTGAAAGCGGGGTTAACCATTCACTAGAATCCATGAGGGGATTGGGATAAACGAATGGGTGTGTAAATACACATACAGCTCAGAGCACATGGCTAGAATTGCCATTTATTGACTCGCTGATCAAAACAGCACAGAAGCAGAAAGTCCAGGCGTCAGCAGCTCACTGTGCAGGAGGAGACGTGCATTCAGAAAGGAGCTTTTTCAGCGTCAAGTTACAAGTCGACCACCGTGGGTCCATTTTCTTGGGTTTTATCACAGGGGAATTAATTTGGTCAAAAGACCAAAAAAAAAAAAAAAAAAGAAAGCACTGCAAATGTGTAGCTGGACAGGATCCCACTTGGATTTGCCAGTACAATAGGAAAAGAGAAAAATGTGGCTTATATTTAGGTAAATGTTCACTCAATCCTTGTGGATGTCTTCTGGCCAATATAGACCAGGTCGGCAAGCGTACCTGAAGCCTGGGAGGAACCTACCAACCACAGAGCAGCTCGCTTGACCTCGACCTCCAGCAAGAATTAACTAGGGAAAGGAACGCGGGACAGCTGGTCTCCATGAACGCATGGAACATCTCGTATACCAGCCCTGCCTCCCAAACGAGAGATTGCAAACTCCCCGGGGACATTGTTTTGAGCTCCTGGAGATGATAGGAAGAATGTTGAGGTTTTGGTTTTTGGTTGTTTTGAGCTCCTGGAGATGATAGGAAGAATGTTGAGGTTTCCTTAAATACTTAAGGAGATGTGTCTTGTCGGGAGGAGATGTGTGGAAAGAGACTTGTGGGGTCTTGGTACCCCCAGCCAGGAACACCCCAGAAGGACACCGTGTACTCATGTCAAAACCTTCCTGCCCACAAGACATATCATCACCCGGTTTATCAGTGATTTATGGCCATCCTGGGGTGTAGAAGGGTCTTCTAACCAACAACCCGCTCTCACCAGCCATCATCCCTGACCACACACACATCAATCCAGGACGATTGCTTAACTGAATTCTGGAAAAACCAAGAAAACTGTCAGAAAGAAATGAGGATTTTAGTTTCAGGGGGTAGAGGGACGCCGTAAATGTCGCAAAAAGTTGGAAATACGTTCTTTACTTGGCTCGCAAAGAATGCCGATCTGAACAAGAGGTAATTAATTCCTCCCTTCTCAAGCTCTCTGGAAAGGGTCCCCTTCTGTCCACGCTGCAAGTGAAGGCTCTCAGAATCACCCTCTGCAGAGACCTGGGGGATTCCCAGAATTTCCTCCTGTTCCCGTGCTCTCACCCCTATTTTCTGCCTTCGGTTAGCTAGCCGTCTGAGCCAAATTCGAGCCTACGTTTATCTGCCTTACAATGTTTCCGGGGTTTCCATTTGCTTCTAGATGAAGATGACACTGCTGGGTAACCATGCAACGTCCATCCCTATCTGGTTCCCGGCTACGTTCCCAGCCAGACCTTCCTACCCTTTCTCCTACTCATCGCGTGCCACAGATTTTTCTCCCCCCAGCATCCACGTCGTTGCTCAAGCAGGGAAACTCTCTAGAATGCATCCCCACCCTTTCTTTATCTGGAAATCCCCTAAGAGTCTTCCGAGACATGGTTTACAAGTGATCTCCTTGGTGAGCCATTTCCAATCCCTCGGACACGGCCTTCAATTTCTCTTCCTTTCGGGATCCCTGGGTGGCGCAGCGGTTTGGCGCCTGCCTTTGGCCCAGGGCGCGATCCTGGAGACCCGGGATCAAATCCCACATCAGGCTCCCGGTGCATGGAGCCTGCTTCTCCCTCTGCCTGTGTCTCTGCCTCTCTCTCTCTCTCTGTGACTATCATAACTAAATAGAAAAAAAAATTAAAAAAAAAATTTCTCTTCCTTTCCGTGATGCTCTGTGCTCACCATCTGTAGAACACGTCGTATTGCGTAGACTATAGAGGGTTGTCTAGTGTCCCTCAAGAGACCCAATGGGTTATCTACTGATAGGTGAAGTAATTAATTCACCTTTACATATTCAGGATCTAGAACAAGATCCTCAACGTGCCACGTGCTCAATTAACGTGTGCTGGATAAACGAACCTAACTTTCACACAGTCTTGCGTTAGATGCTGGAGCATGCTTGGGCCGGCCCTGCCACTGTGCCGCACACACTACGGATGTCTCTGTCCCATGTCCGCTTACAGAATCTTACCATTCCCCATCTCTTGAAATTGGCCACGTATTTGTGGCTGCTTTCACAAAGAGACACTGTGTAAGGGATGACTTGGTTTTCTCTCTCTCCTTCCAGAAGCTCACTGTTGGAACCCAGCCGTCACCATGCGAGGAAGCCACGTGGAGCTGTTCTCTGTGACCGTCTCCCCACACTTCTCGGCCGGGGCCGATTGCACGGGCTGGCAATCCGTCCACTTGGACCTGCTGTCAGAAGGGGGCTCCATGCTTGGCTTAATGCTCTGTTGCCGCCATTTTTGAAATTCTTCTTTTTTTTAATATTTTATTTATTTATTCATGACATAGAATCAATATCAATGATAACTGACACTGCTCACAGCCTATTAGGAGAGACTCGGAGACACACAAATAAAGAGACCTAAATCAAACAGCTCTTGTGTCATGGTCTGTGTTTCGGGAAACCGTCGGACAACTCCGTCTGGCCCATCCCCATGACCATCACGGCCTATGTTTGTTATGGGGAACAGCCCACTCCAGGTCCCAGACGCAGTGCTAGCAGCTCACACGGACTGAGACTTACAAACAAACAGGATTCATGCTTCCACTGCAGTTCAGTAGTGTCCCCTTATCTGTAGTTTGGAAAGCAGATAATCTTCTGGAGGGATCACCAGAAGGTCAGCAGTAGCCTGACGCTAGGTCACAGTGCCTGCGTCGACCACATCACTTCATCACGTGGACACTGTATCCTCTGACATCATCACTGGAAGGAGAAGGGTGAGTACAGAAGAGTAAGATATTTTGAGGGAGAAAGACCACGTTCCCCTACCTGTTACCACGGTGTTCTAATTGTTCTATTTTAGGATTAGTTATTGGGTTTTGTTGCTGTCGTCGTTTTTCCTTTGTTTGCTTTTTAAGTCGGTTGTACGCACAGCGTGGAGCTCAACAGAGGGCTTGAATTCACGATCCTGAGATCAGGACCTGAGCTGAGTTCAAGAGTTGGATAGAGCCACCCAGGTGCCCCTGATTAGTTCCTCTCAACCTCAGACTGTGCCTGATTGATACAATAAACTTTACCAAAGGTGTTATGTTTAGGGAAAAATGTAACGTCGGTAGGGTTTGGTGCCATCTGCAGTTTCGGGCATGCATTTGGAGTCTTGGAATGTGTCCCTTGGGGATGAGAGGATACTCCCCCCCCACCCCAGAAAATTGATTTGCTCTTTATTCTAAGCCAGATGGACTATAACCACGAGCTTTAGCTCCTTCGACAAAAGTAGTTGTTTGTTACATTATGCAGCTTCACTACATCTTTTGATTTTTGCAGAGGACCCAACTTACGCTACATTTAAGAGGGGAAAAATGTGTATACACCTAAGGATCACACGTGAACTTTTTGCTACATTAATTAAATTGCTGTTTTTAAAATAGACTGGACCACTGACGGGCACAGACCGTGAAGTTTCTAACGTAAAAACTCTGGTTTACAACACGCTGTTTATCTTTGGCTGCTGTGAACATTCTGAGCAAAATGCCAGTGGTTTGGAGGCAGCCAAGAGGCAGTGAGGTACAAACAGCCTGGACTCAGAATCAAAAAGTCTTAGTTCTAATCCCGGCCTACCGCTCATGAGCTCCACCGGCCCAGGCAGTTTCCTCATCAACTGAAGTGAGCTATTCAGTCCAATATCCCTACTTCATTGTTTCCTGGTGTGGAAGTAATAATATATATGGCACAAGGATGTCTGGTAAAAGGTACACTTGTTTGTCCATCCATCGATCCATCGAGCCTTCCATCCATCCATCCATCCATCCATCCATCCATCCATCCATCTACTGTTCAATCCACCCAACCAACTACCTTCATTTGCCATCCATCCATCAATCAATCCATCGAGACTTCCATCCATCCATCCATCCATCCATCCATTCATCCATCCATCCATCCAACCACTGCTCAATCCACCCAACCAGCTATCTTCATTTGTCATCCATCCATCCACCCATCCATCCATCCAACTATTGTTCAATCCACCCAACCAACTACCTTCATTTGCCATCCATACATCAATCAATCCATCGAGCCATCCACCCATCCATCCATCCATCCATCCATCCACTTTAACTATCTATCCGTCCATCTACTTATGCATCAATCCATCCATCCATCCATCCATCCATCCATCCATTCCCCCACCCATCTATCCACTCACTCATCCATCTATCCATCTTTCCACCTACCATTCTACTGACTCAGGAAATTTCTCTTGAACATGTGTTCAACAGGTACCAAGTATGATGCCCAGACACCTCTTAGCTGTTTGACTGCCCGTAAGGAACTCATAGCAGGTCTCCACTATAGACTGGGCTCGACCTCTGGTAACAAAGGCCAGAAAGAAAAAAAATGGTTTAAATAAGACTGAAGCAAATATGACTTTTAAAAAAAAGATACGATGGGAATTTGCTTCTCTTTCCCATAAATGCAGTCAAGAGAGTCAGACTAGGGCTGGTATGGCCATTCTGCAGTGCGACCAACAACCACAGCTGTTTTTTTCCTCTATGTTGTATCATCCTTCAAGAGTGGCTCCCATCTTCTAGGTTACCTCCTTCTCCAGGCTGGCTGCTGGGGCTACAGGTATCATCTTAGTATTCCAGGCAAGGACAAGACAAAGCAGGGAGAGAACTAAAAGGACCCCTTGCCATCCATCCATCCATCCATCCATCCCACCTTTTAAGGAACTTTTCAGAGATTTTCTCCAACAATTTCTGCTTACATTTATTTATTTATTTATTTATTTTTTTTGAGCAGAACTTACTTTTTGGTTATATCCAGCTGCAAGGGAGAATGAGGAAATTGTCTTTTAGCTGCCATATTGCCAACATCAATAAAATCAAAGTCCCTTATGGAAAAATGTAGAAGGGATATGGGAAGGACAATGTATAGAAGGTGAATGGATCAATGGATGGATGGATGGATGGATGGATGGAGGTGTACATACAAACGTACGTGTGGACATTTATAGACATGTGTACTCTGTGCACGTGTCTGTGTGTGCGCATGTGCCCTTGTAGGATAAAGGTAATGATAAGAAAGCTTCATTATCTAAATGCTCAGCCCCTCGTGGCAAGCTCATTTTTGTTTTGCTTGCATTCAATCGCGTAATTAAGCATCTGAAAGGCAGCCTCTGTGCATTGGGCTTTCATCCAGGTGCTGAGATAGAATAAAAAATGAGACTGCTCAAAGACTTTGGGGAGACTCGGATAAACATAAATAAATACATGTAAATCAAGGGCTATTAAAACTAAACACTGCTCTCTAAGGCAGGGCCATAGCTGCTTGATTTCACGGCTGCATCTCATAGAGAGGGCCCTCAGGTGGTGGTTGAGGGGCTGAGTGTGCTAAGGAATCAATGAGAAGAGGGCTCCCAAGGAGATTGGGGAAGACGAGGCTGAGGACGGGAGCAGGAGTTGGGTAGGTGAGGATTCAGAGGAGGGACATGCTGGGGGGCTTTGCCCTGGTGAATGCGCCTGGCCCAAAGGTCTAGTGCTGCCCAGGCTCAAAGATCAAAAATTAAAGTTTGAACGTGCAGTGGAGCTGATGTGATTCAGGGTAATGCACTGGTTATATAGGCACCAGATTGCAAATGTGTGAGTTTTCACTGAATAACCGGGAATAATTCACATATTAGGAGATAGTCTGGTGGATAAGATTTGGTGTGACTAGGAGCTAAGAATATCCATCCATTCACCCATCCATCATCCATCCATCCCTCTATCCATCCATCCCTCTATCCTTCCATCTATTCATCCATCCATCTGTGCATCATTCATCCATCCATCCATCCATCCATCCATCCTTCTATCCATTCATCCATCCATCCATCCCTAAATCCTTCCATCTATTCATCCATCCATCTGTGCATCATCCATCCATCCATCCATCCATCCATCCTTCTATCCATCCATCCTTCCATCCATCCATCCATCCATCCATCTGTGCATCATCCATCCATCCATCCATCCAACCATCCATCCATGCATCCAACCACCCATCCATCCATATATCCATCCTTCTTTCTTTCCATCTTATTCACAGGTACTCTGGATTATGTCCAGGGGTTTCAACATATCTTTTGGGGGGGGGGAATCCACAACCCATAACACACGGTGTCAGCTCTCAGGCTGGGAAAGGTCGAAGATGAGTTAAGTAACAGCACAGTACAGTTTGCTGAGCAACCCCTCGCTCTGAAGGAGCCCAGCTTGCTAGTGACCACACTCGGATGTCCCTTGATGTCTTGCGGTGGACACCGTGAATGCTTTGCTAACATCCACCCGCTGCTGTTTATGGTTCACAACTGCCCCATCCAAACAAGTCTCCTGGCCGGAGGTGAGCTGCCAACCCTAACAATTATACCTGTATCTCCATATCCGCTCCCTAGGGTGCAATGTGGGCTATGGCCAATGAGCGAGCGGCACAAGTAGACAAAGAGCTGGTGGCCCACACCCTAGAGTGTACGGTCCACACCCTAGAGTATCTGGCGGGGGTAGGTTAAGTGTCATCCCCAGCTAACACAAACGCCTGGCTTAGCTCCTTCTCTTGCGTTCCCCGGTCCACACTTTCCGGGACCCTCCCTCGACAACCCATTTGTGAGCGGGTCCTCATCCCTTCTGTGATCATGCATGCACCGCCAGCTTCAAAGTCACCTGGCTTTGGGGTTTTGGGTTTTGGGTTTTGAGAAGACACCACCTGGGGAAATTGCAAGTAAAACCCTTCCTTTTCCTGTTGTTTGGCTTGGTGGTGTCTTTTGGCTCCTGGGGCCCCAAAGAGGCACCACCCCATGTTGGGTTGCAGTGGGGACAGAGTACCCCCCCTCCAGGAGATGGGGACTGCCCCCAGTCTCCTGCAACCCCAGAAAGGCCTCCTTTAGGGACTCCTCCCTAGACAGATTTCCCTTTCTGCAAACTTTTCTTCTGACCGCAGAGGTTCTCTGCCGCCCTCACGCCCTCCGTGCATCCTGTCTTTGCTGCTCTGCTTTTGTAAGTTTACTTTTCTCCGTCTGTTGGGTGCTTGGGGTCCCCGCTGAGACCCATTTTCCACGTCAGTAAACAGAGGCCCGTGCTCAGCAAAGGATCCTCCCTAGAAGGTGGGAGACGGGCTAGTCTGTAGGCGTGTGCATGGGGACTGTTAAAAATGCTCAGACCTCCATCCTGTCCCGAGTTGGAATCAGTATGACACATACGGCAGAGCAAGAAGCCCGTTCCAAAAGGCGCTCCCGCTCCCCCTCCCTCTGTAGATCATACCTTAGGACCTTCAAAGACCTGCTCTGTGGTGCTTGCATACAGCTCCCGAGGCCGCTTCAATCAATGTCATCTTTATTCTGGAGCTTCGAGCTTCTGGACGTCAGAGCAACTGCAAAAAATGATGGAAATTTTTATTTTGAGCCAAGGAAGGTAGCCCTTAAAAAAAAAAAAAAGGCAAAAGTCAACTGCATGAATTAGAAAGAGAAGTCTTCAGAATGCCTGTGGGTATGAACATAAATTAATTAAAAAAAAGAAAGAAAGAAAGGAAGGAAGTCAAAGCCTGGCATTCACTGAGCAAGTGACAAAGCATATTTATTCTCGCTGGTGATGGGGATCGTGTCCCTCCGGGATAAAACGGACGCTCAGCCTGCAGAATGTGCTGGCACATTAAGGGTGGTGCGAACAGGGCAGCTGTAGCCGCGGTGCGGCCCGAGGGACAGAGGTGAAAGATTGTTCAGGTTGAGGTTCTATTTTGAAGGTGACGGGGCTGAACTGGAAACTTCCCTGGGTTGGGGAGGGCTCTTTGGATTTTGACTTTGGCACAAAGCATGTGGTTTCCTTCATGCTGCTGCCCTCCTCAAGGTGACAGAAAGGCTGCAGCAGCCCCAGCAGCCCCTCGCTGCTCCAGAAGACCCTCCTGTTTGCCATGGCCCGGGGTCCACAGTCTCTACTGGCCCTGAGGCTGTGGCCAGGGAGGAAGGAGGTGCGTGCTGGCAGAGTCCGGGCTGCATGGAGGGGCAGGGGCAGAGAGGTGTCTAGATGGCAGGTGTGGGGGCTGAGGGCAGGTGGTCTCTGGCTGGGTGTCAACTCAGGTTGATTTCAGAGGCAGATTATTGAGTTTTCCTGAGAAATGATTCCATTGTCTTCATGGTTCTGAAAGCACAATCTTATCACCGGTTTCCGTTGGCTGTTAGAAAACAGGATACCTCCCTGCCTCCAGGTGTGTGTGGTCAGAGGGCCTCCAGGTGTGTGGTCAGAAGGCCTCCAGGTGTGGGGCAGAAGGCCTCCAAGTGCCTATGGCCAGAAGGCCTCCAGGTGTGTGTGGTCAGAAGGCCTCCAGGTGTGTGGTGAGAAGACCTCCAGGTGTGTGGTCAGAAGGCCTCCAGGTGTGGGGCAGAAGGCCTCCAAGTGCTATGGCCAGAAGGCCTCCAGGTGTGTGGTCAGAAGGCCTCCAGGTGTGTGGTCAGAGGGCCTCCAGGTGTGGGGCAGAAGGCCTCCAGGTATGGGGCAGAAGGCCTCCAGGTGTGTGGTCAGAAGGCTTCCAGGTGCATACGGTCAGAAGGCCTCCAGGTGTGTGTGGTCAAGGCCCCCAGGTTCGTAGGGTCAGAAGGCCTCCGGGTGCCAGGTGCCTAGGGTCCGACAGCCACCCTTTAAAGGTAAGTGTCCGTGTGGTTGCCCCAGGTGGGCGCAGGATGCCTGCCGCCCTGTAGGTGGCCTGGGTCACAGCTGGACAGGTGCGGGGAGGCCCGGGGAGAGCAGGGGTCCGGGGTCCTGGGGGGTGCAGCCAGGCAGCCATGAGGGGAGGCGGGTAGGGCGGCAGGGTGGCCCGCGGGAACCCTCTGGGCTGCGTCCCCCTGGGTCTGGCACGTTCTGTACCCTGAGGGCCCGCGGACACAACCCTGAGCCAACGCCTCGGAGAACCTGGATAGCGGCACAGGGACGGCCCCAGGACATGGCCAGGCCTGGCCAGAGCCCCGCTGCGCGCCAGCGGATGCAAACGGGAAGGGGAGGGGCTTCCTGCCTCCCCCTCCGCACCCCCACCTACCCCAGGTCGGGTGGGGACAGGCTGTGGGACGCCCCCCAGGGAAGCCCTCCTGACGCCGGGAATGGGCCGCTGCCCCGGCCCGAAGCCCCCACCGGAGCTCCAGGCTCTGTGCGGTCAGACTGGGCTTTGGGGGAGGGGAGGGGGGACCGACCCTGGGGGGGGGCAGGGGAGCAGCTTTCCCGGCAAAGGAGAGCCTTTCACTTTGTCCCCACCCCTTAGGAGCAGGGAGGAAGTCCTCCCAGTGTCCTTTCTCTTTGCTTCTTCCACGTTCTGCGTGTGGGGGGGGGATGCGTCAGGGGCTGGAGGTGGACACAGGCAGGGACCCCACCTCCTGAGCAGGGAGGGGGCCGGTGCTCCCGCCCAACCCTGGGGGGTCCTTGGGGCGGTAGGCGGCCGGGTGTCCCAGCAGGGAGGAAGGAAAGTCTTGGCCTCTCCATGCCGCCCTGGGGTCTTTGGGGCGGTGGGGGGACCCCCATTCTCCAAGCGGGGAGCGGTCCCGTGCCCCCGCCAAGCCCTGTGGGGTCCTTGGGGGGCGGTGGGGAGCCCCCACTGTCCTAGCAGGGAGGACGGAATGTCTTGGCCTCTCCGGCCGCCCTGGGGTCTTTGGGGCGGTGGGGAGACCCGCACTCTCCAAGCGGGGAGGCGTCCCGTGCCCCCGCCCGGCCCTGTGGGGTCCTTGGGGGCGGTGGGGGGCCCCCGGTGTCCCAGCAGGGAGGAAGCAGAGTCTTGGCGACTCCGGGGCCGCCCTGGGGCCCCAGCGGGGAGGGGATCCCGTGCCGCCCCCGCGCCGCCCCGGGTAGCCGCGCCCCCGCGCTCGCCCCTCCCCCGAGGGGCCCCGCCCGGCGCCGTCCGGGGGCGGGGAAGCGCAGGCCGGGGCGGGGCCGCGGGACCCACAGCCCCCCCCGCCGGCCCCGCCCCGCGGGCACTCCCGCGGCCGCCGAGCGCTCGCCCCACTCCCGGGACGGTCCTGCGCGGCGCCGGGCGCACCATGGCTCGTCGGGCCGCCGTGGCGCTGCTGCTGCTCGGCCTGCTGGGCACCCTGCGGCCCGCCCGGGGTGAGCGTCTGGGGGCGCACGGGGGCGGGCGCGGGGCCCGGGGACCCGCTTCGGGACGCGCGCGGCGCCAGCGCTCGGCGGGGAGGGCCGCGGGGGCGCGCTGGGGGGGGCGGCGGGGGGCGCCCCGGGGACCCCCGGGCCCTCCCCACGGCGGCCGGGCGGCCGGGACGCGCCGTGCCCGCGGGCAGCCAACGCCCCGGGGACGCGGCCTAAACTCTCCTCCAACTTTTTCCTGGGCGGGTCTTTGCAAAGTCGCCAGCTCCGACAGCTGGCGGCGCTGGGGCCGCGCGTGGGCGCTGGTGCTAGTGAGCCCCGGGACCCGCGCGCGCTCCTCGGCGCCCCTGCACCGGCCCGGGTGCGCCCCCCGTCCCCCGGCGCCCCCCCCTCCGCGCGCCCCGGCTGGGTTGGAGCGCGCGCAGCCACGCCCTGCGCTCCCGGCCTAAATTTGGCCGAGGCTGTGCGGCCTGGCAGCGGGCAGCGGGGTGGGGGACTGGGGCAGCCGCGAGCGCCGGGCACGTTCTCGCAGGCGGGTGCCCGAGCCGGGGGCCGCGGGGGGGGGGGGGCTCGGTGCGCGCGTGGGGCACACCCGCGTCCTGAGCGGCCGCCCCCGGCACAGACCCCCCCGCCGAGGCGCAGGGGAGGCCCCCGCGTTGCGCACGCAGCGGCCGGGCCTGCTTCTGAGCCTTGCGCCTGGTCCACTCGCTGTCCTTTCTAAGTGGAAGTTGCCGTCCCGTTTGTCCCTCTCTCTCTCTGTCGGTCTCTCTGTCGTCTCTAAAGGAAAGCTCTGAGCTCTGATTGTGCGGGGCGTGGCAAGGCTCAAGCCTCCCCCGCCCCTGGGTTGGCTTCTGTCCCCCCCCCCCCGCTGACCCCCATGCACCCAGGCAGCCACCCACCCGCTGACTCAGGCCACACGGTGCGCTGCGCAGCGCGGGGGAGCTTCAGGACAGCTTTGCTGGGACCTGGACACATGGTGCCGCCGCGCACCCCGACGGGAGGCCCGGGTGGTGCTGGTCATGCTCCAGCTCTGGGGAACCTCTAGGTCAGGGCGGGGTGCGGGGTGGGGGGGAGGCCTGCACTTTGGCGCCCTTGGTTCCCTGGGTGTTGCGGGGAGGGTGTGTGGATGCGCAGGACGCCCCGCCCGCTGTGGTGGGTCTGGGGGGGAAGCATCCTGGAGCACTTCACAGCTGCTGGGGAGGGCGCGTGCCCCCCCCCCCCCCCCCCGCTGGCTCTGCGGTTTCCCTCTTTCCTCCTATATAAATACCCTTTATCCTTTGGCCCTGGCTGCATTTTATTTTACTGTATTACAACTTAATTAAATTAATTTTTTGGTCCCTGGTAAGGCGGTCTCGGTGCTGCTTTCTTTGCAATGCGCCTGCTCCAGGGCGTCTTCGCCAATCGGTCTGGGTGTCTGTTCCTGCGGTTTTCTTTGAGCACGTCCCCCCCACACACACTCGTGTGCTGGGGTTCCAGGGAAAAGCATCACAGATCTGGGGCAGCCCTATATCCTTGGGGGCCCCAGAAGTCATTTCGTGATTTTATATTATTATTATTATTATTTTAGAAAAAGCCGCAGCACGGTTATCCCGGAATTACCTGATTTCTATGCAGATTGTGCAACACGGGTGACATTGCTGGGGCCGGTGACATTGCTGGGGGCCGCGGGGTGAGGGCAGGAGGAGAGGGGAGCCAACCTCGTCCCCCCCAAAAACAGAGAGACATGGGAGGATGGAGCTTCAGTACGCGGTGATGCACACGCCGTCCGCTCACCCACCATCCTGGTGCTCCTGGGGGGCTGGGGGCCAGGAATGAGGCGCCCTAAGGATGCCAACGGGTTTCCATTAGGGAAGTGTGTTCTCGGTGCAATTCCGAGCACGCTTTCCTACAGAAATAGGTGTTTGGCTCGCTTTGCACGCTGCCCTCTGGAGCCTGGGGACAGACCTTGGCTTTTAACAGCCCGGAGGAGGAGCGCATTTCAAAGTCCTCGGGACCCAGGGCCCCCCCCCCCCCCCAGGCCGAGATTCCTGGCTCGCTTCTGAGATTCCCATAGGAATGGGAGGCGGGATCCAGAGGGAACGACCCAGAAGAGGCAATTTCACGTTTCACTTGGACATGCTTGGGGGCGTTTATTTTTTATTTATTTTTGGATTTTTATTTCTTGTTTATGTATTTTATTTATTTATTTTTTTGAGTTAGGACAGCTGGGGGCGGGCTGCCAGTGGCCTGTGGTAGCCGAGACAGGGACTCCGCTCAGCAGCCCGCAGCGCCCAGGCGTCTGCAGTGTCCTGGTGGCTCGGTCTCCGCCGCCTGGATGCCCGTTTCTGTCCTCCCTCCCTCCCTCCCTCCCTCCCTCCCACCGGCACAGGAAATGGGGTTCCTCGGTCCGCCTATTTGCCGGCAGGGGCCTGCCCTTTGGGCTCTGATAAAACTTTAATTGCACTTTGTTGGCCTCCGTGCTTGGGCTCTTTTCCCGTTCCCGGTGTACAAGGCTGGCGCCTCCTTTTATTATTATGTTTTATTTTTTTGCATGTCGAGCTATGCAAACACTTGACCTTGGTAGATATTTTCCCCCTTCATCTGGGTTGTCTCTTGGCCGCCTGGTCTCATTCAGGAATGGATGTGGCTCGGGGATCCGTGTGACCAATGCAACGTGAGCCGGTTTTCACGTGTGGAATCCGCGCTTTTGTCAGCAAACATCTTCCCCACTGGACACTGAGTAGCCCACGTGGGCGTCGCAGTGTTTCCACCTACTAAGCTTTTCCAACGCGCTGTGGCTTCTTTAAGGGGGAAAAGATTGGTACGTGTTTTATGACTTACACGGCCGGCAAGCCCCAAGACTCCTACAGAATTAATTCAGCATCCCAGGGGCGCCTGGCTGGCTCCGTTGGTTCAGCATCTGACTCTTGATCTGCAATCAGGGTGGGGGGGGGAGGGCTGAGTTTGAGATCCGACCCACAGAAGGCCTACCTAAAAAAAAATTGAATTAAAAATTAAAAAGTCATCATTTCGGCTCGAAGTGGGATTATTTGGATGCCCAGACGTGGGGGGAGTGCTTTTTAGGATGCCCGGCCTTTGTGGGGGTCGGAAAGACACACGGGGCACAAGACGTGTCCCTGCATCTGCATGTGCTTGGTTCAAACACTGGGGCATCCGTCCCAAGTGAATCCGCCGCATAGACGGCGCTGGGACGTCCTTTGATTCTTGCAAGGGATTTTTTTTAAAGGTCTCGGGACAACGCCTACCTCGAGTCAGGATTGCCACCAGGGAGCATGTTAAGTCCACGTGGAACAAGTGCCTGCCCACTCTTTCCTGCTGGTGGCATCCGTTGGGAAATCTGTGAGGGGGCAGGAAACGTGTCGTGGGTGGTGGTCACGAGGCGAGAAGCCTTCTCCCCACGGGGATGGGGGCGGCTTTGTGACAGAGGTACGAGGGGCAGGAAGCCCCACTGGGGGGCCATGGGCCAGGTTGGGAGGCCCGCCGCTTTGCTCTGGGCGCCTCGGGTGGCTCGCCACCCAACACGCGATGCCCTTCCCCGTGTGTGCGGGTGTGTTGGATGAGAGAAGGTCACTCTCCAAAGTTCCTGATCATACTGAGTGAATTCATAGGGGGACGGAGCACTTGTCTTTCTTTGTTGAGTTTCTTGTTTTTCGGTTGCCTGGTCGCTAGACCAGTTTGGGGAGATGGCACCTGGGAGTGTTTCAGCTTTGTCTCGGAATGACTCAGCCCTGCTATTATCCCTGGTGTGCTCACACTTGCTCGCTGGCTAGTGGGGTTATTAAAATCCCCTACGCAGGAAACCAGAGACTTCCTTTTTCCTGCACCCCTCCCCACCCCAACCTCCGAGGCAGAGAGGCAGATGGAGCCATCAAACCAGGGTATTTTCTCTGGTGGCACCTTGGGACCCACGGGGGGGGGGGAGGTTGGGGATGGGGGAATGGGGGGAGAGTTCCGTGTGTGGCCTGAGACATTCAAATGAAGAAAACTCCCTGGAGGTGAAAGCACCTGTGTGTTCCCGCCCAGGCCCTGCACAGTAAGCATCCCTGAGGCTTTTGTTTTTCCTCTGCGTCCAGGTGGGCTGGGCCAAGACACCACCCGCATTTGTGGCCCTGGAGGGCAGGCACCGGTGCTTCAACGCCCGTGCCAACCCAGAGCCCCTCCAAATCGTGTTCCTTTCTCTGCTTGGACATTTTGGATAGGTTCCCTCCGCTTTAGAGGTCTTGGATAGGTCTCGTCTATTTTGGGAGTTTTGGGTAGGCCCCCTCCATTTGGGAAGTTTTGCATAGGTTCCCTCCATTTTGCAAATTTTGGACAGGTCTCCTCTGTTTTGCAAGTTTTGGACAGGTCCCCACTGTTTTGCAAGTTTTGCATGGTTCCCCTCCGTTCTGCAAGTTTCGGGTAGGTCCCCTCTGCTTTGGACGTTCTGGATGGTCCCCTCTGTTTTCTAGAGGCGCCTTCACACCGCAGCGTATCAGGATCTGCGTGAGGGGCAACACAGTCACTCCAAGCAAGTGCTTTCTGAAATAGTGATTTTAAGTTCTCAAATGAACTGCCGTCCCTGAGAAGGGCGGCTGAAGTACCGGAGGAGAGGCTGCATTCCGATGCTTTGCAAGGCATTAGTCATCCCGAGACAATGCGGCCAGAGATTTCTGGCTGCTTCGGTTTGCTGCTGCATTTACCACAAGCTCTGAGTGCTGGTCTGCTGCTCCCTGGCAAGCGTAAGGGCTGCAGAACGGAGGATGCATCCATCTGCCGGGGTGCACCGTGGACCCGTGTTATGCATGGACAAAGAATAAACAGATTACGTTGTCTTGGGGGCAGAGGGTCTTGGAGGCAGGTCCATTTCGTCAGTATGAAGGAAGAACGTTGGTATTGCCAGTTTCCTTCTGAGGCTGTTAGCCTCTTCTCTTAGAGGAAGGTGTCGGTTCTGTGCTCAGCGTGAATGGAAACTGTGGTGTTTGCGCCAAACTCAGCACAGAGTGTAGCCCAGGGCACCCCAGCAGGAGGAAGGGAGATGGGAAGGGGAAGAGTCGGCTATGTGAGGCAGCACCACATGATGTGGCAGGAAAGGAACAACACGCTGGGGTCCCAGCTAGCGGGAGGTCATCGTGAACAGCTGACTCTTGCTCAGATCCAGGCTGGACGCTGCGTGAAAGATGAAGCCGTGGCCCCTTCCTCCTTCCTGCTGGGGAACTTGTGTAAGGACTTGTGGCCTGGCTGGAGAGAGGTAGCACTTGAAGGGTGAGATAGAGGATGGATTGACTGATGACTGATAGGTAGACGATAAGTGATAGAGATAGTACACTTGATGGGTGGATGGATGGATAGATTGATAATACATGCTGAGAGGTAGGTGATAGATGGAATAGATAGATGGTAGACGGATGGATGGGATGGATGGATGGATTCATAAATAGATGAATAGGCAACTAGTTAGGTAGATGGTTGGATGGATGGATAGTAGAATGGATAGGTAGGTACACAGGTAGATAGATGATATGGTGAATGGATGGGTGGATGGGTTGATGGATGGATGGATACATAGATGGAGAAATGGATGCATGCATAGATAGATATGATGGATAGATGGGTGGTACAGTGGATCGCTAGCCACCTAGATAGACAGATGGACGGATAGATATGATAGATGGATGTTTGGGTAGATGGATGGATGGATATAGATACATAGATGTAGGGATGGATGGATTCATAGATAGATGGACAGACAGATATGATGAGTGGAAAAGTGGATGGATGGATGATAGATAGGATGGATGGGTAGATGGATAGAGAGATAATAGATTGGAAGGATGGATGGATGGGTGAGTGGGTGGATGGATGATAGATATGAATGGGTGGATGGACGGATACATAGACAGGATGGATGGACAGACAGAGACTCAGGTGCTAGACACATAGCTGAGACAGATGCCCCAGCCTGTCCCAGATGGCCGCGAGGAGGTGGGCATGTCTCCTTGCTCTGAAAGCAGCCGGGTTCATCCCGGTGAGTCACGAGCATAGCACCAGGTGATGCGTGGGTCAGATTCTCTGCCTCCCGACGAGAGGGAGTTGGCCTGGAGTCGGGGAAGGGGTCGGGGAGCGGGCATGACAGAGAGGAGGATGAGCCTTAGCTGGGCACCCTGTGTCCTGCCATAGGACAGGAAGCTTCCCCGTCCACCTCCTGGGCTGCCAGTGTGCCCTCCCCTGAGGCCCCGGCCCTGACTGTCCCCAAGTTAGCCCTTAATCCAGGTCTATGTGGTTGCACCCGTGGTGTCTCCAGTGTTCTGTATCTGGAACTTCTCGTTATTTTGTCCTCGGCTTACGCCTCCTCCTTCATTCCTGTCTTTTTGATATGACCGTTTGCCCAGACTCTCAGAAGGGAGAGCCACCCTTCAGTCCTGCCAGCTCTGTCGCCCCCTATTCCATCCATTAGCAGATCCATTGATTTCATCTTCTGAGTCTCTTTTTTTTTTTTTGAGTCACGATGCATGCTCCTTTCTCTATTTCTGCCTTGTTTTCTTTTTTTTTTATTATTATTATTTTTTATTTTTTCTGCCTTGTTTTCTTTTTTCTTTCTCTCCTTTTTCTTTTTCTTCGTTCTTCCTTTTCTTTGTAATTTCTTTCCCTTCCCCTTCCCTTTTCTTTATTTCAAGACTCACACCCCTACCCCTGACATTTTTTCTCAGATAAATGAAACAGCCCTTAACTAGTGTCTTCCCTGGACTTAAATCAGGCACTTTTAGGACAGCTGTGGGGACTGCTCCTCACAATACTTCATGTTTTTTAACGCCCAAGATAAAATGCATAACGTTGTGGGGGAAACCGGTTATATTAAACCAATTATTGAGTATTCAGGTGAAGAAGATCCCGGGCTCAGGGCTGTTCATCCTCCCCCTGCTTGCCTCCTTCCTCTGCTCTCTGTCCTGCTGCCTGGGCGATGGCTGCCATTGCAGACCTGCTCAGGAGCCCTCAGTGGCCACTGGAGGCTTATATCCGAGTTCTGGGGCCTGGCCCCACAGCAGGGACCCCTGGGAGCTTGGAGAATTCACTCTTGCCCAGGCCTACCTGTGATGTCAGATTTATGTTGGATGCCCAGACCTGGGCCTTGGGGCCACTGGGCTCCGGCATTGGCACCTGCTTGGAGCTCTCCACGTGGGGCTGTGTAGACCACAGAGGGAGCTGCCTTGCTCAGTAATGTGGCTTGACGAGGAGACAGGAGATTGTTGTATCCTGTGGAACTGCACTGCACGTGGAACAGAACTCTGAATCCCAGTAGCCAACGCACCCAAGACCAGTCACTGAGGCTTCTTCACCTCCTCATGGATTCCATGCTCTGTCCACCCATCCCTCAGCTCATCCACTCACCATCCATCCCTCTGTGCATGCATTAATCCACCCACCCACCTATCCATCCATCTATCCATCCATCCATCCATCCACCCATCTGTCCATTAGTCCATCCATCCATCATTCCATCCATCCCTCCACCCATCTGTCCATTAGTCCATCCATCCACACATCCATCCATCCATCCATCCGTCCATCCATCCCTCCAACCAACTGTCCATTAGTCCATCCACCCATCCATCCATTCCTCCATCCATCCTTCCATCCCTCCCTCCACCCATCTGTCCATCCATCCACCCATCTACCCATCTGCCCATTAGTCCATCCATCCATCCATCCATCCATCCATCCATCCATCCATCCGTCTGTCCATCCATCCATCTAGCCATCGACCCATTTTCCACCTACCCACCCATCTATATGCCTACCTGTCCATCCATTAATTTATCTGTCCACCCATGCTTCATCTATCCTCCATCATTTATTCATAACTAACACCATTTTTTTTGTTTTATCTAGCTTTACGTGCCTGTCTACTCTCTATCCATCCACCCACTCTCGCATCTACGCACAAGCTCACTCACCCGTCCATCTGTGCGCTTATGCCCACACCCAGGCCCTGGCTCTCACGCATGCCTTCAGGCAGCATAGATTGAACTCCCGGTGGTATCTGAATTCTCTGCATGCTGTGTGCTGGGGGCCCGGGGAGGAGATACCTGGCCCCCATCCTCTCTTCTTTTTCTGGGCAGTAACAAGCAAGACATCCGTTCTGCTGCACTGTCATGAAGGGGAGCAGCAACCACTCTCCCCCAGGAGGTCAGAGAGGGCTCCTCACAGGTGGGACCTCCAAGGCCACTGAGTTTCCATGTATAGACAGACCTTCATAGCAGTGGAAGCCTGACAAAGTGGGGAGAGGACTTCTCAGGCTGGGGGTGTTGATTTTGTAAAGCAAAGCTAGACGTGTGAGTCCGTGGTTCGGTGTGTCCAGCAGGCATGACAGAGGGCTTCCCAGAGGAGGCAGCATTTTCCCCGGGGCTTTGAGGTATGAATAGGAGTTTTCCTGGCATGCAAAGAAGGGATTGGCGTGTATGGGCAAGTGGAGGATCCGAATGAGGACTGTAGGTGATCTCAGGGTGTGGTTCTCCCTCCAGACCCACAGAGTCCTGGCAGGCTTTGTTGGGGGTAGGGCTTAAAGGTTTGAGGAACACACAGCAACACGTGTTGGGTGTCACAGGAGTTCGGACAGGGCTTCCTCCATAGTGATGGATTCCACTCTTGTGAATTCGCCCGCCCGCTAACCTTTATTTGGAGCTCGCAAATGAGGACCCTCCGTGTTCGGGGACGAGTATCTGAGTCACCGCCCAGCTTCCGGGACGTCAACGAGCGTCCTCTCCATGGTCTGCGCAGCGCCACGTCTTTTGCATTTTTGTGCCCTGGGCTTGGCAGAGCCGAGGCATCAACAACAATGATCGGTGAGGTGTGATGAAGCCGGAACACGCAGAAAACCAGGCGCTGTGGTCGAGTCGCCGGTGGGCACCCGACCCAAGGCTGCGGGGTCCTTACCCCGTACGTCTCCGTACCCGTAGGAGCGACGGCGGAGCATCCGTGTGCAGCAATCCCGACAATGTGTAGAACGTGCCTTCCGAGACTGATGACAAGGCACAGCAATGAGTGAACGGAAGGTTCGGGTGTGTTTTGGGGTGTCAGGCACGGAGGGTCTCGGCATCCAGATGATGAGAAAAGCAGGTGCACAGGTGGCAGCCCCATGTATCAGGACTATGTTGGCACAGGCGCCACGGCCCAGCCCCCGGGGCTGTGAGGGTCCCCAAGACGATGAGCCAGGGGGTCCTGAGGCAGGTGCTTCTGTGCGGCCGGCGAGGTGACACGGCTGAGTGGCGCCGCGCGGGGTGCTCAGGGCCCCACGTGCCGCTCTCGGGGTGTCGCCCGTATCCGGTCGGCTTGGTCTTCATCGCTCACCGGCCAGCGGGCCGCCAACTGAGTCGTTGTGCAAGACGGTTCATGCGGTGTCGTGAATTCGAGTGTCTCTGGGAAGCTGGACTCAAAGATCTGTAGGGGCGGCGTGGGGGGCGCTGGGGAGACGCCGTGGGTTCAGCACCCGAGTGTTGCTTTCCGCCCGGGGGGTGGGCTGGCTCACGCTGTGGATGGAGCTGCCCGCTGCCCGCTGTCACCGCCGTCACCCACTCGTGCTGTTCTTCTGTCCACAGCGAATACTTGAGGACAGGTGGACGGGCAGGATGTGCGATGCCGCCACTGGGCAAGCGCCGAGGTGTTTCCGAAGCGATGTGCCCTTTGCTGCCCGGGGGACCGGGGTGTCCCCGAGGCGGGAAGGTCAAGTGATACCGCGTGCCGTTGGGGGGGCACAACGCCCTGCACCCTTGTGAGCTGCGGGGCTCACACGGGTGCGTGTCTGCGCTCCTGGTGCCTTCCCTGTGCCCAGGTGGTCACCCGGGAGGCCCCCCTCCCTGTAGGCGGCTCCACGGCCATCTGTGCACGCTCACCGACTGTGCACGCTCACCGACTGTGCACGCTCACCGACGCTGCTCCTCCCAGGAAATGCGCGAAAACCTGAGCAGCCCCCTCCCTGCGTCCTTGCTGTTGCTCCCGTCACCTTCCCTGACTTGGGTGTCTGTGTCTACATGGACGGGTGACGTCCGCAAATGACACGATTGGCGCTTTCTAGACTTTACGGTGAATATGTGTCGTGGAGTTTTGTCCTCCTTGTATTTCTGGAATTCATTTCTATTCACGTATTTATGTAATTAGTAAGCTCTGTGCAAATGATAACACGTCATCGTGTGCAACCAGCGTCTGTGCTTTATCAGAAATGATATTTTAATCCTATGACTTGTTTCTCACATGGTTTATGAGTTCCGTGTATAGGTTATAAGTTGCATAATTAGTGACTTTTAGAAACTGTTATAATTTGTTTCACTTGTATTCTGATTTTACTTCTATTACTTGTATTTCATTTCCTGTATTTATTTATAAATGTGTAAGTTCTGTGTATGATCATAAATAACCTGATTTACAGTTTCTATAATTCATCACCGATATATTTTATTCCTATTCAAATTTTATTTCTATGACTTATAATTTATCTATAGGATTTAGAAGACCTGTGTAAGGGATCCCTGGGTAGCGCAGCGGTTTGGCGCTTGCCTTTGGCCCAGGGCGCGATCCTGGAGACCCGGGATCGAATCCCACGTCGGGCTCCCGGTGCTTGGAGCCTGCTTCTCCCTCTGCCTATGTCTCTACGCCTCTCTCTCTCTCTCTCTGTGACTATCATAAATAAATAAATTAAAAAAAAAAAGGAGACCTGTGTAAGTTATATAATTAGCAATTTGTACAATTTATTTTAAAACATTATAACTCTTATAAAACATTACATACCTGATGTTTTCTGAATTCATATTATAAATATCCTGTACATCATAATCATATATAACATGTATAATACAATCTACATGTATGTCTATAATTCATTCCATATTTTACATAGAATATTATATTCTCTATATATGAAAAAATATTTATTCCAAATATAGATCTACCATTTATTCCATGTTCTTTTTTCTTTCTTTCTTATTTTATTTATTTATTTATCTATCAATTTATTTATTTATTTTTATTCTTTTTTTAATTCCATGTTCTATATAGAATTCTGTTCTGTATATATGAAGCAGACGTAATTTCTTCTGAATATACACCTATAGTTTATTTCTATTATTATTCACATAAGTTCCTCATATGAATCCTGTCATTTGTCATTTCTGTCATTTATTATTACGACTATCTCTGTCCTGCTTTGTGCTTGCAATGGTGCGCCGTCGTGATAGAATTTCAGAGACTCGACTCTGGCTGGGTTCGCGGGACGGAGCCTGGGGAGGATGGAGGTGCGGAGTGGGGGGGCGGGGGACTGGGGGGATGGGTATCCAGGGGGATGGAGATCTGGTGAGTGGACATCCAGGAGGGATGGAGATGCAGGGGGGATGGAGATCGGGGGGGGGGACGAGGGTTCAGGGGGGATGGGTATCCAGGGGGATGGGTATATAGGGGGATGGAGGTCGGGGGGGACAGGGGTTCAGGGGGGACAGGTATCTGGGGGGATGGAGATCGGGGGAGATGGGGGTTCAGAGGGAACAGGTATCTGGCGGGATGGAGATTGGGGAGATGGAGATTGGGAGGGATGGAGATTAGGGGTGACAGGTATCCAGGGGGGATGGAGATTTGGGGGATGGAGATTGGGAGGTATGGGGGTACAGGGGGGATGGATATCAGGGGGGATGGGGGTTCATGGGGGACAGGTATCCAGGGGGATGGAGATTGGGGGTATGGGGGTTCAGGGGGGATGGATATTCAGAGGGGATGGGTATTCAGGGGGGAAGGAGATTGGGGGAATGGGGATCCAGCATGCATGGGGATCCAGGAGGGGATGGAGATCAGGGGGGATGGGGGTTCAGGGGGGATGGAGATCGGGGGGATGGGTATCCGGGGGGAAGGAGATTGGGGGGGATGGGGATCCAGCATGCATGGGGACCCAGGAGGGGATGGAGATCAGGGGGGATGGGGGTTCAGGGGGGACAGGTATCCAGGAGGATGGAGATTGGGGGGAATGGGGGGTTCAGGGGGGATGGGTATCCAAGGGGGAAGAAGATTGAGGGTATGAGGATCCAGCAAGTATGAGGATCCATGGGGGATGGGGGTTCAGGGGAGACAGGGATCCAGGGGGGATAGGGACCCAGCAGGCTTGGGGGTCCAGAGGGGATGGGGGTTCAGGGGGAATGGAGATCAGGGGGGATGGGGATTCAGGAGAGACAGGGATCCAGGGGGGATGGAGATCCAGGCAGGGCTGCATCTGCAGTCCGGAGTACCCGCCCACACGCCCGCCCTGGGGGTTTTGGGGACGGCACGTGGCGCAGCCTGTGTCCCCGCATGACTGGGTGATAGACGGCGGGAGGGGCTGCTGGGGAGGTGGTGCCATCAGGGTGACTCATGTGTCCGCTCGGCCGGGGGGAGCCTCGCCCTGCGTGACTCACCGCTGAGTTCCCGTGAACATCTGCAGCTTGGAGGGCTGTTGGAGCCACGGGGCTGGACAGGCTTCCGCGCACAGGGGTCCACTCGCAGCCGGACCAGGGAGCTACGTGCCTTGCACACTGGACACAGGGCCCAGGCTCCGGGTCCGGGTGGTGGCAGACAAACTGGGTGGTTTGGTGCTGTTTTCTCTGGCTCTGTTGGCCCCAGGAGGCAGTGTGGGCAGCAGCGGGCACAGGGGAGCCCGGAGTCCCCTGACGTGGTCGCCCCTGATGTCACAGAGTCAGCAGTCTGGGCTTGCAACGGGTAGACCAGTTGTGTAGACGGATAGGTTGCATTCGGATAGAACTAGATTGGGAGGGCTTCCCGCTGGTCAGTGGTGCTGCCTGTCGGATCACTGGATTTCCCGACTGTCCCTGGGGGGTGTCAGCTGATGAGGATGTGGCGCATCCCTGGTGCAAACGTCGGCACAGCCTTGGAGCAACTGGCCTCCGGGTATCCGCACAACGGGCAGGGTGCGGGGAGATTTTGTAGGCTCGTGGGGAGCACGTGATGAGGGTGTGGCTTCGTGACCAGGACACAGGGGTCCCCAGGGGCACGGGGCAGGGAGCGTCCTGAGACATGGGGTCCAGGCTGCAGTGATGTCAGCTGAAGGCTTCAGGGTCTTGCACGGTGTCCTCGGCCCACAGCCACCTTGCAGGGGCGCCAGCCCCCAGGTCGGGCTGCAAGCCAAGCCCTTGCTGTGGGGCCGAGCGTGTCCTCCGGGGTCACGCAGGGGTTGGGGACGAGGCTGGGAAGGAGGGGGCCACTGACACTGCAGCCCTTGGCTGACCTGGGGGTCCTGGGAACAGTGGGCTCCATGGTTGCTTGTGGTGACTCGAGGGGGACGTTTTAGGGAGAGTGAGTCCCAGGTCAGTGGTAATGGTCAGCCCATGTGCCCATGCTTATGTGCGGTGCACACACACACACACGTGTTCAGTGCAGTACACACACGCGTGCTCACGTGCAGTGAACATGCATGCACATGTGCTCTCGTGCAGTGCGGTGTTCACATGTAGTACACATACACACGTGCTCACGTACAGTGCACACACAATGCTCACATGTAGCACACACACGTGCAGTGCACACACTGTTCACATGTAGCAGTACAGTGCACACACATGCTCATGTGCAGGGCACACACGTGTTCACGTGCAGCGCACACAGTGTTCACATGTACACATACATGCTCACATGCGGTGCACATGCATATATACGTGCTCATGTGCAGTGCACATACATAGTGTTCACACATAGTACACATACACGTGCTCAGTGGAGTGCACACATGTACTCACATGCAGTGCACACACATGCACATGTGTTCACGTGCAGTGCACATACATAGTGTTCACATGTACACATACGTTGGTGCTTACGTGCAGTGCACAGTGTTCACATGTACACACGTGCAGTGCATGTGCTCGTGCAGTGCACACACCGTGTTCAGGTGTGGCACACACAAACATGCTCGTGTGAAGTGCACATGTATGCACATGTGCTCAGTGCAGTGTACATACATACTGTTGGTAGGCAATGCACACAAACAGGCTCGTGCAGTGCACACACCCATATGCAGCAGTGCACACGTACATGCTCACTTGTAGTGCAAACGGATGCACGTGCATAGTGCAGACACATGCAGGGTTCACGTGCAGTGTGCACATATACAGGCATGCCCACGTGCAGTGCACGCACACACTCACACCCACGGCACATACAGAGTCCCACACACAGTGCACGCACATGTATATGCACATGCCCAGTGAGGTCTTTGGTGTTGGTAAACTCTCCACCTGCTGCCTCAGGGAAATGTGCCCCATGCACGTTCCTTCCTGAACACATGGAGGTGGCCCCCATGGCATGTTTGTGGGGTGTTGAATGTCTAGCACTCCCTGAGGTGGGGAAGCTGCCCCCTTGGGGTCTGGTCCTTTCGGCTACTGTCCGGCCTGCGGTCTCTGTCCTCGCCGCTGACCAGACAGCCCGTGCACACTCCTCCAAACGAATTTCCTGGGTCGTCTACTGGTTCTGCAGGAACCTGTGTTAGTTGTGTAGTCATGGAAGTCGATCATAAAAGGGGATTTTTCTGCTCGTGTGTCTTTTCCACCATGTATGGGAAATTGTTACTCATGATCTCAGAGCATCAGCTGTTGGCGAATGACGCTCCGGCAAAATCACCACGTTTTCCTACCGTCGTCACTGCTGCTAAACGTCCAGATCCTTCAGACGTGAACTAGCGTCTTACTTTCGCCGTCAACGTGAGCCTCTCGGATAGATGACGAGTTCTATTACACATTCTCTATATTTTAGAAAGCGTCATACGTTTTATTATATTTTTTATTTTTATTTTTTTATTTTTATTTTTTTTTTGCGTCATTTTAAAGAGCGACTCAATGCCGCACGCATCACGAAACCTAGGCCCTTTTCTGGGGTGTTTTCTTCTTGATTTTTACATTCTTACGTCCTCAATTTCTAACTGCACTCTTTGTCCTCGTAGGTCAAGATTTCGATTTGTCGGATGCCCTTGGCGGTGAGTCCTCTTTAAATTTAATATTTATTTATAAGATGGGAGGTGAACCGTTCCAGTCTTGACTTAAAACGGAGGATGAGTGTTTTGTCAGAACATGGTGTATCGACGCGTGTGCTGGAGTTAATGGAGTCACATGGCGAGGAAAATCCGGACGCTCCGGGTGGGAGATATTAACCCTCCTGGTGGGATCACCCCCACCCATGCTCTTGGTCTCAGTGAAAAGCGGGACCAACGTCCGCCTGCGCACCTGTCCATGGGGGTCCCGGCGGGCTCGGAATTCACGCTCCAACCACTGCCACCGCCTGAGCAATCAGGGAAAGTGGTGTTTTGGACGTTTGCCGACTCTACAAATTGCATGGAGCAATCTGAGCAATTCCTTGAGAGTTGGCACCGCTTCCCACCCGCAGGACTTGCTGATTCTGTGTCTTTTCTCTGCAGACAATGACAAGAAGCCCACGGCGCCCCCCAAGAAACCCAGCCCTGGTAAGAAGCACACGCAGGTGGCACGGACGGGAGAGATCCCGGCGGTGCGCGCCCTCCTGTTCGCCCCGAGTCGTAGACAAGCACAGAGACGAGCGGTTTCGGGGGCTCTGGACGCAGACTGGTTCCTACTGGACAGATGCTGTGACCTGGATCATAGAGTCGCATGACTTCTGTGCAACACAGGGCTGACGTGCCTCAGGGATGCTTTCGCGGGTCCCTTGTGCAGCACCTCTGTCTGCTTTCGCTCTGCTTTTGGATATTCGTTTCCTAGGGGAAGCGATTTTCGGGGCTGAGATGCCCGTAGAACCCGTGAGTGAACCCCATTGCCAACTGCGAGGACACAGCCACCAGTCCTTGTCCCGTGTCTTTCTCAGGAAAGCCAGGAATCTGGAATGGGGGGTCTGATCCGCTCCTGCTTAGCCACCCAGGCAAAAACTGATGCCCAAACCATGGACATCTATCACTGTTGGCTTTTTTAAAAAATTTGTTCTTAATTTAATAGGTTTTTTTCCATAACATTCTTGGCAGGCGGAGCGTGGAACTGCAGCTCAGCCCGCGGCGGGCATGGCGCCGTGGATTGGGACCTTCTGTTTTGTGGGTTTTGTTTTGCTCCGTTGCTCCTTTCAGGGACTTGACTCTCGTGTTGGGACTTGGGTCAGATACTCGGAGAAGTGTTTAGGGAGGCAGGGATGCAGGGTCTCCTCCATCTGTCTAGGGCCCCGAATCCTTTCCTGGGTGTTCACGGCCTGCTTCCCTTGCAGACGATGACGGGTTCAGTCTGGAGGACGCCCTCGGCGGCGGAGGAAACAGTAAGTACCTCGCGGAAGTCTCCTGGGTGGCTGAGCTGCTGGTGATCACCAGACTGTCATCATCCCCAAGAGCCTTGCACGTGTGGAGTAAGAGCTAGCGGCCACCACGCGCACGGAGGGAGTGGCGTCTTGTTGGCCGTGGTTGGCTTTCTGGCTTTTGCTTTTATTTAAAAAAAAAAACAAAAAAAAAAAACACAAAGAACCAGGCTTGTAGGCCTTGCAACCACTTATTAGGTCAATGGGAGCGCCCTTCCCCGCACGTGGGACCCGTGCCCTCTCCCACAAGGAGCCCGTCGCTCCCTTGGGTGTTGTTGCCGCCATCTTGAAATGCTCTGTGTGCTTTGAACGAGGGGCCCCGCGTTTTGGTTTGGAGCCGGGTCCCTCCAATTCTTGTCCAGACACCTGCTTTCGTTTCTGTCGGAAACGCGTGGGAGTATTAGAAAGGTTCCGTTTTCTCAAAGGTAAGTGTAAGTAGGGCAGCTGGGCCATGGCGCATAGAATGGGCAGTGGCCGTGTATGGCTTCCCGCCGATGTCTACTGTCTGCTGAACCATCTGTAGGCAAACTGATGCGGGTTTTTGGGTTTTTTGGCTTCATTTTTTGTTTTTCTGAGGGTCTTTTTTGCTGACTGCAAAGTACACATACATGCTAATGCTTGTGTTTTACCAATAGATGACCCAGTGCCGCCTAATCCACCCAAACCGAAGCCTAATCCCAACCCCAACCAGCCTGGATCCTCTGGTAAGACCCCGTACCCTGCGAGGTGTGCTGTGCGTGTCTCACACTACAGTGGTTTCCCCATCAGCCAAGAAGAGGTCATTTCAGATTAGCTTGGGCTTCATGGGGTGGGGGTGCGGGCACAAGGCCATGGTGGTTTTCCAGGAGCAGGAGACCAGTTTTCCAAACGATATTTCTGGTTAGGATTGGACCTTTTGGTTTCCTGCGGTCGACGTGCGAGGTTTCATGGACTCTTTCAAAAATGCGATGGAAGATTTTATTTTATTTTTTCAATTAAAAAGAATTTTTTTTTGATGGAGCGAGCATGCTTAGCACGGGGAGGGGTAGAGGAGAGGGAGCATCCCAAGCAGACTCCACGCTGAGCGCACAGCCCCACATGGGGCTGGATCCCACCACCTGGAGATCGTGACCTGCACCGAAATCCAGAGACGCCCAACCGCCTGAGCCACCCAGGCGCCCCTCAATGTATAGAATGGATTTGGAGAGAAGTATGAGGTCCTGGTTTCTCTCTAGAGAAGCTAGTGGATTTTCAGCCCTTTTTCCTTTTTTTGACACATCCTGATATACTTGGAATAATCTACCACCTGCTTTCTGAATTGAATGACTGTCAAGACTTCCAATTCTGAGTGCATTTCTTGCTCTGGGTTTGTTTGATTTTTAACACGGAAAAAATAACACATATTCTCCATGTTGTATACCACCGCCAGGATTTTGGTGGTTTGGGTCGCCAGTGTTTCAGGTGTAAATTTAAATGCCCCGAATTCTAAGTCCCAATGTCAATCTTTTGTTCGTATTGTCCTAATTTTGTTGTTTGTTTATTAAATTTCATAAGAATTTGTTCCACTCTTTTTGGGCGTTTTTATCGCGTGACTTTTAATGACGGTCATACTGTTGGAACACGCTTCATGTCGAAAATGTTAGTTTCTTCTGATGCTGGAGAATGATGATTCCCAAAGCAAACTTAAGACACCTTCTTTCTTAAGGATAAAGTTAAAATACATTTTGTTTCTTATTTTTAATTTTTAAGAGATTTTATTAGTCTATTCATGAGAGACACAGAGAGAGGCAGAGACACAGGCAGAGCGAGAAGCAGGCTCCCTGCAAGGAGCTCGATGCAGGACTCGATCCTGGGACCTCGGGGTCACGACCTGAGCCGAAGGCAGACACTCAACCACTGAGCCACCCAGGTGTCCCTGTTTCTTATTTTTTTTTTTTTACATTTTTATTTATTTATGATAGGCACACAGTGAGAGAGAGAGAGAGAGAGGCAGAGACTCAGGCAGAGGGAGAAGCAGGCTCCATGCACCGGGAGCCCGATATGGGATTCGATCCCGGGTCTCCAGGATCGCGCCCTGGGCCAAAGGCAGACGCCAAACCGCTGCACCACCCAGGGATCCCTGTTTCTTATTTTTTAATTTATTTTTATTTTTTTTATTTTTTGTTTCTTATTTTTTAAAAGAGATTCTGGAAGTCAAAATATTCAGGTCAGTGTGTGCTCTGGTTTTTGACCTTTTTTTCCTCCAAATTGTCCAAATTGTACCAGTTCACCCTGGTCCACCTGTTTGTGCAAACGGGCATCCCTCCTGCACACCATCACCGAGCCTGAAAACGGTTGCCAGACGTATCATGTGAAAAGCTGCATGGCCCCAGGCCCTTATTTTATGACTTTCTTTCTCAAATTAAGGAAAATAAATTCGGTGTCTCGGTTGGCCACGTATGGTTTCTCTTTTGTGGTTGCTTCTGTCCCCGGTTCTGGGTTACGTTTGAGGATAACCGGCCTCTCCTTCCTGATTGAGAAGCCTGCTTCATCCACTTGGAGATCCTATTTTCGTTCTTTTATTATGAAAACACCCCCCCCCCCATTTCAGCATTTCAGTATTTTTGACAGTGATTATTTTTATTTATTTAATTTTTGGCAAGTGAGTCTTTTAATGTGTGTGTATATGTGTGTGTTTTCCCCTGGGGTCTTTTATGCTTGAACAGCTTCCCCCGCTTCTTTGCGGCTCTTTGATTTTTCCTTTTAATTTAACAATCGCTTACTCATTGTCTGTCATCCTTCTCGGAAGAAACAAAACGCTGTCTTTATTCTCATTTGAATGCTTTCCAACAAGAAATCAATTTGGAGAGCACCGACTGTTTGCAAAATTGAGCTTTTTTTTTTTCTTTTTTTCTTTTGGATTCAGTTTTCTGTGCTTCTTTCATGTTGCTATTCCTATAAGCGTATTTCTGGATTTGCTCTTCCCTGTCTGTATTTGTGTCTGTGAACACATTGTAAGCCCTTTATTTTTCCTGCTTCTTTCTAGTGATACAGAAGTGAATTTCGTACATCTTTCCTCACTAGCCGCTGAACGACGAATCCTTCTTACCTGTTAATTATTTTACGTTCCTCGTTCAGCATTTATGAAAAGACTATGATATTATTTTTCATATACTTTTAATCAGATGTATCTGTATCTTTATATTTTTCTCTTTCCAGTTTTCTTGCATTTAAATCATTTTGCCTTGGCTAGAAGACCCATATTAAATTTCATCAAGTGCATGTCGTCATCAATGCCTATGAGCGATTTTTTTCTTTTAACTCGTGAATATGACAAAGTATATGGAAGGATGTCTCACTATAAAATACACCCTTCACTTGCTGGAATAAATCACACTGGGTCATGATAGGTTTTATTAAACTGACGGATTAAGTCTGACGTGTATCAGCTAACTACTGCTGCTTAATACACTATGCCTGAACCCAATGTAGTTTATTTTTTCTTTTTTTTTTTTCCAATGTAGTTTAAAATTTTTTAACTTGTTATGTCTTGGGGTGCCTGGGTGGCTCAGTCAGTTGAGCACCTGACTTTTGGTTTTAGCGGAAGTCAGGACCTCAGGGTTGTGACATCGAGCCCCACATGGGGCTCTGCGCTCAACATGGAGTCTGCTTGACTCCATTCTCTCTCCTTCCCCCACTGTGTCTCCCCCCCACCCCCCGCTCATGCTCTCTTTCTCAGTCTCTAAAATAAATAAATAAAGTATTTTTAAAAGTTTGTTTAGTATGTGTCACGAGTCTAGGCGAGCCTTGGTTGACCTTGGCATGGCTGTCCGGTGTCTGTGGTCAGCTGGTGGGTCTTCTGGGGTTGGCTTTTTTGGGTCATCTCAGCTGGGATGACTAAGGTCACCGTTATGTGTCTCCTTCACCCCGCTACCAGCTTTTAAATGAGTCCCTCTCAAGAGGCAAGAGCATCAACCCCAACAGAGGCTAATTTAAGATGCTGACCTGGCTCCCATTTTGCCGACTTAACCATTGTCCAGAGTAACTCACGTGGCTGAGTCCAGAATCGACAGGTGAAACTTAATATGGGTCTTCTAGCCAAGGCAAAATGATTCAAATACAAGAAAACTGGAAAGAAAAATATAAATGTAAAGATACATATAGATCTGATTTAAAAATCATTTGCAATCGACATGCCCCCAACTTGAGGAGAGTGAAGACTGAGGGCCCTTAGGGCATTGAATCTATACCAGACAGGTCCCTTGGACATTATTTTATTTTTTTCCACCCAAAAGACAGCTGTACGCTTTCCATTTCTTTTGGTATCTTTTTCAGGTTTTCTAGCAGAGTGTTCGGTAAGACTAATTTTAGGAGTTTTATTTATTTATTTTTATTTTTTATTCTTTTTTTTTTTAAATAATTTTTTTTTTTTTTATTTATGACACTCACAGAGAGAGAGAGAGAGGCAGAGACACAGTCAGAGGGAGAAGCAGGCTCCATGCACCGGGAGCCCGACGTGGGATTCGATCCCGCGTCTCCAGGATCGTGCCCTGGGCCAAAGGCAGGCGCCAAACCGCTGTGCCACCCAGGGATCCCTTTATTTTTTATTCTTAAAAAATATTTTATTTATTTACTCATGATAGAGACAGAGAGAGAGGCAGAGACACAGGCAGAGGGAGAAGCAGGCCCCACGCCGGGAGCTCGATGTGGGACTCGATCCCGGGACTCCAGGATGGCGCCCTGGGCCAAAGGCAGGGACTAAACCGCTGAGCCACCCAGGGATCCCCAATTTTAGCAGTTTTAAAGTAGAATTGGGAATTCAGTTGTCATTGTATATTTAAAAGATTTTTTTTTCTATAAAGTAGAGCCCCTCTTGGATTCCCCCTGCCACAGATCTGCTTTAGATTCCGATAGTGTTTTTCTTAGTTCTGAGACATCGAGACCCTCCCGAGAGCCCCAATATGGCAGATGATGCTGTGTTTTTATCTTCTAGGTGGCTTTTCAGATTCCGATCTCCTCGATGGAGCTTCAGATGGAGGTAAAGTTACTACTTCTTCTCTTTTCTCCCTATCACCCGCCTGCTGAACACAATGACATTAGGGTCTACACCCTTAGCCGTCAGCAAAGTTACAGTCAGCTGCTTGGAATTCGCTTCGGATCTCCAGCATTTGTAAATGCGTCAAGGGTGGGGACCGTAAGACCTGCCCCGGAGAGGCTGGTCCCTAGGAGCTGTGTTGATGGTTCAGTTACCCACCATGTCCATGGGGCTGGAGGTCAGCTGATGGAGCACTTCTCAGACATCTGAACTGCTGATCACCTGTTTGTTTTTTTCAGTGACTGTTGGGTGTCTCCAATGGCATGTTCTATTATTTAATGAACATAGAAATCAAAGCCCTGAGAATGAGCTCATGTGACCCTTGTTGGCAGCATTACAGTTCAAAAAGCAGATTTCCTAACTCTCTTTAAAATTTTAGGTTAGGGATCCCTGGGTGGCGCAGCGGTTTGGCGCCTGCCTTTGACCCAGGGCGCGATCCTGGAGACCCGGGATTGAATCCCACGTCGGGCTCCCGGTGCATGGAGCCTGCTTCTCCCTCTGCCTGTGTCTCTGCCTCTCTCTCTCTCTCTCTGTATGACTATCGTAAATAAATTAAAAAAAAACTAAAATCTTAGGTTAGGGGATCCCTGGGTGGTGCAGCGATTTGGTGCCTGCCTTTGGCCCAGGGCGCGATCCTGGAGACCCGGGATCGAATCCCACGTCGGGCTCCCGGTGCATGGAGCCTGCTTCTCCCTTTGCCTATGTCTCTGCCTCTCTCTCTCTCTCTCTCTGTGTGACTATCATAAATAAAAAAAAAAAAATCTTAGGTTAGACTAGGGTCCAAAGCTAGATATAATACATAGCATATAAGTCAATAAAAATATACACATAAGATAAATGTAATAACCTCTGTGTTTATGGAACTTAGAATATATTTATTTATTTATTATATTTACTTATAATTTGTCCTCATGTATATTGCAGTTGACCGTTGAACAAAACAGATTTGGTCTGCGTGGGTCCACTTACATGTGCATTTATTTCAATGAATGCAGTGTACTCCTGTCAATGTATTTTCCCTTCCTTATCATTTTCTTTTAAGATTTATATATTTATTCATGAGAGACACAGGCAGAGGGAGAAGCAGGCTCCCTGCGGGGAGCCCGATGTGGGCCTCGATCCTCAGATCCCTGACTCATGAAATGAGCTGAAAGCAGATGCTTAACTGCTGAGCCACCCAGGCTTCCCCCTTATGATTTTCTTTTTTTTTTTTAATTTTTATTTATTTATGATAGTCACAGAGAGAGAGAGAGAGAGAGAGAGAGGCAGAGACACAGGCAGAGGGAGAAGCAGGCTCCAGGCACCGGGAGCCCAATGTGGGATTCGATCCCGGGTCTCCAGGATCGCGCCCTGGGCCAAAGGCAGGCGCCAAACCGCTGCGCCACCCAGGGATCCCCCTTATGATTTTCTTACTGACGTTTTCTTTTCTCTAGCTTAATTTATTGTAAGAATACAGTAATACAGCGTATAACATATAGAACACATCATGTATATGTTATCAACTATTTATGTTATCAGGAAGCCTTGCAGTTTAGAGGCTCTTAGTAAGTAGTAAAGTCTTGGGAGGAATCAAAAGTTGGACTTTCGACTCTGTATGGTGTTGCCTCCCCTAATCCTCTTGTGTTGTTGAAGGGTCACTTGTATAGATCCTCAGAGTCAACAGGAATGTCCCTCGGATCACCTCATAGCCGTGGGCCGCGTCTCCATGGGTGGGTTCCAAGGCCCTGGATGGGATTCCTCCCGAGAGCAGTCAGGATCCCTGAGGCACCCAGGACTTACTGGGTCTCCTGCAGCCTACCGTGGGACGGGTGGTCTGACTCAGGAGCCGAGCCCCTCCGTCAGGTAAATGGGAACAAGTCCGATGATTATGTTTAGCAAAGCAGGGACTCAACAAAGGGAACAAAGGACTCTGTGACTTCCTTCACAACTCAAGGTCCCAGGAGTTGATCTTTGCTACGAGATTTCCTTTACCAAAAATCTTCCCAATGCAACTTGCTGCAAGCCTGTTTCTCCCTTGCAGGAGGCGGTGGCGGTGGTGGCGGCGGAAGCCAAAGGCCCGACGGGGAGGAGCAGGGTACGTACACGTGGTTTCTGATGCCTTGGGTTTCTTATATGCACTGTTGAGAAAAAGTGGAATGCAGTGGTCAGGACCAAACCTGTAGCATTGGCTCTGTCATCCTAAAGATGATGGCGCGAAGCATCAAAGTGCGATTGCTCTGTGCCAGGCCATGTCCCAAGCGCTCTGCTGGAGTATCTGGTTGACGTTCTTTAAGAGACTCAGCAAGGGAGTCTTGATGTGACCCACAGGTTACGTTGACTCATCTTCCCATAGTGCCCTAAGAAGGAATACCGTCTGTATTACCCTGGGTTGCCCAGAGAAACGGAACCATCGGGATCTATCTATAGATACACATAGGTATAGATGTACAGAAAGAGATTGATTATAAGGAATTGTCCTACATAACCATGAGGCTGAGAAGTCCCGTGATCTGCTGCCTGCAAGCTGGAGACCCAGGAGAGGCACTGGTGTGGTTCAGTCCCAGTACTTTGGACTGGAAACCAGAAGAGCCAGGAGTGCAAGTCTCCGCCCGAGTCTCAGATCCCAGGAACCAGGAGTGCCTGTGCACAAGGGCAGCCGAAGATGGATGTCCCATCTCTGCGTTCTGTTCTGTTCAGGCCCCCTATGGATTGGTCATTGCCCATCCTCACTGGTAAAGACCACCTGCTTCACGTAGTCTGTAGATACAAACATTTAGCTTTTCTGAGAACACCCCTACGGACGCATCCGGAAGGAATGTTTTTCTAGCCATGCGGACACCTCTTAGCCCAGTCAAGTAGACACAATTAACCACCACACCATCCTTGACCGACTCATGGAGCGGGACGTCTTGTGTACCCACCATGCCGAGAAATTGCTAGCTGTCAAGTCAACGTGGCACAGCTACACAGTAGCATGAGAGTTACTGATGGTGCATGGAAACTCCATCGTGGCGTAAATCAAACAAAAGTACCGAAGGGGGTCAGCGGCTTCCGCTTTCAGAAAATACTCACAGCCTCTGAGTAGTCCCAGGTGGGTACCACACACTGTGGGCTATGTTGCCTCGCCTCAGAGCTTCCACCTCAACCTGTTAGGGCCCCTGCATTGGCCATAGGGATCGGAGGAGGCCGGGTGTGTCGTCCACGGGAAACCAGTTTTGCATTGGAAGCGGTGCACGTAGTCAAATGAATTCCGATTCCAGATGTGACTTCCGGGGAGCAGTATGGCTGGCCCTTCGTATCATGCAAACGGATTGGATGTGGTGTTGGGAGTTGGACAAGGCTCAGGAGTGGGGTTTCTTCCACGGTCACCCTGTGACCCTATGTCTTGACTCTCAATCCCACCTTTTTCCCGTGGGCGGGGCCTCCAGCCACCTGCCCTGTGCCTGGTCTGCTGTCCACGAGTGTCCCCAGTCATGGTGCCGTGTGCTTCTTCCCACAGCTGACTCCCCTGGGGTAGTCCCTGGCATCATTGGGGCTGTCGTGGTGGCCGTGGCTGGAGCGATTTCTAGCTTTATCGCCTACCAGAAGAAAAAGTTGTGCTTCAAAGAAAACGGTAAGTTTTTTGGGGCTGCTTCCTTTCGTTTGTGCCTTACTAACTTGAAATCTGTGCTTTCTCAAAACTAAAACACACCAGAAGTCCGGTTGGCGTGAGACCTGTGTGAGGCTGTTGATAGTCCAAGAGATCGCTGAAATACTAGAACCAGACTTTGTAGCTTCCATTCCAGCGCCGCCCAGGTGGAGTTGTGTGGATTTTGCAAGTCACTAACCACCCCTGTCTTTGGGGTTTCCATCTATAAAGGGGAGATGATCGTCTGCACACCATAGGACTTTTGTGAGGATCCATAGGTTGAGTGTGAAAGTTTTGACAGGTTGGTTGAAGAAATGTTAGCTCATGGAAATGTTAATTCGTCCTTATTTATAATCTCTGTCATTCCTCATCACCCTCATGACAAGAGTGATGGCTGGGATGGCCGCCATATTGTTTGCCCCAACCAAGGGAATTTTTTTTCTTAAGATTTTATTTATTTATTCATGAGAGATGCAGAGAGAGAGAGAGAGAGAGGCAGAGACACAGGCAGAGGGAGAAGCAGGCCCTGTGCAGGGAGCCCGACGTGGGACTCGATCCCGCGTCCCCAGGATCACACCCTGGGCTGAAGGCAGGTGGTAAACCGCTGAGCCACCCTGGGATACCCCAACCAAGGGAATTAAAATCAAAATGTGGGGCAGCTGATTCCCTTTCTGGTACAACCCCGTACTAACTAGTGCTTGGGAGAGTTTTTGGGTAGGATATAAAATTTATAGGGGAATATGGAGGATGTCACGCCCAACAACATAGGGGTTGGAACTCCATCGTTGGCTGTTTTGAGACCATATAGGCAAGAGTTCCTGGATTACATAGGATTTGCCATGGTGTCAGTTAGCTGTATTTTGAACATAGCTCATGTTCATGCATCTCTAGGTTGCTCAAAGTTTTGACTTTCCTCTTGTAAGGTGAACACAAGGGGTGGACTCTGATGGGAATCCTATTGGGCTGTGGGTGGAGTCTCACAGTGTCTGAACGTCTCAACCTACCTGTGGTTTCAAGTCCAGATTCATACTTAGCCACTGAGCTCCATTCTCACAGATCACTGCCTGAGGACTCTAGGGAAATACACAAAAGATGGGGCACCTGGATGCCTCAGCAGTTGAGTGTCTGCCTTTGGCTCAGGTCGTGATCCCGGGGTCCTGGGATTGGGTCCCGCATCGGGCTCCCTGCAGGGAGGCTGCATCTCCTTCTGCCTTTGCCTCTGCCTCTCATGAGTAAATAAATGAAATCTTAGGGAAAAAAAAAAGATTTGAATAGATGGTGATACAAAATTTGACTATAGGCAGGGAGTCTACCCTTAATGTCCCATCTTTAGAGATTTTTAGATTCACAGACTCCGTCTGTAGCCTGAAATTGAAAGTCCCAAAGAGCTTATGGGTTCAGAGATTTAACATAAGCTGCTGTTTTGAGGGTAAGGGTGCCTCATTATGTCTATTTCCCACATGTGACCGGGTGCCTTCCATCAGAGTTGCTTGGGAAACCATGCTTGGTTGTCTGAATGTTGAGCGTCCAGCATGTCCAAATGGACAGATGACCAAGGTCAAGGACGTGCCCAAATGGACAGATGTCCAAGGTCAAGGATGTGCCCAAATGGACAGATGTCCAAGGTCAAGGATGTGCCCAAATGGACAGATGTCCAAGGTCAAGGATATGTCCAAATGGACAGATGACCAAGGTCAAGGACGTGCCTAAATGGACAGATGTCCAAGGTCAAGGACGTGCCCAAATGGACAGATGACCAAGGTCAAGGACATGCCCAATGGACAGATGACCCAGGTCAAGGATGTGCCCAAATGGACAGATGACCAAGGTCAAGGACGTGCCCAAATGGACAGATGTCCAAGGTCAAGGGCGTGTCCAAATGGACAGATGTCCAAGGTCAAGGATGTGTCCAAAGGGACAGATGACCAAGGTCAAGGACGTGCCCAAATAGATGACCAAGGTCAAGAACATGTCCAAATGGACTTCATTTCTGCCCCCTCTCTGAAGATGCTCAGCTCAGAGCATGATGCCCAGCCCAGAGAGGGGGAAGGCACGCCTGCTAGGGAAGGAGGTATGGGAAGTCCAGGCACAATGATTTTCTGAAAATCTGTAGGTGACTTTCAAACCCAATTTGGATCTCCAAATCCAGTCGGATTCTGGAGTTGTAAGGCATTTACATCACCTTGTGTTTGGGATATATGCCCCCCCTTGGATGTTATGGTGCCAATTTGACATTCATATGCCAAGGCACTATGCCAAGGCACAGCGGTTTGGGGGAAGGACCCAAGAATCTTAATGGACTTGACATTGTCTGATACTTGGAGTGGGGTTAGGAACTTGGGAAAGCAAGTGTTCTCCATCCCCCTGTACCCCATTCCTGGATTTTGGTCTTTGTTTGAAGCATTCGTGTTCCTAACACGGGGTGAAAACGGAAAATTCCCCAGGTAGAAATAGTCGAATTAACAAATTTCAAAAATAAAAGCATCTTCCCAAAAGAATGGGCTCAGGGCGCTCTGGAACTCAACACATGCTTACTGAGCAGCGAGCTAAATTCTTCATTTACCCAGGATTTCGTACAGTTTCTCCTGCGTGAGCCAATTGAATATTGGGGCCAACTTTATAAGCTCGATTTGCTTTCTGGTTTTATTGGAGTTGGGGATCTTAGCTGATTTAGACACACAAAGAAAAAGTAAAAAAAAAAAACTGGTGGGAAAAAAGAGGTGGATTAAAACAAAGGAAGTAGGCTGGTAGTTCCGATATCAGTTGTTAAGGACCTTTATCTGTAGCCATAAAATGCCCAGAGTTAAGATAAAGAAAACCGGGTGCTCTTTTTCTATAAACCCCAAGACGCTAACGCGGGACAGTGAGTATCTCTTTGGAGTCCAGGAATAGATATTTTGGTGTTTTCGACCTGTGTTAGCGGGGAGCTCGGTGTTTGTCTCCGTGATGCGTTTTTATGAACAGAGGTAGAAATGAAGTGTTGGGTCCGGGCATTGGGCCCTGGAAGATCCTAGAGCTTTCGGGGCGTCTGTATAGGAATATTGATGGGTTTTCTTCATGGGGTCAAGAAGTGCGCATCCACGGGTAGCTGTGAGCTTGGACGTTTCCTAAGAAGGATGTGGCCACGGTGCATCCCACTGCTTCTGCTTGAAGGAACCATGGTTTTGGGGGGAAAATCATTGTTCTGCAAGAGTGACTATTTATAAAGAGGGTGGTTTTCCAGGACCTTGTCACTGCGTTCAATTTCGTGGTGTCTGTTGACTCAGGCGCCATCAACTGGGCGCAAACCGGGGCGCGCTCTCAGCCCGGAGACGCATCCGGCAAATACGAGCCGACCTGCTGTAAATGTACTGAAGCGCTTTTGAGTATCACGTTCTGAGCTGATGCCCGGAATCCATGGCCGATGGGATTTGGTAGATGTGTCCTGTCTTCCTGGAGGTCTGGATGTGTCCCCGAGAGTTTAACGTGGTTTTCTTCCAATTGACGCGTGCTGGGCTCCCCGCCGACATGATGCGTGGTTTGCTGTGCTGGCTCCACGTGACCGGTTTGAGCGGCAAATGGCGTGGGTGGTGACCTGCTTTCACAGAGCTGTCACCTGGCGGGCACGACGCTGTCGTCTCGGCTGGTTCTGGCTGTTTGCGGGCTTGTCCGCCTGATGTCCGCAGCGGATGCTTGAGGCGTTGCTGGCGTGAGCTGCATCCATCCCCATCTCCACCTCCCTGTCCTCCTTGATTTTGCTTTCATCTCTCCTTGGCTCCTCAATGGCACTTCGGGCTTTCAGCATCGCTTAAAAAAAAAAAGAAAGAAAATCCTAAAATCCTAAAATCATGCTCTGCTCCTGCCCGAAGTGCCTTTGTAACAGCGGTGGCTGCTGCCTCGGGCTTTGGACATGTGTGGACCTCTCCGAAGTTTACCTCCTTTCTGTTTTGTTTTCTCTTTCTCTTTCTTTTTCTTTTTTGTTTTTTCTTTTTCTTCTTTTTTTTTCTTTTTCTTTTTCTTCTTTTTCTTTTTTCTTTTTCTTTTCCTTTTCCTTTTCTTTTCTCTTCTCTTTCCTTTTCTCTTTTCTTTTCTCTTCTTTTCTCTTTTTTCTTTTCTTTTCTTTCTGTTTGTTTTTTTTTTATTCATTTTTCAACCTTTCGTTTCAGATGAGCCGAAGATGTAGGGACAAGCAGAAAGCCATGTGCAAGCCCGGAGCCGCTCCCGTGCGATCAGGGCTTGTCCGCTGAGACGCAGAGTCTAAAGCAAAGCCTGGCCCTTGCCCTCATCCCCGTGGCTAGCCGTTGCCGTGGCGCTGGGACGCCTCCCAGGCCGACCGTGTCCCCCTTCCACATGCACGGAAGCTCCTACCCGCGTACGGCGTTCACGCATACGTAGCTTCAGGACACCAAGAGGAATGCAGAATATTTTCTAGTAAACTTAAAGCCAAGGGAAAAAAAAAAGCCAAGGGAAAAGCGATGGTGGCCAGCTGCACGCGTGGGGCGCTTCCCCGTATTCCCCGCCTGGCTGCCACGTTCATGTTTCCGCAAATGGGCCGCCGGTGCCGCGAGCCTTGGCCGCGTCCTCCTCACGCAAAGCCCACCGGTTACTCCGTTTCACCCTGCAGCGCAGCCTTTAACGTCTGACTTCCCCGCTGTATGATGCCTTGGCCACACGCCGCGTCCCATGAAGCAGGTCCTTGCTGTCTCTCTGACCAGTTTTTTTTTTTTAATTAAATGGGTGACTATCCCACTTCTCCAGGGTGGGGGGAAGAAAAATATCCACTTATTTAGGAATGACCCACAAACGTCACAATCTGAGAATTTTGAATTTAGGTGACATCAGGGTGGCGTGTGCCGACACGTGAGAATCTGTGCATCTTGGAAATCCCCGTAAACGTGAAATCACCTATAGGTTTTTTCTTTTTCTTTATTTTTTTTTTCTTAAAGGTTTTTTCTACCCCTGCGTACATCTGGGCATCTCCTTCCCTTGGGCATATAAATCGCTTTTCTCATCTCAACCTCATGCAGAGACTTGGCATCGCCTCCGGCCTGGGGTGGGGTGGATGGTGGTGATGTCAGGGCTGGATCACTGGCCGGCTGTGGGGTTAGCATGGCTGGTTGATGGGGTGGTGAGCTGTCATGGGGGCCCTGCATGGTTTTTTCTTGAGTCTGGTCACCCCTCAGTGGTCACCGTGGCCACTGACTGGTGCTTTGGATGATGTGCGTGTGTGTTTTTTAGTTCTTATAAAAGGACGCTTGCTCTCAGGTTAGCACTTTGGCCCGTGTGCCCCCGAGAAGCAAGTCCTCAGTGTGGCCTACGATGAGGTGCTGCTGGTCAGTGGTCCCCCAGGGCCGTGGTTTTGCCTCCAAATGCATGCTGTGTGTATACTTAAATAATCCCCAGGCACGGAGAGCTGCGAAAGCTGCAAATTCCATAACCGCTCTAGCAGCCACATGTGGTCCCTAGGGCCGCAGAAAAGCACGCGCATTGCCTTTGTGTAAGTTGAGATGTGGTGTGCTTGGGTTTTTACATTTGGATGCAGAGTGGATTCCCCAGAACCTGGCCAGTCTCCCTGTACGAGCCCGCGGCACGACGGGGCTACGGGTGGTTGGGTCTCGAGGGCTTGCATGGGTCTCCTCTGGGGAGACGGGGGATCTGACTGTGCATCCCTGGTGGTCACCTCAGCTGGGGTCCTTCTCAAGAGTTGGCACTTACCAACAGCCGTGTGGCATTCCAGCAAACAGCATTACCAGCAGAATCTGGGAGAACCGCCTGGGGGGCAAAGCCACGTCTGAATCACAGCCATCTGACCCCAACGGTGCTGACGTTAGTGCTCTGTCCCCCGTGCACGCTGATTCTGGGGAGCGCAGGTTGTGTCCTTCTCCCCAGAGGGCACACACATGGGTCGTGGACCATGCAGCAACCACCCTGCTCGCTCCGCGGCACCCTCCCTACAGTGCTGCCTCCAGAAGGTTCTCCTCGGAAGCTGGCGGTGTGTGATGGCAACGTCAAGTAGCATCAGAAGATGCCCTTTGACGTGTTGCCCCCACAACGGATGTGGCCATTAGTCCATCTCGCCGCTCCAGCGGGCGTGTACCGCTGTGTTCTCAGTCGCCACCGGATGAGCTGTCCTGTTGCCATGTGCTCGCTCTACACCTTGTGTGTTCCCATGGCCGCCACCTGCCCTGCCAGCACGAGACCCAACATGTGTGCACTTACGGCTCTCTTATAACCGTCTGGGTCTCCTTTTTTGGAGGCTGGGGGATAGGGGGACAGATTACGGGCTTTCTTGCACTCCCACTGGGCCTGTTCTTCTGTGACCTGGAGCAGAAGTCACATGGTGTGTCTTTTCATGACAGGATTCTCCCCCCACCCGCCACCCCGCTAAAAGCAATGTATTTTGTATAACAGTTTGAGCTTTGTGAACGGTCTTGGATGTCGTTTGCTCGGGCCCCTTTGCGGCCGCTGTTCCTGAGCGACACCACCATGGAGAAATAAACGCCTCTTTGCCTGTGAAATCTGTCCGCTGTCTTGAATTCGGTCAACTCGTGCTGTAGATCTTGGGGGTGGAGGGACGATTAGGGAGGGGCCTTGGTCGTGTCTGCTCTGATGTGTGTTTGGCAGATTTCAAAATAGAAATTAAGAATTAAAAAAAAAAAGCAACAGATAACAACAAGAAAACCCAAAAGCAAGCCAACGGGACCCTGTGAAGCCCTGTTAGTCTTCGATTCCCTGTGGATGGGGCTGCACTGAGCAGGTCTGCATCTCCGTCCCTCCTGGCCCCATTGATTGTGGGGGGTGGATAGGAGGGCGGGGAGCTGGTTCCAATGACAGTGACATTAGGGTGCATTCTTGGTATTCACCCCCTTGGGGCATCTTTTGTGCTTCCTTTCAGCCGACCAAGGTGACACCAGCACGAAAAACCAGCAGAGCACCAACGCCGAGCAACCAGGTGAGCAGCCGGGCACCAGCCCTTGTATCTTCTGTCCTCCTGCCGTGCTTCTGCGCAGCTCCATGGCGCACTGTGGGGCATTCCATGAGTTCCTCTGTGTACCCACGTTTCTGAGGGGACGGGCTCCAGTGACGCTGTGTAGACGCTCTGGGGCTTGAGGCTTTCAGATGACACCCACTGTTGTCTCCGACTCTCTTTAATGATCAATGATGAGACTTGGCCCGCGGTGCCCCCCTCGTGGCTACATGCTCGGGAGGTCAGCCGGCTGGTGTGCAAATGAATTTTTCATGAGATTTTTACTTATTTTGAATTTGAAAAATAGGCACTTTTAGGAAGTGCGTGTCTTACTTGGGGCAACTTCAAAATGGGGAGAGATGTGTCACACAAGGCATCATTGTTGAAGTACCCAAAAACGCACAGTAGACCTCTACACCGTAAATGACTTGATGAGAAAAATGGTAGTCCCAAATGATTTTAAATTAATAAAAACCACGGCACCTGATTAAGAAAATTATGTGTGGTGAGATTTGGCAGATCACAGATGTTTTTGGCCGTGTCAGAGAAGCCGCTGGGAGAAATTGCCTTCTCCTATTTTTTTCCCCTACTTTTCCTGGGGTATCTTTTTTTTTTTTTTTTTTTTTTTTCTAGCTAGAGTTGATCATACTCTGAAATTTGTTGAATCTGTTTCCCCTGGGAGGTTAGAGTCGGTTTTTGCTTTCTGTCGGCAATGTGTTTGGCCTGCATTTGTCTTCCGCAGCGAGGGAGTCACCTGCGTCTGAAGTGTTTGAGGTGCAGATGGTGACATGCAGGTTTTCGGGGGACCTGGGCATGCCGTGTGAAGTCATTCCCTGTCTGTTTGTCCTTGACAGTTCAGTGGACTCTTCTGGAAAAATAGAAGCTTGGCCACAAATGCGACTCTGTGACAATCCCCGCAGGAGGACGAGTCTGGCCTGCTGCGTCCTCCCGACAAACGCAGGCACCAGGGCAGAGCCAGCCACGCCGGGATCCAGCCCCATCCTGTCCATGCCTTTGTTCACGCTGAGACTCTTTCTTTTGACCTTGACATGCGTTGTGCCTGTTTGCACCACGCTGGGTAGATGAGGGATACTCGTGCGGCGCGTTGCATCCCGAGGGGAATGGCGCTCACGCTATCCGTGGCCGTTAGGTGTTTCCCCATGGGGTGTGAAAGGCCGATTGTCCATCACAGTCAGTCCATCAATCCAATGCTGACCCCACAAAGTTCCCCCACCCGGAACTCTGGGTCATGTGACCAACAACGTGTGAATTAAACACAACCGTCCCCTGACATTGACCCTTGGATACAGTGACATAAGCCTTCAATTAGCGTCCTCAGAACCTCCTTCATTGGGTAAGATTTTTTTTCACACCACACTAATAAAAAAATAAAAAACCAAGTACTTTTTACTTAAATGTCTTGCCATGGGGTGACCTTTAAAGGAGGCTGTGGAGAGTAGTGGAATAGACCCCGTGGTGCCTTTTCTGGGACTGTAAGACAGTTGATTGACCCAAGCATCCCCCTGCATTTTCGGGATTTTCTTTCTCTGCCTATTTGCCTCCTCTGGTCTGGTACACCAAGGACATTCAGATACTCCCCTGGGTTACATCCTTCTCTGTATTCAGATACTCCCTCATGTCTAGATACTCCCGTGCATTCATATATTCCCTTGGATCAGATACTCCTGTCCATTCAGATACTCACCTCTATTGCATACTTGTCTGTATTCAGATACCCCCCTACATTCGGATACTCCCCTGCATTATATATTTCTCTATACTTAGATACTCCACTGTATCAGATACTTCTCTGCCTCCAGACACTCCCCTACATCAGATACTCCTCTGCAATTCAGCTACTCACCTACATCAGATACTTCCCAGTGTCAGTTATTGCCCTGCATCCAGACACTCCCCTACATTCAGAGATAGTCCTCTTCATCTGATACTCCTGTAGATTCAGATTCTCCCCTGCATCAGATATCGCCCTGCATTCAGGTACTGCCCTCTTGTTCTGTGGGGTTTTTTTTTTGTGGAAATTTGCCACCTGTAACGTCCTTACAAAGTGTTTTAACTGCTTTGATGTGAGAGCTTGCTTTAACTTTGGGGTAAAAGTGCTTTGTGGCAGAGGACCTCCTGCTTTGTGTCCTAAAGACTCGAACTGAAAGCATCAACTCTTCCTCCTTGAAATAAACAATGACTCTTCTACGTCAAGAAGCACGTCCCCAATGTAGGGCCCTGCACACACACATGCACGTGCACGCACAAGGCGGCAGAGATGCATGCTTGTATGTGGCAGTTTGCAAAGGGCTTCGTTGAGATCTTCATGTTCACGTCATGACGTGCAGAAGCCCTGATGTTCTAGGTGCATACACTTCCCTCCACTGAAGAAGAATTAGGACACCTTCATCAGCTTCCAGTGACACGGCAGGCTCATGCAAATCTGTTAGGACAGTCGTGCAGAGAATGGCATGTTGGTGAGGATGCCTCATCTCATCATCAGTAGTGATGTTCAGAGGTGCAGCATGTTGTCCAAGCCAGGTTCACACACATCTGTCCCTATCGAGGGGTATGCTGGCATCACACCTAGATGGTGTGCCATCACATATCACCAGATTTTGGGGAAGGGCTGGGGTGGAAGTATCAGTCATCCATCATGGGTCTTTGTCACTTGGAAGCTCAGAAACACTGCTGGCAGTCTGGGCGGTGGGCCCCTGAGCCTTCGTCCCTTGTGTTAAGGACTCCATCCCTCCCCGGACACTATCCCTCCATTAGCTCCTACTTCCCTCCATTGCCTACGAGGTTTCAAGCTTCATTCTCAAGATCCAATGGGGAGCATGGTCTCTGGCTCTTTTTGCATTTAACTTCTTTTTCCTGTTTTTCATCGATGGTAACCTTTGAGTCTGTGAAGTGGTAAAATAAAAAAAAAAATGGTTGAGACCCCTGAGTGTGTATCCCATCCATTCATTAATTCATTTTGCAAATAGCTACCCCCCTGTGGCTCAAGTGTGTACGGAGTTGGACATGACACTGGATTCTGGAGGACATAACACAAACATCTCAAGAGCTGGGGTCGACCAGTTGTCAAGGGCTGAGGGCTGGATTATCTAATACCCTTGGGCCCTGTTGCTTAGCTAGCACGAAACACCTAGGTGACAGACACAGCACAGAAGTATCCACGTTCTTCTCAAATGAGCCTTTAAGGTCAGATTCCGCATGCAAACTTGCTTTATAATTTAAAAATGCATAAACTCTGTAACTCTGTGAACAACAGTGACATTTTTGTAAGCATTGCAGTCATACTATCAGCGTAAATGTCTCCTTAAAGACGAGAATACGGAGACCATGGGTATTTTTTTTTTCAAGGTATATGAAATCATGACTCCTTTGTAAATAAATCTGTACATTTAAGCGGTACATCAATGGGACTGATTTTTTTTTTTTAATGGAGGGTGGATGCCCATCTTTGTAGAACCGCTTTGAGTTCACATTGACATGAAAAGAAACCATCTTCTGAAAAATCAAATTGGAATTAGGTGGCTCATTTGGTCATTAGGTATCTTGACAAAAATGGCTTTGTTTAATCATTTTCAGGCTTCTATATGAAGAAGGCATAGTGTCACGGTTTTGAAATCAGGATTAGAAAATGTATGTAAGGGCTAATGGGACACAGTAACACGGTTAGAGGGTTTGGTTTCTTTTTATTTTTTTATTTTATTTTTATTTTATTTTTTACGGTTAGAGGGTTTCAACCTGGGTTATGATGTATTTAGCCAGGCGATGTGAGCTGTGTGCAGGTTGTTGCCACCAAGGAATCCCTGACATTCTACATTTATCGGAGCGTCTGTATGTTTATTGTCTGAGGTCAGCTTTGTTAGGCAAGAGGGTGTGTGTGTGTGTGTGTGTGTGTGTGTGTGTGTGTGCGTGCGCAGAGGGGGTAATTGGCTTCTGTCTTAGGGAGAAAAATTAAAAATTTTTTTTTATATTTTATTTCCACTTCTTCATTGGAAAAATCATCCATGTTTCCTGAGATTTCAAATGCCACTGCGTAGATTTGAACAAAGAATTTCCTTCTAATTGTTCAACATTCACTACATCCTTATGACTTTGTACTATTGTTATGTCTCCAGTTTCGGTTCTCAAATGAGGGTTGGATGATACGCTTCCCCATTTCTGTGCTTTTAATTTCTTATCCATGTCACTGGCTTTCGTTGGGTTCATCAGCCTTCCACGCAGACGTACCTTGATTCCAACACTAATCTCCATGCTTTTCCATCGTTTCTTATTGAATATTGTAAATATTCCAGCCTCTGAGCTCACGTGTAGACACGGATCATTCCTACTTCTATTTTCCAGAGAGACAACACTTGCTAGGAGGCAGGTCGTCAGAGGTCCCACTCTGGAGGTTGTGGGCCCCCTACGCGGCCCTGGGCTCCTCACCTCCCTGCACCCTGCTGGCTGCCTCCACTTCCCACGACACCTGCAGCTCTTTGCATTTTTATTGTTAGCCTGGGGTGATTGAAACAGGCATTTTATATTCTGCAAATTTTTGTCCTTATATCCACCTGTATGGGGTTGAGGGAAGCTGTCCACATCCCTTCATCCACGTCCAAGCTCCCCACCCTCATCATGCTGGGATGGGGTCGTTCTAGGTCATCATCTGGCGCCAAGGGCCAAGAGCATAAACAAAACCCTCACGCCTGCCCCGTATGTAGCACATTCCCAACATTGTGCCTCCGACTGCATCTGTCTGGTTCCAAGATATTTTTGTCACCACATACGAAACCGCCGTGTTCTGGTTTCCTGAGGTGGCCGTGACTGAGGACCACAGATGGGGAAGCTTCCACCACAGAACCGTGTTCTTGCTCAGTTCCAGACACCAAAGTCTGAGACGAAGATGTGGACAGCGCTGATTCCTCTTTGGGGCTCCAGGGGACTGTCTGCTCCATGTCTGTGTCCCAGCTTCTGGGGGCTGTTGGCGGTCCTGAGCGTCCCTTGGCTTGTCCCACCTCTGTGTCTATGTGCCCATGGCCTTCTGAATCATGCAGTATTGGGGCAGCTGGGGGACTCAGTGGTGGAGCGTCTGCCCTTCACTTAGGGCATGATCCCGGGGTCCCGGGGTCCCGGGATCGAGTCCCACGTCGGGCTCCCTGCAGGGAGCCTGCTTCTCCCTCTGCCCGTGTCTCTGCCTCTCTCTGTGGGTCTCTCATGAATAAATAAATTAAAATATTTTAGAAAAATACATAAAAAGCGTCACACACACAAGCGTGCACACTCCTGTGTGCACCCACACCTTATCTGCATCATAACGTCGCTCTACAATGATGCTCCGCGCAGAAGCAGACCAGAGCACCAGGAGCTCAAGAAACATGCACACATATTCTAAGTGCAAAGAAACAAAACTTGCAAAAAAACATCAGGATTCATTTCCCCTTTTATGTCTGTTTTACCTAAATCTAGTTTTTTTTGGGGGGGAGGGGCGGATAAGATGTTTTAGACACAGCTTTCACAACCAAGATTTATTTTTTATTTTATTATTTTATTATTTTATTTTACTTTTATTTATTTTATATTTTATTTTACTTTATTTTACTTTACTTTATTATTTTATTTTATTTTATTTTTTTTATTTTATTTTATTGTTTTGCTCTCTTGTGCACTAAGTCCACTTATCAGGCAGGTTCAAAGCCTCCCGGAAACGGTGACTTTGTATTCTTCTGCGCCACGTGGAGGTAGGCAGCCAGCAAGGGTCGGTCAACAGGTGTCTGCGCAACAGCGGCATAATCACAGAGCCTGCGGGAGAACACGTAATAAACTGGGAAAATAGGGGGAAAAAACTCACTGGATTTGCCACCCTGTTGTATTTCTTCTCCAGATGGATTCCAAACAGAAGCTGGAAAGAACTTGGTGCTTCCTTGGAGTGCCTCCGACTTCACTGATGTGTTTATTGTTTCTTTTCTTTCTTTTTTTGTTTCTTTTTTTGTTGTTTGCCTTTTGTGGGGAAAGAGGAACGAAAGGGCAAATTTTTGCAAAGTCGGATGGAGCTTGAAAGCTCTGGGCCTGGGTTCCCGTCCTGGATGGCACCGCAGGTCCTGGACGGCAGGCGGGGCAGAGCAGTTAATTCACTGCAAGTGACATCTCAGACCGCGTTCCCGGCACCTGAGTGCTTCTCGGGCGGTGATGACGGGCGGTGATGACGGCCGCCCGTTGCCGCAGTCGTCTGCCGTGGCAGCCCTGCTTTCCTCTTGGACGCCTTCTCCACCTCGGAGCGGCCGCCGGAAAAGTCACACAGAGCAACACAAAAGAGATGCATGTGTAATTCCGTGCAATGATCGCGCTGATTAACAGGATGTGGCATTGATATCGTGGCAGTGGTGGGGTCCACCGACAGCTAGCACGTCGGGGTTCAGGGCTGGATTTCTGTGCTACAAGAAAAATGTTGATGCTTACTACCTTCCCCCCACCCCTTTTGTTTAAAAAAATGCAAGTTGTAGGACTGTCCTGTTGCTGCTGTGATGAAGAATGACGAGTCTGGTGGCTTCAACCACAGGAATGTATCCTCTCCCCGGTGTGGAGACCAGACATCTGAGACCCACATGGGGTTGGTGAGATCCAGGTCAGGCAGGGACACGCTCCTTCCGGAGGCTCCGGGTGGGGGGGTCCCTACTGCCTCTTCCAACGTCTGGGGCCCCAGGCGTCCCCGGGCTGGTGGCCGTGTCCATCCCATCTCCACCTCCATCCTCACGGGAGCTCCTCCTTTGCGTCTGCGTCTCCTCTTCTGTCTCTTCCAAGGACCCCTGTCGTCGGATGTAGGGCCACCTCCTCCAGGATGAGATCATCTCAGAGCCTTCACTTAATCCCATGTGTAAAGACCCTATTTCCAAACAAGGTGACGTTCTCAGGTGTTGATATGTCTCCTCTTCCGTCTCTGGGCCCACGTGGACCATGTCAACTACTTACACTTGCAATAACCCTGTTTCCAAATAAGCTCCCGTTTTGAGCTCCTGGTAGTTAGGACTATACCGTATCTCTCTGAAGAGAGACACAAGTCATCCCAAAACGCCTACTTGAGTATCTCCTGAAGGCGCCACGTGAGTTAGCTCAGTGGCACATGTCACCTCCATGCTTCTCATCAAGCGGGTCATTGCTAATTAGTTGCCGGGTGAGAGACTTGAGTGTTCCAGATGTGAAAAATACTCAGGAAACCGGGAAACAGATGCATCCGTTATTCACCGGAAAGTCAAGCCATTGGGGGAGAACAGTTCACTCTTGAAGCCAAGCGCTGCCGATCGCGCTTGACTTCGTCCTCTCATTCTGGGGTCAACTCAACCCACTCCACAGTCACGTCCATTCCCTTCACCAGCCGCCTTCATCCAATTTTTCCCTTGGTTTACCTTCACGGGCAATGTTCGAGCACATGCTTGGGGCTAGCCACCAGCGGGACAGGTTAAGGATGCACAAGTCTTGGACTCAGGCTCCCTAGATTCACATTTTTTAGAAGATTTATTTATTTATTTCAGACGGAGAGAGAGCGGAGGATGAGGCAGAGAGAGAAAGAGCATCTCAAGCGGACTTCATGCTGAGCACGGAGCCCAGTGCAGAGCTCGATCCCGCGACCCCGAGATCACGATCTGAGCCACCCAGGCTCCCCCAGGCTGCCTGGGTGTGAATCCTCGCTCTGCTCTATGCTAGTGACTGAAATTTCTCCAGATCCGCAGACGAGTATTTTGAAGGTCCCCTTGTGATGGAATGTGACCACCGTGTTTCCACTGGTTCTCTCTCTAAAGGGTGCTTGAACCCCCCCACTTCTGCGCACCTCACCTCCCCCAGCGTGGCAGCAACATCCTTTGTGACATCCTTCCGTTAAATTTAGCCTCACGTGGAGGCACCCGGGTGGCTCAGCGGTTGAGCATCTGCCTTTGGCTCAGAGCATGATCTCAGGGTCCCAGGATCGAGTCCCGCATCGGGATCCCTGCAGGGAACCCGCTTCTCCCTCTGCCTGTGTCTCTGCCTCTGTGTGTGTGTGTGTGTGTCTCATGAAAAAATTAATGAAATCTTAAAACAACAACAAAAAAAAATCAGCCCCATCTGTAACTCATCTCCTGGTGACTAGTGGGCTTCTCTTCACGCGAGGACCGCGTCTCCATCATGCCCTGATTACGAGTGGGATGTTGTCCGCCCTGCCTGCAGAAGACCCACAGTCTTTATACAGCATTCAGGGCCAGCAAAGTCAAGACCCGGCCGGTCATCGGTTTAACCCTCCGGGGAGACCCCGCACAGACCTTATTATCAAAGACCAGACACGAGAGCACAGAGATGCACCCCCTCCGCTTTGCTCACCCAGAATCTTCTCCCTTCCTTTTCCCTCCGTGGAATTTGTCCTCGCTCTTGAAGGCCCAACTCAGTTCATGGTCCTGATTTTTGTATCGGGGGGAGGGGAAGGAACAGCCATAATAAGATCATTTTCAAGAGGCCCTGACCTTCCGCTCCACACTGTCATTAGCTTCCTTTGCTCCAGGACAAAACGAGACACAATAGACAATGGACCTGGGGCGGCTTGAGACATTGGCTATGGCGTATTTTGATTAGGAATACGGACTAGGGGGATCCCTGGGTGGCGCAGCGGTTTGGCGCCTGCCTTTGGCCCGGGGCGCGATCCTGGAGACCCGGGATCGAGTCCCACATCGGGCTCCCGGTGCATGGAGCCTGCTTCTCCCTCTGCCTGTGTCTCTGCCTCTCTCTCTCTCTCTCTCTCTCTCTGTGACTATCATAGATAAATTAAAAAAAAATTAAAAAAAAAAAAAGGAATACGGACTAGCCGTAAATGCCGAGTCGGACAAAGCCCATAAATATCGGGGCAAATGCATTCTCTGCTGTGATGACCCACGAAGCAGCGAATGGGGCCCAGCGTCGACTGCGCAGCACCGTTGGCATCCAAATGCCATCCTGCCATCCCCACTCGGACAAGTCAGGCTTTGGCAGGGAAAGTATATTACCTCCGGGATGTACAGGGTATCGCGAGTTACCTATCAGGTGCTGTCACATGGACATGAGCCGAGTCACGCTCTGTGTCACTGAGGAACGAGGCAAATAATGATTACTCCTCACCTGGAGAGCATTTGTCCTAGTTGGCACGTTCGTCTGTTGGGGCTGGTATGACAACATACCCAGGACGGGACGGCTTACACAATACAGGCTTAGTTCTCACTATCCTGGAGGCCGGGTGCCTGAGATCCAGGTGGGAGAGAGGCTGGCAGTGTGACACCTAGGTAGGGCTCAGGCTGGGAGTGTGGGGCCTCGCTAGGACCAAGACTGGTTCCTCCTGAGGCCTCCCGTTGGGGTGTAGACACCGTGTTCTCCTCCTGTCCTCACGTCATACAGCTCTACTGCGTCTTTGTCTTCTTATAAAGACTCAAATCCCATCGTGGGGACCCCACCCTCATGACCTGAGATCCAGGCAGGGTGAGGCTGGCAGTGTGGGACCTTGCTAGGACCAAGACTGGTTCCTCCTGAAGCCTCTCCTTGGAGTGTAGACACCGTGTTCTCCTCGTGTCCTCACGTGATAGAGCTCTACTGCGTCTCTGTCTTCTTATAAAGAGTTGAATCCCACCGTGGGGACCCCACCGTCATGACCTGAGATCCAGGCAGGGTGAGGCTGGCAGTGTGGGACCTTGCTAGGACCAAGACTGGTTCCTCCTGAAGCCTCTCCTTGGAGTGTAGACACCGTGTTCTCCTCGTGTCCTCACGTGATAGAGCTCTACTGCGTCTCTGTCTTCTTATAAAGAGTTGAATCCCACCGTGGGGACCCCACCGTCATGACCTGAGATCCAGGCAGGGTGCGGCTGGGAGTGTGGGACCTCGCTAGGACCAAGACTGGTTCCTTCTGAGGCCTCCCGTTGGGGTGTAGACACCGTGTTCTCCTCCTGTCCTCACGTCATACAGCTCTACTGTGTCTCTGTCTTCTTATAAAGACTCGAATCCCACCGTGGGGACCCCACCCTCATGACCTGAGATCCAGGCAGGGTGCGGCTGGGAGTGTGGGACCTCACTAGGACCAAGACTGGTTCCTCCTGAGGCCTCCCGTTGGGGTGTAGACACCGTGTTCTCCTCCTGTCCTCACGTCATACAGCTCTACTGCGTCTTCGTCTTCTTATAAAGACTCGAATCCCACCGTGGGGACCCCACCCTCATGACCTGAGATCCAGGCAGGGTGCGGCTGGGAGTGTAGGACCTCTCTAGGACCAAGACTGGTTCCTCCTGAGGCCTCCCGTTGGGGTGTAGACACCGTGTTCTCCTCCTGTCCTCACGTCATACAGCTCTACTGCGTCTTCGTCTTCTTATAAAGACTCAAATCCCACCGTGGGGACCCCACCCTCATGACCTGAGATCCAGGCAGGGTGCGGCTGGGAGTGTAGGACCTCACTAGGACCAAGACTGGTTCCTCCTGAGGCCTCCCGTTGGGGTGTAGACACCGTGTTCTCCTCCTGTCCTCACGTCATACAGCTCTACTGCGTCTTCGTCTTCTTATAAAGACTCAAATCCCACCGTGGGGACCCCACCCTCATGACCTGAGATCCAGGCAGGGTGCGGCTGGGAGTGTAGGACCTCACTAGGACCAAGACTGGTTCCTCCTGAGGCCTCCCGTTGGGGTGTAGACACCGTGTTCTCCTCCTGTCCTCACGTCATACAGCTCTACTGCGTCTCTGTCTTCTTATAAAGACTCGAATCCCACCCACCGTGGGGACCCCACCCTCATGACCTGATGTCAATGTAATCACTCCCACAGGGCCCACCTCCATCACCATCCCGTGGAAAGACAGAGCTGCAATCTATGAATTTGCTCCCCCCCACCCCCGCAAACCTTCAGTCTGTAACAGTTGACGACGTGCACAGCGCCCCTACAGCTGTCCCCCCCCCCTCCCCGCACAGTGGCCCTGGGTTTCCTGCTTCCTCCTGAGCGGCCATAAGCCCACACTGTGTCCCTCCCGGTTTTGTGTCCTTCCTACTCCGCTTTCAAAACCATTTGGAGGCTACCACCCTCTCCAGAAGCCCTTGGGACGCCCAGCTGAGTTCCGAGCCTGCGGGCGGGGCTGCCCAAGGCCTCATCTGTATGTTGCATAATGTCACACTGCCACCATCTGGTTTAAGTTTCCACGTCCCCTCCTCTTGGCGAACAAGGAATCACTCTTCATCACCGCATTCCCGGCCCCCAGCGGCCCCCAGCGTGGGCCTGGCTCAGAACCAGACCACGTTTGTTGAGTGAACGTGGGAACTTGTGTCAAGTCCCACGCTCGGGGGCAGAAAGCCGGGCATCTGTAAGTCCAGAGGCAGGGAGTGTCCTTCCCGGGCTCAGGGTTGGCACCTTTGATCTTGTGGCGCCTCCCACGCCTGCAGGGAGCGGAGCTGCCAAGCAGGTGCGCCCGCTTCCCGAAGCGGAGGGAGGCCCACTGGCACCAGGTGACGATGCCAGTTTCCCTGCCGGGCCGAGGGCTGGCCGTCAAGCGCCGCTCCGGGTCGGCCTGCGGCGTGCAAGCACTTGCCTCTCGGGCTCCAGGGCGTGGGGTTTGGCATCTGAGCTCGGGGCTCACGAGCATCTGGCAAAGGGACTGCAGCTTGGTTCATACTTTCCGCTTGAAACATCTCCTCCCTTCCTTCCAAGCCGGGAGACAGGAAGTCAACACATCGAGGGTGGGGTCCGGGAGGCCGGATCTCACCAGCCTCTGGGCTGCGGCCTCCACCGAGGCTCCTTCCAGCCGCCGCCAACCATGGGGAGCCGGTGGGGCCTCCTGTGCGTCACGATGCTGGGCTTTCTGATGCGCACACAAGGTGAGAGACGCTCAGGCCCCGAGGGGGAGCCCCGTGGGTGCTGGGCTGGCGCTCTGGCCGCTGTGCAAAACTCCTTCCAGCGCAGCTTCCCCCGAATACACGGCTGTGCGTTGCCAGACGGGAATGGGAGGGACGGGCATGTGGCTTCTGGGAAGGCACAGGGGACAGGGGTCCTGCCGGCCCCGGGGGGACGGGACCCGGACCCACCCAGTGCAGGCCGGCAGCACCTGGAAGCAAGCCCCCGGCTCTGCTGTTTTGTTCTGCTTTGCAACCCGGCCTGTCTTTCTGGGGGCTTCATCTCCGCGGGGAGGGGGCGATGGGTGTTTTCAGTTCCCCTGAGGGGCGGTATTAGCCGAGAGACACAGAGCGGGACCACAGCTGGCTGGAGTGCGGGCGGCGCCCCGGGCGCTGGTTGGGCTTGGGGGTCGGGGCAAAGGGGAGAGCCTCTGCCCGATTGTACAGCTTTCGGGTGAACGGCCCGCCCCTGGCCGCAAATGGAAACCATGTGAGCTGTTTACTACGCCCAGGGCTGCTGGGGAGGGGGGGGGGCGCACAGGCTGCATCCCGGATGCGGGGCTTCGGTGTGTCGGGGGCGAGGCCGGGGTGTGTAGGAACCGGAACGCACCCATGGGTGTGGGATCGAGACCCCCCTCTCCACTCCGGCATTTGAAGACCCCATTCCACGCATGGAAGGGCGGGCGGCAGGTGGCACGGGGTGGGAGGCGGGTGTCGGTTAGCCGGGGCGCCTCCCGTTTATCTCGACCGACACACGTTCAGGGACGAGGCGTTGGTTGACTCGGTCCCCGATGTGCTGTCGCGGGAGGCGCAGCGAGCCGCCACCGCCGCGGGCAGGGTCACCTGGGAGTCTCACCTGCGTGTGCATGTGCCAAAGGGCACGCGGGAGCCTCCGCATGCGGGGTGATGCCAGGCCAGGTGTGCGGGCGCAGGGGCCACACGGGACAGCTCGCGTTTAGCGCAGCTGCAAACCCAGCGCCTCCCGCGGAAAGCGCATCCCGGAGTCTATTGTCGTGACCTCGTGGGGTCAACGGGAGGTGGAAGGTCCCCACTCGGGACTAGTGCACCTGCACGGTGCCGGGAGAAGGGAGGGAAACGCCCTCAGGGGCCACGCGGGTCCTCGGGCACCTGCGGGATCGGTTAGCAGAGAGCCCTTGTGCGTGGCACGACGCTGACACGTCCGGCACACCATGCACGCCGCTGCTCGCCACGCAGCCCGATGTCGCTGCCACGCGCGCCGCCGCCTTACAGATGCGTAAACTGAGGCCCGGCAGGGTTCCGTCCTCTGCCTGCGGTCCCAATGAGGAAGCTGAAGCGGAAGAGAAACTTGCCGAGGCCAGCTTGTGGGTTCGGTCTGTCAGGAAAAAAAGGAAATATTTGTACGTATCTAAGATATCTCTCCATCGTTCTGCCAGAGCGACGTTACCTTATAGATAGGCTGTTGTTTTCCGTGACCTACGTTCCCGTGTTCCCGTGCACCTTTTTCTCCTATTTTTCACGGATTGTGGCATTTATTCGTGTCACCTGCTGCATGGAGCTGTGCAGGGCGTTTTGGTTTTGCTTCTGAGATGGTGATATGTGGAGGATGGGACACCTGCCCAAGGCCAACAGGACAGGCCACACTCTAAAGACAACCAAGAGTGTCTCTTGGTTTTTGCCTGTTTCCTCATGCCTCCGACTACATTGGACGGAGCCAATGTAGGAGTGTGAAGGCCAAAGCCAGTTGGGTCACTGGAGCCTGTTTTGTCACCAGGCCCATCGGCAGGGCCGGATCTGCCCAGCTATGTAGGGCGGCGCTTCCCAATCCTGGCTGCAGAGTCATCTGGGAGGAGCTGGATTAAAGGCACCACGCAGGCCCTGCCCCTTGAGATGCTCATTGGGCATGTGGGTGGGACTCGGCATCTGCAGGTTCAGAAGCACCCAGAGTCACGCTGTGCAGCGTCAGGGCTCCCTGGCAGGGATGATGACTGAGCACTGGGCCATCTGGTTGACCCCTGGGTGGAGACTCATGGATATGTGGCGCCAGGAGGCGGCTGTTTTGGGGTTCCCTGTTCAGTGATGCATCATCAGCCTGCACGGCCAGGCCGGAAGTGACATCCCCTCGGGAGACATGTGACAGACCGCCATTGTCAACTAGGGGTGGCTTTGCCGCCAGGGGACCCTTGGCAGTATCTGGAGTCATGTGTGGTTGTCACAACTGTGAGTAGGGGGGCTGGTGTCCTCAATGGGTGCCGCCCGTGTCTGCTGCACACATCACAGAGTGATCCAGCCCCAAAAATGTTGCTAGTCCTCAGGCTGAGAAATCTGATGTTAGCTGTCTGCCTCTGTGTGCCTGTCTGACCTACCTACCTACCTAAATATTGCCTAATATCTGTCCACCTCTACGTACATACATCTGTCTGTCAATCTACCATCTGTCCACCCATCTATCCATCCATCTACTCATCTGTCATATCTATCCATGCACCACCCACCCATCCATCATTTACCCATCCACCCACCCATCTATCCACCCATCCATCCATCTATCCATTCATCTATCTGCCCATCCATCCATCCATCCATCCATTTACCCATCCATCATATCTATCCATGCACCACCCATCCATCCATCATTTATCTATCCACCACCCATCTATCCATCCATCCATCCATTCATTTATCCATCCATCATATCTATCCATGCACTCACCCATCCACCCAACATTTTTCCATCCATCCATCCACTCACCTATCATATCTATCCATGCACTCACCCATCCATCCATCATTTTTCTTTTTTTTTAAGAATTTTATTTTATTTTAATTTATTATGATATTCAGAGAGAGAGAGAGAGAGAGAGAGACAGAGACACAGGCAGAGGGAGAAGCAGGATCCATGCACCGGGAGCCCAACGTGGGATTCGATCCCGGGTCTCCAGGATCGCGCCCTGGGCCAAAGGAAGGTGCCAAACTGCTGCGCCACCCAGGGATCCCCCATCCATCATTTTTCCGTCCATCCATCCATCCATCCATCCATCCATCCATTTATCCATCCATCATATCTATCCATGCACTCACCCATCCACCCATCGTTTTTCCAGCCATCCATCCATCCATCCACTCACCTATCATATCTATCCATGCACCACCCATCATCCATCCATCATTTATCCATTCACCCACCCATCTATCCTCCCATCCATCCATTCATCTAGTCATCCATCATGCATCTATGCATTCACTCACTCATCCATACACCCATACAACCAACTACTCATCTCTCTCTCTCTCTATCATCATTATCATCATTATCATCATCATCAATCTACAGACTCAGATATATTTTAAGGAACTGTCCCACAGGACTGTGTAGTTGGCAGGTCCGAAACCTCCAGGGCAGGCTACAAGCTCAGCTAGGATGTGACCCTGCCGTGTTGAGTCTGAGTCCCTTCTTCTCCGGGAGACCTCACTCCATTTAAGGCCTTCAACAGATGAGGGAAGGCCCCCCCACATTATGGAGGGGGATGTGATTTCCTGGCACGTGACTGCAGATGATAATACCTGCGCAGTGACATCTACACTAGTGTTTGACCGAACATCCGGGCACCATCGCCCGGCCACGTCCACACAAAATATGAACCATCCAGAATGTTTTCATATATCCACTTCCGCTGCCCGAGACACCCACGCTGCTGGATTTCCAGAGGGTTCCATGGTCTTTCTGCCTGTTCTCAGCACCCGGGCTCCCGCAGCTGTGTTCGTAGAAATACCGCTGTGTTTGTTTCTGTTGCAGGACTGGGGTGGATCCAGGGCTGTTTGATCATGTTGCGTCCCTACTTTCCCTGTGACCTTGAGCTGCGCCCTTGAAGGGGGCGCCTCGGTGGTGAGCGCAGCTGCTGTAGAAACAGCCACGTTCTTGAGAACAGAGGGGGGCAGGGGATCCCTGGGTGGCTCAGTGGTTGATCGCCTGCCTTTGGCCTAGGGCGTGATCCTGGAGACCCGGGATCGAGTCCCACATTGGGCTCCGGACATGGAGCCTGCTTCTCCCTCCTCCTGTGTCTCTGCCTCTCTCTCTATGTCTATCATAAATAAATAAATAAATAAATAAATAAATAAATAAATAAATAAATAAATAAAGTTTTAAAAAAAAAGAGAGAGAGAACAGGGGGCAATGCGTGCAAAGCGCTGTCCTCTTGTGCCGTGAGCGTGCAGACGGCTTTCCCGGGCGACCCTGGGGCAAACCGTTCTCAAGAGTTTTCAGAACGTTTTCTTCCGATGGTGTTTTGTTTTTATCCTGGTGGATCGCCGTGAAATATGACCTGGACAGAGTGCCGATCCTCTGGGGAGGTAGATGGGAAACTTTGCTGGGTGGCGGGAGTCAGGAATGCTGGGGGATGGGGTCCAGATGCAGAGTCCCCGGCCCCACTGCCTGGTTCTGGGGCCCCATCTTGGGTGCTTTCCTAGCTTCCCAGGGGGTCCTTCTGCGTCAGTAATTCGGGGAGCCCCTGCCTCTTACCCAGAGGACTTCAGAAGCACGTGGGGAGCATCTAGAGCCCCCACCCTAGATGACATCAATGAGCCTCTCTAGTTTTTCACGCTCGGGGTGGATATGAGGCCAGATGCATCGTATTCAGGAGTGTCTGGGGAAGCAGCAGGGTCCTATGTGCATACAAGTCATACCCAAAAGGGGGTGGGTTTCCTTTTGCAAGTGAACAGAGCTGCGTGTGCTCAAGACCCATGACTATCCCTTGGAGCTTCCTGAACTTACTGACAGGGCTGCTCCCAAGGTGGCCCCAGTGGCATCGACTTGGAATATTTGCACGCTGCATGCACGGGGGCCCCCATGGCCGGTGCAAAGCTGCCTGCCCTCCTACTTCTGAGAAGAAGCAGCCTGAGGCTCTTCTTCGGCTCTTATCTTCTTCAGTGGGTCCTGGGGGGTTCGGCCCACTGGACAGAGCAGGGAGGAAGCCTGTCTTTCCTATTTGGATGGTGGACTTGCAAAGTGGGGTCCCCAGGCCAGCAGCAACCGCAACACCCCCTGGGAGCTGCTGAGCAATGCAGTCTCGGCCTCGCCCAGACTTGCCGATCCGGAATCTGCACGGGAGCAGATGACGGGCTGAATCACACGCCCGCGAGGGTCTGAGAGCCACGCAGGCAGAAGGTCAGAGGTTGAGGAACAGCCCTGGTGTGCACGCAGCTCTCCATGCACGGCCTGTCTTCTCCAGGCACAATATCTTCCCCTTCCGCCGAGCCCTGGGGTGGGGTGAGCACCTCCGCTCCATCCCACCAGAACGTCCCTCCCACGGGCTTTCGTCCAAAGGGCACCTGGGGACGCTGGGAACGGGGACAGCTGGTTGGCCTTGCACGGGGAGGCTCAGCTGTGCTCAGCTGCAGGGCACGCCGGATGGGGTGGGGCTCCGGGGGCGGCCTGAGCCACGGGGTCACCTGCTCGGCTCCACGGAGCAGCCGCCGGGCCGCCCCTGGGCAGTGTCCCTCATGGCGTCCCCGCTCGTTCGTGCACTGAAGTGCCCGGAATCACAACCCGGCCGTCTTGCGTAACCCTTGCTCCCGGTGCACACGGAAACCTCGTGAGCGCCCCAGAGACTCATGCACTTGCGCCGAGCTGTTCCCGCGGCCGTGCACCCACACCCGCCTGGGCCTTGAATAAAGAAAGAAAACCTTATATGAAGAAATATGAAGAAATAAATAAATGCCTGGAAAAGCATTTCTTTTATTTCCGGGGGGGACACAGATACAGGGATGTGGGCTCGAATCACAGCCTCTCAGAGCCTGTCTGCGCTCCCGCGTGGGGGACGGGCCACCATGCGGACGCGGTCCACCGTGTTTAAAGTCCACGGCGTCGCGTGATACTCATGCTGTGCTTGCTGGTGTTTTTTCGGCCTTTTGCTCACGGCTTGCCTGGGGCCCATTCTCTCCCTTAGATCCGAGCGGGCGGTCCTTCAGCGCTTGCAGGTGAGGCCCGGGCGTGCGCTTCTGTGCTGTGCGTGGCGGCCGCGGCCAGGCGGGCAAGTGGTGGGGACGCGCTGCAGCGATGCCACGGCGCCACGCGGTGTCCTTATTATTCCAACAACAGTCCTGCGGTCTGCATGTTGCCGTTTGTCGCGTCAGCTCAAGGGTGTGTGTAGAAGCTGAGAGACCCCGGAGTCACACGTGCAGTGGGGATCGGACGGGAGGGTCTGATCAGGGGTCAAACCGGGCTGGTGTTCCCGGTCTGGTACTTGGAGACGACAAAGTTCTTGCAAATGCTACTCAAAGACCCCAGAATAGCTTTTTCTAAAAAAAAACAAAACAAAACAAAAAAAACACAAAATGGGGAATGGGGAGCAGGGGACTGTTGTGCATAATGGTGACCGCAGCCTCCCCAGCGGCACGACCTGCGCCGTAAGCCCCCTGACCCCGGGATGTCAGCGGGATCGCCAGCCTCATGACCCCGGCACACAGGACGCTGCTTCCTCCTGGGGTCACAAATCCGAGACATGTGGCTTTGATTAAACGTCCCCGAGCTAGCTAAGCGAACGGAGAGCCGATCACAAACACATCTTGGGACACGCGCCCCCGTCTCCTGGGCTCCACGGTGGAAAATCGTGGCCACGGGAGCGAAGGCCTGGTGAGCAGGCTGAGTCCCCGGAGCAGCATCGGGAGCCTGCGACACCTCCGGGCCCAGCTAGGACCCGAAATGCATGGTGACCCTGCCGCGGGGCTGGGGGGTGGCTGCAGCCTCTCGGGGGAGCACGCGCGTGCCCGCTGGGTCCCTCCGGGCCTGGAGGACCCGAGTGTGCTGCACACAAGCGCCTGACGCCAGCTGTGTCACCAGCTGATGCAGGAGGCCCTGGGGGCAGCGCCCTGCATACCTGAGTCCGGCCCACAGGGCAAGACCTAGGGTGCAGCTCTGGCTGCCTGGTCCCCGGCCCTCATCCCTGTGTCCCAGGGCTCCACCCGGTGCTGCTGAGAAAGGAGGGGGCATGGAGCGTGGGTGGTGGCGAGGTGGGGACGGGCACGTGAAGGCGTGGGTGTCACGGCCGGCTGTCCCGTGCAGATAACATGCAGAGGCGTTGGCTGATCTGGGACGCCGGGCGTGGTTGGAGCTGGTTGGAGCAGTTTAGTGGGCGCGGATATGCTTTCGGGGGGGCTGGGGGTGTCTGGAGCTTCGGGGGCAAGGCACCCCCAGCACAGCAGGGCGATGCTTTTTGGTCAACCTGCAGGGCCTCCCCTTGGAGAGGGGCGCTTGCACAGCGGAGCAGACCCCCCTCCCACGGCCGCTGGGCCCTGTGCGCCCCCCCGCCCCCCAAGTCCCCCAGAAACCAGCTCCTGGTCTGGCACCTGTGCCTGGTGCCCCATGGGCGACCCTCCCTCCCCGACGCGCTCAGTGGGATTGATTCCAGCAGGGGAAGGGCAGGGGGCACGCAGCCTAACGTCTGGAAATGGATGGAGCTGGTGGTTGCTCGCGCTCGGGAGCGCTTCAAATGGCCAGATGCTAGCCCAAGGAAGCTGCTTTATTATTTCTTTTTTTAAAAGAAGATTTTATTTATTTATTCATGAGACACCCAGAGAGAGAGAGGCAGAGACCCAGGCAGAGGGAGAAGCAGGCTCCATGCAGGGAGCCCGACATGAGACTCAATCCCGGGACCCTGGGGTCACACCCTGAGCCCAAGGCAGATGCTCAACCTCTGAGCCACCGCCAGGCGCCCCTCAAGGAAGTGGTTTAAAAAGAAAAAATGATGGAAACGTCTTCTGATGTTCCCTCCGTGACGCTGGATGCGGCCAAAGGCGGAAAGGCCTGCGGGAAGGAGTGTCCATGGGCTGCAAACTTGGGGCGGCCGGGGCCGCTCTCAGCTCATCCTAAACATTTTCTGGTTCTTAATTTTTTTTTTTTAATGTTTTGTTTTGTTTCAGACAAAATGCACTTGCTCGTGGGTCACCAGGTTAACTCTTCCGGAGGGAGCAGGTCAGGGAGTGCGGGTAAAGAAAGCACCAAGTGGTGCAAGCAGCTGCAGCAGCTGCAGCAGCTGCAGCAGGGAGGGCCCACTGTCCCTGGGGGAGCCCGCCCCACCCCCGGGAGCCCCACTCCCGCCCCCAGGGGCCCAGGGAAGGCTTTGTCGCAGGGCCCTGTTTGCAAAGCAAAAGTAATAACCTGCTGCCTGGGGCTCGGCTCTGGGGAGCTTTGGGGTCGCGGTGAAATAGGAGCTTTGGGGTTGGGGTCAAACACGGGGAAACAGCTGTTTCTGAGCCTCGTGGATGTGGGGCTTCACAGCAGCCGGAGCAGCAGGTATGCAGCCACCTTCTCGGGGCCGCCTCTGCAGAAGGGCTGCAAGGCCCAGTGTGTGGATTTTGTGGGTTTTCGTGTGCGTCCGCCTGACTGCTCTTGTCCGCCGTTCAGCCCCATTAAACATGTTACTTTCTCTCCTTTGGGGTGTTTTGTTCTCAAAACGGTGCATCGGTCATTCACCTCCTCCTCCAGGAAGGCCTCCAGGTGTGCTCGCACAGGACGTGCCCTTGCCCGTGGCATGCATTGTGGTCCTCGAGGCATCCCGCCCCTGCCTTGAGGGGTGCTCACGCACCTGTCCCCCTGAAAGAACCGGGCACGGAGGGCTTGCGGGGTTCGTTGGCACATGCCCAGCACCCAGCAGTGTCTGCAAACGGCACGCGTCCAGCAAACAGGGGGACAGCAGGACCCTCTGACCCTGCGCTGAGCTCTCATGGGGGGTTGAGCTTTGCACCAAGGCTCCGGTCTGGCTGAGCGGGGACACGGGGCAAAGAGGGAGCAGCCAGGAGCCGGCACCCCTGACACTTCACGTCCCAGCGACTTACCCGCTGTCCCCTCCACAGGTCAACGTGACTTTGACTTGGCCGACGCTCTGGATGACCCCGGTAAGTGGCCGTGTTTCCCGGGGGCTTTGCTTCTGCAGAAGCTCCGGGGTTGCTCTGGGGTCTGGGGCGCCTCCCTCGCCAGCAGGGTCTCGGGCCACGTCCATGCTCAGGCTGCACCCGTGGACGCTCACACAACGTTTGTTGAATGGATAAGCACATAAACATCGTTGTGGAGGCAGGAAGTAGGTCCCTAAGCTCGCCTCCGCCTCTCCTACCTCTGCTCACCAGAAACGGGGCCGCTTTCCTGGCGCGTAGTACCAGGTGGGCTCCCACCTGTTGTGCACGGTCTTGGCTAAGTTAGCCTGTCTGCAGGTGTGCAGAGTCTCTCTCCATCGCCTCCGGAAAGGCTGGGCTCTAACTTACGTGCTAATGAGCCGAGCTGATCCTCTGGCTAAATCCCCCCCCCGCGCCCCCCCGGAACTTTGCCCAGCTCCTGGGGAAGACTGGTAGCTATGGATCGTGACCGTGTCCCATTTTCCCCCTACCTACGCAATGGGATGTGTGTTCAAAACACGAGATAGGGGCCTTGGAATCTACACTTTGTATTAGAGTGTTGATGGTTCCTTCTGTGACTTTTGGACACGTTGTCAATGATTTATTGAATTCGTTTTCTCTTTGTTGTTTCACAGAACCCACCAAGAAGCCAAGCTCAGGTGAGTGATGAGGCAGCTGGCGAGAAGCGAGCGAGCGCCCTGGAGCTGGTGCTGCTCAAAGCGTGTGCGAGGCTGTTCACAGGGGCGCTGAGTGTGCAAAGGGGCTGCAGATGTTCACGGCAAACCCTACTCATCGGGAAAATGCAAAACCTAGTCACGGAGAGACATTCGCGCGTCCCTAGCAGGACGGCTAGAACCAAAATATGCAGAATAACAAGAGTCGGTCTGGGTGTGGAGAAATCAGAGCCCCGGTACATTTGTTCATAGGAATGGGAACTGGTGCAGCCACTGTGGGGAACCCTCTGGCAGCAAATCAAATAGCAAAACAAAACAAAAACAAAGAAACAAAAAACCCCAAAAAGTTTTTCTATGTGATCCAGCAATACCACTCCCAGGTATATAGCAGAAACACTGGAAAACAGGGAGTCCAGCAAACAGGTGGAGATCCACGTGCACAGCAGCATGATTCACAACAGCAAAAAGGTGATGACAGTACTAATGTCCATCAACTGATAGATGGATGGATGCATGCGTGAATGCCTGGATGAATGGGGAGGGTACATGGCTGGCTGGATGGATAGGTAAATGGATGGATGGATGGATGGATGGATGGATGGATGGATGGATGGATGGATCGATGGATGGATGGATGGATGGGTGGATGGGTGGATGGATGGATGGATGGATGGATGGATGGATGGATGGGTGGATGGATGGATGGATGGATGGATGGATCGATGGATGGATGGATGGATCGATGGATGGATGGGTGGATGGGTGGATGGATGGATGGATGGATGGATGGATTGATGGATGGATGGGTGGATGCGTGGATGGATGGGTGGATGGGTGGGTGGATGGATGGAGGGATGGATGGATCGATGGATGGATGGGTGGATGGGTGGATGGATGGGGTGGATGGGTGGATGTATCGATGGATGGATGGGTGGATGGGTGGATGGCTGGCTGGATGGGTAGATGGGAAGATACGTAGATGGGTGAATGGATGGAGCAGTAGATCAGTGGATGGATAGGTAGATGGTGGAATGGATGGTTGGGTAGATGAATGCATGGATGCATGCCTAAATGGGGAGAATAGATGGATGGATGATGGATGGGTAGATGGCTGGATGGATGGGTGGATGGATGGATGGATAAAAGGGTGAATGGATGGCAGAGTGGACGGATAGAAGGATGGATGGATCATGGATGGGTGGATGGATGGATAAAGAGAATGTGGTCCACCCATACACTGGAATATATGCGTACCTCACATGCAATACACGTTATATAGCATTTACATTATTAACATCTATAAAATATAATAAAATAAAATATATAATTTTGCATATAATATAGTATATATAACAGCATATATAATACGGATGTAAAAAATAATCATAATATAAAATGTTATTGTCTGTAATACAGCATATATATGATGTAGCATCTATAGTATACATAAAATAAATGAATAACCATATATATATAGTATAAATCAAATAAAAACATTTAGATGCATCTGGGGGGCTCACTGGTTGAGCATCTGCCTTCGGCTCAGGTCGTGACCCTGGGGTTCTGGGATCAAGTCCTGCATTGGGCTCCCTGCGAGGAGCCTCGTTCTCCCTCTTCCTGTGTCTCTGCCTCTCTCTCTCTGGGTCTCTCGTGAATAAATAAATAAGTAATCTTTTAAAAAATAAGTAAAATAAAATAAATATATTTATATTCCGTAGCATGTGATGATATATAGTACATACATAGCACAGAGATAATATATATTACATATAGCGTTTGACGCATTTACATAAGTTCATATAAATTGTATATAAAATATTTACATTATATATAATAAAATCTAATATTTAGTTGTATATAATGTGTCCTGTAAGACATATCAACAAATAATAAACCTGTGATGCACAAATATGAACAATGTTGTTAAGATAGAAGAGAGACACACAAGAGCATGCTCAGTGACAAAGCATCGGCATCGACTTAAACGGAGGCGCCCGGTGAAATCTCCGCCTTTTTAAAAAATTAGAATCATCGGAAAAAAAATTAGGATTATGGTTTTTAGTTGCAAGCTGGTCTTCTAGTTCAGCGGGCACCTGGCTGCATCCCAGGGCCTCTGCGCCCTGTGGCCTGAAAGCTAGCTTCCAGGAGAGAGTGTGCGAGTGTGCGCGTGCAGGTGAAGTGTGCACCTGTGCTTTTCTGTGGATGGTCCATCTACAGGCCCCGGGATGGGCTGCGAGTCCACGGCCACCTGTGCCCGCCTGGGCAGCGAATGGGACTAAAACAGGAACTGTGTAGTGGGGGTGTGGACATGCTCTCTTTATAGGGTGGTGGTCGCAGAAGGCGCTTGGTCCCCCTAAGAACGCTGTGTCGTGTTCCCCGCAGACCTGTACCCAAAGCCGAGACCCCCGTACCAGCCCCAGCCCCAGCCCGGGATGCCGGACCACGGTGGAGGTAGGTGTCCCCAGCCCTCGGCCTCCTTGCACGCGGAGCCCGCCTTGTCTTTATGGGGTGTCGGGTGGGTTCACGGAGCTAGGAACAGCCAGGTATGCGGGACACCGAGTCACCATCCTGAGCAGCAGTACCCACCGCGGGGAACAGACGTCACTCATTTTATTTCCCCTTGCTCCCAGCGCCGCAGGTGATGCTCTCCTGGTGGATTTTTATTTTATTTTATTTTATTTTATTTTATTTTATTTTATTTTATTTTATTTTATTTTATTTTATTTTATTTTATTTATTTTCTGCCTGTGATGGATTTTTTTAAATTAGGCTGCGAGCGAGCTCCTTTCTCGCTTGTTTGTGGCTTTCCAAATCATGTCCCGTTCCTAAAAGCCTCCCCTGTGCACGCTGTGCGTGATTGCAGGTCACCTACTCTGCGTGTCTCCTTGGCGTCAAAAACCTGCATGATGCTGTTCCCATAAATATAGTAACAATGATAATAAGTAAGAGCTGACCCCGACGGATGAGGTCATAGAGCCCTTTGCAATCCAACAGCGCCAAAGCCCTAGAAGCTGACCAGGTAGGGCGGCGGGGGCTGGCCTGAGCCACGGGCTTTGGGATGCGTTGGTGGAAGCCTGCGCGCTGCGCCCTGAATTCCGTGGCTGGCCGGTGGCCGAGACACGCCGAGACCTCCCTAAAACGGCCTTGCTGTTTCCCCCCAGGGATCTACCCAAGGCCCAGGCCGCCCCCGCCCCCGCGCCCGCGCCCGCAGCCCGGCATTTCTGACGGCGGAGGAGGTAAGCGCGTGTGGACGCAGCGTGAGCGTTGGGGAAATGCCGAAGATTCTCGAATAGCCGGAGGCTCTTTGACAAGTGGTCCAGTTCAACGTCGGGGGGGGGGGGATTGGAGGACCTACCCCTGAGTCCCTCCGTCAGGGAGCACGTCCGCAACCGGTTTGCTGGGATGCGCCAAACAGCCCCCTGCGCCCTCCTCGAATCCCTGCTCTTTGGGATGCGGTGTCCTCCCCAAATCCCTGCGCCTGGGATGCAGTATCGTCCCCAAATCCCTGCGCGTGGGATGCAGTGTCGTTCCCAAATACCTGCGCGTGGGATGCAGTGTCCTCCCCAAATCCCTGCGCCTGGGATGCGGTGTCCTCCTCAAATTCCTGCCTCTGGGATGTGGTGTCCTCCCCAAATCCGTGCCCGTGGGATGCGGTGTCCTCCCCGAATCCCTGCGCCTGGGATGCGGTGTCCTCCCTAAATCCCTGCCCGTGGCATGCGGTGTCCTCCAAGATGTTAATGAGGGGTCACGGCTCATAGATATTTCCAGACACCCCCCTTTACGCAAAACCCATGAGCTATGTTACAAGCGCTCCGGCGCCCTGAGACTCACCCTCTGGGAGACACTGCCACGTGCTTCCTCTCCACGAGGCCTGGCGTGGCCCCAAACGTGCACGTGTAGCTCTTAGGACCCCCGAGCATCCGTCTGCATAAGAACGCCCGTGTGCCCACCCCGGAGACCCGTCCTGCCGTCGAATGAGCGGCGTCAGGAACACGTGCGCTTAGGTCCCGGCGCCCTGGCGACCTGGAAAGGGTCCGGGGGCTACAGAGCGTGCGGCACAGGCCTCAGGGAGGGTCTCTGCTCCACCCCACAGGGTACTTTGGCAACACCGACCCGCATGACGGCCGCTACCCGCCCAGGCCCAAGCCGCCCGCAGGTACGTGCACGGCCTCTCTCACCTGAGTGCGGAGGTGCCGGCGAGGCCGCGGCCCCTCAGGGAAGGTGGGGTGTGCAGGGCATCGGCGTCTCATGTGGCGTCGGCGGGCGTGCGCGCACGTGTGCCCTCGGGAAGGTTGCATCGTGGGCGCAACCAGCCACGGGGCAGAGTGCACTTACATGTGGACACGTGTGTGAGCGTGTCTGTGTGTGTACTTGCGTGCGCACGTACCTTTAGGTGCTCTGCACACACCTGTGCAGGTGCCCTTTCTGTGCGCTCCTGTCCATGGCATCCTGTGCGCAGCGCCACGTGTGCAGGACTTTACAGGTACGGCTCCCCACCGCCGCGGGGGTGCGTGTGCAAGCCCTGCGTACCCGCTTACCTGTGCTCCTTTACACACGCGCACGTCCACGCGTCTTCGCTTAGGCCTGTCGTCCCCACAGAGTGTGTACGTATTCCCGTCTCTCGAGTCACGTGTGCATCGTTTTATTCATATTCACATCAACACCTGCATATGCACAGGTCTCCATCTGTATGTATGTACACCTTCGTGTGCGTCTGTATGAACACGCTCATATACACACGTGTCTGTGTATCGTTACTTAGGTGCATACCCCTCATGTATATGCACGTATCTCTCTATTGTTACATGCACGGAGATGCCCCTTTACAGATATTCACCTAAACACCTTAATGTACACGTGTACATCTTCACTTAGGTATAGGCCCTTTATATATGTACTTATTTACATACTTACGCATGCGTCCCTTTATATATGTGCGTAGAGACACCTTTCTATATTCACGTCTCCCTACATCTTACTTACGTACATGTACCTTTATATACACTTATATGAGCACTTTTATCTACACAGTGTCTGCATGTCTTTACTTCGACATATATCCCTTACAGATGTCTGGTCATATTGATATATTTTTTGTATTTACATATATATCCCTTTATACATATATTTATATATCTTTATGTTCATGTATAGGTCCCTTTATATATTCACGTAAACACCTTTATATACAAATGTCTCTATATATCTTTATATATGTATGCACTTATTTCTGTGTGTGTCTATTTGCACATACACTTTGATAAATATGCAGGTATAGATGTTCATTTGTGTGTGTCTATATATATATCTTGATATAGGTATTACGTACCTTTATGTATACATGAATGTTTATATGTAGTGCATATATACACCTTTATATGTGTGTTTATATATATCTTTATGTTTATACATTTTATATACATACACACCTCTATGTATATATACTTATATTTGCACGTTTATATACATACACTTCTGCAATAATGCCTGTGTATACCTTAGTATATGTATGTATATGTATATCTTTATATGTGTGTATATATACATTTATATATGTACATATATAGTTTTACGTTTGTATGTATATAGTTTAACTATATACATTTTTATATGTGTATCTGTATATTCATGTCTATATGCATTTTATGGAGATTTAGTTTTATATGTACACTACACTTTCATATATGTATATTCATATACGTACTTTTATTATACATTTATTACATATTATATATTCATTATATTTTTATCATATATTATATATTCATTACATTTTATTATATATTAATTATATAGTACATATTCATTATATATTCATTATATGTTATATATTCATTATATTCATTGTATCTTTATTATATATTCAACTTTTATTGTCGTTTTATCATATATTATATATTCATTGTTTTTATCATATATTCATTATATTTTTATTATATATTAATTATATATTACATGTTCTTTTTTTGTTTTTTTTACATGTTCATGGTATATTTATATATTACATATTCATTATATATTCATTATATCTTTATTATATATTCAACTTTTATTATATATTTATTACATATTATATATTCATATTTTATCATATATTATATATTCATTATATTTTATCATATATTAATTATATATTACATATTCATTATATATTCATTATATATTATATATTCATTATATTCATTGTATCTTTATTATATATTCAACTTTTATTATATATTTATTATATATTATACATTCGTCATATTTTTATCATATATTATATATTCGTCATATTTTTATCATATATTATATATTCATTATGTTTTTATCATATATTATATATTCATTATATTTTATTACATATTAATTATATATTACATATTCATTATATATTCATTATATATATTATTATATGTTCATTATATCTTTATTATATATTCGATATATATTCATTGCATGTTTGTATTAATTCTATATATTTATTACATATTTATTCTGTATAATATATTTATTATATTGATTTATTATATATGTTCATTATATACACTCAGTATATATATTCATTATATATACACACACATATACCTTTATTTGTGGATATGTGCACATATACCTATGGGTGTGTAGATGTATCTTTACACACACACACACATCCAAGTGCACATAAAGCTTTCATGTGACGCTCTCTCCACCCCTGGCACGTGAACACCTGCACAGAATTTCTCATAGGTCAGGAAGGGCACGGGCCCTACGGGGCACACCCGTGCACAGCCCTGGGCTCCAGGCTGTAAGGCATGAGGCTTTGTGTGCAGTAGGCGAGGCTTCTCCCGTGCTTGCTTGTGTGATGTCCTTCCGGAGAGGTGAGGACTCGTCCCCGACCGCTTGCCAGACGGCACCTTGGTCATGTGGACGGGCCGGGTGCACACGCTGCTCTTTCCTGCGACGTTTCGAGCCCTGAACAAAGAGCGTTGTCTCTAAGGTTCTCGCTAGAATGCTCGAACGGCAGTACCAATGCCTGCTTTTCATCAAGAACATTCATGCTGGGGTTCGCCTTCCCGGTCTTCCCGGCTCATAAACGTGCTTCTGGGTTGGGGTGTCCGGTCCGGCTCACATCTCTCTGCAGGAGGAGGATGCACCTGAACTAATAGGAGCCGCCAGGGTACCTGTGAGCTCTGGGAAGGCCCCGAGCTTTCCCCAGGGGGTCTCTTTTCCTCCCAGCACGCCGTGACCTCAGCTGGGCAGCCCTGGAGGTGCCCTGGTGGCCCTTGCTTTTGGCACCGTGTGGGGCTCCCTTTGGGGTGAGTCCTGGGCACGGCTTTGGGGCCATCACCCGCGATGGAAGCCCGTGCGTCCCCGACCTGTGCCTTCTCTCCCGCAGGAGGCGGTGGCGGCTACTACCCCAGCAACGACGGCGACGGTGGCACTCACGGTACGGCCAGCATCCTGGGCCGGAGGGTGGCGGGTGGGCAGGCAGTACGTGGGGACTCCCGCATGGGGCCCGGGCATGGCCTCTCTCTGGGCGCTGGGCATTGGCACTCTCTCTGCTGGTGGCTGGGGCTCGCAGCCCTCTCTGCGCGGCCATGTGGCTTGGCAGTGGCCCTCCGTCCAGGTGCCCCGCCACTGCCCGCACACGTGTGTCCAGGTAGCGGGAAACGGAGCGGCAGGTACCAGCACTGAGCATGTGGACATCGGCCAAGGAACCGGGGGGCCTTTGTCAGGTGGCCGACCTCCCGCCAACAGAAAGCACTCGGGGTGCCCGACTCTGCCAAGAACGAACAGAAATGTCCAAATGTCCGCAGGAGTGACGCGTGCAGTCGTTGTCTGGCCGGGGTTTTCTCGCCATCGAACCAGCAGACCTTGAATCCCTCAGACCCTCTCTGCCCCCGTAAGGGAAGATTGAGAACACGACGTCATCGCTGCGGAAACAAAATGCTACCGATTTTTTTTCCCACTGAGATACAATTGACACACAAGATTGTATTCGCTCTACTGTGCAACTGTCTAGGGAATGTCCATCAGCCACACAGAGTTACAAATTCTATTTTTTTTTGCATCCATTGACGCACATAGTTACAAATTCTTTTTTTTTTTTTGCATCCATTGGCACACCATAGTTGCAAATCCTATTTTTTGCATCCATTGGTACACATAGTTACAAATTCTTATTTTTTTTTTTTTTGCATCCATTGGCGCACCCTAGTTGCAAATCCTATTTTTTGCATCCTTTGGTGCACACAGTTACAAATTGTTTCTTTGCATCCTTTGGCACACATAGTTACAAACTTTATTTTCTTCATTGTTTTATTTTATTTATTGATTTGACAGAAAGAGAGAGCACGAGCAGAGGGAGGGGTCGAGGGAGACTGAAGCATATTCTCTGCTGAGCACGGAGCCCACCCAGGACTCCATTCCAGGACCCTGGGACCATGACCTGAGCCATCGGCAGATGCTCAACCCACTGAGCAACCCAGGCGCTCCACAAATTTCATTTATTTTTTTATCATGAAATGACAACCTTGAAGATGTATTCCCTTAGAAACTTTTAAATACAGGATATAGGATTGTTCATTAGGGTCCCCAGGGCTTATTATTATTAATCTTACGACTGCACGTTTGCCTCTTTGGCTCCCGTTCGCCCATCAATCAATTTATAGATGGATTTCCAGGCATTATTTTCCTTTTGTTTGCCATCTTTTAAGGGATTGGAGCATCCTTAGTGAACTGAGTGACTGTCTTTTTGGTCGAAAATAATATTTTGACAGTGCTTTTGCAAGGCGTGTGGTCCTTTTAGACACGTGGTCCTTCCCATGAATCTTCCTAACCCGTGAAGCGTAAATCATTATTTTACACCTATTTGTACAAAGTAAAGGTGAGGCATGGTGCTCCTGCACTCTGCTTTAAGGGGCAGACAGACGTCCACCACCCTATAGATGGTCCCGTCCCCATAACGCTGTCTCTACAGGACGCACAAGCCTGTATGGGACCCGGGACGTGTCAAAGGCCCCAGGTGAGCCCGATGAAGAGCTGCCTGGTTGATACTGAATGTGCCGACGTGATGCTCCGTCATGGTCCTTCCATAGAAATTACAGGACAAGTTTTTTGGGATATTTTTACAAGCAGCCACGTGGAGTGTTGTGGGGTCAGATGACGCCCTCACATCCCCCAGGCCAGGGAGGTGTCCTGATCTGGGGATGTGTTTACTCTGCACGCACCTCTGAAGATTCTCCCTCCATGAGCGTCTTTTCCAGAGCTTTCATTTCCATCTTTGCCGGATTTGTGAGCGGGAGAGAAATGCTTCACCCCGCAGTGTTCCCCGGGAACCCTAAGAATGCCTACATCGCCTCCTGCACCCCGGAAATAAGGATGCTGATCACACGCCACCATTTCTTGGGGACCTGTCTCTCCCGAGTGCAGAGAGCACACCCGTCAGGATGATCACTCACCCTCGGGGCAAAGCGTCTGCAAAATGCGCCGAGGTGTGCGGCGGGAGCCGAGGTCCAGCCCGTGGGATGGATGCTCAGGGATTCTGTGCCTGCCCGCTGTCCTGTGGCACCGAGCTGCTCACACGAGCCCCGAGGATCCGGTGCACGCAGCCGGTGACCGCGTCACCCGGCGGCTCCCTGGGGGTGGCAAAACGCGAGTGGCACGTCCCTCCCTCGTGCACAAGGGGCACCAGTCCTAAGAGGTGATGACCTCATCGTAGTGACCTCATTTTACCTCCATTCTCAACCTTGAAATCTTTAAAGACCCCCCCACCTGCAAGCGGCGTCCCGCTCCGAGGTCCTGGGAGGCTCGGCCTTCAACAAGTGAATTTCGGGGAGGCGCACGGCTCACTCATCCCTAACCCCCACCACCCCCACCATCCACTTGGGAGACGCGGCCCATCATGTCGCCCACCGGGGTTTCGCGAGCACCCACAAAAACTCTTCCCCTCCCAAGCTAACAAAATCGGCATCAAGCATTTCGTTGGTCTTCTCTTGTCTTTGCTGAGAGGTTGGCCTCCGGGTCCAGGAAGAAGGTGCCCCGAATCTTTGTTTCCCGGGCCAGGATGAGTCTAGGCTGTGCCCAGGGCGGGCCGGCAGCGGCGGGCCCGGGGGCCAAGGCAAAGCCCGCTCCTCGGGGAGGCGCCTTCCGTGGGCCCCGTCCCATGCACTGCCGAGGCCGTCGGGGCCGCTGTGTGTCCTGCAGGCTGCCCTCCGCCCGGGTCGCCGTGTGCTCAGGGGCCACGCCGGGTGACCGGGCCCCTGCCCTTGGACTGGCCCAGCGGCCTGCAGGCGTCCGCAGCCTCCCACCGCCTCTCGCTTCGGGTGTGCTGGCTTTCTGAGCGCTGCCACCGACGCTTCTGGAGCATTCTCTTCCGTTTCACGTATCTTTCTGTCCTGCAGGAGGCGGGCGCCCTAGACCCAAGACTTACGGGAATACCTATGGTAAAGGACTTCTTTCTTGCGAGCCGTGTGGGGAGCAGCTGTCCTCGGGAAGCACTAACACCCTGTCTGGGCGCTGGCGGGAAGCTTGTCCTTTTGTCCCCCTGCGTGGAAACTAACTCACCAGCTGGGTCTAACTTGCGTCCTCACCGGTCGGCAACGTTGCTTTGCACGCAGTGAAGCCCTACTTTCTTGCAAGGAAGTAAGCGCTGCTCACAGTTGATAACGTGTGTCTGTACATGCATGTGTGTGCGTATTAGTGTTCATCTGTGCATGTGTGCGAGTGTGTGCCAGCGTGCATGCTTGTGTGCGTGCATGCGAGCACAGTTAGGGGCGTATGTGTGCATATGTACGCCTGGGTGCGTGTGTGCATGCATGTGCATCTGGCTGCACACACATGTAAATGTGTTAATGCACATGGGCATGTTTCACATGTGTGCCTCTGCACATGTGTGTACGCACGTGGGTTTGCACATGCATGCCGTATGTATCTGCGTGTGCACTGTGTGTGTACAGACATATGTGTGCATGTGTATGTGGGGGGGGCTTGTACGCATGCCTGCATGTGTATTAGCATGCGCTCTGCGTGTGTGGAGGTAGGCATATGTATGGAGGTGTGCACGAATGCATCTGTCCATGTGTGCACATGCGAGTTGTGCTCGTGCACCAGAGTAGAGATATGAACACTGTAGATGTATGAACACATGTGGAGGTGTGCATGAGTGTGTGCTCGTGCACACATGTGGATGAATGGATCTGTCTATGTGTGCACATGTGCACATCAGTATTTTCATGCACATGTGCATGGACACTACTGTGTGTGCTCATTATACACATGTGGAGGCGATGCATGAACACATGTAGAGGTACGATGCACGCGTGTGTAGGTAGGTGTGCATGAGAGTGTGCTCGTGCATGTTGCACACATACATGTGCACGTGTATATTCCCTTGACCCCGTGTGATGAAAGCTGCATTGCCCTGTCCCTTGCCCCCTTGCCCTCGTCGCCCCCCCCCCCCGTCCCGGGGCTGAGTGTGCAGCCCTCCTCGGCCGAGTGTGCATCCCAGGGCCGAGTAAGCGCCCTGCAGAGACGCCCGTCTGCGGGGCCGCGAGCTGCACGCCCAGCATGTCCGCAGCGCCTGGTGGGGGACGCTTGCTCCATACACCCGTGACCGTGTGCCTCTCTCCTTGCAGGCGGAGATGGACACTCGACTTACGGCAACCCCCAAGGTAGCACGTGGGCGCCGCACCCCATCTTTAATAAAAACACGCTCTTGCACAGCGCCGTGGGTGGGCCGGCGTGGGCGTGACGTACTGTCACAACTCACGGTCTTTCCTGGAGCAGCGGCTCTTCTTAGGTTTGGCAGGAAGCTGCTGAGCACAGCCGTGTGCCTCCCTGGCGTGCTCAGCTCCCCGGGGGGCGCACAGAGGGAGGGAGGACGGTGGATCTCGGGCCGCAGGACCCCTCATGGCTCTGAGGGTCCGGTGGGGCGTGTGGGCCTGTCCCGGGGACACCGATGGCTCCCCTTCCCTTGACGCGCACCAACGGGGAGCCGAGAAGGAGATCCGGGCACCTGCCACGGTTGGACCCAGCCTGGTACCAGACGCGGGTGGTTCCCGTCCACGGAAGCGAGGCCTTCCTCTTTCTGGGAAGTGCGGATTTTTGTCGCACGAGGGAAAACCAAATCTTTGCCGTCCCATTGCCTGCAAGGCGTCAAGCAGGGCCGCGTGCGCGCGTCCAGAGCTTGGAGGGCGGGCCTAGCAGGTTACATTTGGGTTGAAAACGTACTTTTTGCTCAAGAACACATTGCCCCTTGGAAAAAGGTACAAATGCATCCAATTCCACAAATACCCGAGACACCAATCAAGTGCCTCTTATTGCACTTTTCGTCCCTGAGTGTCCTGAACGGGTAAGACGGGCTTAATACTCTCCACACCGGGTAGAAACAGAATCCCTTCCTCTGGCTCCTTGTTCTGATTTTTTTTTTTTTTTACTTTTTTTTCCCCTGGGGTTGCAGGTCGGGAGGGGGGTGGAGGTGAGATTGTTCACGATTTAGGATGACGGGGTCTGTGGCGGGCCACGCGCTTTCTGACACCCCATTGCCTTCCCCGCAGGCAACACGGTAGCGAAGATCGTGTCTCCCATCGTGTCGGTGCTGGTGGTGACACTGGTGGGCGCGGCGGCCGGTTACTGCCAGCGCAACAGGAGGAGAAACTGTTTCACGCCAAACGGCAAGTTTCAGGGTCTCTGAAAACACTCTGGGACGCCCGTCACTGGGCTGGCTTATTTCTGGGTACGCCCCAGAGACCCACTTTGCCTTGGGAAGTTTTTTTTTTTTTTTTTTTTTTTTTTTTTTTTTTTTTTTTTTGCTGGGACTTTCGATACACTGGAATGTGAGAGAACCACGCACGGGTGCTCCTCCTTGTATTTGCATCTTTTAAAAAAATTATTTATTCATTTATTCATGAGAGACAGAGAAAGAAGCAGAGGGAGAAGCAGGCTCCATGCAGGGAGCCCGACATGGGACTGGATCCCGGGTCCCCAGGATCAGGCCCTGGGCCAAACCTCTGAGCCACCCAGGGATCCCTGTATGTGCATTTTTAAGCAGCTGCCAGCGGCCCCAAGAACTCACTTACAGGGACACCTGCTAAGCAAGCCCCCAGCGGGGCCGAAACCATTTCGATTCGTCATAAGGGACCTGGAACATGCCTGGGTGGAGCGTGCGATTTTTCTGTTCCTCTCCAAAGAGAAAAATATAGAGGCCCCGAGGTGTAAGCCTTACCGTTCAATTCGTAGGCTATGCACAGACCCCTCGGAAATGGGGGCGCGGGGACAGGGCGCTGTGGCTTTCTGGTTTGGGCTTTCTTTGGGGGAAGTGCAGGCTCCTGGGTTTGGAGACTCCTGCCCGGTTGGCCGTCCGTGGGGTGCAGAGGTGTTGGGGCCCTGGGGACCTGAATGCAGGGAGAGTCCAGAGACTGCATGGGCGGGGGGCTCTATTGCACAAAGGAGGTGAGGGTGCGTTGAGGGGTGGTCCTCACAGCAAGGACCCACGTCTGACTCCATCTGGGGCTTGCCGGGTGCATCATACGCCATGCTGTGTCCCTAAGGAAACCTGCAGGAACCCTGTTGCAGGTGAGGGTGTTAAAATCCCAAAACCTGCCCAGGGCCTCCCTCTGCTGGCAGACGGGCGTTACTGACCAAATCCGGGCACCCGTGAGCTCAGGTCTACACCACATCCTGCCTCTGGAAAGCTTAGGGGGAAACCGAGTCTCTGCAACAGCCCTTGCATTGGGGGGAAACTGAGTGTGTGCAAAACCCCTGGCATTGGGGGTAAACTGAGTCTCTGCAAAACCCCTGGCATTGGGGGGAAACTGAGTCTCTGCAAAACCCCTTGCATTGGGGGAAACCAAGTCTTTGAAAAACCCCTTGCAATGGGGGGAAACCGAATCTCTGCAAAACCCCTGGCATTCGGGGGAAACTGAGTCTTTGAAAAACCCCTTGCACTGGGGGGAAACAGTCTCTGCAAACCCCCTGGCATGGCTGGTGGCTTGGGGGGAAACTGAGTCTCTGCAAAGCCCCTGGCATGGCTGGCGGCTTGCATGGTCGTGGCAGACCCACGGAGCATGCCTTAGGATTCCTCCTTCATCAGGGCCACGCAGGCATTTCAGAACCCACGAGTGTAGACTTGAATCTTGCACTTTTAGGGGAGGGTTGTCCACCTGAATTTTGCCCCCAGTGCCTCACCGTCCGTGACTCTCTTTTCTGCAGCAGGTGGAGATGATTTCTGCTTTGTTTCTTTTTAAATGTGGGGTCGTGCCCTCCCCGTTTCTGGAGACTAGATAAACGTGCCATCGGGGTCTCCAGTTAGTTATTCTTTCTTCTTTTTCAAGATTTTACTTATCCGAGAGAGTGCGCACCAGCAGGGGGAGGGACAGACTCCCCCACTGAGCAGGGACCCCCCCCCCATGAGGGGCTCGATTTCAGGACCTGGAGATCATGACCTGAGCTGGAGGCAGCCGCTTAAACAACTGAGCCACCCAGCCCCGGGGCTAGCTGTCCTTCGGGGGGCAGCCCCGCCGAGAAGCTGCCCCACGTCGCGCGCACATGCCTGTGGGGCCGGGGCCCCTTACGGGTGACCGGCCTGTGTCCCTGACAGCGGACTATTAAAAACTCCCACCTCAGGGAGGTCAACGAAACCGCATCCATAGAAGCGGTTGGTGCAGATATTACCTGGTGAGCACAAAAGTAGGGTCGGTGAATTCAGGGCCGATGTTCCAAGCCCTGGGGAAAAAATAACAGTGCAAGGGAAAGCGTGAGAAAGGAGAATGTTGGTTGAACGTCCATCCAGAACGCGTTATTTCGGTTTTTTTCTGCTGCCCGTGACATCGTGTTGGTCCTGTTCCGTTTCCAGAACCAGCGCACGTCTGAGGGCTTCGGGCCGCCTCGGGAGGAGCTCGGCATGGACGGGGACCGCGTTGGCCGCTGCTATGACAGTCCCTTTGATGGCTGAGGTCACCTGTCGCCCTAGAGAATCTCCTGTGGGTGCAGCCGAGCCTCCGCGCAGAGCGTCCCCGGTGCGCCGGGACACCTGAGTACGCGTCGGGCCGTGCCACGATGACGGCTGCATCTGTCCGGGGCTCCCGTGGCCACGCCGCACACATCTGCACGGTGTCCTGGGTCCCTGACACTACCTCTTGGTGCACATTGCCTGCAGGGCGCATGGCGGGGAAGGGGCGGCCCAGGGGATAGGGGTTTGCGGGGTTCCCAGCAAGGTCTACAGGGGTGATGGGAGGGGGGCCTGACCCAGAGAGCTCGCACCCGTGGGTTGGGCTGATGTGGAATGCAGGATTCCCGCCATCCAGGGCCTGCGTGGACCCGTGCGCCATCCCGGGTCCGCGTTTCGGGATTTAGCGTGCATTCCCGCTCCTGTCCAAGCCATCCTGGGGGCCGGGGCGGGAGGTGGGGGGTGGGGAGCGGCCTGAGGATGCTGTATCTTTTCCCGTGAAACCATATAATTTCGGTATTTCTGGACCCATCGGGGACGATGACTGCGATCCGCGCCTCTTCTTTCTGTTAGTTTTCGCTCCATGTTCTGTAGGTCATTGTGCTGTGGGCACCGCCATCCTTAGTTGATACTTTAAATATAGCAAACCTTTTCCTAGTTTATACCTTTTTTTTTTGTAACCTTAGTAGTAGGAAACTTTAAATGCTCAAGCATCTAAAATGCATATACTACCCATTTGCTTCTATTTTAGGAATATTTTAGGGGAAAGGGGAAAGGGTCGTTTGGGTTTATCTGTATAATTTCATCCCACTTAGGTAAATGCTTGTAGAAGTTTTGGACTTTGCCCGAGATATCGGGATAGAGACAATCGTTGACGTCTGGAACTCACGAAGAGGACCCAGGAAAGTCCTAAATACGCATATTTTGCACTCAGCATGATGGACTGGGAGCTCCGGCTCCAAAGAGCAGGTGCCGAAAGCAGAATGCCCCGTAATAGAGCTTCGCAAGGAGAAAAAGGAACTCACAGCTCATAGTGTCGACGTAGGGTTGCTCATCCGGGGACTCATATGAGTGGTTTCAAGACAGCGGCGGTGGTTCCCGCGGGGAGAGGAAGGTCCCACGGTGCCTGTTGACTGTCACAAGAGATGCGTGGCCGGTGCACATTTTGTGCATGTGTGTTCCCGTGTGAGCTCCTTTCAACTGTGGTTAGAAGTGGGTGGGAATGTGTGCACGTGCACGTGTGTGGACACGCGTGCGGACACACACTGCCACACATTCACATACACACCTACGTGCGTTACGAAACACACACACACATCCTTCTGGTTGGCTTATTTTTGTTTGTTTCCCTGTAACTCTCATAAATACATCTTCGTCACAGCCAATACATGTCAAGGAAAAAAAGAATACCCCACGTTTGTTTGGCTGCCGAGTTCTTGTTTTCTGTCCTTCCCACTGGCGACCAGGAAGCAGCACCGGATAGGTCTACCAGTGAGGAGGCTACGCGGCTTGGTGGGCGTTGAACACAGGCCGTCCTGCATGGGGTTGCGTGTCCGTTGAGTGTTTGTGGCCTCCGCTCCATGCCGAGGGTCCCGGAAGTTGTTGGGGACCAGATGGGCACCTGTCACCTTCCCTAGGAAGACATGTTCTCATTGGTGCCATTTGGAATGAAATGGATGATGAACACGTAACATAAAGTAGTCACACAGTTAGGGGATGGACACCACCCAGGTGACAAGAGGAAACTGCTTAGTGTTCAACCTTCTTAGTATAAGAATATTTGAATGATGAGCACTTACAGGCATGTGTTTTGGGGAAGGGGAGGGCAGGGATTATACGCAGAAACATTTGATTGATTGATGATTGATTGGTTGATTGACTGATGGCTGAAGTCTAGTTGACACAGTGTGACATTAGTTTCAGGCAGGGAGCTTATCTCCTGAGGGAATCACCAGGGCCCCCCAGGAGGGCCTGCCTCCCTGCTAAAAATCAGAGAAAAATCAGAATATACTGGACTCTGCATGCCTGTTAAGGAAGGAAAGAATGATTTTGACCAGAGTGTGTAAAAAGCAACGCTCACCTGCTCCTCCCGGGAGCTCGAGCGTGCCTGGTGGTCCACGTCTGGAAGATTACCTTCACGCTGGTGTGGAGTGAAGCCTGGAATCTAATTTTACGCAGGTCCAGAGGATGGCGACCACCACGGGAGCCAGAGTCTCATTTCCGTTTTCCTAACGAACACTTGCAAAAAATAATCGTACTCCCCTGCCGAACCCAAGTCCAAATGGCGAACCCAAGTCCAAATGGCGATACGCGGCACTTTGCCGTTGCAGGGGGTAGGGTATGGTCGAGCTCATTGTAGAGAGGGAAAAAGAAATCACATGCACACACATGCACACATGCACACATGCACACGCACAAATACACAAGCTCACTTGTTGGAGTTTTGGCCAAGAGGGGAAGTGTGGCCGCAGAGGCGCACACGGGGAGCATGTGCACGTAGCTCACGGTGAAGTCCCCACCAGCCAAGGACGTAGCAGAAGCTGGGGTTCTGTGGGGGGTGAACTGGGGCAGACCCTCCCCTGCAATCTTCAGAGGGAACGTGGCCCGGCCCCTCCTGGACCCCAGGTCTCCGGCCTGCAGAAGGCCCAGAGAAACAGAATAAATGTGTGTTGGTGAAGCCACTGCGTTTGTGGGATTCTGTTAACGCAGCTGGAAGGAACTCATATGGACGCCACCACACGCCGGGTACGTGTGTTCCTAATTTAGAAGAGAGGATGGGGAACCCACTGAGCTTCCCTAGGGACAAGGTGGTGAGGAGGGTCAGGATTCATCTCCGGGCACGGAGGCTCAGCTCACAGCTTGGCATCTGCATTTCCAGCTGCGCGTTTCCAGCTCTGCAACCTGAAGCCAGTTGCACGACGTCTCGGGGTTTAGTTACTCCTTTAGTATGAGGAATCCATATAATCATGGGCTCTGCTTCCCCCAAATGGACAGAGGTTGCATGGCTTGACGTGTGACAAGCATTTCCAGTCGTGCCTGGTAGGTAGCGAGGGCTGCAGTTGAGACGGGGGGGGGGGGGAACCCCACAAATAATTTTTTTTCTTAATCTAAATAGAATTAGGATCGTTGCAATATATGGGGTATTTCTTAGAGTCAGCAGGAAACGTTGAGACCATGAAATCCAAACTGCAGACACGAACTAAAAACCCGGAGGGTTCGAGAATGCAGGTTTTCTGAATCCATAGAGCTAGGTGCAAGGCTTCCCAGCTGAACTACAGTTCCCAGCATCCTTTGCAGGCATGATGGTCATGTGACAGCTCTGGCCAATGGGAGGCCACCTCTGTCCCCGGAGCTGCAAGACCCTATTAATTCCCCCAAACTTGCACCTGTCAGCGTGAAGACCTTGTTTCTCCACGAGCATTTTTGCATGCAGGTGTCGCCATGCACGGATGACGTTTGCGGCGACTCTGGGAAGATTCTCCTGTTTCTTTGTGTAGGAAATCCACTATAAATGTGATATTCTGTGAAAATCCATCATATGTATAGAATTGCATGGATACAATGTATCATATGTGTATATAGGTGTGTGCATATATATCCACACATTCTGTACAAATACCGTATAAAATAAATACATGGAATATACATGTGTATAAACACTTTATACATTATATATAATTTTATATACATATTGATGTGGTGCAGGGGTGGCTGACCTTTCTTTCTTTCTTTCTTTTTTTTTTTTGTGGCTGACCTTTCGATGTGCGTGGAATGTGTGTGCATTCCATGTTTGATGCGGAATCGGACTTACAATTTGCATTTTTTTCCCCTGACTACCAAGAGGATTGTCCGTTTTGGAGACTTCGTAACGGGAGCTGTCTGTGCACCATTATTTTATCTTGAATTGCATAATTCAGTGTAGACTGGGTTGCTTTGGCTTCCAGAGGATTTTTTTTCAAAACATTTTATTTATGGGGGATCCCTGGGTGGCTCAGCGGTTTGGCGCCTGCCTTTGGCCCAGGGCGCGGATCAAGTCCTGTGTCGGGCTCCCGGCATGGAGCCTGCTTCTCTCTCTGCCTCTCTCTCTCTCTCACTCTGTCTATCATGAATAAATACATAAAATTTAAAAAAAAACCTCTATATAGGGATGCCTGGGTGGCTCAGGGGTTGAGTGTCTGCCTTATGCCCAGAGCATGATCCCACAGTCTCAGAATCAAGTCCCACATCGGGCTCCCTGCATGGAGCCTGCTTCTCCCTCTGCCTGTGTCTCTGCCTCTCTCTCTCTCTCTGCCTCTGTGTGTGTGTGTCTCTCATTAACAAAAAAATTTTAAAAAATTAAAAAAATTATTTATTTATTTATTCATGAGAGACACACAGAGAGAGGGAGGCAGAGACCCAGGCAGAGGGAGAAGCAGGCTCCATGCAGGGCGACGTGGGGCTCGATTCTGGGTCCCCAGGATCACACCCTGGGCCGAAGGCGACGCTAAACCACTGAGCCCCTGGGGCTGCCCAAGGGTTCCAGAGAATTTGAGCATTAACCACCTTCTTCGAATTTCTTCCTTGTGATTCATCATCACCAGAGCTCTCTCCAGTCTCATGCATTTGTCCCCAATTCCAAGGACCCATTGTCGGTAGCAGCGTGACCTCTACCTGAAGCAAATGTTTCCTGATGAGTTTTACTCGCGTTTTTCTTTGCCTCATTGGGCTTCTTTGAAAAGCAGCCTCAGGTACCCCTGCAGGCGGGGATTTCAGCCCGCGCTGTCGCAGTCTGTCCTGGCTGCTGCCCTGAGACGGTCGGTCGTCCTTAACGCTTACAGATCTTTCCTCCGGCTCGCTGGCAAATGTCCTGCCCGAATGTGATCGGCAGGATGGAGTTCAGACCCGGTCAAACTTGTTCTCCTACCCGGCATTTCAAAGCGGTGATGACGCGGTGTAGCCTCAAACCTGCACAGACGGGGCTCTGCGTGTTTGGACGCTTCTTCAGGATCCAAATTGTATCTTCACCCCCTGGGATGCTGGGCTCCCAAGCTAATTCTTGCCATGCACCCCTCAACATTCTGGTGCGTGTTCATCTAGTTTCACGCGGGTCTCGAATGCGTGTTTGTACTGAGCCCAGTGAGATGGTCAGAAACAGCCAAACACATCGTTTGAAGGGAATGACTAGCCCGCGAACATCGGTGGCTTTAGCATTGCTTCAAAAACATAAAATTACTCAGTTCACTTTGCTCATGAGCTGCTGATGGAATCCTAGTTTTGGAGACTTTTAGGAAGAGCAGTCGGCTGTACTCTGAGCCCCCCCAGCCCGCCCCGTTCATCCTGTGAAGTTTGCAAGGACAGGAGTGAAGAATTTGGCTTTCCAGAGATTCACCATCCTGATGTGGGACGCAGATCCGGAGTGGACTTGTCATGGGGGACCTGCTTTCTGTGTTGAAAACCATGTTTCCGGGGATCCCTGGGTGGCGCAGCGGTTTGGCGCCTGCCTTTGGCCCAGGGCGCGACCTGGAGACCCGGGATCGAATCCCACGTCGGGCTCCCGGTGCATGGAGCCTGCTTCTCCTCTGCCTGTGCTCTCTCTCTCTCTCTCTCACTGTGTGCCTATCATAAATAAATAAAATTAAAAAAAATAAAAAAAAAACATGTTTCCCGAGTCTCTGGGGTTCAGGGTACACCCTCGAGGCACATAATGCTTCCCTACCCTGTAGCCTTCACCTTGGCCCAAGTGTAGGCGGTTCTTTGAAAATCGCTGAATCCCTTCAGTGCGATTCTTGGACATCCCCCCGCCCCCAGCATGACCCATTCCCAGTGGATGGCTTTCCATGCTTCTTAGGTTCTTTCACAGGGGCCAAGGGCAGGCCACCCCAAAAAGCACCACTTTGGCAAATTATTTTGCGGTTTTGATTTTTTTTAGATTCCAATATAGTCAGCACGCAGTGGCTGTGTCGGTTTCAGGTGTACAATATAGTGATTCAAAAATTCTCGACAACAGCCAGTGCTCCTCAGGACAAGCACACACCTTCATCCCCGTCACCTGTTCCACCCATCCCCCGCCCGAAGGCAGCCGTCAGTGCGCTCTACGCATTTAAGAGTGTTCTTGTGTTTGTCTGTTTTTGCTTTGTTCATGGATAAAGAAGATGTGATATATATATGATATATATGTACAAGGATATTATATCCCATTGTATGTATACGTATATATCATGCATATGGTGATAGATTTTATATGATATATAGTATATATGTGTATATATTATATTCCATTGTATGTATACGTATATACAATATATACACACATTGTAATATATTTTATATAATATATGCTATATATGCATATATTATATTCATCTATATGCATTCATATATATACAATATATACATTTTAATATATTTTATATTACATATATATGTATATATCTATTATATTCCATTGTGAGTGTACATATATAATACATATATACATGGTAATATATTTTCTATGATATATATAGTGTATGTGTATACATGTATTGTATTCCATTGTGTATAGATGTATATTATATCCATTGTGTATGATATATACACATGGTAATGTATTTTATATATGTATAGTATATATATATGTGAATATATATTATATTCCATTGTGTATATATACACTATATACTATATATGCACATTGTAATATATTTCATATAATAAACATTATATAAAACATATTTTATATAATAAAATATATAATAAACATCATAAACATTGTAATATATGTTATATAAGAAACACTGTATCTATATTATATCCCACTATGTGCATACATATATACACAAAACTATACATTGTAATATATCTTATATATTGTATATATATACATACACCAAAATGGAATATTATTCAGTCATACAGAACAGTGAGATCTTGCCACTGGCAAAGACGTGGATGGATCTAGAGGATATCACGCCAAGTACAATAAGGTAGCCAGAGAAAGACGAATACCATATGATTTCACACATATGTGGAATTTAAGAAATAAAACACGTCATTTAAACAGAAGCTACTCGGGGATCCCTGGGTGGCGCAGCGGTTTGGCGCTTGCCTTTGGCCCAGGGCGCGATCCTGGAGACCGGGATCGAATCCCACATCGGGCTCCCGGTGCATGGAGCCTGCTTCTCCCTCTGCCTGTCTCTCTCTCTCTCTCTCTCTCTCTCTCTCTCTCTCTGTGACTATCATAAATAAATAAATAAATAAATAAATAAATAAATAAATAAAAATTAAATAGAAGCTACTTGATGCACAGCCAGGGCAAGGACACCGAGACCCTCCTCTGTTCCCCTGCAAGCAGGAAACAGCTCTCCCGTATGAAAAGTGCCTTCCCTTTATTAACAAATAAAAAGACACCCTTAGCACCAGAAACTGAGGCCGTAAAGCTGAGAAAGCTGTGAAAATAAATCTCATTTTTTTTCTAATCTGTCTCAGCCCAATTTCTGCTCAGAATTCCTTACTCATGATGATAGCTCCCAAACCCCTATTTTGTTTTGTTTTGATCCTGTCCCTTCTTCACAAATATATTGTCTCTTTGTCAAAAAATGTGTAAAACTGTCTGCCCTGGCCATTTCTTTGGGTCTCAAATCCCCATGTTGGGCCTCCGTGCACACGTGATACACCTTTGTGCGTGGTTTTTCGCTGGCTAACCTGCCTCATGTCAGTTTAATTCCTAAACCAGCTGGAAGTCCTTGAAGAGGTGGAGGAACAAGCTTCCCTTCCCGACACGCTGGAGGACTTTTCTTCGGGAATTGTGACGGGGACGGTCCTCGAATGCAGGTGCGTGGCTGCCCGTGACGTGCACCTGCATGTGCAGAACACCTGCCGGGGGTGGGTTCTCTCTCTGCCTCGGGGCACGCCCGAAACACAGCGGCCAAGAGCGCCGTGCACACCTGGCACCTTCTCCATCCGCTCGGCTTCCCCGCTGCGGGCACAGTGCGGACCTGGAGGTGAGAGATTCTACAGCTGAGGGAGGCAATTGGGTGCAGGTGATAACTGCTTCTGCAGATGCAAGAGGCGACTGTCCCCACCCTCCTGAGACGGTTGTGCTGTACACTGTGCTGTGGGGGACTCGTGGACAAGTTCACAGCTTCGTTGTGGGCGCACGGGAGGTTGTGTGGCCCAGAGCCGCCGATTCCCTGCTCTGGCTTATATTCTCCGTGCAGACGAGACCTTGGGGCTGAGGATAAAATTTGCGGTGCCGAGTTTCAAATGGACGTAGGCAGGTTAGAGGACGATGGTGCTGTGTTGTCTTGTGATTCTAATGGGTTTGGGTAAAGGGAAAAAGGTATATTTTTTAGGTATATGATTACATATGTGTTATAAATATATAGTACTTAACATATTATAAATATATACATGTAAATACATATATACTAAAATTAATATGACTAATATAAACAAAATATTTTGGTTACTATTTCTAATACAGAAAATACGGATTTTTTAAAAAGATCTTATTTATTCATGAGAGACACGGAGAGAGGGAGAGAGACAGAGACACAGGCAGAGGGAGAAGCAGGCTCCATGCAGGGAGCCCGATGGATGTGGGACTCGATCCTGGGGCTCCAGGATCACACCCTGGGCTGAAGGTGGCGCTAAACTGCTGGGCCACCGGAGCTGCCCAAGAAAATACGGATGTTGATAACACACATAGAGCAATCTCTTGGGGTTCCTCAATCGTTTTTAAGAGTGTGAAGGAGTCTTGTGACCAGAGCTTCTGAGAACTTCTGCTGTGTTGTATCAGTCAGGACGTTGAAGTCGTGGAAAGCCCATCTCGAAATGGATAAAACCATAAAGTATCGCCTAAGAAGACCTACTGAGGCTTGAGCCTCTGGGGTGGAGTGATTTGAGGGTTCAAAAATTTCGTCCAGGGGGATCCCTGGGTAGCTCAGCGGTTTGGCGCCTGCCTTTGGCCCAGGGCACAGTCCTGGAGTCCTGGGATCGAGTCCCACATCGGGCTCCCTGCATGGAGCCTGCTTCTCCCTCTGCCTGTGTCTCTGCCTCTCTCTCTCTCACTCTATCATGAATGAATAAATGAATAAATAAATAAATCTTTAAAAAAAATTTCCTCCAGTGGCCAGCAAAAGAGAGATTTTGCGGCCTGGCTTTTTTGTAAGGCCCTATGAGCCAGGGTGCCTCATGGCCAAATGTGGCTGCTGTAGCTGCAGCCATCACAGCCTCACCACTAAGATGCGGAGCCCTAATTCCAAACATCTCTTATCGCTTTCTTTTTTTAAGGCTAGAGATTTCCTTCCAGAAGCTGCCAGGCGCCTTCTCCTTCCTGAGTGACACACCACAGGCCACACCACCCCTAACCCAAATTGATCAGACAGGGATGTGTGTGTGAATCCTGGAGGAGGAGAATCCCAGCTCCGTCCACCCCAGTTATCATATCATATCGCGACAAGGCCAACACCTCGCGGAGTTATCTTATTTATCTACTTAGTGTTAAGGAAACCTCCACACCCAACGTGGGACTCGAACTCACAACCCCGAGATCAAGAGTCGCACGCTCTCCGGACTGGGCCGGCCAGGTGTCCCCGGGCACAGTTTACCTGAAACTTCACGCAGACCTTTTTCCATTTATGATGCCGAGTGGGGGCAAAGTAGAGGTGGAGGATAACCCAGCAGCCTGTGCTGTAAACGCTTTGCTTATTTTTTTTTATTTTTTTGTATCAAGTGGCTTTGCAACTGTAGCTCTTTCTTCGTCCCCCGCTGTGCGTCTTTGCAAACTGGTAGCGTATGGATAGATAGTTGCGACGGCGCTAGCCTGTGTAGACATCGGCAATATTACTGCAAATATCCTCTTGCTCGTCTTTCACGTTGATTCCTAGGGCGACCGCCACAAAGAGAACGAACATGCACGTTGTGCAACCACACTGGTTGGTGTCTTTTTTGCTGCTTCTGGGATTGAAAGCTATCCCAGCCCTGGAGGGCGTGTACTGGTCCACTAACGCGGTTTCTGGTGCATGAAGGGAGGTCGCCTTTTCTTGTCCCCACGGCTCCTTCGGGGAGAAGGCACGGCTCGCTTCTGCAGCCAGCACACGCCTCGTCACAGGAAGGCACCGGGGAGCCCACCTTCTGCCGGAGGCGCCCACGCTGGAGGTCGCCGGGTGTCCCCGGTGCGCGCCTTCCTGGAGCCTAAGGCGCGCAGGACCCCGACGGCCACCCACGGCAGGATGCGCGCTCTGGGCAGCGGGGAGTGGGTGGGGTGGGGTGGGGTGGGTGCCTTTTGCCCCGGTTTCTGTGCACCAGTTCGGAGTGGCGAGGGTCCCAGGGGGCAGGCGGGCGTCTGGGGCAGAGGTGGGGACACAAGGCAGCTCCGTCTGCACAGAGCAGAGCTTGCAGCTGGAGCGTGCATCCCGCCCGAGGCAGCCACCAGCCCCCATACTCGCTTTGCTGATCCCGGGGGTGCCCTGGGGCGGCTGGAGGATGAGCATTCCCACATTTACTTCCCCGGGGGCGGGGGTCTGCTAATGGGCTGACCCAGGGCTTGGAGGCCGGGGTGGGGCGTGGAGGGGGGGCGATGCTTACTCCTTTCACCCCCACCATCTGCACCTGTCGCTGTTTCTTTCCGTTCCCCGAGAGCCCCGTGGACGCGGGCATTCCAACACCCCCTTCCCTAGAGCCTATGGGGTGCGGAATGGTTGGTTTAGGGGCGGTGGGAGCCCTCCCTGACCCCTAACCCTCCCACCCTCTCTCGGAGAGGGCATCCCCCGCCCCCACCCCGCGCGTCCTCAGCTCCTGTCTGTGTTTTGGAGGCTGCTGGCATCCCGGGGTGGAGACCAGGGAAGCACCCTGCACCCTGCGGAGCACAGGACGCCCCACCCCGCAGGCACTGGAGCCCCTTGAGGACCGAGACCCCAGCACGGAGCTGCCGTGACCTGACTTTGGCTCCTGGTAATTCTCCCAGACGCCCGTGCAGTGCGTGCGGATAGGAGCCAGGGGCCTAAGCTCCACTTGGAGACAGATGTGCCGGCCCAGCGGGAGGCTGGGGAGGCAGGAGGCCACCCTCGGCGCGGCTGACCAGCCACCCCAGACTCTGTGGAGCACGCACACCCGCACACCCCCCACGGCAGTCACCGCCTCTGTCTTACTTGTTCTACACAGAGACCCCTGAGACATACATCCAAGATGCCATGGGGGTGACTGGAGAAGGGAGAGCACCCCCCTTTCTTTCCTCAGGCCCTGGCAGAGGGTTATCCGGGTGACTCAGCCCCAAGCTGGCCTCCTCCCAGAAGGCTCTCTTGCTACAGGACAGAGTTTCTCAATGATGGGGTAACTTTGCCCCCAGAGGCCATGGGGCAATGTTTGGAGACATTTTCAGTTGTTACAACTGGGGGTGAGGGTGCTCTTGGCACCTAGGGGGTGCACACTGAGGATCCTACAGTGCATAGAACATCCCATAGCCAAGGATGGTCCAGCCCCAGATGTCAGTCCTGGTGATGCCAACAAAACCTGCTTTAGCACAAGAGACTATCCATCCATCCATCCATCATGTCTATCTATGCAGCCAGTCAGCCACCAAGCAACCACCCAACCATCCAATTATCCATCCTATCCATCCATCCATCCATCCATCCACCATCATGTCCATCCATCCATCCATCCATCCATCCATCCACCATCATGTCCATCCATCCATCCATCCACCATCATGTCCATCCATCCATCCATCATCCATCCATCCATCCATCCATCCATCCGTCATATCTATCTATACTTCAACCATCCATCCATCATCATGTCTATCTAACTATAAGTCCATCCATCCATCCATCCATCCATCCATCCATCCATCCATCCTAGTGGTTAGCACCCCAGGCATGATCCTGCCCCTTAGGAGGCCACTGGCAATGTGTGGAGTCATTTCTGGTTGTCACAATTGAGGGAGGGAAGAGAATGCTCCTGACACGTGATGGGTAGACACCAGGGACACTGCTCCACACCCTAAAGCGCACAGGACATCCCACCTCAGAGAGTGACCCACTGCACACATCACTAGCACCCAGTGGAAATCCTGCTGGAGGGTAAATTCTAACCCATGTAAAGGGGACAATGTGGGAACCCCACTGCCCCATGTAGGACATCAAGGAGGCAGCAGCTGTCTGGGACTTTACAAATGGATCTCTTATCGTTGCAGTTCTGTCCCAGGACCCAATCCTCGTAGGAGGGCGTTTGCACACAGGACCTCAGTTTGCTCACTTGAGGCCAGAATGAGGCCAAACGGAATGAACCCACCGCACGATGTGAGGGTACACGTGGCAAATATTGGGGCCAACAGCAAGACCAGCAGAGAGGCCGGGGAACCTGTGCCTTCCCCTGGAAGTGAGGGGGCTGTCGGGGGCTGAGCAGGACTCACGTGGGACCTGACCCTTCCCGCACGTGTCCAGCTTCATGAGAACGTGTCTCCTGTTCCAGGCAGGTGTGCCTTCTGGAGACCGTTGGAGGGGAAGCCATCAGTGTGATGAGGCGGGGGCCACGCTTGTGTTTTCCAGATGGCACTGCCCAAGCGCCTGCACCTGGTTGCAGTGCCGTCGCAGCTCTGGGCCTGTGACGCGGGGTGAAAAACGCCACCAACATCTGTCCCATAAGAGTGATGGTTACTGATCCAGGTACAGGTGCATCTAGAACCTGGCGCCCTTCCCTTCTGTCTCTGTCCTTGTGACGCCCAAGCCCCTTCTTTTCCGAAGCCAGTGAGCCTCGATGGCTTTTCACCCCGTTCCCCGTGGGGTCGTGAGTGGGTAAGTTGGCACAATGGGGAACCAGATGACATCCAGCAGAGTCCTGCTCTGGGGAAGCCGAGATGCTGGGACAATAGTAATAATGATATTGGGGTAATAATAATATGGCTTGGCAATGTCCCTGGTCTGATGGGCGATGGATGACATCCCCGCCCTACAACGCTGATCCTTAGTGGGGTTTAGCGGGGGGGATGTCCTCTTGGCCCTTTTCTCTGGTTTCTGGAGGATAAATTGTGTCGGCGCCCAAAGTGTGGGATGTGGAATGCTAGGAGGGGGTTCCCTGACACCCCGAAGTCTGTGGGTGGGGGTTGGGACAGGCAGGTTTCACCAGAATACCAAGACATCATTGGTGTTTTTCAACTACGTCGGTATGCACACTGATGGTGTGGACACGACACGGGTGAGCCTGCAGGGCAGGTGGCCGGGTTAGAGGGGACGTGTCGCCCCCCTCTCCTCCTCCGTCACCCCAGGACGCATTCATTCATGAACACACACATTCCGTCACTAGTTCAAGTCCTTCATTCATTCCTGCGTGCAGCCGTGGACTCGTTCCCTGCGCGCACGCATGCCCCCCTTCGTGCCTTGGGTTCATTCATTCACTGCCGCGCAGTGTCACCCATTCACGGAGCTGGGCGCTCCCGCACTCCTCCAAGCGTGCGCAAGGGAACTCATTCATTCATGCGCTGAACCCAGTCATTCATTCATTCCTAGATGGGTCCTTCACTCATGCACGCGTGCATCCAGTTAGTCCTTCCGCCACCCACTCACGTCATACCCTCCCCCTGCAGTCCTGTGCGGATACACGGCTGCATGCACGCACGCACGCATTCATTCATTCATTCATTCATTCCTGCGGCCAGGCGCTGGCGCATCCGAGTGGGGGGCGCACGGCCGCACCCCGGCGCCCACACTTCGCGCTGCCCGCACAGTCGCACTCCTGCACGCGTGTGCTCCCCACGCACACACACTCCGCGGCGTCCGCCCACGCGCGCACGGATTCAAGCGCCGAGGCGCCAAGTGTCCATCGGCCACTTGCCTCCCCTTCCCGGCCGCCCGCCGTCCCCGCCGTAGGTTCCAGCGCGGCCTCTGCAGGGCGGCCCCTGGCCTTGGGCCCGGCCTCCCGCCTCTGCAAACATCGGCCGTGGCGCGCGCTGGGTAAAGGTTAAACGTCCGGAGCTACCGACCCGGGGCTCCCGGATTCCGCGGGGAGGGAGGGGGCGGCGCCGGAAGGGAAGGCGGCCCTGTCCCTCCGCGGCGGGGTCGGGGCGGCGGGCGGCGGCTGCTGGGGACTCGGGCCCCGGGCGCTGGGGGGGTGGGGCCGGGCTTCCGGCGAGCGGCCAATCGCGGGGCGCGGGCCTCCGGGGCCTCCCAGGGCGGGCCGGGCCGGAGGCCGCAGGAGCACGCAGGAGGTGCGGGGGCCGGGGGCTGCGGGGGGCGGGAGGACCCTGGGGACCCTGGCGCGGGGACTCCGAACGCCCCGGGGGTGCGGCGGCGCCAGCGAGGTGCGGGGCGCGCAGGGCTGGGGCTGCGGGGGCGTGGAGGCCGCTGGGGCGCGCCGGGGGCGCGGGCAGGGCGGGGGCTGCGGGAGCGCGCGGGGGGTGCGGGGGCGTGGAGGCCGCTGGGGCGCGCGGGCAGGGTGGGAGCTGCGGGAGCGCGCGGGGGGTGCGGGGGCGTGGAGGCCGCTCGGGCGCGCCCGGGGCGCGCAGGGGGGACCTCCAGGGACAGGATGGGAGGGGGGCGCGGGCCGGGCGGGGGCCGGGCGGCCAGGAGCGCGCGGAGGAGGGGCGGGGCGCAGCCGGGCCGCAGGTGACTCGCGGGCAGGGGGCGCCGGGCGGGAGCGGAGGAGGGAGGAGCAAGAGCCGAGAGGAGGTACCCGGGCCCCAGATCGCCGAGTCCCGGCGGGGTGCGCGGGGGGTGGGACGGGAGGGTGAGTGCCGAGGGGCGCCCGGCGGGAGCGCAGGACACCTTGGAGCCGGGAGGAGGTCCCCGGGCCCCAGATCGCCGAGTCCAGGCGGGGCGCGCGGGGGGCGCAGGTGACGCGCGGGCGGCCGGGGGTGGGGTGGGGGTTGGGTGCCGTGGGGCGTCCGGCGGGAGCACTGGACGCCTTGGAGCCGGGAGGAGGTCCCTAGCGCGGCGGGGACGCTTCTGACACCGGGCGGGCCGGGGCCCCAGATCGCGGAGTCCAGGCGGGGCGCGTGGGGGGCGCAGGTGACTCCGGGGCGAGGAACGGGGTGCAGGGGGGCCGGGCCGGAGGGCGGAGGAGGAGCTGCAGGGCGCCAGGGGCGCACAGGTGGCTTGGGTTCAGCGGCCCCCGGTGCCGCTGGCGGGTGGGGGGCGCAGGGCTGCCGCGGTGGGTGTCTGGAATGCCGAGCTGTCGCCCGCAGGCCTGGAGGTCGGCGCGGGCCCCTGGAGACGCCGCCGCTGCTAGGCCCTGCTCCGCGCCCCGGAGAGCCCAGGCGCACGCCGCCCCGCTGCGCCCACGCCATGCCCGGTGAGTACCCCAGCGCTTCCGGTCCAGCGTCCCCGCCCCTTCTCCCACCTCGGAGATGGATCTGCTCCGGGGAGAGCCCCGCTTTGAGGGCCCGGTCACCCCAAGCCCCTCGCCTCCCCTGTGTACCCCCGCGTGTGCAGAGACCCGCGCTGCGGGGGGCAGATGGAGATGGGGTGGCTCTCCGCAGCAGGGAGGGGGTCCGTGCAGAGCCTGGTCCGAGGGCCCTGAGAGTCCTCAATGGTCCTTCTGTAAGGCCCACCCCGAGGAGCGCCGTGCGCTGGTTTTCTGGCCATCCAATTGCAGGGAGCCCAGTTCCTACACAGATAGGAAGCTCACGCCCCCAAAACTTTAGGAACAGAGTGCCTTTGGGGTTTCCCAAGTTCAGACCACAAGCATACTTGGCTGTTGCAGGAAAGATTGGGGAGAAACCCCCAGCAGGGCAGCAGGTTTGGGGTGGCCACGTGGCTGGGGCCTAAGGCAAGGCGTCGCCCCCGAGGGTCACAGGAGTCCTGTGCACCTGCCCTTTCGTTTTCTGGACGTCAGATGTGACAGTTCAGAGGGCCAGAAATTAGATAAGGGGTCTGTGGCCCTAACCTGAGGGAACCATGCCCGACCCGCTTTTATCCCCGAGACGCCCCGGTCTTGCACCAGACCAGACCTGACCGACCACGAGCCCATTAAAAAAACAAACAAAAACCAAATAAAAACCTCCAAAACAAAACAAAAAAAAAAACCCAGACTACTTTTTGTTCAGAGGAGCGTTTGGGTAAAATGACGGCTTTCGTCCCGTCTGCTTCGGAAAGGAACACGGTTGAGGCGGGGGCAGAGGCGTGGACCGTGCTGGGAGGAGAAGCTCCACCGAGTCTGTGTCCCAGGGAGCTTCGCCGCCCTCCGCCTGAAGCCACGCTGCCCCCCGGAGCCGCGCGGGCCCATACAGTGGCAGCATTCAGCGTTGGGACACATCTCCATCAGCCCTGGAACGTTCTCGAAGACCCCAAGTGGGCATTCGACACGTTTAGGGGAACAAAAGCCACCTTTGAGTACAAGAGGAGGGGCAGACCAGGAGGCTGGCGGTGTTATTTCGGGGTGTGCGTGTTGGGGGGTGCGGATAGAAGATGGGTCGAGCAGAGGACCGGCAAGGAATCGAAATGGATTAAAAGGAACGTTTCTCCCTGGCTCGTTACGAAACCCTCAGGCACCATGTTCTTTGGGCCAAACCTGATTTTTCAATAGTTCATTTTTTTTTCTCTCTCTTAAGCCCGTGGTTGGAGTACAGCCCCACGTGCTGTTTCCCCGCTCCGTGGCGGTGACGAAAGTCCCCACCCTGGTGCCGTGTTGGGCTGCAGCGGACTCTGAATGCGGTGTCCTTGGACGTTGTTTGCTATCAAACCGAATCTCGGTCATTGGTCATTGGTGGCTTCTTAAAAAGCAAGGCCGTGTGGCATCTGAAGACACGTTAATGAATTTTCATTCTTTTTTGCCTTAAAGTCCACTGGCCTGTCTTTGGGCCTCTGATGGTGCTCTTACCCATGGGGGATCTTGCACTGCAAGAGCGTGAGTTTGCGTGTTGGGGTCGCTGGAGAGAGGGTCTCTGCTGTCCGGGGGTGCCGAGCTGTCATCCTGTTGATATGACCACAAATCCCTCCATCCCGAGCAGGGGCAGAGCCTAGGAGCCGGGTGACACATGACACACTCCCCAGAGACCCAGCCGTGTCTTTCTCCATCCCGCGAATCAGGAAGCTTCTGGAGAAGTGACCTCAGTGTATCATTTGGGGTCGCCAGAGCCCTCCCAGGTGACACGCTTCCCTCCATGGACCATGGCAGCTCTCCCCTTCCCCCTGCCTCACGTGCGACCGTGTGTCACGTGGAAGCAGCTGATGTGTCCAAACGAAGTAGCTCCGAAACGTGAGACGGTTGGAAATCCAACTGTCCTGGCGTCTGGCCTGATGGCTCTCCGGGGAAGGCGGCCCGGCCCGTGCTTATAAACCGTGATGACTCAAAACGGGCCTCGCGGCTTGGAGAACAGTTTCCTTAGGGATCATTGAGAGGATAAATGAGTAGGAATAATCTGGTTGGGTCTTCTTCATGTCTTTGTTTTATCTTCCATTTAGAGAGAAATTTATTTGTTTTCTGTTTTTTTTTTTTTTTTGGAAAGGTCAACCAAGCTCCTTTGCGAATTTGCTTTTTTTCTTTGAGGAGGGCCCCGTTTAAATCGTTTAAATAGGAAATATGCAGCCAGTTACGATGATGCAATTTCAGCTTAGTAGAAAAAGGTAGTATCTCAGCCTGAAAAGGGCAGATGCATATAAACTTAAACCTGAAAGGGTCACCAGGTGATTGCTGAGCTTCTTTTCCCCAGGGTGGGTGGCATTCCTGGCTCTGCTTCCTGAGTTTAATGCTCCAATTTATTAGGGTGCTAGGGATCCCTGGGTGGTGCAGCGGTTTGGCGCCTGCCTTTGGCCCAGGGCACGATCCTGGAGACCCGGGATCGAATCCCACGTCGGGCTCCCGGTGCATGGAGCCTGCTTCTCCCTCTGCCTGTTTCTCTGCCTCTCTCTCTCTGTGACTATCATTAATAAATTAAAAAAAATTATTAGGGTGCTAGGGTTGCCGTAACCCAAAGATGGGGTGCCTTAAAGGACATACACTTATTTCTCCCCATCCTGGAGGTGGGGAGTCCGAGGTCCAAGAGGGACGGAGGCTGGTTCCTCCTGAGGCCTCTCTCTTGCGTGTGTAGACACCATGTTCTCCCTGTGTCCTTACTTGGTTGTCCCTCTGTGCCTGTCTATGTCCTCCTCCCCTCTTCCTGTAAGGACTCCGGTCTTACTGGATCACGGCTCACCCCAGTGACCTCGTTTTACCTTAATCCCCATCTTTAAAGACCCCACCTCCAAATATATCTGCATTCTGAGGCCCAGAGAGAGAACTTCCTACGAGTTTGGCAGGAGGGACGTATTTCAGCTCACAATACCCGCTGATTACAGCAGTTACATTTACGTCCTTACAAAAATGCTGCGAAACCAGTGTATGCAGTTGCCAATTTTGGTGACTTTGCTGTTTGTATTATGTTCCACCCCGTACATTCCCTCGGGCCAATGCAACTGCACCTTCCTCTTGTCTGGATGGCTATCCCATTGCAGGGTGGTCCATTCTGGATATGGGAATCTCTCATCACCTTGAACTCTTTTGGAGGATCCCAGTCTTTGTTCCCATGTCTCAGAAATGTCCACAGACAGGGGTGTCTGCTGCCCCTAGGCACTTCTTAGATATTGGTAGATACATGAAAAATACACAGAAGGTAGATAGAGTGGATGGATAGAGGGTAAGAAGGATAGATGTAGTGGATGGATGATGGATTGAAAAATGACAGATGATAGATCAGTCGAGATGACTATGGATGCATGGAGAGATAGATATGGATGGATGGTTGCATAGACGGTAGATATGGTGGATGGATGGATGAATAGATGCTAGATACATGATTATGGATGGATAGATAGATATGATGGATGGATGGATATGTAGATGATAGATTGCCGATCGGAAGGATGAATGGATGGAGACGATAGATCTAGGTGGTTATGGATGGATGGATAGTAGATGTGAAGGATACATAGAGGATGCATAGATATGATTGGATGGATGGATGGATGATAGATATGATGGATGGATGGATGGATAGATAGATAATAGAATCGATGGATGGATGGATGAATGATAGATATGATGGATGGATGGATGGATGGATGGATGGATGGATGGATGGATAGACAGATACTTTGGGGGGCTGCAAAGTTGAGTTTTGAAGTCTACTTTCTGAGTATAACCCACAAGTCACAGTGGAGACAGCGGGAGTGTGCAGACCCCTCTTAATCCAGCAAGTCAGCAGCAGCAGCAGAAGAACGTGCAGACAGGAGCCTGTTGTAACAGGCACATTTTGGAATTTACCCCCATGGAATGTAAAGGTCAAGGAGGCGGGCCCCCGGGGGAAACAGGCCTCAGAAGCCTGCATCTGCCACCTTATATTTAGCGTGAACAGGAGCCCTTCTAGGACCCTGCAGTGGGAGCCACTGGCCCGGGGAGGGGAGGACGCTCTGGTCTTTGAGAAGTGAGGTCTGTGTGTTCTGGCCCAGAGCTGCTGCGTGCTGCGCATTTTAATTTCTGCAGACAGCACTGGAGTCTGCACAGGATTTCTTTCAACTGTTGTGTCTCTCCTGGCAACACGCTCTTGGGGGAGCAGGAATTAGAGTTGTTTGGAAGTCCCCATAAACGCCGCCACCACGAGGACGCACTTAGACTGGAAATCACCGTCAATTGAATCTGCCATGAGCATTTCTTCCCCTCCTAGCGGGACACTGTGAAACTGGTCATAGTTGGGGTTTTTTGTTTTGTTTTTTTTTTTGTTTTTTGTTTTTATAGTTGGGTTTTTGTTTTGTTTTGTTTTGTTTTTTGGTTGTTTTTGTTTTTGTTTTGAGTTGAGTGGACATCTGCATCCTGGCTCAGACAGCCGGGCGGTTGCCCACACGTTTTGATGTGTTTGTGTCTCAGATTCAGATATTTGGGGTGAGTTTTTCAGACTTGAATGTAGAGCAAAGCAAAGAGTCTTGGGTATCCATCCAGGCAATATATTTGCAGCATCAGGACATTTTAACCATATTCTGCTTGGCTTTGCCTCATGTGTTGGGTTAGAAAGTGCTCTGTGTGTGTGTTTTAAAAGGAAAAGATGCAGGGGGTGCCTAGGGTGGCTCAGTGATGCACCGTGTGACTCTTGATCTTGGGGTCATGAGTTCGAGCCCCATGTTGGGCAGAAAGATTACTTAAAAACAAAAAAGAAAAAAACAAAACAACAAAAGAAAGGATGTAGATGAAATGTTCCTAGTGAATGTTTATAAAATATGGAACAGCTAATTGGTTCAGACAGAGAGAGCGGTGACCGCCAAGCCTGCCACCTGCTGAAACCCCCCGGGGCTGTGACTCTGGTGTCTTTGTCCACATCCGCAGTGTCTGACCAGGCGTTCGTGACGCTGGCCACCAACGACATCTACTGCCAGGGTGCACTGGTCCTGGGCCAGTCCCTGAGGAACCAGAGGGCGACCAGGAGGCTGGTGGTGCTCATCACCCCACAAGTGTCCAACATGCTCAGGTAAGTCGGGAAGACCCCCACGTTCGCGGACGTCACGGGAAGTGTCGTGGCTCTGGAGCGTCGCTGACACGCTTGTGCGCTCAAGCTCTTATCAAAGCAAGCAGGTCTCGTAGAGGAAGGGAGAGATCGCACGTTGGAAGTCATAGCAGGCCACATGTGCTCCTGCAGGAGGCATGGAGGCATAGCATGGTGCAGAACAGGTTTCTGGTGTGTCCCTGTGTTGGCTGCTTCCTGGGGAAGATGAGTGGAGGTACATCCGGGGGGGCTGTGCCTCGTGTGTGGCTGTTCTGCTGTGGTGGTGACTGTGTGTCTAGGAGCAAAGCACAGCTCTGGGCTTCTCTGGATTGCTCTAGAACACAGAGGCTGGATGCAATCAGTTCGCCCACATGTAGAGATATAACCAAGAGGTGGGACACAGGATGTGGGACATGGCCGTGCATGTGATGAGCATCAGAGAGCACAGCTGTTCAGCCGACCAAGCCGATTCCCGGCTCCTGAGGTCTGGAACACATGGGACACATGATAGCTGTGTGCATGGTAGCGGCATTGCTGTGAGCTTCGGACACAGCTTCATTCATGTGAATCTCACCTTTTCTCTGGGCTTGTGTGTTGTTGGTGCCACTCAGTTGACACGGTGTCCGTAGGAGGAAGCTTCGGAGGCAAGGGACAGGGATGCAAGGGCAGGTTCCTACCATGATGGGGCCATGACATGTCTCATGCAAACGGCTGGGCTCCCGTGGACTGATCTGAAGTCAGGTGGTTCCCAGTGTCCAGGAGCTGCGTGCACTTGGCTTGACATTGCCATGCAGCGCTTGAGATGGGAGGTCAACGATGATTCCAGACTTAGTTGGATAAGGATGCCTGCAGGTTCACGTGTGCGTGCTCGCAAATGCAGACACCTGAGCACATCAGCATCCTGGTTCTGTTGAGCGGGTTGTGCATTCCAGCCTGAGTGTGGGGACGTTCCCATCTGTGGACACACATGGTGGTGTCCCCACATTATCATGAATGGCGTGAGTTACTGGGGAGACCGTCTGTTCCTTCCACATGCCCCCAGGTGAGTGATGTCACCATGGTGGAACCTTGTGCATGGAGAATTCATGAATTTGCAGCTTCTGGAGGCTGGTCCAGATGCCTGCACTTTGGAAGGTGTGCAGTTTGCCACAAGGAAATGCAAGCATTGGTAGGAGAGGTTGTGATAGCAGCGTGGGCATGAGGGTCTTCCAGTTTGTCCTCGGCTGTGCGCATGGTGGACAGGGCCATGGCGCTCATGTGCAGAGAGAGCCTGGAAGGGTCATGGCCTTTCCTCCTCATGGGAGGTCAGAGGAGGCGTTCTTGGAGCCAGGGTTTGGCAGGCGAGAGTCAAGCTCTGGCTGACCAGCACCTAAGAACATGGGGAGGCTCGGAGTTTGCAGAAGGAGTGATGTCAGGTTAGCTCTCGGGGCTGAGATCTGAGAGGCCAGCTGTGATCAGGACTAGGTAGTGTGAGGGGAGGAGGAGAACCCAGAGTGAACTGAAAGTGGTGTGGCTGTGAGCTGAGGAAATGTTTGCAGTCAAGAAAAGTCACTAAAAAAAAAATAGTTCAACTTCTTAGAGACCCCGTTATATGCAGTCGGCCCTGCAGACTTGCGTAGACTCGTTGTTGTGGAAGACGTCAAAGACTTCCCGGTGTGTGAGCAGAAGTTAGTAGAGTAGGAAGCTTTAAAGGAGACCTGGCCCTGCTGCAGAGCTGAGAGCAAGTGAAATGAGCTCCATCAACAACGATATACTTGAAGAAAATTTCCCAAGGTGAAGAAATACCAGAGAAAATGGGTATCGCCAAGGCATGAGGGAAGCAAATGAAGACCCCACCTGTAGATATCTACACATCGAGGACTTACTCGTTACTGCTGCAGTGATAGAGGTTTCTGGATACACCCAAGAACCCACGTGGCCAAGTTTATCGGTCATCGGCACCATGGTTGGAAGTGATTGTGAAGCATGTAGGTGCTCAGGGGCTTTGCTACTGAAAAAAAAATGGCATCTTCTGGCCAAACGTTACATCAAAACACAGAACTTAACGAGAAAGTTCTTTCTGGCAGGACAACGAGGTGAGGAAAGACCTAGTACGGAGGGTGAATCACTGTTGTAAGTATATTTATGAAACTGGGCACAGTGAAAAGGGACCGGGTTATCTGATTTATGAATTTTTTTATTTTTAAAAATGTATTTAAATTCAATCAATTAATATAGAATGTATTATTAGTTTCAGAGGTAGAGGTCAGTGACTCATCAGTTGCGCATAACACACAGTGCTCATCGCGTCACGTGCCTCCTTCATGCCCATCACCCAGTTACCCCAGCTCCCCACCCGTCTCCCCTCCACCCACCCTCATGGGGGGTGATTAAGAGTCTCTTATGGTTTGTCTCCCTCTCTGATTGCATCTTGTTTTCTTTCCCTCTCTTCCCCATGCCCCCCTGTTTTGTTTCTTAAATTCCACATGAGTGAGATCATATAATTGTCTTTCTCTGATTGATTATTTCACTCAGCACAATACTCTCCCGTTCCGTCCACATCATTGCAAATTTCTGGATTTCATTCTTTCTAATGGCTGAGTACTATTTCATTGTCTATATATCACATCTTCTTTTTTTATTTTTATTTTTATTTTTATTTTTATTTTTATTTTTTTACACCACATCTTCTTTATCTGTCGTCTGTTGATGGACATTAGGGCTCTTTCACATTTTGGCTAGTGTGGACATGGATGCTGTGAACATTGGGGTCCAAGTGCCCATTCAAATCACTATGTTTGTATCCTTTGGATAAATACCCAGTAGCACAATTGCTGAGTCCTAGGGTATTTCTATTTTTAACTTTTTGAGGAACCCCCGCATCCTGTTCTCCGGAGCAGCTGCACCAGTTTGCATTCCCACCAAGAGCCTAAGAGGATTCCCCTTTCTCTGCATCCTCACCAACATCTGTCATTTCCTGACTTACTGATATATTTTTTATTTTTTTAAGTTTTTATTTTTATTTTTTTTTTAAGTTTTTATTTAAATTCCAGTTAGTTGACATACGGTGTAATAGTACTTTCAGGCATACAGTGTAGTGATTCAACACTTGCTTATGTCGCCCAGTGCTCATCACGGCAGGTGCACTCCTTCATCCCCATCACCTGCTTAACCCATCCATTCGCCCACCTCCCCTACCTGACATATTTGTTTAGGAAACGATGGACAGAGTCACTGCATCACGTGTAGGAGAAAGGAAAGGCAGAAATGATCGTATGGTTTCCCGAGTGTAAGGATCCAGGCGAGAGACACTCTGCATAATAAAGTGGAGAATTCCTATTTCAAGGAATAGGATATGTGCTCAAGATCCCTTATGCACCAATGATCACCATATACAGCATGTAAAACAAAAAACCAAAACCTATTTGATACACAGGCAAATGCAAAAAAAATGGTAGAGGGAGAGTCTTTTTTATATAGTTTTCCTAAGTTTAAATCAAAAGGCAGACACGTGAGTAAATTGATGTAATGAATAATGCATGAGGTATCTCTTAAATGCTGTGCATTATGTAAACAGTGATCTTTGTTCTCATCAGTATGGACCACTTAGAAAAATTGATTTTATACTCATTTTTAAAATATGAATATATATATAAAATCAATATATAAAAATTGATTTTATACTCATGGTACAAGGAGGCATTTAATGTGTCGGTTGGAGCAGGAATTAAATGTTATGATCTCTGACTATAATGTAATAAACGTAGGCATTAAGAGCAAAACAAATTTAAAAACTGCATTACCCTCGGACATTTTAAATCAGAAATTCTCTCCTAAACACTTCATGGCTTGACAAATCAAAGCTTGAATTCTATAGTGCTTAAAAAATATTAGCAATATGAATGCTACCTATACAAACCAAAGGGGAAAGCTGGAATCACTCCAGAGAGAAACACTAAAATCAGCGAAGAAATCAAATACCGAGTTCAAATAATTTCTAAATTAAAACAAACGAAAAATATGTAAGGCAAACAATACAAAAAAGCAATGAAGAAATTATCCAGTTTGAAAAGCTTTTAAATTAAAACAAACAGATAAAAAATACATTAGGCAGACAATACAAAAATTGAAATCGGCAAAGAAGTTATCCAGTTGGGAAAAAAATTATTTTTATTTATTTATTTTATTTTATTTTTTATATAAATTTATTTTTTATTGGTGTTCAATTTGCCAACATATAGAATAACACCCAGTGCTCATCCCATCAAGTGCCCCCCTCAGTGCCCGTCACCCAGTCACCCCCACCCCCACCCACCTCCCCTTCCACCCCCCCTAGCTCATTTCCCAGAGTTAGGAGTCTCATGTTCCCTTTCTGATAGGAAAAAAAAAATTTAAATAAAACAAACAAAAAATCCGTAAGGCAAGAAGGGAGAGATTCATTAAAAACTAAAAACTGGGAACAGGAAACAAATCTAACTTCTGGATTATTTAGAAAGTAAATTAAGACTACAGAAAACATAAATACCCAAAACTAAAATGAAAAAGTAGTTATTTGCATGCAATTTGAATTTTATTTTATTTATTTTTTTTTATAAATTAATTTTTATTGGTGTTCAGTTTACTAACATACAGAATAACACCCAGTGCTCATCCCGTCAAGTGTACCCCTCAGTGCCCGTCACCCATTTACCCCCACCCCCCGCCCTCCTCCCCTTCCACCACCCCTAGTTCATTTCCCAGAGTTAGAAGTCTTTATGTTCTGTCTCCCTTTCTGATATTTCTCACACATTTCTTCTCCCTTCCCTTATATTCCCTTTCACTATTATTCATATTCCCCAAATGAATGAGAACATACACTGTTTGTCCTTCTCCGGTTACTGTGGCCAAGTTCAAAAGGGTGTTGCCTGAGTTCTCCTCTGGGATTTTGATGGAATCTTGTCTCACATTTAGATCTTTCATCTATTTTGAGTTTATCTTTGTGTATGGTGCAAGAGAGTGGTCCAGTTTCATTCTTCTGCATGTGGATGTCCAATTTTCCCAGCACCATTTATTGAAGAGACTGTCTTTCTTCCAGTGGATCGTCTTTCCTCCTTTATCGTATATTAGTTGAGCATAAAGTTCAGGGTCCACTTCTGGGTTCTCTGTTCTGTTCCATTGATCTATGTGTCTGTTTTTGTGCCAGTACCACACTGTCTTGATGAACACAGCTTTGTAGTACAACCTGAAATCTGGCATTGTGATGCCCCCAGATATGGTTTTCTTTTTTAAAATTCCCCTGGCTGTTTGGGGTCTTTTCTGATTCCACACAAATCTTACAATAATTTGTTCTAAGTCTCTGAAGAAAGTCCATGGTATTTTGATAGGGATTGCATTGTACGTGTAAATTGCCCTGGGTAACATTGACATTTTCACAATATTAATTCTGCCAATCCATGAGCATGGAATATTTTTCCATCTCTTTGTGTCTTCCTCAATCTCTCTCAGAAGTGTTCTATAGTTTTTAGGGTATTTTTTGAGAACCATTTGAATGGTAAATGGTTCTCTAACCTTTTATTTTCAGGTTGTAGGTGTCCTTCTGTCTAATATGAGTCTCTTGTAGACAGCAAATAGATGGGTCCTGCTTTTTTATCCAGTCTGAAACCCTGTGCCTTTTGATGGGGTCATTAAGCCCATTCACGTTCAGAGTTACTATTGACAGATATGAGTTTAGTGTCATCATGATATCTATTTAGTCCTTGTTTTTGTGGATTGTTCCACTGAACTTCTTCTTAAAGGGGAGTTTTAAGAGTCCCCCTTAAAATTTCTTGCAGAGCTGGTTTGGAGGTCACATATTCTTTCAGTTCCTGCCTGTCTTGGAAGCTCTTTATATCCCCTTCCGTTTTGAATGAGAGCCTTGCTGGATAGAGTATTCTTGGTTGCATGTTCTTCTCATTTAGGACCCTGAATATATCCTGCCAGCCCTTTCTGGCCTGCCAGGTCTCTGTGGAGAGGTCTGCTGTTACCCTAATACTCCTCCCCATGAAAGTCAGGGACTTCTTGTCTCTTGCTGCTTTAAGGATCTTCTCTTTATCTTTGGAATTTGCAAGCTTCACTATTAGATGTCGAGGTGTTGAACGGTTTTTATTGATTTTAGGGGGGGATCTCTCTATTTCCTGGAAGAAAAACCTACGTTTAATTGGGGTTCCCGAGGGCGCCGAAAGGGCCAGAGGGCCAGAATATGTATTTGAACAAATCCTAGCTGAAAACTTTCCCAATCTGGGAAGGGAAACAGGCATTCAGATCCAGGCAATTTGAATTTTAAAAGCAAATGGGACACAGAGCACTTTGCGGGTAACGGGTAACGTTGACAAAATGCTTGATCCTTCTAGGGAAACTCGCATGACCCCACGCTGAGACTAGAAGGCATAGGATACACTGCTAGCGAGTAGCCCAGGGTGGGAAATAGAGAATGGTATCAAAGGCTTATCTGGTAGAAGGTTCTGAGCCCGGGTGGTTTATAAAGGACGTTCTGTTACATTGGCCACAATGGATGAATTTCCGTGTGATAGGAGCTATCTCAGAGCTTCGGAAAAAAATGAGTGTGTTCATTTATTTGAAGAAACTGCCCTAATCTTGATACCCAAACGTGATTTACAGGTTTGGTTGTGTTTTACCTAGAGACCAAAAAAAAAAAAAAAAAAAAAAGCCACCAAATACACAACACCAACCGGACGGCTCCATATGTGTCGTAGAGAAATGATTGGTGCCCGAAGGAAGACAGCTCATGAGCGCAGTGTAATTCATCCATATATCAGAGAAAGGCAATGATATGGTCCTTTTAATGTAAAGCTAATGTACCAAGATGAATTCAGGTAGATTATGAGTATAGACGGGACTTTTTTTTTTTTTTAGGTTTTGTGATAATCTGTTTTTTAATTTATTTTTATTTTTTTATTATTTATTTATTTTTTATTGGAGTTCAATTTGCCAACATATAGCATAACACCCAGTGCTCATCCCATCAAGTGCCCCCCTCACTGCCCGTCACCCAGTCACCCCCAACCCCACGCCCACCTCCCCTTCCACCACCCCTAGTTCGTTTCCCAGAGTTAGGAGTCTGTTTGTCCTTCTCCGATTGACTTATTTCACTCAGCGTAATACCCTCCAGTTCCATCCGCGTCGAAGCAAATGGTGGGTATTTGTCGTTTCTAATGGCTGAGGAATATCCCATTGTATCCATAGACCACAGCTTCTTTATCCATTCATCTTCCGATGGACACCGAGGCTCCTTCCACAGTTGGGCTATTCTGGACATTGCTGCTAGAAACATCGGGGTGCAGGTGTCCTAGATGGAACATTTTTAAGGCAAAGAGAAATCTTAGAAGTCAGTAGATGAAGGTGTCTCAGCCTGGACACTATTGACATGTGGGGCATCCTGGGCACTGTAGGGCATTGACCAGTGTTCCTGGTCTCTACCCACCATATGCCAGTAGGATCACCACCTACAAGTCCTCCTTGCCGTTGTGATAAGGAAAAACTGTCTCCAGGCACTGACATGGATAGATATTTCATTCATCTGAATGTGGAGAAAACCGTCTTAAATTAAAGCAAAGGTGGACATCGGGACTGTGATAGGCCAGAAATACCATGTGTAAAAGTAAAAAGAGTAAAAGATCAAACGAATAAACTAAGGAACACATTTACAAAATGCACAGTGGAGAAGAGGCTTGTTCAAAAACACTATTCAAATAATTATTACAATCAGGCCTCACAAATGGACGGATGGACGTAACCATGTCGGACGGTACGTCTTTGGGGGATCTTTACAACCAGCTAGGTTGGCAGTGGTGTTTGTTAATGTTGGTATTTTAGGGGGCAGACCTTCGCCTTTGACATCAAGTGACATCATCAGACCAGAGGCAAATTGGTTATAACCCATCCCCCCAAGAAGCATTTTAACTTAATCGATGCATAAAATGCATTTCCTCTTGCCAAAGATGAGCTCTTCGGGCCCCAGAGAGAAACACATTGAGCTGCAGTGACATCCACCTGCGTCTAGAGCCTTGACCTTCAGAGTCAGACCAGAGGTTCCAGCAGACACAGAGCTGGGAAAGCTGACCCTGATGTGGACACACGTCCTTATGTGTCTCGCTTGGGACCAAGACGGGAAACACGAGGTCTTTCTTGGTTGCCTGTTGTCCCATCAGTCCCCCTGGTGATTGGGGGCAGTCATATATATATATATATTTTTTTGGTAGAACTGTCCTGATAAAACCAAAAGGATCCCAGAAGAGCGCATGATTCCCTCCTCCGTTCCTGTCTCATCAGGGTCAGTAAAAGCTGTCCGCACTCACTTTCTTCAATCTTCTGGTCCACTCACGATGAACTGTAACATCGAAGAATCCTGAGAAGGTTCAGTGTTGCAGAACCAGTTCGGTTTTCTAGGACCCATTATAGGCTTCGCAACCATTGGGAAGGCTGAGGAACAGTGCCCTGTGGTCCAGTGACAAACAGTGACAGGTGACCGTAAGCGAGCAAGGCTGTGGGTGTGGATGCCGACCACCACTGTGCTCTTCCGGGCTGTGGGCTGTGTGGTCCAAGTGCAGAGTGGGGTAATCTCTCCTGCAAAGAAACAAAGCCAGGAGCATATGCTCAGAGCTTCAAACAGATTGTAGTCTTGAAACTGAATTCCAAGTCCAGGCACTTATTTTGAGAAGACAGGCAGCGCTGAACAAAGGGATTTAAGGCCCAACGTCACAGTCTATTTGTAGCAGCAAGGAGTGGGATTTGTTTGGCCCGCCACACCCCCGCTCCCGGATCTTGATACAACCCTAAGGATGCCATAAATTCCATAAATAATCGGGTTAAAAATAAGGGGAAAACTTGGAGATGAAATAGTACTTTCTCAGAGATGTAGGTACTTTCAGTACCGTTCGATGAAAAAGCACAGAAAAACGTAAGGCACAAGCCCACAAGCCAGTCTGGGCTACAACGGACAGGCCCTGGAAGCCCCAACACCTGCCTAACAATGAAGTTTCAAAAAAGAGCAAAAGAGAGAATGGACTGTGGGAAATAACTCCCCTCCTGTTTCGGCTGTGAGAATGCCCCGTGAGCGTCGAGCAGAATGAGTGAAGGCAGGCGTTGATACCGAGGGGTGGCATTCCAGAGCCCCAAGACCCGAGAAAGGTGCTAAAAGCACTTCAGCATCAGTCGAGTTGAGCCGGCTGATGTCTCCAATTTTCTGGAGCAAAATAATTTCACGTGTGTGTCTAGGAAAGTTATAGTTGATGGACAGTATCACGGTAGTTTCGAGTGTTCGACGCGGTGATTCAATATTCTGTGTGCTACAAAACGTTCACCACATCAAGTACGGTCACCGTACAAAATTCTGACAGTATGATTGACTATGTTCCCTGTGTGCTGTACTCGTCATCTCTGTGATTATTCACTTTTTTTTTTATTTTATTTATGATAGTCACGGAGAGAGAGAGAGAGAGAGGCAGAGACACAGGCAGAGGGAGAAGCAGGCTCCATGCACCGGGAGCCCGATGTGGGATTCGATCCCGGGTCTCCAGGATCGCGCCCTGGGCCAAAGGCAGGCGCCAAACCGCTGCGCCACCCAGGGATCCCGATTATTCACTTTTTAACGACAAGCTTGTACCTCTTTTTTTTTTTTTTTTTTTTTTTTTTTTATGATAGTCACACACAGAGAGAGAGAGAGGCAGAGACACAGGCAGAGGGAGAAGCAGGCTCCATGCACCGGGAGCCGACGTGGGACTCGATCCCGGGTCTCCAGAATCGCGCCCTGGGCCAAAGGCAGGCGCCAAACCGCTGCGCCACCCAGGGATCCCCAAGCTTGTACCTCTTGATCCCTGTCACCTATTTCACCCGTTTCCCCACCACCCTTCCAGGGCGAGGTGGTTCGGGAGGGGGGCGGGCAACGCACAAAGTAATTTTGGAAGGAGATCTCTGTGTTCAGCCAAGTTAGTGCCATTCGAAAGCAAATTAAAGATGTTCCTAATCCGTAAGAGCTTGAAAATGTTACCCCTCAAAGATGTTCGGGAACAAAATGACTTGAGGATGTAGTCCAGCAAAGTGAAATGTGAATCCAAGGAAGATCCTGTAACAAAGACGCAGCTCTAAGCGAATAAGTGAGTGAAACTCAGAGTTAATTGTAAAAGGATTGAGGCATAATTGTGGAAATGATCTGGGATTTGCACTCCACACCGAGGTGATCGGTGGTGGCAGCGGGGTGAAGATACACAGGCTGTCTTTATATTCGATCAAAAATATAAGTTTAGATTCGTGTGCTGCCAGCTTGAGGGTGGAAACCACCAGAACACTGGAAAGGATGTGTACAACTTCCTGAGCATTAGTGGCAAATGTGTTGAATGGAAGCAAAAAAAAAAAAAAAAATCTAATCCAAGCAATGGAGGGTGAAAAGGAATTACGAAGACAGAGAAAGTATGATAACTGTTTAAAAAAAATAAGGAAAGGGATCCCTGGGTGGCGCAGCGGTTTGGCGCCTGCCTTTTTGGCCCAGGACGCGATCCTGGAGACCCAGGATCCAGTCTCACGTCGGGCTCCCGGTGCATGGAGCCTGCTTCTCCCTCTGCCTGTGTCTCTGCCTCTCTCTCTCTGTCTCTCTGTGACTATCGTAAATAAATTTTAAAAAATTAAAAAAGGAAAAAAAACCTGTAGGATTCCATTTGAGTAGATCAATGATCATACTAAAGGTAAAGGCATTAAAACTCTTCTAAGGGAGAGAGAGACGTTTGTCGTAGCAAAATAAGCGGAAAAGGCCAGCCCTTCCCTGGACGTGTACAGGAGGCACCTTCGACCACCACACAAAATGTTGAAAGTAAAAGATGCGTTCGATGTGATTATATGACTCGGTTCCCACGCAGGGCCCCACATCGCGTTAGTTAGCATGTCTGCCCTGTGACTTCCCATCCATCTATGTAACACTTCCTCCTTCTTTCCTTACGTGTCGTGATCCGGACATTTTCGAACGGTACTAGTCATTTGTTTCATGGAATTCTTTCGGCTTGTTTTGGTCCCATATTTTCTCGTTAGCCGACTGAGGTTATAAGTTTTTGGCAAAAAAAAAAAAAAAAAAAAAAAAGTCCACAGGGGTGGTGTACCTTTTTCAGGGCATCCTTTTGAGGAGTATGTGATGTTGCTGTGTCTTGTCCCTGGTGATATTAACCTTGAAAACATGGATGAGGGGATCCCTGGGTGGCGCAGCGGTTTGGCGCCTTCCCTTGGCCCAGGGTGCAATCCTGGAGACCCGGGATCGAATCCCACGTCGGGCTTCCGGTGCATGGAGCCTGCTTCTCCCTCTGCCTGTGTCTCTGCCTCTCTCTCTCTGTGACTATCATAAATAAATAAAAAATTAAAAAAAAAGAAAACATGGATGAGGTACTACCTGTGCGGTTATGATTTTTGTAACTGATAGTTACCTTGGGGGAGTTGCTTTCGTCCTATGAAAACGTGCTGTTTCTTCTTAAAACCTTTACCCCTTGATTTTAGCATCCACCAGTGAACAGTGTCGGCTACAGTTATTACTGTGGTGTTAGCCAAAGGGTGATTTTAAGAAATATTTTATTTAAGTTCAATTTGTGTAACACTCAGTGCTCATCCCATCAACCCAATGATGATTTTCTATTTCCCTCATTCCTAATGTGTTTAGAATTTGGAATCCTTCTGTAAGGAATTGCTGTTCCTTCTTCCCCATTTACTTATTTATTCAATTAATAAGTATTAGTATGGATGTTAGGTTGGTTTTAGATTAGATTACTATTACATATGTATGGGGACGCCTGGGTGGTTCAGTGGTTGAGCATCTGCCTTCAGCTCAGGGCGAGATCCCGGGGTCAGGGATGGGGTCTGGGATCGAGTCCCACGTCAGGCTCCCTGCATGGATCCTGCTTCTCCCTCTGCCTGTGTCTCTGCCTCTCTCTTTGTCTCTCTCATGAATGAATAAATAAAATCTTAAAAAAATATTCCTTGAATATTCATTTTATACTTTGGGTTTCCTATTTGTTTCCTTGTTCAAATCCTGATCGTCACCCTGTATCCTTTTGATGTGCCTGCATCTTTTTTCTGGCTTTTCCTCAATTTTTTTTTTTTTTTGTCATCACAAGATATTCCAGCCTATGATAAAGTAGAATTGAAGCAAAAAAAAAAAAAGAATATATATATATATATATATATATATATAATAGAACTGAAATTTTCAAACAATGCCTAAATATGAAAGAAAATAAAAGTCCTATAAAATTCCTTATTTTCTGTAATGAATATTTTCTTATTTTTGAGCCTTTTTTTTCCTCACATGAAGAAACTTTGATAGTGTCATAAAAGAAACCTTACTTTTAGTTAAAAATAGTTTAATCTTTACAGAGTTACTCAGGTTGGTTTTTTTGTTTGTTTGTTTGTTTGGTTGGTTGGTTTTTTTTGATGGTGGTGGTGGTACATATATATATATATATATTATATATAATGGAACACAGGAAAATTTCATTTTGAGAAAAGGTACAGTCTTCCAAAATTTGAGTCCTGAACTTGTATGCTATTAACAATGTAGGTTGTGAATACATAAAATAAAAGCTGATGGAGATCGTAGTGGACATCTGTCAGTTTCTACTGGCTCAGCATTCATCCCAAGGCCCGTGCATTTTTGAAAGAGAAATACCTTTCTGAGGGATGACTGGAATCAGCCTACCTAACACAGTTAGGTATAGGGGTCAAGATCTTCAAGTTTGCATAAGATTTAAGGATGAGCAGAACGGATGCAAAGCTCCATGGGAAGATTGTGCTGAGTTTGATGGGATCTTGGATGCACGCTTCACGTCTGTATGAAGCAAAGGGGACAGCACGTCCTGTGTGTTGAATGTTCCCTTGGTCTCCTAGTACTTGGTGCTATGTCTTTTCCAGGGTTATCCTCTCCAAGGTGTTTGATGAAGTAATCGAGGTAAACCTGATAGACAGTGCAGACTACATCCACCTGGCCTTTCTGAAGAGGCCTGAGCTTGGGGTCACCCTCACCAAGCTTCACTGTTGGACCCTCACCCATTACAGCAAGTGTGTCTTCCTGGATGCAGATACTTTGGTGAGTACAGAGGGATAATGAGGACCTGATACTCCACTTGGTGAGGAACCCTTCAAGGACATTGCCTTCCCCTTTTTAAGCAGGCTGCTGATTCCTACAGGTGGATTCCCACCAGGTAACATGCATCTGTATCACCAGCATTGACCAAAATTAGATATGACATAGCACTAGCACTGCTGTAACCCTGCCCCCGAGGCTACAGGACTCGAAGGCTTGCTCCTTCCCTAGGAGGGGTTTATAATCACGTGATGTCATCTGCACAAAATAGAATAATTAGAAAAAATATTTTGCCTTGGTTGCCTATTGAGTTACATAGTTCTGATTGGACTGGTGCACCTGGCTTCTTAGGCTGTGGCGTCCTCCGTGTGTCATTTGGGGTAGTGGCCTACGGTGTAGGAACCAATGACGACGACTCTGAAAAACAGCCATTGGAAAGTTGAGATGGGAAATGACGCATCCGTTCTAGATTGTCTTGGTTGTGTCAAAGCGGCTCTCTAGGAAGATGGAGAGGTTCGGAGGAAAGTGAGGCCAGTAACGCAGTTGGAGGCACATTTTCTTTGTTCCAAACAGAGCACAATTTAGCAAGGCGGCAGGTGTCGGAGGGGGTCTGGCGTCAGTAGTCAAGTTCTAGAAGGCAACTGATTGCATCATACCGACTTGCAGGCCTCTCCACGTGTGCATTTTCAGAGGTTTGTTGGTCACGTTTGCTAGATTAAAGAGGATACACAGTCAGGCGAGCTCGCTAGAGGATTTTAAGAACTTTGAGAAAATAGTTTCGGAGACGCTGTTAGTTCCATCAGTCGAAATAAACCGGAGGGCAATCTTAGGGTCTCTCCTCCTCCTAAAGCAAGCCTTAGAGGAAGAGTCAGCCCCCAAAATGGGCACAGGTTTCCAATCACTACACGTTGGCCACCCTCGGGTTCCTGCTGCATTTGTCACCTGCATCCCGGAGGTAAGAGACGTGACGCTACGGGTTCCCCATGCTCTGCTCGGCCAGGTGCTATCCAACATCGACGAGCTGTTTGATAGGACAGAGTTTTCTGCAGCCCCCGACCCCGGATGGCCGGATTGCTTCAATAGCGGGGTGTTTGTCTTCCAACCGTCTCTCGAGACGCATGGCCTCTTGCTGCAGCACGCCACCGACCACGGCAGCTTTGACGGTGAGCGACGGGATGCTGGAGGTGGGTGGGAGGGGAGGGGGCCGTTTCCAGCGCCCATACCCCTGCCTCATCCTCACTCCCCCTGGATATGGGAGTGGCACTAATCGGTTAAAGAGGGAGTGGGAGCATGAGGACGGACCGGGTGGGAGGGATAAGTGAAGGCGACAGACAAACCCATTGAGGGAAATATCCTCAGTGAGTAAGAAGAATGATTCCGCAATCCTGACCATACAGAAGTAGGTAGGCGAACCTTTCTCTAAAGACCCGGTAATAGAGGTTTTTCAGCATCACAAGCCATCCGATCTCTGGGGCAGATATTTAACCCTGTAGTCGTAGAGCGAAAGCAGCAACCGACAAGGCTTCAATGACTATGGCTGTGTTCCTGTAAAACCTTATTAACAAAAACGGATGCCAGCGTCCTTTGACCAGCCCCTGACGTAGAATAAAGTCAAGCGAGCCACGAGAAGCCGATATTTGGCTTGATTGCGCGTTAGTAGATGCGGAAAATGCTAGAATTGTCGTCACAAAAAGGAAACAGTACAGCGACCAAGAATCGTCTCTGGGTGAGGGCGAGGAGTTGCCCACCAGGCAGACACGGTTGGGGAAAGCAGTGTGGCTACCAGATAAAATTCATCACGGGAGGAATGGAGAATTTTGGAGACAATGCGAGGGTATGATTATCAAAGGTTTGGGTTATGAGTAGAGAATTTTGGAGAGAATATGCACTGTTAAAGTTAATGATATGGGTGATCGATTCTTTTTGAGACAAACGATCCTATTGTAATGGGCTTGGAGAAAAGAAGTACGACGGGACCGCACGTGCGGCTGTGTATTTTAAGCCCTTCAGACACGTCTTGAATTCCTTGGAAGCGCTGGACCATGCGTGATTAACCTCCTTGGGTGTACGTTCACCATTTAGGGGCAGATCAAGGCTTATTGAATAGCTTCTTCAGTAGCTGGTCGACAGCAGACATCCACAAGCACTTACCGTTCATCTATAACTTGAGCAGTAACACGGCGTACACCTACAGCCCCGCTTTCAAGCGGTAAGTTCTCCACTTTCTAGATCCTTCCATGCCTGGTGCCTTCCAGCAACCCTGTCTCTAGAATCCTCATCACCCTTTGGCATGTGGGACAAAAACAAATTAGATCATCCCTCTCTTTGCCTCTTGCTTTAAATTATAGGTAGTCAAGGCAGTGAGGCTTAATGGTTGTGGTTCCCAAAGTGTGGCCTAAGGAACCCCCGACGGGTTCTCCACAATTCTTTCAAATGTCTGCGGAGTCTAGATGACTTAAAAAAGTTATTCTAAGATGTCATTTTTTTTCTTCTCTTCTCAATTTTTTTTTTCTGTAAGTATACAGGGGGATTTTACAGGAATTCCATGACGTGGTAAAATAACACACTAAAAATTAAAAAAAAAAAAAAAAGAACCACGCACTAAATGCAGATGCAGATAAGAGAAAGCAGCCATCTCCTCTTGGGATGGTCAGCATCATTCTTTGGAGAATTGCTTTTCGAAAATACAATTATTTTTCACGGAAAAGTATGAAATGAGCGTCAGCATCTCGTGAGCGGATTGATTTCTAACGAATTGGTTAAATCTGTCTTCAGATTTCTCAGCTTTGTTGTCTGTGACGGTAAATGCATACAGATAGGATCCACGTGAACAAAGCTCAAGTCTCGGTCCTCAGTGTGTTTTAAGAATGTCAAGAAGAAAAAAAAAATTAAAAAAAAAAAAAGAATGTCAAGAAGTCTTAGGACCAAAACATTTGAGATTCGCTGCTGTGGGTGATGTTGTTATAAACAAAAGTGGAAAGTTTGAGCAGAATCTAGGGAAAGAAAAATTCTAAAAGCATGTATTTTTAACAGCGAACATATTGCCTCCAAGGAGCAGAAATGCGTCCTTGGGGAGTGAAAACATCCTATTTTTTCTGATGTATAAAGCAGAGATGTACATACAGAATGCAGATACACAGTTCAAATTTCATGGGAAGATGATTATGGGAAAAAAATGTTTAAAGACGTTGAGAGGAGAAAATTCACAATCTTGTAAGAGAACCCAGTTTTTTTTTTTAATTTTTTAAAATTTATTTATGATAGCTACAGAGAGAGAGAGAGAGAGAGAGAGGCAGAGACACAGGCAGAGGGAGAAGCAGGCTCCATGCACCGGGAGCCCGATGTGGGATTCGATCCCGGGTCTCCAGGATCGCGCCCTGGGCCAAAGGCAGGCGCCAAACCGCTGCGCCACCCAGGGATTCCCAGTTTTCTTGTTTGTAGCTAGTGTTGTCTACCGTAAAAGCGATTTTTTGGGGGAGGGTCCCTGTTGTTTTAAGATGATGTTTTGGCGTGGATGGAACTGGAGGGTATGATGCTGAGTGAAATGAGTCAATCGGAGAAGGACAAACAGTGTATGTTCTCATTCATTTGGGGAATATGAATAATAGTGAAAGGGAATATAAGGGAAGGGAGAAGAAATGTGTGGGAAATATCAGAAAGGGAGACAGAACATAAAGACTCCTAACTCTGGGAAAGGAACTAGGGGTGGTGGAAGGGGAGGAGGGCGGGGGGTGGGGGTGACTGGGTGGCGGGCACTGAGGGGGGCACTTGACGGGATGAGCACTGGGTGTTATGTTATATCTTGGCAAATTGAACACCAATAAAAAATAAATTTATTATTAAGAAAATAATAATGAGGAGATCCAATATTAGACAAGGAGGTCTGTACTGATGCCTGACGTCCATTGGCCTTTGTGCTTATATCTGTGAATGATTAATAAATACTAATAATGCTGTAATGCAAAAAAAAAAAGACGATGTTTTGGGCTATCTACCATAATGTTTATCTTTATAAGACTCTTGATTTAGTCTTCTGGTTTGAGGATTCCCTCAAATGGGTTTGAGGATTCCCAATAGTTTATGGTGAAGTTTCTTGGTAGATAGAAAGCAAAATACTCCAAAAGTTGATCGTTTATTTTTTTTAAAGATTTATTTATTTGTTCATATAGACATAGAGAGAGAGAGAGAGAGGCAGAGATACAGGAGGAGGGAGAAGCAGGCTCCATGCTGGGAGCCCGACACGGGACTCGATCCCGGGACTCCAGGATCGCGCCCTGGGCCAAAGGCAGGCGCTAAACCGCTGAGCCACCCAGGGATCCCCAAAAGTTCATTGTTTAAAAAAAATTAAGGAAAATTACCACCCGGTCCACCTAGTAGCGTTGAGACAAGTGTCCATGTACTGCTTTCTTTGATGTGTCTGGTGGTTGTGGGGTGCCTCCTGCATGCGTGTGATCACTTCCACGTGCAAAGTAGATTGTTTTGTGTTTCTTCCTCAGATTTGGCTCGAGTGTGAAGGTCGTCCACTTTTTGGGGCCCACGAAGCCCTGGAACTACAAGTACAACCCCCAGACTGGCTCGGTTTTGGAGGAGGGCTCCGGGTTGGCCAACCAGCACCAGACATCCTTCCTTAACCTCTGGTGGAAAATCTACCAGCACAGCATCCTGCCCCTTTACGAAAGCTTCCGGGATGAAGAAGAACACGCATCTCCGGGACACACCGTAAGCCAGCGACACCCTCTAAAAGCAAGAGTTGAGGACGGGCATAGGCTCTGCGCGATCGGTACCCGGTGTACTTACTCGGAACGCTCCCTTCTGTTTGAACATGCCGTATTTCATAGAGGACGCCGAAGATACAGACACCCTGGTCTGGTTTTTTTTTTTTTTTTTTTTTTTCTGGCTCTAAATCATGAATGTTTAATGGGCCAAAATGTTGGTGTGATTTAGAGGGTTCGTGCATAAATAGATTATTTCAGTTGGCCGCCTTCATCAGGGAAAGAGCCACTTGCAGCTAAGTGGCTGCGGGTGATTGATTGCCATGTTGTTCTAGGAGATTCTTGCCAATTTACATCATCAATTCAAGTGGCTTTTGGAGGACGTTGCTCAAGAGGATTTTTGAAACCGTTGATTGAGACCAATTTGGTTTTTTCAGAATGTAATGGTAACCCTCCATGCACTCAATAGTCCCGTTTGTGCAGCCACCTGCCGCGCAGAAGGCTTCTTGAAATTCGGTCCCAGGAAAGGTTATTACCTGATCGTTATTTACCCCAGCGCGTGTGTTAGTACCATGCGGCCAAACTGAAAAGAATCCATACAAATTGAAAATAATCTCTGCCACGGTTTTTGTTTGCTGGAACTAGGGGCTGCTTCTCTCTGGAAGGACTGAGTTTCTCTGATCATTTCACACGAGGGAATAGGAGTTTATTTGTGTTTGTGTTGCCACTTATTTCCTGCCAGGTGGTTTGCAAGGTGTCACAGTTTTACGGGGAGGAAGAAAAGAGGTGGAGTCGGGTGGTTCTGAGGAATAAGTCTAGGACACGTGACCCATGTGGTGGTTCTTGCCAGAATGGTGGCAACTTCCTGCAGGACCACCTGTCACCTGTTTTATTACCTTTGTGAGTTGTCCCATGGCCACGAACCCTACGGCCCCGGGGGTCTCTGTGTCGGTCCTGCGGCACGGGAGTGCTTGCTTTTGTTTCCAGAGTGTCGGACCCTGGCCCAGAAGATTTATAGGTTGTTGATAGGTTCTCAGGGCCTGGTTTTGTAAGTCTGTGTGCATTCCTTGGGTGAGCTTATGTTTACTGAGTGCCGACGATTGATAGGGTTGGGGAGCACTGGCCTCATAGAGGACTGGACGGGTCCTGGGGTCTCCAGGGCAGCCAGAGAGTTAAAAAGATGTAAGGAGGACTTACCGGATGCATCCCTCTTTGTGCAGGCTGGTGTCGAGGAGCTGGGTGCAATATCAGCAGTGGGGTCCAGCCAGCCTTGGCTTGCTGAGGGCCCTGTGGAGCAGACCGTGGTCACGGATGACACCCCACCCTCACCCAAGGGATGCCATGCGGAAGACGTAAGTACCCGCCCTCCACACAGGTGTGCCGGGAGAGTCAGACGCTGGCTCCCGGAGGAGACAGGGCTCCGAGCCTGCTCCCGGAGCTCCTGGGGCTCCCGGGGAGGGAGAGGGCGTGGCCCCGTCTGCGGGGTGCTCCGGCTTCGAGGGGCTCCTGCATTCGTGTAGATCGTCGCACCGTGTCACACGGCGTACGTGGCGTAGTGCTCTCCCAGGTGTGCATCCCAGTCCTGGGAACCTGAAACCGCTACCTTATCTGGAAACGGGGTCTTGGCAGGTGTGGTTAGGTTGAAGACCCCGAGAGGATGACTCTAGGTTTTCCGGGTGGCCCTGTGTCGTCACCAGGGTCCTCAGACGGGGGAGGCAGAGGGAGATTTGCTGATAGAACATGAGGTGATGGAAGAGGCCACACAGAGACGGGAAGAGGTGCGTTCTGCTGGCGTCAGGGGCGCGTGGCCACAAGCAGGGTTGGAGGGCCCTCGGGACGCAGGAAGAGGCCAGGAGATGGAGCATCTGGGGGAGCCGCCAGAAGGAACTCTACTCGGCCCGCATCTTGGCTTCAGCCCAGGGACACCCGTGTCGGAGTTCTGAGCTCCAGAACCGCAAGATGGTCAGTCTGCATCGTTTGGAGCCACCCCAAAGGGGAAGCGAGGGTGAGCATTTGTCCCAGCGGCCACAGGAAGCTAATACCCTGAGAACAGGTGTCGGGTCTCATCCTGATATTGTGGGGTCCCCAAACATTCAAGTTCGAGAGGTGTCGCCTGCATCTCCCTGGAGCCCAGCTGCCAGGCCACGCAGTTCTACAGCCGGAGAGCTTTCGCCAGCCCCTCGATGAGACTATGACTTGCAGATCCGTGTTGACCCGCGTGCTCGTTTCTCCTGAGCCTGGGTCTGCTGAGTGCTCCTCCTCGGAGGAGAAAACTAATACCGGGTCTTATTTGCAGAAGGGATAACCCCAAACGAGGCCGTTCTTTCTCCCTCCCCGACCGCGGAGTGAATACGTTGGAATAATGCCCAGTGTTTGAAGGTTTCTGAGTTTGAATCCTCATGTGGAAAGCCGGTTTTATTCCCTTAATTCCTCACCGAGATTATTAGGAATTTGTAGCCGGAGATGGCTCTGGGGGGTGGTGGGTTCAAGGGCTGTTGTGTTTTTCTGTGTGCTGCACCCGGGGTTGGCGGAACTGTCATAGATTGGGAACAGCCAGTGTTTGAATTTTAGGAGACGTGTCTGTGGAAGGGACTCTACGCTTTATTATAATGTGGAGTAAATTACCTCGTCTGGGCAGCTTCACGCGCTAATAGTCTTTGAGTTGTGATTTCACGTCAACGCAAACGAATGGAGCAGACACGGGGACAGCCGGGTCCATCCGTGGTGGAAGATTGTGGCGCCATTTGGGCAAGTTTGCTCTGGCCGCGAACCCCACCCCATCCTCAAGGGGCAGGACTGGGGGAAGGAAGATGGTGGGAGAGAGCCCAAGATTGGAGAAAAGTGGGTTCAGAACAAGTCCCTGTATGGAAGGAGGAACGTCAGTGAACGTCATTGAACGTGTGACCCTGCGGGCCGTGGGGTCTATAGCTGGGGCCTGGGGCTGCCATCGTCCTGGGCTCCGTGGAGTCTGAGCCCGAGGCCCAAGCGATCGGTAGACGGGAGGCGACTCCCCGGGTGGGTTGAGTGTGGCCCGTTCAGGATAGTTCACTAGTCCTCACAAGTAATCGTGGGACTCCCAACTCTAGTCTTGGCTGCCGTCCCTGCTCCCGCTCAGCTCCGTACCCCCACGCCCCGGGCTTGGAGAACCTCTCCAGACGGTGGGTGGCTGCGGTCAATGACCCGTGTCTACAGATGGCGAGAGGAAGCGGCCGGAGGAAGGAATACAGAGCAGGCCACCGGGAGGTGTGACTTTGATCCGTAGTAACGTGGTGTTTCGGGGTGTCTGCTTCATTCTTCTCTCCTGCTCTAGCCCACCTCTCCATCCTGCCGTCTGTGAATTATGCGTTGCAGTGACTGACGGTTGAAGAAATCTGGGTGGCCCGCCTGATTGCTGATGAGCACGTGTCTCCAGAAGCGATGAAATCCTCACGCTTTTAAAAGGAAGGGATGCCCACCTCGGTGCCCGCCACCCAGGGGGGCACTTGACGGGATGAGCACTGGGTGTTATTCTGTATGTTGACAAATTGAACACCAATAAAAAAATGAATTTATTTAAAAAAAATAATAAAAAACATTAAAAGGAAGGGATAAGTAAATAAAAGGAAGGGATGCATCACTAAATTCTACTCCTGAAGCCGATATTACACTGTATTAACTCACTAGAATCACGTTGTATGTTAACTCACTAGAATTTATTTTTTTGAAGATTTTATTTATTTATTCAAGACACAGAGAGAGACGCAGAGAGGCAGAGACACAGGCAGAGGGAGAAGCAGGCTCCCCACAGGGAGCCCGACGCGGGACTCGATCCCGTGACCCTGGGGTCACGCCCTGGGCCGAAGGCGGCGCTATACCGCTGAGCCACCCGGGCTGCCCTCACTAGAATTTAAATAAAAATTTGAAACAAGAATAAAAAAGGAAGGGAAGCTTCCACAGTATCTGGGGTATGGTTCCTTATTTGGGAATTAATTATACATCATCACTGCCACCTACCGGCCATGTATTGAATCATTGACCTCGGGTCTTTAGTTTGGGGAGCTGGAATCCTGTCTAAAAATAAATTAAAAATAAAAATAATAAATAAATAAATAAATAAGATCATTTTCATAAATTCCTGAAAGTGTACAAGAGCTGGGTCCTGAAATTGGGAGCCTTATTGAAGATAGCAGCCTTTCTATATATAACGATGGCAACAGTATTGACCAGGTCTCGGTTTTCCAAAATAAAGCTAAAGGTCTCATTTTCTTCCCGTAGGAGTTAATGTATTCGCCATGTACTGTCTTCACAGCCAAGTGTTTTGTCCTCCAGTATCTTGGGTGGGGAAATGTACTTAAATGGAAAGATGAGGAATGCCCTTTATTTTATTTTATTTTTTGGAGTTATTGGTTGTTTTTATTGTGATTTCGTAGAACATCCTATTTTGTTTTCGTAAAACCTTTCGTGGAGGGATAACACACATGCACAGGTTGATGCATTTTCAGAGTGAAAAGCGTCCTAAATCGCCGCAATCCAGGTCCAGAAACTCACCCCAAGGGAACCTCTCGCACCCTCGCAGCCACTAGGAAATGCTCTCCCGACCTTGACCCACACCACTTCCCTGCGGGTGCTTTCGAGGACCTTCTAAAGGGGGCCCCACAGTATGTACTTTTGGGTCTGGTCTCTTTCAGTTGACATCTGTACGAGATCGATTCGTCCTGCCGAGCGGGTCGGTAGTTGATTTATTCTCATGGGCTGCGTGTTATCAAATCGTAGCAAGACCCGAAGAATCGATCAATTCCGGTGTTGATGGGCGCGTTGATCAATTCCGGTATCACCCGGCTAGCAGCAAGCCTATTCGTGCATGTTGTGGCCCTTGCTAAGCGTTTTTGGAGACGTTCTACCTAACAACGGTGGGGTCGTTCCATCAAAGGGCATCGCGTGTACCCTGTTGCGTTAGTAGATTCCGCCCGGGATTTTGCAAGCGGCTGCAGCCCTAGCGGGGTTTGGGAGCTCTGGATGACGCCACATCTTCATTCACCAACCTTCCAAGGTGCCGGTGAGCACGTGGGGCATCTCCTTGTGGTTTTATTTTATTTTTTTATACATTTATTTTTTATCGGTGTTCAATTTGCCAACACCCAGCGCCCATCCTTGTGGTTTTAATTTGCACGGTTGAGATGATGTTCAGTTAACTCGAGCCAGGTCTCAGGTGCTTTTACCAAGCTTTGACTCTTTTGGAAATGCTCGTTCAAATACTTTGAACATTTTTCTCCAGAGTTTCCCTTTTTTTCTCTAAGTTAGCGTCTGGACGACGTGTGTATATTCGAGATACAAGTTCTTTTTCGGTAGTACAGTACGTATTAATATTTTTTCCTACTCTGTTGCCTTTTCAATCCCCAAACGGCATCTTTCTACGAAGAGAAGTTTATAGTTTAGCCACGTTTTAGTATTTCCTTTAGGAGTAGTGTGTCTTGTTTATTCTTTAGGGTATCTGTCCGTAAACTAGGGTCATGAAGATAATCATCTTCGTTGTCTTACAGAATTTTTATTGTTTCCACTTTTTACACAGAAGCGCATCACCTACTTGGGATGGATGTTAGGTAACAAATGCATTTGGGGTCAACATTCACTAGTGTTACTTGGGTGTCTGTCATTAATTCACAGCACGGGTTATCGACCACACCATTGCTCCCCGCCTGCTTGGTCATGTTTCCTTTGCCCTCAGTCTACTGCCCATACGTGGATGAATCTATTTCCAGACGCGATTTTTTTTTGTTTTATTTCTCCCTTTCTTGCACCGATAATCAGTGCCATGGTTACCGTGGCCTTAATTAAAAGTCTCATTACCGGTCCTGCAAGTACTTCAACTTTTTTCTTCTTTCCTTGCCTCTTGCTAAATTTCCTTTAAATTTCCATATGAATATTAGGATCAGCTTCACAGTTTCTTGGAATACAAAAAAAAAAAAAATCATCTGGAATTTCGGCTGGGATTGCATTGATTCTATAGATGGGTTTTAGAAGAATTAATATCACCAAAGTTTGAGTCTTCTGCTCTATGGACTTAGTATATTTCTATTTTTACATTTTTTTTAACAACTTTATTTTTTTAATTTATGATAGGCACACAGTGAGAGAGACAGAGGCAGAGACATAGGCAGAGGGAGAAGCAGGCTCCATGCACTGGGAGCCCGACGTGGGGTTCGATCCCGGGTCTCCAGGATCGTGCCCTGGGCCAAAGGCAGGCGCTAAACCGCTGCACCACCCAGGGATCCCTCTTTTTAGATTTTTTAAAGGGTTTTATTTATTTATTAGTTTGCAGAGAAAGGCAGAGACACAGGCAGAGGGAGAAGGAGGCTCTCTACAGGGAGCCAACGTGGGACTCGATCCCAGGACCCTGGGATCACGACCCGAGCAGAAGGCAGATGCTCAACTACTGAGCCACCCACAGATCTTCTTTAATTTCCTTCAATATGGTCATTTTCCTAGTAAAGATCTTGCATACATTTTACCGGACTTATTCCTAGTTTTTGGTGGTTTTTGAGGCCATTATAAATAGTGTTATTGTAAAACCTACGATTTTTGCCCTGGATCCTTTTGGTTATTCTGCATACCTCATTACATCACCTGCAAGGAAAAAACAGTCCCGTAGTTTGCTAAGATGTCAATCATACATCGACCAGTGTCATCTGTCCATTCCACTCCTACGGTATTTACTCAAGAGAAATCAAAGCATAAGTTCGTTCATACAAAGACAGCAGATTTGATGTGTAATAGCTCAGAACCGGAGACGACTCAAGTGTCCATCAACACGTCAAAGTGTGAACACATTGCGGCCCGTCCATACACTGGAATGCTACTCGGGCAATGAAAGGAAATGCACTCCGGAGACAGGCAACCGATGTGCAAAGCGTAATCATACCGAGTCAAAGAAGCCGGACCAAAAAAAAAAAAAAAAAAAAAAAAAAAGATGATATGTACCAAGCGGTTCCATTTCTCTAAAATACTACAAGAGGTGAAATAATCTACAGTGACAGATAGAAGATGAGAGAGGGTCCCTGGGGATGGTGGAGGAAGGAGGGAAAACTTTTGGCGAGGACACGTGTTTGCTCTCTTGACTAGGTCAAAACTTGCCCATTTGTGCAGGTTAGTCCCGATTTATAGTATGGAAACGGTACTTTAGTAAAGCGGTTAACGAAGCAAGACGCGTGAAGTTACTATATGGTCTTGGCCCATCTTCGTCTTGTTATGAAATAATTTCTACCAAAGTTTATTGCCTTAAAGCTTCATTTTGCTTAGTACTTACGTGGTATGTTTTGCTCTGCCTTTTTCCTGTCAATCTTTCCGTGTTCTTAATGTTGAGGCTGGAACTATCTAAAAAATTCGGAATGGGGTTCTGTTTTTATCCATTTCCTTTTTTTTTTTTTTTTTTTGCCTTTTAACTGGGGTAGATTGTTGACATTTGATACAATTACTGGGATACTTATGTTTAAATCTCTCCTATGGTTGGTTTATTTATTTATTTTATTACCGATTTGAAGGATATTTTTCTCTCTTTTTAATCTTTCTTTGGATACACGAATGTGTTTTTAGTTATTTCATTTTAGCCTCCACTTCCATGTCACTGTGGCATTATTTTGATCATTTTTTTAAGTGGTTACTTGGAGATTTTCCAATTGTCATTCCTGACTTTGATGTAATGTAATGTGTTTAGGACTTCGAGACTTTCGGGAAGTAGAAGAACCCAGAAGGGTTTCAGATTGATCTCTTCTCCCCTGACATTTTGTGCTGTTGTTGTCTGTTTTAATTCTGTAACCACTTCCTGCCGTCCAAGTCCACTTACCTATGTCATCTTATTTTCATTCTGTGCTTCATTCTATCAATAACAGCTGTCTTCTCCCCTCAAAGAACTTCTGTTATTATTCATTTCATTTTATTTTATTTTAATTTTATTATTATTATTCATTTAATTTTATTTTTTTAATTTTTTTAATTTATTTATGATAGTCACACAGAGAGAGAGAGAGAGAGAGAGGCAAAGATATAGGCAGAGGGAGAATCAGGCTTCATGCACCGGGAGACCGACGTGGGATCGACGTAGGATCGCGCCCTGGGCCAAAGACAGGCGCTAAACCGCTGCGCCACCCAGGGATCCCAATTATTATTCATTTTAATTCAGGCTTCAGGCTGAAAAATTCTCTCCACTTGTATATCTGAAAATTCCTTTACTTAACCTTCATTTTGCGACCAGGTTTTCCGGGATGCAGAATGCTCACTTGGCGGTTCTTTTTACGAGGGCACCTTGACGACGTTGTTCCTGCATCTCCTGATGCCCACTATCGCTCTGCAGGTTCATCTCCTAGACTCGTGTTTAGGCACTTGAGGGCGATTTATCTCTTCTCTCTGGCTGCCCTTAAGATTTTTCTCCTGAGCTCTGATTATCTGTTTTATAATCAACAGCTCTGGCTTTATTATTTTCCCTGTTTGTCCTACTTGCAGGCTGTAGCTTGAGCCTGTATTCCTTCTGCGCATTCTGTGTCTCTGTATGTCTCTGTCTCCCCCTCCCTCTCCCCACTCTTTCTTCCTTTTAGGACCTTGATGACATCTCATTAGGACTTGTTACCTTGTTTACCGCATCTATGATTCCCTTCTCTACGTCTTTCCTCCCATTTCTCCTTCCATGCTTCATTCCACTGGCCTATTTTCCAATTGATCGATCTTCTCTTTCGTTGCGTTTCATCAGTTGTGAAACCCATGGTCTCAACACTCCATTTCAGCTATTTTATTTTTAACCCCAATTAACATAAAATGTTAATAGCGCAGCTTCTATATTTCATTGAAATTCTCCAACTTGTCCCTTTATTTCATTTAAAGTATCTCTTACACTTGATTACAGTCCATGTCTGATAAATCCTATATCTGGGATTTCGTGTGGATCTTGTGGTTCTTGTGGTTTGATTTTGTTTTTCCTCTTGCTCTTCATTCATGTGGTCTTGTCTTGCTCTGTGCTAGGTGATTATTGATACCACACGACACATTGCTTATGGAGAAACTGCAGGGATCGTTGGGAGTTTTGAATCATCAACATCCAGTGGGCATTGCTTCCCCCCCGCCCCCCAGGAAGGAAATTTTCATAGAGGTGATTTGCCCACAGCCCGTGAGAGGTTGAGCTGGTGTGAAATTGGGCTTCTGTGTTTGTAAGAGCGCTCTCTTTCTGCCCCTCCTTTTAGTGGAGTCCCTCATGAAAGCCTGCGGTGTACAGGGGGTCCCTCCTGAGCACCTCATCATTTATGGGTTCCTCGGCCTCATAGCACCTCTGAAATGTCTGCTTAAACTCTTGTCTACAGCCTCTTGCTTGCCTAAAGGGGAAATAAGATGCTGGATGCACTTATGAGATTGATATTACAGGTGCAGCCCAGCCTGCCCACATGACTTCTGCGTGTGTTTGCAGGGAGAATTGGGGCAATTCAGAGAACGTGTCAGTGTTCTCTAGCTTCTGTGGTGGACGTGATTAGGTTAATCTTGCGGAAGCCTTTGGATCATTTACAGACCCCAGCCTGTGGGCACAAACTTGCTTCCTGACCATGAATTGATTAGGCACGGGGTATTAACAGCCCCAAATAGGTAAAAATCTATGTCTGTGTCCCAGTCAGCTTTGGTGGCAGAGGCATGCTGGGCTCCATGCAGTCATCGTGGGATCCAGTATCTTCCTGTTGTTCTGCTCCAGCTTCTTCTAGGACATCCCATGTCCACTGTGGCTCCCTGAGACAGAATGAGGCCTCCCCGCTGAAGCCAGCCATTGCACACAGTGCCCTGTATTTTCTCCTGTGCACCTGGAATGACCGTAGCTATGGACCATCCTTGGAAACATGGAGAAAATAATCCCTCGAGTTGCTCTCTGTAGGGGTTTGTTTTCTTGTGGAACCTCAGTTGAAATAGGTTGGAGGGATCTTGTTCCTCATGTGACATGTGAGGAGCAAGAGTGGGAAAAGCATATCCCACCTCAGTGGAGGTGAGTCACAGTGCATCTCAGTGGCGTGGGTGAGAAGTCGCCGTGCGTCTCCACATACGTACAAAGAAGACGGGAGCCCAACACAGTGTGAGCCCAACACAGTGGAGCAGCTGCTGGAGTTGGTGACCCTGGCCGTGTCTGCCCCGCACCTGTTCCTTGTCGTGCTGCCTTTGTATCGTGGAATCCAACAACCTAGATATTTGCGTGTTTTCAGATATTTGCAGGAGGGTTATTCTAATGTACTTTTCTTTCTCTCTTTATGACAGACGATAGGGTGGCCTGAACTTGAGACATCCGCTGGAGTGAGGTGTGACCCATTGTCACCACCCTCCCCCCAATGTGCAGACTCCTCAGGGACCCAGAGCACCTCGGTACACCTCATTTATACTCCTCCCGCACATCTGTGTCTCCTAGTGTTGTTTTCTTGGTGTGTCTGTGTCCGTCGAACAGCAGAGAAGATGCCCCATGCTTTTATTCTTCATCCTGTGATCTTGCCGAATGGTTTTCCCAACCTCGAATACGTGTTGTGATTAGTCCGTAAAGGACCCAAGTGTCTGTTCAGACTTCTGTTGGTCATTTGGTCAGTCCATTTCCCTTTAGGAACATTAGAAATGACAAAGGTGTAACATCACCATAACACATATTCCCCCTTTTAAAAAGATTTTTTTGGTAGGATTTTGGATCCATCTTTAATATCAGTATTAAGGGATTATGGGTCATACCCTTGTTTTTGCTAAATGTGCCCTCATGAATCTGAGCTTCTGTTACCATGCATCATCAGAAGATAGAACTCAGAGTCTGCTATGCTCATTGAGACCCGAGCTTAGTAAGATACTTTCATGGGCACTTGGTATAAACTATAGTCAACCCTTCAACAACACAGGGTTGACCTGCACGAGTGCACTTATACACATGGATTGCTTCCCAAAAAATGTACGATAGCACTATATAAATGTATTTTCACATCTTGTGATTGTCTTAATCACATTTTCTTTTCTCCATCTCGCTTTATTATAAGAATACACTCTATAATATGTAGAACGTGCAAAATACATGTTGATCGACTTTTTATGTTACTGGTAAGGCTTTCGGTCAACAGTGGGCTATTGGCAGTTATGTTTCCGGGGTGTCAATCGCTATATGTGGATTTTCGACTGTGTGTCGGTCAATGACCCTAATGCCACGTCGTTCAGGGCTGAACTGTAATTGAATCCCTGTCTGAAAAATTACCTTTGGTGCATCCCATAGAAACTTCCAGCATCTCATCTTGTGTGGGAAATAGTGGGTGTCAGGGGTGGATGGTGGGAGCGGTCAGGCCTGCCTTTTCAAGTCTTTGCAGAAAGGGCCATTTGGCACGAGATTCATTTGATCTTATTTTCCCCTGGCAAAGAGTTCTCTGTCCTTGTGGTTAAGACTAGTTGCCCGAGGCCGTCTGCAGACTAACAATGCAATGGTTATGTTTCTAGCAGCCCGCGGATAAAGCAGAAGGTGACCCGTCTCTGGAAATTTTGGAACCAAGCCAGGAGCCCCCTGTGGATGTCACCGGGGACCCCAGTCCTCAGGATGCTTTGGAGGTGGTACCCTAACTGTCTTGTCTGGCACTCCTGGTGGACGCTAGCTATCCACCATCTCTGGGGCCGGCAGCACTCGTGCGGCAACTGCTACCTCAATTTCCAGCTTGATTTGGTTTGAAATAAGACTCAGCCTGCATCTCTTGGTACTTCTGATTTGTCTCTCTCCTTCCTGGCATTTGCGTGGGGTGCTTGGTCACTTTATTTCCCATCCTTAATCACTGTGGCCTTTCTCTCTTTGCACACTTTTCTGCAAAACTGAATTGACATTCAGGGCTTTGCTGTTCTGTACGGCGAGCATGGGTACAATTGCCCAGCGAGCCATTGTCTCAAATGAAGAGGATGAAAGCGAGAAAAATCTGGGGATGAATGTTTTGAGCTAAAATGGTGCTAGTGGTACCTTTCCTTCCTCTTCTGTGTTCTTGTCTTAAATGTTCTTCTTTCTGTGGATATGTTTAATCAAAGCAATTGCAAAACAATTTTCTTTTTCTAACAGTGATTGAATGACACCTTTTGGTTTTTAAGTAAAGTTAATATGGCTCCAGATTCGGGTATTGGGTCTCCGATGAAAGTTAATATTGAACATGTGGCCATTTGAGAGGCTCTAGCAGCATACTATAGACAGGGGGGCTTATGCACATGGTACATTTATTTCTCACAATTCTGAGGGCTGGAAGTCCAAGGTCAAGGTGAGATGCGCTTCCTAGTTCATAGACCTCCATCTTCTTGCTGTGTCTTCCCACAGAGCAAGGGATGAGGAAGCTCCCAGGGGTCCCTTTTATAAGGACACTGATTCCATTCATGGGGGTTCCACCATCATGACCAGACCACCTCTCAAAGGCCCCCCTCCTCATACCATCCTATTGGGGATTGGCATGAATTTTGAGGGAGCACAAATATTTAGTTTATAGCAATAGTCGCCATATGGCCTATTATGTAATACATATTTTAGTTTGTACAATGCCTCTACTAGAATTTACTGCTGGAGGAAACATGTACGCTTTTCGTTGCCTCTTTGTCAGTGTGTTAAATGCCAAATGCGGTATTTTGAACTTATTTCCAGAAGTGTCAGTGACAGGGTTTCTTCTCAACCTGTGCTGTCCGGCATGTGGAACATGAGCATATTCAGCTCCTGTGCTATGGCTCTGAGGCTCTCTGATTCGGATAAATAGTGGTTAGGGGGTAACACGGTATGGGGGTGCTGCTGAGCAGACCTCATGTGACAGCCCAGCCATGTGGTGTGGTGGGTTTGGGACCATTGGTGAGCTCATTACCTTCTCTGATCCATGAAGTGGATAGAGGGGTGCCCACCTGAGAAAGTGGGAGATGGGGGTGGGGATTAGACCCAGGAGTGATTTAGAAGAATCCATGACAGTGCCTTGCTCATAAGGATCAGCACCACCCCACCACCAGGGCTTTAGCCTGGCTGTTCCCGGCAGATGGCACCAGGAACACTCGCACCTTCTGGGGCGATGCACCTGCATGCACCTGATGCATCCCGATGAGGGGGTGTTGTGAGCACCCGAAACAGGCACTCCACTACTTGTCTGCTTAACTGGGGCACGTTCACTTTCTCCTCCTATGTGTGTCTTCACTGTCGTGTGGAGGACCCTCACTGTTTTGTATAATACCGTGTGTCATAAAATCAAGGGAGTTTGTGGTTTTCCTAGATATGTACCTCTTCTTGGTATCATGGATGATGCGATCACTACACTGTTTTGTGTTGGGCAGTACTGTAGCATGTGTGCTATGCGTCCTGTTCATTCTAGAAAGTTTAACTTCCCAGACATGCACTGAGCCTGAATCCAAGTGCTCTTAGAGGAGAGAAGGGCTAAGGTATGCTGGAAAAAAAAAAAATTTAACTCTTGCTATTATTTCCTTGACCAATAGGATGGCTATGTTTGAACATAACGTTTGGAAACAAGGGTAGGACATGGAAAGTTATCCATACAAACTCTTCAAAGACACCTTCAAAAAGTTAGAGAGTATGTACCATATGCCCAGTGGTATCGAAAGTCGAATTGAACCATCTGGTATTATCCCACCAACGCACACGGCGTCTGGGGAGTACCTGGGTGTCCCCTGTAGCGTCTGTGGGTGTGTATATTATCACCACGTGCATATTTCTAGATGTCTTTTCCTAATCCTTGGTAAGAAATTTTTAGAACAAACGTATTTACTACTTTTGTTGGCTCATTGGGTGCCAAAGAAAAGGTGAGTGTGTTTGCACATGTGTGTGTTTATATATTCTCGCATATTTTGGCCTTAGGAAGATAAAAACCGTGCCATCTGCAAGCAGAAAACCACTGGGGTTATTGCTGAAATGGCTTTGCCGGGTGGTCCAAACTACTATGGGCTTTATTCATATATGGCAACCATTCTCTTGATTTCACGTAGTTTCATTATATGCGGTGATGCAAGACATTGAGGTTTCGGGTGCGTGGAAGCATTAAATAGGTGCGAGTGTGTGCGTAAATCAGTTTAGTGGCCAGAAATTAAAACACTTCTAACGCAAAAGTGAACACATGTAGAATGGTATTTTGTAAGACTTCACAAAACGTGGCCAGGAAAAGCATCGTCTTCAAAGAGTGTGATATTCAGCTCAGCACGTATTTTGTTCAGAAGAACTGAGCTTCATTTGTAGAACCAGTGGCTAAAGCGGACATTATGTCACCCCAGTGATGGCCTCAAAAACTGTCTCCTGTCTGTCTGTCGTCCCTAGGTTGACCTGGCCGTGTCGGTTTTCGAGATTTCCATTGAAGAGAAGGTCAAGGAGCTGAGTCCCGAGGAAGAAAGGAGGAAGTGGGAGGAGGGACGCATCGATTACATGGGGAAGGATGCATTCGCGCGCATCCAGGAGAAGTTGGACCGGTTTCTGCAGTAACCCGAGCGGTCGTGTTACGCCATGTGTGGTTAGACAGTGTTCTGTTGCATGATCCCGTGAACGCGGACATCTCCTCCACGCCCTTCAGAGGGAACAGGTGTTCAACTATGTGCCTCTATTTGCGGCTGACCAACTTGAGTGCCTCACAAAAATTATGTAGACCGCCAAAAACTCAGCTTAAAGCCCCCTACCTCCCCGCTCCCGCCCTGCCGATCCAAGCTACCCATGCCTTCTTGGCTTCCCTGAGCTGCCAGTTCTTTTCAGCAAATGGGAGCAGGAATAAACTTCTGGTAGACCCTTCTTTGTGCTCTCTGGTCCTGCTCCAAAGAGCTCTGGGATGCTGCCTTGGGCAGGTGCTACCATGACCTATCCTATGTAGGGTTAGACGTCCCTGCAGATTCTCTTCTGTCCCTGAGCTAATGACACCAGTGTATGTATTCAGGACCTCAGGAACCCTCAACAATGGAAAGTCCTTTCCTTGAGGACTAGGGAGACGTTCAGACGAGGGTAAGTCTCATGGAGACACTACAGCTGCTATTTCTCTTCTGCCAAACCCAGTGGGACTGCCAGGTGCCGTTGACGGATGTCCAACGGGAAATGCTGGAGGTAACGTGGAAGGGAGACTCTAGCTGGCTTGGGACATAGAGCGTCGTCTTGGTTTGGGAGAACCAAGGGTTTACTCCAGCTGGTTCTGATGACACCTCATCCACACTAACAGGATCTGGGGAGGCTCTTGGTTTAGAGGCAGATCCGTTTGCCATCCAGTGCACTTCACTGCTCTATGCTGGATATCGCTACCTCAGTCCCAAGTAGTGAGTCAAGTCACTGTGTTCTCTAGACCATTTCAATGCACCTGTTTGGGGGAGAATATTCACTTTTATGAGACTGGATGCTGTAGGAGAAATCCTCATCTTCCGAAGTACCCCAATTTTGTGAATTCATGCAGTGTGTTGGAACAGCTCACAGGGTCACTGCTCATGGCCACCACAATCATAATTAGAAACAGGCATCACTGTCCTAAAGAGAGGGAAATGTGTGTGTGTGTGTATTTTTTTTTTTTGAAGTTAGAATGCATTATCATGCACATGGTGTGGGACATCAAAAGGTTTCATACAGATAGGTTTGGACCAAGTGGTGTTGGCCCTGCTATAGTTGGGTGGGTGTGTTTGGCCACATTTTACATCATGTCGAGCAGGTGAGCCCTTGGGTAGGGGAATCTGGGGGAGTGCATGACATTAGTTGTGATGTGAGCTTCTGCAAGATGTGAGTTATGGAGGGGTTGTTTCCTTTACGTCTGGGTGGCTAATGGTCTGCAGTCTTGGTTGGCATCACACCTAGGATGCTTCCAGAGCTAAGTGAAGATAGCCATATGGATATAGCCTTATAGGGATAGAGCTGGGACGGTCATCAGCCATTAGAATGACACTATATTTATTCTGGGGAAAGACCGTGGGTGCTGTGTGCTGTGGTGTTGGGTTATGGAAAACAGGAGCCTGGGTCTGACATACTGAGAAGGAGGAAAGAGTCCAGATGTTGGATATTTGAATCTGGTTCAACTTCTGTGTGGAAGAGAACTCCTGTTTCTGGACACAAGTTCCTTGCTTTAAGGTGTCCGTTCAACACGGACTTCTGTTCTGCATTCTGGTCTCTATCTTCTGATGTGAATGGATGTTAATGCACTTCAATTAAAATTTTAAAATAGCGACATGGTGTCCCTTCTGGTGTGTGTTTGCGTGCGTCCTGAGCCATCAGAATGATATATTATATGTAACAGAGGGAAGGGATGTGGGTGTCTTTGTCCTACACTAAATTTAAATCACCAACATTTTTTTTCCCCCAGAATTCCTAATTGCAGTAAAATGTGTAGAGCTATTTACTTCTCAGTGTGTGAAATTCCCTAAGGTCTCTCTCTAGGGAAGCTGCCCATTTCCTAACACTGTTTTTCAGTGTCGTGAATTCATTCATTCATTCACTAATTCATTCATTCACTCAGTCTATCCATCCATCCAACCACCCATCCATGTATCCACTCATTCATCCATCCTTTCATCCATCCATCATCCATTTATCCACCCATCATACCTCTTTCCATCCATCCATCTACTGGTATATCCATCCATACACCTATCCATCTATCCTTTCATCCATCCATTATCCTTTCATCCAGCCATCATATTCCTATTCAGCCAGCCACCCATCCATTCATATATCCATCCATCCACTCACCCATCCACACATTCATGCATCCTTCCTCCAGTCATCAATCTATCCATCCTTCCACCCACCCATCCTTGCATCCATCCTTCCATCCACCTATCCACTCATCCTTTCATCCATCCATCTACCCATCAGTCCATCCACCTAACCTTCCATCCATCCCTCCACCCATCCTTCCATCCAATCACTTACCTATCCATCCAACCATCCACTCATATGTCCATCCATCCGTCCATCCATCCATCCATCCATCCACCCATCCATCCATCCATCCCATGGTTATTGAGTTCTCTGTATGGCAGGCACTGTGACATGTTCATATGTCATATCATGACGTATTCAATAAATGAATAGTTCATTCTGAGGTTTCTAAATAACATATTTGTAAGAGGTATAATATGGTGGTGTTCTTTGAATAATGCCAACGCCAGAATCTATTCTACATAAAGTCAGGACTACACGGTTGTAGAAGTTGAATCCGCAAGAGATTTGACCTGTACTATCACTAATATTTTGGCGCATTAAAAGAGGCTTGTGTGGGTTTTTTTTTTTTACATTGTATTTTCCTAGTAGTATTTTCCAATTATTATTTGGGGGCAGGAGGCAATGGCATGTAGGAGAAGCACTTGTAGATATCCTGATGTTGTAGGGTGGGTGAAGGTGCTTAGATGTAGAGGAACAAAGTATAGTGTCCTCAGTTGGTCGTATCCTGCTGAAACCATTGAGTGCTACCTGAATGCACACAAGCAGCCCGAGTGCTGATGGGTTTTGGCATTGGACTGCAGACAAGTTGAAGCAGAACGGGGGTTCTTTCTGGCCCCCACTCCTGAATTAGGAAACACAGACCAATTACCATTTTACATGCTTATTAGTCATTTGTATCTTTAGTAAAATGACTGCACGTCTTTGCTCATTTACCGGATGATTTGTCTCCTTATTATGGATTTGTATTCATTTGGAAATATTTTTCTCCACGGTCCCGCAGCTTATCTTCTCCTTTTCTTCACGGTGCTCTTTGAAGCACTCAAGCTTTGACTTTTGATAAACTCTCATTTATCAAGTTTTGAATAGTAGATCAGGCTTTGGGTATCCTTAAAAACAAAAATCTCTTCCCAATCCCCAAAAAACAAAGATTTTTGTCCTGAGTTTTTTTTCTGAAGGTTTTTCAGATTCTTCTCCTAGCGTTTAGGTCCCTGGTGGACTTGGCGTTCATTCTTGGAGACACTGTGAGAGGTAGAGTGTCCAAATATGTGGGGTTTTTGGCACGTGCCAGTGAGCGCCCCACTGGATGTTTAACCAGCTGATCTTTGGGGCCACCCAAAGCTGAGCACATTCTGCAAATTTTCCCCAGTTTGGATACTGGAGTGCACCCCCGGGACCCCTCTGGGCGTGCTCACACTCAGGCAGAGCTGGCTACAAGGGCGTGGGAGGGGAGGGCAGGCAGCCCTGGGGATTCAGCAACATCCGACACCGCGTGCAGAGCTCCCCATTTGCTGTGTGGGAGGAAACTCCTCTCAAGCTGGCTCAGAGCGGACAGCGGAGGGGAGGGGTCTGTCCTGCCCCTTAGTTAAGCCACAGCCGGTCTAACCGGTGAGGCTCCTTGCCAATGTTTCACCATGAGACCAGAGCCCTGGAGACTGAGCTGGGGCTTGTCCGGTCAGGTTGTGAATGAGCTCTGAGTGCCCGAGCCCTGCTGTGAATCCCGCTTACCCCAGAGGGTCTGCACCCAGCTCCCTGTGCCTGGGGGGGGGGGGGGCTTTCCCCCATCCTCTCCACGCCCCCACCCCCTGCTGGGCGTCCCATCTTCTGCCTCGGTTTTGCATTTTGTTGTGTATATTTTTGCATTGGAGCTCGATTTGCCAACATACAGCATAACACCCAGTGCTCATCCCGTCAAGTGTCCCCCTCAGTGCCCATCACCCAGTCGGTTTTGCATTAAAAAAAGAAACACAGTGATGTAGAGCTGGATACTGATAGTGTTCTGTGAGCAGAGACATTTCACTGGAAAAGACTGACTCACAAGAAGATAAACAAGTCATAAAGGACGGAAAAAAAAAAAAGAAAAAATCCCTGGAGGAGATTTCTTGTAGAAATTCCTGACGTTTATAAATGAACGGCAAGGGCTAAATATGTTTAAGAAGTCACTTAATTTGGCAATGAAATGACGTATCAAAGACCTTGGTCAGGGATCCCTGGGTGGCGCAGCGGTTTGGCGCCTGCCTTTGGCCCAGGGCGCGATCCTGGAGACCCGGGATCGAATCCCACGTCGGGCTCCCGGTGCATGGAGCCTGCTTCTCCCTCTGCTTATGTCTCTGCCTCTCTCTCTCTCTCTCTCTCTCTGTGTGTGTGTGACTATCATAAATAAATAAATAAATTAATTAAAAAAAAAACTTCAGACCTTGGTCAAGTAAAAAAAAAAAAAAAGGCTGTCTCACCTTCAGGCTGAGATGAACCCTGATTCTAACACTGGGGCTGATATGTGCCCACTTGAAAGAGTGCATCTCTCAATTCCCAGTTCTATCTATGGATGGAAGCAGGGGTCTGGGGTTAGGGCTTCTGCAAAATCCCCTTTGCTGGGGCTGACTCGACTGGGAGGAATGCCCTTCTTCCTGCAGCCCGGAATGTCCACGTCATGGCTGGAGCTGCTGCAGCCATCCTGAGGCCATGAGGCAGAGGACAGTAGAGCGTGCATTTGCAATGAAGCTGCCAGCCCGCGGTTGCTCCCCTCCGAGAGCACACATCCTTCTCTCACTTATGGCATTTATTCCTGATGTCTGTTACTAGCAGCCCCAAAGTAATTTCTAACTCGTAAGATGAGGACAGAGGGATGGTGAATGTAACGTGTGGGGTCACATCAGCCACTCAGGAGATCCTCCAATCCTCAACACCAGACATGGAGCTGGTTTCTCTGTTAGCCAGAAAGACGAGGCTGGGAAACATCAGCCTCCCCTTGTGTAAGGCTGTCCGCAGACGCAGCGAAACCCCAAGGATGGATGCTTTAAAATCAATGTGTACAAAAATCGGATCCTGGCATCATGATCACTCCCGAGCTTTAGGAGAGGAGCAGGACTGGGGGCATTACTGGGTGTCCACTGCCCACTCTGTGCCCAGGACACGGTACTCAAGACAGGGAAACCCAGGCTAGACCTTATGGTGTGTGTCCCCTTCCATCGTCCTGGTATGTGGGCGAGATGTGCCTCTCCCTTTTAAATATTCAATTTAGGGGATCCCTGGGTGGCGCAGCAGTTTGGCGCCTGCCTTTGGCCCAGGGCATGATCCTGGAGACCCGGGATCGAATCCCACGTCGGGCTCCCGGTGCATGGAGCCTGCTTCTCCCTCTGCCTGTGTCTCTGCCTCTCTCTCTCTCATTCTATGTGACTATCATAAATAAATAAAAATTAAAAAAAATTTTAAAATAAATAAATATTCAATTTAAACGTTCAATATTTATTTCGCAGATTCACGGGGGCAGAACTGGCAAAACTGTATGTATTTATGGTGTACAGCACGATGATGCGATGCCCGTACACCGCGTGAAATGACCACCCCGGTGAAGTGAATTAACGCACCCATCACCTTCGCTAATGATCACGTAGGGTATGCACGGCGACGACACCGCACGGCTAGTCTCTCAGCAGATTTCAAGGACAGGACACAGGATCAGTAACTAGACCCCCCCGTGCTGGCCCAGGCATCTCCAGGATGTGATCCTCTCATAACTGAAAGTTCGTGTCCTCTGAGCATCCTCTAGCCACCTCCCCGCAAACTCCTAGCAGCCATCACTATTGTACCCTCTCTTTCTACAAGTTCGAATTTCTTTTTAAGATTGCATGTATCGGTGAGCTCATGCTTTTTTTTTCCTAGGTGTGTCTGACTTACTGCACTTTGCACAATGTCCTTGAGGTCCACCCCACGTCATCCATAAATGGCAGGATCTCCTTCCTTCTCGTGGCTGAGTCATGTTGCATCATGTGGATGGACCACCTGCTCTTTATCCATCCATCCATCGATCCATCGATCCATCGATCCATCGATGAGCAGTTGGGTTCCTTCCAGGTCTTGGCTGCCATGAATCATGCTGCTGTGCACATGGGGGTGCAGATTTGTTTGAGATCCTATTACCATTTCCTTTGGGGCCCAGCAGTGGAATCATTGGGTCATAGGAAGCTCTATTTTGAATTTTTTGAGGAGCCTCCATACTGTTTCCAGAGTGGCTGCTCCAGTTCGCATGCCCACCCACAGGGCATGAGGGTTCGACTCTTTGCCACACCCCTGCCAACTCTTTTCACCCCATCTGTCTGTCTGATGACGGGCATCCTGCCAAGTGTGAGGTCATGTCTCACTGTGATCTCCATCCTGCCCGCACGCACAGAAGGGGAAGGTCCCACAGCACGGCTGCAGCCACGGCTTCCAGATGATGTTGCTCAGGGAAAACTGGGTGGGCACAGGGCTCAGGGTCTTTCTGTGCTGCTCCACGGCCTCACCCACCCGTGCTACTACCATGTGGTACAGAGGTTCAGAGCCAGGGGACAGGGGCCGAGCCTCGGAAGGGTCCCTGGAGAGCTCGAAGAGCAGGGGCGGGCTGTGCTGGGTCACACCATCACCCGAGCAGGGGCACACGCCTCGGCCATAGCAGGCCCCTGCACCCTTGGGGTGGAACCGTGGAGTCATGTAGTGGACCTTCCAGAGTCTTCCACCTAAAGGCAAATGGAGACGTAGTCAGGGCACCCAAGGAGATGAACATTTATATTAGTAGACTGACTGCCCTCCAGACTGATGGGTCTCACCCAATCAATTGAACGTGTGAGACAAAGGAGACTGAAGGCCCCTAAGAGGAAAGAATGCCTGCGGAGTACGATCTAGAAATCATGCCTGAGTTTCTAGGCTTTAGAATCCAGGTGGCAGCATCCACACTGGCCAGACTGCGGGCTGGCCCTTAACGTTTCAGACTTGCCAGTCCCTACAGCCACATGAGACATGTCTTTCAAATCTCTCTCTCTCTGTGTGTGTGTGTTTCTATCCATCCATTTGTCTACATCTCCTTATCTTCTCTGTCATTCATCCATCTATTATCTACTTGTCATCTATCTCGTGTGTTAATTTATCCTATTACCAGTCCACCATCTACCATCCACCCAAGCATGCATCTGTCCATTCATCTGTCTGTCCATCTGTTCATTTGTCCATCCATGCATCCATCCACTCATCTCTCAAACAGCCCATCCATCCATCCATCCATCCATCATCCACCCATTCATTTATCTATCCATCCACCCATCTCTCCACTCATCCATCCATCTCTCCACTCATCCATTCATCCACCCATCCATCTATCCATTTGTCTATACACCTGTCCATCCATCTATCCACCCATCCATCTCTCCGTCTATCCATCTCTATCTGACCATGCATCTGTTCATGCATCCATACATCCATCTACCTGTCCATGTATCTCTCCACCCATCCATCCATCCGTCCACCCACCCATCTATCCATCTGTCCATCTGTCTCTCTCTGTTCATCCCTCTGTCCAACCCATTCATCCATCTCTCCATCTTTCATCAATGCGTCTCTTGTCTATCCATCCATCCATCCATCCACCCCTCATCCCTCCCTTCCCTCCATCTATCCATGCATCCCACACATGGTGGGTTCTGTTTCTTGGGGGAACCCTGACTCATGCAAGCCACCCCTTGCACCGGGGGAAGGCATGTACTCACTGTCCTTTTCATGCCAGCGTGCCGCGTGGAGATACTTTCCACAGTAATGAAACAGGAACTCATGTGCTGAGTGCTCAGCAGCCCCTCGAAGCAAGGGCACCAGGCTACGGCCATCAATCACCCTGATTCCATGAACAGACATAGGAAGGAATCAGACCAAGACCACTCAGGCTGTGTTGCACCTGTAAATGAAACTCTAACCTTGTAAGGGCCCCCCAACTAAGAGCAAGAACAGCACAGATGAGCTGTCTCTCTGATACTATGCAGATTGCAAGCTGCTGAGCAAGATGCATGTCATTGTTTTTAGACACAAAGTCACTAAGTTGTGGGGTCATTTGTTACACAGCACTACCGGCAACATTTTAAGACATAACAGATTCCAAAAGATGTCATACGTCCGCAGGAAGCGGATGAAGACAGCCAGTGATGGTCACATGACCTGGAGAGTCTTCCTTACAACAATTGATATTTAAAAAAAATCCTTGATCTGAATTTAATGTGCAAACATAGTGTTTTTCCTTACGGTTGTAAAGCACTTTTATTTTTAAAGAACTATTTTTTTATTTTTATTTATTTATGATAGTCACAGAGAGAGAGAGAGGCAGAGACACAGGCAGAGGGAGAAGCAGGCTCCATGCACCGGGAGCCCGACGTGGGATTCGATCCCGGGTCTCCGGGATCGCGCCCTGGGCCAAAGGCAGGCGCTAAACCGCTGCGCCATCCAAGGATCCCGTAAAGCACTTTTATTTTAATTATACCCTAATGATGACAGTTGCTGGGTTACAGTCTTCAGTGATTTGGTAAAACGCCAGTCTAAGGGTTGCTGTGAGGGCACTTGTTTTTTTAGAAATGGTTGACATCCACAGTCAGTGGGCTCTGTGCAAAACAGAGCCCATTCATAATGAGGGTGGGCCTCACCGAATCCGTTGACAGCCACCAAGAGCAAAGACGGGTTTTCCAGGGAAGATGGGATTTTGCCTCAAGATTGCAACACAGCAATCCTACCTGAGTTTGCAGCCTGATGGCCTGACGTAAGGATTTCAGTTTGCCAGCCTCCACAATTGCATGAGCCAATCCCTTAAGATAAATGTCTTATTTTATAAGCACAGACACGTACCTGCACTGGTTCCATCTCTCTCATACGGGAGTATTTATTTGCCCCTCTAAATGGAGTAAAATCCAATCATGATCAAAATATTTACTGCTTTGTTTTTATCTTGTGTTAGCAAGAGACTTTGGTCGTGTGCTAATATTGAGGTAATAAATCATTTTTTTAAAGCATGCTGTGAGAGCCTCACTAAAATATGGGCAAAAGTCCATTTCAGGAAATCATAGGGAGATGAGTTTCAACAGATCGACATCTAATGCTTTCAATCCCCCCATTGTTGTGCGCAGTTCTAAAATTTTACCAAAACAGCCAAACGAGAAGGACCCAATATTTTATATCATCACTCTTTGCCGAGTGTGATTATTTTGCATTAGGCTGTCCCCTCCATGCAAGGATGTGAGAACTTTAATCTCGTGGTAGGTTTTCTCATTACATGTGAAATAGTAAAGGATAGCTGTCAGGAATTGGGGCACGAGGGGGTCTCACTGCATGTGTACCTGTCCTGGGGCACCTCGCCGCCCCCCAGCTGGACCACGGTGGGGAAGACATCCATCAGGCTGGTGGGCTCGTGGATCACTCGGCCGGCTGGCAGCACCCCAGGCCACCGGAAGATCCCCGGGACGCGGATGCCGCCTTCCCAGCCCCCCATCCCTTTGCCACCTGTAAGTAAGTGCCATTAGAATTCTCCAGGAGATGGTCCCATCCACACACACACACACACACACACACACCTGGATACACCTGTCTGTCTCTGTCTATGGACCTGGGCACCCCTGCTCACAAATGCACACTTTAGCAACCTGCACCTCCCAAAATGTTTGCAGCAATAATTCCAGAACCTCGCCATACCCCCACAGGCAGGTGGAGTCCATATGCTCTCCTCTTGACATTCGATGAGTCTTTATGACCATTGGAACACACGGGGCGTGCAATGCGTGGCTTCAGAGGTGTAATGCATTGGGATTTCACAGTGTGCATGATCCTTCCTCTATCCTTTTTCTTTCTGGAAGGACTAGAAATTGGGTCTGGGACCCCCCTGCTTCTCTTCCTCTCCCACCTGCTTGCCATACCACCCACCTGTTCCTTTACTGCTTTTCCTGGTTATTCTTCATTTCTGGGATCCCTGGCAATGGGTTGGGGCCCAGATTGGCTCTTGGGGAAAGGCGTATAGGTACTGAGCATTAGACAACATGCTTACACTCCCTAGGAGCTCTGGGTATGGGAATTAAAGCCATCCTATGTTACAAAAGGAGACTTGTGAACAAGAAGGGTACATGTGTTCAGAGTCTTGCTAAATAAATGCAGCTTTGTTGCAGTTTGGAAACTGTAATAACGCACTCGCCTCGTCTGCCTTCGTTTTGCGCTGCTGCTGCTGCATAATAAGTTACTGTAAACCAGCAGCTTCACTCCTGTGTATTAGGTCTCAGTTCTGTACGTTGGGAGTCGGATGTGGCTTTGCAGCTACTCTGCTCTGGTCTCACAGTTGGAAATCAAGGTGTCGGCGGTTTGTAGAATATACTACTGGGAATGATGAGAATCATGAACCTATTACAGCTTCAGGATGTACACGGAAGACGGGGGAAAACATCCACTTCCAAGCCATAGGAACATATACAGTCGACCCTCATTACTCCCCAGAGTGATGTTCTACAAAGTCGCCACAAACACCCAGTTAGCAAATACTGAACCCCGACTTCCAGATTTAATACAGGGCTCAGTACCAGGGAGACTCTGTCCCTGTATTTGCTTCAGTCAATTGGTCTATTTTCGTATGTTTTGGTTTAAAGACCCCTTCTTGAGTAGATACTCCAATTCGTTTGCATTGACCTCATGGCCAACAGTGTGGGAACTCGCGTCTGGATGAAGCCAATCTAACGTACTTATTTTCTCCATACGGCCCATCGCAAGCTTCTTGCCCTTGGGAACAGAGCACAGCCCTTTGGCAGTACAGTTGGTGCCACTTGAAGCAGCAGAGTCATCAACAAAACCCAAACAAAACCACAAAAACATGGCCACTAAAGACACCACAAAAAGGACACGTGTGTATAGTCTGAGAGACGAAATGTAGGCAACAGGGTCGCCTCATCTGACCTTAGCTGAGAACGTGTGTGTCGGGCAATGAATGTTTTCACTGCTGTTCAAATGAGTGCAAAGACATTGCAAATACTGATTTTGGGGTTACAGATAAATTTTAGCAAGTAAATATGGAATCCACGAATCATGCAGAGTGACTGTATCAGATTTTTTTTTAATGGCAATATAGGGGCGCCTGGGTGGCTCAGCTGGCTAGGCATCTACCTTGGGCTCAGGTCATGATCTCGGGGTCCTGGGACCAAGCCCTGTGTCAGGCTCCCAGCTCAACAGAGAGCCTGCTTCTCCCTCTCACCCCCTGCTCATGCTATCTCTATCTCTCTCTCAAATAAATGAATAAAATATATTTAAAAATGGAAAAACAAAGGTATAATGCCCCCAATCTCGCATGACATAGTGGAATATGTAACTAAGCTTATGGTTACTGCCCTACCTTTGATTTAGGGTGGCATTTATTTTAATGTTATCTTATTTATTTGTATATCTCTCTCTTCCACTAAAATGTAAACCCTTGAAGGGAAGGGCGTATGTCTTATTTTCTCTCTCTTAACATCTGGATAGAATTTGGTGTATGGCAGCTGCTCAAGAAATCCACCTTTGAAAGTGCACACTTTTCCCCCTTCTGGTTGTTTTCCAACCTGTATTTCTGGGAGTCATTTGGTGGGTCATATATCTGCCTTTTAACCCCTGATATCCATTGGTCTCACCTCTGAATATTCCATTCCATCCCCCCAGCTGGCCACGTTCGTCTCTTGCCTCCAAATGTCCTCCATGATCAGAGGTAAAATAGGTGAATGTCGTGTTTTTCAAACCGTTTTCTTCAATGGCATTAAGGACTTCACCTTTGAAAGAATTGGAACATTTCACGACAGAGCCAGTGAAATAGCATCAGCGAATGCAACCCCAATTTGTCCTTTCTTGCTAGAAAGTCTCATAAGGGGACTCGGCAGTTGCCAGGACACCATCATTATGAATGTGATCACAAAGTGTGAGCCCCTATCTTGATTTTTCTGATACCACAAGATTCAGAATCTTGTTTACAAAGGTATCACAAATATAGAAAACAGAATAAACGCCTAGAGGCAGTATGCCAGGGATGGCGTGCTCTGAACATGCACTGCTGGGATGAATATGTGTGTCCGTAAAGAGTGCATGGGGGTGGGAACGTGCTGAGAAAGGATTTCATGGGAGACCCCTATTGAAATAGGAGGAAGTCAGAGCCATGAGCATCAATTTGTGGTGTTGGCATATGCAGGCCAAGGCTCAGGAGAGCAGAGCCAGCTATAAGCCCAGCCCTTGCTTTCTCTACGGAGACCAAATGCACATCTAAAGCACTGAAAGTAGAGATTTCAAACCACGTGGGCAGGTGCAGCAGTGGAAATGCGTGTTTTTAAAGCATTATGTAACCCACCCTCATGTTTTGAGGTTATTTGCCTCTTTACTGGTCTACTATAATCATCATGCTTCTCCCAGGACAATCATCTGGTCCTGCAAGAATTTAGATGTCTACGTTCTTTTAAGAATCTATATACACTTGAAATGCGGTAACCTTGTGTATCAACTATACTTCAATGTGAAAGCAAACAGAATCTACAAGGTCACTCACCGGATCTCTCCAGGCTTTCTCAAGGTCATTGGGGGGGGGGTTGGCGGTGCGGGGGGAAGCAATGTTGGTCTGTTGCCCTGAACAACAGCGTTCTTGCTTCCCTTTCTGTGATGTCACATGACAGCTTTAAATAATGCATTTTGTGGAAGGATGATTTGGTGCAGGAATGGATTGAGGAACCGGAAGTGCTGAAGGAGCATGTGAATGATACGGGGAAGTCTCCCCCTATTCTTTGCCTTTTGTCTTATTCTTTATTGCAACCCGGTTCATAGTCAGGAGGCCCATCTGTTACCAAAGTTGTGCGGTGAGGCCAAGGGTGAATGAGGGACGGCCGCACCTTGACTTACCTACAAGCCAATCCATCTCTTCCACGTTGTCACCATATAAGCCGTGCTGGCTTTTCCCAAGAAACTGTTTTGTGGTTACCAGGGGAATGTGTACATGCAGCAAGGACAAGAAGAGAAGAAATGGTTGGTGCTTATTTCTGAAAGAAGAAAAACATCCTTCAGATACAATGGCACCTGTTTCAACCCTGTTTGATCCATCTGAGTCCTTGAAACCCATCTCCCCATTGGGGCTGGTTTAAGAAATCCCAAAGATGGCAAAGAGACTCACTCAGGTGCTCTGAGAACTCACCTCCTCTTTAAAAATGGGAGGGTTTTATTACCTTTCAATATACGAAATGGCCTCCCGTAGCATGTGACTCGTCGTTCTTTCCAAATCCATGGGCTGCTCTGTGACGTCATGGTTTCTCATCAAGATACAGTTCCAACGGCGCACGAACCCAAAGCTGGCGTACCAGGAGACAAAGAAGAGGAAGACGAGGCTGGCCGCACCCAGAACTACCTTCCAGGGCACGGAGATTAACCCGCAAACCTTGCCAACAGCAATGGTCAGTACCGCCAGGGCCGCCATTTGGGTGGAAAGCCACAGCTTTGCTCTGGTGGTGGCGTCTACTTCCGGGGGCCTGTCTGGGTGACAGTCATTCACGAGTGTGAAAGGCATGCCATAAAAATAGTCAAATCCATGGTTCAGTGGGTGGTGGCAGTGGTCGGTACGGGATTCACAGTTTATACCCTGGTGCCATTTTCCTGAAAATAAGAGCAGAGGGGTAAAGAACACACACTGAAAGTACTCTTGAAGGAACTCTGCGTGCTACCGATCACCTTCTCAATAACTGCCGTGCTCCAATCAAAAGGATGCTATGCAAACAGCAAAATCTGAAATAGGAAAGGAACATAATAGGGACACCTGGGTGGCTCAGCAGTCGAGCATCTGCCTTTGGCTCAGGTCATCACCCCGGGGTCCCGGGATCGAGTCCCGCATCGGGCTCCCTGCAGGGAGCCTGCGTCTCCCTCTGCCTGTGTCTCTGCCTCTCTCTGGGTCTCTCATGAATAAATAAATAAAATCTTTTAAAAAAGGGACATAATAGAAATTCAAAATAGAAAGGAATAAAATGAATTTGTTTGATATAAAATGCATGGCACTACTAAACGAACGTGTGGAGTCATGATCGTTATCAAGAGATTGAAAGTTTAAGGGATCCCTGGGTGGCGCAGCGGTTTGGCGCCTGCCTTTGGCCCAGGGCGCGATCCTGGAGACCCGGGATCGAATCCCACGTCGGGCTCCCAGTGCGTGGAGCCTGCTTCTCCCTCTGCCTGTGTCTCTGCCTCTCTCTCTCTCACTGTATGACTATCATAAATAAATAAATAAAAAAAATTAAAAAAAAAGAGATTGAAAGTTTAAGATTTTCTGGACTGTTAGGAATTATAAGTTTGCAAGCTTAGACTATCCTGCTATTAAATAACTCAGAAAATATCATTTACTGATATTTCTTACTTAAAAGACAACCACTTGATAAAGGGGGTTGGCTCTAGAATAATCTGACAACAGAATAGAAGGAACTGGCTCACTCCACTAACTAGTGAGCAACAAATGCTTGTAATAGACTTTTTTCCAAAGGCAGTAAGTTTTATAAAATCATTGAGATGGAACATGAGGAGACCCATATGTCTAATTCTAGCAGGATATACAAGAATTGGGTTCTTCCTATTTTATGTGCTCCAGACACTCAGCCAGCTTAAATCTAGCTACAAAATAGGACAGAAAAGGGTCCAACATACTATTTGCCATAATTTCCAAGTGCAGAGGTTAAACCAGGTCCCCACCCTGTTCTTCCTTCCCATTACAGAGCATTGGTTTTAGTTCCAAGCCCAGGGACATCCCTTTGTACCCCCGCTTACATTTAAGGAAGCGAAAATGCCGGAATGGGTTGAAACGGGTGGAGAAGAAAAGTATCCAGGAGAGTCTCCTTCTCGTCCGCTTTCTACCATTTGGGACGTGAAGAACAGCCTTGTCTAAACGTAGATGAGGTGTGTGGACCAGAAGAATAAAGATTCACAGAAGGAACCGATACCCTGGTCCGTAGTTCCAGTAAACACTAAAGAAATCTACTTATCTAGTGTTAAAAACAATTCCACCCACAGAGTAGAAGATACATGGGTGGTTGTAGGGATGAAGGACATTGACCCAATGGCAGTGAGCTGGTAATGGAAAGTTCTAGTAACTAAGAAGCTTTGCTCTACGTCTTAAGATTGAAAAGAGAAATACAGGCAGTAGAGTAGATGCGCACAAAGTCCTTGAAAATGTCCCTGAAGAAGCGATAAGCTATGTCCTGAGTATCTATGTCTCCCCAAAATTCTTACATTGAGACCTGACCCTGAGGTTGATGGTATTTGGAGGCAGGACTTTGGGGGAGGAGGAGATCAAGTTCTAAGGCTGGAGCCTCCACGAATGGAATTAGCGCCCCAGAGAGACGGTCACTCCTTCTTCTCACGAGTGACACATGGAGAGAAGACGGTCATCTGTGAAGCAGGATGAGGGTCCTCACCAGACACGGAATCTGTCAGCCCGGGATCTTGGACTCCTCAGCCTCTGGAACTGTGGGTAGTAAATCTACATAATCTCTATTTCTAAAGTAGTAGGAAATTTTAAAAGGGGGGAAGGGTGATTACCCCTCCCTCGTCCTGACAAAGTGGGGGTGTCACGGTCCCCTCTAAACTCAACGGGGACTCTGAGTGTGGAAAAGCTGATGAAGACTCAAATGGGACCCCCTTGCACACGGATCTGACCCAGCCCTCCCTTGACCGAGGGGTCAGGGAAGACGCCGTCGTCATCTAGCCTCCGATTCCTGTAAGACGGGATACGACTTCTAAGCACACAGGCTGAGCAAGGAGTGAAAAGGGTCACAAGCGTCTGGCCCATGACGGGGGAGCGCCCATCTGCAAAGAAGTAACCTAGCAGGTGTCAGAGTGCCCTTCTCAGACAGGTGGTCTTACAGGGTTGGCCCTTGAACTAACGATGTCTGAGAACCAGCTCTCCAGAGGATTCCCATCATCCCCTACAGAATGACAGACGATCCAACAGTATGACTGGTCCAAGAGAGGTCACATGGGGCCAGCCCCTGATTTGGGTTCGGACACGTGACTTTTTGGCCCCGTAGGGAAACAAGTTCTTTTGATGGTTGACCGTCCTGCTCCCTGAACAATAGGAGTACCTATGAGGCCGGTTGCGTAACCTTGCTGCTGCAGGATTCTCGCAAATGTGGTTTCGTTCTTGGGGAGTCCGCCCGATGCCCCGTTCCACTGGAGGGCGCGGTACCCATCATGGGCTTCCATGCCTGTGGAGCAGAGCAGAGAGCACGCACTCACTCTCCCATGACTACAACACGGGTTCTCACCTGGGGAGGGGCCTGGCCCACGCCAGTGGACTCTTCACCCTGCTTGGGATTGGTCTGGGTGATCGCAGTTGAGGGAGGGATGCTACTGGCATGTGGTGGGTGGGGACACCCTAGCGTGCCCAGGATGTCCACACCACAGAGAACCATCCAGCCCAGATGTCAGCACTGCTGAGGTTGAGAAACCCTGTCTTAGAAGGAGAGATTGTGTCTCTATCTTTCTCTCTCTCTTCATCATCCAACCATCCATCCTCTCATCTATCGATCGATCCATCCATCGATCCATCCATCCATCCATCTACCTATCTATCCATCCACCGATTCTATATCTATCTATCTATCTATCTATCTATCTATCTATCCATCCATCCATCCAACCATCCATCTATCCATCCATTGATTCCTCTATCTATCTATCTATCTGTCTTTTTTTTTCTATCTATCTATCTATCTATCTATCTATCTATCTATCATCCATCAATCCATCCATCCATCGATTCTATTATCTATCTATCTATCTATCCATCCATCCATTGATTCTATTATCTATCCATCCATCCATCCATCCATCCATCCACCCATCGATTCTATTATCTATCTATCCATCCGTCCATCGATTCTATTATCTATCTATCCATCCATCCATCCATTTATCCATCCATCCATCCATCCATCCATCCAACCATCCATCTATCCATCCATCCACCTACCTACCCATCCATTGATTCCTCTATCTATCTATCTATCTATCTATCTATCTATCTATCTATCTAATCTAATCATCCCTCCATCTATCCATCTACCCACCCATCCATTCATCTTTCTATCCATCTATCCATCTATATTAATCTATCAATGCATCTATTATCCATCCATCCATCCATCCATCCATCCATCCATCCATCCATGTATCTATAATTTATCTATGTATCTCCCCAGCTATCAATCTATTAATATCACCTATCAATCTATTATCTATTTATCTATCTGCCTACCTACCTATCTCTATTGTCTCTCCATGATCTATCTGTGGCAGTGGCTCCCAACCAAAGGTAATTCTGCCCCGCGGGGAATCCTTGGCATTGCCTGGAGGCATTTTTGGTTGTCACAACTTGGTGGGGAGAGTGGCTGCTACTAGCATCTTGTGCATAGAGACCTGACCCCCAGCACCTCAGAATGCAACTGTATTTGAAGATACTTTAAAGAGGTATAAATGAGCTCACTGGGGTGGGCTTTGATCCCCATAGGACCAGGGTCCTTATAAGAAGATGAGGTGAGGACACAGACATGCACAGAGGGGCCACCACGTGAGGACACGGGGAGAACACGGCGTCTACATGCCCAGGAGAGAGGTCTCACAGGGAGCCAGTCCTGCCGACACCTGGATCCCAGGCTCCCAGCCTCCAAGATGGTGAGAAGATTCATGTCTGTTTAGGCTGCCCCATCTGTGGTACTCCATTTGGCTGCTCAGAGAATACAACAATATTCCAATACGTGGATACGCCAGTTTATTAACGCAGTCTTCCACTGATGAACTATATCTATGTCAGCACCTTACAGACTGTGGTGCCGTGAACATTCCCATTCCATCTTCTGCAGAACACGCACATGTGTACATGTTGGGCACGTACTTAGGCATTGCTGGGTCACGGCACGTGCGTGCATTCAGCTTCAGTAGACAATGACAAGCCATACCTGAAGTGCACCACACCAACGTCCTCCTTGTCCTCTAACTCATGCTTCTCTCTCATAAGGACCTTTGTGAGGACATGGAGCCACCTGGATAATCTAGAATAACGTTCCCATCTCAAGACCCTCCACTTAATCGCCTCTTCGAAGTCCCCTTGGCCATATAAGGAAATATTCCTCTAAACTAAAATATTTAAACCAATAAGTGTGATGTCAACCCAAACCAGCTACCCTTGGACAGGTTCGGCGTCTGAATTCCCAATCAACCCAATCATCGCGTGACTTACCTAAAACACAGTATTCATTCTTTTTACATAATTTCAGGGTGATGGCACCGCAGATGGTATCTGCACCATTTTCCCTGCATCTCAAGCATCGCTAATGATACCACGGGCAAGACATGAGTGGACGCAGATGTGCCCCCCTCTCGGTCGTCCCCACCACACTGACCTGATCTGAAGGAGTGCCTCCCCGTGAGGAAGGAAGATCTGCTGGGGGTGCAGAGGGGGGCGGCCGCCAGGTGCTGGGTGAGCCTCACGCCTTCCTCTGCAAGCCGGTCGATATTGGGTGTCCTGAGCAAACCACACACAAACATCCCTGTCAGGCGGGGGACGTGCTGACCAGGACCCCTGCACCGAGAAGTAGGGCGCGGAGCACACCAGTATTTCCTTAGGGTTTTACATAGGTAGCTGCCTATGGGGGTTCCACCCACCCACTCTGTGACCCCTGCAGCTTCTTTCCTGACGACTCTGTTCCTAAAGACACAGCGCCCCTCGCCCTGCTGTGTGCAAGCTGTTCTCTGTAGTCACTCGGCTGTGGCTTCCTGGCCCCTCGCCGGCCCAGAAGCCACAGCTGATGCTAGTACTCGACACCTGCTCCCCCGGGCAGCTGCTGGGGCCTGGCCACGCCTGTTTTCAAAGAACAGCTGTCAGTTAAGATTGCCCTGGCTGCTTTTGTCCCCTTTGACTCTTTTTGAAATTGTGAGCGACTGAAATATAAATGCTGTTATTAAAAATCACCCATTTCGGTATTAAGGTTGGGTGTTTTCAATAACCCAACTATTAAAATTTACTTTTTTTTTTTTACTAAGCTCTGAATATGAATTGCAAGGGCTTATAGGATTCTAGCAGCGAAGTATAATTATGTTAGCTCTGAGCTATGTCTCAGTTTACAGAAGTTCTATCTCTAGTTTGCTATCCAATGGTCGTCCATCTATTACCTACCGATCTATGTATCATGTATCTATCCATCCTTCCATCCGTCCATCCACTCATCTTTCCATTCATTCATCCTTTCACTCATCCGTCTTTCCATCCATCATCCACCCATCCACCTTTCCTTCCATCCATCAATCTTTCCATCCATCCTTCATCCACCAATGAATCCATCCATCCATCCTTCATCCATCCATTAAACCAACCATCCATCTTTCTGTCCATCTATCCATCCACCCACCCATCTTTCCATACACCCATCATTTGTCCACTCATCCAACCTTCCACCCATCAATCTTTCCACCCACCCTCATCCATCCATCCATTCATCCAACCTTCTACCCATCCATGTCTTCACCCATCCATCCACCCATCTTTCCAATCATCCATCCATATTGATGGAAATCCATCAATACTTCCATCCATCCATCCTTCACCCATTCATCCATCCATCGGTTCATTTCACCATCCATCAATCATTTATCTGTCTAGTATCTATCTCTCTTCTATCAAGTATTTATCTCTTACAGATGTCTTCATGATTATCTATACTGTGGAACAGAATGAAAAACATCACAGGTTTCAACCCCAGCATTGAAATCTTTCCTGCAGAACCTCATTCCTCTACTTGTTAAAACGCACCTTAAAACAGGAAAGATGCTGCTAGTGATTTTAAATTCTCTGCTTCTCAGTCAATGTACGTCATCTCCCTCTTTCCCTAACCAAGTTGATTGGCAAATATAATCCTGAAATACTACACTCAAGTGCCTTTCATTTTTTATGCATTCTTTTTGTTTAAAATAACTCTCTGGCATGTGGGATCAGATATTTTTATTTAAAAAACAGAGGGAAAAAAAAGCAGAAAGAATAAGAGTTCTGAGAATGATATTAATATGCTGAGGAATAGCCCAGTGACTCTCAGCAAAGGAATGGAGGGGCAGGGCATAAATGCGACTTTCCCGAGAGAAGAGATATCTTTTCTTCCTATGATGGTAATAAAACGGGCAGGTTCCACGTTATCTAGAGAGTTGGCTATATCGTTAACACATGCCTGGTGTGGATTTGCTGTTAGAGCATCAGGGGTCACTTCCGTGTTTTGCATTATGGGGCCAGAAAGAAACATGGAGATCATCCAATGGCCTTACATCAAGAAGGGAAACTGAGGCTGGACATGTGACTGATGGCACAGCTATTCAGAGGCAGGTTGAGGGGGCCACAGAGCCAGTTCCGGGGCTCCCTCTTCTGTCCTGAACTCCTATCCCCCTGACCCTCAGCGGCTACACATTCATTACACACCTCATGGGTTCTTGAGGCCCCTTTCTTACGAGGCAAGATACGAAACGGAGCTGGTGTGGCCCACACGAGCGAGCGGAGGGATTGACAAGGAGGATGTCTGAGCCCTGATTTCGAGCACAACCGTCTTATAGGGTATTTAGGCACGCACGGCAAATACTGTGGTTGCTAGAAATGATTCGAGGGGACGGATTTACTAGTGAAGAGCGGCTTATGTGATGTGCGACAGAAGTCGGAATGATTCCATAGCAAATCACTGAAGGACGAAGGCAAAGATGGCTTATGGGACATGGAGCCAAAGACAGTTTCCCTCAGGCAGGTGGTTCTTACACGCAAGTTAAGTCTTCACCTGTCAGCCTTGATAGCTTACTTTGGCAGGATTTTTAAAGGGGGGTGTGGCCTGCCCGTGTTGGGGTGGGTGGACGTGCAGTGTAGACAACATTTTGAAGACCAGCAAAGTGTAGTAGGTTTGGGCAGAATGGCCACGTTTCTTACAGGTGCATCGCGAGGGGCACGGCCCCACATCCCTAAGTGGCATGCTGCAACTCGTGTGGCTGGTTGGCCCAATGTCTTCATCAACGAGCCAATGAGTTAAATTAAGAGAACATCTTTGCTGGCTTTAGGATGTCCCCAAAGATTGTCCTTGCACTGCCAGTATTTTAGCTGGAAGGAGAAACACTAGACATAAAAATCATGGGTGCCGACCCCCTAGGGGTGGTAATGGGAATGCAGCCCCAGTTTCTTGATTTCTTAATGGCTTATGTTTGCTGAACCCAAACCAGCAGCCCACAAAAGGTCCTGAGGGGTTAGGAATTCATCATATATGAATTCTGGGGACACCCTTCAGTCCATAACAGGGCATGATGGCTCAGAGAGTGCAAGGCGTTCCTTGGGGGTGTGAAAATATTCTAAAATGCATCGTGGTGATGGATGCACATCTCTGAAAATGCCAGAAGCCAGTGAACTGTCCACTTTCACTGGGTGAAGGATCTGTTCTGGCAGATGTAAGTGGGCAGGGTCAGCGTGGGGAAGGAAGGTCCCTGGACACACAGGCCAGATTTCTGCTGATGTTAGAGGGGCTGTGACCAAAGGGGGGTGGGGTGGGCCTCTGCAGGCCAGTCCCAAGGTGGGCAGCTATTCCAAGGCAGGTTGTGTGACGTTGGGGTGGTGGTCTTCCTAAAAGAAACGGAATGAGGTGCTTTCCTACCTTTTCTCCTCTTGCTGCATCGAGCCTGCAAACATCACCGTACACTTGTTTGCCACCAGGGATGGCCTAGGAGCCTGCATACTGTGAATGTGCAATCAGCGCCCGCTAAGGTGGGTGAATAGCAGCCCCCAGGGCAGATCCGCCTGGCCTAATCCACTAGGGTGGGGGGGCCTTACTTGGAAATGGGGTCTTTACAGGTGTAATTAGGTAAGGATCTAATGATGAGCTCATCTGGGATGAGGATGAGCCCTACAGGCAATGACAAGGGTCCTCGTAAGAGACAGAGGAGGAGATACAGATGCAGAGGAGGATGGAGGCGGAGACTGGAGGGATGTGGTCACCAGCCGGGGAGGCCTGGGGCCCCAGATGCCAGAAGAGGCGGGAGGGACCCTCCCTGGAGCTCCCCCAAGAGGGGGAGCGTGTCTCCCCCACTGGGCCTCCATCTCAGACATCTGGTTTCCAGGACTGAGACAGAATAAATTCCTCTTGTCTACACTTACTCCTGTGGGGCCCTGTGTTAGGGCAGCCCTACGAATGAATCAAATACCCCCACCCACCAGAGTGCCCTGTCTGAAAATATCAGTTTGGCACCCTGCTTCCCTGCCAAAAAATCATTTCTTCGCTCTTCACTCTGAGGCACTAAGGAGTTTCCCACTACAGGCAGGTTTTAAGCGCATCATTCAGCGCCGTGTACCCCCCTACGCCTGGGCATACCCAGGACCCCCAGCATACTGTACCTGAGGGTGCTGTTCCCATAGCAACCAAGATCCCCAATGCCAAGATCATCTGCCATTATCAGTAGAATATTGGGTTTGAAGGCATTTGCTGCTTTTAAGTGACACGTCCCCGGGAGCAAACACAGGAGGAGGAGAGGCCACCAGGAGTGCCTGCAGAGACAAGCCGGCGGCCAAAAGTAAGGTCTCGGGTTTACGTGCGACGTTAAGCCGGCCTGGCCTCCCGAAGCAGCTTGCTGGGGCGGCACGTGGTGCCGCTAGGTGCGAGGTTGGGATTTACTGACGGAGCCGTCTCCTGTGCGTTCTGCCTCCTTTTGCTCTGATTGCTCCCGATACTGACACCCCCCGCAGGACACCCCGCAGGACCCCCCCCCCGGGAGGACCCCCGCAGGACCCTCCACAGGACCCACATCAGGACCCCCCGGAGGACCCCCCCCCCGCAGGACCCACTGCAGGACCTTCCCCAGGACCCCCCGCAGGACCCCCCACAGGACCCACCGAAGGACCGCTCCGCAAGACCCCCCGCAGGACCCTCCCCAGGACCCCTCATAGGACCCCCCCCCCGCAGGACCCCCGCAAGACCCGTGTGCCCCAGTGAAGTGTCTTGCGCGGAAGGAAGCCCTTAGTGCCCCCCTCCCGACCCTTGGTAACCCCGCTCCTTCTGGGAGTGCCCTCGCTAAAGGGTAGGGTCGCCTCCCCGGATCGCGCCCTCCTGCCTCCCCGGCTGCCCAGGTGTCCCCGTCCCTCCCCGGGGCGACCCCCCGGGACGCAGGCCGGCCCAGAGGTCGCCGCAAGGGCGGACACGCACTTTCTAAGGAGGAATGTGGGGGGGCCCGGGGCGCCCTGGTCCCCGTTCCTGGCTCCAAGCTGGCGGCTCCAGCGTGCCCGCGGCCCCCGGCGGGGTCCCCCCGTCGCGCCCGGAGGCTGGGGGCCGGGGTCTGGGGTGGCCGCGGCGGGACAGGCCGTGGGCGCAGCGTTCGGGGGCGGCCGCAACCCGGGAGGGGGCCCGGCGCGTCGGGGGGGGGGCGCGGCGGGCACGGGGCACGGCTGCGCTCCGCCCAGGGGTCGCGGGGGCTGCGCGGGCCCCAGGGTCGCGGTGCGAGGCCAGCGCCGCGCCAGGGCTGGGGTCGGGCGGGGCCGGGGCGGGAGCGAGCCGCGCGGAGGAAGGAAGCGGCGCGCTGCGGGGCGGGACCTGGGGGTGGGACCGGACGTGCCACCGAGTCGGGGAGGGCGGGGGGGGGCGGGGGCGGGGAGCGGAACCCGGCGGGGAGGGAGGGAGGGAGGGAGCGGGGTGGGGGTGCAGACGGAACGGGGGGGAGGAGTGCCTGCCTCGGAGAGTGGGCTCTGGGGACCAGGCCGCGCTCCGGGGGGCAGAGAGTGGGGGGAGGGGACACTGGGGCCAAGGGAGCGTGTCCGGGCGGTGGGGGCGGTGGGGACCCGGCCTCTCCGGGGGGGTGGGGACAGGGTCATGGAGGGAGGGGACACTGGGGGCCAAGGGAGCGCGTGGGGGCGGTGGGGACCCGGCCTCTCCGGGGGGGGGGACAGGGAGTGGGGGGGACAGGGTCATGGAGGGAGGGGACACTGGGGCCAAGGGAGCGCGCGGGGGTTGGTGGGGACCCGGCCTCGCTCTTGGGGGGGGCCGCAGGGTCGTAGAGGGAGGGGACACTGGGGCCAAGGGAGCGCGTGGGGGCGGTGGGGACCCGGCCGCGCTCTGCCCGGGGGTGCCCTCTCTGTCCCCCCACCCCCCGGGTCCCTCCGTTTGTGTCCCCCCCGACCCTCCAGCGCCAGCTCTCCAGTCCCGCGTCCCTGCGACTGCGACACGGACGCCTCCCCGCGATTTGGCGACTCCCGGGGCTCACCCCGCCCGCCCTGCCGCCCCGGGGGCCGCGCTCCCCCGTGTGCACCCCCCGCCCCCTTCCCCGGGCCCCGCGCACCTGGCAGCGGGCGCGCCGCGTCCCCCGGGAGCCCCGGGAGTCCCGGGAGCCATGGCCGCGAGCGCACGGGGCGCGCAGGACCTTGGCCCTCGGCGCCCGTCCCGCCTACGCGCCGCACCTCCTGCGGCCCCGGGGCTTCCGGGAACCGATCCTGCAAACCTGTTTCCGCGGGGCCCTGGCGCACCCCCGGGACACTGGGGTGCAGGCCCCATGGGGAATGTCGGCCGGCGAGCCCCTTTCTTGCAGCAAGCGCTGCAGCGCGCGTGCCCTGGGGCCGTGGGTCAGACCCTGCCCCGGGGACTCTCCCTCGGGGCCTTCCTGGTGCCCGCATCCCCGCCCTGCCCCCCATGACCCGCTCCCCATGACCTGCCCCGACTTCTCCGTTTCCCTTCCCAACTCCCATCTGCGCGTTGGGGAGACAATGCTTGGGAATTCAGCTTTCCCAAAGTGTGTGTGTGTGTGTTGGGGCGGTGGGGGGGGGGGGGGGCTGCCCTAAGTGCCCTGGAGGCTGTTCCTTGAAAACTCTGCGAAGGGTGTGTTTGGAGAAAGACCTGTGCGCCTTGGAATTGGCAGAGGCCTCTGGGCAGGAACCCACCCTGCTGCCCGCACCTTGGTCCCGGCTTGCCGCCTCCAGAGCTTGGAAAGGATGAGGGCGAGGCCTAAGCTGCCACCCTGCTGGTTGTCTAGCACACAGGCTAGCTGGGACCCAGTGTAATAACCTGCCCTGAAAAGGGGAGACCCCGGGGAGATCCCTGGGTGACTCAGCAGTTTGGCCCAGGGCTCGATCCTGGGGTCCGGGGATTGGGTCCCCCGTTGGGCTCCCGGCATGGGGCCTGCTTCTCCCTCCTCCTGTGTCTCTGCCTCTCTCTCTCTCTCTCTATCATAAATAAATAAATAAATAAGCAAACAAACAAACAAACATTAAAAAAAAAAAGAAGGGGAGACCCGGGGACCAACTCAGAGTGTCGGTTTATTATTTTCAGCGTCGAGGAGAAAAAAGACACTTCAAACAGGGCCTCTTCAAGTGATTCTTGAGCACATGCCCTGGTGACTTAGGGAAGCCCAGAACTGGGGGGCCGTCCTGGGTATTCGGTGTCAGGCTCTGCACTGGGAGGTCACTGCATGAGGACCCGGCTCAGCGCACTGGACGTGCCCAGGTCGGGCCTCCAGCAGGATGGGGATCTTCCCCCAGGCCCCACAGCCAACGACGTCTCTGCGCACGCGAACCCCTACTCCGTACGACACAGGAATAGCTTCCACTGGGGCTGTGCACTCTTGGTGGGGTCCCACCAAACGGATGGGGCTGGGGTCCGCTGGTGGAAATGCCCATGGCAGGACGGGCTTTGCTCCCCACTCCCTTGTTGCCAGGCCTGAACGACCCCTCCTGGCTCGTGTTGCCGTGACGAGCGCACGCCCCTGCCTCTTCCTTGTACCTCTGCGTTTTGAAGGGCACAACTGTTCCACTCATGGAAATGGACGCTTAACTTCAGATGGGGGTTTAATTTCCACCGGCAACAAAGGGCAGGGGTTGGGGTAGGGGGGACCCAGCTGTCCTGCCGGGCAGTTACCGTGGGTCGCCTTCCCGGTCACACCAGCACAGGGGGAACTGGCCACAGCACGGCTGCAGCCAGGGCCTCCAGATGTTGCCCAGCGTATCCAGCTGCAGCGGAACTGGGATGAGGGTCCGGCGATGCTCCTCCACGGCCCGAGCCACTGTGTCCATCACGTGATAGAACGAGGGCTCCGTGTCCGGAGTGAGGGCGTGGGCTTCAGAAGGGTCTCTGGACAGGTCGAAGAGCAAAGGTGGGTCGTGATGGGCTACCTGGTCCCCGGAGCAGGGACAGACCCCTCTCCCATAGCAGGCGCCGGCTCCGTCTGGGTGGAACAGTGGGGTCGTGTAGTGGACCTTCCACAGTCTTCCTCCTGAGGGAAGGACAAGGATGTCAGGGGGCTCACGTGGAGACATAGAATGTGTTGCTGGAGACAGGCCCATGTGTCCTTGAAGCGAGGAATGGATAAGCAGATAAGCAGCTGTGGGCCAGCCCCGCAATGGGATGGCATTCTGCCATAAAGGTCAATGGAGCTCTGACATAAACCTCAAAAACGGGATGCTCCGTGAGAGAAGCCAGACACACGAGGCCACAGAGTGTGCGATCCCAGTTGTATGAGGCGTCCACAACAGGCAAATCCATAGACCCAGAAAGTAGAAGGGTGGATACCAGTGCCTGGGTGGGAGAATGGGCAGTGGGAGCTAATGGGGACCGGGTCTCTGGAGGAATGGGATGTTCTGGAACTAGGCACAGATGATGTCTGCACAACATGTTGAATGTGCTAAATGCCCCCAAGCTGTACATTTTAAAAGATTGAGTCTTACAGTATGTGAATGTTACGCACCGAATTTGCGTGCCTCCAAAATTCATATATGGCAGCCCTGACCCCCAACAGGATGGAACCAGGAGGTGGTCGTTGGGAGGTTAACAGGTCACGAGGACAGAGCCCTCAGAAATGGGATGAGCTCTGACAAGTGTCAGGACAGAGCTTTGCTTCCCTTGTGTCTCTCCACCATGTGGGGACACAGCAAGAAGGTGGCCATCTACCACCCAGCAGGTGTCTGTTGTCTGGAAGCCACCAGTCTGTCCCGAGCTAAGATGGAATCACAGCTCGGGAAAACTGTTGGCAAAGGAGTGAGCTCCTCCTGTCATAGGTTGTCCCAGGCAGGATGCTCAGAGGCTTAAAATGGCACCAGTGAGTCTGGGGAAGCCATGTGTGTCACTGGAGGGTAGAGAGGACTCTAGTGGCCCTGCCTCCTCCAGGGGCAGAAAGACCAGGAAGCAGGGACAGATATGGGTCACAGCTGCTCCTGGGATCAGGAGAAGGAGGCCAGGAAGCACGGCCCCTCCCTAGCAAGTGTGTGCAAGCAGGAGGGCATGCCCCCTCCTTCTTACGCCCTGCCTGAGTCCTGCTTCCTGGGGCTGGTGCCCCTGTGCTTTGGTGTTTACAGACCTGCACCCTGTGATTAACATCTCTGTCCTCTGTCCACCTCTGAGCACTTAGGGTGACCTAGCAGCTCCCAGTCTGCTCGCTTGAGACATGGGCATAGCCTTTGTCATCTACCATTGTCTCCAGGGTGAAATGGAATACCCTCCGTCACCTGCTCAATAAAGGTCAGTCACGACTTCCATAATCCAGCAAATGTGTTAAGAACAAAGAGAAGAGAGATTAAGTCTCAGTGAGTGGAAACAGACCAGATAGTGGTAAACATACACAAATAAGGAAACTGTGAAGTGCAAAATGCCTGGGGAAAAAATGCAACTGGTCCAGGTGGCAGGAGGTGATGGTGGAGGTAGGTGTGAGTGTGTGGGGCGCATGGGTGTAGGGGGACTCGTTTGGGTCAAGAAAGCCTTGCTGGGAAGGTAATTTTGCATTTGACCATCAAGAATGAGCCAGTCACATGGAGATCCAGTCGCCCTACGAGTGTTCTGAGATGGGGAGGGCCTCGCTCATAGTACAAGGACGAATTTATCCTGATGTGTGTGTGCAATGGGGGTCTTGGGATGATTTTCAGCAGGGGGTTAAGTGGATCATGCATGTAGGATAAACAGGAGACCTCTGGAGGCCACTCAGGGGTACCACTGAAGAGGCTTGGGCCGTGGGAATACACTCTAGTCACCATTAAAAAAATATAGAAATATTCGCCCAATAACAGAGATGACAGGTCAGTGATGGGCTAGCCACAATGTAAAAGAACAGATTTGAACACTGGACCCGGTTATCTGTGCTGCTAGGCATGCATGGTTGTAGACTGGGCTGTACAGTGGAATGACGGTTTTTAGAAAACCCTCAAAAAGGGAAGGAGATGTGTAATAAATGATTTTAAAGAACCAAAAATGTAGCAATAAAAGTCATACCAGATTACAATGATATTGAAAAGAATGGATGAAAAGGAGGGACATTCAAAGAAAAAGAAAAAAAAGACGGCTCTTAAATAAGGGAAATCCCAAGAGGTATGCCTTCACTCTTGATTCACACAGCTGGAGGCTTCTAAGAGAATGGTTTTGAGGAATGGAAAGGTAAGAGATAAATCACAAGGAGAATACGGCTCTTCCCAAACACCAGAGGAAGAAAAGAATCATAAAACCTACGCAATCACAAAGTCACACATCCAATCAATCGTAGGGCAAATCCAAAAGAGAGGAGAAAATATCAGCACGTGGCAAAATAATAGGGAACTAGAAATCAAGAAAAGTCACTCAATTAGGCGAAACTCTGTTATCAGAAGGCAAAGGTAGCGGCAGAAATCAGCTGCGTATAAAATTTAAAAATAACAGTTTTTGAGCAGATGCAAGAACTGGATTTTCGAACGAAAAATGACGCCTAAAAACAGAAAACCTCTGGATATGCCAGTTAGGTGAAGATGGAAAATAGATTCATATAAACGTGGAGGCAAATGAAATACAGTGAGATTACTTGGGACGGGAGAAACTGTGCTTGATGAAATGGATATTTTTGAAATAAGAAGAATAAGTGGAGGGACATAACATGTTTCAGTTGGGAAAATCCGATATTGTGAAGATAACCAGTCTTCTCCCTGAGTAGAATTTACACATGGGATGCAAAGCCAATTCATATTTCCATAGGATTTTTAAATAATCTAGCTGTAAATTTTTTTTAAAAAAATGATTTTACAGTTATTTTAAAAGCCCAGTTGGGCCAAAACAGCCCAGGAAATTTCTAAGTACAGAGATTATTCCGCACGGACGTTGCTGCTTATATCACAAAGTTATGATCATTACAACAAGGATGTGATGGAGTCATTGAGTTACGGTGGTTGAGACGGGTGGAAACCAATGCTGTTAAGGGCAGAGGCTTCGAAGGGGGAGAGGCAGACTGGAGCACTGGTGCGCAGGAAAGCCATATAAAAATCCCGTAAGCGACGGTAATGGGGTGCTAAGGTGACTGGCGGCTTGCATTAGCAAGGATGTTGCTGATGTCAGGAAAAATTAGTGCCAAGAAACAGAGAAAAGGGCTGGTGTGAAGCAGAGCCACGGGAGCAGAGGCCAAGATGCGACTCAGTCACCCAGAGTACTCACCGTCCCGTTGGCGCCAGCGGGCTGCGTGCAGGAAATTCTCGCAGTAGTGCAGCAGGAACTCGTGGCCAGAGTGTTGCGCTGTCCCCAGCAGCAAGGGCAGCAGGTCCCGGCCATCGATCACCCTGCAGACAGGAGCACGGAGACTCACGGATGCTGCAAGTGCGCACACAAGGCACGCGCGAGCCTTAGCGAGCTTGGGGAAGCATTGAAACCACCACTCCCATTACTCGTCTACAGGCATCAGCTTTGGCTACAAGAGCCCCGAGGATCCGACATGGACATGCTCGGCTTAAGGTATCACCTTCCCAGCCTTATTATGAATGCAAGAAAAAGCTGAGGATTCCGTGAAATGCCTTTTTGGTCTTACACTCTATTGGGCTCTAAGCCATTAAGGGATATGGTGCGTTCTTCATCAACACCGGGTACCATTCCCTTGTCTGCCTCCGAAGCCCCTCCTCCACGCCTGCCTGCCTTGTCTTCCCCCCCTTTCCCACTTCCTCGTCTTCTTCAGTTTCCATGATCCAGCTCCAGTCCCATTCAGGATGGGTGGAGGTTTCTTGGGATCCCACTTGCACTTTTCTCCACCCTTCTTAGGAGAAAGCCCAAATCTACCACTTGTGATTTGCAGGGATGGCCCTGAGCATTTTCTGTCCCAGTGACCTGGTCAGTTTTCAGGATCAAAAGTAAATCATCAATATTGAGGATAGATTTTTACAGATGTAAAAGTCTCAAATCTAAAGGGATCTTTAGATCTAAAAAATCTAATCTAATCTTAAAAATCTAATCTAATCTAAAAACTCTAATCTAAAAAGGGATCTTTCTCTGCAATTTGACCAATGTTCTTTATCAAGGTAGAGAATTCAGAACCCCAAGTAGACTTTGCTTAGAGTCACTAATTATCATGAAAATGAAATAAAAGAATCTATCAACAACATGGATGTGCGTGCATACACGTGTATACATATATATAATCACACCTTCAAATATATGTATTCATATACACACAAGCACATATATATGCACACACTATGTGGCTGTATTTATTTTACCTTCTAGTGCAACAACACATTCGCAATATACATGTCACATAAATTTCTATTTTTAAAGCAAGTGATACATTATAACTTAATTTAAAAATAAGCATGGGGCAGCCCTGGGTGGCTCAGCGGTTTAGCGCCGCCTTCAGCCCAGGGTGTGATCCTGGAGACCCGGGATCGAGTCCCGCGTCGGGCTCCCTGCATGGAGCCTGCTTCTCCCTCTGCCTGTGTCTCTGTCTCTCTCTCTCTCTGTGTGTCTCTCATGAATAAATAAATAAAATCTTTTAAAAAATTAAAATAAATAATAAAAATTAGCATCCAATTAGGGGGAAAAAATGAAAAAAGATATGATATTCAGTGCAAGAAAAAACAGAATGTTAAGGTGAAATAGTCAACCTCTCTAGTGATAAAACAGTGAAAATTACAATACACACATATATGTATGTTTGTACACACACATATGAGGAACCTATGCAGGAATTTATATTTATTTTAGTTCTATTATGTTTTAAAATAGACATCTCCCTTATGGCTGGTGGTGATCCCCAAGGAACAATTTGACAAAACATATCGAGAGATTTACCTATAAATGGCCATATTCTTTGACTCAGGAATTTACGTTCTAAAGGATTCTTACTAAGGAAGTAATTATGACAGGCAGCAACATGACAAGATAGTGGTTATTTTTGTTGTTGTTTGTTTTTTTACGGCAAGGCTAGTGTCCAACTATAAGGGGATGGTTGAAAGAAAATGCCACGAAGGCATTAAATTCTTTATTTATTAATTAAATATTAATTATTAAATATTTATTTAGAGGCACAAGGACCTCTAAGTCTCTCTCTATATATTTACATAAATACATATAAACTATGGAAAATCTATCTAAAAGATATATCTAAATCTGCATATCTAGGGATCCCTGGGTGGCGCAGTGGTTTGGCGCCTGCCTTTGGCCCAGGGCGCGATCCTGGAGACCCGGGATCGAATCCCACGTCGGGCTCCCGGTGCATGGAGCCTGCTTCTCCCTCCGCCTGTGTCTCTGCCTCTCTCTCTCTCTCTGTGACTATCATAAATAAATAAAAATTAAAAAAAATAAATCTGCATATCTAGATAGATCTAGATGTAGATCTAGATACATGATATGTATCGTACAATTTGTAATTGTCTGAGGATCATTTATCATGCGATTGCATAATAATTATATGATTGTATACATAATTATCAGATTATGACATAATTTTATTTTCTACTCCCCCACCCTAAATTTTCTGTAATTTTTAAGACAAAGGAAAATTGGAATCTAAAATCTCTACCGCAGTACGTGAAAAGGAGTTTCCTGTGATGAATTGTTACCTTTTTCAATGACCGCCATAATGAAATGCCTCCACTTAAGAATCGGGAGAGGAGAAGTGGATTCGTACGTATAAAATGAAGCAGACAGCTGACCCCTGTCGCTAATAACAGGGAGCCTAGAGTGTTGTCCCAGATACTCATTTCATGGATGTGCCATGCAATACAAGAAGGACAATGACATTTCACAGACATGTTTCTGTGCCAAATTGAGTTGCTAGGGTTCCCTGGGCTGTCTGTACCTGTCCTGGGGCACCTCGCCGCCCCCCAGCTGGACCACGGTGGGGAAAACATCCATCAGGCTGGTGGGCTCGTGGATGATGCGGCCGGCCTGCAGCACCCCAGGCCACCGGAAGATCCCTGGGACGCGGATTCCACCTTCCCAGCCCCCCATCCCTTTGCCACCTGTGTGTAAACATGAACAGAAAAGAATATGATTGTTCCATGTTTTTTTTTTTTTTGGCAGCGTGTTTTACGATCTTTGGGGGGGGCGGGGTACATCCAAGGATGATGTGTCTCTAGTTGATAGGATTCCAGTTTGAATATGATGTGGCTGCCGTGGCACCCACTCTGCTTGGATGCATTGCCTAATTCCTGAGTCCATCACTTGATGGAGGGATAATCAAAATGTGGTCCATCCGTACAAAGGAAGGTTATTCAACCATGAAAAGGAATGAAGCAGTTAACACTTGTCAAAATGTGGATGAACCTGGAAAACGGTGAAGGAAGCTGGTAGCCAAGGACCGCATCCTGCATGGCTCCATTTACCTGACATGGTTACGATGGGGAAATACACCGAGACTGAAATAAGTTGGTGCTTGCCCGGGGCTGGGCGAAGGAGGAACCGGGGAATGACTGCAAATGGGTACTGAGTCTCTTTTTGAGGAGGTGACCATGTTCTGCAATTCAGCGGTGGTGACGGTTGCACAATTCCGTGAATATACCAAAACCCACGGCATTGTGCAAAAGGAAAAAAAAAAAACACACCCACACAACAGATTTGACCATGACAAATTGTCATTTCCACCCTGAATCGCAAAGCAAAGTCCCTGGTGATTCTCTTGAAGTGGGTGGCCCCATTCCATAGGAAGGGTTGGGAACTGTAGGATGGGGATAAAGACCATACACAAGGATCGGGTCATCTCTCTACCTTTGTAGATTCCATTCCAGCCGCCATATTGCTCCTTTCCGAGTTGGGCCTCTAAAGATCCCCCGTGATCCGACGTAAAATAAACAAGCGTGCTGTTGGTCAACCCTTCCATATCCAAAGTATCAAGGATCTGCCCTGCAGAGGATACATGCATTTGAGCCGGTCAAAATGGAAGAGGGTCTGAAACCAAAGTATTCAGCGTGTGCTTCAGCATTCTGGATCTTTCCGTGAGAATGAGCCTTTAGCGTTAACATTTAATGGGGGTGAGCAGCGGTAGAATCATGCTGACCCAAGATTCATATACGCCCTTAGATACACCCCATCCTGCTTCCAAAAAGTTTAAGGCAAGCTGTAGGGCATACACTACATAGGACAACATAGCAAAGTCTTAAAAAGGAGGTAGAAGAAGATTATAGAGTCAATCATACTTCAATTTTAAAAAAAGGAAAGAGGGGAGAAAAAAAAAAAGAAGGAGATCGAGGGGCTCTAGGAAGAAGGCTGACAATGGCACTGGCGACATGTGTCCATTGATGAAGAATAGTTTACACCTCTGGCTCCAGGTGTCTTATAGTCACCTCAAAGGGAAAGCTTATGGTTGATGCAATTTGCCATGTCCATGAGATTTTTTTTTTTTAACCGGACGAGAAGAATCATATTATTTTATTTCTAACAATGGACCAGGCTTTTAATCTGCCCCCTGTCATGAGGACCGGACACCGTGAAAGTTGACTATGGTCTCAAATAGATCCTGTTTTTGGATAGCTTTTACTGTGACCTAATCTGTGCCTTTAGATCTAAACAGCATGTCTTTTGGGTTCCGGTCTTGCTTTTTTTTTTTTTTAATTTTTATTTATTTATGATAGTCACACAGAGAGAGAGAGAGAGAGAGAGAGGCAGAGACACAGGCAGAGGGAGAAGCAGGCTCCATGCACCGGGAGCCCGACGTGGGATTCGATCCCGGGTCTCCAGGATCGTGCCCTGGGCCAAAGGCAGGCGCCAAACCGCTGCGCCACCCAGGGATCCCCCGGTCTTGCTTTTTGATACGGTCTGATGATCCTGCATTTTATTGGTTCGATTGAGCGCAATTAAGACAATTGTCCATTCACTTAACTTTAAATTAACCATGTCATTATTTTTGCTCTTTCTTGGTCTCACCCACGGTTCAACCATTTCTTTGTTTTCAGGTGCTTTGTTTTGGACACAGATTTGTGAATTTGCGGTTCTACTAAATCCCCCTCCTTAAATTAATAATATTTTTATTTATTTATTTATTTATTTATTTATTTATTTATGTATTTTAATATTTTTAGAACAGCTTTGGGTTTTATGGGTAAGCCGAGTCTTCGTGTCATCAGTGAGCCAATAGTGACACGTTACTATTAACCAAAGTCTGTAGTTTCTGTGGTAGTTCGCTCTTGGCGTTGTACATTTTAAGGGTTTTGATCAATGCATAATGCTATGCATCCAGCATTATAGTATCAGACAAAATAGATTCTCTGTCCTAAAAATCCCTTCTCCTTCACCTACCTGCACCAGGACAACGGTTTTCATTTAAAAAATGATCATACTGTGGCTTGATTGAGTTTGAAACTGGAACACAGAGGCACGGAAGCCATAGAGAAGATTCTAGAAATACGGCTTCAGAGTTCCTTATCTTGAGGGACTTAGGGTTTTTTTTTTTTTTTTTTTTAAACTCTGTACTGGAGAATTTCAGACTTTATCATCCAGTACGTGTTCTACTACCTACATCCTCACCTATATTCACGGAAAAAGGGTTTCCCTCAACGTGCGTCATGGTGAATTGTGTTTTAGACACTTAATATTTGGTATCACATAAAACAGCCTGTATCTTCCAGAGATTCTTAATCTCTTCCACACAAGGACCATACATAGTGCAGCACTGAGTGAGTTTGTCCTGAAGCCCCACTAGGGATGTGATGTGACATTGCTCTTTGCCTACGTGTCTCCCAACGTCCAGCATTTCCCCCAACAATTCACTCAAATATAATGCATTTTCCTCCAAGTTGATGTTTTCAACAGATTTTTAAAAGTATGTTTTCTCCTGAAATCTCTGATTCCCATGCTGCTGTAGCTCCTGGCCCTCTCTGTCTGCCACTACATCAACCCAGGGGCACCCAAGTCCTTGGGTGAGACTCAGAAAAGTGGCTGTGTCCATATCCATGTACCATTGAAGAAATGTGTGCTGTCTGTCGTGCCAGATACGATTCCAAGCCCAGGGGATGCAGGAGGAAAACAGAGCAAGACCATCCTACCCATGGGGATTTTAATCTACGTTCTCCTGGGAGAGAATCGAAAATCAACCCACCTACGACAGTGATGAGCAGAAACAAAGCAAACGCAGTGAGGAAAAGGCTATAATCGCGTACACCCTTCATGTACGCGATGAGATCGCACTACTCACACTGCCTCTCCCAGCTGTCGCCTGGATCAATGTCATCTCATCCTGCATGTCCTTTCCTCCTGCTGTTCCGGGAGGAGCACCAGTTCCGTTTTCACCGGGGAAAAGGCACTTACCCACCATCCAGTCCATCTCTTCCGTGTTATCCCCGTACAGCCCGTGCGCGCTCTTCCTGCGGAACTTCTCGGTAGTGATCAGAGGGGTGTGCACGTGTAGAAAGGAGACAAAGAGGAGGAAAGGTCTGTGCTTGTTTCTGAAAATAAATAACAGCGACTGGAGCCACTTTTACATAAAAGCAGAGATTCGGGTCCCGGGGGATGCAAAATACAGACCGAGATGATCACGTCCAAACAAGTGTATCTGCTACTCTTTAATGGGATGACTTGACCCTTCTATAAAGTCTGTTGCAAAATTTGCACTGATACTGTGCGTTCTTTCCCGGAATTTATCAACTTATAACCCTACATACTTCTGGCAAGTGAAGGCAAGACAGAAGAAGGCCAGGCAACTGTCTGATCTGACAATTATTCCATTCAATTATTTCGGGATATGTTCCCCGTCCCGAACATTAGCGTATAGAACAAAAGGACATTTTGCGTATATGGTTTTCTGTTTAATTGCTCTCGAGCGACAAAGTTTAGGCCCTGACATGATTGTTTAAAAACACACTTTTAAAATGATGATTATTACGTTATTGATTTCGGTTTGACCGTCCCCCCACCGAGGCGATGCCTCACCTGCCCCTCCCCTCTCTCCGTCTGATCTCTATGACCCACTGTGTGTCGTTAAAGTACAGAAACAAAAGTGAACGTCTTAGACTTACTTGGGGCACGTTAGGCTCACCCGCTGCCATTTGCAAGCTACGGTTGACCCTTGAACAACACAGGTTCATTGTGTTGCAGATCCACTTATATGTGGGTTTTTTTAAAAAAGATATAAATACAGTACAGTACTATAAATGTATTTTCCTTATGATTTCCTTAATAACATTTTCTTTTCTCTAGCTCACTTTATTGTAAGAACTCATACAACCCATGGGTTGACCGACTACTTATGGTATCAGTAAGACTTCCAGTCAACAATAGGCTATTAACAGTTAAGTTTTGGGGGAGTCAAGGGTATGTGTGATTTTCAACAACACATGGTGTCAGCTGTTGATACCCCAGGGACCCCATGTTGCTCAAGGGTCAACTGTAATTATCAGCATCATTTCTGACCCATGTTAGGCAATTCCATGACAAGAATGTTCTGGAACATGATCGCAACCTCATCACCACCAGGTGAATTGGGTTTCCACGGTGTCCCCCACTTTACTGGGACACACTTGGGGAGCGTGGAACTGACTCTGGTGTAGCTTTTTACCAGGCCCCTCTCGGCTCTGACGTACTGAGTCCCTTTGTTATTCAAATTTACATTTAGGGTCAAGTTAGCAACAGTTCTGATGACAGAGCTTTAAAAATATTTAGAATCTGTTGTAAATCTTCAGTGATTCAGTTTGTTTTGTTAGTTAAATATGGCCTGAGGTGATCAGTCAGTGCTTACTAAGAGGACTGGCTCCAAGTAGGAGGGGCCAGCAGCAAGTTTCAACTGACCTGTCACTTGTTTCTTTTTTTTTTTTTTTAATTTTTTTATTTACTTATGATAGTCACAGAGAGAGAGAGAGAGAGAGAGGAAGAGGGAGAAGCAGGCTCCATGCACCGGGAGCCCGACGTGGGATTCGATCCCGGGTCTCCAGGATCACGCCCTGGGCCAAAGGCAGGCGCCAAACCGCTGCGCCACCCAGGGATCCCTGTCACTTGTTTCAATGGGCGCGATCAAGCTGGACTCAACTGAACAACATCTCTGGCCCGATTTACCAAAAATATCTTTCTGGGCCAGGGCGATTTCCCCATTCATAGCTCCATTACAGAAAGGAACTCAAAAGATTTTTTCAAATGCATTTTGAGCATGGACCAGAGCGCTAGGATGGAGCTAACTCTTTGACGCTCACCTTTGGACAAAGGAGGAGACCTCTTTGAGAATAAGAGATGTCGTCCTTTGAAAGTGCATGGGCTGCTCAGTGATGGTGTGGTCTCTCATCAGAAAGCAGTCTGCGTGAACAATCAGGACACCTATAGAATATGAGGTCACGAAGAGCAAGGTGGCAGCTATGGTTGACCAGACGACCGGAGTCCATGAGCCTGATATCAGGTGGGTGAGTTTCCCAGCAGTGAGCGTGAGGGCAGCGAAGGCCATGATTTGGAAGCAGACATTGAGTTTGTGCTCCATGCCTGCACGCTTCTCTGACAGCTCCCAGTGGATGCAATCTCCCATCATGGAAAAGGGCATTCCGTAGAAATGGTCGAATCCATGGTTGAGTGGGTGGTGGCAGTGATCATTGGAAGATTCACAGTTGAGGCCCAGATGCCATTTTCCTGAAAGGCAAAAAGTACACCCACGTGACAACTAGTTGATCACTGGCTGGTAGGTATTGTGTGCTTGCTGCATTCCAGGTGCTCTGCTGGGTTCAGGAATAGGGCAGGGAAGTAGAGGTGCATGGGTAGAGTTCCATCACAGCCTGGCTTCATTGTTACAGGGGAATGAGGACCCTGCGTGGCAACGTTACGTGATACATGGTTTCCTGAGCTGCTGAAACAAATTTCCGAAAACGCGGTTGCTTAAAACAATAGCGATTCATGCTCACCCAGTTCTAAGGCCACGAGTCCAGAATCAAGCTGTGACAGGGCCATGTTCCCTCTGTAGGTTCCTGGGAAGGATCCTTCCTGCCTCTTCTAGCTTCTGGGGACTCATGCATTCCTTGACTTGCGGTCATACCCCTCCCATCTCTGCCTCGGTGGCGACACGAACTTCTCCTCCTCCGCGTCAAATATCCCTCTACATGTCTCTTAACAGGACCCTTGCCCTCGCATATAAGGTCCACCTGGGTAATCCAGGATAATCTCCACATCTCAAGATCCTTGAATTAGTCCCATGAGCAAAGACCCCTTTTCCATATAAGTTAGTATTTTCTTTTAGCTTCCAGCAAGTAGGACATGATATCTTTGGTGACCATGATTCAGTCTACTGTACCTGAATTTGCAAAGGTCTGTGACTGAGCAATAAGGAAGGCACGGAGTGGGCTGATTGCTCTAGAAAACTCAATCTGCTATAATCAGTGGGTGTAAAAGATTTCCCAACTTTGGAATTACCATTCTTTCCCTGTCTTTGTTAAACCACTGTAATGGTGGTCAGAGTCATGGTAGGCCATAGGTTCTACATGGCACAGGTTTCAAGTACAATCAATGGCACATGCTTCTCTATGGTCACTCCTAGAGTGTTGATAGAGACCTATGTGTCTTCCCACCACCCCAAATGGCATCTCTCATCCAGAAAACCTCATGCAATTTTCCAATTTTCCAAGGAATGTTCCACAAAAATAGATTTCTCTCTTGAAAAATGATAATAAGCCTATTGCATGTGATACTCAGTGTATCAGCTCGTGTTGCTCTTCATGATCAATAGATGGCACTGTTAATAAAAAATTATTACTATAACATGATGATGACAGTGACAGCTTGGACCCCTGTCAAGAAACGATTATCCTTCATCGTACTTCATTCTATATAAGACATGGTTTGTTGACATCTAGAAAGATAAATATGCCATTTATGGAAGCAGAGAGGGAAGTAATTAAGCCTTGCAGTCGCATTTTTGTGCAGAATTTAAGGAAAACAGCATTATGGAAATTGATGGTGATTTGGTGACTTTAGAAAAAAATTTCCTTTTTTTAAAAAAAATCAAGGTGCATCAACAAATACCAAGAAATGGCAGGTGTTTCATTAAGCTGATATTTCTTGAGCAACTACTTTGCAGTAAGCATCTTTAAAAAAAAAAAAAAGATTTAATTTATTTATTCATGAGAGACACAGAGAAAGAGAGAGAGAGGCAGAGACACAGGCAGAGGGAGGAGCAGGCTCCATGCAGGGAGCCCAACCAGGACTCGATCCCGGGTCTCCAGGATCACACCCTGGGCCAAAGGTAGGCGTTAAACCACTGAGCCACCTAGGGATCCCCCAACACTAAGCACTCTTTGTAGTGAGGTCATCCCTGCATTCATGGAGCTTTCTGTCTGGAGGACAATCCCACTGCCTCAAAACCACTGCCTTTCCAACCTTTTCGGTTGAATATACTCTCCATAGAAAAGAAAGGTGCTTAATACTAAAAACGTACATACCTATTAGTCCAGTGGCGTATCCTCTGTCTTTTAATATTTTTGCAAAAGTTGTCTCATTGGTCGAAAGCCCTCCAGATACTCCGGTCCATTGAAGAACACGATAACCATTACTGGAAACCATACCTTTGGGGAACCATTTTCAAAGAAACGTTAACCATCGCACATTGACAGATTCTATCATTATCATTAATTGACAGATTTTATCACTACTATTAATTTTTCACTTAAAATATGTGGTGAAAAATTAACTGAAAACTTAGCAAGAAGGCTTAGTGTCCTTTTACGTGAAGGTTATAAACACAAAGAGACTTAAGGAGAAAAAGGAAGGAGACTTAAAAATGGTTTTATCATTTCACCGAAGTCTTTATATAATGCAGGGATTCTCAAACTCGCCTGTACTTTGGAATCATTTGGGAAGCTCCAGAATATTCTGAAACCTGGTTGTCAATCCATAAAGTTTTATTTTATATTTTATTTTATTATTTATTTTAATATTTATTTATTTATTTATTATTATTTATTTATTTATTTATTTATTTATTTATTATTTATTTATTTATTTTAGGGAAAGAGAGAGAGGGAGTGAGCAGGGAGAGGAAGAGAACCTCAAGCAGACTCCAGGCTGAATGTGGAGCCTAATGTGGGGCTCAGTCTCATGACCCTGAAATCATGACCTGAGCCAAAACCAAGAGTTGGATGCTTAGCCAACCGAGCCATCCATCTGCTTCCGCTCCCCACTAGAGACTGTGGTTTTAGTTGGTTTGGGGGTGGAAGCGCAGATTTGGAACGGTTGCAGGATACCGCAGACAATTCGTATGTGCTAACAACGTAGGGAGCCGCGGATAAAAATCACACTGACTCTCATAAATCCAAGGCATCTACTCAAGTGTTTAAAAGAGGTAAACTGGGATCCCTGGGTGGCGCAGGGGTTTGGCGCCTGCCTTTGGCCCAGGGCGCGATCCTGGAGACCCGGGATCGAGTCCCACGTCGGGCTCCCGGTGCATGGAGCCTGCCTCTCTCTCTCTCTCTCTCTCCCATGACTATCATAAATAAATAAAAAAAAAATTAAAAGAGGTAAACTAAACATTTTTCTAAAGTTCTGCAGTATGCAGTGGAAAACCACCGATTTGGAAGATGCTCTGTGCCTCCTAGATCATTTTGACGAAGGCAGCTCCGTCTTGCTAGAGATCTACCTGGTTCCAAGAGTGAATCTACCTCATCAATCATTATTGAGGAAGTTGGAGAATTCTTTCTGAGATTTTTCTACACCTTTGAGCATGCGTCTGGTTCAGGGGAAGACTAGTGAGACACACATGGTTCTTGGCCATAACAAAGACAGCCGGCGTGTTTCTGCTTACGTTGGGTGGGATTCCTTCTTCCCTGGGGCATGAGAGGGTGCCAGGGACCCACACATGTGAGGGTCTGTGAGAGTCTGTTTGATGTGTCCCACAGCCAGGTCGGTCTCTAGTTATTCAAACACAAGTCCACTAGCTGAGGTGTTTCTGTGAAGGTCTTTCGAGATATGGTTTAACAATTGCAATCAGTTGGCTTTAACCAAAGGAGATAGCCCTTGATGCGGAGGTTTCTTATCTTTAGGGTCAAAGAGCAGGAGCACACGAAGGACATCACACAGACTTTTTGAACTTTTCGACTACTCCCTGCTCAATCCCCCTGCCTGTGTGACCTCACTATCTGTGGGGCTCTATGGCTCTTACTGACCGAATCTGATGGTAAAATTATGGAGGGATTAGATTATTGTCTACCCACAGGGAGAATAATCTCCCCACCCTTTAATTCCTCTAATACCGGGAGCTTTTTCTTCTCCGGAACCATGGTTGGACATGAGGGAGGACAAACCTGATCTCAGAGGGTATCTGCCCGTTAGGAAGGCAGCCCTGCTTGGGGTGCACACTGAAGCAGCCGCGATGTGCTGGGTGAGCATCACCCCATCCTCTGCGAGGCGGTCAATATTTGGAGTCCTGCAGAGGGAAACAGGAACAGTTTTATTCCTTAACAAACAAACTCAACAGGCTTTTCCACAGGCACACCTACATAGTCCATAGAAAACCAGGCCATCGTCATGTAACACATCAAGGTGTTCTTGGGAATGACCAAAAGGCAAGATGTTCAAATGTCATCCAAACCATCAGAGAAACGGAAACTCAATTTGATATCGTTTGCTAAGTTTTTGCAACACGCTACTCGTACTGAGATGGGCATTAGGGGAAACTCAGAATCGAGAGCCCGCCGTGCTTTTTCACGTGGGATTCACAGTTTTGATTGGGAAATTTGACCTCCTGGCACCAACAGATGGTAGTTGGTACGGGAGGGTGGGATTCAGATGTAGCTCCGTGCTGTGGCCTGAGCCGGGCCCTCAAGGGTAATGGGAATGTGACTAAGGCGATGCAGTGAGCTCATTCTCAGAGAGATGGAGCAGCATTGACAGATAAGCATGTCGTGGTGGTGACATGGATTCTGCTGTCTGAAGCAGAGCTTTTCAGCAGGAGGCGCCGAAGTCATGTATGAGCGAGTGGTCTTGGCCTGATGGGTGGAAGCGGAGCATGAGTAAGCTCGGGTCTTTGACTCAGATGCAACACAAATGTTTTTTCAAACACTGTCTACCACAGACCGTGCTGATGGAAACCATGTCTCAAAGTGAAGTGAGGAGTCACAGGCAGGATGAATTTGAGCTGGGGTGAGTGCTGGGGTGGGAAGAAGGAAGGGTGAGAGGGTGTTCAAGGAAACGTGCACAGAATCCTGTCGAAGTTTGGATCGCACGTCTGAAGAGCGAGATCCACTGTCACTGGTGTCTTCGTCGGGATGCCCGATGAGCGATTCTCGGATCCTTGCCTGATGCTGTTGTTGCCATAGCAGCCGATATCGCCGATGCCAAAATCGTCCGCCATCAGAAGAAGGATGTTTGGACGCGAACCGGATAAATCCCTGCAAGCCGAGGGCCTGGCACCCAGAAGCACACCGACCATCACAGCCAGCCAGCTCCTGAAACACAAGGTGCCGATGAACGCTTCACCCTGCTTCCCATTTCATTTACGTGACTTCTGTAAATGGGATTTTTTTTAGGGGTGTCACCATTTTAGGGGACTTTGATATTAGCATCCCACTGCAGAAGAGTTTGAGTCTATTCTTAGGCATTTAATTTTTTTTTTAGCTGAAGACAATTCATGCTCTTGATGGTTTTATTTCCCACTGTAAACAATTTTTTTGAATCCCTGTTGTTAGATCATCATACCCATGATTAAGAAAAAGCCCTAATTTGGTTTCTTATTATGCATGGATCAGGTCCAAGGAACATCTATAGCTCCTTCCCCCTTGCCTCTTGTTTATTTTTCCTTAAATAAGTGAACTGCGCTGAACTGGGTTATCTTTGGCACTTTGTGGGACTGGACCTACCGACCAGAGTAAGGCAGAGCGGAAAAGTCAGGGCAAGGGTTTACCGATACCATCTGGTGATTCTTTTTTTAAAAAAGATTATTAAAGATTTTATTTATTTATTCATGAACAGACACACAGAGAGAGGCAGAGATATAGGAGAGGGAGCCTGCTTCTCGATCCCAGGACCCTGAGTAACGTCCTGAGCCAAAGGCAGATGCTCAAACCACTGAGACACCCAGGTGCCCTCTACCTGGTGATTCAGAGTCAATTCAAAGTCTCTGTATAGTCCAGCACGAATGTGACTGACCTTTTTCGCTCACTGATACCTGATGGGAAGTGGGTCTGTTGGGGTGATGGAGGTTCCAGCCCAGGGTAGAGACTCCCTCGTGGTGGCATATCAGAAGGAAGAATTGCCACAAAGGCTGGAGGCTGTTTCACCTTCATCACTCCCATAACCGTGGCGTCCGTGGAGCCACTTTGGCCACGTCCACACAGAGCAGGACAAGAGTGTTCCAATCCCCAGTGCCATGAAATACAGATGGGATCTGAGTCTCTGAAGAAGATTGGCCATACGGGCTCCGTGGAAAACATGAGAAGATTCCTTCAGAAGCTCCCGGATGGGGGGAGTGTGAGTCACTGATATGAATCCTGAGTCCCAGGACCAGTCCCCCCGATGCACAATCAGTGACTAGGTGAGCAAGCCTACTGGGTCGATGCATCCTGGCAAAGGGACGTACAGAAATGTAGAAGCAGAAACAGAAGATTAACGATCGCCCGTAATCCCGTCTTACCAGGAATGCTCCAGATGCAGCATATTGTCTTCTGCCTTTTATTCCCTGTAGGAAATAAAGAGGTGTATTGTAACAAAGGCAGCAGATTTGCACCAATTCCATATGTAAAATAGTAAGTACGGAGCAAAAGGGAGACTCTCTCTCTGATGCTCTCAATAAAACCTTAAAACAATGACTGAAAACTCATGAAAAGAATGATCTTCCTTATTGGAGAGACTTAAGATGCTGAATGCTGCGTTAAGAATATAGGACGTGCGTCTATCGAGGGCCAGGTGGTAAGCATTTAACATATTTGGGGCTTTCCTGCCCCGATGGTCCACCCTGTGGCTGTAACACGGCAGCTGTCATGGACAATACACACGTGACTGGGGTTGCTGGCTTCCGCTGCAACATTATTTGCAAATCAGGTGATGTTTGCCCCCGTGAACCACAGATTTGTGATCTTTGATATCGAATGTAGAAAGGAGAGAAAATGCAAAATTAAGTGATAAGATTATTCACTTGAAATAATCTCCAATATCCAACTTTTAAAAAAAATTGTCATAAATGCATAGAACGAAATGTACCGTCTTAGCCATCGTTAAGCACGGAGCTCAGGGGCCTTGAGCATATTCACACAGTTGAACAACCATCGCCACCACCCACGTCCAGGAATTTCTCATCCAACCAGAGTGAAACTCTGTCCCCATTAAGTACGAATTCTTTATCGAATTCCCCAGCTCCTGGCTCAGACATGAAGGGAAAACCAAGCTGGGGTTCTGTGGGTCAGGGACCTTGACCTGGCATGGCCTTTGCAGTGACCTGAAGCCCTACTCATGAGTTGTTTGAAGAGATCTTGGCTTCCATAGTTGGGGGGCTTCTGAGCCCAGAAGGCACCCAGCCCTCCTGAGTGCCACCCCCCACCCCGAGGAGGGCCAGATGGGCTCCTCGTCCTTCCAATCCAGCCTGACCTTTCCGTGCCCTTCATGTTCTGTGAACATCAGTCCTTGGCCACAAGGTGGTAGGGGTTTTTTCCCAAGCTCCTTGGCCATCTCAGGTGATTTCTCACACCCTTGCACACTTGATTCACCTCAGCAGAAGGACAGGGTAATGAGCCTGTGGTCAACCAGATGCCCGTAATGCGTAGCGAGGACAGGGCCAAGCATGTGTAGAGAAAGACCCCACGGGATAAGTTCATTTGTGGGCTGTACGTGGACACCGCACGTAGGGTGGTAGGGAAGTTTTCAGATGCGATAAAGGCTGACGGGTTCCATCAGCGGGCAAAGTCTAGCACCCAACCATGGCTGTTGACTTGCTTTATTCATTTCCAGGAAGGATTTTAGTGAGGTGTGAGCCACCCAGCTCCAAGGACTTTTTTTTTTCTTTCCCCTTCTGGAGGATGTATGGTGTCTTGTGATTACACCTATGTGCTGTTTCTATCATCCAAATCGTTCAGTTTACATCGGGGCTCACTGTTGGCGGTGTCCATTCTGTGGGTTTGGACAAACGTATAATGACATGGATCCACCATTGTAGCATCCTACTGAGTGGTTTCACTGCCCTAAAAGTCCCCTGTGCTGCACCTGTTCATCCCTCCCTGCCCCAACCCCCGGCAACCACTGAGATCTCCCACTGATGTTTCTGCAAAATCCCTTCTAGAGGATGGCCAGAGAGGCCTCCGAGGATGGGGGGGGAGCGGTGGGGCCGGGGTGCAAGGGGGAGGGTGCCCTGTAGGGCGGGGGGGGGGGGGACAGGGGGAGGGTCCCCAGCAGGGCGGGGTGAGCGGGTGCCTTGCAGGGGGCGTGGGGAGGGCCTGGGGGTGCAGGGGGAGGGTGTCCTGTAGGGCGGAGGGGGGGACAGGGGGAGGGTCCCCAGCAGGGCGGGGGGAGCGGGTGCCTTGCAGGGGGGGTGGGGGGGTGCCACGTAGGGCAGGGGGGCGGGGGAGGGTGCCCTGCAGGGTGAGGGGGTGCAGGGGGTAGGGTACCCTGCAGGGTGGGGAAGACGGGGGAGGGTGCCCTATAGGGCGAGGTGAGGTGGGAGGGTGCCCTGCAGAGCGGAGGGGGGCTAGGGGAGAGTCCCGTGCAGGGCGGGGGGGGGGGGGGTGGGGGGTGGGGAGGTGGGGCAGGGGTAGGGTGCCCTGCAGTGCAGTGCAGGGGGGCAGGAGGAAGGGTGCCCCTGGGGGGGGCGGGGCGGGGGAGGGTGTCCTGCAGGGTGGGGTAGGGGGGATGGGGGAAGGGTGCTCTGCAGGGTGGGGGGGCGGTGGGGAGGGTACCCTGCAGGGTGGGGAGTGCTGGGGGGGTGCCCTGCAGAGCGAGGGGGGCTGGGGGGTGCCCTGCAGCGTGGGGAGTGCTGAAGGGTGCCCTGCAGGGTGGGGGGGCGGGGGTGAGGGCGCCGTGCAGGGCAAGAGGGGGGGGAGGGTGCCCTGCAGGGTGGGGTGGGGGGGACGGGGAAGGGTGTTCTGCAGGGTGGGGGGCGGTGGGGAGGGTACCCTGCAGGTTGGGGCGGCTGGGGGGTGCCCTGCAGTGCGGGGGGGGGCAGGGGGGAGGGTGCCTTGCAGGGCGGGGGGTAATGGGGCCGGTGGGGGGGGAGGGTGCCCTGCAGGGTGGGGGGCGGGGGTGTGCCCTGCAGGGCGGGTGGGGGTGCTGCTCCGGACAGCTGCGCAGCATCCGGGCTCGGGCCCCGCGGGGAGGGCGTCTTACCTGAGGGGCTGCGCTCCGGGAGCGAGGCGGGGGCGGGGGCGGAGGCGGGCGCTGGGGGCTGGGGCGCTGGGCGCTGGGGGTGGGCGCTGGCCCCGCAGGGAGCGGAGGCTGCGAGTCCCGGGCCTGCGGGCCGCTGCACGCATGTGCGTAGCGGACTCGGGCCTCAAAGCGCGGGCAAGGAGCTGGCGGGAAGCAAGTTCGGTTGCGCAGGGAGCTGCCCCCCGCCCCCCCCCGCCCCCGCCCCGCCCCCGCCCTGCAGGGCACCGTCCGCCGGGTCGCACCGGGGACCCGCTGTTCTTCCGCAGGAGCCTTCGGGCAGCGGCAGCGGGGCGGACCCCCCTGCTGAGCGCAGTGACTCATTCATTCCCGCTCCCGACTTTGTTACCCCCCGGGGGAGCTCGCCTGCTGCGCTCCCTCCCACAGTGGGGAAGCCCTGGCCTTGACAAATGCCTCCCGAGCGCGCCTGGCGTTTTGTGGCTCCCCCTCCCCCTGCCCCAGCCCCCGCATCTGCCTCACAAATGACCAAATTGCCAAAAGAAGAGAAAAAGAGGCGACGACAGCTGTGCGCACCCCACCAAGCATCCTCACCGCCAGCAGGTTGCGCCCCCCTAGCCCCACCGCCGCGCGCGAGCTCCTTCCACCTTTACGCCCGTTGCTGTTTGCGTGTTTTCTATTCACTAGAGCCCCCTGTCTTCCCTCCTCCGGTGGTGGCAGGATGCAGATTCCAGGCATACGTGATCCCTTTCAAAGACTTCTCTGGATGAGCGCTCTCCGCACACTTCCGGGGGGGGGGGGGGGGAATCACATGCAAACGCCCGTCCTTGTAGCCCCCCTCGTGCATTTTTGCTCTCTGCGGCCTGAGCTCCGGCGAGGCCTGATGTGAGGCTCACGCGGGGCCCATCACCGTCTTACGACTTCCCGGCTTCGAGAATCCGTCATGAATTGAACAAATCATAGCAAAAAGCAGGTGAGCGCCTTTCGGTAGGAGTAGCTGGTGCTCGTGGCAGGGCTGGTGGATGATGCTGGGGGGTAAGGCACTAAGGGGTACACTGAGGCTCCGGGCCCAGACTTACAGCGCCTGGGAGCCGCTGGATCCTCCTCGTAGCTGAGAAATCCCAGGAACAAGCCCTTGGCGACTTTTCACTGTACGTGCCCCACACGTAGCACCTCTTGAGACACCTGTTTTTCTGCTGCCCTGAAACGGGATCATTGTGCGTTTTGGTTTTGAGTCATTTGTGGCTGTAGGATGACATGAAACGCTGTGTCTATGTGGCTGGCATCACTTCCTGCCAGGATGGGTTCTAATTGGCACCACACCCCCTCCCCAACCTGGACCTTGAGCTTCTTCTGTATTTGCTTTTGTGCCTCCAGGCAGTCTCCAGCAGCAGCCCAGACATCACAGGGAGACGGCAGCAGAACGGCCTTAGAAGCAAACCAGGCTCCCTGGGGAGCAGGTCTGTTTGCAGAGATCGCATTACAGGGTGAGGGCTTCCAGGATTCCAGGATTAGGGTGTCCTTGAACTGTGACCTCCTTGCAAGGCTGGCTCCTTGCTTGTATCTCCAGAAATGATGGAGCTCTGGCTGAAGCTGTGTGCTTGGCCGATGACATGCCTGCCTTTTTCGTGGTATTTCTCACCTCAACACACGTGTCTCCTTGTCGTTGCACACATACCCCCTTTTTCAGACACATGATGGGACCACAATAAAGGGTGTAATTAAATGAGAAAAGGTGCTGTGATAGAAGCGATTCTTCTATCCATCCAACCACCTATCATTTATTCGTCCATCTATCCATCCATCCATCCATCCATCGATCATCTATTTATCCATCCATCATATCTATCATGTATTGATCCATCCAACTATCGAGAATATCTACTATCATCCATCCATCATCTATCCATCCATCCATCATCTATCCATCTGTCCATCATCTATCCATCCATCATCTACCTATTCATCCATCACCTATCATCTATGCATCCATTCATCTGTCCATCCATCATCTATCCATCTATCCGTCCATTATCTATCCATCCATCCATCATCTAACCATCCATCCATCATCTATCATCCATCCATCCATCATCCATCCATCCATCCATCATCTATTTATCCATCCATCATATCTATCATCTATTGATCCATCCAACTATCGAGAATATCTACTATCTATCTATCATCCATCCATCATCTATCCACCAATTTATCCATCATCTATGTATCACCCATGCATCCAATAATCATCTATCTATCCATCAATCCATTCATCCAACTGTCTTATCTACCATCTATATCTATCCACCCTTTCATCTATCTATCTATCTATCTATCTATCTATCTATCTATCTATCATCTATCTTCTAAGCATTTCTTCGATCAACTATTTTTCTAGGAGTGTGTAACTGAATCTTGCATCCAGGCTGTGTCAGTGCGATGCTATATCCACCTATATGTGCAGCTAATGATGCTCACCTTCCGGAGAGGTGTGCGTTGAGGCTTAAAGATGCAGTGCTGATAAGACACATTTAGACGGCAAGATGGAAGCTACTCTTGAGAGTTTGCAAAAGATGTTAAGATGCTGAAACTCCCCTTGCACATCTACTCTCTCTTTGCTCTTTTGAAAAACCTAACTGCAGTCGTTGGTGGAGATTTTAAGAGAATTATCCCGGCGGAAAACATATTTGACTTAATTAAGCCCCCTTAATTATATATGTATGTTTGGTGGCCCTTGAAAGCTGAGATGAAAGATCCTTTTGCTAAATAACTATGTATCGGCTGCCGTGGTAGGTTATGCCTACATATAAAGATAATTGACAGACTTGAGTAGTGCCCAACCTCGGTACTTAATAAACGTTTAATTATAATAATGAGTGCAGTCACTTGGAACTGTGGCAGGAGCCTGGACACACAGGATCAGTACCCACAAATGTAGGAGCTGGAGAAACAACTTGTTTCCAGTAAGTAAAATATGTTAAGCTCATATGATTCAATAGATAATATGTGAAGTTCATGTAATTCCAGCTTGGCCTGCTTAAATTTTTAATGGTCAGCAAGGTGGAGAGTGATGGGTGGAGGATTAGTTGTATCAAATCATCATTCTCTCTCTCTTTTGCGTTTCCTAAGATTTTAGATAAATGGGAGCAGAAGGTATTAGATACTCTTTCGTGTGGCTTCTTTCACTCGGCATACTCATGTGGAGATCCTCAGGGTTGTCGCCGGTATTGTCAATAGCGCATGGCTCGTGGTTGCTGGGGGGTATTCCCTTGGATTGGCGACTTATCCATCCACCTGTTGGTGGACCCTCGGGGTGTAAAATTCTATTTTCTGGAGTGCATGCTATGTGTTCAAGAGTGTTTTTGTTATTCCCAGGAAGACAAGTAAGTGGGCTAATAATCAAAGGTCGTGGAGGTGAGTGACCTTTGCTCGGTAGTAAAATGATAAAGTCTCTACAAGTAAGCTTGCAAACTTTAAAATTTGTTCCCTTCCTTCCTCCCTTCCTTCCTTCATTTCTTCCTTTCTTCTTTCCTTCCTTCTTTTGTTCTTTCCTTCCTTCCTTTTCTTCTTTGTAGATGCTGTTATAATCCTTGAATGGGATAATGCGGCTCGTACCATTGCAGTGAACGAATGAACACCAAAATATTGAAAACCGTAGGTTCACACATAGCATAACAGTTTTGCCTATTCAGAAACCTGGCTTCTGGTCTGGTCTCTGAATTTACTTCACAGTGGTTGTCATTTAATGTTTTACTATTGGACCTTTTCTTAGTGGAAAGCAAATAATGGAGGGGTGGGTTAATCTCATCAGGCAGAAAATGTGGCTTTATAGGAATTGTTGGGGGTGGGGAAGAGAGTCGGCTTTTAATGACAGATGTATTTAAGACGTTTCATGCTGTTGAGTATTCTCTTTTTCACTTTATAATAACGATGTTGCAAGAGTCATTGAATATCAGTCAATTTGGAGGAAGTTTGGGGCTTTATGTGAATCTTTTCAGAAGTGTCTTATTTAACTGAGGAACCACAAGATGCCATTCAACCTATTAAACGCTCTCCAGCAGGAATTAGTAAAATAAAGCAATGAGAAAATTGCTACTTTCAATTATTTAACATTCGAAATATTTAATATATTATTCAATTATATTTAATATATTTAAATGAGGGGCGGGGGGAGAATAGAATCACAGCCGGTCTACTCTAAATCAACAGCTCTGGATGAGAAACCAGAATCTTGCTTCATGAATGAACAGCATTTGAAATCATCCAAGGGTGATTTCTGAACGGTCTGGTTCAATGGAGCTCACCACGGAGACGGTGATTTCATGCCCCAGGGGCACTTGGCAATATGTGGGAATAATTGTGGTTGTCATATCTGGGGAGGGGGTGCTCCTGGCATGTGGTGGGTGGAGACCAAGGATGCTGCTCGTCACCCCACAGTGCACAGGATGCCCCACCCCAGAGAACCATCCAGCTCCAGATGCCCTCAGTGCTGAGATGGAGAGACGGCCATCTGGTACGTCTGACCGGTTTCCCTGGCTCTGCCTCTCAAGCTCTTTTTAGGGACACGGGTGGGAATTTACGTCTTTGAGCATCTCCTCTGCTTTAGCTGCATTGACCGGCCTCGCTGTAGACGTTGGTCCTGAGCATGTAGCAAAGGAAGGAAGGAAGGAGATGCTCAAGTGAAAATTATCATCAGTTGTTTGCTCCACTTTGAGTATGACCTGCTGAGTTTTGCCCGGCTCCCCCTGGGTTGCAACTATGTCTCTGACTCGCTATCCTACACACGTACTACTGCCGCCCGCCCCCGCCGTAGTAACATGGTGGGCCTCCACCGGGCATCAGGCCACCAGCACTCTGCAAGTCAGCTGTGGCTTCGGTTATATAATTGCATGATTTTTCCAGGTGTGTAGGGGAAAGAAGGAGCTTCCTTTTTTTTTTTTTTTTTTTTTTTTTTAAGAGCATACAGGTAGTTCTGAGACTAGGTTCAGTGGCTAGAAGATTTTTATTAGTGAATATTAATAGAGAGAATGTTTTAATTAGTGGAGAGGGTGCATTTGACTTTACTAGTTGGCCCTAAAGCTATACCCTCACCCCTGGGGCCCCCTGTATCCACAGAAGAGTGGGAGTAATCCTATCATTACCGTCCTTCCTCCAAAGCTTAAGGACATAACATCCAGGTAGCATCACTATGTCCTTGGATGAAAGGTCCCATGAAAGTAATTACTGCTTTGATTGCCGCCGTGCTTGAGGAATGCCTCACAGAATTATACGGCTTTACCATCAAAGAAACCCAAAAGGTCAATGAGGGCATCTTCCTTCTTTTCAAGGAGATAGCATAGACTTCTGCACTATGAATAAATTCCCATTTATCCAGCTATTCTTCGTCAGCGTGATTTCAGTTGGCTTCAGCCTGATTCTATTTAAAAGTGATGTTGCAATGAACACGCTTTCTCCCGCCTTTTGCTTGTTGGCTGAGTCCCTCCGGGGTGAGAAGCCATGGTGTCATGGCTTACGATTTTTTTAAAAAATTAATATTTAGTGGCAACAAAAGCTTCCACTGACAGTGTGCAGGTAACCTTCATGGAATCTTGCTTGGAACTGCATGCTATCAAACTTGAAGAAATTACTGGGGTTTTGATAGATATGCAACCTGATGATCCTTAAAATTTACTTTTTCTAGTTGCTGAAGAGACTAAGCATATAGTCATGAGCTTATTGGCCACGTGTGTGTCTTCCATGAGTAGACACCAGATGTCTAGTTTTTCTATTGTGTTTTTATTCCCTCTTCCAAACTATTTATAGAAAATATTGCAGATATATTCTCCTTCTCCAAACATGGCATTTTTGCTTTGTGGATGGTGTCTCCTGGTGTGCAGAAATTGTCCCCCCACCCCCAGTTGCTTATATTTGTTTCTTGGTGTTGCTGTAACAAATGACCACAAACCAAAGGCTTACATCAACAGAGATATATCTTACTGCAGTTCTGGAGACCAGAAATCTGAGATCCAGGTGAGGCAGGGCTGTGCTCCCTCCTGATGCTCTAGGAGAGGGTCCTTCCTGCTTTTTCCAGCTTCAGGAGCTCCAAGAGTCCTTGGGCTGCTGGCCATGACCCCCCCATCTCTGCTTCTGTCCTCACATGACTTCTCTTCTGTGTCTCTATCTCCTCTCTGTCTCTTATGAGAACACCTGTCATTGGATTTAGGGCCACCCTCATCCACAATGGTGTCAACTCCAGATCCTCCACTTAATCACATTTGGAAAGACCTTGTTTCCATATAAAGCCCTACCCACAGGTTCTTCCATGTAAGCACCTGATAACCTCTCTCTCACTAAGCTGTCTATGACTGATATGTTTTGCTATTTCTTGGTCATTGGGAGTTAACCTCTAAAGCCGAAAACATGAAAATCTGGAATTTTAAAGACTTTTCTCCAGATTTATTGATATGGAATTGACATAGAACATGGTGTAAGTTTAAGGTGTACGATGTGATGATTTGCTGTCTGTATATATTACAAAGTGATTACCAAAAATAGGTTAGCGAGCACATGAATCACCTCACATAGTTGCATTTTCCACCCAATATTTTAGAAGGGCCACACCACCATCCAAGGGCACTGGTTTGGTTTGGTTTTGGTTTGTTTTGACTCTCACTCTCAACAGAGTCTACGCATATGTGCACGTGCATTTTCACCCATTTGAGGATGTAATTCTCGTGTTGGCTAATGTGCTTCCTACTTTTTCTTAGATGCAAGTTATTGACAACGTGATCTTATAGGGTAGTTTTTCGAGTGGTGCTTCTTGATTAGGTCCGTAACTTTGAACATCTCCTCAAAGGCCTGAAAAACCATAATCTTATGTTCCCCTTCTCCAACCCCACTGCCTAACCCATTACATGGCATTCCTGTATATTTCCAGTAATTCCCAGAATGCATTTCCGGTACATGCTCCCCGGAGACATCAAGCATTTCCTAAGTGTTGGGTGAAAAAAAGCAAGAATGGTGCTTTTTAAAAATTTACCAATTGTAGCCGTGTCATTTCATAAGTAAGTATCTCTCCAACCCAAGATTGGTAACAGTCACAATGGATGGTCTTGGTCACCTGTGCAAAGTTCTTCCTAACTGGCAAGGAATAAAAAGCTATTTGCAAAATAAATGGAAATAAAAGTTAACTTCCTGGTGTAAGAGCTCCTAGAGTCTCAAAGAATTATACATATCAGATCTGGATTTTAAGGGATATCAAGAAGACCATGTCCACCCAGGTAGCTCCTCTATCTCTACCCCATTCTGCATGATCCCATTCTCCACTTCCTTTCCCTACTCCCAAATATTAACCTAGGATTTTAGAAAAGGTGGGCAAACTGCTGAGGCGTACCTGGGCTCCTGGAGGTGTAGAAATGCATGAGGCTGGCATCACATACGAATGTGGCTTTCCAAATTGGTTTTATTTTCTAGCTGCCTTCAAGGAGATGTTCAAAGGTCACCATGGAACCAAGTCGAATGCGCAAGTATTGCTTCGGGGTTTGTGGGGCAGAGACAGTGGGAGTGTACGTTTCATCAAATGCCCCCTCGAGAGTTGACCTCTGGCAATGCCCCATTTGAGAGCCTTACTGGAGGTCTAAGATGGTGAGGTAGCCCTGGGTATGGGACACACATACCTGATTACAGAGACCTCCCAAATGCCACATCTCCAATTTACCATCCTTTGTGAAAGTGTTCTGAACCCTATGACCTCAGCTCCCTCTCCCATAAAACGAAAGAGGTGTCATTAAGCCTTCAAGGCAAGCTGGGTGAGATATTTTGAGGATCCAATGGGAACGTGTGTAGAGATGCCTTGGGAATGAGAAAGCCCAATAAACTCTGTGGTGGTGTCATTAATCATTATTACATAGAATTTGTCTTGTGGGATGGCTCCTCAGCCTACAAAGCATCACCTACTTGGAGCTGTTTGAGGGTCTTCCGCGGGGGTGGGGTGGGGGGAACACAAGACTCTACCACTCTTTGGACTCTTATAAAAGGATCATAATTACAGCTCCTAAACATGCTGCTAAACTCATTGTGCTCAATGAGTTTGGGCAACAAGGCCGTAGGTCCATGGTGTTCATCACTGGGTTTTTTATTTATCCACCTTGGGCAGAAGAATGTTCTTTGCAGCAGAGTACATACGTACCGGGTGCCTGATACAAGTAGTTATGGAATGCATGCGTAGTCGTGGATGGCTTATTTATTTCACTGACTTTGCAATAACGAGTTTTTGTTGTCAGATCCACGTAACGTGTTGGGAATCAGCCGTGATATCTCTCCAGAATGGACTGGGTCGTGCATGTTCTTGGTCAGATTGACTCTGGAGGAACGTGACTTGTTTGCAATTAGCTGTGAAGAATTGAGAGGATGACCACATTAACAAGTTCTCTAATACTCAGGATCGAGTTCCTGGCTATGAGAGACATGTTGGCTGTGCAGTACTTCTGGTTTTTCTTTTCTTCCCTAGGGGAGCCAAATACGCAGACATGAAGCAGCTGTTCTATAACTGGTAAGTAGGTGACTTCCTAAACCTTCCTTTTTCTCTGTATGCCAGACAGAAGCGTTCTCTGTCCCCGGGTTCCTCACCCCCGCTGATGTTTGGCCTACCTAATCTGTGTGACACCTCCTAAGGATAATGAGGGGTGTGCTGGGGGCATCCCACAGGGTGGCTTTTTTGAGGAGGCAGTACTTACCTTAAGAATGTCAGCGTGTGTGCGAATTTATAGGGCAAAAGGCAGGAGGTTGCAAAGGTGAGGGCTGCACAAAGGCCAAAATCACGGATCATTGAAGGGATTGTAAGGACGTCCATGGATGAGCCTAAGCTGGTGGTTGCGTAATGAGAGGAAAGCATGATGAAAGAGCCAAGAGCGCCATTTTGTGAGCCTTGCCAGTCATGGGGGAATGGGAAGCCATTGGACTTGGTTAGGGAGCATTGCAACCAGATTGGTACATTGATAGGGTTGTTCACCTTGGCTACATTTTGGAGGGTGCCCAAGTGACCAAAATGGGACCAGTCAGGCCACTTGGAGAGTTTTGAGAAATCCAAGTGAGAGACACCGCGAGTTACTTGGCCTGCCATGACGGATGGATGCAAATGGGTTTAAGATGCATTTTCTGAGGTAGAGCTAACAACTTATAATGGATCAGATGGAATTTGGGGTTGGGGAACCCATTTCCTGCATAAGACAATGGTCCTCAACTTGGAGCAATTTTGGTCAAAGGCTATTGTGTGTTTTTGAGCATATGATAGCCATTAGCAGTAAGGATTGCGTGAGTGTACAGCTTAACACTTAGTAGACTATATAAATATGTTAATTTTCCTTTTTCAGATGTTAAAAGAATTCCCAATGTTATTTTAAATATGTATTTTAATGTATTAAAAAGTACAACTGAATGTCCAAAAAAAAAAAAAAAAAAGCTGACTAGCAGGCAATTAGCCTCCGATTTTCTATTTTGCTTACATTTTTATTCACATAAATCAAATTATTAGGACTTCCTAGGAAGTTTCACCACTATTAGGTCTTCTTTTAGGAATCTCATATCGTGAAACAGTTTGAAAAGTTATAAGAAAAAAAAAAGAAAAGTTATAAGAATTTAAATATCACAAGGCATAGAAAATTAACGTTAATTAAATCAAATTATTAGGACTTCCGAGGAAGTTTCACCACTATTAGGTCTTCTTTTAGGAATCTCATATCATGAAACAGTTTGAAAAGTTATAAGAAAAAAAAAGAAAAAGAAAAAAAAAGAAAAGAAAAAGAAAAAAAAGAAAAGTTATAAGAATTTGAATATCACAAGGCATAGAAAATTAACGTTAATTAAATCAAATTATTAGCACTTCCAAGGAAGTTTCACCACTATTAGGTCTTCTTTTAGGAATCTCACGTCAGGAAACAGTTTGAAAAGTCACAAGAATTTGAATATCACAAGGCATAGAAAATTAACGTGTATGTTATACGATGTTAACATAAAACAAGACTTTAAAGACAATTCTGGTTTCTGAATAAGGCAGGTCAGGTGCGCTGTGTAGTGGCAGTTGGTAAGGAATAGCAGGACTTCAGGCTTTCAAACACGGATTGACGGCGCGTGTTGTGTTTGTCACGTCCCCACATGCTTTCAGGACCTGCCGGCTGTCGCTGTGGCTGTGCTGCTGGTTTGGGGGCCTGAGCGCAGGCTTCATGACCAGAAACTCCAGGCCCAACATTGTGCTGCTGATGGCGGACGACCTGGGGGTTGGGGATCTGTGCTGCTACGGTAATAACACAGTGAGGTAAAGAAGCCACCCCGCTGTGGAGGGGGTGCCTGGGTCCTCTGGTTCCTTCTGAGGCTCTGTCTTCGGTGTGTAGACCCTATGCCCTCACACGGTCATCCGTCTGTGTGTGTCCTCATCTCCTCTTCTAAGAACACCCTGCTCCTCTTGGGACCCACCGCTGACCACTGACCCACCACTGACTTTAACTTAATCTCCTCTTTAAAGACCCCACCTCCAAAAAAAAAAAAAAAAGAAAAGAAAAGAAAAAAAAAAAAAAAAGACCCCACCTCCAGAAACACTCCATTCTGAGGTCCTGAGGGTTAGGGCTCCTACTTACGAATTTGGGGAGACCACCGTTCAGCCCATGACACACATTACGTGCCCTTTCGTGTCTGGTTTCTTTCACGGAGCAGCATGTTTTCAACAACGCGGTAGCAAGTGTCATTCCGTCCTGTCTGTAAGGAAATAACATTCCACGGCCGAGATGAACGACCCGTTAGAGATTTTTCAGGATCTTCCCTGATTTATTACTGAAGCTTTTGGTGACCATGATCCTTGCTCCTCAGCACCAAACAAGTCTTATTCGTGTGCAAATACACGGTGCCTCCTAGCGTGAATTTAAATACCACCGGTTCTCCTTGGAATGTGTCTCACGCACTAGTCCTATATTTTTTTAAAAAAATTTTTATTTATTCATGATAGTCACACACACAGAGAGAGAGAGAGAGAGAGAGAGGCAGAGACACAGGCAGAGGGAGAAGCAGGCTCCATGCACCGGGAGCCCAACGTGGGATTCGATCCCGGGTCTCCAGGATCGCGCCCCGGGCCAAAGGCAGGCGCCAAACCTCTGCACCACCCAGGGATCCCCTAGTCCTATATTTTAAGCAAATTTTTGTACTTTGAAAGGAGCTGGTCTTCTTAAAGGCATTTAAGGTCTGCATGAGCACATCTGTTTCCCATTTAAACTCCTGCAAGGAAGTAACGGGTAAGGCAGGAGACGTTGCCTGGGAATCTGGTACTGTCACCCTCAGCCAGATGCTGACTCTACTTGCACAAAATACCAGTCTGCACAGACGGACTCTCCCCTACGCAGATGCTGAGAGTGTTTGGGAATATGGGGCTCTCTCCCCCCTCACATTGCTGTGGGGTTGTCATTCGTGTGTTATTAAGATTGTGGATACCTTAGTTTATGGGATTTGCTAAAAGCACCTGTGTGAGCCTATATCCTATAGATGCTCCAAAAAATCTTTGGAGATCGTAAAATACCAGATGAGCAAAGTGGGCAGTAAGTGAAACTCCAAAATGCTACCATTCCTTTATTTTTAAAAAAGGATACATTTTACTACAAGAAATACGGTTCAATTTTATGCAATCCAAGTCACCCCTTCATTTCGGGAATATAATATGAACAAATGGACTAACGTTTGCATTGAAATGCCTATGAGCTCACACTGGTTATAGTTTAATTATACCCGCGGACCTGTATTAGTCTGCAATTGTTTTCGCCTGAAGATATGTTGTTTTAAAGTGTGCTTTCCATTTCCTTGTGACCGTGGATGATGCATCTAAACAGGTAGATGGGTTGAAGCTTTAAAAGCATGTATTTTAGGTTTACAGAAAACATTGGACTCAAAACGGGATGGCTTTGAATCTTCTTTATTTTGTTGAGAATTAGAAACCCACGTGATGAACCCTCCTTCTGTCTATAGCACACCCAATATCGACCGCCTGGCAAGCGAGGGCGTGAGGCTCACCCAGCACCTGGCAGCTGCCTCCGTATGCACCCCGAGTCGAGCTGCCTTCCTGACAGGGAGGTACCCCATCAGATCAGGTGAGTCAGGGCAATGCAAGGCCAACGTTGTCTATATGTCGTGCTTTCTTCTTATTTATTTTTTGCTACTCTTCATAAAGACTCTCCAAAGATCACTTACAGTATTAAGGATCTAAATACAAATGGGGATGGTATTGCTCTACCTGCAGATATTAAATAGGTGGGTCTCTTGCCGGGTGCCACTAAGCCTGCTCACCTGTGTGCATACAGCAAAGGGTTTCAGGCTCTGGTGAGCAATTTCCCAACTGCTTCTAGTATTTGCAGGTACGTGTAGTCAGAGCCTTCAAAGTGTTCCTCTTGTCTTCAAGCTAGCAGAGAGCATGTAGTAGTTCCAAGAAAAGTGGATCTGTGCAGTGTCTGGGGATGTGATTGGAACCAGAAGGAGCTCTTGGGGAGGACATGGAAAAGAATGAGAGTCATACATTTTCTCTCTCTCTCACACACACACACATAGAACATAATGTTGTAGAATCAACATTACAAATATCAATGTTTATACTCAGCTACAACATATCAAACCTTTTATGATGAAGAAGTTACCGATATTCCCGATCCCTAAATTTCCACATTTCTACCTAAGTATAGAGGTGTCTCGATAGGACCTCCACTTGAGAGGAGGGCCTGGAGGAGACATGGGTTTCTCACCATGTAGAAAGATGGGATCGAAGTTCTGCTTATCAGATTTTCTTAAAAAAATTTATTTATTGAGAGACACACAGAGAGAGAGGCAGAGACACAGGCAGAGGGAGAAGCAGGCTCCATGCAGGGAGCCCAACATGGGACTTGAACCTGGGACTCCAGGATCATACTCTGGGCTGAAGGTGGTGCTAAACCACTGAGCCACCCGGGCTGCCCCTTCATCCGATTTTCATACACACACTAACATCTGTACATATATTTATAATTAATTAAAAGATGTAACCACTTTTCTTGACAATGATAGGTAGGCTTCCATCTTTTAGGATTTGGCAAAAGGCACCCTTTTTAATGTACCTGTTTCTGTTGAGAAGGGAAAAGCAAGAAGCAGATTGGATCACTGCTATTTTAACATATTCTGGTTTTTTTAAAAAATTGATTATGTATGTTGGTGTAATACCTTTCATTTATAGGTTTATTCTTGGTAGTTGTAATTTAAGTAGGATATATTCACTTCAAAGTGCAACTATCCCAGTGGTCGTTCAATGAGCATTGGAAGCCCATAGGAGCCCATAAAGCATCCCAGGAGAATCCTCCTGGATGAGGTTCCTTGAAATGTGAGGAGTGAGAAGTGAGGGTGTGCTAGTAGAGGTAGTGGCATGCACAGATAATGCAGTCACATGTGAGTGCACTAGGAGAATAAGGCAGCCACATCAATAATCAGTCGTCTCAAACTGTCTCAAATCATCTCAAATCAGTTGTTATCAAATACTGTGTAAGCTATACCCCAGATTAGATTTAGATGGACAGATAGTAATGAGGTTTGACCAGGGGAGGGACATGGGTTGGAAAGTTCTTCAGAAGGTACCTGAGATGGTGGATGGAGATCACCTGGTGGACATCACAGCACAACCCAACTTAAGCTCTACCCCAAAGCTATGGCATCAGAGATAAATATCTGAATCGTTTACCAGGGTAGAGTTATCAGGACTTGACATGGGATTTGACGGAAGAGGCAAGACTGAATGAGATGGAGGATTCCAAAGGCATTTGTGCATTGAGTGGCTGGGGAGGGGATTCTGGTGTCCTTTGTTGAGGCAGGATTGAAGTACGATAACCATCGACTGACTGTGTTGCTCACGTTGAGATCAGGGTTCCTAAGTATAGAGACGTCTAGATAGGAACTCAACTTCAGAGGGTCTGGGGAGATGTGGGTTTCTCACCATGTAGAAAGATGAGATCAAAGCTCAGAACTGAGGTCCAAGGATACCATCCAGAGTAACATGCACAATTACATTTGAATTTTGAATAATCAATGAATAGGTCTTTAGTACAAGTATGCCCTGTGCAGCATTTGGGGCATGCCTGCACTAAAAAAAAAAAAAAAAAAATCATTTGTTATTATTATGAAATTCTAGTGTGACCCGATATCGTGTATGGAGCTGGTGGTCCTGATCCCAACAGGATACCTGCATTTGACAAATGGGAGGACAAGCTCAGTAGAGATGAAAAAGCAAGGGAAAGGTCAGGAAAGAACAGAATGGTGGAGGTGCACTAGCACACACTGCGAGGAGAGGAAGAAGAATCCTAGAGTTTGTCATGAGTGTCATGAATGAGGGACTACGATACTCATTTGGTGCCCCCTTCTGTGACCTTAGGAATGGCGTCTCCCTACAACCTGAACCGCGGGCTCACCTGGCTTGGAGGCTCCGGCGGTCTTCCCACCAATGAAACGACCTTTGCCAAGCTGCTTCAGCATTACGGCTACCGCACAGGCCTCATAGGTATGGCTCGCTGAACTCTGCCTGGGAAGCGCGGTCGTGCACATCCCGTCTCACTGGGGCTCTGCCTTCCCTGGGGACATCAGCTGGACTCACGCCAGCTGACTACCTGTTGAGAGGAGATGCGAGCAGAAAGGATTTAATGCACGATTGTTCAGGACCTTTGGTACCTAGAGCAGGGTGTCGGAAGAATCACGGGAACGAATCGCAAATGTGCTCATCCATTGTTATAACCAAAATGGAATATTCTGTAGGGAGTTCGGGGTGGGGGAGGGGGGAGGAATTCATACTTTGATGACATCATAACTAGCAGAGAAGTGAATGCGTTTTGATTTTTTTAATTTTTTAAAATTTTATGGTTTTAAGGATTGACTTACTTAATTTAGAGAGACAGTGTGTGAGTGTGTGTAGGGGGAGAAGCAGAGGGAGAGAGAATCTCAAGTAGATGCTATATTGACGGTAGAGCCCCATGCAGGGCTTGATCTCACAACGCTCAGATCATGGCCCGAGCCAAAACCAAGAGTCAGATGCTTAATTGATGGAGCCACCCAGGTGCCCTGGGAGTGTGTTTTTATTTTTTATTTTTTTTTATTTTTTAAAGATTTCGTTTATTTATTCATGAGAAAGCCAGAGAGAGAAGGGGAGAGAGAGAGAGGCAGAGACACAGGCAGAGGGAAAAGCAGGCTCCATATAGGGAGCCCGATGTGGGACTCGATCCCGGGTCTCCAGGATCACACCCTGGGCCGAAAGCAGGTGCTCAACCGCTGAGCCACCCGGGCTGCCTGGAAATGTGTTTTTAAACAGCTCCTCTTGAGCTGGAGAATCAAAGGCATGAATAATGATCAAGATGAGGTGATTACTACATTTGACCCTTGACTAATGAGGGAACTATGGACGCTGACACCCACCCCCCGCCCACCCCGCACAGTGGAAAGTCCACGTACAGATTCTGAGTTCCCCCCAAATCAACCGCCAACAGCCTGCTGTTGACCAGGAGCCTTGCCAATAACATAAACAATTGATTGACGCGTATTTGTAAATTCTACGGATTAAATGCCATGTTCTTACAACAAAGTGAGCTGGAGAGAAGACACTGATCCCACGAAATCCCCGGGGAGAAAGATACATTCACAGGACTGTACCGCATTTATCAAAAATAGTCCCCGTGTAAGTAAACCCACAGAGTTCAGACCTGTGATGTGTGACGGCCAGCTGTAGTCTACTTAGCCGGGTCACCTGATATCTTACGCCCTTTTCCGGGGGGAGGCGTGACATTTTGACAGCATCCCACCACATTTATTCTGTGGAATTCCAATCCAATGAGTAAGATGCTGTGAGCAAATAACTTTCAGAAATGCCACCTGTTTACTATGTGCATGGTTTTTAGGATTGTCAACGTGGGATGTCTGACTCTTAAATGTTTTGAGATGTCCTCCCTTAAAGGAATAAATTAACAAAAGAATGACTTTGTACCCCCCCCACCATGTGACCAGTACGGTGTTTGTCCCTATTGAACTGCAAGCAGCGCGGTGTGGACGGAGACCTCATACACTGTGTGTCTGGAATACTCCAGAGCACGGCCAAACCCAGGTTGAAATTCAGCTCTGCCATTATTAATTAACATGACCTCAGGGTTATTAATCCATCTACAGGGTGAATTTCTCTTTGGCAATCGAGGGCCTGGAGTGGATTAAGTCCAATAGTGTGCGGAAGTGGATTAGTAAGAGCTCAATAAAACGAATAGTGAGCATCACCTGAAGCCTTTTGCTTACGGCTACTCTTTTGCCGTTACCTCGGACCCTTGGAGCAGCTCCAAGGTAGAATTGGTAGAATTTTGGTTCCCTTTCAGTGGGATGGAATAAAAGAGTCAGAAGGCACTGCTGGACAACAGATGCGGGGTGTAGGGAAAGCGGTGTAGGTGACAAATATGGGGACCTTCTTAGCATCTCCCAGGGAGGTGGTTGGAGTACCAAGGCGATACCCTCATGGCGAGCGAGTGCGAGTCATATTTAACTTTTCTAAGCGAAGCCCACGTTCCGGAAACTGGTGGATGTATCTGCTCCCCTGGTGCCATTTTGTTTCTCCCGCAGGCAAATGGCACCAGGGTTTGAGCTGTGCCTCTCGGAATGATCACTGCTACCACCCCCTCAACCACGGGTTCGACTATTTCTACGGGCTGCCCTTTGGCCTCCTAAGCGATTGCCAGTCCTCCAAGACGCCGGAGCTCCACCGCTGGCTCCGGATCAAACTTTGGATCTCCACGGCCGCGCTCAGCCTCGTCCCCCTGCTGCTCCTCATCCCCAAGTACGCCCGCTGGTTCGTGGTTCCGTGGAAGGTCATCCTCACCTTCGCTCTCCTCGCCTTTCTGTTTTTCATTGCCTGGTACTCCAGTTACGGGTTTACTCGGCGTTGGAACTGCATTCTTATGAGAAACCATGAAATCATCCAGCAGCCAATGCGGGAGGAAAGAGTGGCTTCACTCATGCTGAAGGAGGCCCTTGCCTTTATCGACAGGTATGGGGTCATTTCCGGCCCGATTCCTTGCACGGGAATTTTGCTTGTGTTTCGGAGAAGTCGGGTTAGGCCTCCTTGTGTGTGCACGTGTGTGTGTGTGATATTTGCCATATACTAGGATCTCCCCTTACAATAAAATTGAACATGAAATTTCCTGAAAAACACTAAAATGGTAAATAAATATATTAAAAAAAAAAAAAAGGGACGCCTGGATGGCTCAGTTGAGCATCTGCCTTTGGCTCAGGGCGTGATCCTAGAGTCCTGGGATCGAGTCCCACATCAGGTTCCCTGCATGGAGCCTGCTTCTCCCTCTGCCTCTGTCTCTGCTTCTCTGTGTGTGTGTCTCTCATGAATAAATAAATAAAAATCTTTTTAAAAAAAGAAATATATTTTGGGACCTCTGGGTGGCTCAGTGGTTGAACATCTGCCTTTGGCTCCAGTCATGACCCCCGGGTCCTGGGATCGAGTTCCACACTGGGATCCCTACAGGGAGCCTGCTTCTCCCTCTGCCTGTGTGTCTGTGTGTCTCTCTCTCTGTCTCTCATGAATAAATAAATAAAATCTTTTTAAACAATCTTTTTTTAAAAAAAAAGAAATAAATTTTATTCACTCTTTTTTATAAAAACTGGAATGCCTATAACTTTGATCTATATCACTTCAGTGTGGATTGGGATCTAAACTGAATCAATCTTACGGATCGATCTTGATTTTGGTTTGCCTTAGAAGCTGCCCGAAAATACTTCTCTAACCGTGAATGATGAGGGAGTGATTCTAGGCGTAAATACGTAATTTGAACTTTTATGTGTTCAGTAGAAGCCACGTGAGCGTGAAGGTGAAGGTCTCCTGTCTTCTGCACGCTAGCTCCCTTCTAGGTTACCAACTAGAAGCAGATTGAGTTGTAGGTGTGGATGCTCATCCATCGGCTCTGTCTGTGCTATTGGGGAGTAGATGGAAGAAGAAAATGATAATTTTGTGGGATCAATGAGTCCAACGATGGAATTTCACCCACTCATATGCTTTGATTGTTTGCTGCATGTAACACAGCGGTCAGAATGCGGTCACTGAGCTCTGCTTGCCACTCCCATGCGCCGTCTTTGACAGAACACACCCAGTCTCTATGCCCTTCCCCCTTTATCAGGCCCGGTTGTAAAGGTGTGAAGGAGAAATCTTAAATGGCTCCATATGACATTAAAATGCATGACACACAACAAATAAGGTGTATTAGCACCTTAGCTCCTTCTATGTTGCTTCCCGGGATTCTGTGCAAGCAGCCTCATGGTCCAAAGTTCATGCCAAAGCTCCAGCCATCACTTTTATGTTTCAGGCAGTACTGAGAAGGAAGAGGAGGAGGAAGGAACGAAGACAGATTGCACTCACTGCTTTGTCGCTACTGCGAACGTTCTGATATTCTTTATTCCTACTCATGGCCTTTCCACTCACGTCCTTCTGCTACTGCATTACTTGCTACTCGTTGTGGGTGGTTAAGGTGACGTAAGGACATAGACAACCTCTATCAACCATTTCGGGATCTTTCGACTGATGCAGAGTCATACCTGAGTGGAGAAAACGCCTCGGTTTGCGATGGTAACTCACTTCTCGTGTCCCGCCCCCTCCGACTTAGGTACAAACGCGGCCCCTTCCTGCTGTTTGTGTCTTTCCTGCACGTCCACACTCCGCTGATCACCAAAGACAAGTTTGTGGGGCACAGCAAGTACGGTCTCTACGGGGATAACGTCGAAGAAATGGATTGGATGGTGGGTAAGTATGGAGGGAAATCATCTTAACTGTGTGAGGCGTGAGAAAGCGAATCCGCACCGGCTCCCTCAAACAACGGACAGCCCCTCGGGTAGGTCAGCCGGTCGCTGAGTAGTTGTTCCCATGAACAACTGTGCAGCGAGAGCAGCCACACTTAGAAATACGGGCTCCCCCGTCCTTAAGGTCGAGACCCGTTGTTCAAAATCGATGAAGGTGCCTCGTGAAGGATACAGCCCTTCCCCATCGTTTGGATGCATGTAAGTGCAAAGGCCTCATTCTCATGAGCTCACTGTTACGAGAAATGCTTAGAAAAGCAGGACGGAATTTACCAAAACCGAAGCCCTGTGTTTAGAAGTCATAAAGCGTCAATACAGACATCAACACAAAGGGTCATAAATAAACGTGCATATCAATAAAACAACCAATCGTGTTTTCCGAATAGCCTCTTTCCTCAACTGGACGTGATGCAGGATTTCTTCGGCTCAAAATAGTATTTTACTTTCGAAACACGGGACTTTTTTTTGTTTGTTTGTTTCGTTCTACTAGTGGAGGCCTCTGAAAAGTGCTCTGTGCAGAACCACCTAAACTAATATTCACAGAATTTTACATTTTTTTAAGTTTCTTAAAGATCAAAATGTTACTTTTGGATATCCTGAATACATATAAACATGCATTTAATGTCTATCAATATGAAGTCAATGAAGCAAGGAATTAATTTAAATTGATATTTTAGATATATCCTTGCAAGTTAAATATTAATGTTCATATATGTGTACATGCACTGTTTATATGCCTTTATATGCATAGTATATACTTTTTTTTTTAATTTACTGGCAGATACACACAAACATTGAGAGCTAGTGACACCTGCTGCAGTAAAAACAGCTCTAACATTATGACGTCAGTGTAACTGTAAAAGATTATGATTTCTTGCCTTGACGTTTATCCTCCTCCAGGATAATCTGCTTTGGAAACAAGGCATTTTGCTGCATTTCTATCTCGAGGCCAAGAACACTTTTATGCAAAAGGACTTTCTGCCCATGTTTACATGTAGAGTTTGCCATGAACAGCTAATTACGCTTTTATTTTTATTTTTATTTTTTTTGAATTTTTATTTATTTTTGCTAATTATGTTTTTATTCTGTTGTCTATGTAAATACATGACGGAGATGTGCGGTGACTACTACTAATTGCGTTTAGTAATACTATTAATTGCATTCCTGGGCTGATACTGTTCACATGAGAGACATGAAAAGTAGGTATTTCTCTGCAGGACATCTTCCAAATACGATGTGTGTCCCCCCCCCCCCCCCCGCTTCGTGGCTGATGACAATCCTATCAAAACCAGAGGCAGACTGAAAATCAGACAGGTGTCTTTTGTGTGCGTGTTTTTTTTTTCTACTTGGCGATATGGTGATAAAACTTAGGACCATTTCCTAATGACTTTCTCAAGAAGAAGCTGCCCCAATGCTAGACTCAGAATGACACGCAGAGTGAATCTTCCAAATGCCCCAAGCATTCAGCAATATTTTAAATTCTCTGTTCAAGGGCACTCGTATTTAAAAAAAATATATTTTAGCAGCTTTTTATTTTTGTCTCCTTTCCTTGCATTTTTGTCTAAGAAGTTTCATGATTATTCTTCTGCAAAACGCACATACATATGCACACACACTCCTATAGGTTTTATGCATCGAGTCCACAGAAGGTTACAGATATGGATTTCCAAAAAATAAAACGATTCGCATGTATTTTATTTACTTAGTATAAATAGCATAAATCACCATGATGCTAAATATGATAGCCAGCTCTGATAAGAACTGATAATTTACATGTAATTATTTTCTTACCAAGAAGCCATAATTTTGTTTACTTTACAAAATCTGGGTTGTAAAATATTTTATTATTATTTTTTGTAAAATATTTTAATTTCTAGCTGCAACATTCCTTTCTTTCTTTCTTTTTTTTTTTTTAGCTGCAACATTCCTAAAAAATGGTCAACGTACCTTCCAAAGCAAATCACTTTTAGACAAGGAAGCCAGGTTAATGAGTTTATGCTTAAACCACTTTTCTTCGAAGCTGGTCACGTTGTCTTTGCATGTCTGAATGGGACAAGGTTGCGGCGGGTGGGGGGTGTCATGCTGGACGGTAGGACCACAGTGCGACACGAGAAACCCAGGGCGAACGTCCAGCTGGAATCAGAAATTAAATCAGCATGGTTTGGGATGTGGCGACATCAGCTTTCTACTCGTTTTTTTCGAAAACCTTTTGTCCCCTAAAGAGAGTGTCTACACGGCAGCGCAATGCCTGCTGAGTCTAGCGGATGTACTAATTATGGTCCGAGGCTTAGCTACGAGCTAAGCAGCAAGACTAGCCGGCCGGTCAGATGAGAGAGGCGAGGGGACAGTTCATCCTTTGCAGGGTGGGGCCCATGCTCTCTGCAGCAAGGCTAGGGCTCTGCTAATTTACTCCTGGACGTGTCTGGTTTCAAACCGTCTCCTGTCTTATTAGCATTCGTAAGTTTCTTTTAACGGCCAGACCTAGTATTTAATGGCTACTTGTACTTTGAGTGATGATGATACTGTATACTACATACTAGTTCAGACTTTCTAATATAGTGTATGTGTATATGTAGTGGGTGTATCTGATATGTGTATATTATTACATGACTTGTAAAATATATTTTCTTACATATTATGTATAATATGTCTCTTGTGTGTATCATATATAGTCTTATTTTATGTATATTACATATCATATTTTTAAAATATTACATAATGTATGTGCTGCCAAAGCGAGCACTTAAATATTAGAGAAGAAAATCATTTATTTATTTATTTATTTATTAATCTATTTATCTATTTATTTATTTATTTTAAAGATTGGGTGTTCCCATTTTTATTTTATTTATTTTTTATTTTTTAAAAAAGATTTATTTATTTATTCATGATACACATAGAGAGAGAGAGAGAGACAGAGAGAGAGGCAGAGACACAGGAGGAGGGAGAAGCAGGCTCCATGCTGGAAGCCCAAAGTGGGACTCGATCCCGGGACTCCAGGATCGTGCCCTGGGCCAAAGGCAGGTGGTAAACTGCTGAGCCACCCCGGGATCCCCAAGAAAATCATTTATTACATACTGAAATGATAGATCAAATGTCATATAATAAAATTACACATTACACGATAAAATATCCATTAGTATTATAAAATAAGTAAATATTATATAATGCTATTATATAATATATAATGATTAAACATTATACAATATTTTAATAGATTATACTATATAATAGATTATATACTATATATTATATATTCAATATAATATTTTAATATATTATCAATTATGCTTATAAATATTTCACTATACCTACATATCATATATTGCATATTTGCATATCATATATTACATATTAGTTTATAATACTCATAGTATAAAAAGTACACAGGATTATAATATGTAAATTATATTTTATATATTTACATACAAATAGTATATTTATCATATATTATCTATTACAATTTAATATCATCTGAAACATATAGGAACAATTTATCATATATTATGTACTACAATTTAATATCATCTAAACATAGGAACATCTTTTATATTTTGAAATATAATAATATTTATTGTTATATTATTAGCTATAAATTACTTATATGTTTACTATTTATTATGAATTTATGTTGAATATATTCTCTTATATACATATATAAAATATTACAAAATATAAAATATATAATAAATAACTACAAATATATAAAGCTCAATTTTATATTGTATACTATCTAGTATATTCTATGGCATGTAGTATATATTTATATGTCTACTGTATAGTCTACTTATATATGCTACATGTGTATTAGAGTGTGTAATAGCGATTTACCATATGCTACGATAGCCTATACAATGAAATAACCCTTAATTATTCTGTTGTGCTAACAAACCCCTAATAATAAAAACACTGTGAAAACTGTGGTCCCTGGTGAAAGGTGAGAGTGTCTTGTTTCCACCTGCAGGTAGGATCCTGGAGACCCTGGACCAGGAGCGCCTGACCAATCACACACTGGTGTACTTTACCTCAGACAACGGGGGTCGATTGGAGGTGCAAGAAGGCGAGGTCCAGCTGGGTGGCTCCAACGGCATCTACAAAGGTGATGTGCACAGTACCCATGTGGTTTAGTTATAATAATAATAATAATAATAATAATAATAATAATAATACTTCAGTACTGTCTACTCCGTTTTGTGTGCGTGCACATTCATTCACAAACTCGGTTTGGAGATTATTGTGGGAGTTATATTCTCTTATGAAACTAGATGGGAAAAGTTGCAAGTTCTGGGGCAATTTCTGAGAATGTAAGACAAAAATGCCTGATGTAATGAAAGCTTCTTGAGTGTCAATGTGTAGGGTCTCAAAGACCACCTATGGCAGGTCTCTCAGCCCTTGTACTCTGGGCATTTGAGGGTGGATGGCTCTCTGATGTGGGGCACTCTGGGAACTGTAGGGTGTTGAGCAGAGTCTCTGATCTTCATCTTCCAGTTGCCAGGAAGGCAACTCCTTCTACTCCCCTCCCCAACATAATAGTGACAACCAAAACTGTCTCCAGACATTCCCCAATATTCCCCCAGGGCCAAAGTTCTCTCTAGTTGAGAGCCACTTGCTCTGAAATAATACTCACTTGAATAATCAAATTCAGGTTTTTCATGGAATAAAACCAATTATGTTACCACTATGCTTCAAACACTGTGAAATGATCGTCAGGAAAGGACGTATTCACTTGGAGTGGGTGCCTTCCTCCTCATTGCAAGTGGACTCTTCTGACTTCTTTGATGCACTCCATGCTGGAATATTCAGTAGCTCCAGTGAGTCTGCCCTTATGGATCAGAAAAACGGATGAAAACGAATATTTTAAAAATGAATTTGGTGCTTGCTACATCCCTCCTTCTATCCCCAATCCCAATCAAACAAAAACAAAAACAAAAGGGTGTCAAAATCGTCATCATTACAAAAATCAGAACTTTAGTAGTTCCTTGTACTTTATGGAACAATTTAGGATAGATTGGTAGACAGATGATGGATGGATGGATGGATGGATGGATAGAATAGATCGAGGATAGATAGATAGATAGATAGATAGATAGATAGATAGATAGATAGATGAATGGATGGATGGATGGTTGCAAAGACATGATAGGTAGCTGGATGGGTAGGTAGATGACGGATGGATGGATGGATGGATGGATGGATGGATGGATGGATGGATTGGTGGATAGAATAGATCAATGATAGATAGATAGATAGATAGATAGATAGATAGATAGATAGATAGATAGAAATCATATATAGATAGAAGATAGGTAGGTGATAAATCGATGGATGGATGGATGGCTAGATGGATGGCTGGATGGCTGGATGGACGGGTGGAAAGACAAGATAGACAGGTAGATAATCGGTAAATGGATGATAGATATATTGATTTATCCATACATAGATAATACATGATGGGTAGATGATTGATAGATGAATCGATGACAGATAGATGATAACTAGATAGATAAGTAGTAGAAAGATAGACATGATAGATACGTTATATGTTGTGACTGACAGCAAGTGAACTCCTAAATGTATTCACCTTTTCTGGTGGGTCACATCAGCTAGCATGGACTAAGTTGGTGCCAAGCCTAGTAGAAACGGTGTGTAATAAAATTAAGTCACTCTATATATACCATCACATGAGCTGTGATTATATCAATAGTGATATTGCTTGTGTGCGTGCGTGCGTGTGTGCGTGCGTGTGTGTGTGTGGTGGAGGGTTGTTTGTGCATAAAACCATCACTCTAGAAAGCTCCTTCATATGTCTCTCAAAGACACATGGCGAAATTGTCGTGAGCAGTTTTTAACTTTGGAACTGGCCTCCAGCTCACCAGGAGGACAGACACCATGTGTGGGTAGATGATTAGTTTTGTTGTAGGTGCCTACCACAGTCGCTGGCCATTAAACATGACCGTGGAAGTGTCAAGGTGGATTTATGCTTGCTCTTTTGTCCGTTGCTCATTGGCATACAAAACAAACACAAATTCAGTGCAGGCAGCTTGTTAAGTTTTCCAGAAAGAATGGTGCTGATGAGCCGGGATGGCTTTGGACGCTGGCTAGACCGGTGTCTTTGTCCCTTAATGTTTTACCATTTAGCGTCTCTCCACTTTCACAGAGAGACCTTGTCTTTTTCTTTTCTTTGTAATTCATGCTACCAGAGTGATGGCATGTGAAGGGCATTGCATGAGCATTTCATGTTTGTTCTACTTTGGAAGAGTTTCCTCTTACCCCACCCAGAGAATCTGATTGTTTTCCCATAAAGACATTATATGATCTTGACCATGTCACTTGGCTTGGGACCGTATCTCTATTCTGCATGAATGTCTTGACCTCAGGATAGGTCCCAAAGCATGGGCTTCTTGTATTTTGTGCCCAGGAACACCCGGAATGACCATAGTCTGAGATGCGATCTTGAACAGTTTATCGTTCTCTGCACCCTATTCATGTGACTATGACCCCTCCGTCTCCATCCATATGGGGGGATCACTGAATAAAAACCAAATTCCTTATCGTCTCTCAAGATTCAGCATGACCTAGGTAGAACCTGTTTCTCTGGTCTTTCTTGGAGCTTCATTTACGTATCCATCTTTTAGAGTCCCTTCATTTGATTCCAATAAAGACTGAAGATTTTCCAGAATGTTCTTATCTCGTAATAGTGCAGCTGTGTTGGCACTCTTGGCACAAAATAATGCTCTGTATTAGGACAACACTTGTTTTTATTTATCATACCTGGGTTTGTCGATTGAGGGCCAGATGTTCAGAAGTTGCATTCCAACTTTGTGAAAGCAAGAAATATATCTCAGGTTGTCTGTATCTCTGCGTGTGTGTGTGTGTGTGTGTGTGTGTGTGTGTGTGTGTGAATATAGCACACTGGCATGAATTTGGAAGTGACAGGAAACGTTCCATCTAGATGTGATTTCCGACTAAGTGGACAAATGCAGTTGACTCGAATTCATCTTTGGCTTTCATCTTTGGTTTCAGGTGGGCAAGGGATGGGCGGATGGGAAGGCGGCATTCGTGTCCCAGGAATATTCCGGTGGCCGACAGTCCTGCAGGCTGGGAAAGTGATTAACGAACCCACGAGCCTAATGGACATTTACCCGACACTGTCTTACATAGGCGGAGGCATGTTGCCCCAGGACAGGTATGGACACAGTGCTGGCTCCTAACCTAGGGAGATATAGCTGACGTGCACTTGGACGCATCAGTGAATGTTCTATGGGGTCTATGTGGTGATTACTTCATTTTTCAATATTCTGCTAAGATAGACAGACAACATCTTTCTCTACCTAGTGGATGGTGGGAGAACTTCTCTGTTTCCCTATTGGAAAATATTCTACTTTGTCATAGTTATGCAGACACAGGCTTGGTTGTCCTCATGTCCTCAGACACAGGCTGGGATTGACCCTTTCAGATGTATATTCCCACACAGCACCCAGACGATTAAGCAAATATTTATTAGGTAAATTACTGAATAAAAGTAAATATGGGTCAGGGCACCTGGGTGGCTCAGTGGTTGAGTGTCAGGACGTGATCCCAGGGTCCTGGGATGGAGTCTTGCATCAGGCTCCTGCTCGGTGGGGAGTCTGCTTCTCCCTCTGCCTGTGTCTCTGCCTCGCTCTCTGTGTCTTTCATGAATAAATTAATAAAATCTTCAAAAAAAGTAATTATATGTCAATGTATGTGTGATGAATTATGCTTTATTTCTCTATGGGTTCCCAAGATGCATAAATACATCCCGTGCTCTAATGGTTTAATTCCATGTGTGAGGACTAGTATCTGTTCATCTGCGGTGGAGTTTTACTTGAATTCAATATATGTCGAGAGCTCAGTTCTCTTTTTTTTTATTTTTATTTATTTATGATAGTTACAGAGAGAGAGAGAGAGAGAGAGAGAGGCAGAGACATAGGCAGAGGGAGAAGCAGGCTCCATGCACCGGGAGCCCGATGTGGGACTCGATCCCGGGTCTCCAGGATCGCGCCCTGGGCCAAAGGCAGGCGCCAAACCGCTGCGCCACCCAGGGATCCCAGAGCTCAGTTTTCTAATCCACGATACTCATTCATAGCATCCTACAAGCTAGTGGAATAACACCTCTAGCCGCTCACCTCTTCTACTATCTTAAAAATTATGAATTTTACCTCCTTTTCTGCTTTTCTTTGTTGTTGTTATTCTCTTTGTTATAAAATCAGTGAAGAGGTGTGCTGTTTTTTCAAGTCCTCTTCCTTTTCTCTCCTTCCCTCCACCTCCCTCTCTTCCTCCTCCTTGTCTGCTTAACTAACTCCCCCCTTCCTGCTGTCATAATATGTGTGACCAAACCATGCCTCTCTCACCACTTTCTGCATCTCTTCCTCTCTCCCTAGAGTCATCGATGGCCGGAACCTAATGCCCCTGCTGGAAGGCAGAGTGTCCCACTCGGACCATGAGTTCCTCTTCCACTACTGTGGGGTCTACCTGCATACAGCCAGGTGGCATCAGAAGGATTGTGAGTATGAAGATGGCAATTGTGTGGGAACATGATAGAGACACAGCCCTGTTTGCTTTTCCTCTTGGGAGAAGTTGTGCCATGGACAAACAGCATCCAGCCACAATAATTCTTTCTCCTTAGGGAAGTTAGTTATGCAGCCATTGCTCTATGGTAGATTCTAGAGGTGTGTGCAAGCTCGTGTGCATGAATACATCAGAGAGAGAGAGAGAGAGACAGAGACACAGAGAGAGAGACAGAGAGAGATTCCACAACTAAGGACCCTGGGACAATTAGCAGCAAGGAGTAAAGTCTGCATGTAACCCGCACAGCAGTTACTGTCTCCTTCCAATTAATCATCTCTGCCTCACCTTCGTGCTATAGGATTCATGCAAACAAATATAAATTAACAGGAAATACTCATTTCCTTACATCTGTAGAGAAAGCTCTATCACAGACATTTGGATAAAGTTCCAGAATTCTTGTTTGATGGGAGATAACTTAATTTTAAGAAAAGATGTGGATTTTCTCCCATGTGATGCATCACTTGTGATGTGATCCATTCTTCAGGTCTCTGTGGATGAATGTCCCACATGAAATAAGAACAAACACACAAAAACCTCTTCCTTCTAGATTCTGTATCAGTTAGGGGCATGTTCAATGGTAAGGAACAAGAAAACAGCTCCCCTCAACAACCAAATCTTCCCAGATTTAACTACCGAGGGTTAAACAAATAGAATTCTACTTGTATTTTCATAATAAGGATTTCAGAAGTTGGAAGCACAGAGCTGGGACAGTGCTCAACACCATGACCGGGATCTGGGTTCTTTCTCTATCTCCACTCGGCCCTCTCTGGCATGCTGGTTTTCATTCTCTTCATTCTCATGCTCCTTCTAATGCTGTGGTTGCAAAGTGGCTGCTGTTTCTCCAACCATCACCTTTGCATCCCATGTAGGAAGGAGAGGGAGGAGCAAAGGGTGTGAAGGACCGAGTCACGTGATTCAGCCTAATTTTATTAGAAAAGCCTAGTGTTTCTGCAAAACCCCACCCACAGCCTTCTGAAAAAGCCTCATTGACCACAGGCTGGAGAACACTTACAATGTTTTCCAGTAAAAATGATCTCTGGGAATAGAACCACTAACCATTTATACGGGAAGAAAAAAAGGAAACAAGGAAGGAAAAAAGAGAGAAAGGGGGCCAGAAGGAGGAAGAAAAGAATGAGGAATGATGGACTTTGCCAAATGAGCTTTGTCCATTTCAGACTGGAAAGTGGTATTTAGTCTTAGAAAATTTTCCATTTAAAAAAAAAGAAAAGAAAATAAAAGAAAAGAAAGAAAAATTTCCATTTTGCCTATGCCACGTCAGGGTGAAATAGTGATTGGAGTCAGAATTTCCAGGATTATAGCAGCCGTCCAAGTGGTGGCTATTATCTCCAAATGCCCTCATGATAAAGTCAAAAGAAAAGTCTTGAAATTTGCAGCAAAATTGGGAGTTGTGCCTATGGTTGAGGAAACGCTACGGTTGCCGAGTAATTCTGTGCACTAGATTATCAGTTGTTGGCAAAAGCATTTAAGAAATGTATTTTCAATGGAAAGAGTCCTAAAATGATATGAAACATGGAACTGTAATCAAGCTCTGTTTTCTAGGTGCAACCGTGTGGAAGGCCCATTACGTGACTCCCAAATTCTCCCCCGATGGAGCTGGCGCCTGCTATGGAAGCGGAATATGTCCATGTTCTGGAGATGTCACCTACCACGACCCTCCGCTGCTCTTTGACGTCTCAAGAGACCCTTCTGAGACCCGACCCCTAAACCCTGACAACGAAGCATTATTTGACTCAGTGGTCAAGAAAATCGAGGCGGCCATAAAAGAGCATCGCAGGACACTCACGCCTGTCCCACAGCAGTTCTCAGTGTTCAACACCCTTTGGAAACCATGGCTGCAGCCCTGCTGTGGGACTTTCCCCTTTTGTGGGTGTAATAAAGAAGATGACATCCTATCCACTGCTTGGTGAGCGGAAAGGGGCCACTGGTTCGTTCAGTCCATGTGGGATAAATAATTCTTCCCTCCACCCTCAGATTTCAGTTCTTTCTTCAAGTCATGTCCAGGAGCTCAATGAAGTGAAAGTGGATCTGGACGTTAGTGTACCCAGAGTTGTGCCATGTTTTTATATAATCGAGTCATTGTTCAAGCAAAAAGACAGGCCAAGGTGACCTTCTGCAGATTCTTATGGTTCTGTGGTTCTTAGAAGGTGATTCGAAGCAATAGGTCGAAGGCATTGTGTTTACATAGTTCTGGTAGAAACTTCTCCTTGCGGATCCTAAACCGAGACGTCTTATCTTTGTGATCAGTAATGATTAAGTATTTTGTTTCATCCTGAAGCAGACGGTGTACATATTACTGGAAGTGATGCCACACTCATTTCTACTCCTTCATTCCCCGTCTTTTCTTCTTTCCTCCTCTTCCCGTCTTAAAAAAGGTCTGCCGACACGTCTTTGTCCTGTTTTGCTGACCTTTGATTGGGAAGGACTTGTTGTGTCTTGGTATTTTCGTGTGTAAAATGGAGGAAACCAATGTCTCTTGTGTAGAGTAGCTGTGAGCACTACATGCATTAATTCATCTGAAACCCCCTATATCCAGGAAGCACTCAATCAATGTCATTGTTACGAATGTTGTCATTGTTGTCCATTGTAATTCATCATTTCCTGTGAAGTTCACAGGAAGGAAGCATAGAGAAGAGGCAATATTTAAAATAAAATAATATTTAAAATAAAAATGGATGAAAAAAGCTTTTAGTTGATGAAAGGCATTCAGGAAGCACACTTGGGAAACAATTCTAAGCAGTATAAACAAAAATAAATTTAAAAAAACCCAAAAAATAAATAAATAAATAAATAAATCTATACCTTGAGCAATCTTGGGAAAATGGCCGGGTGCAAGACCAACAAAATATCTTTAAATCGATCACAGGGAAACATCAGATTTCCTATGAAATAAAAAGTATTAAGAGAAAAGTGGGTTTGCTAATGGCTCCAAGGGAAGCCATAAGACAAGGGAATAATCTCCTTAAACTACTGAGAGAAAATTGTCAACCCAGGTACTGCTTATGTTATAATGATGGTAAAAAATTTAAAAACATAGACAGTTACTACTTTAGAATTTTTATCCCTCTGTTTCATCTGCTTTCCTGTATTGTGAAGCTCTCTGGTATTAGAAGCTTTTTAAACAATTATTTTCCTGATGAATCAAGTCTTTAATCATTATGCAATTTACCTCTTTGTATCTGGTAATGCTTTTCATCTGGAAGTCCAGTTAAGCTGAAATGATCATAGCCATAGTGTTAAAATTTAATTAAATTGGGACACCTGAGTGGCTCAGTGGTTGGGCATCTGCCTTTGGCTCAGGGCGTGACCCCGGGGTCCTGGGATCAAGTCCCACATTTGGCTCCCTGCATGGAGCCTGCTCCTCCCTCTGCCTGTGTCTCTGCCTCTCTCTGGGTCTCTCATGAATAAATAAATAAAATCTAAAAAAAATAATTTAATTAAATTGAAAATTGCTTAGTATTTAAATGGTGTGCCTTTCCTCATCCCTTGAACAGATGTGTGGCTTTGTATTTAAAGTCCTTCTCATTGTGTGTCAACTACTGTCAAATAAAAAATAGATTAATTGAAAAATAATAAAGTGCTTCTTCTCTGGACCTCATATTGGGTCTTGCTTTTTTTTTTTATCTATTCTGATCACCTCGGGTATTAATTGCAATGTTTTTTTCCATTAACATTTAGTGTAATTATTGATATGGTTGGATATGGGTCTTCCAACTCTGTTTGCACCAACTGTATTGCGTTTCTGGCTTCTTTGGGTTCTTTGGTTATTTTTTCTTTTAGAATATAATTTTATCTTTTATCTTTTTGCTATTCCTCTTTGCTAGTGCTGGATCTAGAAAATATAATATATATGTTTAGCTTACTATGGTCTAATTAGAGTTAATATTCTATCAGTTCCCATAAAATGGGAAGCTTTGCTACTCTATATATTTGTCAGCACTCCATCATTCTTTATGCCCTAGGTGTTACATGGATTGCAACTACATGTGTTATGTAGCTGCCAGATTGTGTGATTATTTTGCTTTCAACAAGGTGTACATTCTAAAGAAATGGAGAGAAAAAAATAGTCTTTAGCTCAGCATTGACTTTTTCTCATGTTCTTTGTATCTGGGGATTTGTGTTTTCATCAGTCATCATTACCTTTCAGACTAAAGATAAACATTTCCATTTTGTGGACAATGTGCCTCGATATGGTTTTCTTTATATTTATCCTACTTGGGTTTTCCTGAACCTACTGAATCCGTAAATTTATGTATTTCAGAAAAGTTTGGAAATTTTGTATTTATTCAAATAATGTTACTGTCCTATTCTCTCTCCCTTCTCCTCTGTGACTGGACTTTAGACTTTTTGATATTGTTTTCTAGCTTCATTTAAATTTTTTTCATCCTGATCTGAAAATTGGATAATTTCTGCTGATCTGTTTTCTTTTTTCTTTTTCTTTATACCAGTTACTGATTTGTTATATACACATACATATGTATGTATTGACTCTTCCCCTTTGTGCTCTAGTTTTTAGGCATTTATAGCAAATTTTTATTTGAGTTCTGCATTTTGATTCCAAAATTTACATTTAATTCATATTTGATTGCTACTATGTCTTTGCTGAGATTTACCATCTTGTTTTTGTGATGAACATATTTTTCTTCATCTCATTGAGTATAAAGATAACAGTTGATTTAAAGTCCTTGTCTAGGTCATCTTTGGGTTGGTTCCTATTGCTATTTTGTTTGTTTTATTCTTGAGAGTGGGTCATATTATCCTGGCTTTGCATACACTGCATAATTTTGGACTCTATCCTGGACGTTTTGACCATTATGCATGGGGATTCTGGTTTCTGTGATATTCATCAAAAGACTGTTGATGTTTTTGTTTGATCAGGGAATTAACTTGGTTGGACTCAAATTGAAAGCTCTGGTTAGGGATGCCTGGATGGCTCAGTGATTGAGTGTCTGCCTTTGGCTCAGGGCATGATCCCGGGGTCCTGGGATTGAGTCCCAGATCGGGCTCCCTGCTTCTCCCTCTGCCTATGTCTCTGCCTATCTCTCTCTGTGACTCTTGTGAATAAATAAACAAAATCCTTTTAAAAAGAAAGAAAGAAAGCAGGCTCTGGCTACTAGATAACAGCTCAGATTCCTGTTCTGATCTTTTATCTTTAATTGGTCATTTTGTGTTTGCCCCGCATTTGTGCAGTTCTAGCTCCAGACATAGATCTGGGCAGAGCTTACGTGCAGTGTTTACAAATGTCTCACTCGGGCTCTTTCTTTTCTTTCTGCAATGTTCACCTTCTTTTACATGTATTTTTTTCTTTTTTTTTCTTTTACATGTATTTTTGATGTTTTGGACTCTACCCTCGAATCCTATGTGAGCTTTAGCTGCCCCTTGTATAATCTGTAGGCTACTCTCAGATTAAGAGCCTTAAGAGCCTTAAAAACCAAATTCACCTTTTGATGGTCCCTTCTTCCAAATGTTGACTCTTCTCCAGAATCTGCCTTTTTTGCTCCACTCTCCAGAGCTTTCACCACTTCATTTTTGTATTTTGTGTAGAGATTACAGCTGTGATCTCTGGGGAGATAGGTCTGTCAGGAGCTTGCTCATCCATTCTTGAAATAGAAATCAGAGGAATTATTATTAGTGAATGGTTTTGGGTATCAGACATTGCAATAATTCAGTTCAACCATCCTCAGTGACACTATTACATTTTTTATGATTCAGTTTCATGGATGAGTTATGGGAATTGTTAAGTGTCTGTGAACTGATAGGAGTATGTATGTTCTAACTTCTAAGGATCTTTGTTCAAGTGGAGCAACAGGCTTATTTCTTGCTTAAGAGAGAGAAGTCAGCCAACTTTACTAAGTAGACTAAGCCCCACGGCCAAACTCATCCCATCTCTAAGGAGAGTCACCTCTTGATAACCCTGTAATATCTCATCTGGGAAATGTAGATAGTCATCCCTCCTCATTAAAGGTTAATGATAGACATCATGAATTTATTTATGATGTAAACCCCACACAACTATTATCACCCATATAGTGACCACAAGAGTCTCCCATTCATTAAGTATGGAAATTTCCTCATTGGTCTCACAGGATTACTTTTAATTACTACTGTGTTTTAGGAAAAATACATATGTTTCTTTATCAGAGATTTATCTCAATGTACTCAGTAATTAGAGTGATATCTTTTTCTTCTGTAACCCTCATGGTGATTTTGTGGGGCCAGGCACATATTAGGTGCATAAATACACTGTAGATTCAAATCCTGCAGGATTCCATTCCCATGAGGCGTCAGAAATCGTCAAACTTGTAGAAACATGGAGTAGACTGGTGGTTGTCAGAGGCTGCAGGAGAAGGGTCACAGAGAGTCGTTCACTGAGCACCTGGGTGGCTCAGTGGTTGAGCATCTGCTTTTGGCTCAGGTTGTGATCCCGGAGTCCTGGGATCGAGTCCTGCATCAGGCTCCCACAGGGAGCCTGCTTCTCTCTCTGCCTGTCTCTCTCTCTCTCTCTCTCTCTCTCGCTCGCTCTCTGTGTCTCTCATTAGTACATAAATAATAATAAAATCTTTTATTTTATTATTAAATAAATAATGCAGGGAGCCCAATGTGGGACCTGATCCTGGGATCCCAGGATTGCACTCTGAGCCGAAGGCAGATAAATGCTCAACTGCTGAGCCACCCAGGCGTCCCATGAATAAATAGAATTAAAAAAAATTAATTCAGGTATGCAAGATGAATAAGCTCTAAAACACCGTGTCTACAGTTAACCATATTATATTATGCACTTAAAAATTTAAGAGGGTAAAATCTATGTGAAGTATCGTTACCACAGTAGAAAAATAAATAAATAAAGGAAGTTTCAAGACTAAAGCTAAGATGAATGAAGGGCTAAACATCTGAACTTTCTTGTAAAAACCACCACACATGCCTAAAATGTATATAATGCATGCGTGTCATGGTCACATCCGTGATAATGAGACCTGTCTGGAATCTAAAGATCAACATAGCTTTGTGCTTATTGTAAACCATATGCCCTAAAGTTTTGAAGTCACTGTATTCCTCACTGATTTTGTTTGTTATACTCAAGAGCAGTAGACATTTTTGCAACAGGGGCTGGCATTCGGGGCAACATTTTCAGCCAGCCAGATGGAGACAGATCACGGTGCAGGATAAGAACAGAATTACACACACACTGACCCCAGCGTCACTGGATGCTGTGCTCATGCCTTTGGGAGTTAGATCCTATTCTTGATGAGGAAGTTAACATTTTATTCATTGATTTGTGGTCTCCAACCAACTCACAATAACTTGAATGAAAATAACGTTGCATTCTTCAAGGTGGAACGTAAGTCCAAGAGCTGTGTGCACGTTTTATAATGACCCTCATCGCTAGATGGCATGTTGTCAATTATAGGTATGGCCCTGAATAAAATTGGTCCAAAATTGGATGTCCTTGCTACTCCTGGCATCCTTGGAGGGCTCCTGGAAAGGAATCCCAGATTTGCATCCCTCTTGAGGAAAGTAGGATATAGGACTGGAAGGATAGCTAAGAGGCGGGACGTGGAAACTATTAATGGTCACAGAGCTTGAAAAAAGGTAAAGAGGGACACCTGGGTGGCTCAGTGGCTGAGTGTCTGCCTTTGGCTCAGGGCATGATCCTGGAGTCCCAGGATTGAGTCCCACATCAAGATCCCTGTGGGGAGCCTGCTTCTCCCTCTGCTTATGTCTCTGCCTCTCTCTCTGTCTCTCATGGATAAACAAATAAAATCTTTTAAAAAAAAAGTAAAGAAAAAACTTTTGGCTGATGAGTGAGTGACAGATCAAAACCATATCACCTCATCAAATAATTGCAAAATTGTGCCCTCTTATTATGTCCTATAAAACATACAATTTGCAAAGTCACAGTACTGGTCATATGACGTGCCTTACTGTGTTTATAGTTTCTCCACTTAGATATGAAGAAGCTTGTGTCCAGATATCGCATATATTTTTGGGTAGTTTTAATTTTTTCAGATGGGAGGGTGTTTGACTGGAAGATTCACTTGTATAAAACGGATACTGAATTTATACTCATGAACTTGCTCCTTGTAGAAAAGAAGACTGTTTTCTCCCCTCGGAAGGCTGTACAGAGTTTGTGAGACTTGTTGCGTTCATAGGGTTCACACCACCTGCCAATGGCCATCTCCTGCTTTGTTTCAGCTCCTTTGAGGCAGATGTTAGTTGTGTTCTGGCTTCCTGCTCAATCTCTCTTCAGTTTAATGCCTCCCTAAAAGCTCAAGAGTATCGGGACAGAATGCGAAGAGTCAATGTCCAACCTATCACTGTGTGAAATAATCCACCATGAGGTCCCTGTGAATGTACTGAGTGGGTGGCATCGTGGAAAGATACTAGTGAAAATATACTTATGAAGTTATGCCTTCCAAGGGTATCGACCCAAGAGGAATGAGACTCATGGTCATGAAAATCCCCGTACAAGGATGTTTACAGGACATGTTGGTTTCCAAACCAACTAGTCAACCACTGGTTTGTTTGTCTTATTAGGGAAATGAGTCTTTGCCATATTTTTATCAAATTTTTTCTTTCTCTTAAACTTTGGTTGTTGGGCTTTTCTATAAACATTGCATTCCTAATAGCCATTGATTAGTTCCTGTCTGTTGATAGAATAACACAAAGTCTATCTTTCATTGATAGAATAACACATAAACAGGTTGCACAGGATGAAGTACTACTCAACAGCGAACAAGAAGAGACTACAACGTATACAACAGCCATAGAGGAATTTCAAATCCACCATCCCGAAATTGAGAAATAAGGCACCCAAAGAGCACATAAAGTATTATAGTATTATTCTATTTATACGAACCTCTAGAAAAGGACAATAGAGTCTTGATTAGGGGAAACCAAAGCTGTGGTTGTCCAGGACGTGGATCTGGTGTAGGCAGAGAGATTTTCATGGTGATTGCATCAGTATAACAATTAGGAAATTTTTTTTCTTTGTCAAACGTCATTGGTCTCGACACTTAACACACGTGTTTTAACGTATGTTAATTATTAGTTGATAAAGTTCTAAAATATTTCCGCATTGACCTATTCCATTTTTCATTGCAAGCTCACGCGGTGGCAGACCTGGCTGTTTGTAAACATTGCTATCCGAAAATAAAGCTGATGCATCTTGGAAATGCATTTGATTCGGTCTTGATAATAATAAGTGAGGTTTCGACACTCATCCTTGACCATGTAACAAACGAGGATCGCAAAACTCAAAATCCTAAAAATACTAGAAGGAAAAGGGGAAAACCAACCCAATATCCTTGGTAAGTGAGATAGATGCTCTGGAGGGTGGTGACTCTCACGCTCACTTGCTGGTAACGTATCAAGCGGTACACTTGCAATCTGTACTTCTTCCTCTACATATATTTCAATGACAAAATTACATAAAAGGAGCCTTTTGCCGGGACAGCGTTCTGTTCTTATATATTTATCTATGCATTTTCCATTAAAAAAACTTGCAGAGGGCGCTGACATCAAAATAATCCTCAAGCAAAAATAATAATAATAATAATAATCCTCAAGGGGTAAGAAGAAACTTAGAGCTGTCAAGGAGAGCTTGGAGGGCTCTGCTAGGTTTCCGGTTGCTCGGAACAAAGGGGACGGGCGTTCCCCAAACCAGGAGGGAAGCCGCCCACCAGGAGGGCTCCGCTCCTACAGCGTGGATAAATGTTCTTTTAGTTTTTTGTGTAACGCACCTGACAACTCCCATGAGGCACGTATAACGACTGTCGCTTTCCCACGGGGAAAATGCATTTCAGAGTGTTTAGGTCATTAGCCGGGCTGACACGGATGTGCTGCTGGAGCACACTGCTGCCTGAAGGGGGTCAGGAGGCGAGGCAGTGTGCGTGTTTTCCTCGTCTTTTCTGGGCTGTGTTTCTGTGGGAGCCTTCGTGGCCTCCTTACCTCCTTGTAGATGCTGACGTTCCAAGATAACACGGTTACTCTTGTGTTTTAAATACTTTCAACTGCACCCGATCAGTTGATCGTGGGAGAGCTACTAACCTCTCGGTTGTTTAAAAGAGAAAAAAAGGGATCCCTGGGTGGCGCAGCGGTTTGGCGCCTGCCTTTGGCCCAGGGCGCGATCCTGGAGACCCGGGATCGAATCCCACGTCGGGCTCCCGGTGCATGGAGCCTGCTTCTCCCTCTGCCTGTGTCTCTGCCTCTCTCTCTCTCTCTCTGTGACTATCATAAATAAATAAAAAAAAATTAAAAAAAAAAAAAATAAAAGAGAAAAAAAGATACGAACGTGGAAATGCTTCTCTTGACTACTCAGAAAGTTTCAATAGCCTCTTCTCTGTGAAATTCTGTTCCGTTTTTACCAGTTCAGCACCTCCGCGGCATTGCTTTCCCAGCTCTTCTTACCTTGACGTTCTTCCCGTGGTCACTTTATCCTGCTCCTCTCCTGTACAGAATAGTTACAAATGATGTCCAGCTTTAAGTCTTAATTAATTTTAAATCATTTAATTAAAACAATTCTTAAAAATCTCATTGTTTTTGCTTCCTGTGATTATAGACGTTAAAAACCGTTTCCGCCTAATGGGGTGATCAGTACAACGGTTAATGGGCTGTAATGCATCGGAATGCAGATCCACACATTGCCTATTTCTAGATTGAGCACGAACGGAAGCTGATATTTTACTAGAAGCATATCCATGGGGGCGCCTGGGGGGCTCAGTCAATAAAGCATCTGCTTCAGCTCAGGTCATGATGTCAGAGTCCTGGGATGGAGCCCTACCCGGGCTCCTTGCTCACTGGAGCTCTGCTTCCCCCTCTCCCTCTTCTGCTCCCACTGCTCATGCGCTCTCTCTCTAATAAATAAATAGAATCTTTTTTTTTTTTAAAAGAAGCATATCCATGAGCGACACGGAGCTGGATTTTAATTCAGCTAATTCCTGTATCTGTGTGTGAATATTATCTGATGCCAGAGGTGACGGTATACAGTATCCCTTTCCTTCCTCATTTTCATTTTTTAAAAAAATCTTTTAAGGAAACATAAAAATAATAAGAAGAAACGGATAGGGTTGCAGGAGGCATAGATCATATAATGGCCCTTCAGAGCTGCAGGGCAGGTATCTTGGGATCTAAAAGGTCTAAAGGAGCAAGACCGAGGGGTCTGCAGATTGGAACAGGGACGGAGGGAAGCCAGTGGGACAGGCAGGCAGCAGCACCCCCGAAGAGCTAGACAGAACCATGTTGGGCAGCAGGGAGAGAAGCCGGGTCGCCCTGGAGTTCGGGGTACAGGGGCATTGGCTGTAGCCCCGTGAGCGTGCCATGGTTTTTCTGCAGTCCCGTCGGAGCAAAGCCAGCTGGTGGGGGACCAGAGTGAGGAGGTCCCATGGGGATGAGATGCTTGCTGATGGCACCTGTTCCAAACCAGGGGCTGCCATCTCCGACCAAGGTATAAAGTGACCCAAGAAGGTAGGCACTGAGCTGTCACCAAAAATGTTCCCAGTTCAGCTCTCACGGGAGTCAAGATCGCCTGCTTCTGTTTCACTGAAAACAACCCCAAACTCACCAAAACTGCGATAGGATATGGGAACGATCCTACCGAGCTGATTATCCTTGGAGCGGATTGTTTCTTTAGGACATTTCCTGAAGTATTACCGGGGTGCCTGATTGAGAATCGCAGAATAATTATGGTTTGAATGAGAAGCACAACGCGTAAAGCAAAGTGCCAGAGAAGCGTCTTCACTTTTCCTGGCACTTGGGACATGCTTCACATGCTTTGAGCGTCGGAGAAACGGGGGCACTAGCCTTTCTATCAGACTGCAAGATGAAATAAGTGGACACTTTCTTTAAAACCCCACCATGTTTTTGGTTTTTTTTTAACCATGAAGGGCCCTGAGCACCACCTCTCAGAAACATTGCAAGCTCTGTGTCTCCTTTTTGCACCTGTAAAGGCTCTTAACGTCCATGGCAGGATGACGATAAGGGGTGTTTTTGTTTGGTTGGTTTTTATATTTATGGAGGGGGGAGGGTCTTCTAAGTCAAGAATCCAGAGACAAGTTTGTCTGTTGACATGGGAGCCGTCGGCTGTCGGATCCAGCCTTCTGGTTGACCATCTGTTCTGGCTCCAGAAAGATAAAGGTAACCAGGAAAACCAACATAAGGTCAGAGAATAATTGGCTCAGAAGGAGTAAGACACGCCAAGGTTCGTTTCTGGACAGACTTTGTTTGTCCTGTGTCTTAAAATCAAATTGAATTTCTAATATTGGAAATGTGAAAAAAGAACGCTAAAACCAATAGAACACGCGTCTATATTCTTAGCACCCGGAAATAGCACTATTAAATCCTTTAAAAGGATGAAATCTATGAGAATAGATCTCATCAAATCTACTAAATCTTAAATTCTATTACATCTATTAAAAAATACTTTTTTTTTAAATAAAAAATACCTTTTTTGGGGAAGCCCGGGTGGCCCAGCGGTTTAACGCTGCCTTCGGCCCAGGGCGTGATCCTGGAGACCCGGGATCGAGTCCCATGTTGGGCTCCCTGCGTGGAGCCTGCTTCTCCCTCTGCCTGTGTCTCTGCCTCTCTTTCTCTCTCTGTGTCTCTCACGAATAAATAAATAAAATTTAAAAAAAAAACTTTTTTTTTTTTACAAAAGTATGTGCATGCATGGTATTGTAATATCCTGTTGCAAAGTAGTTGTGCATTGCTGCATATCAGAGAGATTGTAGACGTATGGAAAGCCATGTTTGCAAGGCTGTGCCAAATTTTTGGAACAGGCATGTGATGTACCTAGTAGATACATATTATTACATAGTGATTATTACCAATGTATCACATATTATAACGGCAGCAGTGCAGACATATTTGCTGCCAACAACAAATTAATTCAACTACCATGTGGACAACGTGAAACAATACTGATCTCGTCGCTCAGTATGAGACTCTAGGACCCACCTGAGTCGGCTGCTCGTGGAGGGTCCTGCCTTGCGCTCAGGAGGGGGGCACTGAACAGATACCCTTTGTGTATGTAGACATTTGGATTAATCCACTTGTTGGTCTCAAGGTCCATGGATGGGTTGAGCACCGGGTGTTATTCTGTATGTTGGCAAATTGAACACCAATAAAAAATGAATTTATTATTAAAAAAAATGGTCCATGGATGGCCTTAGTCACCCCCATCAAATCACCGAGGGAAAGGATGGCTTTTCTCCAGCACCCCTGTGTGTAGAACTCTGCGGTTTCTAGCTCGTGGCAATCGCCCCAAGTATAGATAGATCCGGGGCGTGTTTCTCTAATCGCACAGCTGGCGTGAAGTAACGTACACACCTTACATACTCATTCCACTTTCTTTCTTACACCTTGAATTCATTACCTCGCTGTAGTTTTATAAGAGTTGACTGTCGGGTCAACGGGTGGTATAATTTCTTTTGCAGAAGTATTTTGTGCTTTGTTTGTTTTTCTAGATGGCATTCAAGGCCAATTTGTCCAGTTACAAAAACAATTTGAGTTTTTGAAAGGATTCCTTTAAAAACACGGGTTACTGTAGGGAGGAGTTGTATCTCTAGAGTACTAAATTTTCCCATTAAACGAAAGATGTGTGTTTTTCTTTACTTAAAACTTAAAAAAACCCTTTTTTGAATTATAGGTTTTTGTCCATTCGTTTCTTTAATGTAGATTTTTTATCATTTTTATGTATTTTACATTTGTTGCCATAGTTATCTGGAGCCATGTTGTTTATTGGATATTTTTTCATTTTTATAATGTGTTTTACTTTACCCAATATATTCAAAATCTTACCGCATCAACACATAATTGGTGTAGGAAGTAATCAACGAGCTATTTTACATTCTTTTTAACACGTTGTCTTCAGAATCTGATGAGTATTTGTTGCCTACAGCCATGTCAATGCAGACACTAAATTTTCATCAGAAATACTTGATCTGAGGATGCCTGGGTGGCTTAGCGGTTGAGCATCTGCCTTCGGCTCAGGGCATGATCCCGGGTCTGGGATTGAGCCTCCATCCCGATTGGGCTCCTGCGAGGAGCCTCTTTCTCCCTCTGCCTGTATCTCTGCCTCTCTCTGTGTGTCTCATGAATAAAAAAATAAAATCTTAAAAAAATAAATAAAAATAGAAAAGACATACTTGATCCATGTTTAGATTTTACAACATGTATTCTCAAGAAAGCATAACCACATGGAGCTATTTTTTTTCATTATACTTTCTATGTTTTATTTGATTACATAAAAGATGGTAAGTTTGACGTTAACAATCTCAGTCCCTCATGACTGAGCTCCTGTGTGTTATTCTGTGACCTTGAGGCGATAGATGTAGAATCACGCTATAAGCCGCACATTTGCTTCGACAGAGTGTCAGTTCGTGTGCGTGCATGTGTGTGTCTAGGTGTGTGTGCTACTATACCAAGGGAGTAATACAGCATTTCTCTTTCACTAAGAGGATTCAAAAATATGAATGGACATTTCCCAGATGTCTTTAGACTGTCTATAGGAGGGACCATCTTCTCTTTTAACATTCTTTTATAAGAATAGATTTTCTTTTACTTCTTTCCTTTTTTTAAGATTTTATTTATTTATTCATGAGACACACACACAGAGAGAGAGAGGTAGAGGGAGAAGCAGGCTCCATGCAGGGAGCCCGATGCCGGACTTGATCCCAGAACCCAGGGATCATGACCTGAGCCGAAGGCAGACGCTCAACCACGGAGCCACCCAGGCGTCCCAATAATAGATTTTCAACATTGGAATGACCCTAGTGTTTATTTGGGGTCTCAGAATTGCCATGCTGGGACAGAGATATTGGCTGCAAACACGGTTCTCCTCCCCAGGGAAAAATAGTCAGGGGTTTTTAGAGATGACAGAGAATGCTTGTGTGTGCTGTTTTATAAGGAACTGGTGATGGTGGCAGAAAACGAACCTTGGCTGAACCTGACTGCTTACTAAGGTTTTCACTAAAGCAAAATATCTTCCTGTAGCAGGTTGCAGGGGTGTGGGCTGAATCCCTGGAGGATTTGTGGTTTGGCTCAGTTTCCAAGTTCATGTTTTTGCCGGCAAGGACGTGCAGAATGTCCATGTCCTGCCCGGCCTCCCGGATCCATTCCACCTGCCACGGAGGTGACCCGGGTCGCCTGCTGGTTCCAGTAGAAAGTGGCTGTCCTACGTGTCTTCTGACTCTGGCTGCCACCTCACCCGCCGCTGGATGTAAACCCAGAGGCTCCCCCGGCTTTGACATCCTTGGCGCTTCCCGACTGAAACTTAGTTCCTTGAAAAGATGCATCGGTGCCTGAAATCACACAGTCGGGATAGCTTGCATTCAGTTCCTAAGAAGAAAAGAAAGACGAAAGGATTATAAGCCTCGATACGTGTTGACATGACTTTTTTTTTATACTAATAGTGATATAAATAATGCCGTAGGTCAGTTCGTACTTGTTTACTGACACTAAAATCATATAAATAATAGCACAGGTCGCTTCATACTTGTTTAAAATTAAGCAATGACTTAAATGATACGGTCTTGTCATGAAAATGCATGTTTCCCCCAAAGGCAATATGCAATATGTCATGTTTTGGACATTTAATTCATAGAAAAATAAACATGTAAAAAAAAAAGAAAAAAGAAAAAGAAACACGTGAACTCAATTCTTAAAGTCCTCGAACGTCCATGTGTTTTGAGGTCCGAGTTATGAGATCCAATTTGAGTATATAGAGAGTAAACAAATACAATAAATAATCAATGCATATAAAATAATACAATATTATATTCTATTTTTGCATATTCTGTATGTAAATATGTGTAAATCTATACAAGTATAAACATTAAATTCATATATTTTATATAAATGTATGTAAATTTGTATATAAAATTAAACATTCACGTTATATATTTTATATATAAATATATATAAATGTATATTATATATGTAAAATTGTACCATCCCGTAGGTTTAAAGGGGTCATTTATACATTTTACTCTTTTTCTGCTTTAAAGCAACATTTTGGGGTTGCCTGGGTGGCTTCCACTCAGTTGAGCATCTGATTCTTGCTTTCGACTCAGGTTGTGGAGATCGAGTCCTGGGTTGGGCTCCAAGCGGAGCATGGGGTCTGCTTGGGTTTCTCTCTCTCCCTCTGGCCCTACCCTCACCCTGGTTTGCATGAGAATGCTCTCTCTCTCTTTAAAAAAAAGTTACATTTTGACAGTATTTTTTATAAGATATTTTAATTTTAAAAATTGCGTGATGTTTTAAACATACCACTAGTTAAATAATAAAATATGATCCTATCTCACATTTAAACATTCCAGCAGCTAAAAGATGGTAAGGTGAGAATTCAGAAGTCAGTCTGACCCTGATTCTAGGTCAGAAAAGAAGAGTTTGGCATTTTGATGATGTACAGCCCACTGGCCTGTCGGCAAAGAGAACCAGGAAGTACAAATTTGCACAGCGCCCTTTCCCGAAGGAGACTTTCCTTACCCGAGGCCCACACCAGCGCCAGTTTCTCTTTATTTATTCTTTGTGCTCATCTCATCATGTGCACTCCTTAATGCCCATGCATTGCCTTTTTTTTAAGAAGTCACTGACTGAGATGAACACATCATGTATGATTGTCAGTTTTGGTTTTGACTTGGAGTCCGTTAGGTACATATTTTTATCATTTTATTTTATTTTATTTTATTCTGTTTTATTTTATTATTTTATTATTCTATTCTATTTATTTTATTTTATTTTATTATTTTATTTTATTTTATTATTTTTCTCAAAGGCAGGAGCTTCCCCTAGATTGGCCAGAGGGAGCACAGCCCTTTTCAGAGCTTGTTTTTGGCCAAATGGTAGCTACTGGAGAATTTTGACCTCTAAAAATAGGAGACAATGGGGATCCCTGGGTGGCTCAGCGGTTTAGCGCCTGCCTTCGGCCCAGGGTGTGATCCTGGAGTCCCAGGATCGAGTCCCACATCAGGCTTCCTGCATGGAGCCTGCTTCTCCCTCTGCCTGTGTCTCTGTCTCCCTCTCTCTCTCTCTCATGAATAAATAAGTAAAATCTTAAAAAAAAAAAAAAAAAAGGAGACAGTGGATCTGTGGCCATTAGTTCCAGTGGTAAGCTTAATAACCAGCTGGGGCTCCAGGCTTTGGGGCTTTTTCCCAGTAACCAGTGAATATCCTTGAATAATATGTTAATTTGGACCTCTCATTTACAAATCTACAAGTTAGTGCCAATAGTTATTTCAGTGAATGCATGAATAAACAGCTCCTTGGTGGTTCATCTGCTGGCTGCTATTTGATTCCCTGTTTTACAACGGGGTGTTCTCATGGGGGGGGGGAGGCTCGCAGGTGGTGACCTGTCAATCTGTAGAGACGAATGTTTGCCTGTTTCTTCCTGTCCTGTCTTATGGCTAAGGGACATGTGCACTTACCTCACAGACCGGAATTTGCAGTACCGGAGATCTGTACTCAGGCAAGTTAAAGGAAGCTCTCTGAAGCTGACTTATCCTCCACCCAAAAAGAGTCATTTCCTTATATATATTTATATATAAATTGAAAGCAGATATCTTAGCAACAGGTAAATCAGAATGTTTGGGAGATGAGCTATGGAATAAGGGATTTGGACGATGCCAGTGATTTCAGGGAATAAGTGTTTAAGACCTGAAATTAGGTTCATGTATTTGTAATATGTACAATGTATATACATACACATAATATATAAATATGTATTTCAATATGGACTTATAGATACTATATATATGGCAGGTGTATACAGTGTTTACATATAGTTACCATATATGGACACCATATACATGTACTCTGTATATATGGTGTGTGCTTATATATATGGTATGTGTATATATGCATATAGAAAATAAATATATGGTGAGTGTGTTTATATATGTATATGGAGTGTATATGTGCTGTGTGTATAATATATACAGTGTATGCATATGTCTGGAGTATATTTATGGTATCTATATGTGGTGTGTGTATATATATATATATGGTGTATATGTGTTGTGTGTATATAATATATATGGTGTGTACATATATATGGGGTATATATATGGTATCTGTATATGGTGTGTGTATATATGTGGAGCACATATATGGTGTATGTATATATATGTGTGTGTGTGCTGTGTGCATATAATGTATATGGCATGTATATATGCATGGAGTATATATGTGGTGTATATACTTCATATATAAATGTTACCAATGTATATGGTCTAAATATGTATAAACATTTATGTATATATATGGGACACACACACACACACACACACACATATACCATATATAGACATGAGGAGCTGGTCTTGAGGGCTTTATAAGCATATTTCCCTTTATTCTTTACAGGAACCCTGTGAGGTAGGAGTGGTTACCATCCTTGTTGTCTAGGTACCTAAATTTCCCCAATCACCCAGCTGTAAGTGGTGAAGCTAAGAGCCCAGCCCTCAGGATCTTCACACTCCCTGCCCATAAATTCATTCCTTAAAAAGATTTTATTTATGTATTTGACAGAGAGAAAGAGAGCACAAGCAGGGGGAGTGAGTGGCAGACAGAGGGAGAGGGAGGAGCAGACTCCCCACTGAGCAGGGAGCTTGATGTGGGACTCAATCCCAGGACCCTGAGGTCATGACTTGAGCCCAAGGCAGATGCTTAACTGAGCCACTCAGAGGCCCTAAGGCTCCTAAAATCTATGAAGGCCAAGAGAAAGGTGAAACGACCACGGGATTTTTCTGCCAGGAAGATGGAATTATTGAAGAGATAGATAAAGATATTTGAAATATAATGCTGTGTCTTAATTGTCCTTCAATAAAATTAAATTGATTAATTAATTTAAGCAAAGAATTTTTTAAAGTTTTATTTATTTACAGAGAGAGAGAGAGAGAGAGAGGAAGAGTAGGCGGAGGGGCAGGAGAAGAGTGCGAAGCAGATTCCCTGCTGAGCAAGGAGCCTGACTTGGGGCTGAACAGAGACTCAATCCCAGAACCTCAAGATTTCTCAAATCAATGAATTAAATCTTTAAAAATTAATTAATTAATTAATTAACATAAGTTAAATAAAGAATAAAATGAAATTAAGTAAATCAAATACATAACAAGTAAATAAAAGGTAGATAAAATTAAATTAATTAAATATAGTAAATTAATTAAATAACGTAAGTAACCTAAATAAAATAAAATAAATCAATAAAATAAAATGAACTAAATTGAGTAAATAAAATAACAAAATTAATAAAATGCATTCATTAATAATGTGAGTAATGTAAAATAAATAAAATAAGGTAAATAAATTAATTAAATAAAATACATGAATTAAATTAAAAACATAAAACGTAGCATGTGCTGTGCCGCACATCCTGTTCCATCTCTCACCCACCCACGTCACCCACCCAGTGACATAGCTACAACGCTGCACGTGTTTTGCAGACATGGAAGCAGATGCTGGTAGAGAGGAGCCTGTCTAGGGACGGAGACTTACTTCCTGGTGGAGAGAGAGCTGATGCCCTGTCTTGAGGCCCATGGATGTGACACAGATGTGGCTTTGTGTGGCCGTCCCCAAAGCTGTCCTCAGTCCCTGTGACTTCTCCTAGGCAGGACGTGGGCACTGCCACCCAATGGGTCTCAACTTCCCAGACTCTCATCATCACCATGTGTATTTCTGGTGGGAAAAGGCAGCCTGCTTACCAGTTCCTTTCTGTCTCTATCCAAGATCCCAAGACACCCTGTGTTGTGTCATCACCCATAACATTCTGTTGGGATTGATTAGGTCATAACCACTTACTACTCTCCTGGAAAGTCCTTTGGGAGATGTCTCACTCCCGGTGTTGTGGGAGAGCCAAGCCTTCCCGTCCACCATGCTTGCTGCCGCACACCGAGCTTCTCCTGACTGGAGATGGAGGCCCACCTGTCAAAATTACCCACCGTCTCCGGCAGCTTCTACGTCTAGAGGTATGGAGGTGCTCACTCTACTCTTCAGCAACGTGATGTCTTCACCCACATTGGATCCGTTGGGGACGACTTCCTTTCCATCACCTCCTTCATAGTCCTGCTCTGCTGGCTGACTTTGCCTACCGATCATTAAAAACATATTTTAATATGTATGTATTTATGATCTGTCACTATAATATATATCATATAGATTACTAAATATATTTGTTATGCATTACTGTAATATATATTTATTATATATTGCTGTAATATAATTTATTATATATTGCTATAATATACTATTATGTATCTTACTATAATATATACAATAAATATATATTTATTATATATTGCTATAATATACTGTTATGTATGTTACTATAATACATACTCTATATTACTGTAATATATTACTATATGTGTTTATTATGTATTATTCAAATATAAGTCTAATTACTATGATATATATTTATTATATATTACTATAATATATATTATATGTACTACTATATAATATAAAGTACATATACAGTATATGTACTATAATATGTATATAGTATATATACTATATGTAGTACATAAAATACATATTATAATTATACTACCACAATATATATTATATATTACTCTTATATATTTATTATGTATTACAATAATGTATATTTATTATGTATTACTATAATATAAGTTGATTACATATTACTATGATATATACATTTATCATATATTACTATTATATATTTATTTTACATCTTACTACAATATATGCAATATATATACAATAAACATCATTTATTACATATTACTATATATTTATTATATATTACTATAATGTTACTAAATATATATTTATAGTATATTATTATACTATATTACCTATTATAATATAGCATATCTATGCTATATTGTATTATATACATAAAGTGTTACTATATATTTATTATTATATTTTTTATATATTGTATATAATAAACACAACATATGTGCTATACATAATGTGTATATTCTTAAAATAGAGCCCTAAATGCTCCACTTAAGACTCCAGCACAGTTTTCCTCAATTGTCGACACAGGCTTATAGAGTTTTACAATCCAGCCATTCAAAGAAAACAGCTCCAACTTACACCCTACCATGGAAATACCTTCTAAGAAGTAAAACCAAAATAGTTCGTTGCTGGAAAAGGGCAAAGTGAGGGAACATAGCTCCCGAGTGACAACGTCTTTGCTTCCCGTAACCCTGCTTTTCTTTCTCACCTAAACTTATCCTAAATATCCTAAATATAATTTCGAACGACCGTTCTTTGTGTTAAGCCTAAGAGCAGCTCCCAGGATATTTTCCGGAGTCCCCGTCTCGGAAGCTCATGCCGCCAGCATCACTTCACTGTCCTAATTGCGAACTGTTTGTTGACACCTGATGAGATGAAAGTGCTCCTCGGTTGAAAGGACACCAGAAGGAAGCGCAAAGGGGACTTGTGGAGCAAGAAAGGCCGGAAGCCGGCTGCCCCGCTGAGGAGGTGCCTGCCTGGAGCCCTGCAAGTGCTCGCCCAGGGGTGAGGCAGCTGGAGGAAGCTGCTTTCCCAGGCACCATGGCCAGCCAGCAGCGTGTGGCATCCCGACACTCATCATGAGTAGCTCAGTGTCCTGCGCTCCATCCTGGGAGAGGCTGCGGTGGCTTCTCTGAGTCGCCCTGGGTGGTGCACTTTGCACGGACCTCTCATTTGAGAAGAGCTTTTGACCTGTCAGCATGGAAACCTATTGCATTGCTGGTTGCGCAACAGAATGAACGTTCAGTGCTCCCGAATACTTGACACTAGCACTTAATCACGGATTTGGTGCCTGACGTTAGATGTGAAGACGGTACAGCTGCCTTCTGTGATGACCCTATGCCGTCCCAAACCTTAGGCATGTTGACGCTCACACCCCGGCTGTGAGAACTGTGACCTTCCCAGCTGCGGGCACAAGGAAGAGCACTCTCGGGGCTACCTATCCCGGGGCCTGCCCGTCTTTCCTGTTCTGGAACCTACAGGTGCTCTGCGTGCATCACGTCTCCAACCGATCATCCCATTTTATTCCCTGCAAAGACTTTCCACCTTCCGTCTCTAGCTCAGTATTTCTCAACAGGAGTAGATCCGAAGCTGAAGGAAGGCTTGAACAGGCTCCGAGGGATGCTGTTCTGGTGGGATCACCCTTGGACGTCAATCCATGGCACGTTGATAATTTATTAAGTGTCCGTCATTTCCTCTTTATGCTTTATGTATCTGCATGAAGCTTATTTGGTTGTATTTGAATCATCTCCCAACAAGGGCATGACGGGGTACTTGACACCTGTCACCTGAAAATACATAAGGAAGACGCAGAAAGGAGAATGCAGTGGGCAACGGGTAAAACGAGGCTGCTGGCTGAGACATGGCTGCGCTTGCTTCAGGTGACCCACACAGAGGTGGATGGAGGTCCTCATCGTGACGTCAAAATGTGTGACCACAGCAGACGTGTCAAGAGGCCACAAGGTCGTGTTTTCCTGTAATAAATTAAACAAGAAGCGCGCTGGAATGGGGTGGCTCTGATACGTCGATAGCGAACACAGCAAACCGAAACCAGCAAATGCACTTGTCCCCACGGAAATGAAATTTGGGGAAGGACCAAGCACAAACAGCCGTCCAGCTGTGAGCGCCCTATAAAACCCTTTCCCGAGCTCCTGTCCCTACCGTGCTCAGGACGATATGAGGTGTGCAGGTGCCCGCTGTAGACAGACCCTTGTTTGCTCAAATGAACTGCAACACTTTAGGGTCTTTGTTGGTCTTCTTTTAAGTACAAAAGGGGAGTCAGCTGAGTCGCGGCGAGAGGTCATAGATTGGGACCTGGCTCCGTGGTTCCATCTTGAAGTTCCAGGCTGGGAACCTGGGTTTGTTTAGGGAGGTCTACTGTGGGCTGGGAATGCAGATGACATTCGAATGGGGCACAAGCGGTCATCAGGAGAAGCTCCCAGGGATGGGGTTTGCAGGCAGGGATCCAGGAAGGAGCCAAAGCAGGAGGGGTGGTCAAGGAGGGATGGCCCCCCGTACAGTGTCGGAGAGGAGGTAAGTGAACGACGTGTGTCTGTGTCTGGGGAGCAGGCAACAGGCCGGGGTTGAGGGCGTGTTGTGGGTTGAGTGGGGTCCCCCACTCCTAAACCACATGCTGAAACCCTAATTGCCTGGGTGTGTTGGAGTAAATTGGGTCCATCCTGAAGGAGGTGCTGACAGGTTGGGTTCCTGGAGAGTGGGGACCCTCGGATGTTCCCCAGAGTGGCTTGGATGTCACCTGAGCATGTGGTCCCTCCCCCTGCCTGCCTCGCATCCTCCTCCCTGTAGATGTAGACAGGTCCCATTGGCGAGCGGCACACGGGCTAAGGCGGAACTCACCATCCCAACCCATGACTGTGCATCCATGCTTTATGGCACCCAAGTTGCTTTTTGTTTCCTTTTTGCTGTGATGATCCAACATCCCAGGCAGCTCTGCGCCCCCACATTGTCCATCCTCCTCCCTCGGAACTGGGGACCATCCCTCCTCTGCTTCACGCCATGTACTTGGCTATGAGTCTGCGCCTCAACACTTTGGTGTAGATTTAGGAATCTACAGGCTTTTGGTTGATTAGTTTTATCAGATTTTCATGGACTGTTGGTTTTCCAGGCTGAAGATTTCTTTTTTAAATAATAGCATGACCCCATCCTTTCTTTGTTGTGATTCTTATGTTCACTGGGCAGAGCTTCCGATACTAGAGTTTAGTATTAGTGGACACAGAGGTGGATGCTGCATCCCTGCCTTGATTTGGAGGAGGATGCCTCTGCTGACTTTGTGTATTTGCTCCTGGTGAGGTTAGGGGTTACATTAACCAGCGTCGCCATCCTGCAAATTGCTCTGTGTGCAGGGCCGCAGCTCGCGGGCTGGGGGGTTGCCAGGCTCGACACCAAACGCCCCAGTTAGACTTGGATTTGGAGAAGCAACAAGGGCTAGTCCCCATGTGAGGCCCCCGTGTAGTACGTGGGAACATGCTCGCCCTAAAACGAACGTGGCTCGTGTCACTGAAATTCAGAGTGAGCCGGGGGGCATTTATCGGCTCCATCTGACAGCCCCGCGAGAGTGGGATTCAGCTCGTGGGCTAGGGAACCATCTCTTTGGTGGCCCTGGGGAGCCTGCGTGGACGGGGCTGACCTGGAGCGTGATGGCTGCAGGAGACACAGCTCCGTGTGCTCTTGTAAGACAGGTGTGTCGGGAAGCCGGAGCTGGGGCTACAGCAACAGGAGGTGGGGCAGTATTTGGGGATCACAGACGTCCTGGCCCCAGCTCCTGTGTTTGGGACCAGGACTCAGCCCCGCATGGTTCAGCGTGTCCCGGAGGCATCTTGTGCCTTTGAGGAGGAATCACACACTTGTCCGGGACCATGACACATGCGCATGCTGTCCTACCCTGTAGCCTTGAGGGAACCATGACATCCGATCATCACATTTTCTTTGCCATCGATGCTTTCCTTTTCCTCAAACGTAATCGTTGCAACTTCAACAATCCGTCATAAATCATTGAGCAGCTCTCCGCTGCTGTCAACTACAATCCAACTTCCAGGTGGTGAAGTCAAGGTTCCCAGCATCTCAAGATTTATTTCCTCCTGTGTTATGTGGATTTCGCTCGGCAAACCCTCACCTTCTTGACCTGCCCTAAATGCACCTTGGCAGGACTTGACAAGTCCAAGAGTTCTCTTTGCCAAGATCCCCCTGTGAGCACCGCAAGTAGAATTTTTTTCCACGTTCTCATCTGCGCCCTCGTTTCGACCGAGGATGCACGCGTACAGCTGTTCCTCTGTGGCCTTTCATTCAACTTGGTTATTTCCACATTTCTTCCTGTCCTGGAATTGAAGACCGTCTGTCGAGCAACAAGCCATTCCGCCTCAGCCTTATGGCTGTGATGTCTGCCGCAGATACCGAACAGCTTCCCCGGTGTCGCAATGAACGAATGCGATTTTGCTTGGAGGCAGAAGAGTTAGTTCTCCAACGTCGGGTGGGACTCTGGTCATTTTCTTTTTAAAAAATCTCATTTATTTGAGAGAGAGTAAGCGATGGAACGCGAGGTGGGTGGAGGAACGGAGGGAGAAGCAGACGCCCGGCTGAGCAGGAAGCCCGGCGCCAGGCTCCATCTCAGGACTCTGAGGTCGTGACCTGAGCCCAGGGCAGATGCTTAATGGACTGAGGCACTCAAGCGCCCTTGGCCACTTTTCCATAAAGGATATTCTCAGTGTGTTACTCATTGCAAAAATGAGTTATGTGTTGCTGCCTCCCCGACACTGGATTATTGGCAGGCAATGTTTTTACGTCAGAAAGGGAGGATAGGGTTTGTGCTTGTTATTGGGCTCATACGTCTTTTCATCTATAGGGAGGGTAGGAGAATCTGATTCCGTGTCACTTGGTGTGGTCTATCCAATCCTCAGCATCTGACCATTGTGAAGGATGAGGATGATGACTCCCTTTCCAGGGGGCACCTCAAATTATCAGTGGCTGCAGCCACGGATGGTCCTTGAGCGGGTTACCTTAACAGCAACGACTATGAACATATGATTCCATCCATTAGGAACGTGAACTTGAGAGTCTAAGGAGCTTAGCAAAGTTCTCCACCATCCGTGGTAAACAGGTGCGTGTTTACGATCTAACTCCACCTCCTATTGGAGGCAACGCCCTGTTCCATGGGCAGAGCCTGCACTCTCAGAAACCTGCAAACCTCGACAAAGCAGGCATCTTATCAATTTTTCTTGGAAGACGGTGACCAGGGACACCACGCCCAAAACATGATCACAAATGTCTGCACGTCCTCAAAGTCCTGTTCAAGCATCTGTTAAGGTTTACCTCTTAAGATTCGTGCGTTTCTTTCAAGGAGACTAGCCAGGTGTCAAATCATACCTATTTAGGTAAAATCAGGGTTTTCCAACTCATTCCCATAAAGCACTCAATCTGGGGATGGGGTTGATTTCAAATCGTCGTCATTAATAGGATCGTATCTGATGAATACAACTCAAGAAACGTGAGGCCAGTCTGGCTGACGTCTTGCATCTTGTCTTCTGATGGTTTTGTTTCTGGACTTTTAGGATGGTTGCTTATAATAGTGGCATTGCATTATATAAGGATGACTGATTAAGTAGCATTAATCAACACTTGAAACGGGACACATAATGGCCACTTAGTCGCATTTATTAACATAAAGGGGCAGCCAGCAAGCGCCGAACATATCAAGATGTGCAAATCCTATGAAAACAAATTACTGGCGCGGAGTGCAAGTGTGCAAGTGTGGAAAACCTTTTATGCTACGATGGCTAAGGGCCCCGTGCAACTCCCTGAGAATCTCACCCCACAACACAAAGAGAAACGGGATGCATAATAACAGCCCCCAGAACGTGGAAGGAGAAGGGCTGTCGAATGAACATACCGGCGAGACTTTAAATCCGCTGATTATGGAGCTGCCGTGGGAATCTGTATCTGGAAACACTTTTATGCCTTTTATTTTATTGTTCAGGATGAAAACTTGGTGTACCCTTTGTGGTGCTCATTCCACAGAATGGGTTCAGAACGTCTTAATGCATGCTTTTTGGTGTTTTTATACCATTCCCATGCAGAGTTCCCCGGGGAACAAAGATGACCTGGGGATAATCCGTGTATTGCGTCCGATGGTCCAGGATCTGGTTTCTATGGTAGAACCAGATAGTGGCACCTGGAATGAGACATCCTATTTCCCCCCTCAAAAAAAAAAAAAAAAAAAAAAAGAGAGAGAGAGAGAGAGAGAAAGAGACAAATATAGAGAACTATGTTCTGGTGGAAGAGGGCTTTTTAATGAGAATCTGTTCAGCTAATCCCCAAACTGCTCTGGTTTGTTTAACTGGGTGTTCATGAGCTTTTCTTCATGTGTAGGATAACAATGCCTTGGTTCTTCTACGCCCAGATCCTTTCATCATATGGGAGATTGTCTCTGTCTCGCTATGCTTCACTTGCTGCTTGATGGTAATCCACTTGGGGCATCGTGCTGAGAAATAGTATGTCCATGAGCCCCCAAATTATTCCTCATAGTTCATCTTCCTGAACAGAATGGAGAAATAATGCTGGGGGTTGGGGAGAGATTGTATTTTCCTTCCTCTAGTTGGGTACACAGGTTGCCTCGAGGCAACGCTGGAGTTCCTGAAGTCATCAGAATCCAATGGACAGGATCAAGCGATCATTCCCCTGTAGGAGAGCCAGCCTTCTTGGGCTTGATGAATCATTTTGGTGGTAGTCACAGATAAAAAGTCTCAGTTACTGCAGGGAAGGTTGCAAGGCTTTTGCTGACTAGGATTCCCCCCCCACCGCCACACACCCTGGGCTTGTACAAGGAGATGCAAATCAGGGAGGCAAATCAGGATGCCTCATTTGTGTCTCACAAATGTGAAGCATCTGGGTGGGCAGAGGGTGGACCAGCCTCCTCGTTGCAGAGGGAGGTGGTACCTGCAGGGTGACATTTGGCTAACGAGTCCAGGTGGCTGTTGAGGAGGAGCAAGAGTTCAAGACTCTCTTCTTTTCTCCTGGACATCAGGTAGACCACATCACTTGACAGGTGAGTTGAGGAATCCTTATTAGGATGGAGCTTCTTGATTCTTCTTGCTTCTTGATTTGTTTCTGTTGTCATGGGCAGACTTGGGATTTCGGAAGCCTCCTTGGCTAACTATTTCCTTTCCTTCCTTTGAGAAACGTTTATTTAATCATGAGAGACACACACAGAGAGAGAGGCAGAGACACAGGCAGAGGGAGAAGCAGGCTCCCTACGGGGAGCCCGAAGTGGGACTCGATCCCAGACCCCAGGATCACGCCCTGAGCCAAAGGCAGATGCTCAACTGCTGAGGCACCCAGGCGTCCCGGGTGACTATTTTCTAGAACCCAGTGGATCAGCTTAGGCATTGAGAGGTTGATTATAAACCAATGTTTGTTTGAATAAGCTTCTCTCCTTTCTCTCTCCTTCCTTCGTTTCCATATCTTAGCCAATAGCTCCTTCTCTTGTGGTCTGTGGCATCTTGCTTTGGGTAAGACAGACTGATGAAGGAGGTGGTTCGTATTATGTTCCCAATATTATTTTAATTATAAATATGAGTAACAGCTTGCAGGTGGAAGATGAATGCTTGTTGTCTTTCATGGAAATGAATCTCACTGTAATATCCTGTGCCCATCCCTGTCCCCCCTCATGGGATACGACGATGAGCTATCCTAAAATCACCATAGAGTGCTGTGGATTTGCGCTAACACAAAACCAAAGCAGTAGATACATTTAAGCAACTACGCCTTTTAAGGTGACCTAAATTCATCCCATGCAGACGTTCTGAGTAGAAGCTGTTAGGTTCAGCAGCTCCTCAAGACTATGCTGTCATGCAGACGTATATTAGGGTAGGTTTGGGGACTGAGTCAGTTAACTCAAGAGACACAAAGAAGCAGGTGGACCCCAGACCCGGTACAACCCGAGTTCCTTGAAAGCAAAGAAAGTGAGAGCAGCAGAGTCCTTGATGGTGGAAGGTTCGTGTCCTGACAGATTTTGCAAAAACCAGTTTTAAATGTTGGAAGTGGAAATAGGGCTTTGTGATCTTGTGAGGATTTCACAATGGAGACTAATGTAATTAACACGGAGATAACCCATGTTTGTGTTTTTCAGCACGTTTTTTATCTCTGGCCAAGGGAAATAAGAAGGCACTCAGCGCCTTGTGATGAAGCTCAGGTGAGGGAAGTAATGAGCTATTTTGCAAATGCATTGAGTGTAACTGACAATCTGGGAACACCCGTGAATTCAGCTTTACAGATAACTGGCATTCGATGTTGTGTTTCCTAGATATGGTTGGGTGTAAACATGTACGGTGATATTCTGACGTCGGTAAGTCCATAATGAAATGGGAGATATTTTGGCAGCTGATACATGTGAACTGCGGATTTCCAACACAGCCGTATTATTTTAAGATACTGCAGATGTTTTACTAGCATTGCATGGTGACAGGTGTTGCAGGGCTCTGGGTGTGGCGAGCATAGCATAACATATAGACTTGTCCAACTATCAAATCACGGCGCTGTGCCCCAGAAATGAACGTGACACTGTGCGCTCACTACACTTCAACGATAAAAATAACAACAAATGAGATTTTGTAAGACCAGGACGTGAGAAGAGCACTTCAACCCACTTTGGGTAGATGAAAACACGCATGTTGACTATTGTGATCTGACAACGGGAAAAGTCCCGGGCACACAGGTCCCAGTCTTGGGGAATAGGTTTGGGTAAAAGCAAAATGTTGCAACTCACGCGGTCAGCGTTGCTTCTGAGCATTTACGAAGGGTTCTGGGAGCACAGAGGAGGGTCAGCGACCACTTGTCTCCCCCCTCCCAGAGGAAATATTTGAGGTGGGTTTTGAAATGTGGATAAAGACAAGATGGAGATGCAACTAATAGTTCAAGTGTCCAATATTCGTTACCTAATAATCAAAGAGGGATCCAGTGGGAAGGGAATCATATATTTCTTTGAGAAAATGGGACTTTTACTGGGATTGAACAGCATTGTGAAGGAGATTAGACTGGTCTTCAGAGTCCGGGCTGCTCCTTTTTTCAGAATTTAGTTCTTCGCCGACATTCTCCATTCCCCTTTACCCTGGGATTACTTTTTCCTTGTTTTTCTGGCTGTTTTCATTCCCTTCAACCAAATGTCCCTTTGGCAAAGCTCTACGCCCACCCGCGTTTGAATTCTGTTTGCCGTGAAGGAAAGTCAGCTGGCTCCATCTCCCAAGGACGTGACCTCAGGAGTCTTATTGCCTCTGGCCTAAGAAACGCTTTGTCTCTAAGCAAACAATTTCAGATTTCATCTTCTGGAAGAGCGTTTGGTGTATGTGAGCTGGAGACCCAGGAGAGGCTCCCTGTGAGCATCATGGGCCCCATTCCACAGCAGCAGCCAATGCTTAGGGAGAGAAATCCGAGAGGCTCACTTGTTCCTCAAGGGAGATGTGCCTGGTCTCTCATGAGTCCTGTTGCTTTCATGAGAAGGGGACAGTGCAATGGGACGCAGCTCCTTAAATCATCCGTGCAACATCTGTGCTTGCTTTTCAGGAGCCTCTTCGTCGCTCTGTCTTGGATGTGTGTACTCTTAAACCCATGCCAGTCCCAAGAGGTACATGATGATAAGCCTAATATAGTCCTGATGATGGTGGATGACCTTGGGATCGGTGACTTGGGCTGCTTTGGCAATGACACAATCAGGTATGGCTTCGAGTTGAGTTGCGCTATTTCATCTGTTGTCTGGGCTTGGGAGCTTGATAAAGTTTTATGGCTACATCACGTGGAAAACCAAATCCATGGGTTGGAATTTGTCTTTAAAAGAAGAAAATAAGGGACACCTGGGTGGCTCAGCAGTTGAGCATCTGTCTTGGGCTCAGGGAGTAATCCTGGGGTCCTGGGATTGAGTTTTGCATCGGGCTCTCCGCGGGGAGCCTGCTTCTCCCTCTGCCTGGGTCTCTGCCTCTCTCTGTGTGTCTCTCATGAATAAATAAATACAATCTTAAAAAGAAATAAAAGAATATTAAAATGAGGACAGTTTGGATTTGAATCTTGGGTCTGCACTTACTGGCGGTGAAATCTTGAGCAAGTTACTTCTGTGTGCCTTGCTTATCCTTCTTGTTGGCTGAGCACACAGGTGGGGAGTATACAGGTGTGCGTTCGTATGTGCAAAGCATTTAGAGTAGTTACCTGCCACATAGTGAGCCCTCTGTGATACGCAATATTATGATGACTGATGCTTTTTTTCAAAGATGCATGAATTTATTGGGAGAGAGAGAATGGGGGAAGGACAGAGAGAGAATCCCAAGCAGACTCCGCAACTCGGGGCTTGATCCCATGACCCCAAGCTCATGACCTGAGCTGAAATCAAGAGCCACTCACTCAAAAGACTGAGCCACCCAGGCGCCCCTGAGGAGCGATCATTTTTACGCATACTTTTTACGCGATGGAACTTGGTCACTTTATGCTTCCTAATTTCGGAACGCTTTTAAGGTGATAGCCTTCTATTTTAAGAACGGGCACTCTGAAAGAAGAAAAGAACATACATGAAACCAAGCCCGAGCTTTGCGGTAGGCTCAACAGAAGCCATTTATGGGAGTCTTGAAAACATCACAGCTTGGGAGCATGTCTTGGCAGGACAAAATTCCACTTTGTTCTATCATATCTCTCATTAAGAAAGCTCATTACAATTTATTTGCATCCAGCCAGTGACTATTTCTCTTCTGTGGAAGTCTCTCTGATGGTCTCCAACCTGCAGGGATCTTTATAGGGAATGGCAAGGCAGCGGTTGCAACATTTGTCTAGAGCAGGGACGTGAGTCTATAGAACACGTGCATCGATCGCGTTCTCGTGTCCGTAAGTAGCAGCTAGGCATAACCAAGATCTGTGAGTCATTAGCCTTAATTAATCAGTCCACAGACGCGTATTTATATATATATTTTAGAAGGCAGGGCCGTATACTCAGTAGACACCATATTGCAGAACCAAATTATATCAACCCTGCAATAGACAACGACTGCCTAAAGCCTCAGCCGTATTTTTTCCATGATGTGGGGAGAAAAAGGAAATAGGGCGCCGTGTGCAGTTACTTTTTTCTCCCGTTCTGAGCTTGGGGAATCGTCGTAAACGGAGGTGTTGGTTTCCGCCTCTGTCTGTGTCTCCCCGCCTCCTCTCTGCAATTCCCTTTCTGTCTCTCAATCCAGGACGCCTAACATCGACCGCCTAGCCGGGGAAGGGGTGCAGCTAAACCATCACATCGCCGCAGCCTCCATGTGCACCCCAAGCCGGGCTGCCTTCCTCACGGGGAGATACCCCATCCGATCAGGTGTGTAGACGGGGAAGTCTCTGTAGAGACCCTAGGATTCAACGAAATGATACGTAGCTAGTCCATTTTGAAAAGTTTGCTCCAAAATAGTTCAAACACGCACACGCGTACACACATGGTTGCATACACAGCTATCGATGCCCGCGTGGAAACCACGGTTCCTCCACTTGACTCGAGCCCGCCGTGCGTGGCTATGTCCATTCACCCTGTGCATCCTGCGATCTGGCTTAGGCAGGACTTGCCATCCCAGGGCGAGAGTGAGAAGCTGTCTTGGAAGGAACTAATTGACTGGACGCGTCTCCACTAATCGGGTGTCATGAGGAGGACTTACCAGAATGTCTCAATCGTTTATCGCACATTTTAGCCGTTTGGTTTCTCCATCCCTCAATTGACCAGCCATTGGGCTGTTTCTGGCTTTAGGCTCCTATGAATAGTTCTGCTCTGTACCTGCGCATACATGTTTTTGACTCAACACGTATTTTTAATTCCTTTGGATACACACCAAGGGGTGGAATGGCTGGGACCGTATGGTTATATTTTCAAAGGTGATGAGACCGGTCATGTTTTATGGGCACAGATTCTGTAGTTAAGAGGAAGCAGAGCATACAATTCGCAGGTCAGGATCTGTGTCCCATTCTCCGTCAAGGCGGAAATGCCCCTCGTCCAGCTCCCGAGGGTGTCACATAACCTCGCGGATCCCATGAGTTTGACGATGTCTTGCTTAGCTGGTGCTAAGGTGAGCTGGGTCCAATAAACGATAAGTTCTTTATCCTTTTTTTTTTTTCCCTCTTACGGTAAACTTATAGGCGATCTGACTCTTTTCTTTTGCTCCGCGCTGCACACGTTATGTAAAACTACTCAGAAGAAGATGGTTTCCTGTAGAGGGCATGGTCAGCAAATCTAACTTGGAAGACATTTCTCTCACCTCCTTGTATATGGTATTTAAATGACGGGAGGTCCCTCTCGGAAAGTCTCCACCTGACTTGTCTCTCCTGATTTTATCTGGAATTTCTCTTCCTTTTCACCTACTTTGTTTTGTCTTATTCAATTTTCTGTCTGCTCCCAGGTATTGCTTCAGGGTTGGGCTGCCATTTTGGAAGGAAGCCAGGATGGGTTGGTTTAGGGAGTTCTTCAGGCTGGATAGCTGCAACGTTTTCAATACACCCAGCGCCCTTGGAACTCTGGCAGTGGGGCTGGGAAATGTCCCTCTGTTTTCAGTCCTCTCCAGGGAACACCTGTTGGCTATTCTGGTTGGTTCTTTGGTTACTGGGTCCTTCAGAAACTGGTTTGCTTTCCTGTCCTGTAAAATGTAGGTCTTGGGCTTATGGTTGACATGTCCCCATGTACCTGTCACCTAGTTTTGCCATTAGTGATGTCCATGGGTGAGCAGTTTTCTTCGCTTATTGCTCTATTTTGGGGAAGGAATGCAGAGGTTCAAAAACTATGCGTCAGGTCTTCTCAGATACCCCAATGTCAGCTCCTGAACCATCCGTGACTCACTTCCTCTTTAGCTGACAGGCTCCTACTCACTGTGTGTGTGTGTGTGTGTGTGATGTGTTGTTTTTTGGTTTTGTTTTTTCATCCCACTCAGGAATGGTTTCTAACGCAGTGGATCGTGTCATCATCACACTTGGAGCCCCCGCGGGACTCCCTCATAATGAGACGACGTTTGCAGCCTTACTGAAGAAGCAAGGGTATAGCACGGCACTGATAGGTGAGAAGCAGCCACAGGCGTGACGTATTTACTTTCACGAAATAATATGTGTTGTTCTATTCTTTTTTACAGATTTATTTATTTGAGAGAGAGAGAGAGAGTGAGAGCATGAGTGGGAGGGGCGGAGGAAAAGGGAGAGGGAATCTGAAGCAGACTCTGCACTGAGCACGGAGCCCAATGCGGGCCACACTATACTCTGGTGGTCTTTCCATATTATTCTCTGCAGGCTCTGAAATCCTTCATATCATTCACCACGTATGATTTAAGAACTGTGACGAGCCCTGTCAAGAACACACAAACAGCCTTATGCATTTCTTATGAAAAGTCAACTTTTGACTCCGTATAAATGTCTACACCCTATACCCATCACCCAAATAGAAAAAACACACCCTGTATGTGTCACCCAAATCAAGATAAGGGGCATTTCGGTTGTCCCAGAAAGTTTCCACTGGCCCCTTCCAGTCTGTCTCCCTGGGTTAGCTCCCCCTTGCACCACTCCTACAGCTTGAGAGAGTCAATGTAGAGGAGACGATAATGGTGCTCTCTTTTGGCAATGATTGAATCCCCAGTTAGTCTCCTTTTTTTTTTTTTTAAAAAGATTTATTTATTTATTCATTCAGAGAGAGTGAAGAGAGAGGCAGAAACACAGGCAGAGGGAGAAGCAGGCTCCATGCAGGGAGCCCGATGTGGGACTCGATGCCGGGTCTCCAGGACCACACCCCGGGCTGCAGGCGGCACTAAACCACTGCGCCACCGGGGCTACCCCCCAGTTAGTCTCCTAATTGCACTGCAATGGGATGGTAAGAATCATGATCTCTAGTTAATTGCATTGCATATTGACAGAATCATTGATAACTTACAGGCAGAAGGGATGTCTGGGAATAACCCATCCCCCCTAACTTCAAAGATAAGGTAATTGCTTCTTCCCAAGGATGAGAGACACAGGAGATGTTTTAATGCAAATGTTGCACAATACGATCAAATTTGTCAGCCTGTCTCTGCGTGTATATTTTCTCAGTATACGTCCTCGTGCTCACCTCATTATCATTGAAATGGAACCATCGATGTTGTACGGATGTCTTTTTTCTCACTGCCAAAGATGATAGACTTCAACCGATGATGACTAATTTGAAGCTAAACCTACTGTCCCTATTTGAGAGCCTGGGTTTCAACTGGCATGAAAATAACATGCTATTTTTAATCAATTTTTGTAACCAATTTGACATTGATAAGAGAGGACAGTCTTAATGGAGGTCAGGACAGAAAAACCTCGGCCCTAGCCTTGCCTCTCATCTGCTTACCTTCTCAGGTGTTCAGAGATGTGAGTATGTCCATCTGCCATGTGGCCCTTACTCCATGCGGAGAACTATTAACATTTTAGTGGCTACACATGCCCATAGTCTCTTTGAGTCCACATCCCAACAGGATGCCCATGGATCTTTTTGTTACCATTCAAGGCATGGCAAGTTTTGTCAAATAAAGTTCAGTGAACTTCAGTGGTAGACCTGGGGTTTCCATCCAGCGAGCTATCCAACCATCCATTATCCATGCTTGGTCCATCCTCCATCATTCATCTATATCTATCTATCTATCTATCTATCTATCTATCTATCTATCTATCTATATCTATCATCTATCATCTATCTATATCTATATCTATATCTATATCTATATCTATATCTATATCTATATGTTATCAGTGTACCCATCTATCCATCCTCATCTATCAATCTATCCACCTATGCATATGTGTACACATGCCCCATCTATCTTCCATTCTATCATCTATCTATCTATCTATCTATCTATCTATCTATCTATCTATCTATCATCTATCTATCTATCATCTATCTATCATCTATCATCTCCACCCATTCATTATCTATTCATCATTTATCTTATCTCTAGCATTTATCTATCTTTGTAGGTATAATTTACATCTATCCACCCATCTACTATCTATCTATCTATCTATCTATCTATCTATCTATCTATCTATCTATCCATCCATCCATCCATCTTCCCTGTTGTCCATCCACCTTATATCATATCTATCTCATTATCTATATCGATTATCTACCTACCTACTCACCAGTTTATCCACCAGCTATAATCTATCCTGTCTCTGTCATGTATTCATCTTTGTGCCTATGACTTTTTTTTCTTTCTGTTGAGGAGAAACTGCCCAGTTCACATCCTTGCTACAAACTCACAACTGTATTTCCCTCCCTTTATTTTTCATCTTATCTTGTCACTCACCATGAGTTCTTAACACAAATTTCTGTGAAGCAAAAGAGAGCAAAAGGTGAATCAGGTCCTGAAATCAGATTTTTAAGCAAAAGATAACTATTTGCTGCTCCATTTTTGTGCATGAGTCGTCTGTTTTGAATGAAGAGTGCTCATGTGATCTTCATGGTGTGTGAGCATACTATGCTTAATTTGTCTGTTTGTAATTTCAGGCAAATGGCATCAAGGCTTAAACTGCCAGTCCCGATATGACCAGTGCCATCATCCGTATCATTATGGGTTTGATTACTACTATGGCATGCCATTCACTCTGATTGACCCCTGCTGGCCAGACCCCTCTCGTGACACAGAATTAGCCATCGGGAGCAAAATATGGCTTTGTGTGCAGCTGGTCGCTGTTGCTGCACTCACGCTTGCCCTGGGGAAACTGAGTCGCTTGATCTCTCTTCGCTGGTCCCTCATCTTCTGTATGATTCTTTTTATTTTTCTGCTGGGCTACTTTTGGTTCTCCAGTTACAAATCTCCTCTGTACTGGGATTGCCTCCTCATGCGGGAGCACGATATCACCGAACAGCCCATGAAGGCAGAGCGAGCTGGCTCCATCATGGTGAAGGAGGCGATTTCATTTATGGAAAGGTAAAGATAATTTTAAAAGTCCATGTATTTTAAGGGGTTTAAGACAGAGTTAACAGAACTAGTATTTTTTAAAAATAAGAGGTCATGCTTTGAACAATACCGAGAAAAGAAATGGAATATTACTACTTAGGACTAGACAATACAATACTGTATATTTTGGATGCCAGTTAGACTCTTTAGGTAGTACCTAAGGGGGGCCATCTCATTTGAACTTTTGTTATTAAAATCACAATTTCTCCATTGGCCTTCAAATTCATATTTGGTCAGACCAAAGCAGGTAGACTCACACTTAGAAATCTGGTTTATTAATTTATGGTTAATAATATTAATAATTATATTGTCTGCATATTAATGCACAGTGGGAAATGCATTTACCAGGAAACTAGATAGTAGAGTAGGTTGGTCACTGTGCTGTTTTCCTGTTAGGCAAAAATTCTCTTTGAGAAGTTAAAATCAGAGGGCTTATCATTGAGCATGAGATATGTAAAGGGTATTATTCAGGTGAGGTCAGTGGTGATCATTATAAAGCCCAATGCATGCAGAACAAAGTCTCTGGAAACTTTCCAAAGGAGCCACATTTATGGGCCTTCACTTTTTGAATATTAAAAAAAAGAGAGAGAGAGAGAATGTGAACACATTTTCTATTGGCCATTGCAACACTGACTGAAGCTTTATCTTTAACGATCGCCATCCTGGGGTCTGGATGTCAGGGACAAGTTGATATCATTGATGATCACATATGTACAAGCCCATGATAAGAAATAAGCTAGTGGGCATAAATCCAGGGTGGTATCAGTCCAAACTGTAGGGATTTTCCAAGATATCAGGAAAGCCATACTTGAGAAGATATGTTGACTGAATGTTCAAAGGTGAACAAGGATGACATGAAGAAGCGGCCAGGCATTACTGCATGAAGCTGAAGCACAAGCAAGATAGGCCCTCAGCTAATGAGGGCAGCACATAATGCAAATGCCACTCTGAAAAATTTGTGCTCTGATAAATATCACAATGTCAAGAAAGGGGAAAATGAATGTTTAAGAAGTTGTATCATGATGATCTGGGTTAAATGGCATCCCTCCAGAATTCATGTCTACCTAGAAACTCAGCAGGTGATCTTGGGAATAAGGTCTGTGGAGGAGTCATCATTGAGGTTGAGATCATCCTGAGGTAGGGATCTGTAAGCTGGTGTGTTTGGCACATAGCACTGTTTGGTGGTGTAAAGGCTCTTGGGCAACTTGTATCTAGCTTGGTCCTTACCTTATAGTCAAGGTGGACACAATACAAATTTAGAGTCTGTGAGAGATTAAACCATCTTTGCATTGTAGATGCAATGGAATGGCTGGTTTCATTCACGGCAAGCTCTTTATTCCCTGCTACCTTCCATATGCGCAGAAGCACAGATGTTTTGCAAAGGGACACATTAGCATGTTGTGAGGTGGCATTTGTCACACCAAGAGCTCAAGATGAGAGATTCTATTCCATTCTGTGAGCCCCTTTAAGTCTGAAGACACCCGCACAGGGCGTTGCTTACTGTTTACATTAGTACATCATGAACAAATACTGGGGTGTGAAAAATGTACTTCCATCACCAAAACTTGCTCACTCCACTGATTAATAATGTGGCCATGAGCATGTGGCGTAGGTTCACAGATGCTAGAAATTGCTTTTATCTGGATTCTGAGTGTGTGAGTCTCCTATGGCTGCTGGAACAGGTTTCTGAAAATGAGAGTGGCTTAAAGCAACACAAATGTATTACTTTATGGAACTGGAGGTCAAGAATCCGAATCTCACATTACAGGGCTAAAATCGAGGCATTGGCAGCACTAGCCCATTCTGGAGGTTCAGGGGAAGTCTGTTTCTCATCCCAGATTGGAGAAGCTGCAGTATTTCCTTGGTGTATAGCTGATTGGTTGCATCTCTACTTCGGTTATCACTTATCCACACTATTTTTGCCCGATTTTGACCATATTGGGGTCCCGCTTTCAAGGACCTTTGTGATTCAGAAGAATTTGAACTTATCTCCCCATCTCAAGATCCTGAACCTAATCCCATCTGCAGATTACCTTTTGCTACATAAAGCAACATAGGTATCATCTCAATCCTCAGTACGACGTGTGTCAGCTTCATAGTGATGCCATTAAAAAGTGCCAAAAACCGAGAGGCTTAACTCAGCAGAAATTTTCTGAGCTTTCTGGTGGACATCAGTTGTGGAAAGATGCGATTCAACCCAGCTCTCCATAGCGCAACTTTCTTTTTTCATTTTTTCCGTCATTCTTTACACCATGATATATCATCAGAGTAGAAATTTCCCAAAGACTCATTTGTGCCATGTGCTGCTCTGGTTAGCTGCTGACCTACATTCCCTGTGGATCATCACAGCTCAAAGTGGGCCAACCTCATTTCCTATGTCCTCACAGGATATCTGAAGGTGTGGAGACATGCTGCCAAGATGTTTCTGTCCATGCTTGCTTGGGGGTTGTGAAAGAGTTGGCATATCTAAGAAACCACTCCCGAGCCACCATCCCCTTTGGGTCTGTCAGGTGTTACTGTGGCCTGAGAGACTATTAGCCATGGGAAGGTGTGCCAAGCAGAGCTGGATGGGCTTATGAGCTCCATCGTGCCAGGTGGGGCTACTCAGGAATCTAGCTGTCCCACATGTGTCCTTGGGGAGCAGTCCAAATGCTAGGGGATCCTGAGATCCACCCCAGCCTGGAGGGTTTCTGCTTCATGTGTGCATCTGCTCTCTTGGGGTGCATTGGGGACAGACGGACACTGTGTGACAAAAAAATGATGTGATCTACTTCCCCACACTTTGCAAACTCATATGCTAAGTGATTGATGTCCCTCCAGGAACCGTGAAGGACCTTTCCTCCTTGTTTTTACCTTTCTGCACGTACATGTGCCTCTCCCCACAACAACCGAGTTCATTGGCACCAGCAAGCATGGCTTATACGGGGACAACGTGCAGGAGATGGACTCCATGGTGGGTAAGTGGCAGGACCTACAGAGATGGGAACTCCATGTTTTGATAGTTCAGGACACCCAGACACGGCCCCCAGGGCTGCCCCAACGATGTCGCAAGTGGAAGTCCTAAGCAAAGTCAGCGCAAAAGTACACTCAATGCTTGCCCTCTCCATGGAGCTCCCAGTGTTTCTATGGTACGTATATTAGTGAGCAAGTCAGGCTCCAGTTTTGCGACAGGATGGCTGAAAAGCTCATGGGGCTGGCCTCGTGTGTTGGCAGGACAGAAGCTTTTGGTTATAACAACCTCCAAATGTGGGATGTTGGCATGAAATAGATTTTAGTAATCAGAGAAATAAGACTGACCGAGGCACCTGGCTGATTCAGTCGGTTGAGCACCTGACTCTTGGTTTCAGCTCTGGTCGTGATCTCTGGATCCTGGGATTGAACCCTGTCTTGAGCTCTGTGCTCAGCACAAGAGTCTGCTTCTCCCTCTCCCTCTGCTCCTCCCTCTGCTCTCTCACTCTGTCTCTTGAACAAATAAGTAGGATCTTTTTAGAAAGAGAGAATTCAAGCGTGAGCAAAGGGAAGCCAAAAAATATTGTCAATTCACAGTCTTAAAAATATAGAAAACATTTAAAAATTATTTTTTAAAAATTTTAAAAAGGATTTTCGTTATTTCTTTAAGACTGAGGGAGAGAGAAAAGAAGAACTGGGGGAAGGAGAAGCAGATACCCCCACTGAGCAGGGAGCCTGATGTGGGGCTCCATCCCAGGATCCCAGGATCGTGACCTAAGCCGACGGCAGATGCTTTACCACCTGAGCCATCCAGGTGTTCCTAAAAATTATTTAAAATATAAATACTATTTGACTAAACATAGGCACATATGTCTATGTTTCTGTAAGCACGTGTGTGTGTGTGTCTGGGTGTGTGAAGTATGTAAAGAACGCCAAGTCAGGATGTCATCACTAAAAACAGACAAAGACCACAAACGAATCCTATTTGCTTTAAAATTTTAAATCAAGACAAAGTTAGCAAGCTAAGTTAATATAACAAATGATGTGGCATTAATGCAGCAAGTAAGGTATTCCAGGTGGGGTTTGATCCCCATGGGATTTTTTTCCGTGGTCCTCAGGTGATGACACACCTCCCCATGGGTGCGCTGAAGCTTTGCAGACATGCCGGGTATTTGAAAGCCATATTTTCAAAGAATGTGCCTGAAATTCATAAGCCATTGGGACCCATGGGTTGGGTATGTTTGTCTGTCCAGGCAGAACTGAGCTTTCAGGACAAATAATCATCTGTTTCGACATGTAATTTCAGAAATACATGAAATAAGGTCCTGGTTGGGATATCATACTAATACATTTGTTAAAGTGCACTCTTAATGGTTAAACAGGGGGATCTATTGATCGAATAAACGGCTTGACTCCTATGACATGCACTGCTCCGGTGTGTTCTGGATTGATCCCCGTAAACATTCTAGGAGATGGGGATCATACTCATCCTTGTTATTCCCCTTGGAAGATGAGGAAAGAAAAGCATGAGATATTGTGGGCTGGCTCCAGGTTATAGGTCATGCCCCGAGGAGCCAGAATCAGACCCACTCACTCCTATTCCCTAGCTCAGTGGTGCTGGTGGAGGGTCTGACAGAGATGGACAGAAACGAGGAAACATGGCTAGGTTCTTCTGAAGCATTCCATAACCCCTCAGACTCCTACAGGCTGTCATTTCACAGGTGTTGGGAAAGCTTCGGAAACTCCCACCTACCCACCCTCCACCTGGCTTCCTGCTTCCTCAAACCCAGATGGAGGCTTCCAATGCAAATGACATTCCCTACCTGACCCAGGGGAAATCCTCTGGGGCCTAATTAGTCATGCATCCGACAGGAGTCTTGGTGAATTCAGTAGCTCAGAGCAGGTTCCTCCAGATTGGGAGGAGAGGGTGAGTGTCCAAGGTGAGGCAGACAGATAAGCCAAGGCAGCAGGAGGAGAGGCTTGGCTGGACCTGTTTGCACAAAAGTGATGATGTCTAGGATTGGGATTCTGGGCTGCTTGTGTGCGAGGTTGTGCAGGTGCACTCGGCGGCTCCCCTGGACAGGGCTGCAGGAGCCTAGGAGACGGCCAAACTGTCTGAGAAAGTTACCTGTACACGCAAATACCAAGACACGTGTATGAAATGCATATATAAAATGTTAAATATGATACGTCTATTTCCAGCATCACAGAAATCTCTAGGGTTTCCAACATAGTTCTATTCTTTACAATTGTCAAGTAACTTTGAGAGAAGTTTAAAAAATAATTAGGTAATGGGAAGCCCAGGTGGCTCAGCGGTTTAGCGCTGCCTTCAGCCCAGGGCGTGATCTTGGAGGAGTCCTGGAATCGAGTCCCACGTCGGGCTCCCTGCGTGGAGCCTGCTTCTCCCTCTGCCTGTGTCTCTGCCTCTCTCTTTCTCTGTGTCTTTTATGAATAAATAAATAAAATCTTTAAAAAATAATTAGGTAGTGCCCATGGAAATGATTAGCACCCGTCTAGCAGCAACTGAGAAGTGTATATGTGTATATATATACTTGTACTATACAGTCTCTATAATATTTGTGTATATTTGTCTTATGTGATATCTATACTATATAATATAATAAACAATGATAATATATTATATATACCATATAATAAATATATAAATTTGTATGATATAAATCCGATGACTGTATAAATACATTCATATCTATACATTTTTATATGATCTTTTTCAGTTGCTGCTAGAAAGAAACGTATTACATTTATAACATAAATTCATTTTTATATAAAGGTGTTATGCATTTCCATGACCACTATGTAATTATTATTTTTTTAAATCTCTTGAAATACTAAGAATAGAAACATCTGAAACTTACTTCGTAACAATAAAATATATGATTATCTATGCTGAAAACTGTCGTCTAATAAAACAAATATTCGTGTACATATTGCATAATTACAATTATATTATGTATAATATATAATATAGTTACATTATTGGTAATGTATTATATTATTAATATATTATCAATATATAACTATTAGTATATTTTCATATATTGTGTTATGTAATTATAGATTATATACAGTATTATAATTAATAAGGCACATTACATAGTATATACATATAATAATAGTTTTATTACACTTTCTAGGTTTCTCGAGATAGACAATTATGTCCATTAACAATATCAACTTCAGGTCTTTTTTTTTTTTAATTTATTTACGATAGTCACAGACAGAGAGAGAGAGGCAGAGACACAGGCAGAGGGAGAAGCAGGCTCCACGCAGGGAGCCCGACGTGGGATTCGATCCGGGGTCTCCAGGATCGCGCCCTGAGCCAAAGGCAGGCGCCAAACCGCTGCGCCACCCAGGGATCCCTCAACTTCAGGTCTTATTCTAAGTACACATGTATTTAGGTTTTCTGTTAATTTAATTAATCAAATAATCTTAAAAATGAGTAATAATAATAATGACAGAAAAAGTCTTCTTTTATAACTTATATTAATGAAATAGTTTCAATATTGTAACTTTAAGCATGATATTGATCAATGCTTTTAACTGGCTCTCTTCTCAATGTTTTGAGAGATTTTTAAAACAGTTATTAATTAGGACAGCCCGGGTGGCTCAGCAGTTTAGCGCCGCCTTCAGCCCAGGGCCTGATCCTGGAGTCCTGGGATCGAGTCCCACGTCGGGCTCTCTGCATGGAGCCTGCTTCTCCCTCTGCCTGTGTCTCTGCCTCTCTCTCTGTGTGAGTCTCTCATGAAAAAATAAATAAAATATTTTAAAAAAATTATTAATCAGGTACTAACCATGACAATACTTAGATGCTTGCCAGCATCAGCCTAAATATATACTTCACATATATAATATATAATATAAACTATAATAATATACTATAACGTATACATATGTCTTTAGTAATAGTATATCATGTTCTATATAATAAAACATGTGCATATATCAGCATATGATATTGTTGCTAGTATACTATCTTAATACATAGTATAGTAATAATATAAATAATAATATAGGCATTGAAATAATATATAAGTTATTGTGATAATTACTAAGTATACCCCTAGTATAGAATAAGCATAAAATAATTATACTTGTGTATACTCTAATATCTATGTACATACATGTCCATGTTAAAATATTTCTCTGTTAGAAATATGCACCAAAAGACTTTTCCTCTATATTAAAAATAACCCATTTTAAGATACAGTAGGTGATAGGTATCATTCGTAGCAGGTCCAATATCAACAACCAATATAGAGAAATATGTTCAAAAAGTAAGTGATCTTGTTGAATCCAAGTAGCTCATAAGAGAAAACCTTAGTAAGTGGAAATATACCAGATCCTGGATGGGAATGGTGACTCATGAAATATTCATGATTCCAAAATTAATATCGACGCTTAAGGTGATTCTAATGAAAATATTAATTACTCTTACTTGGGGAGTGCTCCTTAGTAGGATGACGATGAAGTACACACGGGGAAAGAAAGTGATAAGAAACGAAATTGCCCAAAGACATCTGATGGGAGGCCAGTTAAGAGAAAGGATCCAGACACACTTTTATGGTTGCAAAGAAAGTGCTATCAAAAATAAAACTTACGACACTGAACTACACGCACAAGTTTCGATGTTAGATCAGGGAAGCAGAAATAGATGACCATGGAGATGGTCCAGTGAGGAGAAGATCCAAGGAGGGAAACCAAGTCAGAGTGGCACGGATGGAATATATTGGGTAAAGTCGGTGTTGGGCGTGGCTTTGTATCCTCCAAAAAAAAGGTCCATGTACTAACTTCTGGAATCTCTGAATGTGTTGGTATTTGGAAATAGAGCCTTTGCAGATGGAATCGAGTTATGGTGAGGTCTTAGGGTGGGTCCTAACGCCATGGGACAAATGTGATTGCAAAAGACGAGGCACGCTCCTTGCCAAAGGAGGAACTATTGCCAACGATGTGACATGTTTTCATACCTTAATACAGGAGTCTGTATAAACCAAGAACAGAAACAGCGAAGCCCCCAAAAGAAAAACCAACAAGAGCTAAACATAACTTAGAAGTTAAAAGTGTGAATGTTGGTGTCTGCATCATAAAATAATAAAAAAAATATTGTTATGCAATAATGATGTAACAAGGGATAATAGTAAAATAGTAAAGGATAAATCCATTTCCACTCCTAATTTAGCATAATCATCTGTCCAACACAAGATGCTCTTGAGGAATTCAGAAAACATCGCTCTTCTTGAGCTCACGCACCACCCACCGTCAGCAGGTGCGTCGTCGATGAGAAACAGTTCTGCAGTGACTCCCGTACAAACGTGCTGCAAGTTGGACTAGCGTCATAGCCCAAAGCTCATAATGACTTTCATTACATGTGTCCCCCCCCCTTTTTTTAACTATTTCAGGCAAAATTCTCGATGCTATCGACGATTTTCATCTGAAGAACCGCACGCTTGTCTACTTTACATCAGACCACGGGGGGCATTTGGAGTCACGGGTGGGCCACTCCCAGCGTGGCGGGTGGAACGGAATATACAGAGGTGAGGAGTGGGGATCGTGGGTGGGGTCTGGTTGTAAGTCAGCTCTCCTGGGCTCGCGATAATGGTAATCCATGAAGTGAACAGATGAATGCAGGGAAAGGTGAACAAGTGCATTTGACTTGAGTCTGGGTGAAATAAAGCAGGGGTCTGATAACCAATGAAATGGGCCTAAACCTGCCAACATTATGAGAGAAGCTAGCTGCCCTGGCAACCCCATGAGATGATAAAGCATTAATGAAACCACATGCCTTTATGGGACTCTGCCAATGAATTGGATATGTACCAAGTCATTGATTACACATGTACAAGGCTGTTGGTAGAAGATCTGATGTGGCAGCCAGAGCCAAGACGTCAAAAACCAGAGGCTCCTTGGTGACTAAGGAAGTGTTGGTGCTCTCTTGTCAAGATATGACTTAGCACACAAAGTAGCAACCCTGTCTTTGGTTTCATAATTGAATGCACAGATACCAGCCCCGTATCCTGGTGCAACATTTAGTCCATGAAAACATGTCCCGTTAGCCACCACATTGGCCAGACCCATGGCGTGTATCTTGACGTGTTTCCAGATAAGAAAATCATCTGGAAAGTGTTCAGTGCATCTTGTCATATCCACTGAAAGAGATTTCAAACTTTCCTTCCAGAGGAAAATATAATATTTGTGCTTTCCCACTGAATGCGAAACAACCGAGCCTGTATTTGCATGAATGATAATACAGATTCAGCAGGGAATAATGATTTTTGTGTGAATGGGATCATCTTTGCTTCATTCTGGAGGCAGAGTGTGGGTGTCTGCTCTCTTAGGGCTGGCACAAGTAAAGTGCATGCTTAGGAAAGCAAGTATGTGCTATAAGGGAAAGCGTTATTACTGAAACTCTATTTTTACCTATGAGGACATTTCAAAAAAAAAAAAAAAAGAATCTCCATTTCTCCATCTGGTGTGACTGACACTCCAGTTGGAGCCATCTAATGAAGTAATAAGTTTCCATTAACCCTGTAGGATGGCCATTCCTCCTGCTTCACTCAAGGGGACCCTGGCCTATGCCTGATGTCCTGCGGTCATCGTTGACTCTTGGGTTCATGCTCTGTAATGGCCTGGTTTGCGGTCATCAGTTCGTGTAGAACCACACGATTCCATTAAGTTCATTTTCAGGGCGCTGGACTCAGCAGTGAACAAAACCAAAGAATCACTGCCTTCGTGGAACTTACATTTTAGTGGAGGGAGGCACAGCAAGAAAAACAGAAGAGTAGGTCAATTCTATGATACGTTGGAAGATAGTAAATCTTCCAAGAGATCAGAAAACCTTCTAGGGCACGGCTTTCATTTTAAAGGCTGACGGAGAACTTTGGACAAATGGTGTGAATGTGGTTGGGGGATGAAGCAGCTGTATATGCAGGATAACAGCATTGGGGGCAGACAGTGTAGCCAGTGCACATGCCCCATCTCAAATACAATGAGTTATTCGGTTAAACACCCGTCAGCAGCCCAAGAAATAGTAATTCCATGGACGTGTACTGCTGACCGCATCAGGACTCTGTACAGGGTCGGCCCTGAACATGTTGTCTGTATTGATGCTACTGTACATTTTTTTGTTTTTTTTTTTTTAAGCAGTCTTGCCACCGCGACGATTCTAACTGGCCCTCTGTTGCCTCACCTCGTAGGTGGGAAAGGCATGGCCGGCTGGGAAGGTGGAATCCGTGTTCCGGGACTCATCCGCTGGCCGGGAAGATTGCCAGCTGGGAAAGTGATTGAGGAACCTACCAGTTTAATGGATATTTTCCCTACGCTAGCGGCCGTATCAGGAAGCTCAGTCCCTCAGGACAGGTGATAATTGTAACCCCTGTTCACATCATCTTTGTTCTCAGAGCATTTGGGACAAAAGCCACAAAACTCTAGCTTCGTGTATTGAGCATTATTGGTCCTATATGACTACGTGGCACATCCTAGATACTCTATGGCCTTCACTGGGGAGAAAAGTGGACACAGGGAGGTTTGGGGATGAGGATGTGGCTGGTAAAATGCTCATCCATGTAAGAGAATAACGATTCCTTGGACTGGACTGTGCAAGTTTGGGAAGGCTGACAGGAAGGTAAGGCATTCCAGGGCTACTTGGAATTCTGTTGTGACTATTTTGAATTCCAGCAGGAGGACAGCCTTCATATGGCAGAGTCCCAGTCCCTGGGAACAACCAACCAAGGCAGTCTTGCGGGTGACTTTCTGATAGTTTATTGCAGCGGCTCCAGCCCAACGCCACTTGTCCCTTGTAAGCCCAAAGACTTATTCTAATGTTTCCTTCTTCATGCAATGGAACTTTCTGAAGTGTTTCTGAACCAAAACAGAATGGAGCCCAAAGCAAATTAGAAACAGCAGCAAAGAACGATCTCCTCTTTTTTTTTTTTAACCTTTGTTTTAGCCAATAATAGGATTTATTGAGAATTTATATGAAATAATAACAAAATACAAGTCCCCTATGCTAAGAAGTATATTTATCAATTTTGGCTAATGATCCATTTTTTAAAAAAATAGTTATGTTAGCGGAAATGTAGTTTTTTTCAACCAAGCCAATCATAGTCATAAAAGTAACTTTCCTCGATCTCAGTAGAGTCTATGGACTTTGGGATGTTGCTATAGTCTGTATATTGGACTCATAAAAGGTCGTGCAGAATTACAGTCTCAAGAAATAATGTCCTCTGAGCTCTAAGGTTTTCCTTCATATAATCAATCTGTTTTTTTTTTTTTTTCCAGAATTAGCTCTAAAAATGCCCTATCATTGCTACCGGCACTTTTTTAGTCTTTAATGGAAAACCGAGGTGAAGGACTCTGTGAGATTCTAAAAGCAAACTCGGCTCTTGCGATGAACGTTGCATTGCATATTTGCATAGAGGTCTTTGTGTAGACATCAATGTTGTATTTCTCGCCAGTAAATGCCCAAGAGTGGGGAATCTGCTCTATTATCAATATGGGTTGATATATGTTTATGAGAAACTTGTCCTATTGACTTTCAAAATGGTTGCCCCATTTGGCATTCCCACCATATTTGGTATGGTCATTCTTTTCCATGGTAACCATTATAATAACTGTGTAGTCGAATCTCATGGTGGTGGAAATTTGTGTTTCCCTCGTGACTAACGATGTTGTCTATTATAGAAAAAAAAAAAAACGTTTCTCACTTTCTACCAGACCGTTCTGGGATCTTGGCCGAGATTGCATTAAATCTATAGATCGGTTTGTTAAAAATCAAGATCTGAACAATTTTGAGTCTTTCAATCTATGAACATTGTTTATCTCTTCTTTGAGTTCTGTTATCACGTGTTTTGTAGGTGCAGCACACAAAATTTTGGTATTACAAAAAATATATATCCTAGGTGCCCAGCCTGGGTGGCTCAGTCAGTTAAGCGCCTGCCTTTGGCTCAGGTCATGATCTTGGAGTCCCAGGATTGAGTTGGGCTCATTGCTCAGCGACTAAGCTTCTCCCTCTGGCTCTGCCCCCACTGGTGCTCTCTCTCTCTCTCAAATAAATAAAATCTTTTTTTTTTTTAAGATATCCCTCCATATCTCATGTCTTATGATGCTGTAGTAAATGGTCTTTTAAAAAATGGAACTCCCAATTGTTCATTGCTGAGATATAGAAATAAAATTCTTTTTTGTTTTAAGAAATAAAATTCTAACCAAAAAAATTCTATACCGGTAACCTTGCCTAACTTAGTTCCACCAGCTTTCTAAGGGATTACCAACACAGGCAAGCATTGTATCTGAGAATAAACACAGCGCCACTTCTTTTACCATCATTTTTAGGATCATGTGACACTTACTGTATTTTTTATTGCAATGTTGGTTTTATTTTTTTCTGATATGATAGAAGGTCTATTTTCTAATATAACTTAGAAAGCATAAGATTTTTTAGAGGTTCTTTTTTATTTTATTTTATTTTATTTTGTTTGTTTTAAAGATTTTATTTATTTATTCATGAGAGACACACAGAGAGAGGGGCAGAGACACAGGCAGAGGGAGGAGAAGCAGGCTTCATGCAAGGAACCCAATGTGGGACTCAATCCCAGGAATCTGGGATCATGTCCTGAGCCAAAGGCAGATGCTCAACCCGCTGAGCCACCCAGGCATCCCAAGGTTCTTTTTTAAAAATGTGTTATTTGGGATCCCTGGGTGGCGCAGCGGTTTGGCGCCTGCCTTTGGCTCAGGGCGCGATCCTGGAGACCCGGGATTGAGTCCCACATCGGGCTCCCGGTGCATGGAGCCTGCTTCTCCCTCTGCCTGTGTCTCTGCCTCTCTCTCTCTCTCTGTGACTATCATAAATAAATAAAAATTTCAAAAAATATATGTTATTTATTTATTTATTTAGAGAGGGTGTGCACCAGTCGGGGGAGGGTAGAGGAAGAAGGAGAGAGAATCTCAAGCAGAGATTGGGCCCGATGTGGAGCTCAATCTCACAGCCCTGAGATCATGACCTAAGCTGAAATTGAGAGTCGGACGCTTAACCGACTGAGCCACCGGGCACCCCTTAGAAGTTCTGTAAGACCCCCTTTCAGGGGAGCAAGGCAATCGCAGATGAAATTTTGGTTTGTAAAGTTTTCCAGAAAACTGAGCTTTTTGAGAGCTGCAGTGCTCTTTAGATGGACCTGCATTGACACACTCCTCTGTCTTGATTTTCCTTTTTTTTTTTTTTTTTAAGACTTCATTTATCTATTCATGAGAGGCACAGAGAGAGAGGCAGAGACACAGGCAGAGGGAGAAGCAGGCTCCATGCAGGGAGCCCGACGTGGGACTCAATCCCAGGACTCCAGGATCATGCCCTGAGTCAAAGGGAAGATGCTCTACTGCTGAGCCACCCACGTGTCCCACTTTCCTGATTTTTCACTGTAAAAGCTTAGATTTTTTTTTCTGGATTTCCCATGACAATGTAGCGTCCATGACACTGTGCACAGATTTCCAGAAAAGTCAGCACGGTGCTCTCCGGGCCTGGGAAATGTCATGGAATGCACTGACCATCCTCCCAACAGCCACCTGGCCAACCTCCTTTGCCTGATGTCCTTTGTGTGTGTCTGCAGGGTGATTGACGGCCGGAACCTCATGCCCCTGCTTCAGGGTGAAGTCCAGCGGTCAGAGCATGAGTTCCTTTACCACTACTGTGGCGCGTTCCTTCACGCCGTGCGCTGGCACCCCAAGGACAGTGAGTACACGAGCCCCTGCTCCTTGTGGATGCCAAGATTAATGTCGCTCAAGTCCGTTCTCAAAACTTTGTTCCTTTCTCCCCCTCCCCCACCTCCAGACCAGTCCTTCGATTCTGGGGTGACCGCTGAAAATACCGTCTTGGAAAACTTTCCAAGAGCCACACTCTTTAGACGGGGGGGGGGGGGGGGGGAGGATATCTTGAAGAAATGATCTATTTTGAGAAGCATAATGAACGGCTGCTTCCAAGCGTACAGAAAGTTCTACTAGGGGATTCTGATTTCTTAGTACTGAATTGTAAGGACTGAATGATATTTAGCATTAACCTGTGGGCCCAGAGAAAGATCAGGACACATGCTTGAGATGGTGGAAGAACACAAGGTCGGTTGGCATGTGGGTTGGCTGTCTCTGACGTGGCTCTTCTTGTCCAGGTGATGCAGTGTGGAAGGTTCACTACGTGACACCCGTGTTCCAGCCGCCAGGAGCTCACGCCTGCTTTGAGACCCTCTTCTGCCGATGTTCCGGCAAACTGGTCACCTACCACGACCCTCCTCTGCTCTTTGACCTCACCAGGGATCCCTCCGAGTCCACACCTCTGACCCAGGACACAGAGCCCTTGTACGATGTCGTGATCCAGACCGTGGCCAACGCCGTGAAGGAACACAGGAAAAGCATCCTTCCCGTCCAGCAGCAGTTGTCCGAATTGAATTATGACAGCCCGTGGCTGAAACCCTGCTGTGGAGTGTTCCCATTTTGCCTGTGTGACATGGAGGGAGGCACCTCCACTGTGCAGGCATAAGGGGAAGAAATAACTGAGATCGAGCAGTCAATGTTAGCCAACATGGCACCTGCAAAATTTCAGGAAGGAACTGGAGAGCCAGTGGGTTCGTCTACCATTGCAGGATGACTAAATGCCCATTGGTTGTGACGCGATCGTTAACTTCTTTTCTGCTTTTGGTGATAGGTGTGTATCTAAACATGTCTTTCGGTGCTAGAAAACACGCGATGGCATCCATTTGTGCCATTGTCTCTGCTGCTCTCCAAAGCAAACTCTCTCTGTAAGGTCCTGTGTGTGTGCATCTAACTGGTTGATGGGGAACGGAAAAATAGCCACTATTAAAGCATCATAACTGAAATTACGATTGAACGTGAATTGAATAATTGCCATCTGGGTAACTGAATAGTTGACAAAATAATAATGGGTTAAACCATGACGCAATGGAAGGAAGTAGCCTAAAGTAGTCATTAAGCCGACAGAAAGGATTGATTCTCATCCACAGATGAAACCGAGTTGAGAGTAGTCCATCAGAAACTGTGTTGATTTTGCCCTGAGGTTGTGCCAGAACTTTGATGGAGGCTCTTCTTCGTACTGCACCGCTGTGATTTGGGTACGACTCCTTACATGAGTTTGGGAGGGCTGCCCTAACAGGTCGCCGCCAGCGTGGTGGCTTCAAACACAGAGATTCATTCTGTCTCAGTGCTGGAAGCCGACTGTCCAAAATCAAAGCATCCCTCTGAAGCTCTGGGTAGAAACCTTCACTGCGTGGGTGTGTCCCAGCTGGTGGCTGCCTATCCTTGGTGTCTGTTGGCTTGTAGACACACCAACCACTCCAGTCCCTCTGTCCATCTTCTTGTAACCTTCTTCCCTCTCCGTGGGCCCACCTCCAAATTTCAGTCTCCTTAGAAGGACACCCGTCATTGGATTTGTAGGACATCATCCCAACATCCGCAAAGATCCTATTTCTGAATAGGAAACATTCACAGGTACCAGGGTTTAGGATGCCAACATATGTTTTTTTGGGGAAGACCATTCAATCCACTACACTCCTATGTAACAATAAAGTATAAGGGCCTTGGAAATTGTTGTGTAACTTGCTCAGGAGAACATGGCTTGTGTTGTTGGACTAATACTAGATTCCTGGCTGTGCTAAGCCCAAGTCCCCATATAATTTGATATAATAATATAATTTGATAATTGATAATTTGATATCAATAATTTGATAACTTGATATAATTATCAAACACAAATAACCATATTCATACTGGATATTGAACAAAGTTTTCGTTTCTCTAAGTGATCCTGGGCGATCATGTCGGACCTTATGTGTCCATAAAAGGATTATTGACAAAGGCTGTTTGATGTCTCCACCACTCCTTTTCCTACAGTTCCCAGAACATCCTTATTTTATGAGACATCTTGTGAGAAGTTTCATTTTGAATTTAGGATGTCACAGAAGATGATCTGAGAATTTTAGCCTGAGAAAGATCTTCCAAGACCTTATCACTAAATCCCCTTATTTTGTGGGGAAGGAGACAGAGTGTGCAATGATTAAGGGGATCGACCAAAGATGGTCCACTCTACACCACAGGTTGGTAACCCCTGATTCAGAAGTCCTCTCTCATCCCAGCTCCGTCCCTTCTCTGTTCCAAGTCATACATTGTGAACTGAAGGCTGTAGGAGGAAGGAAGCCGTGTACAGCCGAGGACACACTTTCCATTCTACCCAGTGGTATCTGTAGAGCCAACTGTGCTCCTCCCCAGCCACGTGTCCTTGGGCCACTTCCTGCTGAGTGGTTCCATTTGCAGAATGCCAATAACGACCGTACCTACACCACAGGACTTTCGTGAAGATTCATGGAGATAATTCCTATAAAAGACTTAGCACATGGCCCCATGCACAGTGCTAGATCAATATTTGCTTTTCTGTGAGCTGTTTTGAAGATACCTTTAAACTTTTAAGTTAAAATATAAGCCATGTCTGGGGCACCTGGGTGGCTCAGTTGGTTAAGCATCTGCCTTTGGCTCAGGTAAGGATCTCAGGATCCTGGGATCGAGTCCCGCGTTGGGTTCCCTGCTTAATGGGGAGTCTGCTTCTCTCTCTCCTTCTGCCCTTCCTGCTGCTCGTGCTTGAGCTCTCTCTGAAATAAATAAATAAAATCTTTAAAACGTGAGGTATGTCATAGATCAAAATGGCACACACCTTGGCCATTAGTCCAAAGGGCCATGGATTAACCATTGTCCCAAAATGGAGTTATCAATCATAAAATTCTCTCTACAGAGATGCTTGGGTGACTTCATCAATTCAGCATCTGATTCTTGGTTTTGGCTCAGCTCATGATCCTGGGGTCCTGGGATCATTCCCCAGGTTGAGCCCCCTGCTCAGCAGGGAGTCTGCTAGAGATTCTCTTCCTTTCCCTCTCTCAACTAAATAAATTAAATAAATAAATAAATAAATAAATAAATAAATCTTTAAAAAAATAAAATAAAACAAAATTCTAGATTTTTTAGGGACTTAAAAGTGTCTTTTTTCCAAGTTGGTTTGTGGAGACCATACCTTCTTTTCAATATTGCTGTGAACCTAAAATGCTCTAAATTTTTTTGAAGATTCTATGTATTTATTTGACAGAGGGAGAGAGACCAAGAGAGCAGAAGCAGGGGGGTAGCAGAGGGAGAGGAAGGCTCCCCATTGAACAGGGAACCCAACGCGGGGCTCGATCCCAGGACCCCGAGAACATGACCTGAGCTGAAAGCAGACGCTCAACCAACTGAGCTATCCAAACACTCCTAAATAAAATTTTATAGATTAATTTTTTTCTTTTCCACCATCCTCGATAGCTAATAATCTGTTTTATTGAGTTTTAATCACTAGATTCATTATACCACTAGAGGGCACACGAATATAGCTGTGGGCATCCCTGACTCAAAATCCCTAAGAAACAACTTTCTAAATGTATATTCTTCCTTCCTTCCTTCCTTCCTTCCTTCCTTCCTTCCTTCCTTCCTTCCTTCCTTCCTCCCTTTCTTCCATCCATCCATCCATCCTTTCTCTCTCTCTCTTTTGTAAAGGTAGCATAAGTTTAAACTCCATTCCTGAAAAACAAATTTGCAAGGGACTCACACCCTTTTCAATGTATCTGCTCCAACTGGATCAAGAAATTTGCCCCCATTTGCTTTCTGCGTCTTATGGGGTAATTATGTCACACGCATCCCTCCAATTGATGGGATTGGCGCAGGGTGGGGAGTCGGATATGACCTAAATTTTCTGGTAGGAATAGCAGAGAGCAAAAACTAAAGAGACACAGTCAGAGAGAAAATACCCAACGTGCATAATTTATCATCTGGATTTTTCTAACCAATAATATATTGATTACAAGTAGTATTTGTGATGTGTTTTGCTCATGACTAAGGTGAAGCATTAATCGGACACCTAGAAGAATCCAGACAAATGTGGAGCAGAGACGCATCCTTTCTCCTGTCTTGAGACTGTCTTGTTCAAGGGGTTGGGGAAACTATGATAACTCCAGGTGGGATATGCAACACAAGTAGTTGTTCAGAGTGTTTTGTTGCCCTTAGCAGCTACTCTTACTACCTGGATGTAACGTGTCTAAGGAGTGCATCTACCTGGAATGACATTTTAAAATCCAAATCTCTCATGAAATGTGACTCTAGATGCCAGTGGGTTTCATGAGGAGATCCCAACTTGGATGGATTGATAGATGGGAAAGACCCGCAAGGGCTAGTGTTACGTGACCTCTGGTATTGAAACCCAGCCTCCGGCCAGAGTGAACATCCAGAACACAGTGGGTTTTCCAGAAACAGCCCAAGTATTCAAGAAGGGCAACGGGCGTAGGTTGTCTGGATTCCTTGGGGAGGAGGATTTGGGGTGAAGGGCAGTTGTCCAGCCACCTCTGGATGGTGGCAATGAACAATGGATGTTTTCCGGTGGCATTTTGTAGGATGGGCATCGGGATGGAACATATGGATTTCTGACTCAGAAAGCTTGTTGCCGCCTCCCCAGGGATGTTCTACTCAATTTTCTATTACATTGAGATAAAAGGCAAGCAAAACGTCGAATAGGAAAATGCAAACATCCTCTCATACCTCCCTCACTTGTATCCTTCCTTCACTCTAAAGAAATCCCTGTTACTTTTCAGCAGGATTTTAATCAGTGATGCAGATGCCCTGTCACCCCGAAAGCCAAACTGAGGTCTCTGCCTGATGAACCGTTCGAAAAACATAATTGTAAGGAATGTGCACAATTCACGTATTTGCAAAGACAGGCTTTGTGCTTCTAATCCTACCGTTGTGTGTTCTCTGTCTGAGCAATAACCACAGACCAAGTTCAGTCTGGGGTCCCCCTCTTCCGTGGTCAGGATGGGCTGTGTAATTTGAGGGGCGCCAGTGCAGAATGAAAACCCTGGGCTCTTTCTTTCGAAATCCTTGAGGATGTGGGGATGAGGACAGCAGAGCATTTAGCCAGGTGTGGCCGTCACTTGGAAGAGAAGCTTCTGTGTGACACTCCAGGGTTCACATCAGGAAACCGGCCCTGCTTGCAGGTGATTCCCCCATGAGTCTCTTCCAGGATATGCGCTGGCATTCTTGGAAGACCTTCGGTCCTTATCAGAAGCATCTCTGAAATTTTAGGTGGGACTGGATGCGCATAAACCTGTACCTACGCTCCTGATGGTTAAGATAAGAGCTATCTTTAGGCTGACACTGAAAGGTGAGAAGGAGCTGACACTGCAAGGATCCAGGGCTGGAGGAAAGGCATAAAACTAAGCTTTATGACCAACACTGAGTGGCTTCTCGCAGCTCCCTGCTGGCCTGCGTGAAATGGGGAAGGGTGGTTGGGGTCTCACACAGGAGCTTATAAGATGTACCTAATGGTCAGGAAAGGTATCAGTGGGTGTTAAGGACACTGTGTCTTTTTTGGCCATCACTCCAGCTGCTGTAGGGGTCGAGCACTGACTGGTAGGAAGTAATACACAGGATACAGGGACAGGAGAGGAGATGGTGGCATCCAGCTGTGTGGCTTACGATGGCGGCCTCGTTCACAAGAGCAGCATTAGAAATGGCAAAGGACACCTGGACTTCCAACACGCATCCACCGGTAGAAGGAACTGGACTTGCTGCTAGTTGGTTGTGGGGAAGGGATGCAAAGGAGAGAAAGGATGCTTATTGCTGATGACTTCCTGCTGCTTTGTTTAAGCCACTAGAGGGATGCTGCCACCATTTGCAATGATGGCGGCCACAGTGAGGAATCCATAGGTGGAAAACCCTGAGTTTGAGATGGGGATGCCAAATATCCAGGTGGGAATACCAAAGAGGTGGGAAATGGTGAGGACTGGATGAGAGGCACCATTGGTTCAGGAATGAGAAGGAGGCACTTAGAGGACACCAGCTCCTTATCACATAAATCATATATTTCCTGCTGCTTTGAATGAGTTCCTGCCCCCCAAGAGCATGGTCTCAACAAATTTTGCTCTTTGCTTCTTATCTGATGCTCCAAGAATGCCAACAGACACTCCTTTTAAGAACAGAAGAGTTCAATGTCATGTTGTCTGTGCTGATGAATTATTACCTACAAGGGGATGACACGTAACCGAGGAAAATCAAGAACCACCCATATTGCTTTCAACGTAGTTATTTTACCTCTTGAGTTAAAATCTGCTTTGAAGCAGAATTTTTAATGCTTTCTATTTCATCTGGCAAGCACGTCATGAGCGGACAATCCAGGTATGAGTTCTGTTACGGATGCGGACATCATCCTTGTCTTCATCTTATGTTCTAATGGAGGAATAAAGAAGGAATTGGTCCTAGGACGTGGGGGTTTACACAGAATGCAATTCAGACTGGTAGTTTGTGTAATTCGGACCATATTTCTTTTCCAAAAATGAACTCGGGGACTGCTGTTGGTTCCTGTAATGCACGGCTGACTGGGCTCTGGAGGATGGTGTCTGTAGCTGGTTTCGTGCCTTGAGGCAGCTTGATGGAAATGTAGGTTGGGAAGAGCTCCCTCATCTCTTTTGATGGAAGAGATCACCCATGCACCTCCATAGGATGTTGTGTGCTTCTAATATAATTCATGTTCCTCTCATTGCAGCCTTTAATGTCTATGGAGAGGAGCAACACTAAGGTCAACACTAAGGTGACCTTTTAGCTCCTTGCAGGTGAAAGCCATGACCCGGTCACATGCCTGGACTTCACTTTTCAGCTACGCATAACCACTCACTCGGGTTAATTCTTTCTCCACGTTGATGTTCACCACCTCTTTCCTTTGCTGCCCACTTTACCGTCTCCCAACCAGACTCATCCTTGAAGGTAGGCATCCACACTTGACCAGAAATTGAATAGAAGTCTACCGGAAACTGACGCGGTCCTGAAAGTCGTGTCGATTTTTATACCTCCAACCTGCACGTTAGTCATTTGAACATCCCCAAAGCTACATTTTGAAGATGTTCGGTACACGGTTGTTTTTTTTTTTTTTGAGATTTTATTTATTTATTCATGATAGACAGAGAGAGAGAGAGAGAGAGAGAGAGAGAGAGGCAGACACACAGGCAGAGGGAGAAGCAGGCTCCATGCCGGGAGCCCAACATGGGGCTCGATCCTGGGACCCCAGGATCATGCCCTAGGCCAAAGGCAGGCGCTGAACCACTGAGTCACCCAGGGATCCCCCGGTACATGGGGTCTTATGGCTACTCAACGTTTGGGTCTATCCATCTGTTGTCTTTATGGGGAAGAATAAAAGTATAAGGAGAGACAAAGGAATTGTTCCTTCATCATATCCATGGGCCGTTGGGTTTGGGCATGTTTCTCTGCTCATCTTGTAGAACCAAGAACCAAGAAAAAAAACATGGGTTTGGGCCACATCTCTCTGGACCCCTCATACAGCCAAGAGCAAAGAAAGAGAGAGACGTGTTCCCATCCTACGTGGCATAGACTCGTCTGCTTTGTATGTGAGCCCAGGAGAGACCACGTGGGGGTCCCTCCCAAACTTGGATTTGCAGATCGGCTTGCCCATGTTGCCCACCAAGAGCAGGAACAAAAGAAAGAGTCTGCTGGTGTTAATGAAATCATCTCAAAGTCATACCTGGCCCCGGATTGAAGGCCAGTCTTTCCCTGGTTGTGATGGCAAGTGGTTTGAATCTTTAAGTTCACATGCTCAACGCGCTCTTGGGAAACGCTCTTATATTGAACAAGTAGTACTGACTACCTCTGAATCCACCTTTACTTATGGGTCTGTTTCCTTCTTTCTGGTAAAAGGAAGACGTTCTATGTACTCTGGCTCTTTAATTGTGTACAGAAGCATCTCTGGCAGGTGGAAAGCGATGTTTCATCTCCATTCCTGGCTGTGTGCGATTCCATGGCTTTCTCTGCAGCCAGAGATGGCAAGACAGGCAGGATGCGGCAGAGATGGAAACAGCTGTGAGGAACGATTTTCTAATGCCAGGAAACCAAGACTCAGTTGGACACCCACACACCTTTGAGAGGCCGGACACTCACAGCCACATTTCCAAACAGGTGCCCAGTCTTTAGTCTAGGCGTGATTCCTGCATAAAGACACCAAGGAAATGGGTGTTGCTAAAAGCTTATATACATGGCAGAGTCTTCAAGGGAGGGTCCTTCCTGCCTCCTCCAGCTTCTGGGGCTCTAGGTGTCCCTGGGCTGGTGGCCGCATTCCTCTCATCTCTGCCTGTGTCTCTTCACGTGGCTTCTCCTCTGTGTGTGCATCTCCTCTTCTGCGTCTTACAAGCACCTCTTGGATTTAGGGCCTCTGTGTGTGCATCTTCTCTTCTGTCTCTTACAAGGAGCTCATTGGATCTCAGGCCACCCTGATCCACGATGACCTCATCTCAGATTCTTCACTTCTTTCCATTTGTAAAAAACTAAATCAATACACAAATAATATTTTTTTTCCAAATAAGATCACTTTGAAAGGCTCTGGGGTGAACAATTGGAGGACATATATTTTGGGAGTTACCATTCAACCCACAGAAGTTTCCATATTAGGTGTCTGCCCAGTGGCCAGTGGATTATACTGGGTTTCTGTGTGTTTCTGAGGGTTGAAAGGTAATCAGTCACAAACTGTTATTCCTGGCCTACCACTTGGGTGTTTTAGCAGAATTGAAAACTCTCTACGTTTGCTTTAATGGATCTTTATCATAAATAGCAGGGAATCGACTGTTACCGATTTGGTTTGAGTCTTGGATGAATTTGAGGAAAAGTCAAAAGTTGTTAAAACCTCACTACCTCCTGCCAGCTCACCAGACACCTTTTACGCTTCAGAACCAGCAAGAGAAATATAATTTCCGAGGGAGCAGAATTCCATGTACACGTCGACGTCAATGGAAAAAGTAGCTGGTTGGAAAGGGGTAGAAAAATGAAGGCAGAGTGACTTTCAAGATTTCATTTCATTAAAAACAAACCTTGCTGGTTCTGACCTAAAGGAAAGTTCTTTTCTTTTCTTTTCTTTTCTTTTCTTTTCTTTTCTTTTCTTTTCTTTTCTTTTCTTTTCTTTTCTTTCTTTCTTCTTCTTCTTCTTCTTCTTCTTCTTCTTCTTCTTCTTCTTCTTCTTTTACAAAGGAAAGAATTCTAAGATTTGGGGAAAATTGATTGATATTGGCAGCATAAGAGTAGCTGAGTGTATAAAATGACTATTCTAGTGGGAGAAACTCTGAAATGTTTCTTTGAAATGCCTTGTGTTATAGTCATGTTAACCTGAGCTGTGCAAACATCTGAGCCCAGAAGGCACATGAGGACTCACGCTTCATGCAGGCGCAATGATTTTTGTGTATAAGGAAACAAGCTAGGGGCGCCTGGGTGGCTCAATTGGTTAAGTGTCTGCCTTCGGTTCAGGTTATGATCCCGGGGTCCTGGGATCGAGCCCCATGTCGGGCTCCTTGCTAAGTGCAGAGTCTGCTTCTCCCTCTGCCCCTCCTCACCCATGCTCATGCTCTCTGTCTCTCAAATAAATAAAATCTTTTTTTAAAACTCAGGAAACAAAGAAACAAGCCTATGCCTGCCAGTTCTGCTTATCAGCAAAATTAAATAAACACCCTTGTTTATTGTGCCTGTCTGGGTTTGCAAATGCTTGGTAAACACCCAACTGCAATTCTAGGGGAAGTATTTTATTGTGCCCTTCATGGGTCATAGGTGCTTTTTTAAATGCCATGTGGAAATTCCACTCCCATGAGAAAAAAAAAAAATTCTTCCACTTCAAATAGTATAAGCCCAACTGGTGCTTTTGAAACGGTGGGATCAACCCAGAGTCTAAACTGTTTAGCTTTCTAAACATGACTCGTGGAGTTGAAATATTAACGGAAATTGTTAAAATGTTGGAAAAATTCTGAACAGATGGATATACCATAAACCATAAGGCATCACTGACCCTTAACAAAAGCAGAGAGAGTAATTTTAAAAATTGATGTTGAAACTATAATTGGGTCACAACACACACACACACACACACACACACACACACACACACCTACGGCAAATCTTATTTATACCAGACAAATGTTAAGTTCATCATGGCCTCTCTCTCGTTAATGCATATCCCAGATCTTGTCGCCGTGCATGAAATCTAGACTCGCTTGTTGTTTTTGCCGAGTTACATGGAATCATTTATTAAATCCAAATGGAATCACAGCTTAGCTGGCTTCACTGCCAGAGGGCTCTGATCACTTCCTGCAGAGAAAGGAATGTGAACTCTTTGCAAATGCCTCCTACACAGCACATGCTGTTGAAAATGTGGTGACTGCTTGATTTCACAGCATTATGTCCATACGGTTCTCGGGAAAGGGATGGAACTGTGCACACGCATAAGTAGGTGAGAGATGGATAGATAGATAGATAGATAGATAGATAGATAGATAGATAGGATAGTTGGATGCGTGAATGAATGGATGGATAGACAGATATGATAGATGGATAGATAGATGATAGATTTGATAGATACATGGATGGATGGATAGATACATAGATATGATTGATGAATGGATGAATGATTGGATGGAAAGATAGATGGATATGACAGATGATGGATGGATAGATAGATGGATAGGTACATATGATAAATGATGGATGGATAAGTAGATATGATGGATGGATGTATAGATATATATGATAGATAATAGATGAATGGATGTATAGATGGATGGTAGTTGGATGGATGGATAGATATGATAGATGATAGAGGGATGGACAGATATGACAGCTAATGGATGGATGGGTAGATGGATGATTGGGTAGATAGATATGATAGCTGGATAGACAGATATGATAGGTGGACTGATGGATGGATAGATAGGTATGATAGATGGTGGATGGATGGATGGATGCATGGATGCATGGATGGATGGGTAGGTACGTAGGTAGTTGATAGCATAGACGGACAGAGAAATGGGTGGATGGACAGACAGATGTGATTGATAGGTAATAGATGAAAGAAAGATAAATGATATATAGATACATGTGAAGATATTTTATTGGTTAATCATTCGATTTTGTTTTCTTTGAGTCAAGAATTATACAGACATGTCAAGTCATAAAAAAAGTCTGAGAGCCACTTTTTCTGGAGATCTATCCTATTCTATGGTGCATAAAGGACTGTCATCCAAGGACACACTCTTAACTTTATTAATAATTCTGAAAGCAGTACTTACTGATTTGTAGAGCCTTGGACTAAGGATTTCTGGATATTGAATCAGACCATCAGCTGCTAAAATGGCTGGAATGAACTTTTTGAAAGTTGGCTACAACGTTTCATCCGTGTCGGGGGGAGAGGTGGGTGTAGAAATATTTTATCAGCATTAAGCAATTTGGAGAGTTTCAAAGATCAGCTAACGTTTCTATGTATCATCAATTATTTTTAAGGTGACATTGTCCTCTCTGGCATCCATCCTTGTGAACCACATGTAGGTTTGCAGTAAATCTTCCTCTATGTGTTTGCAGACTGGCTTTAGGTGTAAAATCGAGTACGGTTGGAAGCGCAGATCATTTTTCAAGGTTTTTCAATGTGGGCTTCTGGACTGTAGTGCATAGTAGGGGAGTGATGCTCCTCATCATGGATGAGGATTGCACGGTTTGCACCTCATGCAAAGCCCCAGGACACTCCCCCTGAAAGTGATGGGCAGGCATGAATGATTTCTGAAAACAGCAAGAAAGAACCTCACGTTTCCAGATCCTCCTCAAGGGGTCCTTGACAGCTTTGAGGCCCCCGGAGGAGGGACAAGTTATTCACAAAATGCCCCTTTTCAGGCTCAAAATGTGCAAAATGCAGATAAAAGCATCAAAAAGCATCAAAATGAAGATAAAAAGAGCATCAAGCAAAGCCACCCGCTGGTGCCCAGCACCTGAGTATGAATGCCAGGCTCCTGTGGCAAGAGGCCTCCCCTTAAAAACCAGCTCGCTGGCACCCCATGATGCTGCCCACCCATGTCCACGTCCAGCTCTCCCAGAAAATCAGGGAGGAACACCCAGAGTTTGCCTGGGCCCTAAATTAGGACGGGCACGCCCATTACTGCCACGACGTAGGAGGAATTTCCCCGATGAGTCAGAACCAAGAAAAATAATTCGGGGCTTTCCATTTGCTCTCCTGGGCAACGGAGACCATCTAGTTATCCGAATATAGGGATTTATTTTCTCTCTTTCTCGAGGCCAGGGGTGTGTTGGGTTTTTAAATGTCACTGCCCACGGAGTGGGACCTCCCTGTCTCCCCCTCTGTGTGTCCGTTTATGATGTGTGTCTCTCGCTGGCTATTAAACATACAGACAGGATCTCTGCTGCTCAGCAGGGTGGTTGGCACCTGGCCTTGGGTGTGACCCCCACCCATTTGGGGCCAGGGACACAACAGAGCTGAGCCTATGTTCCCTGCACCTAAATGGAAGTTCGGGAGGGGTTGCATTTATTTACACAAAGACCCCCACGGGTCCCCTGGAGTGATGGCATCCAGCCAGCTGCAGGGCAGGGAGATAAAGATCCGTGACCCAACCCACAGGGAGAAAGGCCACCCACAGGGGGGTGAGGGGAGGGGAAGGAGGGGGAGCTGAGTGTTACTCAGGATGGAGCTGGTAAGAATGGCTGCGGCCATCTGCCGTCTGTGTCCATGAAGCCATGTCTTGCGTCCTGTTTTTGTGCCCAGGGAATCAAACGGTGTCCCCGGAAACCTGGTCCCCCCTGCATGGACTTGTCCAGCCTGCCAGGAGCCCGGCGCCAGGCTGCCAGCGGGGCCACCCCATTCTTCTTCTGGAAGGAAGCACCCTGGACTCCTTCCTTAGCACTTTTTCCCGCTGAGCGTCCGTGTTGCTCAGGTCGGGGGCGGAGGAGCAGGGTGCTTTTCTACTTTGCCGCCGCGCATCCACCGGGATGGTGTGGGCGGCGTGAGCGCTGGGACGATTTTCCAAAGTGCAAAGAATGCGTTGATTTGAGAATTTTTGCTTTGTTCAGGATGAATCTGAACAAATGATGCGTCCTCTCTGCCTGGGATGTTTGCAATAAGTGTCCCCTTTGCAGAGCTGGACACTCCCAAACCCTAGGGCCTTCTAGATCCCATGATTGAGGCGTACAGACCCTCTTTAGAGTTATTTGCATGATTTTATGGGACCCGGGGCGCCTGACTTCTCCGTCCCATGTGGCGGTTCACCCTCTCCCAGCATTAGAAACCCCCCCCCGCCCCCGCACTGGCTTCTTCGCTCTGGGTGCGGCTTGGAAGCTCCAGAGCATCACCGGCTGTGGTTTTTCTCAACGACGGTGCAAATGGCAGATACGTCCGTTTGTTTGCAAAGATGCTCGGCTTTTTACTTTTCTCCATCCAAGTTGTGAGGCTGCTGGGGGTTCGGGCAGGCCGCCCCCAAATGTGCCACCACTGAATTAAAATTGGTTAAGACACCGTCTGTGCAAGAAGGACACAATGTCCCCCCCCTCGCTGTGTGGCCTGGAAGCGGGGGAGAAATGTGTGCTGGGGACCATGGCTGGCTGGCACCTGGGCCAGGGGGGGCATCTGGGGGTCCAGACCCAGGGACCCGGGTGCCCACGAGGCTCTATGCACATAGCACTTGTGTGACTCTTGCCAATTTGCTGCCCCAGCCCAGCCTCTTTTTCCTATGAATTCCTGACCAAGCCACTGTTTTTCCGCCTGACGGGGACAGGCGCTGCCAGCTTCGCTCACGTCCGTGGGGCCCCCGTGTCTCTGAGCCCTGTGTGCACAGAGTAACAATTTATTTCTCTTTCCTCATGCTGATGTGTCTGCTGTCATCACAACAAGACTAGTCGAGGCTCCTGGAAGGGAAGGAGGGAAAGGTGTCTGAGGCCGGTGGCGGGACAAGCGTGCGGGAGTTGTGTTCACACGTCCCTCCAAGGGCATGAAGCTGTGGGCTCTGATCAAGACACACGTAAAAGCAGCCGCGCCAGGCACAGATGCACACACACACGAGCACACATGAACACACACCGTGCACAGGAGCAGACATACACAACTATACACAATCACACACCGTGCACAGATGCAGACACACAGGCACACACACAACTACACACGACCACACACTGTACACAGGTGTAGACACGCTGAAACACACACAACCACACGCACCATGCATACACACACACAACCACATGCATCATGCATGTACACACATTCAATTATGCATAACTACACAGTATGCACATATACAGATATACACAACTATTCAAAGAACAAATGCACGCATGCCATGCACATAGACACACACACACCTACACCCAGCCACACGTACCATGTATATATATGGACACACAGACACACAACTACACACAACCACACATACCACACACACACCATCCAAAAATGAGACTCCCCACACACACAACTACACCCAAGTGCACACACCATGCATATATAGACACAAAAGCACACCACCACACACAACTGCACACAACCACATACGTGATACCCAGTCTCTGCCTCTGTTTTCACAAGGGACTTCAGTTCTAGATCTGTGTCCTCTCCTCTTCTTTGAGGACACCAGCCATTGGATCAAGGGTGTACTTTACCCTACTACGACCTCATCTTAACCTGCAATGATCCTATTTCCAAATAAAGTCACGTTCTTTTTTTTTTTTTTTAATTTTTTTTTTAATTTTTTTTTTTTAAAGTCACGTTCTGACATTCCAGGTGGACATGCATTTTCAGGAGGCGGACACTGTTGAACGCACAGCAGCATGCAAGGGCATGCCTTCCATCATCTGTGAGAAGATGGGAAGGAGGTACCAGTAGGTCAGTGGGTGTGGGAGCAGGAAGTGGGCTGATTTTCCCGGTGATGGGTGTTTGCCTTTCTTGGAACTATGTGGTGAGGTTACTTATTACGTGTGTTGGGAGGGGGTTGGCAGAAGAGGAGCTTGATGTTTTAGGAGAGCGGGAGGTTCATAACCGGTTGGGTCTGGTGTTTTAGGAGAACAGGAGTTCATAACCACTTGGATCTGGTGTTTCAGGAGAACGGGAGGTTCATAACCACTTGGATCTGGTGTTTCAGGAGAACGGGAGGTTCATAACCACTTGGATCTGCTGTTTCAGGAGAACGGGAGGTTCATAACCACTTGGATCTGGTGTTTCAGGAGAACGGGAGGTTCATAACCACTTGGATCGTGTTCAGGAGAACAGGATGTTCATAACCACTTGGATCTGGTGTTACAGGAGAACGGGAGGTTTATAACCACTTGGATCTGCTGTTTCAGGAGAACGGGAGGTTCATAACCACTTGGGTCTGGTGTTTCAGGAGAACAGGAGGTTCATAACCACTTGGGTCTGGTGTTTCAGGAGAACAGGAGGTTCATAACCACTTGGGTCTGGTGTTTCAGGAGAACAGGAGGTTCATACGTGGTTGGGTCTGGTGTTTCAGGAGAACCGAAAGTTCAAACCACAGTGGGAAGGTGGGTGCTTTGAGGTTCTGGTTTGAGGCTGGGGCCCCCACTATGCCAGTTCTGGTAGGGAAGGATCTCCTGGGTAAAGTGGAGTCTCTGGTCCTTGGGGTTACCCAACGGCAGCCATTTTCCAGTTAGGTGTTTGGATGGACAGTGGGTCACAGAGTCACAAACTGGGGAATCCAAGTGTTGGGCCATGGAGTTTAAGAGGGACAAGATAAGGCCACTGAGGGATAAGACAAGGGAAAATAAATAATAAACAATAAACTCCAATCCGACAAGGGAAGCCAGGCATTGGAGAGTGATCCCAAGCATGGGCATGTTTTCCTCCCTTCAGTCAGGGGCTTGACCGCTCCCCAAGCAGCATGAGCACCGTCCTTTCCTAAGTGCACAGCATGAGCATGGCGCCCGCAAGTCAAATAATCTTCAACAGCGGACTTTGTGGCTCAGGCGGCTTTGTGTGGACATTCCTGCCAACACGTGGCGTTACTCGTCTTCTCCATGACAACCCGCCCTAACAGGTGTGTGGTGGTCCCTCACCGCGGGTGCCGTGTCTTTCTCCCTGGTGACTCGTTGATGCCCAGCACCTGTTGGCTACAGTTAGGCCTTGCTTGTGATTCGTGAGCTGGACCCGGGTGAGCTGTGTGGGAAGAGGTCACCACGCTGTCACCGGACCCGGTTTACAGGAGCCGCTCCTTGAGCAGCTTGCTTTTCCCGCCATCTGCAAAGTAGGATCTGGGCAGAGGCGACGTGTGAGAAAAGAGTTGCTGTGCCTTTTCAGAGCATGTGTATTGTTCAAGCATGTAGTAATTTTCTCCTTATACTTAAAAAAAACCACATATATTTATTTTATATATATTTATATTTGTATTAATTAATTCAAAAGAAATGCATAATTATAAATTATTTTTATATATTAAATATTTGTATTAACTATATATACTGGGCAGTCCCAGTGGCTCAGCGGTTTAGCGCCGCCTGCAGCCCAGGCATGATCTTGGGGACCCGGGATCGAGTCTGTCAGGCTCCTTGTATGGAACCTACTTCTCCCTCTGCCTGTGTCTCTGCCTTCCTCTCCCTCTGTCTCTCTCATGAATAAATAAATAAAATCTTTAAAACAACAACAACAAAAAAAAAAAAACAGGCTGTGTAGACTCCAGGGCTATGGTCTATATGCAGGCAGTGAATGGTAAGTCAGAATGAGAAGCAGGGGAGCCTGGCGGTCTCCCTCCGTGGAGCGCGCTACTCTTGATCTCAGGGTTCTGAGTTCGAGTCCCATGTTGAGGATAGAGATCACTTAAAAAAATGTATAGAAACACACTACGGAGACAGACACATGGACAAAGACATCAGTGGGACGCCGGCTGGTGGATGCATCTCCCGTGAGAACCCACGGTCACGTTCGGTGGCCTCTCCTCTGTCATGGTTCTGGAAGTGATGCTACTACATCCGCTCCCGAAGTATGAGGCTCCACTTCCTGGGAGACATTTGTACGGGTGCAGGTGAGTGTGAAGCCAACCAAACCCCAAGCGTTAGGAAGCTCAGGCTGTGATGGGCATGCAGAGCTCCAGTCCTGAGCCGTGGGGCTCACTGGATTCTCAGATTCATAGACGCACCTGTATGTGTGCAGGTGTGCATGTACTGAAGGGTCACCCGGGGCCGCTGACGCCGCCTGTGGTGGCTCGTGGGACGCTGAGAACCATCCCCTCCAAGAATCTGGCCGGTGTTCTTCTACCCTGTGTACCTGACGTGTGTAACAAATGAGGCAGTTTAGGGCACAATTCGCTTCGGGAGCTCTGTGCCCAAGGCTCAAAGCAGCTTCCTGAAGATACGACCATCTGGCAAGGCTAGTTATCCCGTGGATAGCGTTGAAGGGAATACTTCACATCGCAGGTGTGGTGACATGTGTCATGATGGGGTATATACAGTGCGTGACGATAAAACCAGCAATACGCGTGCCTTTCAGGGGGCAGACGTCGGTGACACCGAATGGGTTCAATGTACTCGTCTGGCGGTTATAGAGCTGAGCCCGTCGGGGGATGGAGGCTGCCAGTTGGTGGCATCATGCATGCTTGTCACCAGGATGATGCAGGAGAGCAAAGATGAAGCCGCGTGTGCCTTGCCCTGGGCAGGGCCCAGCGCCGGTGCTCTCTTACATTACATTGCAGGAGCATCTCATGACCCGCCACTTGTTGGAATCTCCCCGAAGGCTGAAATCCTCTTAGCCAGTATCGTTTTTAATGCAAACCATCTGCTGCGATAGAAAAAAAAAAAAGAAAAACAAACGAAAAAGAAAAACAAACACCAAAAAAAAAAAAAAAAAAAAAAAAAAAAAAACCAGAAAGAAAAAGAAATCGTGACCTCAGTTTGCTTCACAACAGACGACTCTCTGGTTTTTCACCAAGAAGCAGAACACTAATTAATCTTAAAAATGCTGACCTCTTTTGAATTATTTTCGTCCTTTAGATGAAAACCATGTGTCGCGATCGTGGGTGTGCTTTTTACCCTTCTATAGACTTGCAAACTGGCTGTTTCTGGAAGCTTTTAGTGGTCTCAAAGCCTGAAATACCTCGTTGTGAACAAGCGAGCGAGAGTTTGGGGTGCCTTTGCTCAGGACGCGCAGAACAAAGACGCGCACTGTGAGCGCACAGGGCTGGGTTGGAAGGCGCAGCTGAGCCCGAGAAGCTGGAGAAGTGCAGAGAAATTCTGCACGGAGAGCTGGCCGACCTATGCACATGAAAGGACCAAGGACCGGGTCAGCCGGAGCTCACACCCAGGCAAAACGGGAGAAAAAAAATATGAAGAGGGACGTGTGCAAATATCACAATCCGCAGCCGGGATGGGGGTAGGGGGGGAGGAGCCGAGTTCAGGTGTGCGTTCAGGGGCATCAGTGCACTGATGGGCCAATGATGGGGGATTGATGGGACAACCCGCAGAATATGGATGCGGGGCCCCTGGGTGGCTCCGTGGGTGGAGCATCTGACTCTTGATGTCAGCTCACGTCCTAAGCTCAGGGTCTTGAATTTGAGCCTTGCATTGGGCTCCGCACTGAGGGTGGAGTCAACTTAAAAAATAAAATGAAAAAGGGGAGCCCGGGTGGCTCAGTCGTTAACCTTCCGACTCTTTTGTTTTTTTATTTTTTTTATTTTTTATTTTTATTATTATTATTTTTTTTAACCTTCCGACCCTTGGTTTTGGCTCAAGTCATGGTCTCAAGGTCCTGAGACAGACTTCTGCATGGGGCTCTGTGCGCAGCGTGGAGTCAGGTTCTCCCTCTCCCTCCTGTTCTGCACACCCCCCCCTCAAATAAATACAGTCTTTAAAGACTAAATAAATAAAATTTAAAAATAAATGAAAAAAAAGAATATTGATTCAAAATATTATTAGCTGTGAATCAAGGCTGGTTGGCTTCAAGGACGATTCATCACTTTCTGACTCATCCTCAGGCTTGCCAGTCAAATGTGTTCTGGGGGGTAAAAAAGTGGATAAATTTCAGAAAAGGACACAAAGCATCAAAATAGAGATCCAGGAGTGGGTCCATGCCCTTGCGGGTGGGGCTCCTTTGGTCAACCCCATCCCTTAGTAACCATATCTTTCTTACGAGTGACTATGTGACAAGAGGCACAGCGTGTTTTGTGCCTACACATAACTAAGGCCTCGCTTCTGCATCTTTCATGGGTTTTCTCAACTCCATCTATAGAAAGTGTGAGCAAGAAACACCCACCACCATGAAAGGAATACGTAGGGAAAACTGGTCTCCATGACATAGGATAACAGGATTCCCTATCTTTTGTGTCCTCATAGTGAAGCCTCGAGCTCTGTGGCTCACCTCACCAGGCTGATGAATGAGAAATTCACTCCCGTCTTGTCAGCACCAGATAAAGCCCAGACACCTTGAGCTCAGGCATCGCTTTTCTGTGTTTTTTTTTTAATTTGTTTTTTGCAGAACAAGGATCTCTAACACATAATGAGGTAATATATGATTTTCCCAGAACTGGCTTTTAAATAAATGGGGGGTTGGGTGGGGGGCAAGATGGGGGTGAAATGTGGACACAGGAATTTGCGAAAAATGTGAAAATGTCAACATCAAAGCCAAAAGGAATTGGAGCTCTAAACATGCACTTAGAGTACATCCCACAGGGATGAGTGGGTCCTTCAGAAGTGAATCAGGAAGACAGATGACTTACACTAAAATTGGACTGAGATTTGGAAAAGGCCATGCTCAGCAAAGATTGCAAAATGTGATTATTCAGTTGTGAGGAAAGGCAGTCACGATTTAATTGTTAAAACCCTCAAGGGTGCTATTAAATAAAGAAACAATAAGAAATAACAATTTTAGGGATGATGAATCATTTTGGCAATTTTAACTAAATGAATTAAATAGATCATTACAAAACAACCAACTCCTTGTGAGAAGATGGATGAAGCCCAGGCACCTTCAGTAATTTTGTTGCAAAATGGGGAACAGGACAAAGGTATATATAGTAAAATATACACGGGAGAGTCCACCTCACCTGGAGGGCTGGGGCTGCACATAGACTAGTATATACACGGCACAGTGGCCTCACCTGGAGGGCTGGGTCCAGTGTAGGTACTTTCCCACAGGGTATATTAGCCCCCTGAGCATGACAGCAGTGAAGCCATATTTGCACCTGTCCCCTAGATATGCACCCCCATGAATTTTTTCATCAGGATCCACACCCACACCCAGGGTGTGCAGTCATGGGTCCAACCCCACCTATTCAGGGTGACAGGTGTGCCCAGGAAAGCCTCAGAACCCAGCCCTGATCCCATACATCCTTTAGAGGCACTTCCTTGGGCATTGCTTGAATTGCATTTTGCACAGTGTACTTCCTCCTTACACAGGGGAACGCCTGGAATATTGGTGATGGCTAGTTGCCTCTGTTTCCCTTTGTGTTTGTCAGCATTCTCCAGAGAAACAGAGTTAATAGGGTGTTAAGGCATTTGTAGGTGTATCTTAAGGAATTGGCTCATGGAATTATAGGCCTGGCAAGACTGATCTGTAGGGCCGCAGCCTTCCAGGTAGGGGTTGATTCTGTCTTCCAGAGTCAAGATTCTGCAGGGCAGCAGGTTGGGACCCCCGGCACAATTTCCTTTTCCTGGGGAGAGCCCACTTTGGTCTTTTTCTTTTTCTCTTAAGGCCTTCAACTGATTGCAGCAGGCCCACCCACCATATGGAGAATAATGTACTTTATTAAAACTCAACTGATTGTAGATGTTCATGCTCAATACAGGACATGGAGATGGGGGGAGGGCACTGGAACAGAGCGGGGCAAGGGAAGGTGTATCCTACAAATTCATCCTCAGACTGCGGAGAACGACCCATTGAGGGAGACTCATCACTAACTGTGTGTGTACTTACATATGAGTTACAACAGGGTGTATAGGCACATGCACTTATATATAAGTTACAACATAGTGTATTTGCATGTGTGCTTATGTATAAAGTTACAAGGGCAGCCCGGGGGACTCAGTGGTTTAGCGCCCCCTTCGGCCCAGGGTGTGATCCTGGAGACCCGGGATCGAGTTCCGCGTCGGGCTCCCTGCATGGAGCCTGCTTCTCCCTCTGCCTGTGTCTCTGCTTCTCTCTCTCTGTCTGTCTGTCTCTCTCTCTCTCTGTCTCTCATGAATAAATAAATAAAATCTTAAAAAAATAAATAAATAAAAATAAAGTCACAACAGGGTGTTAATGCATGTGTTCTTACTTAGAAGTTACAACAGGATGTATATGCATGTGTACTTATACATAAAGTTACAACAGGGTGTATATGTATGTGTGCTTATATATAAAATCACAACAGGATGTATATGCACTTGTACTTATATATAAGTTACAATGCGGTTTATATGTATGTGTGTTTATATATAAGTTACCACAGGGTGTATATGCACCTGTGCTTATATATAAAGTTACAACAAGGTATATATGCATGTGTACTTATATATAAAGTTACAACAGGGTGTATGTGCATGTGTATTTATATATAAACTTACAACAGGGTGTATGTGCGTGCATGCTTCAGTATAAAGTTACAATAAGTTGTATATGCATATGCACTTATATAGATATGTTAAAAAAAGTCAAAAAATATAGATAGAAGTTACACATTTATATATATGGTAGGTGTATATATTAGTTATGATCATACATGTAACTAATAGGGTATATATGTGTCTATTTATATATTTATATGTAAAGGTACATGTGTAACTAGAGTATGCATATATATTGCTTAAAATATTAAATATAATGAATAGGGTATATATATGTGTGTTTATATATGTACATTTATATAAATTTAAGTAATTCTTTTTTTAATTTTTTTTTAAATTTTTATTTATTTACGATAGTCACACAGAGAGAGAGAGAGAGGCAGAGACACAGGCAGAGGGAGAAACAGGCTCCATGCACCGGGAGCCCGACGTGGGATTCGATCCCGGGTCTCCAGGATCGCGCCCCGGGCCAAAGGCAGGCGCCAAACCGCTGCGCCACCCAGGGATCCCAATTTAAGTAATTCTATGTAGTATGTGTATGAGATTATAAACATCAATAAATATAACTAATAGGGTGTATATGCACGTGTATAAATTTGTTTATGTGTAAAGTCACAATAAGGTCTATATGCATGTGTATTTATATATATAAGTTGTATGTTATATGGTATGTGCATATATTAGTAATAAACATTAAATAGAACGACTACCATATGTGCATGTGTCTGCATATAAATATAAATGTAACCAATATGATGTATATACATATGTCCGTGTCTATGTACATATAAACCCCATAGGACATGTTGGTATGCGTATAATAGGAAGATGTGTGTGTATACCTCATAGATTTCTCTCTCTCTGTATCTAAAAATAATGAATTGTTACTTTTAATGAAAAGTTGCCATGCATTAACGACTGTGCTGACCTCCTTACAAAAATATCTCTCTACGTCAAAATAACGAGAATTATTACTTCCAAGGAAAAGTTAGCATGGGGGGCACCTGGACAGCTCAGTTGGTTAAGAGTCTGCCTTTGGCTCAGGTCGTGATTTCAGGGTCTTGGGATGGAGTAGGGCTCCCTCCTCACTGGGGAGCCTGCCTTTCCCTCCCCCTCTGCCTCTCCCCGTCCTCCTCGTGCTCTCTCTGTGTCAAACAAAAAATTAAGTAAAATCTTAAAAAAAAAAGTTAGCATGCATGAATGCTTGTGCTAACCCATTTATGAAAAACATCTCTGCATCTAAAAACAAGGAATTATTCCTTGTTACTGGAAGGTGAGCACTTGTAAATCCCTGTGCTGACCCCATAACAAAGAATCCTACTGGGAGGATTAGCCTACAGTTCCTTAGTTAAATTCTCCCGGCAGGCTCAGGTTTCCAGAAAAAAAAAAAAAAAAAAAAAACAGACTCTGAGAGTCTTGCCCTTAGGCCACACAACTCTGGGAAGGGGGATTTCCTTAGTCTTGTCCTTATTTTGCAAGAGAAGAGCCTGAGGCGCAGATGGGGAGGAGGGGCACGTGGCTGGAGATTTCCGGGAGCCAGCTTTCTGCTCCCCACGCGGGGGTCAGTCAACTCCCGGATGCAGCCCACAAGTCTTTTCATGAGGAGTAGAGTCTTGTTCTGGAAGGGTCTTTCTGCATCCATGAATGTCAGTCAACCTGCAGGAAGGAGCTCCTGCCCCGTGATGGAGGTGACCTCCCGGGGATGCTGCAGAAGGTGCAGAAAAGCACCCAGTTTGGGAGCTGGTTTCTTGCAGCTGACCCTGGTGGGGACCTCCCAGGCAGACCCTTTGGCAGGCAGGAAGAGAAGCATCGGGGCCTTGACCCCCCGCCTCCCCCCCCTCACAATCCTGCAGCCTGCAAGGCCTGGGGGAAGCATCTTATTTGCACCTGCAGGGAGGTGATGCATGAGATGCATCTAAAAATATATCCAAGCATTGGGCTGTAGCCGGGCATGGAGCCTACTTAAAAAAATTTTTTTTATAATAAATAAAACTATATCTAAGCAAAGAATACACATTTCCTAGCCACAGCGAGCAAGGGAACTCAGCATCTGTACTTTTCCAAGGTCAGCTACATTTTCTAGCAAAGATACAAGTATCAATAAAACAAATAAATAAACCCAGATACAAATATTCAAAGAAAAGTCACTCCGTTTTTTTTTTCTTTTTTTTTTAATTTATTTAGATGATAGACTTTATTTTTAGAGTGGTTTTCGGTTTACAGGGAACATAAGCGGGAAGTCGGAGGGTTTCCTGTACCCACCCAGCCCCACAGCTTGCACAACTGTGAACATCTGGAATTAATGGGACACATTCGTGACCATTAATGAGGCCAGGGTGATACATTATTGGGAAGAGACAGGCGCCCCTCATACGGGCAGATGCTCCGGATGCTGTAGGTTGTGTGGGTTTGGGGCCAATGTGCTGTACGGAGGTAGGTCCACTCTGACCCGTGCCCACTGAACGCCTCGATTGGAGGCGAGTGATGCAGAGGATCCGGGCAGAATTGATTGACGATTCTGGATGGTTTGATGCTAAACATTTGAAAAAAAAAAATGAATTTGCTTTCTTGGCATCTGTACAAGAATCAGTGTGTTATAAAGATACAGAGGGTGGAGGTCGTTCACGCTGCTCCGCACCCGAAGAGCCCTGCAGACGCTCCAGGGGCCATAAGCAAGGGACCCTGCGACTTACCATGAGCAAACAAGACGGTTTGTAGGGAGCCTGTGACCTATTAAGAACCTACCCTGATAGGCACCGCGCACTTAGGAGTGGGCCGTGGAGTGCGCAGCGGGTGCACAATGTGCTTTAAGGAAGCCAGACAAGAGCACCCTTAGCCCCCAGGTGGGGGTCATAGACACCAAATCCCAAAGCGCAGGCTGTGCTAGGTTGCCCCGTGTGCCCCCTGTCACTCACACCCCTTGAGCTGTCCACCGGCCGCTCCCCAAGCCCGGCACCACACCCGTGTGTCTTGGTTTCCACACACAGCCTCCCGTGTGTGTAGAAGGCACACTCTGCACACTCTGCACATCCGGAGGCGCCCGTCCTGCTCCTGCTCCTTGTCGGGTTCACTTTCCCATCCAGACGGGGACCCTAAGAGGGTCCACTTCCCTCCGGAGGCAGCTGTCAGCCTGGCCCTGGCAGGTGTGTTGGGAGCGCTGTGCTTGCTCCCTACACATCCTGACATTGTTCGTTCCTGCAGTTTCAGGGGAATGAGGGAGTTTGGGGACCCGCCCCAGGCCCCAGGACGGGCGTGTTTGGTGTATTGATTATTGGGAGCTGCAGGCACTTGAAACCAGCAGGTGCACGAGAGGATTGTTCCGTGAACCTACCTGCCTCCCGTTCCCCCCAAAAGGAACCCGATGGTGACCAATGCCCTCGTGGGGCGTCGTCACCCAGGAAGGTGGACTCTGGTCACCACAGAGGACACAGACGTGGATCTCACCCACGCAGACTGTCACCGACTGTCTTCCGCATCTGGCTCCCGGCACCGGGAGTAAGGCCTGTGAAATCTGCCCTTGCTGGGCCATGTCCTGTCAGTGTGTGTCTCGCACTGCCCTGGGCTATGCACGAGCACTCGGTGCTGCGCGAACAAATCCTACACTTGTTGAGCAGCGGGGTCCTGCCAGCTTGGAGGAGGTTGTAAACTCTGGGGGCTCTGCTCCTTCTATTCTTGGTGATATTTCTCCTGTGCACAGACACACACACACACGCATTCATACACAAATATAGATTGAGTATATTGTGTATATACAGTGTATTGTGTACATGTATCGTATGTCCTATATATTTTGCATATTGTACATATTTGTATACTGTATACTATGAATTTGTACAATATAGAAAATACTATGTATTTTCTTGACATCTGTACAAGAAGCAGTGTGTTATAAAGAAACAGACGCATCTCTATTTAATTTAGAATGCATTTATTTTTTTTAAATGCATCTCATCCATCACCTCCCTGCAGGTGCAAATAAGATGCTTCCCCCAGGCTATAGAAATACTATGTATTTTCTATATTGTACAAATATATTGTTTACTGTATATATTTAGTGTATTGTATATATAGTATATAATTTGTATATTGTATATATTATACATTGTATATACATCACATATTGTGTATATAGATTGTGTACTCTATATATTTTGTATATTGTAAGTATAGTATATTTAGTATATTATGTACATATATTGTATACTCGACATATTTTGCATGTTGTATATATTTGTATATTGTATATATATAGTATATACTTCGTATAGTGCACAAACATACTGCTTATTGTATACATTTTGCATATTGTACATATGGTATATATTTTGTATATTGTATATATAGTATTTTGTGTGTATATATTGTATATTCTATATATATTTTGCACATTGTATATGTGGCATATATTTTGTATATTGTATATATATTGTACATAATTTATATATTGTATATATTTTGTATCTTGTATATAGAGTATATATTTTGTATATTGTATATATTATACATTGTATATACATCACATATTGTGTATATAGATCGTGTACTCTAAATATTTCGTATATTGTATGTATAGTATATATATAGTATATTATGTACATATATTGTATATTCAACATATTTTGCACGTTGCATATATTTGTATATTGCATATATAGTATATATTTTGTATATTGCACAAATATATTGTTTATTGTATACATTTTGCATATGGTATGTATAGTATATATTTTGTATATTGTATATATGGTACATAATTTGTATGTTGTATATATAGTATTTTGGGTGTATATGTTGTATATTCTACATATATTTTGCACATTGTGTATGTGGCATATATTTTGTATATTGTACATATAGTACATAATTTATATATCGTATATATTTTGTATCTTGTATATAGAGTATACATTTTGTATATTATACAAATATATTGGGCAGCCCGGGTGGCTCAGCGGTTTAGCGCTGCCTTCAGCTCAGGGCCTGATCTTGGAGACCCAGGATCGAGCCCCACGTCGGGCTCCCTGCGTGGAGCCTGCTTCTCCCTCTGCCTGTGTCTCTGCCTCTCTCTCTCTCTGTGTCTCTCATGAATAAATAAAATCTTAAAAAATAAAACAAACCCAAATATATTGTTTATTGTATATATTTTGTATATTGTATGTATAGTATTCTGTGTGTATATGTTGTATATCCTATATATTTTGCACATTGTATATATGGCATATATTTTGTGTATTGTATATATAGTACATAATTTATATATCTTATATATTTTGTGTCTTGTATATAGAGTATATATTTTGTATATTATACAAATATATTGTTTGTCTATTGTATATATTTTGTATATTGTATATATAGTATATTGTGTATGTATTGTACATTCTATACATTTTGCTTATTGTATATATGATATATATTTTGTATATTGCATATACATTGTACGTATTTTGTATATTGTATATATTTTGCGTATTGTACAAATATATTGTACATTGTATATGTTTTGTATGTTGTATATGTAATATATGTATTTTGTATATTGTATAGGTATATTGTATGTGTAGTATATTGTACATATTATATATCATATATATTTTATATATATCATATATATTTTATATATATCATATATATATATCATGTATATGTTTTAGACATTGCATGTATATTGTGTCTATTGTATATATTTTGTATATTGTATAAATATATTGTATATTGTACATATTTTTGTATATATACATGTATATGCATGTGTATATACACATGTGTACATAGATAGCGTGTGTGTGTGTGATACTGCACGACCATACGGCCATATGGAATGCATAATTCAGAAAAGCTGTATCCTTTTCTGATGCTATTTTAACTGATTATACTGTTGAGCTAATAATAACTACTCTGCTAAAAGTATTGACATGTGGGAGATTGAATCCAGACACTGACTTTCAGCTCCCCCTTGCACAAATGCTTATGTTATGCTTGCGCTGTACATAGTGCGGAACGAATGACTGTGTTCTAATAAAGCTTTATAGACATGCAAATTTGAGTTTCCTGTCATCTTCACACGTTCACGAGATAGTTTAGCTTTAGATTTCCTCTGTACTCCCTGCAACCATTTCCAAATATACAAACCATCATTTCAAGGGCCCTGCAGAGACAGGCTGCAGGAGGCGCTGGGGTGGGCGTGGGTTGCTGGCCTCTGATTTCCCCAGTGTTGGGTTTGTCAGTGTGAAGTGAACTTGCAGATAAAGGGCAAATAATGTCAGAGGAGTAATGCTAAAAACAGCGTGTTTGTTGCAAGATCACTCACCTGAATGTTGGGTGGCATTTGTATTAGGGTGCCCTGCTTCTTCCCTGTTGCGGGGTGGTGTCCCCCACCTGAGTTACTGCAGTGTATCCTGACACATGTCTCTCTCTCTCTCTCTCTCTTGCTGTGTGGGCTGCATCTCAATGCTAAGAAGAGAGGTTCAATTCAGAGCAGACCCTTCTCAGCAGGAAACGCTGGTGGCTTTTGTCTACCTCGGTCCCCAGACACCAAAGAGGGATGCTTTCATTAAAATAAAAGACATGGAGGGCACCTGCGTGGCTCAGTGGTGGAGCCTCTGCTTCCGCTCAGGGCATATTCCCAGGGTCCTGGGATCAAGTCTTGCATTAGGTTCCCTGCAGGGAGCCTGCTTCTTCCTCTGCCTCTTTCTCTGTGTCTTGCATGAATAAATGAATAAAATCTTCTAAAATATATATAAAGAGGGCAGCCCAGATGGCTCAGCGGTTTAGCGCCGCCCTCGGCCCAGGGTGGGATCCTGGAGACTGTGGATCAAGTCCCACATCGGGCTCCCTGCATAGAGCCTGCTTCTCCCTCTGCCTGAGTCTCTACCTCTCTGTGTGTGTGTGTGTGTGTGTCTCATGAATAATTAAATAAAATCTTTAAAACACATATAATATCTTTATGTATTTATATATATCTTTTTATCTTTATATATATATTGATATATATATATATATATTGATAAGCTTTGCATTGAATTACATAAGGGCAACTTGTCCCATGAGCTTGAGAAAAGCAGTGTGAGGGGTGAACGGGTCAGACTCACAACCACCACAGGACGTCAGATGGGGTTTGAGCAGGAATGGTTCGAAGTGGGTAATCGACATGCACATGGACAAATGGACCTCGAGGAAGGGCATCCACGTCACGCTGAGATAGGTTTTAACAAAAGTATTCTGACCTGGAGGCAGCGGGAAGGTTCTGTTCTGCCCTTATCTGCCTGAAAGCAGGGCATACTTTCCCTTTGGGAAGGTGTCCCCACTGTCCTGTGCCAGGAAGAGCAGTGTGAGCCTTGTCAGGGCAGCTGTGGACAGGCACTTAGATGAGGTGCCCTAAAGAAACTTACCAAGAACTTGGGAAAAAAAAAAACCCTTAACAAAAAAAACTCCCTTATAGATCCTTGTCCATCTTCCATTAGCTTCCCTTATAAATCCTAGTCGATTTACCACAATTTAGCACCGCTCAGAGCCCAAGAGGGAAACAGGGTTTCCTTAAAATGGTATATACACTCGTGAATGTAGCTACTTCTTCTCTCTCTTCCTTCCTTCCTTCCTTCCTTCCTTCCTTCCTTCCTTCCTTCCCTCCTTCCCTTCCTTTCCTTCCTTCATTCCTTTTCTTTCCTTTCTCATTACCTTCCTTCCTCCCTCTCTCTTCTTTCCTTTCTCATTACCTTCCTCCCTCCCTCCCTCCCTCCCTCCCTTTCCTCCCTCCCTTCCTCCTCCCTCCCTCCCTCCCTCCCTTTCCTCCCTCCCTCCCTTCCTTCCTCCCTTCCTTCCTTCCTTCCTTCCTCCTTTCCTTTCCTTTCCTTTCCTCTTTCCTCCTTCCTTCCTCTACAAAACACATCTAACTTTTGGACCCGATGGCAAATGCATCCTTAGGCTCCAAATCAACTGGAGAAGGAGGATGCTGTTTAACAGGTCCAGAGAGCCAATACATTAATGAGGAGGGGGCTTTGAGAGTAATTCAATCGGTCCCTGATTTACAAGGGTTCAATTTACAATGGTTCGAGTCTATGCTGGTCCAAAAGCCATTGGCATTTGGTAGAAACCGCACGTGGAATTTTGAATTTGGATGTTTTCTGGGGCTAGGGACATGTGGTACTGTCTTCTCTTGCGATGTTGGACACAGAGTCACTGCTCTTAGCAGACACACAATCGTAATCTGCCCCCACACAACCACTCCACTTGTTCCTTTCAGTAGGGGATTCAGTGCATTGCATGAGATCGTCCGCACTTTCTTATCAGACAGTTTTTTTTTTTTTTTTAAGATTTTGAAACAGGCAGAGGGAGAAGCAGGCATTTATGAGGGACTCTATCCCGGGACCCCAGGATCAGGCCCTGGGCTGAAGGCGGCACTTAACTGCCGAGCCACCCGGGCTGCCCTCAGTCTTTGTGTGAGATGACATTGCCCAACTGTGGCTACCATGAGTGTTCGGAGCCCGTGTCAGTCAGGCTGGGCTAGGCTATGATGTCCAAGTTTTAAATGCATTTTCACTTAGGAATCCCATTTTCAACTTACAGTGGGTTTATTGGGACATAAGCTCATGGTAGGTGGAGGACAATGTGTATGTCAGTAAAGAATACGGTTTCAAGGATCCCATCTATTTCTTCCCAAGATCAATCCTGTGGAAATGCACCTGCGATCCTATCTCACCTGTATCTGACCAGGAAAATGAGAGTGGGAGTGCACCTGTGGAGAGGTGAATTTTAGGACATGGAGCAACAAATAGAAACCATGTGTGCATCCTTTGTCATGTGACACTGCACAGATCAGCTCATCTCTCGGGATTCCAGCCTCTTTAGCTTCAAAACAAGGTTGAACTGGATCATCTCCAACATCCATTGTGAACTTCTCTGAGTCCTACAAAAGAAGGAGCAAGACAAATTCCTCAAACCTCTTTTTATTAATTTATTTTCCTCATTTGCATTCCTTGGTTCCAATAAAACTTTTGGGAATGGGATGTGGTCATTCCACGGGTTATCCAAGGTGAATTTTTACTCCAATACCAGAAAGGATGATTCACTTTTGAGAAATGTTGGATGACTCCGTGGTCACTACCTTTTAAGAAAGGAGTAAGAGCTGGAGTGTGTTTTACAGACAAAATGCCTACTAAATGCAAGTCTTGAATGAGAAATGGCAGGTTATAAATCAAAATAAGATTACCGAGGTAGAAACAGGTGTAAATTTGAAAAGAGACAGAAAGAGGTAACCTTGAATAACGTTATAACCAATGAAACAGATCTGCTAATGGAATAATGAAATCCAGTCTGGGAACTCAAGTGACCCTTTTGAACCACTGACTCAAACTCAAGACGTTAACTTTTTTTTTTTTTTTAAGACGTTAACTTGTTAATGATCAATAATGACTTAGGTGCAAAGGGCCAGGAATTTTAAACATATGTCACGTAACATGGGCTCTTCCCCAAATCGAGCCTCTGGCCATAAATAAATAAGACACAATTCCGGCTCGGCTGCTGGCTTGGCTTGATCTGTGTTAATGAATAAAAGGAATGAGAAATATTCTAATATATTCCATATTTTATGAATTATTATCTCTTTACTCCTGTGACTTTATCTTGGCCCCAATTACCCTGTGGCCTGACCTCATTCTTGCCTTGAAATATGACAGTAGGTGTTATCTTCAATAGCTGCTAATTGCTCCATTCCAAAGTCATTATTGAGGGAAGATAGGAAAAATAGAAATAGGAATATTTCATACACCTGCCAAGTATTCATTATTGTTCTTCTTCTTCTTTTTTTAACCTATCTGCCCTCGTCTGATGGAGTAATTTTTCATGAGGTTGAAATTCGCGTTTGTCCCTCACCACATTGCCATTTCACCCAGAACATCAGTACAAGGACATCCAAAGGCTCTTGGAGAAGGGACACTTTTAAGAGGTCCATTTTGGTAGTTGTGTTGTCTGTTCCTCCTCTGTCCCTTAAACTGAGTCATGGCATGATATCTGCCTCTGCCCCCTCGCTGTTTACCCTAGCAGGTGATTCCAGCAACCGTTCCGTCCTTGGTTTGACCAATGAATGTAAGTCTTCAAGACTTTTGCACGGTAACGTGCCTGACACGTGAACACCTGGAGAAGTGGTGTGATGGTTCGTAACGAGTGTTCCCTGTGTTATAAACCTGAAGCGATTTGAATGCTTCCTGAAGCAAGAGGCAACAGGGATAGAGCCAAACTCTATAAAAAAGTAGTGCACACCCTTGGAGGCATAGACTTGACCTCAGTGGGCAGGCTGTGCCCTCCTCTGGTCAGGATTTTGCATGAACCACCGACCAGGCCTTGACAGATTGCTTCTTCTTTCTTCCATTTCACTAGACTCTTTGGATGACACATTCTGTCTTTCTGGGTGTGTTCATACCTTCCTTCAAGTCTGGCTGTGCTCTATGAGTCACTCTGTCTCCTCGCAGTGAAGATCTCTACCTCTTTCTGCTCTGATTTATTACGGTTTACATTTTCTCTCTTGCAACATTTCCTTTGCAAGTAACACATGTACTTTGCCCACAGTACAACTTCCAGAAGAACAAATAAGCATATGAATGCTCATTTGATCCTAAATGCTGACACTCCTGGTGGTTGTGGTCATCTGTTTAGGGAAGACAGTCTATCCCTTGGTGATTTCTGTGGCCATCTGTTGGAAGAATAAGCTGTGATTGATTAGTGGTGGATGTGACCATCTCTGTCCAAGGAGGACAGTCTATGACTGATGGGTGGTGGTCATGGTCACTTGTGTCCATGGAGAACAGACTACGACTGATTGGTGGTGGATGTGGATGTGATCATCTGTTCAGAGAGAAAAATCTATGACTGATAGGTCATACTCCTGATCACCTATGTCTAGGGAAAACAATCTATGACCAAGATGGTGACCTCTGATTGTCTCTCTGTGATTGTCTCTGTCCAGGGGAAACACTCAATGACCAAGATGGTGGGTTGTAATCATCTTATTCAAAGTTTTATTAAAACAGGGGTGTGGAGTGTAGGATTTTCTACATTTGTCTCTGGTCCAAGAATGCATCTCTGTCTATGAGGCTCAAGATTTCCTGGCAGAGTGGGCTCTTGGGAAAAGCTGAGTAGAGACAATGTCAAACGTGCTCTGGGGGGTCCAGTAGTCCCGCCTCCTGCAAGCTTGTGGCCCCCAAAGGACATCCTTCTGGCACCTACCTGCCCATGTGAGATGCTCACTGTGTCTGCGCTGTCAAGATGGTCTTCCTTATTCTGTGTTTTTGGATGAGGAAGCTGATACGTGGACTGTGTGGTGTTTTCTTTCATGGGTGTTCTTTGCACGCTGAGGATGGTCTCATAGTGGACTTCAGAGCAACCTTGCACACACCACCAGCTTGGGTGTGCTTGTCTCTGCTGTGGGCTGCCCTGTGAAGCCACAGACCTGGTGGTGAAGGGGATTAATGCAGAGGGGGGAAGTGCATGCCCTTTCCTGGAGGCCATGCAGAACGAGCAGGGGCATGCTCCATATGATCCCACCTTCAACAATAGAACAAGCCACTCCCTAGCCCTTACGGAGATGCAGAGGAGATGTGGAAGGAGAGGTGGCCGGTTGGAGGGGCTCCCCTGGAGAGGTAAATCGCCATCTCCTCCCCCGTGGAAGCAAACGTTCCCCTCCTATAGCCTGCATGATCTCTTGGGAATGTCTCACTCTTAAAGTCAGTGAGATCACCAGCAACAAAGCGCTGATATGGTTGCAAAGGAATTCACTTGGGCTCAGTTTGTTTAGAATGGGAGTTTCCTGCCCAGTATCTTAAAATCCCACAAGTGGGCCTGGCCCCCTGAGAGCTCCAGCGATCACACAGCTCAGAGGGCTGAGCAAGTGGTCCCAAGGGGCAGGCGGGGTGATGACAGTTGCTTTGTATACTTGGGGAGAAACAAAAGGCAATGTCGAAGGGATCGCAAAAGCCACAGAGGAGGAGGGTCGGGGAGACAGGATTACACCGAGCGGAAGGGCTTTGATGTGGGGGCAGGCTCCATTGGGTTCTGTCCGCCAGACCCTTAAGGAGGAATTAGGAAAAAACCAGTAGGTCCCCAAGGTTTCCATGGCACCGGCTGTGTTGTGATACTCTGGCTGCAATCTGCTTCCCTGTGTCCCAAGCCAGCAGGAAGGAGGAAAGATGGCTCGGGATAAAAAGGCCACAGGGTTAAAAGTGATTCCTGACATGCAGACACGGTGCTACAGAGAATGAAATTTTCACTTGAGGCATGTCCTGAGCTTGCTGCAGATGTGAGGGCCACAGACCATGTGCAACAAGCACTAGGGGCTTGTTGGGTGAGTAGGCATACCTGATATGGTGTGTAAGCAGAGGGCAGGTGTGCACAGCAAACACCGGGAATGCACGAGAGGCAGCCGTGAAATCCTTCAGCAGGTGAATGCATAAATAAACTGCAATCCACCCAGATGATGCCGTATTACTCAGTGTTAGGAATAACCGAGTGATCACACCATGAAAAGATGTGGAAGAAACTTAAATGCATGCCACTAAGTGGAAGAAGATAATCTAAAAAGGTTTCATACCCTATGATTCCAGCTCTAGGATACTCTGGAAAATGCAAAACTACAGAGATGCTAAAAAGGTTGAGGGTTGCATGGGGTTGGGGGAGGGAGGGATGAACAGATGCGGCGTGGAGGGTTTTTAGGGTAGTGATTCTACTCTGTATGACGCCATAATGATGCATACACGTCATTGTGTATTTGCCCAAACCCATACAGGTGTGCCCTCAAGGATAAACACTAGTGTACAGGGGCACCTGGGTGGCTCAGTGGTTGAGCATCTGCCTTCAGCTCAGGTAGTGATCCCGGGGTCCTGGGGTCAAGTCCCACATCGGGCTCTCCACAGGAAGCCTGCTTTTCCCTCTGCCTATGTTTCTCATGAATAAATAAATAAAATCCTAAAAAAGCCCAACTGTAATGACATTAAGTTAGGCACCTGGGTGTTGATGATGTGTGGATGGAGGTTCGTCAGGTGTTCGTCAGGTTCGTCAGTCGCAGGTTCGTCATCGCCTCTGGCGGGGATGCTGATAACAGGGGGAGGTTGTGCATGTCCTTCTGCGGACAGAGAGGGGGGACCACACACTGCAGATTCCACGGTATGGAGTGCTCAGCGAAGGCAGATCCACGGGGACAGCAGGGTGCCTGGGGCCGAGCTGGTGGGGAGGCCTTAACTCTAAGTGAACTCAGGGGGGTTGACAGGCGGGATGGAAATGTAAAATTGGTTAACAAGGGCAGAACTTGGTAAACTCACTAAAAAAAAATCATTAACTCATACACTTCAGTGAATTTTACGGTAGCTAACTGGTAGCCGCATTGTTGAGAACAGTGGAGGCAGGATGCGGGAAAGCCCGCGCTCTGCTGCCATTGATTAAACGTCCTGTAGGGATAATACAGTCATAGTGCGGAATGCTAAGCCCATTTACAGAGCCTGGGCTCTTGCGTTTTTAGGGCTGACCTCTGGAACTGGCGTTTGATTTGCAACTCAGTTAAGGAAACTCACTCATGAAGCCTGAGCCTCGACTAGAATAGACTAGAATACAAGAAGCCACTGGTTTGGAATTGCCCGACCCGGGGTTGCATATCAGGTTTGCAGCAATGGCTGTTTAACTACAGGAAACAAAAGTTACTTTTGTCCAATTGTCTAAATGACATTCATGCACCGTGCTACGGCTGCCCCAGAATATTTTCTAAAATTACTCATATAGGATGAGTTTGAAAAACATAAGATAATGCTTTTCTCTAGATGAATCTTCTCTGTGCTTTCCCCACCTCTGTGAACTTGTGGGAAGATGTCGTGTGCAACAGGATTTTGATACTGTTGAGGGAGGTGGGCTTCCGGAAAGAGTAAGATCAAATAGACTTTCAAAATTGGTTATAAAGACTCCTAACTCTGGGAAAGGAACTAGGGGTAGTGGAAGGGGAGGAGGGCGGGGGGTGGGGGTGAATGGGTGACGGGCACTGAGGGGGGCACTTGACGGGATGAGCGCTGGGTGTTATTCTGTATGTTGGCAAATTGAACACCAATAAAAAATAAATTTATTATTTAAAAAAAACACAAAATTGGTTATAAAGAAAAAAATTTGGGAAGCAAATGGTTAAATAAAAGGATGAGGGAGGGATAATCTATTTTTTTTTCTTTTCCCCTCTTGCTTTGGGGAATAAACTCTCTAAGTGGGAAAAAATTAGACATGTATGTTGGGATGAATTGAATGCCAAACAATATATTAGCAATATAGACAACATGTGTATATGTGTTTATGATAATATATATGTGTGTATACAACCTTTAAATGTATTTATATATGTAAATAAATATATATTCAGATACGTAAATGTATTTGGATATATAATATGTATTTTTATATATTTAGATAATGCATATTTACATATATATGTATAATCTTTAGATGATTCTATACATTGATGCACAACTGAGCTTTCAAAATTACTTTATTCATTTCAACAAGGTATGCAGGGGACACAAAGCAGGTTGTCCCAGATGGTAAATGAATTGATAGTAAGATGATAGATAGATAAGAAACATAGATGATATGTGGATGAGAGATAATTAGATACGTAAATAGATAGATGATGGGAGAGTATATGGGTGTAAGGTAGATAGAAGAGATAAATGATGGATGCCTGATGGATGGATAGACGATGGATAGATGGATGATGGATGGATAATGGATAGATAGATGATGGATGTATGGATGTATGGATGGATGATGGATAGGTGGATGATTGATGGATGTATAGATGATGTATGGATGATGCTTGGATGGATGATGGATGAGTGGATAGATGGATGATTGATGGATGGATGGATGGATAGATGGATGGATGGATGGATGGATGGATAGATGGATGGATGGATGGATGATGGATAGATAGATGATGGATGTATGGATGATGGATGGATGATGGTTGGATGGATGATGGATGAATGGATGGATGGATGGATGGATGATGGATGGATAGATGGATGATGGATGGATGGATGATGGATAGATAGATGATGGATATATGGATGGATGGATGGATGGAGAGATAGATCAATAGATCAGCTGCTTGATAGACAGAGAAAGAGATTGAGAGAGAGATAATCTATTAAAAATATCCCAAGTTAAAATTTTAATATGGTTCCTTATTAGGATATGAAATATTTTCTGTATCCTCCTGCCATTGTCGAGACATGTCTTCAATTCTCGTATGTTCAGTCAGTTAAGGAAAAATATTTGGTCTGTAGGATTAGCTGCCTTGAGACGGAGGAGAGAGGTCTTTGGCTCGTGCCACACTGTGTACATTCACCATCCTTGCTCACCCTCAAGTGTCTTCCACATGGAATTGCAGTCTGGAATGAACGGTCTACACAACTCACATAACACTTTGTCCCGAAAGCAAGTGGAGCATGATGGGCTCTGACCTCTATCCAAATCTTGTGGCGCCCTCCGCACCTCCCTGGTGGAGACTCTGCTTTCCAACAAGGACTGGGTGCATTTGAACTTGAGCCCGTGTGTTTCTAGCGCCAGGGAGATTTGCATCTACATTCAATCGCTGCTCACTCCCTGCAAGAGGAAGATCACCGTCTCCACCTGAGCGGGGCAGGCATGTTGTTGAGCGCAAGGAAAACACATTCCCTGGTCTGACCCTGCCCTCGTCACGGACCCTGGTCACAGAAGATAAAACTACATAATCACGTAAAGGGTGTATCAGAAACCAACGGAGTTTGATTTCTGTCTCTATCAACACTGGGTTTGTGACCTACGTTAAGTCATTTTGGCTCTTGGAGCTTTGATATCTTCTCAGGTCAAGATGGAAACACCTGTCTCATGACCAGCCATGTCCACCCAGACGGGTTAAGTGACAAAATCCCCCAAATGCCAACGTGTAAGCCAGCAAAGGTTCATTTCCCTCATGCCCCCCAGTGCCCATGGAGTATCTCCAGGGGTTCTTGCTCACAGGAGTCACTTCCAGTTGCATCTGATAGAACGTTTCCTTCTTCGTCCTTGGCAGACCCCTCACCAAAAGGGAAAAGAAGCTCCCGGCTGCCTCACACCAGTGCTTATGAGCTTCATGCTCCTGGCTCACAGCAGGCGGATCAGAATTTGCAGCAGGGCCCCCTCTCAGCTACAGGGGGACTCACGCCGTGTGCCTGGAAGCCCAGAGCCGAAAACATTCAGTGCTCGGAAAACATGGCGCCCACAGAACTGTTAGAAGTGCCTTTGTGGTCATCCTTTTTATAGTTGTTTCCCCCACGGGAGAAAGGAGAACAGGAAACACAAAACAGACAATGTGAAATGCCAGTGGCTGGCATTTCCCCCCCTCTGTATTTAGATAATCATTCGTGGCTATTTGAGTAAACTCCCTCTTTTGGGGACTATCCTACAGATCCATACTTCAGACCTCTTGCTTATCTTTGGGGTTCATATCAATTTTCGATCAAAATTTAAAATACATATATGGAGGAAGGAGCCATAACCACATGCCCAAGGCTGTTTTTATAGGGGCCCTAGCCTTGCAATGGCCAAAAAAAAAAAAAAAAAAAAAAAAAAAGAAGAAGAAAAAAAGGTCAATGCAAAAACTTACACTTATGTTTGGGTCGATTGAAACCAGATGCCCATGTGGATCCCTCTAGAGAGTTTCATTTTGTTTTGTTTTCAGAGGACAAGAGCACGGGATTCAAAATTCCACCTCTTTTGTATTAACGCAGGGACTCGGGGTGACAAGGTAGCCCGAGTGGGTGGTTGCCCCTTCTGTTTGAACCTCCCAGATTCAGCCGATGCAGAGAGCCTTCCATCTCCATGCAGCAGCTCACATGCACACTGCACGTGTTTTGTTTTGTTTTTTTTTCCACCCCCCAGAGCTCTGAACTCAACAAGGACGCTTCCATTGGATCAATTATTTGTGGGGATTTTACTGGTGGTTGATGGCTCGGGGGAGCATTTCAGAGCAAAGTAACAAAACCGGCCAGAAAAGTTTTTTTTTTTTTTTTCCTCCCACAAATACTTTTTAAACAAAAAAGTCTGTTCGCTTTCTGTAAAATAAGCATGGATGTGGCTTCAAAGCTGAAAGATGGTCAGTTGGCCGTGAATAGATGCCTAAGAAATCCCGCTGTTCGTCCATTCAGAGGGCGAAGGAGACATCTCAGATTTCCTCGCCTGGGTACCATCTTGTCCTCCCAGGAGGCTGAGGGGTTTGTCCTCCCGAAGGTCAACTCTTCGTAGACCGCACCGTCATTAACCAGTAGCCTCGTTCTGTGGGCATAACCCGTGTTGTCTGTATTCAAGCGAACAATACAGTCAGTGACTCAGCCTTCTGAGCAAAATTGCATAAGACCCAAAGACGAGCCATTATGCATTTTTAAAAATTACCTAAGAATCACTCCTGGGTATCATTAGGAGCCAAACCAATGGATCAAACTCAAAGTGATGCATTAGATTTCTGTAAATATTGGCTTTTGGTTGATTTTTTTTTTTAAAGGCAAGAGGTGAATGGGATACCTTTATAAATGGCGTTCATAATTAAACATGACTGTTCAGAGTGCATTAGGTTGTGGTTGGGGGAAAAAAAACTTGGCTTTCTCGTAGTTTATTAAATAAAAAGAACCACAAATAAGTAAACACATATTCTCAAAGAGAGTTCCCTTTGGCAGAGAGATTTCCATGTGGTTGCTATTTGCCAACTGAAAAGCCCGGTAGGCTGTAAGAATTTACTGGAAAGGGTACTAGAGGACAGATATTCTGCTGTGTTCTTTTTTTAGAATTCTTTTGGGGAATTAATTATTCAAACTCAGGACTATTGCCAGGTACTTCACAGTAACTGAGAAATTGTTGTTTCTGCAAAGGAAGGAGAGCCTGCCTGCACGGTGTTGGCCATGTCATGGGGTGAGGCTTACAGCACAGGTGCCCTTGTACCGATCCATGAACAAGGGTGGTATCCACTTGGCCACTGAAAATATGGGGTCGGCCCTCCCTATAGAGGCCACCTGACAGCAGGACGTTCTCTTCTTTTGCCTGGAGTGCCTTCCTTCCACTCTTCCTCCTCCTCTCGTTTCCATGAAAATGGTCAATGGAAGGAGATGGGGGTACTGTGTGCATATGGGGTCTTTTCGTGGTGCCCCTTTGGTTGGGGGGGGAACTGCAGGGATCTCATTATGGTCTATGTCCTGCTGTGAAGTGTCTCTGTGGTGGGTTCCTGTCACAGATCATGTGCAAGGACGTCACACACTCCCAAGTAAATCTCAGCATACAAACTATACATTTGCACACACAACGTAGACACATGGCATTGGTCTGTCCGAAGTTTCTGAGCAGAAGACTCGGTTGGCAAAATTCTAACACACCGCCTGCCGAAACAGGCTAATTTCCCCCACATTCTTAAATTGCGAGGACTTACAAGTGGCCATCTGCTTAGTTCTGCTGTTCCCCGTGGTTTTTCATTTACATGACCCTCCTGGAAGCTTTCTGGGGAACATGGCGGCCGTTGGTGGTTTCTCTGGATTCATTCGTGAAGCTCCCAGAGAGATTTTTTATTTCCAAGACTCCTAATGGGAGATGCATGCTTCCCCACTGTCTGATCTTATCTCTGCAAACTTGGCTCCCAAAGTAGCGTCCCTTCCTGGGTTGGTGTGACTCAACCAACTCCCGTGGACTGCACACTAGACACTGGCTTTCTGCAGGAAGTGAACCCCAGACAATGGTCCTGGTGGTATCCATGTTCACGGTATCTGTAAGTGGCCATGGAAAGTGGAAATTAATGTGGTCGTTTCAATGCCAGCTCACCCTGGTTTTCTGTGCAGTTGGACCCAACTGAAGCCTTTCTTAAGTACTCAGTGTATTAATCCAATTACAGGTTCCTTGTGTCCAAGCCCAGTGACGGTCCTGAGGCCATCCAGGGGAAAGGTATGTCAGTTTCCGGGCACTGTAGGTATTGATCGAGCCTTCAGGGTAGGCATGAAAATAGCCTCCTTCAGAACAAGGGAACTTCTCTCTACCAAAAATTATGATAGGGCAGCCTGGGTGGCTCAGCGGTTTAGGGCCACCTGCAGCCCAGGGCATGATCCTGGAGACCCGCAATCGCATCCCACGTCGGGCTTCCTTCATGGAGCCTGTTTCTCCCTCTGCCTGTGTCTCTGCCTCTCTCTCTCTCGTGTGTGTCTCATGAATAAATAAATAAAATCTTTAAAAAAAATATGATAGTTTGCTCATCATGGATTTTGAGGGGCATTTGTCTTATTATAATATTGCATGAAATTGGATTTTTGGATGCCACGGCTGACTTAATGTTATATATATGCATGAACATATAAACATATGTGTATATATAATTTTATACATGTATAATTATATATAGAATTGCATATTATATATTATATAGCTTCCCTGGTTGTATATTATATGTGTCTAGGTATATGTGTATACATATACACATGTATTTGCACATATACACACATGCCCATATGCATATATAATTTTGAATATATAGACTTTAATGTGTATGACATATAATATACATTATATTAACCACAGTTTGCTAATTGTATCAAAATATTTGACATATATGGGTAGATATATATTTATATATAATATTTAAACAGGTGCATAATATACAGATGTGCACACGTATACACATGTATAATGCATACATATATAATGTAATATCTATGCATGTACACGGATATAATTTTAACTAGTTATATATATACACATATATGCATATATGTTCATGATTATTATGTGTATAAACTTGTATTCATATAAAAACATATTTTATTTTATTTTATTTTTTAAAAATATTTTATTTATTTATTCATAGACACAGAGAGAGAGAGGCAGAGACACAGGGAGAGGGAGAAGCAGGCTCCACGCAGGGAGCCCGATGTGGGACTTGATCCCCGGTCTCCAGGATCACACCCCAGGCTGCAGGCGGCGCCAAACCGCTGCGCCACCAGGGCTGCCCAAAAACATATATTTTAAATGAGCTAAAACTTACTATATACATATGTGTATATATAAATATAACATATGAACCTATACATGCGATTGTAACACATGTACATACATATGTATTATTTTTTTTATTTTTCTAACTGAGCGTGGTGGCCAGGGCTCAGCTAGGATAAAGTGGGAGACGCAACCATGTTGGCACAAAGCTTCAGGTGGTATAAATGAGTAAATCCAACAGCCGAAGCACATGATTTTTAATTGCACACACATATACACACAGTGCTCGGGGATCAGAAGTCTTTTCCCATAAAGTGCACAAGCCCTGTGTGCCGTGAGCCCTGCTTTGTCAGTTAGGACCCTCACCTGTTTAACGAGAGGCCTGACCTCTGCCCTCACTCTGGTGAGGTGACCTCTACACCTGTGCAAAGTCCTGCCTGATAGGAGTATCTTTTTTCTGGCTGGGGACTTGGACCACTGGATCTTTAAATGTGATTTTGGGTGGGGGGACTGGCTGGCTGGTCATAGCAGACAGTTTTCGGGTGGCGGCTGTGCACGCTAGATGCAGCGATGTTGCGTGGGGGCTTTGGCTTGTGCGGCAGCAGCTCAGGCCTCAGAAAGGGCTGGAGACTGAGGTCCACCACTCAAGTGGTTGACCGTGGAGTCACCCGGTAGAGACATGGGTGGAGGGGAGCTTCTCTGGTTGGCTGTGCTTCATGCACCTGGTCACACGTCATTGCTGGGGAGCTCCTACTATCCCCGCTCCACGTGGACGGGTCCACAGGAGCTCTGCCTTTGGGACTTTCCCAGACCCAGGTCCATGCTCCTCTTCCTGGGGCTGATTTTAATCTGCCTCTTTTGTCCTGTGCTCGAGGTATATGCACTGAAACCACGAGTACGACAGCTGTCAGGGAGTCCTGGGGTCCCTCTAGTGAATTACCAAGACTGAGGGTGACCTCAGGAGCCTCCCAACCTGCAGCTGGTGTCAGAAGTGAGGGGGATCTACCAGAAATGGTTCCCTCTGATGGCACGTTGGGTCCCTCTTACACCCAGCCTGTCTTAGAACCAATGGATCGTAGCTCTTGGAGGCGGCTTACCACCTTGGGGTTCGTCACAGCAAAACCTGTTCTATTTTTGTTCGTGTGTGTGTGTGTGTGTGTGTGTGTGTGTGTGTATGAGAGAGACACACGGGTTGGCTCTGTCTAATGAGGTTCTAATAAAAACATTTCGGGATTCCTGGAATTCAACACTATGAGCAGAAACCTTGAAGCGCACGGCCACGCAGAACTGGCCTTTGCTTTTCATATTTTTCTGCTGATTTATCTCCTTTGCTTACTGGCATCCGCACATCTGTTTGCATTTAAGTCTAGCGGAAGGAACCTTGGGGAGGCTTCAATTTACTTTTCGTGGAGGGATTGGGAAATGCATGACTGCCACCCCCACCTCACCCGCCCCCACCTGATCCCGGTTCATGATAAGGAGCATCTGCGTTTCCCACACCAGCGACAGCGATGACGTCCAGCAGAGAGCAGATTTCCTTCCAAACAGACCTCACCTCACGGCCGGCCTGCCTGCGGCTTTTAGGAAGGCAAGTGATAAACTTCCGAAATGCGTTTCTGTGGAGTATGATACACATGATTTGCAACCGTTGGACCGTTTGAGAACAAACAGGACTTTTTTTTTTTTTTTTTTTTTTTTTAACGCAAACGTGATCAATGTCAGAGCCTGCAAGACGAGACCTGTCTTGTCTCTATGGAGTTGTCTGCTTTGCACTGGGTGCGATTGCAAGTGGCTTATCAGGGTAGGGCTGTGGCTCTGGCTTTCCAAGGTGAATATCAGGTGGTTATGTAGAGAAGGTTGACAGATGTGCGATTCTGGTAGGTGACACCGCGAAGGTCATCATCCCGTGAGCTGGTGGGGCCTGTGGGGGCCTGGCGACCACCATGAGGGTGGGTCCTGTGCATTGAAGTCCCGTCTCCGATTTCAAGCACTGGCTTCTCTCAGGCAGACCTTTGCCCACCTGCCGTACATTGCAACCATGACACGTTGGCAACATGGATCCTTCTTCCATTTGCAGAGCTGGGAGATGCCCATGCATCCACGTCAATAGCACCATTTTTATGAAACCAGGCAAATTCTCTAGAGGTGTGTGGTGAGTGAGTGACAAGTTGTGTTTGTGGCACAATGATAATGCTTCAGAAGGGCCAGTGTGGACTCGGCACCATCTCTACGCTGAGCAAACAGTGTCTTTTACAACTAAGACTTGGGACCCAACGGGCTGCAGCCGGCTTGCCCTGCAGGAACCAGCTGGGTGAAGCCAGACAAATCCCAAGCCCCTGTATGGAGACAGTCTTGGGGGGGGGGTGTCCCAGAACCGAGATGATGCGAGCGTTTCTGTGACTTTGAAACTATTTCACACGACAAAAAAAATAACATTCTTCTCTTTGCTTTCAGGGAGGTGGTGGACACGTTTCCAAGAAAGCATGTATCTTGTATTTTTATTTTATTCGTTTATTGGCTTCTGAGTTCTCTCTGCAAGAAAGATGTCTTTTGAGATTCTCAACTTATAAAAATATATTATGGCCGAAAAGGCGCCCTTGGGGATGTTTGCAGCTGTATTACTAGATGATGAATTTACTACACTTTCTGTAATTCTTCCAGTCTCAACTCGAGTAACCAAACACAGAGGTTCGTCGAGAATAAATCGGCGCACAGACGCTGAGCTAGCTAAGACTGCTGTAAGACTACTTTTTCTTAAAAAAAGAAGAAAAAGGACTGCTTTTTCTTTGGCCTCAAGAGGTTAGGAGGTATGTGTTGACCTAAGCAAGTGCCCTTTGTCACTGATGCAGCGTTTGGCTGTGCAAAATGGACCATGTGCCTTTCGATGAAGAAACTTAAAGGAGGATTTCATGCTTCACCATGCCCATCAAGGGCTAATACTTCTTTGGAGTAGATTTCATCTGCCACAAATACAATAGCATTTTAATGCAAGTGGAAGAAATGAGGAGAGTAATACAGTCCGTCTTCCAAAACAATAAGCATGGTTTAAAGGAAAACCCAGCGCAACTGATTTCATGAGTCTTATGACCTTTCACAAGCCTTCCTGAATGTTTAAATCCTTATCAGGTTATTGGGGCAGCTGGCAGGTGATGGCCTGCAGGTCACATCACACTTCCTGCCTGCTCTTGTCCGACCGTGAGCCAAGCGTGGTTTCTACATTTTCAAATACTTCAGAAAGTTCAAAGGATGGATAATATCTTGTGACACAGTGTTTGATGGGCACACGGCCACACTAATTCACTTACGGATCATCTGCGGCTGCTTTCTCGAGGTGATGGCATAGCTGACCTGTTGCAGAAGCACAAATGGCCCACAAGGCTGCAAATATTTACTATCTGGCCCCAGAAGGTTTGGTGTTCCCTAGTTTAGAAAGGTAGCTGGGCAAGCTGTGGTTTTGGAATTCTGCACACTGGAGAACAAAGAGATGCAGGCAGGATGTCAGCCGTGCACTCAGGGTTTTGGCAAATAACATGAGGAGAAAGGACAGGAAAACATGCATGCATGACACATGAGAGATCCAGAGAGGAGAACAGTCATATGGATGCCAGTGCTCAGAAAACCTAAAGGAAGGTATGCAACAGGGAGTGGGATCTTCAGGGATTAGTAGGGACAAGTCTTGGGAAAGAAGGTATGTCAGTACTTTGGTGGATCCTTCAATGCAGATGGTGATCCTTGGGTCACCAGGGATGTCAAAAAGCAATGGCTCTTTGGATTGGACTCAACCTCCCAAATCGACTGCTTTACCCCCCTCACCATGCTGTATTCTCAGGATCAGAGCAACCCCTCTTGTGAAACCCATGGCCCATTTTCAGCCCCATATCTGCAAATGGTGGGTCCATGGTGATTCCTGACTCAATGCACAGTGATGGGAAAAGACACACAGGACAAGTGTGTATTGCTCTGCATGGAATCTACCCTGTACGTTTTGATTTTCCACCTTTGGAGGAAATCCCATGAAACACATGAGAAGCCAGTCAGCTTCCTGGAAAGTTATTTCATGCCATTTCCTATTGGGTGTTAGATCATAAACGAGTTAACTTTGGTCACAAAGCACAATGAGGAATCCAGTAAGATTGAAGAGGAAAAATTGTAGATTGTCATTTTTGTGAAACCACAGTTCTTGTAGGGTTTTAATGTCTTTTGAATATGCCTCGTTTCTCCCTCTGCAGTTTAAAAGTGCCTTTTTTGTTTGAGGGCCAATATTTGTTCTCTAAGGTACTGAGCGATTCCATAAAAGACATTATGGAATTAAGCTATTGGTTATAAATGTATGTCCACTGGTCACAAGGCTCCACTCTGGAATACTGTTAAGTGCTCTAAAATCTTGTATTTGATGTCATTTCACCTGTATTATGTTGTGTAAGTGGAATATGCTGAAATTAGGAAGGAGAGAGGGAAGGTAGGAAGCAGGAAGGAAGGAAAGAAGGATGGAAGGATGGTTGGGAGGAAGGAAGAAGGAAAGGAGAAAAGGAAGAAGGGAAGGGAGGAAGGGAGGAGGGAGGGAAGGACAGGGGGTCAGAGGAGGGTAAATGCAGAAAAGGGAAACACATCAGAATGCAATAAATATAATTGACAATATGCTTGTGCTACACACACATGTTCATTGCAGCCCTATTCCTATTCATGATGACCAATAGGTGGCTGCATCCTGAGTGTCCATGAATGGATGGGTGGATGGATGGATGGATGGATGGATGAACAGATATATGGATAAATGGATAGATAATATGGATGATTGGATGGATAGATGGATAGATGAATGGATGGATAGATGATGGATAGATGGATGGATGGATGGATGGTTGGATGGATGGATGGATAAACAGCATGTGGTTCATGCACACACTAGAATATGATACAGCCTTTAAAAGGAAGGACATTCTGCACCTACTATGACATGAGTGGACCTTGAGGACATGGTGCTCAGGGACATAAGTCAGATACTTCAAGGACAAATCCTATGTGATTCCACCTATACGGAGTCCCTAGAAGAGTGACATCCATAGAGACAGAGAGTAGATGGTGGTACCAGAGACTCTGGGATGGGGATGGGGAGTTAGTTGTTCATGGGGTCCGAGCTTCAGTTTGGAGAGATGGACAGTTTTGGAGATGATAGTGGGGATGGTCACACAACAGTGTGAATGCGCTCAATGCCACAGAGCTCTGCACTTAAGGCTACAATGGCACATTTTATGCTCCTGGTATTTTACCATAATCTTAAATTTTTTTTAAATAATGCTTGTGCTTTGTTATGGAGTCAACATTCATTCTTGAGAGAGTCTTCAAGATGGGAATAAAAACCATCAGCTTGGGTTTTGGAGTAAAGAAGCAGAAGGTTAATTTTGTTTATTTCTGAACAGCTGGGCCACTTGGCCTGTCCCTCATGTTTGCAGAGCATTTGGCTGCTTAATGTACTTCTGGCAAAACCTCCAAGAACTGTTTGTAAACAGAGCAAAAAGCTGCGTGTGGAAGGGCTATGTCACAGGAGTGAGGACAGTGGAAGACAAGGGTCCATGACGAATTCGGGTCACCCCAGAGGACATGCTGGGTCAAGAAGGCACATGAGCTCCGGCCTGTGCTGTGATGGGCCATAGCCTGTGCCTCACAAGGAATGCCCCTTATTTGGGCAGTTGTAGGGGTATGGAGCTGGTGCCTCATGCCAGGGGGCGTGGAACGTCCAGTTTGATAAGTTCTGACCTGCTTGCAGAGTACTTTGATGCATCCTACACTCCACAGAGGGATAAAACCCCATAGGATGGCCAAACGAGCTGGAGTCTGCTGGGGCTTCTAATCCACCTGGAAAAATACATTCCCAGATGTCAACAGATGGGCTAATCCTGTGAGAGACATGGATCCTGCAGGGAAGCCACTTGTTCGTATCCTGGAGAGGGTTGGGAGAGGGAGCGATTCTCCAAAGCAAGAGCAGGCTGAAGTGAGAAGGGAAGGATGGAAATGGAGCATGGATGTTCCCTTAGGTAACTGCTGGCCTTGAGAGGTAATGTCAGCGCAGGAGCTGAATTGTAGCACAAAGATGGTGGACGTTCTAAGGAACGACACAGCAGAGAGATGAATTTGTATGATGCAGAACAAGGTACAGGTGTAGATAGGATGAGAGCAGCCATGAGAAGTTTGGGGTGCTGGTGTGTCACTCGAGTGGCTGTGCCTTCACCCATGGGACCCCTGGAAGGTCTGGAGGAGGTTTTGTTTGTCACACCTGGAGGGGGTGCTGCTGGAATGTGGTGGGTGGAGACCAGAGATGCTGCTCAACACCCCATGGTGCATAGGATGCCCCACATCAGAGAGTCATCCAGCCTCAGATGTCCATAGCACTAAGGCTGAGAAACTCTGGGTGAGATCCAACAGATACAAACCCACCTTAATAAAATGTTTCCAAAAATAGAGGAAAGACGCAATGACTGGAGAAGATACAGACAAATTGTGTGCAGGCACGTGTGTGTATAATAATGTATCAATATTGTATACATAAACATAAAGACAATACATAAAACAAATACAGTAAATATACAATATAAAATAGGATGTGTCAAGGGGTGTCCGGGTGGCTTAGTGGTTGAGCACCTGCTTTTGGCTCAGGTCATGATCCCGGGGTCCTGGAATGGAGTCCCACATTGAGCTCCCTGCATGGAGCCTGCTTCTCCCTCTGCCTGTGTCTCTGCCTCTCTCTCTCTGTCTCTCACGAATAAATAAATAAATAAAATGTTAAGAAAAAAACAAGAGAACGTATCAAATGTATACTTATAAACACATACATAATTTCTTTGGTTACATATATATCCTCTATGTATATATGTATGCAGATATAATAAAATATGTAAATGTTATATATAATGTAAATAAAATATTTGTATATAAAACATAGAAATGTTATATTTAATGCAAATAAAATATGTATACATAAAAACACGTGACTATTATATGTACTACAAATAAAATATGTATATATAGATGTTATATATAATGCAGACAAAATATGTATATATAAAAATATGTAAACGTTAATATATAATGCAAAGAAAACATGTATATATAAACATGAGTGCATATTATGTGTGCTATGAATAAAATATGCATATATAAATGTTATATATAATGCAAGTAAAATATGTATATATAAAAATACATAAATGTTATATATAATGCAAATAAAATATGTATATACAAAAATACATAAATGCTATATATAATACAAATAAAATATGTATATATAAAAATACATAAATGCTATATATAATACAAATAAAATCTGTTTATATAAAAATACATAAATGCTATATATAATGCAAGTAAAATATGTAAATGTAAAATATATGAATGCTCTATATAATGCAAGTAAAATAGGTAGATGTAAAATTTATGAATGCTATATATAATGCAAATTAAATATGCTTATATAATAAAATATATGTTATATAACATAAAATATATACATGTAATAGCGTGTATAATGTATGAATATACATATATATTTGTCAGGGTAAAAATAATAATCCACTTACATTTTCAAATTGAAAGGTGTGACCAGTAAGAAAAAAAATAAGTACAACAAAGATGGCCATGGCAGATTGCCAAAAAAGGCCATGGTTCTTGTGAGTCAACCCATCAAGAGGTGGTTTATGTCCTCACCACTGAATGGCAGCTGCCTCGTGACTCACTGTGACCGTTCAATTCAGGGAAAATGAGGTCGTGCAGACTCCAGCTCTTGTTGCAAGAGACTTCTGGTTTCCTTTCTAACACCCCATAAAGAAGTACAAGGCAGCCCGCCATGGCATGAGACAGAAAGAGCCTCTTGTCCCCCACTGCCCAAGCCAACAGCGAGCCACTCTCCATAAGCAGAGCTGCCTGGTTGACCAGGAGGTGAGCGCAGGTGCACGAGTGACCCTGGCTGACCACATCGTCAACCCACACAACGGTGAGCTCAATGGTGATTGTTGCCCGAAGCCACTAAAATTTAGGGTGATTTGTTACACAGCGAGAAATAGCTGATGCATTGGCACCAATGCAGACCCAAATCCTCAAAGAATAAAGAGAAAGTGAAGTTACCGTGGGTGAAACAACTGTCAGACACCATTAAATGAAATACCTCATCAACAGTGTTGGACGCAAAGAGACCATGGAGCAAAGCTTTCCACTTTCTGTGAGAACATCTTTTTATCCACCACCCACCCCAGAGAATTTCAAGCCTGGCCAAACCTGTGAGTCAACGAGTGAGGTGGTTGTGGAAAGCATCCCCGAGTTGACATTCTAGACCTCCTTTCTGCAAACAAAACAAAGCAAAACAAAACAAAATTCGATGTATTCCAGACCAAGAAGGAAGAAACCGTGGGACCCAAGGAGCAGTGGGATTAATCCACGGGGATCACAGTGCACAGGATGTAAGGGCTCCCAGGAAAATGTCGGGAAGACAGCGTACGGTGGGGTGTAGAAGTTGGATCCAGAAGATCCTATAGGGGGGTAAAGGATGTTGCCTCTTCAACAAAAGGAAAATCATTAGAAACAAAACAAAACAAAACAAAACAAAACAAAAAACCTACTTGCTGATCAAATTAGGTCTTAATGTGAAGCAAATGGAAATGTGCAAGGACTTTTTTTTTTAATGGCTTTTAACTTTTTTTTTTTTAATGGCTAATGAAATGTAAGAAACAATAGTCTCGGGAAAAACAAAACAAAGACCATTTTTCATTGTTCACAGCAATTCCCAAGGGACAACAACAAGTAAAACCCACTGTGAATTCATCAAAATCCTTCGAATTAATAATATTTCAACTAAAATAATTTCCTCACATCAGGTGTAATTTTGTTTTCCTCTTAAAATGGTTTTCTACTTCACTGGATATAATATTTTTTTCAAGGAGATTATGCCAAGACTGGTTTAACCTTCAAATGGATTATCTTTCATTTTAATTTCAATCCAATGTTTTTTTGGGTGTGTATCTAGATATCACATTAGCCTTATAATTGTTTTATCCAAGAAATAACTACATTTTGCTCTTTGGGAAGTTGAGTTTGTAAGACATATTTTACAGTTTTTAAAAAATTGAATATCTTCAGATCCTTTTACTTTTTTTAGTTAGCAGAATTGTTTACAAAATAATACCTTCCTTTGTGATGTACGGTATTCAGTTCAGGTGTCTTTCTTTCCATTAAGTGAGAGAAACTTGGTGTTTTTAAAAATATTTTATTTATTTATTCATGAGAAACACACAGAGAGAGAGAGAGAGAGAGAGAGAGGCAGAGACACAGGCAGAGGGAGAAGCAGGCTCCATGCAGGGAGCCCGACGTGGGACTCGATCCCGGGACTCCAGGATCAGGCCCTGGGCTGAAGGCAGCACTAAACCGCTGAGCCACCGGGCTGCCCAGGAACTGGTTTTAAAGTGAAAACATTAGGTGTCATTATCTCTGGGGGATGCAATCAGGGACAATTTAAATTTTCCTCTGACACTTTCCAATTTCCTAAACTTTGTCTCTTATTCTATTATGTTCTAACTAGAAAGTAAGAATGACCAACACTGCCAATGTTTACACGGTCTTAGAAGGGGTAACCTGTATTTATCTTTGGTTTCCATTTAGTAGAAACTATTGCTTGGGCCTCCATCCCCTTCCCAAAGTCCTAGGTCTACACAAAGAAGGATTGTGTTTTAGAGAATTGGGAGCCCCTCCTTCAGTTTTAGCAGAAACTAATGGAAAACAATCACCCGGACATGTTCACACGATGAGAAAATATGTCCGAGCACGTAACCAGAAGCTCTTGGCATGGAACCATAAGGTCTTCCCTCCTCCAAAATGTTGGCTTTGTCTACAGGCTGGCTTTCCTCATGGTCTTGAGATGTAGACTAGATCATCTCAATGACGCGCGCTAATGTCCAGAGAGGGCAGCACAAAGGGGGATGGGGGTCTTCTCATTCTGCGTAGCTTTTCAGGTAAAATGGAATTTGTAGTAGCTCCCTGGATGATTTAATTTAATTTAAATTCATGATTTAATTTAATTCATGTCTCTACAAAAGTTGTGTTGTAGGCCTATGCTAAACCCATATAGGATGTGGAAAATGCAACCAGCCATGGTTAGCTTGGTACAACCGGCATTTCCCCAAAATCCTTGCTTGGAATGTACAACCTCACGAAGGAGGAATGTAATCCCACCAAAACATGGACTCTGCCAGCAACAAATAAGTGAAGAGAGGATGGAGATTGGCATAAAGCGGTTACTAAGAGTCTGCTGAATTAATATAATACCTGTGCCCCGAAAACTATTCTCCTCTGCAATCACTGTACTCAAGAGCTGTGAGTACCAGGATACTTTTCTATGAAGCATCTACTTGACAGTGAAATATAAAATTAAGTTGTTTCTTCTTTTTTCTATTTTTATTTCTTTTTTTTTTTTTTTTTGCTTCTCTCTCTAGAAATTTTTGACATATTTCAATTTCCTTTGTTGCATAACTTGTTAAAATTAGCCAGGACCGGGATGTCTGGGTGGCTCAACAATTGAGTATCTGCCTTCGGCCCAGGGCATGATCCTGGGATCCCGGGATTGGGTCTCCCATTGGGCTCCCTGCATGGAGCCTACATCTGCCTCTGCCTATGTTTCTGCCTCTCTCTCTGTGTCTCCCATGAATAAATAAATAAAATCTTAAAAAAAAATAGCTGGAACATCTGTAAGGACACATGCATTGGCTAATTTCAAACCAGTGTGCTTCCAATGTCATGGAAAATCTCGTTCATGCTAGCTTGAATGACTGTGGTCCACATGTAGAGGGAACGTTCGCGCCATCATTTTCCCGGGTTATATTCTCAAAGTGCTTGGATGTGGTGATCCATTTGGTTTCACTGGCGGTGCCTATCCTTTGTGAGAACAGAAGTTGGGGGAACCCGCCCGGCTATGAGGTCAAGAAGGCAGGACACCCTCATTTCCTGTTTATGAAGCATTGTCTTCTTACGATACCACTGGGCTTTCCATATTGGCTCCTCAGTGTTCACATACTTGCATAGAGCATAGAGAATCTCTACCTTTTTTTTTTAAATCAGTATTATCTTTGGATAAGAATGGCAGATAGCTCATCTTGTCCAAGTTTGAAAGAAAAGGATTTTTCTATATGACTACGAAAATCCCTGTTGAGAGAGAGGAATGGTGTAATCATACACAGTAAACCATCTGCAAAATTTTACAGGATCAGAAACCTTCCAAGGAACGCTACTTTGTTTGAGTGTCTATGGTTGAGATTAAATGACACAATTATTTGGATATTTCAGGTATGAAAATTGGATTCCGTTGTTGCTGGTAAAATTGGTCTGTGTATATTATATAATTTTAGTAGCTACATATTGAAATCTGCATTACACTTTTTAATCTCTGGCCACATTGATATGTGCTAGCGATCTGCCATAAAGACACAATCTGAATGTTTTGAGAGATTCCTTGTAGCATCTTAATTCTCTGAGGCTGTGAGTTGTGTTTTATAAATCTCTCAACTTAATTAGATTTCATATTACTTAAGTACTTCTAGGTTAATTGATTACCTAGCATTTCCCCCACAGATTAAGCTTCAGATCAATACTCGATATTATTACTCAATACAGTGTGATAAGTAATACCTGCATCCTTGTACCCTATGAATGTTTTAAGTGCTCCCTGTTACCTTTAATCTTTGTTCTTTCTTCTGTCTCACTGTTAGTGTGTAGAAATGCAACTGATTTCTGTGCATTGATTTTTATAGCCTGCCACGTTGCAGAATTCCTGTATGAGTTCTAGCAGTTTTTAGGTAGAGTCTTTTGGGTTTTCCACATAAAGTATCATGTCATCTGCTGTAATCCTCAAGAGAGTATGGCACTGGCACAAAAACACACATAGTCAATGGGACAGAATGGAGAACCCAGACACGGATCCTCAACTCTGTAGTCCACTCATCTTCCACAAAGCAGCAAAGAATATCCAATGGAAAAAAGACGGTCTATTCAACAAATGGTGTTGGGAATATTGGATGGCCACATGCAGAGGAATGAAACTGGATCACACACAAGCATAAACTCAAAATTGAAGAAAGACCTAAATGTGAGACAGGAATCCATCAAAATTCTAGAGGAGAACACAGGCAGCAACCTCTGTGACCTCGGCTGCAGCAACTTCTTGCTAGACATGCCCCAAATGCAAGGGAAACAAGCAATAATGAGCTATTGGGGAGTTCATCAAGATAAAAAGCTTCTGCACAGCAAAGGAAACAGTCAACAAAACCAAAAGACAACCTACAGAATGGGAGAAGATATTTGCAAATGACCTATCAGGTAAAGGGCTAGTATCCAAGATCTATAAGGAACTTATCAAACGTAACACCAAAAAACAAACAATCCAGTCATGAAATGGGCAAAAAACATGAACAGACATTTCTCCAAAGACTTACCAATGGTCAAGAGACACATGAAAAGATGCTCAATATCACTGGGCATTAGGGAAATACAAATCAAAACCACAATGAGATGCCACCTCACTCCAGTGAGAATGGGGAAAATTAACAAGATGGGAAACAACAAATGCTGGAGAAGATGTGGAGAAAGGGGAGCCCTCTTGCCCTATCGGTGGGAATGTGAACTGGTGCAGCCACTCTGGAAAACTGTGTGGAGGTTCCTCAAAGAGTTAAAAATAGATCTGCCCTATGACCCAGCAATTGCACTGCTGGGGATTTACCCCAAAGATACAGATGCAGTGAAACGCTGGGACACCTGCACCTCGATGTTCACAGCAGCAATGTCCACAATGGCCAAATGGTGGAAGGGGCCTCGGTGTCCATCAACAGATGAATGATAAAGAAGATGTGGTGTATATATACAATGGAATATTACTCAGCCATTAGAAAGGATGAAATCTTGCCATTTGCAAAGACGTGGATGGAACTGGAGGGTATTTTGCTGAGGGAAATAAGTCAATAAGTAAAAGACAATTATCATGTGGTTTAACTCGCATGTGAAATTTAAGAAACAAAACAGATGATTATAGGGAAAGGGAAGGGAAAAAAATAAAACAATATGGGATCAGAGAGGGAGACAAACCATTAGAGACTCTTAACTCTAGGAAACAAAGTGAGGGTCACTGGAGGGGAGGGGGTGGGGGATGCGGTAACTGAATGATGGGCATGAAGTGATGCATTGAGCACTGGGTGTCACATGAATTGGATGAATAACTGAACTCTACCTCTGAGACTAAGAATGCACTATATGTTAACTAATTGAATTTAAATAAAACAAGTCAAAAAAAAACTCTGTTCTTTTTCCCTCTAAAGTGATAATATTTTAAAGTGATTTTTTTGCGGGTTCCTAATGTTTTAATTCCCCTTCCCCTTTATCATCTGAATACAGTTCAGTGTATATATGTTGACATTATCTACTCCAAGGAGCTGCTAATTAGCAACCTGCTTTCTTGCCTGTAACCTTTTGATCATTGTATGTGGGGTGGAGGGGAACGATTTGATTACTGCATTTCAATGTATAGCCCAAGCCTTGCAATTTATTCCTAGCTTATTTACAGCAAAAATAATTAAATATGTAATTACAATTAAATGTATGAACATGAGGGCAGCCCGGGTGGCTCAGTGGTTTAGCATCGCCTTCCGCCCAGGGCGTGATCCTGGAGACCTGGGATTGAGTCCCATGTAGGGCTCCCTGCATGGAGCCTGCTTCTCCCTCTGCCTGTGTCTCTGCCTCTCTCTCTCTCTTTCTCTCTCATAAATAAATAAAATCTTTAAAAAAATAAATGTATGAACATGAGAGATTGTGAAATCTTGGAATTCCTAGTGGTGTTACCATGGGTGAACTTTGATTTTTTTTTTTAAGATTTTATTTTTAACATTCTCTACAACCAACATGGGCCCAAACTTACAACCCCCAAGATCAAGAGTTGTGCTGTATACTGACTGAAGCCAACCAGGTGTTCTTGATTTTTTTCTTAATGTACTTCCTTGATTTTCAGCAATTAATATTGCTGTGAATATGTTGGGATTAATGGACTCACTTTTCTCTGTCATCCACTCAAGCGGTCCCATGAGACACGTGTGGTAACTGTAGATACATGTGGTATGGCCAAGACCCAGCTCCACATGGAGATAGTGCTGGTTGGTTGGTTATTTGTTGGCTTCTCTGTGTTCTCCTCCTAAGGGAAATAATTACCTCAATTAGGGTAATTGAGGCTTTCCACTTCTCTACTAAATATTCACTTAATGGTGCTTCTTTTTGAATTACAAAAATATTGGGTTTATAGAGCTAGGACAGCTAAATTGTAGGTTTCTCCTCTCTTTAAAAAAAAAAAAAGATTTTTTTTTTTATCTGAAATGAAAGCATTGAGCATTTAAACTTAAGAGAAAAAAATATGTGGAGTGATTCATGCTCCTTTGGTGGTGGTACAATTCATCCTTGATTTCTTTGCCAGCAACATGGTGGCCATATTTCCCCACCAAACTCTCAGCCCACATGACTGGGAGGGTGGAGGCTGAGAGACAAAGACAGATATTGAAGCTAGGAACTAGAGCTCATATTGTCCCAAAACGGACCTCTTCTATATCCTTGATTCTCAACTGATCCCATTAACCTGTGTCTCCTCGTCGTCCACAGGGTGAGGACCCTTGTGCCTGCATTTGACTTTTTGTTGTAAGACTGGCATGAGTTAGGTTTCAGTAAATATGAGTTTTTCCATCCTTTATTTTTCCTTCCTGAATGGGAGACAGTGCTTTGAATTGGGGCTGATCTCAGAAGTCCTGACCACACGGTCCCCAAATTAGCAGCTCCTTAAAGGGAGTGACTCCCTTCAAGGGAGTGACTCTGGAAGAAGCCTAGAGGCTCATTCACCACCATGCATGGCTTGCTCTGGCGTTTGGGAGATGAATCATAAACTTGCTGGTGATAAACCTAAGTAGTTTGAATCTTACATTTGAGGGCAGAGCCATGATTCTAACTGGACCCAGAGAGTTTGACACTAAGCAAGCACACTGCAATGTGGAGAAAACTCTAACTCAGACAGGACATGGTGTCCACGTCTTGGTCACAAAGAGTGATAAGAAATGGTCTGTCCACCGACTGGAAGGGTTCAGAGAGCTTTGATAAAAGTGAACAACTATCATGATCATGTAATCTGCTCTTAGCGGAGACAGAGACATTTGTTTATTAAGCATAACAAATTTATGCTTTTATTTTTCCCTTTCTTGGCTCATATTCTTGGTTGTCGCTGTGGTTTGATAATACCTACAAAGTCCCCCTCCTGGGACCCATGATATGTTTCCACATTAGAGGGTGCATATACCTTACATGTGTGCATGTACATGCGTAGGTAATGATTGATGAGGGTTAAAGCTAGATCCAATATTTTAAAGGACTCATTTCGGTTCATTTTTTTTCTCACTAGACTGTACTATTTTTCCTTCTGAGGCCATCACTGTGGAGCTAACTTGGCCACACTTACGATGCCATTAAAAACAACGTGTCCAATTCATGCAAAATAAATTCAGAGAGCGATTGGTGAAGCTCGGACTGCTTTTCTTTTTTACTGTCTCCAGAGGCAGAATAAAAGGCTGGATGAGGTGTTGCCCCGGAGATGTCCCCACTAATGGCCTCATTCTGTTCATTACCATCCAACTGGTTCCCAGCCACCAGCCCACAATTTCATGGCCATACAGCCTCCTTTGAAACCACAGTCTTTCCATCTGCTGTGCTCGGCACAACTGCCCTGTAGTTCTGGCTTCTCTGGTGCCTCTCTGAAGCCAGAGTATCTACCATCTTTGCATGCATGTCAATCCCAGAGCTCCCTCCCGGCACACCAGGTCTCGCCTGTGGCCTCAGATGCTCTTCCCCATGGGCAGCAGAGATACTCTGTCAAAGTGGACAGCCTTAAAACTTGACCTCACTGCCATCCCTTCAGTGCCCCCTGGGGAACTCGGTGTTTACTCCAGAGCCCAGCTTCCTTGCCCATTGGAAACCAACCTTCTCCCACGTGCAAAGATTCTAATGAAGAGATTAACATAACAGATAAGGGTAAGTTTCTTAAAAAAGGAATTGATGCACAGAAAAACAATTACAAACATCAGTAACGAGAAGGGGAGGATTTTTTGCAGGATATGTATGGTGACATTAGAGGTGCCTCTGATGACACAATTTGGTCTCAGTCTGGATTATCTCCTGAGTTTACGGTTATGTTTTTTTTTTTTCCTTCTCCTGTGACTAAGAAAGAAAGAAAACACAAGGGCATGCCTGACCATACTGGGAATCAGCAACTGCCCAACTGGTTGGCTAAGTACATACATAAGATCTATCTATCTATCTATCTATCTATCTATCTATCTATCTATCATCTATCTACCTGCATGTCCATCCATCCATCCATCCATCCATCCATCCATCCATCCATCCATTTATCTATCAGTCCATCTACCTATCTATCCATCTGCATATCTATCTATCTATCTATCTATCTATCTATCTATCTATCTATCATCTATCTACCTGCATGTCCATCCATCCATCCATCCATCCATCCATCCATCCACCCAACTATTTATCTATCTATCCATCTGCCTATCTATCCATCTGCATATCTATCTATCTATCTATCTATCTATCTATCTATCTATCATCTATCTACCTGCATGTCCATCCATCCATCCATCCATCCATCCATCCATCCACCCAACTATTTATCTATCTATCCATCTGCCTATCTATCCATCTGCATATCTATCTATCTATCTATCATCTATTTGCCTGTCCATCCATCCATCCATCCATCCATCCATGCATCCATCCATCCATCCTTCTATGTATCTATGATCTAATGTCTATCATCATCTGTCTACATCAAAGGCCTCTCCTAGAAGTTTCAAAGGGTTACTTGGAAAGTCAAATGTCTTCTGTCTGCTAACTAGATAATTCAGAATGGATAGAATGGATAGAAACTGCCTTTGTAACAACTAAGAGGGAAGCCTGAGTTGATGGAAGAAAAAGAAAGGGTAAAATTTGCTTTCTTCCAGCTATAATGCATGGGCCACCATTATTCGAGAAAGAAAAATCTCTGTTTCCATCCACACCTTCATGTCAAATGCAACGCCTTTCAATCAAGCACACCTGTGACTAGGAAACACCGCGTGTCCTAAACCACATCTGAGAATCAGCTTGCAAGGGATCTGTAGTCCTCTCTGACCTCCCAACCCTGTACCTGTCGCACACAATCTGTCCAGCACACTATGGCTTTCTCCAGCCGTGCGGACGGTTGGAATCCTCTCTCATATCTGCGTGGATCCTGATGTGCCCTAGTGAACCTCAGGGTCTGGGTGACACGTGCCTGCAGGTGTGCCATCTCTTCCCTACCGCCATCCTCAGCTCAAATCAGACCCCTCCTCCAACCCACTCTTACAACACTTCGTCAACACACAACTCTGAATCCAAGGTTATGAACTCATTTGAAATGTACTCACATCTCCTCCTCCCCCTTTGCCTTTTGGGTGGTCTTCCTCTCTTTTTTACCCCTACATTCTTCCCTTCCAGAGCCCTGGACCTAGTTTAAATCCACTTCCTCTGAATCCCCTACCCTGAAGCCATATCCCGTGTGCTAAATGTGAACCGAAACTTAAATCCTTGTTATCAGCTCTCTGAAAATGTCTGTATTTTACCTCGGTTTTAAATAACCTTTTTAACTGGTTAAACAAAGAAAATTTTACAATGAATACTTTTTTAAATATTTTGTTTATTTATTCATGAGAGACACTGAGAGAAAAGCAGAGACACAGACAGAGGAAGAAGCAGGCTCCATGCAGGGAGCCTGATGCAGGACTTAATCCCAGGACCGTGGAATCATGCCCTGAGCCGAAGGCAGCTGCTCAACCACTGAGCCACCCAAGCTTCCAATAAATATTTTTTTGGTAAATAAAATTGAATTTCTAAACAATTCCTAACGTTTAATTGGAAATAATACGAATGTAAAATTTTTGTTGTGGGATAAATAAAATTGAAGCAACTTTGAGTAGAACAGAAATACAGAACACTGCCCCAGACAGATGTGGCTTGGGGAATTTTTAGAAGGAGACACTATGGGGTTGCCCTAGACATTTGCCAGCTGTCCTGAGGTCTTCCTCATTTCCCCATTCCAATCCACTCATAAAATGAAGAGATTGATCGCAGGATCATGGTAAGTGTCAAGGCCTGCTCCAAACACATGAGGAAGATTCCCCGTGATGTGTGATGTTAATGGAATGAAGATATTTTGGCAGGTATTTCTAGAGGGGGTTTGACGTGATGCCTCATGACACACGAAAAGACTTCCTGATGTCTTTTAGGGAGTAAAGACATCTCAACGGGCACTGCTCCTTATTTTTCTTGGCTTCACATTGTCTAGGTAGAGGTAGAAACTTCAGATACCTTAGTACCTCCACACATTATCCTAAAAATATTTTAAGCAGAGACTTATTTATAAGAAATGCACTACCTTGGAGAAATATGCCATTAATGTTCACACTGAGGATTGACTCTGAATACAGGGAATAGTAATAGAAGGGCCGTTTTATAGATATCCTCTAATTGGGGCCGGATTTTTTTCAACATTACTGGATCTCATTAGACGTATCAATGCAACGCAGTGAGAGCTCACAGGGGTAATAAGGGCCATCCCTCCGTGGAGAAATAATAACTGCAACGTAGTATTTGTTATAAATAAAATGTCAACTATGGAAGACGTAAGAATGTAATGAGGAACAAAATACCAACTACCTAACAGCAGGATTAGATTATTAGCAGTATCTGGCATTGATCTGCCTTTTCTTCATCTCTTACTTCCACCTGGAATCAACTACTATCTAAAATTTAGAGTATCTCATTTCCTTGATTTTAAAATTTCATTTAACATAGATACAAGCAAGTTCAAATCACGTGTATACGTGTGTGTATTTGTGCATGTGCACATATAGGATATTAAACTATCCTATATTAAAGACACAGCTCACAAATATATAACTATCACTAACATATCACATATAGTTTGATTGATTTAGTAATTGAACTTAGCACTTTAGTACTAAATTTGCTACTTAATACTTTAGTAGTTAGACTTGGTCATCCAATATTGTTACTTACATTTTCACGTTATTGTCTATATCTGTATTTTCCTTTTTTTTGTTTTTCTTTCTTTCATCTTTTTCCTTCTTTCCTCCCCCCTTTCCCTTTCCTTCTCTTTCTTTCTTTCTTTCTTTCTTTCTTTCTTTCTTTCCTTTCTTTCTTTCTTTCTTTCTTCCTTTCTTTCTTCTTCTTTCTTTTCTTTCTTTCTTTCTTTCTTTCTTTCTTTCTTTCTTTCTTTCTTTCTCTCTTTCTATTTCCTGCTTCAAAGACCCCTGCTGAGTGAACAGACCATAGTGTATTTCTACATTTTCTTGCTGATGGATACTTGAATTCCTTCCAGGATTGGTTATCAGCACCAAGGATGATATGAGCACGTCTGGTAGGTGTGTTAGGATGCACGTCTCAATGGTTTTCCCCAGAATACGCACCCAGGGGAGGAATTCTTGCATCACGGTGATGTGATTAGAAACAATGGGTTCTGCAAAGTACTTCTCCAAGGGCGTTGTAGTAATTACACACCCAAGGTCACTGTCTATATCTCCTCCATCATTGCGCATTCTCTCCCATGCTTGACATTTTCAGAATGTGTATATTTTCTTAATCAAATGGAAATAGCAGTTTACCATATTGAGGTCTTGATTTACTTTTCTCTGAAGGAAGGGAGCAGATCATAGTTTCAAGTGTGTTGAGGCCACACATGCATAGTTCTCTTGAGTGGATTTCCTCCTCATCGATTTCACTGAGTTTTCTAACGGCTTGTGTCTTTCCTATAAATGGAAGTTTTATATATGTCCTAGATATGCATCGTTTGAATCCTTTAAGAGCGCTCACTGTGTTTATGGCGTCTTTTGACACACAGAAGTTCTTAATTGTAAGCTAGTTCACATGTCATTTTCTTCAACGGTTAACGTTTTTGTGTCTTAAAGGAATCTGTCCGGGCTCCAAGGAGAGAAAGATATCTTTTCTCCGTTTTCTTGAAGAAATTTAACGTTCCATCTGGAGTTGTGTATATGTATGTGTGTGCGTGTGTGTGTGTGTGTGTGTGTCTATGTGTGTGTTCATATGGTTTTCATTTTTTCCATATGGAAAGCCAGTCATTGCAACACTCTTTATTGGATAGCTGCTCATTTGTGGGCTGATCAGTCCTCTCCTCTGTTGTGTGTTATAGCACATGCTGGCATAACCACTTCCAATCCTAGATCCTGTGGCTGTTTGCCTGGAGCCGTCATCTGACCACTGGAGCCTGATGGGTGTATCGGAAGCAGGCCAGAGCGCTGGGGATGTAGGGCATCTGAGAAACAGCCCTCTCATAAACAATGACAAGCATTGGTGGCCAAGTCCTTCAACCCACTTAGCTGGGGTAGCTCTGGGGCACTTTCAACACTTTCTCTGAAACTCTTGACAGAATTGAACCTTAGCTATACATGGTGGTGGCCTGCTCAATATGTACCCTGTCCATTGCCCTTCCCACTTCCTCGTCTCACCTCTCCACATCCTGCTGGTGCTCCCTTCCAAAATGAACTCTTGACTACAGTTTTTTTTTTTTTATAAATTAATTTTTATTGGTGTTCAATTTACCAACATACAGAATAACACCCAGTGCTCATCCCGTCAAGGGTCCCCCTCAGTGCCCGTCACCCATTCACCCCCACCCCCTGCCCTCCTCCCCCTCCACCACCCCTAGTTCATTTCCCAGAGTTAGAAGTCTTTATGTTCTGTGTCCCTTTCTGATATCTCCCACACATTTCTTCTCCCTTCCCTTATATTCCCCTTCACTATTATTCATATTCCCCAAATGAGTGAGAACATACACTGTTTGTCCTTCTCCGATTGACTTACTTCACTCAGCATAATACCCTCCAGTTCCATCCACGTTGAAGCAAATGGTGGGTATTTGTTGTTTCTAATGGCTGAGTAATATTCCATTGTATACATAGACCACATCTTCTTGACTACAGTTTTTTGAGGGAAGGTCTTGTTCAGAGGGAGCCCAACCTACACACACATACATCCGTATCTACTGGATCTATTGTCTTTCTATGTATGTATGCATAGATGTATCTATCTATCTAGCATCTATCTATCCACCTATCCATCCATCTATCATATCTATCATCTATCTATCAATCATCTATCTATTAGATTCACCTGGAATTCCTTTATCTACACCCAGAACTTCCTTGTAGTTTAAAAATAATATTTTGGGGCAGCCCGGGTGGCTCAGTGGTTTAACGCCGCCTTCAGCCCAGGGCCTGATCCTGGAGTCCCGGGATCGAGTCCCACATCGGGCTCCCTGCATGGAGCCTGCTTCTCCCTCTGCCTGTGTCTCGGCCTTTCTCTCTCTTTCTCATGAATAAATAAAAAATCTTTTAAAAATATTTAAAAATAATATTTTGTACAGTATTTTTAGTTGTCTTCAGTGGGGCAGTTTATCCAAATTGCCTGCTCCTCCATCACCCAGCTCATAAGAATTTTGGAGTCAGCCTACAGGTTCCATGAAGGGCCCTATTTGTGATTTTTATTCAAAATGCATTTAATCCATCTATGGAATATGGGGGAATTAACATCTTTGTCCTAATGAGTGTCCTTATCGTGAACATGGGATATCCATGCATTTACTTAGATTCTCATATAACAGATTTCAATATGTGATTGCAAGTTTTTGCATACAGGTTTTGCATGTTATTCAATACATTTGTTCTCAAGTGTCATAAGAGGCTTTATTTTTCTGTTCTTGTAAAGTGAGTCTTTTATTATTTCACATCCTGATTTTTTTGTTGCTAATGCACAGATATTCAATTGATTGTATATATGATGCTCACAGCTAAACTATTATATGTATTTTTTAAATCCCATAGAATATTAGTATTTTTTATACAAATTGTCCACAAGTGTATTTTTGTCATTCTCACCTTCATGCCATGAATTTCTCTCTCTCTCCCTCTCCTATCTAAAAATTCCACTGGTGTGTTGAATAGAAATAGTGATAACAGGAATTCTTGTCTTATTACTGACTTAAAGGAGATAATTTCCATTAAGAAGGAGTTTTGCTTTAAATGAATTTTTATTGGTCTTGGGTTTTCCTTTCTCAGACTCTTCTGGTCTAGTGTTTGGGCTCCAGATTACTCTGGCACCAGAAGATGAATAAGTTAGAATTGTTTTTCTATCTCTTGGATTACTGCATATTTTAGAATAATTGGTATCTTGAACATTCTGAAGACCTTTTCTGTAAACAATTTGAATCTGGTACCTTATAAATGAAGACATTTTTAAGTGGTGATGTACTTTTTTGAATTAGCTGTAAACAGGTCAAACTGTCTACTTCTTCTTGAGATTAGTTGTGTGTGTGTGTATTTTAATGATCAAGGCCAATTTATCTCTTTTCATTTTTCTTGGCACAACATTTTCCTCTTCTTTTCCTTTCTTTTTTTTTTTTTTAAATCTGTGTTGACCCTATGGTCCTCCTGTGCATTCCTACTGCATTTCTCTCTGCCTCTGTTTTTGTAAATAACAGCCATCCTCCTCCTCCTCATACCTGCATTCACATCACAATGGCAGGCATGAGTAACTACTCATTTGTGGGAACCTGTAACTACAAAGCCAAAAATATGTATAATCTGGACCTTTACCTAAAAAGTCTACTGATTTGTCATATTTTTATTGGTTTCTGGTCTTATCTTTTTTTGGCATGTTCCTTGAATTTTTCACATTTACTACACTGAGACTCAGTTCACTGATTCCCAACTTACACTGTTTGCACTTGAAACAGTGCACTTATGTATACGTATACGTACTTAAACATACACTTAAGACTATGCATTTCTTTCCCTGCATCATTTTGCTACTCCCCTCAATTTTCTTGGGTAGCATTTTTATTATAACTTGATTTTCCTGCCGACATGCAATTTCCATGAGCATTTCTTCTTTGACCCAGGAGTGACTCCCAAATTTAAGTTTAAAATTTGGGCCTGTGTTTTCCTCCAGGAAAACGGACTCCACTCTGTTGGCAGCCTGAAGTTAGCTGAGATTACATCTTCCATCCCCAAAAGCTGGGTTCTGTCTGGGAGACTACAGGTGTCACTGTGCTGTCCTCAGATATAGCTTCTATCCCATGGGCTTGTTAGCCAGGCAGATCTGTGAGAATTATCTCCTTTAAGTCAGTAATAGGACAAGAATTCCTGTAACCACTATTTCTATTCAACCATACACATCCACTCTCAAGGTAACCCATGTACCTGGCCACCCACTTGTAAAGACCCCAGTTCACCTGCTTCTACTCCTCTGGGGTGTAGCTCGGGAAATAGTTGAAAACAACTACCACTCTTTTCACACCAACAATGGTGGAGAGAATGCGATTCTGAGGACCCCGTTTTGCAACAAGAGGGTTCCCCAAAGTACATAACCCACCATAAGGCTGAGATAGAGACGTGAATCCTTTTTTTTTTTTTTTTTGTAGGGCCATGAATCATATTCAGTGGGTCATAAGTCTCCCCCTGCCTGAGCGCTCCTGGCATTGGTTTTATATCACACACTGTACCCTTTTATCGCATTCCATGGGGGCACTGCCTCACGTAGCTCTGCAAATGATGCACCTGCAAGTCTGGTTTCCCTTCAAAGTTCAACGCAGCCTTGACAAAAGAAAAGTCCATTTGAGTCTCACAGATCAATCTCACCATGGTGATGAGTCTACCACAGACAGGTACTGTGACGCTCAAATTAGTGTATGTTTAAAAAATGCTACACAAACTATGAAGAATTGTATTAATACATTATTATACCTTATAATTTATTTTGTAGTCATTTTAATTCTTGTTTATTTCCAGATACGTAGAAATGTTTTAGAAAAATGTCTTGGCGGGGGGGACACCTGGGTGGCTCAGCAGTTAAGCATCTGCCTTTGGCTCAGATCGTGATCCTGGAGTCCTGGGATCGAGTCCTGCATTGGGCTCCCTGCAAGAAGGCTGCTTCTCCCTCTGCCTGTCTCTGCCTTTCTCTGTGTGTCTCATGAATAAACCAATAAAATCTTTAAAAAGAAAAAATGTCTTGGGGACAGATAAAGGGTTGGCTGCTTTTTGCATTATTTCTACTAAATGAGATCATTAAAAAAGGGAAGTTTAAGTTCATTTATTGCCACCATTTCTCAAAACAGAGACAGTTAATATTGAGAAGGTAAGAAAGAGATAGTCTCTGAATAAAATAATGGTCTTTATTCAAAGATCCATTAGCAACATGACCCTTGGAAATAGGAGTAGTTAGATTGATAACTAGTTGGGTAGACACATTTATTGTTATGATTTTATCTGAGATCAATGAAGTATTTATCTCAGCCCACCGCAGTGCAAGGAGAAGGTTCTGTTTGATGTTCGCCACTGCGCTTGGAGAAGTGATAGTGGCACATCGTACATATTCCCAGGCTATTATAACAAAGTATCACAGAATGGCTTAAAACTGCAGAAACTGATTGTCTCATGGCTGGAAGTCCAAAATCGAGGTGTCAGCAGGGTCATGCACCCTCTGACACCTGACAGGAGGACCCTTCCTTGTCCCCTGCAGCTTCTGCTGGTGGTCTGCAAAACTTGTCATTCCTTGGCTTGTGGCCACATTGCTTCCAGCTCTTCCTTCATCGACACACGGACTTCTCACCATGTATCAGTGTCTTCCCATGGCATTCTCAGTTTCTTATAAAGACGCCACTCCCATTAGATTAGGACCCACCTTCATGACCTTGTGTTGGCTTATTTGTATCTGAAAAGGTCTAGTTTCCAAATAAGGTCCCATTCATAATTATTGGGCTCGTGGACTTGAACATGGGTTTTTTGGGAGCACAATTCATCCCACAAAGGGTATAAGAGACAAAGCAACAACAGTAGCCACAAAGTTGATTTATAGACTCTGATGTTGGAGTCCATTGGGTTGACCTCCATAACTAGAATGTGTAACCTAAGCTCAGTTCCTAAATATTCAGAATATGGTTGAGCCTCAGATAAAAAATGGAATGAGTCTGTAGAGCTTCATAAACCTTTTCAGATCAGGGTATTCCTGTTACTGGAAGTAGTCACCTCAGGTAGGAAAACCAAGACATATACATACGTGAGTCACATTGTGGGTGCTCTCCCGGACCCGTATATATCTCCAGGTCCTTAGATCTTAATTCCAAGAGGGGTCAGCTTGCAGAGTCATAGCTGACAGTCAAGCCAGAGCACGCTGACCTGGAGAAGTTGGGCGGGGTTCCAAGGACAAACGGAAAATGAGGAAAGTCTTGGCAAAAGGCCGGTAAAATATGTCTATAAAAGAAGAAGAAGAAGAAGAAAAAACACTTGGAAGGAAATAGGAACAGATTAAGGGGTTCCGTATAACTTGCCATATGTTTGCAAATTTAACAAATTCTCGGGAGCTCAGGCAATGTCTGTTGGCAGCCGCCTCACAGAAAACTGGGAAGGTTACTTATATGCCGAGGATTAGCTAAGCATGTGGCAGCCGCTGACTGGTCTGGATGGGGATGGTAGGCGCCAGGGGAAAGGTGGGTAACGGAGCCTTATATGGTAGCGCAGGAGTCTGCTTGGACAGGCATCACAAAGCAGCAGAGTTTGGGCGGCTTGATGTGCCAAGGTGAGATGTCCAAGGTCAAAGTGTGGTCAGGGTCAGTTTTCTGTGAGGGTTCTCATCCTGGTTCATAGAGGGGCACCTTCTCAGTGTGCCCTTCAATGGCCTTTGTTCTGTGCACAGAGACAACCAGCAACTAGAGATGAGAGATCAGATCTCCAGTCCTAACGTCCATAAAGAAGCCGTGGGTACAATGGTCAGGGCAGGCAAGATGAGGAAACATCTTATCATCCTAATGGGGGGTGGGCATGTATGTGGACACGGCGGCCTGGGGGCTTCAAATACCCAAGAGGGCATGTGAGGTTGGAGCTGGATGTGGAAGTCAGGAAGACTGCAGACAGAAATCTGAGGGGCGTTCATGCAAGTGAACATTCTCCCCAGACTGTTCTGCAAACTCTGGTTCTTCACGATATTGGTAGTCGGCTCTGAGAAACGAGGAGCCAGGGAGACATGCAGAGACAGAGACGCAGAGATACAGAGAGACACACACACAGATATTTTATGGTCAAATAAGATTGGGAAAGCGAGCAGTGGCTCTTGTTGCCTCCTTCAAAATGTTGATGGGCTTTGTGATAAGATGTGGGGTGTGTGCATTTGGGGTGCATATTTTTTCTTTTCTTACTTGCCGCCTCCTCACCTGTGGGAACACATTGTGAAGCCCCGAGGGGAAGCCGGAGGGCGGGATGGCCTAGGGAGGCCATGCCTGCAGGGCGGGGTCCAGAGCCGCTTAGAGCCATCTGTTGTCCCCCTCGGCCACAGGGATGTCACCAGGCCTTTGAAGTCCAGCTCTGGCAGTGACTCAAGGCCTCTGCCTCGAATTGCTCTATTTTGCTGACCTCGCTGCAGCTTGGGAGGCCAGCCGGGCTCTACCATCTGCCTTGGATATTGGAGCTCTGTGGGTTCATTGTGTGGGTGGGAGGCCTCATGGTCATCCGTGCCACATCCTGGGTCCTCTGGGGACCCCTGCACTCTGGCAGCTGTGCACAAATCTAACGCCCGGCACGCGTACCGGCCAGAGCATCTCCACTCACATGTCGCTCACTCCACCTGCCCAGAGAGGCCTGTGTTCACCCAGAGTTGAGGAGAATCCTGGTGGGGAGAGAAGGCCTTCCATACACCACACTGTGGTGCCTCCATCACCCCTCATTGTGTCCAGAATTCTGAACTTGTGTGCATAGATAAAAATGTGCCAGGGAATAGCAGTGTCAGTTGTTGACATTATGTTCTAAGAGTGAAGATAGATTTGCTGAGATCTACTAAATGCGCAGCCTATATTACTGTGCACGCTTGCTTCCTAATGACGCTTCCTAATGGCCACAAACTAGGATGGAAAACAACAGGAATCCATCCTCCCCCAGCTCTGGGGACCAGGCATCCGAGGTCCAGGTGGGGCAGAGATGCTGACATCCAGGGAAGAGGCTCCAGGGAGGGTCCTTCCTGCGTCTGGGGCCCCAGGCGTCCCTGGGCTGGTGGCCGCGTCCCTCCCGTCTCCTCCTCCATCTTCACGGGGCTCCTCCTCTGCGTCTGCGGCTCCTCTTCTTTCTCTTCCGAGGACCCCTGTCGTCGGATATAGGGCCACCTTGTTCAGGACGAGCTCATCTCAGATCCCATCTGCAAACACCCTATTTCCAAATAAGGTGATATTCTCAGATTCCAGAGATTTGACAAATACATACCATTTGCAGCTTAATCCAGGATGAAAAATAGAAAGAGGCAATACTAAAATCTGACAGTAATGAAGGCACTTTTTTGTGGAAAGTCTCTGCTTTGTACAGAACCGTTCTGAGAAACTAAAGTCTTGCATACATAATGCAGAATCCGAGATACCAACTGGTATCCCTGGTAGGTGGCCTCCCTGTAGGCACAACATGAGTTAGTTCTCACAAACGTGACCCTGCAGGGAAAGGGCTTTTTTTTTTTTTTTTAAACCAGGTTGACAAACTCGATTGTACAGAAGAACCACCTAAATGTTAGCCTTACGTTTTCTTTTTTTTTAATTTAATTATTTTTTTATTATTATTTTTTGCATTATGTTTTCTTAAGTGTGAATTTGTCGTCCGTTCATAATCTCTGCAGAAATGCAGGGGCCCAGGAAGATGGACTTCCCCGAAAGCCCTGATCCTATAGGATCCTCAGAAAACCAAATTTATGTCCTGAGCCAGGGACTTAGGGGTATCTCTGTGAATAACGCCAGCACCTCACCGTGATCGTGACCTTATTTTTGGAAGGATGAAATGCAAACGCTTCTCCTGGCAGAGAAAGCTGCATCTGGAATCCTCCTTTGAAGCACGAGGGAATAATACTGGGATCATTGTTAAGCCTCATGAGACTTTTTTTTTTTCTTCCTTTTTTTTTTCAGATCTGGGAAAGCTTTTGCTTAATTTAAAACAGGATACAGAGAGCCAGAGGGAAAGTCAGAAGAGTGTCGGAGGGCCGGCCGTTAGTGGGGAAGGCAGAGAGAGATCTTGCTTGTCTGAGGTCTTCCATGAGTGGAGTTTGGGAAAAACAAGTCATTGAACTTTTACCAGGAAACTTGGTTTAACGAGGATTTTATTGCACATCTGGAAGGTGTTTCCAGGTGTCCAGGGCCCTTAGCATTAGTTTGTGGGCCCAGCCTGAGGACGTGTGTTTCTGCAGCCAGGAGCTCCGCTGCTCCGAGCTGCAGACCTCCGAATGCTTGAGCTATTACGTGCGGAGTGAAGGATGCCCGCTGGATTTTATCGATTCCCTAAGTAAGTGCAACTAGAAGTAGAATTTTGTCCCCGGGTTTAAGCCACAGGTATCGTCAGTAAAGGGTGGGAAATGTTCTGAAATGTCCTCATGAGATACTTGGCGATTCCCGTGACGGGCTCGTTGGGTGCACGTCGTTCCCTCCTCAAGATCTGTTGATGCATCTTCATCTCCAGATGATGCCAACTCGCCGCGCAATCCCAGAACCGAGGATGCGCACCTGCCGTGCCTCTGGCTCAGGCTGCGGGTGCATTTTATTCCCACCGACACCCTGGGCCTGGGGAACCGCCCTGGACCTGGACCTGGGGAACCGCCCTGGGCCTGGGAATCCCACCCTGGGATTGGGGGACGCAATCCCATGACACCCCTTGGAAACGACGACTTATCTACTCCCCGTGAAATCCGGGTATTTCCATTACCTGTAAACGTCGGAAATGAAGAACCGTAAATGGTTGTTATTCTAAGGCCTTCAACGCAGCTCAGAGAAGACCTGCCCTGTTTCTTGCCTGGGAGCCCGGAGGAGGCTCCTGTTCCACCAAACGTGTGCTTTGGAGCTGGAGAAAAATAAATCGAATGCGGTTCAGACGTCTGTTCCCAGGCTCGGGGGATGGATAAGTCAGGGACGTGGCTCGGGGTCAAGCGCTTCCTCATGTTGCTTGTCAGACACCGGCTCTGGTATCTTCTGTTATTGGTGCAAAAAGAGGTCACCGGAGAAGCAAGGTTTTTTTGGTTTTTGCTTTTGTTTGGGAGGGGGGGGGAGGAAACCCGTAGGGAAAGCACAGGAAGCGGGATGAGCACAGTGCTAGAGGCACACGTGATGCTTTTTAAGGAAATAAGCATTTTTATCGTGATTTTTGCAAAGTGCCAGCAAAAGCCACGGTGTTCTTCCCACCATCGTATTGAGTTTACGAGTCCAGGGATGTCGGTGGCCCGGAAAGCTCAAGCACAGGAGATGACTCAGTTTCCCCACTGGGGCACGGCGAGGAAACAGGACAAACTTGCAGAATGCAGACACGTCCATGCTGACTTGTATTTATCATCAGAGGTGGGCGCTGGCATCTGGGGTCTCTGGAACCTGGGCGGGGATAATCCGCGTGCCACCTTGCGGGCCACTCCGCACTTCGTCTTGCTTTGGGTTTGCTTGCCAGGCCGCTGGCACCTCCTCCACCCCAAGGTGGGCTGGATCCATCGTCACCACTGGCGTGGCCACCCTGAACCCCAGTGAGACCCCTGTCTGGACTCAGAAGGGGTGCCGGGTGCACCCTGGTGTCTGAGCACCCACGGGGCAGCACAAAGCAGGCACGGCCGAGATCCTGACCCAGGGACCCTGCGTGATGCCAGCTGCCTGATGTACCTCTTGGCGCCCGGGCGTGATGGGGGTTCCGACCCCATGAAGTTTCTTCTGTGAAGTTCAGTGACCAGCTCTGCATCCCGCCTGCGTGGGCTCTCAGGAGACGATCTCGGGGCATCTACAGAAAGTACTCAGAGCACAAAGTGCTTCCTTATGGGGACCTTGATCCTTAACCAGGGCAGGATGAGGAGTGTGATAGCAGCATCATGCTTTCCCCATGTGTGCCCATAAAGTACCCGGGGAATTATGGGATCCTGAGAAGAGGTGATTACTGCGGGCTCCAAGCAAATAATCGGATGCAGAGGAAGCACCGCTTCTCCGCACCCATTATTCCTTTCTTCCTAGTGCAGTCCTGGTTCTCTTTATGGGTCCCTCAAACACACACACACACACACACACACGTGCACACACATGCATGTACACATACCTGCACACATGCGCATGTATGCACACTGCCACACATGTGTCCACATGTGTGCACACTTATACACACATGCACATGTCCATGCGTCCTGACACACATGCATGTAACACATACACACAGACATGGGCCACATGCATGCACACATATAGGCACGTGCACAGACAAGTCCACATATATGCATAGGGGCACATGCTGGCACACACGTGTCCATGGTTGCACACATGTACTACACAGGCATACACACATGGACGTGTGGATGCACACATGCACACCAGCATGCACAGGTGCACAGTTGCACCCATGCGTGTACACACAGGCATGCACACACAACGGCCCCACATCTTATGGGACACTCTGCTCACTCTGAATGGTGAGCAACACCCCATATTTTGCATTTTTAATTATTGGAATTATTTTATAGTTTTAATTACAGACCCAGCTTGTGCAGACTTAAATCCCGGTGGTGCCTTGACTTGGCCGTGAGAACATGCCCTTTGAAGTCTGTTGATGCAAAAATGGGCCTCTGAGAAGTTGAGCAGAACCTCACGTGCCACAAATGAGTTCTTTCTTCTTTGCTGAAAAACCTGTTCCTTGACTATGTCCCTTTAAGTGGACTTGAGAGCTGCGCTAGCAGCATTTTCCATAAAAAGCCTTTTACTCATCTGTGACGCTGAGCATGCAGGCCCCGTGGATGGGCCGCCCTAGCGCGCCGTGCGACTCGCCTCTCCTTGCCTGGCTGACCCGTAAGCAGGTTCCCAGCTCAACACGCCAAACAAGCACAGCTGAAGTGTTCGCAGACATTGTGGTAACAAGTTGGGATGATTCCTTAAGCCTTAATCGCGCTGTGATGTCTGTGCTCTGCCTGCAGACGCGTTATGCATCTGTGGGATCTACAGGGAGCGCGTTCTTGTGCCCGTTTGCCACCGACACCTTGAGTCTCAACTTGAGAAAGATGACTCTCCGCCATCCACACATTTCCTTCTGTGCTTTGTGTTTTTTTCCCCCCACTCACTAGAACCCCTGCTTCTGGGAGATGCACACGTTGCTGCATCCAAATGATCAGAGCAGGTACATTTTCTATTTATTTAAAAGATTTTTATTTATTCATTAGAGAGAGAGCATGAGCAGAAGGAGGGGCAGACGGAGAAGCAGACTTTCTGCTGAGCAGTGAACCCCATGTGGGACTCGACCCCAGGACCCTGAGATCATGACCTGAGCCAAACGCAGACGCTTAACCAACTGAACCTCCCAGGGGCCCCAGAGCGGGTGCATTTTTGAGACAACCTGCCTTCCCCGTGGGATTAAGGGAGATGGGAGTCCCCACACTACCTTCACAGCATCCTCAACTCGCCACTCCTTAGCCCACAGTCCTCTCCACGGGTCTATAAACATCAGCCCTTCAAAGCACTTTTAACTCAAAACAACTACGGTTAGGGTTTTCCCCAACACTCGATTTCCAAAGGAAAGAGATTCTTACATTGTAAATTCGCCAACAATCTCACACGCTGTGTTCTTTCCGACATTTTGAGGAATAATACGTAGTCGTTGCTTTTGATATAAAACCGTTTTTCCCTGAAAGCCCGGATGCGTTGTTGTTGGAAGAATCCGTGTTACTATTTTGTCCGCCACTCTGATTTAGCAAGCGTCTGTCGTAAAGAGGGAGTGGCGATCTTGGAGTCCCCCGGAAGGGTGCTGAGGAAGAAGCGGACCCAAACCTAGCAGTTACACTGATCGCTGACATAAATACGGCACCGTTTGAAGTAGATGAGCGCTGGTAAGTCAACACGGCACCGCGTGGAGTAGAAACAGCATGAATTTAATGTAAAATACGGTGTCGGCCGAGAACTTGAACGCTAAACCCAAGTGTTTGTGAATTGGCTCTTTTGAGTGTTTCTGGAATTGTGTGATTTAAAAATGCTCCTTATAAAGATATATAGGATCCCGGATACTCACTAACGGTTATGAATCTATTGGAAGGACCCTAAGTTTCTAGGAGACTCGGCGTCCGTCTCTGACAAACAGAAAATGGGCCATAACAAAAACATGTTGGTAATATGATACTTCTGTCTTTTTATAGTATCTGCTCAACAGAGATCGTCCCAATCCAAACTATTGTGTTCAACTTGCCGCGGTACTAACGAGCTTCTTAAAAACTCACACCAACGTTCATCTTTTGCTGTGATCTACCGACTAAAATCAGAAGATATCTGACATATATATTTAAAAAAATGTGAACAAGAGGTTTCAAATCACAGAGATTAATTCCCAACCCGTAGCCCAAAGTTGATTGTTATTATTTTTTTCTAAGAAACCACTTCTTTGAATTATGTGCAATTATTTTGTGGGTCGTTTTTTTTTTTTTTTTCTTGGAAAATAAGATTAAGTAATGGGAACAATCAGGTCTGGCTTTTTAACGTGAACCAAATATACTCAAGTACTTCATTTTTGCCAAACACGAAGCAGATTTTTGCTAAGAAATGATTTCTTCAAATCCTCTTAAAATTTTATATGGAGAGTACTCTGTCCATATGTGTTTACAAGATTGATAGTTAATGCATCAAAATACTGTTCCCAATGTAGGTCACTCATTATGAACTTGTACCGTGCTGTATGTCAATTATATCTCAATAAAACTGGAAGAAAAACATGCTTTTGGGACACGTTTGATGTACAAGAAACACTTCAAGTTCTGTTTTTATAAAGAGAAACTATCCCATTTTCCAGAATTAACGAACTTGAATACACACGGATTATTTATTTTTTGTAAAGGAGCAAGACACGGAAGGCATTTCATTAAATTAGTTCTTGTTCTCATGACTTCTTGATTAGTCCTTTGCATGCCTCCACTGTTAACAAAATGCTATGACCTTTCCATCAAAATTAGAATCTCTGCTTGATATTTTGTTTGAGAGTTCCAAAATTCTTATAGTCAACATCTGTGTGACTGCATTACGCCGATCTTTCCTTGTCATTTCCGAGGGTAGAGCATCGTAGGCAGATGTGGAGATCACACACATCTGTCTCCAAAGTTGTTGCCTGCCCTCTAGTTTGTTGCTCTACAAAACCATTTGGTTCAGTCTTCATGGACCAATCTTCGTAAATCTTGGCTTTGTCGGTTCTTGTCTCCAAACCCCTGGAATGGCTCCCCATCTCCTACAGGCTTGAGGGTTGCATGATCGTCAAGAGTGGAAGGCACTGTGGGGCCATTTTTTTCCACCATCCACACACATGGAGGAAGAAATCCAGGGGAAACTCCCCTTCTTTGGCTGATACTGTGATTGCATCTCCAGATTTTTCTTAAAATGATGTTCTTGATGGGCGTTTGGGTGGCTCAGTTGGATAAGCATCTGCCTTTGGCTCAGATCATCATCCTGAGGTCCTGGGATCAAGCCCTGTGTTGGGCTCCCAGCTCAGTGGGGAATCGGCTTCTCCCTCTGCCTCTGCCCCACAACCCCCACCCACCTTGTGCTAACTCTCTTTCTCAAATAAATAAATCAAGCTTTTTTTTTTTTTAAAGGAAGGACTGGATCCCATAGCATTGATTTTTTTTCCTTTTACCAACACTGATTTTTTTTTTTCACTTTGAATTTTCTTTTTATGAGGTGTAAAGCATGAGGCTGAGGAGAATTCACACACGTGTGCAAAGGTGAACAGAACCCTATCAAGTCCTGGAAAAATGTAGTAACAGGAGTCAAGAATAAACGAGGCCTGCCGTGGTTGGCCTGCTTGTGTGCTCCGCTCCCAAATTCAGATGTCGAAATCCTAACTCGCAAGCTGATGATATCACGCAATGGAGCCTCTGGGAGGGGATTAGATCGTCATGGATTGCTGTCCCTACAAAAGAGACCCCAGAGAAATCCCTCAGCCCCCTTGCTCAGCGAGGTTATGGTGAAAAAGTCGTGATTGTGGTCTATGAACCACAGAGCGGGCTCTCATCATCACACAGGGCATCTGTTGGCGCCTTGATCTTGCACGACCCAACCACTAAGTTTGTGGTCATTAGTTATGCAAGAATGGAATATTAATTAGACTGTGACTTTGCCTTATGTTCCCAAAATTAGGGCAGACATCTCTGATTAGACATCTGGGATGAAGAAAACCGTCTCCGGTTCTCAAAAATAAAGTGTTAATTGTCGTGAGGAGTTAGTGGTGCTGAGATCCACGTCGTCTATAAAAGAAAATGGAATTTGCTGAGAAACGTTCCTCCGAGGTTTTTTTTATGGTGCCAGGCACCAGAGTCAGGAAATGTTTGAGGGGCAAAGTTTAAATACCTCACAGCAATTTCCGAAAGCGTGGTACGTGCCCGCTCCAACTTCTGCTCTTTTATTAGCCAGTGTGTCCTTGTGGAACTAATTTTTCTTGCAGTTGTTACTGTTATGTTTGCTGCAACACGAAGCCATGCGTTCAATAACCTCTTAAGGTGTGTTGCAACTATAAAATCATTTATAAATCTTATGACCTGGGAGGCTCACGCGGAATCCCATTTCTTGCACGAGCTGGCTCTGGTTGACACGGGTTCTTGAGGGCTGGAGTGGGCAGGGAATGAGTTTATCTTCTAGTGGACTGCAGGTAGGACAAGTGTGCAATGTGCTTTTTTTTTTTTTTTGTATTTCTATATTTATATATAGGACATCCTTAGGATATTTTATTATTTTATTTTTATTTTTTTTCTAAGGAAAATGCCCTAAGGGGCATTTTAAAGGCTTCCAGCATTGTAAGGGGAAAAAAAGAAGAAGAAAAGAACAACCCTCCAGAACCCCAAGTATGAAAATAGAATCCAAGGCTTTCAGGTCTGAGTCTTTAGGAGGCTTAAGAGATTGCACTAGGAATCCCTTTCGGCTCCTGGAAAATTGGGTTGTTCTGTGTCACACCTGCTTTGTGGCATTTCTTATATCTTTACTTTAACTGCCATGTGCTTGTGTGATTTCATTAGAAGCCACCCCCACGCCTTTGATCCCGTGTGGAAGTGGGTGGGGTAAAAACTGGGCCTCAGCGAGCAGGCATTCGGCTGCCTTAGGCACTTCTGTGGTTTGCGGCCAAGAATCGCTGTGTGCGTGGGCATGCGGCGGGGAACACCCAGGCTCTGATGTGCACAGACAGGTGGGTCCAATAACCAGGGTGGATAAATGGGAGGGAAGAGTTAACTATGGGTTTTTTTTTAGACTTTTTAAAATTAAAATTCATGTACAATACCGTTCATCCACTCAAAGTGTACAACTCAATGGCATTTCATATGCAGACATGAGACTGCAAGCCCACTGTGTACAATAAAGTTCAGAACATCTTCATCATGCTCCCTCCCCAGTAAAACTCCACATTCCTCAGCTACCCCCACTGTATCCCTCCGTCGTCCCCCACGCCAACATCCTGGCCGCCCCTACTGCACTCTATGCATCTGCCTCTTCTGGACATTTGCTATCGATGGGATCCTACGCTATGTGACCAGTTTCTCCCACTTAGCACGTCTTTGAGTCTTATCCATGTTGTTCCAGGAATCCTTACTCCGCTTCTTTTCATGGCTGAAGAATAATCCATTGTATGCATAGATAGAGTGTATTTTAATGATTTTTATAAGACTCTAGGGATCAGAGGACTCCATCTGGGTCCAATTCTGGATGTGACTTCATTTAGCAAAGCTTTGTCCTTGGACATGTAAAGCAGGTGGCTGTCTTTGGCCTTCACCGCCGTCAGGAACAAGGAGTGCTGATGGCTTACCTCTCTTCCTCAAACCCTACATGGTCTGTGTGATAGCATGCCAAATAATCCAGAAGGGAGGCTTTGCCTTGGCCAGTGGAGACGTCCATAGGGATCACGACCCAAAGATTATTTTGTTAAGGTCAGAGCTAGCTTTGGAGAAAAAGAATGGAATGGAATGCATGAGGGGCTTTCTTCCTCTCCCTGTAGAACCAAACCCATCTACTCAGTTCCCCACAAGACACAGGGATGCTTGAGGCCAGGAAAACATGGAAGCAGGTGCATCCTCAGGGAAGGGGGCATTCCACATGACTGCCCTCACATCTGACACTAGTTGTAAACTTGGGGTCCCCAAGAGCGCCCTCACTGCTGGTATCAGTTGCAAGTTTGGAGGAGTGTCCCCAGACACCCCAGCCAGGGAGTGAGATGTTATAAGCTCCCCGGTCACAGGCCCATGTGGCAAGGACTTTGTGCATCCTCTGCTTGGCCACATGAAACACCTTGATACTTCAACATAGCATGTAGTGTGCCTCCCCCCCCCCAGCATCTTTGGAGGTGTCTGCTAGACCCTGACCTGTTACTTTGAGAAGCCGATGAATGCACAGCCCTCCCCACCGGGTTGCAAGCCCACTGCAAAGTCCACAAGGGTGTCAGAGAGAAATAAAGACTTCTGTCCATTGCCTCTACAGCTGGACTGGAAAGGGGGCTTGGCAGGCGGCCCAAGCAGGCTTCCTACGCCTTCGCCACTGAGCTTATTCTACTGCGCGGAGATCAGAATAGCTGCTAAGCCCTCTCTTAACAACTACCTCTGTGTTAGTGATTCCCACCTGGAGGAGGAAGGGAACAGAGGCACACACCTGTCACAGGTAGACATAGAGAGGGACAGAGAGAGAAAGAGAGAGAGAAGCAGGAGAGGAAAGTCATGAAAATTCCTAAGTCTGTCTATGATTTCCTCCAGAGATCTAGAAAGAACTCCCCTCCACTCCCACAGAATATCTTTGAAAGGGATGGTAGGAGACGAAATAAAATTGCTCTATGATTACACCCAATGAGTCATGCTTGTTCAACACACCAGTTACATATGCTTCTTCCCCCAAGAGCCTTCGAGAAATACCAGGCATATAGTGTAATATGTTGGATCTCAATGGGAGTGGTTTAGGGGTAAGACCTGGGGGTTGCTGAAGAATTCCTCCCGACTCCCCTCTGACCAAGCACTGTAATGAAAGGGCAGTGGTGACATCTGGAAACAAACGGAGGGAAATCAAACCCGGTGGTCTTCAGCGCCTCTTACATTTCCCAAGTCCTATCCCTCAAGCAATGACTACATTTCTGCTTCTCCTACCACACAATCCGAGGCTCTACCTCGGTGCCGGTGGCCATACATTGAAGATGTAGGCACAAAGGATTATCTTCAACTTGCAGGAAGGATGGAGGGTGCGTTTATGGTCTTCACCCTAAGTGTTCTACGAGTCTGGACGTGGGTGGAGGAGGACATGCTGCTAGGAGGACAGTGGTCAACTTCACAGGGAATAGAGGGCTTCTTCTCAACGTTCAGAATCGTGACGTCTGGACAGACAGAGGAGGGTGATGTAACGGTGTCAAATCCCGAGGGACTCGAACTCACTTAGGGCAGAGACTAGGCTTCATGGCTCCTACTTGTCCAGCCATGAGTGAGGACAGGGACCAGCCAAGCGCTCGTACACTGACCAGCACATCCATCACCATGTGGCTTCAATCCCAACACAAGCTGTCCACCTCAAAGCCCAAAAATCCCTCCCGCCCTGGGGTAGTTAGTAGTGGTTTCATAGGATACCTCTAGCTGGACTTGTCGGTCCCATGGTTGGTTCTTGTGTCTCTAATGTCTCCTTGGACCCCCTTGGCTTCAGTCTTTCAACAAGGACACTGGTATGTTGACTGAAGTGCATTAACATGTGGTTGACTGACACCAAACACAGACCTTGCTTTGGCTTTTGGGACTCTTAGCCAATGCAGGTCAGACTCCTGCCCCAACAAGACCCCCACTCGCATTCTGTGGCTCATCCTTCAGAACCGTGTTGATGCTTCCCGATTTTTCACAGGACTTTCCCACCGTATGCCCCCTCCCAGCCATAGGATCTCGGAGTACAAGCAACTGTATGATTCTACATTGTGGGCTTCGCCTTGCAGCTCAAATAACCTTCGAGGAAACGCTTCAGACATTTTGATAAACAAACCCTCTTGCCCAGGAGCCAATAAAAATACCCCTGATATTAAATTCTGGGCTGTGGCAAGATAATCATAGGAAGGCCACTTCCATTCACTGAAACTTTAGCAAAGAGGAGTAGTATTCCACTTACACACAGTCCGCCAACCCACAACCCCAGGGATGGAAGGCCATTTGGGCTTCGATGTGGATACTTTGTGTCAGGATTGAAGATACATGGTGATGGATGTGCTGGCCAATGCTCCCAAGGCATGGCTGGCCCCTGTCCTCATCTGTGGCACATCCACGTCTAGAGGGAGGGGTTCAGTTTGCTGACCTTGGCTTTGGTGGTTCCAAAGCTGGTTGAGAGGAAGTCGGTGGCCACTGGTAGGCAAGCTTTCCTGGGTCACCTTTGTTTGGGAAGAGACCCAGTCATTCCAAGAAGATGAATGAGATGCTACTGTGCTGAGCTTTGAATGACTGGTTATGTACTTCCCCCCATCCTGTTGGTGGTGGGTGGTGATTAAGGGCTTCTCTTGAGTCAAGGGGATTCAAGTGTTGTTTTCATGAGATTAATCTGGCGGCAGCGTGCACCATGGTTCCTGGACTCTCCCCGGTGCTGGGTGTACATTAGACACCTGAGGGACCTATTAAGGTGAAGAAATATGCAGGTGAAAGGATGCTTTAATCATACGTCGCTGGCTAAATATAACCCAGAGGGAGTCAATCTTGAGAAATGCAGCAAGAACTTAAAACATTTGCATGAATTCCATCTTATACCTTCTCCCTGGGACCCTGAGAGCTATTGCATTGATGTTTGGCTAAATTGGCACCTTTTTTTTTTTTTTACATTTTTATTTATTTATGATAGGCACACAGTGAGAGAGAGAGAGAGAGAGAGAGAGGCAGAGACACAGGCAGAGGGAGAAGCAGGCTCCATGCACCGGGAGCCCGACGTGGGATTCGATCCCGGGTCTCCAGGATCGCGCCCCGGGCCAAAGGCAGGCGCCAAACCGCTGCGCCACCCAGGGATCCCTTGGACACCTTTTTATGTCAATAGTACCAGAAGCAATGCATCCTCAAAGGGCGTGTTTCATGCCAGGGCCATCTAGAGACATTTCCCCAAATACAAGAGTTTCCATTTTGATGCCCTGTGGTCATGCCCAGAGCCATAGTTTATAGTTGGATGGATGTCTGAAATGCAGATGAGCTTGCCAACATCCTGAGATGTCCCATAGATAAAAACATGCAGTTTGCTTATTTCCCACTCTATTTTTTTATTTTATTTTTTTTATTCCCATTCTTTAAACAAGCAAATGAAAAAAAAAATAAACAAGCAAATGCCACCATTAAATGGCATAGAACTCCAGCTGGCATTTTTTTTTTTAAATCAAGTAATCTATATTGAAATCTAATGTTAGGTCTCAAGGCAGAGAGTAATATTAGGAGTGATGTATTTACTTTGGCTTTTCGGCTACAAAAAGTATGTGTCCAGGTGGTCTGGTGTCCTGGTCCAGTTTTCAGGAGGTTTGTCATTGATCCATCCATTGATCGTAGACCATGCCGTGTCTAGCTGAGTGTAAAGAATGCCATCCACCCCGCCAGAAGGCAGGTAGAAAAAAAACAGCAGGTGCTTCAATGGGCTGCTTTTCACAAATGCTCAGGATGGAGCGGATGGGATACAGCCTGGGTGTACCTCCGAAGAGACATCCACTAAAGTCTCTTCTTTTAAATTTTAGTTTTTAAAACAAGATTATATTATTTATTCATGAAAGACCGAGAGAGCAGGAGGCAGAGACAGAGGGAGACATAGGCTCCCTGTGAGACTCGATCCCAGGACCCTGAGATCACGACCTAAGTCAAAGGCCAGTGCTCAACCAACTGAGCCACACGGGTGCCCCTTAAATTCTAGTTTTGTGTAGGGATTGTTTTTTGTTCATCTACTGACGTGTAAATCATATATGTATTATATATGAGTTATATATAACATATAATAATATATTTAATATGAAATAACACAAGCAATTACTATATATATAAGACACCATATATATATATGATCATATATGGTGTCTGTGAATTTTTTCTTACATTAAAATGTGTAGCAAAAAATTTTGGCCGTGTGGTTTTTGCTGGCGTACTACTTTATTTTATGGAGTAATGATCTGGTGAGAATATGGACTTTCAAAAATATGATATTCCAGTTTTCTGAGGATCAATAACTTTTATCAGCCTATCAGAGTAATGCAAGAGGAAAGTAGGATTTCTTCTCCAATTTGGAGTTTCCTCAATGGCCTTTTCTTCATTTATGTTATATCTGTGCAGGAATACAGTGTGTGTAGGGGGATGTTATTTTCTCGTAGCCCCTGAATTTTCAAGGCATCCGTATTGGAGGTTTTTTGTGAACCTTGTTTGTCACAACTATTAAAGCTTTGGTTCACATCTGTAAAACGGGCATCACCCAGGCGTTTGAGATTTATGAACCCAAGTTGATAAATTGTAGCAGGAATCTATCCTGGCTTCAAATCATTCAGTTTGGTGATCCATGGTGGGTGGAATGGCAACTGCCAGTCTCTCCCACCCTACTTGGTGGTTTGTAACTACACCTAAGCACCGTAACTATGCCAGGTGTAGATCCCACCATGTGGGGTTAACTGTGGGATCGAGGTAGACTCAGTGGGCCTCTTTCATCCTGGCAGAAATTAGTTCCATGTCAGCACTGAGAGTCACATCTGGACCCGGGTTGGTTAGCTCTGTTGGAAGCACGTTCTCTGGCGTGGAAAGAGAGGACGTATATAATTAGTTTGAAAATCTTAGAGAACTCGGATCAGCCCGCACAGCTGTGCGATGCTCATGGGCTTTCTGAAATGTGCAGAATTGAAAAAAGAGAGAGAGAGAGAGAGAGAGAAAAGTTGTCATTTCCTCAGCAACACGCATCCAAAGGCACGCCTGGTTTGGATGTGTCCGTGGGACATGGAGTCAGAACGGGGATGCAGAAAAGTTTGAGAAAAGGTGAGAGCTCATCCTGGATGTCTTTAAAATGGCAAAGGCAGCAAAAACCCATGAGGACATTTATGACTGCAAGTCAACGAACAGGGTTGAAAGAATTTGGGTTGCCTCCTTGGGAAACAGAAATAAAAATGGTCAGATAGATGGTGCGTAGGGTGGGTACAAGAGCTCTATGACTCTGTACCCTCAACCAGGAGTGACTGTGCCCCCTGACCAAGAGATGCTTGGCTGTGTCTGGGAGATTTTTGGTTGTCATACTGAGAAAGCAGGACGCTGTTCGCATCCGGTGGGGGGAGATCAGAAATGTTGCTCAACACCCCGCAGTTCACCAGACACCCAACCCCGGAGAACAGTCCAGCCCCAAATGTCTCCAGTATGAATGCTGAGAAACTGCGTGTGAGCATGGCACACCATGTGCTCTTGGTTTATCTGTCCATGTATCTCTGGCAGTGGTTGACCATGGAAGGGCGAACTTGCCTCCCCGGGCATAATTGGCCATTGGGTATTTTTTGGATAGGGAGCAGGGATGGGGCTCCCTGGAAAAGCCCCCCTCACCATCACAAAAATTATCCCGCCCCAAAATATGAGTTTGTGCTGAGGTCAAGAAACTATCTGATAAATGACGTGGATAGGAAAACATAAAGTGGAGACCTTGGGGGACCCGCCATTGTCCGCATAGGGTGGGGACGGCTGCAGCTGTGCTTTCCATTTGTTTTCATTTTGCTTTGTTTGGTTCCTGCATGAGAGGAGGGTATGGAAGGAGAGAGAGTGGCCAGAAATGGGATGCCCAGGGGACGTGTCCGGGTGGTGGCACCAAAAACAACCCACCAGCTAAATACCAGGGAAGCTAAAAGGAATCCAACAGAAGAAACTATTTCACATCCGCTCTTAAACTATTTGTGCACATCTGCTCCTGCTCTCTCCTATTCCCTAAACTTGTGGCAAAGAGCCTGACGCGGACAAAAAGGTCGTGTGTGTGTGTGTGTGTGTGTGTGTGTGTGTGTGTGTGTGTGACTTACTTCACTTGCTCATCCCTTCATTCGTTTGGAGAGGCAGTGAAAGGGTCACGCTTCTGTGATTGATTTGATGAGGGGCAAAAGAGGGACAGCCCGTGTAAGCTGGATGCATGATCAATGGAATGAGCTGATGGGGTGGAGTCACCCCCACCCCTGCACCTTTCATTTTTTGGAATCCTAAGAAAGGGATCTGTTGTTCGTCACTCACAGGACGGGGCACGGAGGGCAACTTATCTTCGCCTCCAAGACCAGTGTGACCACACACGGCGACACTCATCAGAGTAGGTCTTCTCTAGTTACGAGGTCGTGGGGACACATGTCACACCGTGACATCTTTGCTCGGTTGGGTGGCAGGTCATTCTCCTTCATACCTGGGGAGAAGCTCAGCCTAACTCGTTTGGGATGCCTTGAGATGGCATCTCATTATGATATGTTGTGGGCTTGCCTTCCAGCTGAAATAACCTTATAGGAAATCGTTCTGACGTTTTAATAAATAAACCCTCTCTCGTAAGAGCCAATAAAAATACCCCTTATATTAAATCCTGCTGTGCTCTGGTAGGATAATCACCGAGGTCACTCTATGTACCGGAATGTTAGGGAAGGTACGGTCTCTAAGAATATAATGAAACCCATTTGGCTCATTCCTTATCTAGAAAAGGAGGCTGAACTCCTACAGGCTGGCTCTCTTCCAGACCCTAGGCAAGTGTCCAAATCCAACCTACATTTTCTTTACCTCCAAGCAACTTGATCCCATCTTGATGATTAATCGCCACGAATCACTCCCGACCAGGATTCCAGAGCTTTATTTGGGAAGACAAATTCTTGTGTAAATGGGAATTAGTACACACATTAACTTACTGATATGCACGGATACATATGTATGTTGTACATACATGTAGGAATGCCTAAAATAACACAGAGATGTATTAATTTGAATATAGAAATAAATACACACACAAATGTATATAAGTCATATATACGTATCAATGTACATAAGTAACACATAAATATGTATATTGATGATTATATATATGCTTATGCATCAAATACACACATAAAATATCAACACCGAACTGTGATATAACACAGTAGACTGCAGTTTTTCTTTAGTCTTGAGGATAGTTTTGTGACATGCAGTGAATTATGTGTAGTTTCTCCATATTTATACATGAAGTGAAACAGTTGTTATAATCCCGGGGAGCGACATGGTGTTTATTTAGTTCATGACAAGCCCTCACATTTTCATGCTTTAGGTTTTACCCAAGGCTGGAATTTGGATCTGTTGGGTGGTATTTAAAGCTAGCTTTGCAATGTGCGCTCTGACCTTCATGTGCTTTCGATGAACAAAGGACGTAAAAGGGAGCGTGTCTGTGAGGTGCTGTGATGGCGGAGTATGATGGGGCCAGCGTGTGGCCGGGGATGGAACGGCCACTGGAAGCGTGGGCAGCGAGTGTCTCATTAAATGGGACAGACAGCATTTTCCCCTCTCTGCTTCGTGCTAAATTTAGCTATGGGGTTGCTTCATTTTGCTGTTCATGGCAGTGAAGTGAAGTCATGCTTATTTTCGGTTAATGCCGCAGTGAAATTAGATTTCCAACTCGATTGCTAACGTTTCTGATTGACTTGTCGTATTCCAACTCCATGACGAAAACTATGTATGCCAGGATATGGGTATGTGAAATGACACAGATTCCTCCCCAAAATATCATGATGAGAGCAGAGGTCACAAAGATGAGAAGAAACTCTTAAGCATCTCAGAATCTAGTTGGGAAAAGAGACATTTCTAGAACCAGCGAGCAATCAAAGTGTGTAAGTTCAGTAAGAGAGGTCATAAACACACAGCAAGGGAGTGGACAGGGAGGGCAGATTCATGCTGATGTGGGGACATTATGGGACATTTCAAGGAGGAGCTTGCACTAACGTGGGCTCTAAGTTTGCTTAAAAGTTCAAACAATAACAGGAGACCAAAGATTCTCCAAACTGAGGGTACCAGACACAAAGAGTAGCATCAAGAAGTGAGGTCCGACATCCAAGATTCAGAGTGAGGCATGGCGGCTGCCATGGAGTTGGGAATGGGCAGGGGAAGATGGAATTCATGTGCAGAGCCACGGCTGCTTTGCAGGACATAAAAGCTCTGCTCAGGACTGGGATGTCTCTCCCTAAGGGAGGGTGTTACTTACTGCAGGTACTGAGATGGGGCTTCGGGTCATCTCTGTGCCGGGAGGGATGCTGCTGATGTAGAGAAGAGAGAGGGAGAGAGAGATGGAAAGAGAGAGAGATGGTTTGGGCAGAAAGAGTGACAGAGAGGAAGCCAGGAAGGCAGGAAAGAAGGAAGGAAGAAGGAAGTGAAGGAAGGAATGAAAGGGAAGAAAGGATGGAAGGAATGAAAGAATGAAGATGATAGATGATAGACAGGATGGATAGATACATAGATAGACACAATAGATGGATGGATGGATACATAGATGATAGATGATAGATAATAGACATGATAGATGGGAGGATGGATGGATACATAGATGATAGATAGATGATAGACATGATAGATGGGTGGATGGATGGATAGATGATGGGTGGATAGAGGACAGAGAGAGACACGGACACAGATCGACACAGAGAGGAGTCAGGAAGCTATTACAAGAACCAGCATTGGGAAGGCGAATGGTGACACCAGCATTCCTGTTCTTTTTGCTTTTCCCTGTTTAAAATCTACCACATACCCAGGGCGTTACTAAGGAAATTGACATCACGTACAGGAAACGCCTTATCTGTTCATTCTCATGAGTCTATCTCCTTCTAAAATGCAAATGCTCCCCATTTCCCCACCGTTCAATGCACACACCATAAAACCGACCATCACTAATAACCTTAAAGCGCGTAACCCGGTGGCACTTAGTTCATTTCAAAACATTGTGCAACCATCACCACTTCCTAGTTCTCCAACAGTCTCATCCCCCTCAAAGCTATAGTAGCAGGATTCACCACAGCGAAAAGGTAGAAACAACCCCAAGTGTCCATCGATGGAAGGAAGGATGGATCAACAGAAGATGGATCGGTCATGAATGGACTATGACTCCACCATGAAAAGGAACAAAGCTCTGAGAACTGCTACCCATGGATGGACCTTGGAAATATGACGCTCAGTGATAAAAGCCAGACGCATGAGGCCATAGAGTATCTGATTCCATTTATATGATGTGTCCCCACTTTTTTTTTAAAGCCCATATATAAATTGATAGGAGCCAGTGCAGAGGTAACTGGAAGAAGCAGACAACCAAACAGAACTCTGAGAAGTAAATCTCCCTTGAAGTGAAATCCACCATCCTACCTCTAACAGCAAAGGGGCCCTCTTGCACCTCACGGTGAAGCCTTCCGAGTTCCCGTTTGCACCTTGGAGATGGCAGTGTCTGGGCTGGATCCTGTCCAGATCCTTATGCCAACTGGTTGAAGGATGTGTTTTCCAGGAGGGTAGATTATGCAAGCGTATTAAAGACGCCATCATGCCCTCTGCAAAGTGCCCCGCTATCTATCTATCTATCTATCTATCTATCTATCTATCTATCTATCTATCATCTATCTATCTATCTATCTATCTATCTATCTATTTATTTATTTATTTTGTGATTTCCTTAGGAGCCTCTGTCTTCTGCCGATTTGGATAGGTCATGCGGTCAGTGACACATGTGCGTTGTTTTCCCAGTGCCCCGGGTGATGGCGGACACATGGCGAGCCTTGGGAAAGTCGTTGTTTAATGAATGAATGAATAAACAAATGAACTGATTCATTCCCGATAAGACCCAAGCACATTGTATGAAGCATCCAGAATGCTGGTGTATCAGAGCTTTGATTTATCTCGAAACGGTCAACCCAGAGCTCTCAAGGGCAGAAACACAACATTTGAATTCATCTGCACCGATTATTTAGATAACCTCTCAAAACTGATTTGTTCAGGATGTAGCCAAATAAACAGATGCCTGGAAACTCAACTGCCTAAAAGGTTTTTCTCCAAGCAGACAGAGACATCATTTAACGGAGTTTCAAAGTGCTTTTGGGGGAGGATCACTGAATCATAGAGCTACCAAGGGCTACGGCCTCAGCTCTCGCTGGCTCGGGATGATCTAACTGCACAATGACGTCTTCTCAACCAGATGTCCTTCTCTCCGTCAGGGTGAACGTGATCCTGGGCTCATCCAGCTGCATGGGGTGAGAGGGCCGTTCTCCGCTGTGTTTGGTCTCTGGGTCCAGATTGGAAATTGCACGTGAGCTACCCACAAGCATTATGGTGTGTGTGTGGGGGTGGACCTTGACACGAGCTGAGGGGGTGCTGGTTCTCTGGTGGCCCCTCCTGGATGTGGCTGAATGACACCTGGGGAGGTTCTCTTTGCTGCCATGTTCCCTGAAAGCTGTGTGCAGTGCGACTCTTGCACACAGCTCAAAAGCATCAAAGACGATCAGAACTAAGAAAATAATATTTAAAAAAAATGAATGATTTACTTTTTCCCCATCTGGTTTTGGAACGCATAAAAAATGACAACTGAAATTCTTTGATTTGGAACATTTTGCTGAATGTCCCCTAATTGATGAGGAAACGGTTTTTCGAAGGAAAAGCACTAGAATCCGGGTCTTTTAGAGCCGGGGGGCGGGGAGGGGAGGACACAGACTGCCTGTTCTCCAGAAGGAAGAAGCAAGGCACTGGGTCACGTCATAAAAATCTAGTTCCAAACACAAACCCATGTTAATGGTCTTTGACAGGGAAGCTAACCCTCCATCCTGTGTCCCAGATAAAGATTGGTGATGTCCGCCAAGATCTTTATGGTTCCCAGTCCTTCTTTTCCTGTAAAATGTAGGGGAGCCAAAGCTTCCTAAATTAGCACAATATGTCTGCCTCTCCACTCTGTAGGGTTTCATGAGCTTGATTCCCTTGAGGATGCAGGGATAAGGAATTCCCTTTCCGGGATAAGAGCAACCAGCATGTTTGGTGGGGTCCCACCATCAAGGCCATTAGCGAACATGCTTCAAAAGCTGAAAAAAAATGCCTTTAGACATATGACTGTACTTATTTATATCTTCTAATTTTTTTAGGATTTTGGCTTTAAAAAAATTTTTTTTTGGCTCCAGGCATCCCTTGGCTAGTGGCCACGTTCTAAATCTGCCTCTGTGTTCACGTGGCTTCCCCTCTATGTCTGTGTCTCTCCTCTTCTGTCTGTTATAAGGACACCTGTCACTGGGTTGAGGGTCACCCTGATCCACAATGACCTCATCTTGACCCTCATTTTAATCACCTCTGCAAATGCTCTATTTACCAATTAGTTCATGTTCACACATAAGCTAGTGTTAGATGTGGGCATTGGTCTCCAGGGCTACCGTTCAACCCACTACACTACGGACACTTCCTGGCTGACATGGACAGAAATGTGCTTCCCAGTGGACACATGCTGCCCCAGGCTTCAGTGAGTTGTTGACTCTTTGGGATGGGAAGGCATCTTTCCGTTTCAAGCTCCATCCCTTGCAGAGATTTAAGCTCTTACGGAGCTGTGTGCTTTTATGTTCTTCCAAGACGTCTTTAAATGACATGGAGGTTCGTTATTCATGCTACTTTCCCTTGTTCTCACGCTGGGAAGCCTAAAATACTGTTAATTCACCGAGGAGCATTTCAAACGCTGTCAGAGTCAATTATATCACCCCTACCGCTATTTCTTTCTTCCCCCCACAAATTCCTTTGTATTAAAGCCACACACAACAAGAACAGTAGCAAACACAACCATGGCACACCAGCTTTACTTAAATCATTTGAATCTAGAAAACATTCCCTTGCCCCTTTGCCAACATCATCCTCCCGAGGCCGCTACAAAGTTAGGGTAACAAATGGGTGACCACAAGGTGTACCTATTAGTAGACATTTGCCCAGACTATAACATGGTTCAAACTTTGGGCCATGGGTCTACATTTCAGAGCAGTGAGGAAGCAAATGGCTGTCCAAGTCATATGAGGAGCTCTAACTCTTCCCGAGGTGGGGAACGAGAGGACTTTTGGGGATCTGGACACTGTTCAATAGAGGATTTTCTCCCCAGAAAAGGTAGAAGTGTTCTTGCATGCTTGTCTGGCCTTGCAACGGCCCTCCCTGGCCAGCTGTGGAGCTCTGCCACGTTTTGTGAGCAGGTGTGTTTCCCTGTGCATGGTCTTGGGGAGGTTGTCCATGCTCCATCCTTAATAATGATCCCGCCTTCATGCCTTTCATGAAGGACAGAAGAGAAATGAACATGGGTACCTTGGTGCAAACACGGCATCGAGACTCAGTTGGTCTGAGCAGGGAGCTCGTTTATCGTATTTATCTATGCTCCTGGCCAATGCCCAGTAGGACTCGAGCATATCCCAGATGCTCCATGAATGAACCCATGGATAAATGAATGCAGTTGGCATCCCATAAGCCAAATTCCTCAGGGCATCACAGACGCTACCTACGGAGCTCCAAATTTTTCACTTCTAATTCATGTGAGCCAAACGGGTACACTTGTTCGTTGCCAGCAGGGCAAAACTGCTAAGCCTACATTCTTTCTAAACATACTTCCCACAGCTGAGGACAAGTCCAGATTTTACCTTTTTCGTCCTAGAGCCTCCCGGGTTGTCTTCACTTTGCGTTAGCTGGGCTCGTCCATTTATTGTCTTTGAAAAAATGAAGTGATTTATGTGCCCTGTCTGTCAGCCACAATTCCGAAGCACACATGATAAGCATGTGTTTTTCATAGACTTTCCACTTAATGCAAATTTTTACATTCCCCCGTTCCTTTTCCCTGTAACCGACTGTCATTAAATGAGCTTTTGTAGGATGAATGCCATCTTAACAAAATTCTGGGAACACGCTACGATAGGAATTTGGCATGTTGCTGCAGTCTCATACTCCCGAGTTACCTCCTGGAAAACTTTAGGTTTATTTTGTTTCCCTTCTCTGTGCATTTGTATAGATCAGAAAAGTCATCTGCGGGGGTGCCTGGCCGACTCAAAACATAGAGCATGTGACTCTTGATCTCGGGGTGGTGAGTTTCAGCCCCACATTGGGTGTGGAGATTATCTCAAAATAAAATCTTTAAAAAACATTTAATGGGGCACCCAGGTGGCTCAGTCAAGCAGCTGGCTTCTGCTCAGGTCATTATGTCAGGGTCCTGGGATTGAACCCCACAGAGCAGGGAGCCTGCTTCTCCCTCTCTTTCTGCCTCCTGTTCCCCCTGCTTGTGCTCTCATTCTGTCAAATAAATAAATAAATAAATAAATAAATAAATAAATAAATAATAAAATCTTTAAAAACATCTAAAAAGGGGCAGCCCGAATGGCTCAGAGGTTTAGCACCTCCTTCAGTCCAGGGCGTGATCCTAGAGACCCAGGATCAAGTCCCACGTCAGGCTCCCTGCATGGAGCCTGCTTCTCCCTCTCTCTCTCTCTCTCTCTCTCTCTCTCTTTCTCTCTCTGTGTGTGTCTCTCATGAATAAATAAATTAAAATCTTTAAAAAATAAAAATAAAACATCTAAAAAGAAAGTCATATGCATAGACAAATATAATGAAACAAATATGTCAATTATATCTCAATTTAGAGAAAAAAGAAGTATCATATGCTACTTTCTGTGGTTCTCTGCATATGGGGGGGGGTGTAGCGAGCAGGTTAAACGATGGCCCCTTAATGTTATTTTTGTATCCTACTCCCGGCAATCTGTAAATGTAACTATCTATGGTCCAACAGTCTCTGTCGATGTGATTAAGGGTCTTGAGATGGAGAGGTCATCCTGGATTATCCATGTGGCTGGAAATCCAAGGATGACTGTCCTTGTATGACATGGACAGAGGAGGATGATGCAGTGTTGCTGTAAAGTCAGATATTTCGAGGGATGTGTGCACAAAGCAAGGAATGTCTACAGGTACCTGGAACAGGCAGAGATTCAGTGCTCCATCTGTGTCTGCAGAGGGAGGGCAAGAATCCACCAACACCCTCATTTTGGACATGTGATCTCCAGAAGCGTGAGAGAATAAATTTCTGCTGCTGTACGCCACCCAGTTTGTGATCATTGGTTAACAACCACCACGTGAAACTCATGCCTCAGGTGTTCACACACTTCAGATTGTGTGCTTGTCATTTCTTCTTCCTGTTTGAAACAGACATTTGGTCAAACTCAACATCAAGGAAACGATTGCTTTCCTCAAGCACCATTCATTAGGATGCCAGGCTCTGAATTACCATTCTTTTCCTGTAATGGTTATTTTACTTTATATTCAGCCATGATTTAGTACAGAAATTTCATGTCTTTTGTTTCTTGGCATCCCACTTCCTTCACAAACGGGATGCCTTATGCATTGTGACTGGACGATATTCAAGTAACGGAACCAGGGTTCTCATTGTAACACAGTGTAGATCATATTATTGCCTTGATGCTAATCAGATGTCTATTAGGAACCCAGCATTAGGCTAGACACCAGTAATGCAGAGATGAGCAAATCCAATGCATTTTGAATCGATGGAGGTCACCACTCAGGAGAAGTGAAAAAAAAATTTTTTTTTTGAGTCTGTCATTTTGAGAATGCTTTTCTTTTTTTTTTTTTATAAATTAATTTTTATTGGTGTTCAATTTACCAACATACAGAATAACACCCAGTGCTCATCCCATCAAGTGTCCCCCTCCGTGCCCGTCACCCATTCACCCCCACCCCCCGCCCTCCTCCCCTTCCACCACCCCTAGTTCATTTCCCAGAGTTAGAAGTCTTTATGTTCTGTGTCCCTTTCTGATATCTCCCACACATTTCTTCTCCCTTCCCTTATATTCCCCTTCACTATTATTCATATTCCCCAAATGAGTGAGAACATACACTAGGAGAAGTGAAAATTAGCATTACAGTTAGTTCTTGTGATTCACAGTGGTGGAGTCCTACAAAGTCACCACAAACACTGAATTCATCAATACTGAACCAATATTCCACACAATACAGTGTGTTTCTATTTAGAGACACCTTATCAACTAGATATTGTTGATTCATATGCATTGGACTCACAGCCAAGAACGCTAGAGCTCGTGCCTGAACAAAGCTTAGCTGACACATGTATTTTTGCAGTAAGGCACACCCCAATATTCTCGTCCTTGGGAGCACTGCATAGCTCTTTAGAAGCACACATGGGGCCATTTTAAACAGAAAATCATGAACAGGAAGCACAAAAACAAGAAAAAAACATGGCACCCAATAGACCACATGAAGGACACTTGATTTGTTGAATGAGAACAGAAATGCAAAGGAAGATTGTCTTCCTGTCCCAAATTGGCTGGGATTGTGGGCAGAAGGAGGCACAGGTTTCACCAGTCTATGTGTGTCTGAAAGTGATGGCAAAAGTGCCAAGAGTATTGATCGGGTGATTGCCAATCAGCTTTAGTAGTAGGTGTATTGGTGAATATAGAATCTGTGACTAAGGAGGACCAACTGTGCTTGGAAAGAATATCCATGAAGCTCAGGTTTGCAAACTTTTTTTTTTAATTTTTTTATTTATTTATGATAGTCACAGAGAGGGAGAGAGGGAGAGAGAGAGAGAGAGAGAGAGAGAGAGAGGCAGAGACATAGGCAGAGGGAGAAACAGGCTCCATGCACTGGGAGCCCGATGTGGGATTCGATCCTGGGTCTCCAGGATCGTGCCCTGGGCTAAAGGCAGGCGCCAAACCGCTGCGCCACCCAGGGATCCCAGGTTTGCAAACTTTTATAATGACACACCACTAACTCTTTGCTTCATTAGTCAATTCTTCTGGCTTTGGTTTCTGTCATTTGGTTATTTTATGAAGAACATATTGTGTGAAAACCACTGTGCACAGGCATTTGCAAGCTTTTATTTTTCTCCTTCCTCCATACAAACTAGCCCGAGCTATTGTCACTACTCTTGTTTTTCTGTTTCGCTTTGCTTTGCTTTTTTTTTTTTTTTTAAATAAAGATTGCACTCGAAGGAATTTGCAAACATGCCCAAACTTGAAAGTGGTTGCTCTGGGAATCACGGTGGGGTCAGAGGAACACCAGAAGTTATTATTGTGCTTAAAAAGGTGAATGGACTCTGTCTGCATTTCTGGGTTTCTTGACCCATTTTTCCACACTTCTCGGTCCATGTGTGTTTTCTTTGTGCTCCCCCCTTTATCCTGTGGACCCCGTCACTTTTCTGTCCTCATTGCCCTATGCTAGACTCCTAGCATTGCAAATCTCAGCTCAAAAGTCATTTTGTTCCAGAAACCGACCACATTCGTCTCCCTACAGTGAAACTTCCTCCCCTTCTTTCCTCTATGGCTTTATTCCCACATGATATTTCCACTTGCTGCTCTGCCTTGTGTCTGCGATCTCTCTGCAGATATCCCCGTCTTCCCCAACTGAGTGTCATCTACACATCTGCACTGGTAAAGGGGCTCCGCATACACCACTTGTGTTTTGAGTCTTTACATGTTCGTCGCATCAGTGGGAACTTATCACCAACACAGAGGTAGGCAAGATGGGCTCAACGCACGTGACACCAAGTTGCACAGGTGTGAAGTGATCTAACATGTGCAGGAGAAGGGTATGGTTGTGGATCTGCTGGAAACACCAAGGAAGGGCTGTTTTTCTACCTACGGGTATGAACACTGGGGTGCTGGCAAGAGTTTCACAGACCCTGGAGACCAGCTACTGGGGTTTCAATTCTGAGTAGCAGCAATCCCCACCTCGATGTTGACAGTAAGAATTAGACAAGGGCAGGTAGGCACCGCACTCCCACGCTGCCGGTTGTTTCAGGAGCACTCCTTCCACATTGGCCCACGCCACCATTAGTAACAGATTAAAAACAGTTGCTTGCCCGGGGGCATGTATTTTAAAGCCACCTCATTGGAAAGAACATTTCTTTGATTTCGACCGCTAGGCTAAAAGAAATAAATATGGTTTTAAAAAATGGATTTCCATTGGAGCCTCTTAAGTACAATATCTAGGTGGACAGGTAAATGAGATCCAGGTGCCCCCTTCTGCTTGGTCTGACCCATGATATGAATCTGCTGTGATTGGCATTTCCTCAGCTCTGATGCATGCACGTGGTTGTTTCTCGGCTTTGCAGTGAACTAGAAAAAGAGGCTTAAAGGCATTTGGTGAACTATCTTGCAAGTGATTTTTAAGAGCAAAAAGCATGCAAGGACATACGTGTCTATAATTATCTTCAGGTTGGCTGAAGAGGGAGGGCTTTTTTTTTTTTAGTGATGTGCATGTTTTTTGGTGCAATATATTTTTAAATTGGGTTAAAACACAAAATAAAATGCATCATCTTAGCCATTTTTAAGTGTATAGTTGAGTACCGCTAAGTATATTCATATCGTTGCACTACTCATCTCTGAAACACATTACATCTTGCAAAACTGAAACTTTATACTCACATAGGCCATTTGTTTTTTTTTTAAAAATCATTTTATTTTATTTATTTTATTTCATCATGATAAGTGCTCTCCTTAATATTCACTGCCTGTTCCCCCGTCCACCCACCCACCTCCCCTTGGTAACCATCAGTGCGTTCTCTAGAGTTAAGAGTCAGTTTCTTGATTTGTTGATCTGTTTCTTTTTTTCCCCCTTTACTCATTTGTTTTGTTTCTAAATTCCACATATGAGTGAAATCATATGGTATTTGTCTTTCTCGGACTGACTTATTGTGCCTAGCATGATACCCTCTAGTTCCATCCACTTCATTGCAAATGGCATGATTTCGCCTTTATTTATGGTTGAATAATATTCCATTGTGTATCTACACCACATCTTCTTTATCAGGCCATTAGCTTTCAAGTCAGTGCTTGATACTCAACAAGTGAAAACTTTTTTTGAAAAATGTGAGTTTACAATGAGATTAGTATATCAAATTGCTTAGCATCATACCAGATATATAATAGGCACTCAATAAAAGGTAGTAGTTGAAAAAATAATATATAATTATATGAACTAAGACTGAAGGAACACATCATATCATTGAAGCACATTTCCAGTATTTTGGAGAAATGTTGTCAGATTCCTCCAATATTTGATGATCAGTTCTGAAATATAGGAATATTGCTTAAAAAAACTGTCTAAGATTGCAGAAATGGTTGAAGTGTTTTAGAGGCACTGAAAACACACAAAGACATACACGCACACATACATAATAATCTCTGCCCTTCAGTGGCTTAGGGGGAATAAAAGTAAAATCTTCCCCTATCCTCTTAAGTCCCGGGGACCCTGTAAATTAAACTGACAAATTAATAGGAAAAAAGGGCATGCAGATCTTATCCAATATGATTTTTTTTAAATTTTTATTTATTTATGATAGTCACAGAGAGAGAGAGAGAGGCAGAGACATGGGCAGAGGGAGAAGCAGGCTCCATGCACCGGGAGCCCGATGTGGGATTCGATCCCGGGTCTCCAGGATCGCGCCCTGGGCCAAAGGCAGGCGCCAAACCGCTGCGCCACCCAGGGATCCCCCAATATGAATTTTTTTAAGTTACTCTGTTTACCAAGACATTAAAACACAATCTCATGAGAGAGAAGCAGTATTACTGAAAAAACTCCGTGGCCTGTGTTCAATCCACAAGAGATTTTTGCATATTGACATAGTAACCTGCAACCTTGCTAACGTATTAGTTCCAGTAGCTTTTTTTGTAGTTGTCTTAGGATTTTCTACACAGATGATCATACCATCAGTGAATAGAGACAAGCCCACTTCTTCCCTTCTGATAGAGCTGCCTTTTATTTACATTTTTACCAATTTTTAAAACCTTATTTCAATAGTTAGGATCCTTAGTATAATGTTAAACGCAAAAGGTAAGGATGTGCTGTAGGTTTTATTTTTATTTTTTTGTGTTTTGGGGTTTTGTTTTGTGGCTGCCTTTTATAAGAAGTTGAGGAAGTTTTTTCTTTTCTTGGTTTACTGAGAGTTTTTAGCATGAAGAGATGTTGGATTTTTTTTAATTTTCTTTTCTGTTAACATGGTGAATTCCACTGACTGGTTTGAGACTGCTAACTCATCTTGCTTGGCTATTTAGTATTTTGAGACCCGTGTCAACCACATTAGAACAATCCACGTGATGGAAAATGGAAGCCCAGCTGTATTAGAGTCTTGGGTGGATTCCAAGTCACATCCATCCTGAAGGGTAAAACCAAGGATATTGACTTGTGCATTGCCTGGGGACCAGGAAAGGGACAATGGGGGGTGATAATTCACAGCCATGTCTCTATTGGATGTCATGACGATCAATAAATCGGCTTCCTTTCTCCGTTTCAGTGCCTGTCCAATTCAGTTGAACCTCATGGGTGACCTGGGTAGAATTTTGAATGTCTGTCTTCAATTTTCCAAAGCTGGTATGAAACCCATTGCTTAACGAATGCAAACGCTCTCCACGATAGAAGCTGAGAAATCACTTTGAGGTCTGATTACACATGGAAACCACGGGAAGCTGTAAATTTTGATAGCTTGGAACGGTGTGTTGCTGTATGACATAAAACAACCGTAAGTAAGGAATCTGATCTGCCATCAACTACTTAGCTACTTAGTACTGCTTTTGCTAGTTAGCGAAGACATTTTTGGTTATAGTGGCCACCTGCAAAAATCCTGTCTATAAGGTCATTTTGGAGCCTGAAAAATGACAGACCACAAATGTGCCAGTTTTTGCTGCCTTCTTTGCGTTTCCAGCAGAAATAAACCCCATGACTGAGGTAGCCACGTATTTGCCAGGCAAGGGATATTCATATCGTGTCTGACCAAAGGCGCACGTAAAATAAACTTGATGCGTTCACAGTTCCCTAACATACCGGCTCTCTTAGACTCCAGATGTTACACATTAAATTGATGCAATACATTTTATGATGCAGGACTTTTTCCTGGTTTTACCTTACCCTGCTATAGCATTTTATATTTTTTGCAAAGACCTTGTCTCCTTTCACTTTAGTGAAAAAGGTGATGTGGTCCCATAATAGGATGTATGTATTTCTGCCATACGGCGATGTACCATGTTCTGGGTACTGTCCTGGCTCGCAGAGCTTGACAGCAACATCCGTGACGTGTCCTTCATACCTGGCCCAGGTGAGAAGACAAAAAAATGTAGATAGAGTCGAGGTTGCCATGAAATACACAGAGTGCCGTGCTAAGGAAATTGACTAAGTGTTGGAAACATGGAGGTGAATGAAAACGTGAACCCTTTAAGTAGTTCACGTACATAGGGAAAATCCATAAGGGGATCCCCAGAAAGGGGGTGCTATAGGGTGTTGGTGTAAGAGGTCACAGTTGCTCCAGACCTCAGAGAACAAACTGGAACTTACAAGACGAAGAAATTAGTCAAGAAGTTTCCAGGCGGAGAACTACGTGAGCTCCACGGTTGGTGAAGATGCATGTGTTGTTGGAACACGTCGAGAATGTCAGGGTGCATAGGGAAGTGAGGGGGCAGTTAAGCAGCTCAGAGTGAATTTGAAAACATAACCTGGGGGCCAGGACACGGAAGGGACCCCAGCGTCAAGGGCTTCCAAACATATCCTTTGCAAATAGGGAGCCAATTAAAGATTTTCATGTCATATTACATGACTGAATCGCAAGATACATATATTTTTTTATTGGTGTATAGTTGACACACATTGTTACATTAGTATCAGGTGTCGAACATAGTGATTCAACAAGTCTTACTCAATAAGACTACCAGAAGCGTAGTGGCCATCTGTCACCCTACAGCACTGTCGTAATATCATTGACTGTGTTCCCTGTGCTGGGCCTTGCATCCCCGTGACTTATCCATTACACAATATAATTCAATCCATGCATCCTACTCCCCTTCACCATTTCGCCCCCCCCCCCCATGGCGACCTTCTATTTGTTCTCTGTATTTATCGATCTGTTTGGCAACAGCCATTCAACAAGGTCTTTAGGCCATGCCCATGGCCTTCGCCCTCAACCTCACAGTGCACATAGGGCAGAAGGCCAGTGTGATCCCTTTGTAATCAGACCATTTGTGCTGAAAAGAAAACTGCTCCTGTCATTTGGAGCCGCCTTCTGTAACACGGTCAAACGCTGAGATGAATTACAGATCCAATTGCAAGACTACTGTTCATGGCCAAGTCCATTTGGCAAACACGGGAGGTTGACAGCGTCAGTCCTGCCCATAGACATCGCTCCCATGGATAGATTTATTTCTCCTTGTGGCTCCTTGTGGCAACGTTTTTAGTCCCTCCGGGTTTGCTAGGGGAGCGCCGAGTTTTGCCAACCAGCATGATGTTGCGGCCATGCCAAGTGAATGCTTCACTGACTGTTGGCTCACTCCACGTGCCAACACCCCTTCCCACTGTTCGTCAGCTCGCTAATCCCTGAAGGGACTTTTGTTCCAAGGTGGCCTTCTGCCTTCCAGCTGCATCTGTGCAGCTACCCTGAATCACTGCACCGTGCAAAAGCCCTTCTGTAGCATCAGCCTCTGAGCCGGCCTGACGGCACCCTGCGTGTCGAAGCCTGCCATCCCCATTATCTGTCTGAAAGAGCCTGGTGTTTACGCTTTGAGTAGGAAAGTTTCAACTGGATGCAGCGAATAAATACCGTGGAGCAACTGTGCATGCGAGAACTTGCACACTCACGGAGTCACGGGCACTCGTGCTTCTACTTAGAGACAAGGCAACCTGGAGAAAATGAGCTGAAGTTCGAGAGTTTATAAGAAATCTGCATGGCTCTCTGGGACTGCCAGTAAATATTTCAGTTACAGACACATTTTCCACAATTAATGACTGTATGTGTGGGCAGGAAGTGGGGTTGGTATGAGAAGTTGGAATAACATTCTAAGACTGTAAATCTTTAATGAGTGTGGAGAAAGAGGGAGGGGCAGGGAAGGAGGGAGAGTAGGTGCCACCCTCCCAGAAAAGAGAGTCCTTATTAGTAGAAGAAACCAGAACACAATGATGTGTGCCCTTCCCCACGATCTCCTCTGTCCTAAGCCAATCCTTCCAGGGAGACTCTGTTTCTCCACCAGCTAGTCCTTCCCCATTCATGGCAGATAGATGCTGTTGCATTGTGACCCCACAAGCCACAGCCAACTCAGAGCCCAGCAACAAGGGCCATGTAAGAACGGGGTGAATCCAAGAACTCACCAAGGATCTGAAATTGCCATTCAAAGAAGGAAGACATTTCTATACCCAATAAAGGCAAGTTTTACCCCAAAATGCAGTCCCATTGATAGGATTTTCTTTCCTGGGTATGTGGCCAAATTCTGGCATCCTCGTTTCTATGCATTTGAAACATGCAGACGATTTTCACCCCTTTGTGATGCCAGGTGTCATGTGTCTGGGTTTTGGGTAAACTGCTAGTGATCGAGAGTGTTGTATAGTCTGCAGGCCATGTCACTGAGTCCTCTGGACCACTTGGGTTGCTTCGTTCAATCACACGATGGCTGAAGTCTGTGCCCATCTGGTGTGCAGAAGACTCCCCTCTTCTCTCTCTAGTTGTTATTAAAGACCCGTCAAGCTTGTGGTGTGCATCAGAGCCAGAGTCAGCAAGGGCCGTCAAGCTGTCTCTTCAAGCTTCCCATCTGTGGTTCTGGGGACAATTTGGGGCACATGAAAAATTCACGCCCAGCATGTGGAAATGCCAGCGAGAGAGTCGGTCATCAGAATTTCTCATCCCTCTGAATATCAGATGAGGGGTAACTATTCTTCCCGTCATCACCGTCAAAGAGGGTCTGAATCAGTCAATGGCTTAACCGCCATTTTTAAGTGCACACATCTCACTCTTGCTTGGCATGGGAACACTTTTTTTTTTTAACCTTACGATCTCAGGAAACAGTCAGCATTTCCATTTCCTGCTGCTTCCAGCCTGATGGTGGACCAATTGAGTTTCCAAGGTGTCAGATTCTACTCTCTACCTTGATGGTTCACAAAGTGGGGTGCCTTGGGCCTGCAGAGCCAATGCCATTTGAGCTTCTTCAAGAATGAATCTAGGTGGTCAGCAGCACAAGGCTGTGTGACGGGTCTGAAAGCCACATGTATGTGAGGTACTGTGGGGTAAGCGACATGTGGGATAAGCGACCTATTCATGTACTCACAGTCTTTCATTTAAGGACTGACCTTGAGGGCACTGGCCAAACCTTTATGGAAGGGCAGATTGGTATAATTCACTAACTGGAAAGAACCTGAAATTTCATCCTGCATGGAAAACATGCCAGAAAAATGGATTCCAGGGTAGACCTGAGATATATCTAACCACTGGGGAGTGGGTTCCTGACAATAGAACATTAATTAACTAGGAGAAAATCGCTATGCTTATGACATTCAAGATGCCAAGTTAAAACAACTGCAAACTGTGTTCAAAATACATAAATCTTAGTGTGAATGTACAAAAATAAGCCATGTGCTGGAGTATCATCTTTGAGTCATACAGAATAGACCTTCCCCCCAGAGACTCAGGATTAGCCATGAGGAAATGCCCAGAATGGATTGATGCCCCGAGGACCATGTGTTTCAAACCTCAGGCAATCCCTGAGGATCTTTTGGAAATGCCGACTCTGATGGGCCACGTCTGGGTTGGAGCCCGAGGGTCCGCATTTCAGACCAGGTGATGCTGATGCTGCTGGTCCTGGACCACACCTGGAGCACTAGAGTTCATAAGAAGTTCAGAAGAAAGCAAGAGACACAGAAGGAGGAATTCAGTCCGGGGGAAATGACCTGTGTCTTCGAGAGGAACATTTCCATAGATTTCAGGATTGGCTGTAGAAGGAAGAGCACCGGCTCCTCCATGGAAGACTGAATTGGGGTGACAGAGAAGGTGGTGTACTGGAAATATTCAGCGATGCCTCAGCATGCAGGAAGGTCCCTTTCGTTGGTTCCATGCACCCTCCTTGGTTATACATGTGCCATGCTTCTCCCACACAAGACCCTCTGCAGAAAGCAGACCTTGGTTTCCTGGAACCACCCTCTCCCCACCCTGTCACCTCCAGAGAGGTGGTACAAACTGACCCTGATGCACACTTAGCCTCCGGAGTCCCCTGTAGGTTCAAGTGGTGGCTTCCTTCTGCACAACTTGGCTTGAGATCCCACATGATTTGCTTTCCTCTGCTCCAAATATTGCTCACACAATAGGCTTGTTGGGAACACTTTTTCTTGTGGTCGGTTACTCAGAAATCAGACCTAAGGCAGATGAGTAAACCAACACTTAACAATTAAATGAGATGAAACCAGAAGCTGGTTTTTTAAAAAATAATTCAATTTATTTCTTTTTGTAAGTATTGAGGATACCTTGGTTTTGCATTTGCTTTTAAGATGAATATACTAAATAGCTCAGGTTTTTATTTTTCTCTGTGGTGTCTATCCTCAAAAGGATCAATGCTGGCAATTCATGACCTGCACCTTCTTGTAATATGAGTCTAGAGTCCACAGAAACACAGACTGCTTCCCCAAGACATCTCTGAACAAATAGGATTATCACAGTTGACACTGTGCTCCCTTCCATCATGTTGACAATGAACCTGTCCTAGGTATATGGCTACGTGGCTGTGAGATGAGAGAAACGAAGCACCCGAAGCTCAGCCTACTCAGAAGGGCCAGAAAGAAATGGGAAAAAAAAGAAACATCAAGGATATGGAGGGAGAGCAGGAGAATCTTATTACTTACACTTTTTGGAAAAAGATCAACCTTCCTCTTTATCTCAAAAAAATCTCCACTTTTTTTTTTCTTCAAGAAAGGGAATTGGGACACCTGGGTGGCTCAGTGGTTGGGCATCTGCGTTTGGCCCAGGTTATGATCCCGGGGTCCTGGGATCAAGTCCTGCATCCAGCTCCCTGCATGGAGCCTGTTTCTCCCTCTGCCTGTGTCTCTGCCCCTCTCTCTGTGTGTCTCTCATGAATAAATAAATAACATCTTTTTAAAAATAAAAAATAAGAATAAAAGAAGGGGAATATTTTAAACTTAAGAAAATTTAGTTTTGTCTTATAGTTTAGGTGCTTTGGCAGATAGCTAGACAGATAGATTAGGATGGCTGCATGCATGGATAGGTGGATGGATAAGGATGGATGAATGGATGGATGGATAGATGCATGGATGGATAAGAAAGGATGGATGGTTGGATGGATAAGAAAGGATGGATGGATGGATGGATAGAAGAATGGATGGATGGAGAGATAAGAAAGGATGGATGGATGGATAGAAGGATGGGTGGATGGATAAGAAAGGATGGATGGATGGATGGATGGATGGATGGATGGATAGGTACATAGGCAGATAGTTGTAAAATCCAGATTTAGAAAGTTTCTCATGACTATCTGTGGTTGACATGCCTCTCAATTATCTCAGTCATGGGTGGCAACGGGTCCCATGTTTAGTAGCCAGGTGAGACTGTGCCCTCAGAGTCCATGGGCTAGACGGCCACCATGCTGTTGCTGCCGTTTGTGTTTTGCCCACATGCTGGGAACCACAGGAGATCTTCAGGCTGATAGTCATCATTCACTAGAACAGACATAGCCCACGGCTGTGTAAAGTGGACTTCTGTGGCCCACACACTGGGGTTCCAAGCCCAGCTCTGTCTCTTCCTCGGGGTTTGACCGAAAACTGGTTCCTTCCTTTCCCTCAACTTGGACTGGTGGCCAAGTGGCTAATGGGAGTCTCCAGGGTGATCTGGAGGATTGCAGACTTTAGTGGGAAATGTCTAGAGCCTGGGGCCTGGCTCAAGATCCTCAGTGAAGACTAGTTAATATTGTTAGTAGCATGTAGGAAACTTCCAGAATGTCCCCATTCCATTCAATCTGGCAGATACAGGGCCTGTTCAAAAGCCTGTTCTGGGGATGAACAATGGGGAACCTGGCAATTCGGTACTGGATTGTGGTTAGATGCTGATGTACAGATCTGCAATCCCCCGCTCCCGTTTCGGACTTGCAGGCACACCGCAGGCAGCGTCTACAAAGGCTGACACCTACAGATTCGATACAGGATGTGCAGCACAAGGCTGTGCAAGCTGGACAGGAATGAGCCGACGACACCAGCTTGGGCAGGGGCAGAGCTGGGGTGCAGGGGGTCTGACTCCAGCGGCTCAGAACATCCCCTGGCCTCTGCGAGTCCAAACTCCCGCCCGAAAGACGGGAAAGTGATGCGCCTTTTACCCACCATTTCTGGCAATCTCGAGAAAGCACTACCTGGCGGTCAGCCGAGCACCGGAGCTACTGTTCCCTTTTAAGTCGATGACCCAGCTCTTGCTGCTGATTCCTCTAGCTGCTCTTTAACGACCTCCGACCAAAAGCAACGCATCTGGTGGCACAAACGTTTAATGCGATTCCCAAATGAGCCCACCCCGGTCTGCACTGTGCAGAAACACGTTTATTTTTCTATTTGTAATAAAAAAAATTACAGACCTGAGCTAGGCGTCAAATATTTCCTTCAAGTCACCCACGCACACTGCACTCTCAGTCTCATGCAGGTGAATACGTTCAAGCGCTTACGTATATTATTTTTTCCATCTTAGTGTTGCTGGTCTCCCCTTCTCAGCACAGAGCTCCCTCCTGTCTGTCTGTCTGTGGGAGCATCCTGGGTCCGCCTGCAGACGCTCTGCTGCATGACTTGGGTTGGGATGTTTCCCCAACCCTGGTGTGTGTGGCTTCCGCTGTGACACATCCTTTTATCCCCGTCGTAAAATAAGAAAATTATAACGGAGGGTTTTCCGAGACTTATGGCAGTACTCTTTGTTCTTCCTGGCCCTTCCTTTGGGCTTCCATGGTTACAGTCCCCGAAAAATAAAATACACATCCTGCAGACTGTGCAACAGCACGCAGGCGCAATGCACCCCAGCCTTGGCTCTGCGGGCGCGTCCGGCGCGATGCCGGCCCCAGCGTGATTCACACTACAGGCATGCGAAGAGAGCTTTTGTGAGCTTTTGGTACAAGTGCAAAGCTTCCATGGGCCCCACCCTTAGCACTCAAGCCGCTCCCCAAGCCTGGACGAGCCCAGCTTGCTTTATTTATCCTGGCAAATTGGACGGCAGTCTGCGGTTGGCTCGTTGGTGCCAAGACTGTACAATCAACCCTTGAGACTAATGAGAATTGGGCTCACCCCACTGCCCACCGACCTTTGGTGCCTAGTCAACCTGTACCTGCCGATGCTCCCTCGGGTGCTGGCGACCCAGGTCTGGCAAAGCAGACACGGGATTCCTCCCCTGTCCACTATTCCTCTCTGGTTGGTTTCTGCGGTTTCGAGCAGTAGCAGTGGAGAGTCTGAGTCACCGGGCTGAGAGGCAAGTCTGGATTCCACTGTTGCCTTCGTACCTCTGCGAGGCTTCCTTGAAGACACCTGGGGGGCCAGGCTCCGTTTCTGGGTGTCCTTGTGAGGTCCCGAGTCCCTCCAGGTTGCCACATGTGGAACAAATCATCCGGGGTCCTCCGTGTTCCTGCGCGCAGCTTCGCAGGCCAGCTGGGCATTTGCCCCTGGCCCGCGGTCATCTGGGTGGACTTTACGGGGCTTTGTTACAACAGTCAGGTTTTCTTGGTAGGTCTTCTACTGCCTCCGCTTGGGCCAACTAACGGGGGTTTTAGAGGAGGACAATAAACGATCAGCGATCCTTAATCAGCACATGCTTGGGGTCACCATGATGAGATCTTGAGATCAAAATCAAACCTGCCCATTTTCCCCTCCTTGTGTGCCTGGCCCAGAGTCTACACTCCATTTGCACCTGCCACCACAGGACACTTGCCCTATACCTACGCCTGCCTTCTTTGGGTATCTTTGGCTCAGAACACGGTCATGAATATCTAACTACCCCAAAAAGTTAAACTTCAAAATAAAATTGGCAGAAAAAAAGTTTCACATGATTGTTTCTGAATCTGTTGATTTTAAGCGGGCATCTTGTCACTGCTAAATATTTGCTCAATACCTTCAATCCACTGGGTAGAGAAAAGCTTCCCATGGGAGAGTGTCCAAGTGGGGGGCTTTCAATTCTCTTATTCTCTTTGAAGGAGATATGCTATCCTCAGTCTTTCAGCTCCAAATGTTTTTTTTTAATATTTATTTTTCTTCTTTTCCATGCTAACAATCACTGAATCCTAGAGACTCTCCCTCTATCATATCTCTCAATTTTCTTTCCTTCTTTCTATTTTCTCTCAGACCAGTTAAACCAAACCTTCGTTAATCCTCACCTAAATTATGACAATCGCCTCCTAATTAATTTTACCAGGAACCCAGTTCACTTCTTCCCAGTGGGAATCAATCCAACCCACCATGCCCCGCAATGAATTTTTCTGTAAATTCCTTATTGGTCAAATAGTCTATGGTAGGGGGCTTGTAACAAGCAGAGCAAAAAACCTTACAACCGTTCTAGGTTGACTCTCCAATTCATCCTGATATGGAACAGACTTCACAGCCCAGCACAAGGGGCGTCTCCGGCGTTCTCTGGTGCTCACACTCCATGAAATCCACGTCCAAGCGAAACTGAACCACTGCCTGTTTCCCAAGGCACCAGGGCTCCACATATCTGTGTCTTGCTTAAACTGATTCTCTGCCTCAGATGCTTCCTTTCCATTAGTGTTTGGGCAAATCTTAATGGCCTGTGAGTCATCCTCTTCGTAAGATCCCTTTTCTCTCCAAATTTATCCCCCACTTACAATTCTCCCACCTTATCATGCTAATGAGCATTTAGTAGGAGGTCTCCTCTGTCATCCGGGTCACTGGGATGTCTGCTTCATTTCCTCCATGAAACAGTGATTGTTATCAATAACAGGTGTTCAGTAAATAGGGGGAGATGTGAATGCATGAAGCAGGTATATGTAACAATATTGAATTTTCCGGCCTGTCTAACTTAGGAGCTTCATGCAAGATGGACTAACCTTGGAACTCTGTACTGAGAAGAAAAGTTTGATCTCAAAAGGAAACTCACTTCACAAACATGCCAGGCTGATGTTTCATCAGGTATTATAATAGCAAACAGAATTTTAAAAAGGCACCTTTGTCACATAAACACTAGATAAAGGAAAACCGGTTGCTACCTTGAGTTGCTTGCAAACACGACACAAAGTCTGGGGAAAGGGGAAAAAAATGTTTCCAAGAACCTAAACACACACACATGCAGAATTTGAGTGGGAAGTGAAGGAATATGAATTATTCCAAGTTACGCTGTTATTTTGTTCCTTTTTCAAACCATGTGGAACTCATTCATTGTCTTTTCCGTACTCTGGGATGCAGAGAGAACAATTTATCTGGAAACCAAAAGGGCCAGACTGGGTGGGAAGCTGACTTCTGAGGAGGCAAATGTGTGGAGCTTCAATGAGAAGAATCCTTAGGGAGAGACGGTGGGCACTGAGGGTCTCCCAGGAATTCCACTATAAATGTGATACCCCACCCATCCCTTTGATCCCAGATTTCGCTCAGAGTCGTAAACCTTTATTTTTTCAACTCTGTAGCTTGGATGTGCTTACTGAAGCGGGTTCTGTTTATTGTGATAAGCTGTTTTTTTTTAAAAAAAGGGTCGGGCCTCTCTGTATTTCATGTAGATAACTCCAGTTAGGAAACGGTTGTTTTTATATTTGTGGAGTGGATTGAAGGTCCTGGAAAGTGACAAGGTTCAAGCTGATGTACCATTTCCTCAGGGAAATCTGGGAGCTCCTGGTGTGACCATATATGTGCGTTACAAACGCTGAGAGCATCCTCTTCTTTATATTACTCATCACAACTGTGTACGCCGACTGATTAGGTTGAATCTTTGCCCCCATTATGGACAGTTTTATCAGGCTTCTGTGACCTTGTTTGGCACATCGTATGTGCTCAAGATATATTTGTTGAATAAATGCATGAATGCGTTATTGTCTATAATAAGTGGTGGGCTGAGAAAACCAGCTTTCAAACACACGCACTTGGATCTGTAGTGTTTGCCCATTTCTATGGTGTAAATACTCCGCTGTGGTTGACGCCAGCTACCCATGCTTGAACAGATGGCTTGCAGAACTCCTGGATGTTTGATCATTGGCTCCTCAAGAGCCAGGATGAGCCTCTCTGGTGCACGGCTTGTTCACAGCTATGTGACAAAGGTCTTTGATTCATTCAACATCCCTTCTCAACAAAAGAACACACTTTGTAATTCAGACTCAGAAAAATCATCGTTAGATGTGGTGAATATTTGCTTCAGGCTGACTGGTGCAGATTTTCTTGCATAGAAAAGCCTTTGATTATTCTTGGAACAACTAACAGAACTTGAACCAGACTTAGAACCAGCGTCCTGAAGGTTCTCTCTCTCTCAAATAAATAAATAAAATCCTTAAAAATATTTTCTTTTTCTTTTTTCTTTTTTATTTACTTTATTTTTTTCTTAAAACTTTTTTCATTGAAAACTTTCATAACATAAAAATCTCACCTCTGGCATAGTTTAAAAAAAAAGAAAGAAAACTTTCATAACAAACAGTCGTAGAAATTTCAACTGGAATGTCTTAGATACATGATTTTTTTTTAGAAATGTTTACACGTGTTATTATATATGCTGCTCCGTAGACCTTTCCCTTCTGCAAGAATCAGAAATGTGCCAAGTCTTGCTTTGCAACCTCGAGCCAGTCAAGGTAGATTTTAAAAAAGACCTCCATAATAAAATTTAGGAAAAGTGTTGGAGATTTCTATGCAGGAAAGAGCAGACCATTTCTGATACACAAAAATGCTTACAAACTGAGGCAAAACTATAACCTTGGATGGGAAAATGCACATATAAAACATATATTAATATATACTGTATAATAACATGTAAAAAATTCTTAAAAAATCATCAAAAAAAATCATGTATCTAAGACATTCCAGTTGAAATCTCTATGACTTTTTGTTATGAATGTTTTCAATGAAAAAACTTTTAAGGATTTTATTTATTTATTTGAGAGAAAGACAGCGAGAGAGAACAAAAGGTGAGGGAGGAACAGAGGGAGAGGGAGAAGCTGACTCTCCACTGAGCAGGGAGCATGATGTGGAGCTTGATTCCAGAACTCTGGGGTCCTGACTTGAGGTGAAGGCAAACGCTTAACCTACTGAGCCCCCGAGATGTCCCCAGTGAAATTTATCCCAAGGCAAAAATGGGTAAGAATACACATGATTATAAGAAGAAAATTAGGAAACTTGCACTGTTGTATTAAAACATGTTATAAAACACTCACTAGGCCAGAGGGAAAAATGTAAGTGGAACTTCAGGCCCCAGGGAAATGCTGAATTAATCTGTGGCATTAGAATAATTGGTTTAGCACTCAGGCCAAAGAAAGTGAGATTTCCACCTCATACCACAGAGTCAGGGAGGTTCCAAATGTTTAATGGTTTAATATTTAAAAGTGAAAAATGTTATAAAAGCAGGTAGGGAAATATATAATCTCAGAATGAAGAAAGGCTTTCCAAACACAAGGGGGAAACTGGGAAAAACCTGAAAGATACAGCTACCAACCGCTTAAAAACTTATTTTTTAAAAGATTTTATTTATTTATTCATGAGAGACACAGACACAGGCAGAGGGAGAAGCAGGCTCCATGCAGGGAGCCCGATGTGGGACTCGATCCCGGGACCCCAGGATCACGTCCCGAGCCAAAGGCAGACGCTCAACCACTGAGCCACCCTGGCGTCCCTTGTTTAAAAATTCCTGTACTTTGGGGAAAAAATGCAGTTCAACAAACAAATCTGAAAGGAAAAGGATGAACAAAATATCACAAAATATTCGCTATATTTAGGGCATTAATGCCAGATGGAGCATTTGCTATATTGAGGACCTGTTAATGCTTTGTTATGTAAATTATTTTTATTGCTCAAAAAAAACAAAGTCTAAACAGCTCAACAGAAATGTGTGGACCCGCTAACAAATGCTTCCTTCTTGAAACTGCCAAGTTATGCAGTTCATTAATTAATATGCATAAACGACGGAAAGAACATACTTCTTTGCTAAGTACCAAATAGGAGCTGTTAACTATGATAGCAAGTGTCGGGCCTCAAGTGTGAGGAAAAGGTTCTGTCACTCCATGTGTGGGACAATAGAAATAGGAAACCCTTTTTAAGGGCTTGCTTCCAAAGGTTTGGCAAGAACCTCAAATGCGTCCGCGTTCCTTACTGCAGCAATCCTACATCGCAGAATCTCAGAGCTGAATGGGAGATTCTTCGCAGAGATGGCCAAAAGACACGAAACGATCCAGATGTCCACCAAGATCGGATGAAACACTTTACGGTGCTTCCATGTAATGGGATATCAGCCCCACTAATGACACTGAGGTAAGAAAATCATAGATTGCTCTGGAAAATAAACAGACTTTAAACCACACGGTTTGGCTTCTAAACAGAACAGAATTATGTATTTTAATATATTATATACATATATTAATACATATTTACATACATATTTAATATATTATATACATATATATTATATATATTATACATAATATATATTATGTATTTTGGGATCCCTGGGTGGCGCAGCGGTTTGGCGCCTGCCTTGGCCCAGGGCGCGATCCTGGAGACCCGGGATCGAATCCCACGTCGGGCTCCCTGCATGGAGCCTGCTTCTCCCTCTGCCTGTGTCTCTGCCTCTTTCTCTCTCTCTCTCTCTCTGTGTGTGACTATCATAAATAAATAAATAAATAAATAAATAAATAAATAAATATTATGTATTTAAATATATAACTATAAATTTGTTTGCCCATACACTTACCCATATCTGAACACGTTCAGTTGTATTTTGAGTGATAATGATTGTGAATAATTTTCATTTATTCCCTTTTTCCTATATTGCTGTATCTTATCTATAACATTTATAGTATGAAATACAGCTTTTACCAAACAAAACTCACTGTAGTACAAGCCTTATGTAGGAAAACAGTAGAAATGTGGTCTTTCTCTCCCAAATGGCCCCGGATCTGCCTTCCTTCTGGCCAATTCCTTTTGGCCCTCCAGCCACCCGGCCACATGGTGGGTGGCCTTTTGTGCACTTTTCTGATTTCTGCTGGAAGGCTGTCAAGAAAGATTATTTTCCCCCATTTGAAATGTACTAAATCCAGTATTTTCTGTAGGAAAAAAAAAATCTCCGTGGTTGTTTTTTTTATATTAGTTTAAATCCTGGCTTGACAAAAGTCTCATTTTCCAGAATCAACAACGAGAAAATGAAACTGCAGTGGGTACTAATCCTGTCCTCTGAAAACTGTGTTTTTAATCTTCCTTTTACTATTTATTTAAAATAGACCTCAACCTCCTACCATCATCCAGAAGGAAAAATAGAAGAGAAAAGGAGAAGAATCTATTTTTGTAACCATTCAGAGCCAAATCCTGAGGAATACCGTAACCTCCCAACATCTCATTCAACGTACCTTTGAATTATGTTGATATATTGCACACAAGCTTATACAACATAAAATAATAAAAGGGAGGTTGTGATTCTTTGCGTTACATGTGAAATCCCTTCAAGATTTTGTTTGTTTCCTTTTTTATTGTTTAAAAATTCACGTTGCCAGACATTAATGGAAAATAGCCTGGTTTTCTTTTTTTCCTTCCAAAAGCAGCACGTCTACGTTTTCTTTTTCATAACAGAAAGGTTGAGCTCAGTTTTCGCTAACAACACACCCCTGCTCTCAAGCCACTTTATGGCCTTTCAAAAACTAAAATATACTTTTCTATTTCTTAAACCATCAAGAGAGAGGGCTTGCAGAGGCTGGATGTTTTGACTAGGGCATTGTAGAAAATTTTAATGCATGCCATGTTTAAAAATCCATCTGAAGTATTGGCCTGGACTCCAGGCAGTCTTCCTCTGGGGCTCACAGATGGGAGCAACGTGGGATTGCCTGGGCACTACTAGTTCCTTGATCTACAAGAAATAATGAATACTTAAAGTCCTATCAGACATTTTAAATCGCAGCATAGGGACGCCTGGGTGGCTCAGCGATTGAGCATCTGGATTCAGCTCAGGGTGTGACCCCGGGGTCCTGGGATCGAGTCCCTCTGCCTATGTCTCTGCGTATCTCTGTGTCTCTCATGAGTAAATAAATGAAATCTTTTTTTTTTTTTTTTTAAATCACAGCATATGGGGATCCCTGGGTGGCTCAGCGGTTTAGCGCTGCCTTCGGCCCAGGGCATGACCCTGAAGACCCAGGATCGAGTCCCACATCGGGCTCCCTGCATAGAGCCTGCGTCTCCCTCCGCCTGTGTCTCTGCCCCTCTCTCTCTCTTTGTGTCTCTCATGAATAAATAAATAAATTTTTTAAAAAAAATATCACAGCATATGAGAGATTTTGAAAATCACAAGTCGTGTTCCACCTTGAGTCATCCTATCAACCCACCAAGATAATCATAATAACGATAAAGGTAACAGTAGCTGTCTTTTTGCACATTTCCGTAGAAAGCTCTTCCCAAGTATCTCCTCATTTAAACACTGCAGTGTTTCTGTGGCTCATGGCCTTATGGGGGGCTGTGCAATGGGTGAAATAAATGGCTTAGTCTCTTAGGTGGGACCCGTTTGTTCTATGGGTAGAATAAACCCCAGACTTGCAGAGGCATAAACCCAATAAGCATAGGTCTCTACTTGCAAGGGTGACAATGGTTCTCAAGAGCTATGGCGGCCATAAGAGGAAAGACTTCAGAGGACAGCAGCAGCACAGAGACCCCACAGGTCACCCTATGCCGGGTGTTCTCGATCCCCGGCTCTTAAAGAATACAGGTTCTCCCCATCTTGCAACTGCTCCATCCTCTAGAGTCTTAGCATCTCTACATCCATCATTTTAGCTTCTCCAGCTTGACCAGGAAAGGAGACGTATGACATGTCATTGGTGAGAATTCGTCACATGACCCTATATAGCGGCAAGGGAGCCTGGGACGTGTAGTCAGTGCCTGGGAAACTACGCCTCACCAACATTCTGCAATATGGCAGCGGATGGTTGAGGCTTCAGGGATAACTAGTCACCTTTGTGTCAGGAAAATCACATTTTTATCGACATTTTAGCAGAGGAAGGGATTCCGAGACTATGCAACTGCGAGCCAACGCAGATCCAGGCGACAGTGTGTGCTAAGGCTGCTTCTTAGAAATGTCTTCTATGTACTAAATTGGGAGTGGCACACAAAATAAAACATTACCAAGATTTTTAAGATTCATTTTGGGCGGGGGATGGGGGTGGGGTTGAGAATGTTTACCAAGTTCTGTTTTCCTTACTACGTGTGGCTTGAAATTATCCAGCTCTACGCTTGGAATCCTGTCTGTTCCCTTCTCCGTCTCTCACGACATAGTCTCCCAAGACAAAAAGACTCTTAAAATAAGAAATAATTGTGAGGATTACATTAAGATGTGTGAAAGGGGCTGGATGCCACTCAGGATTGTGGCATCCTCCTTTATGGTGGGAGGCTTTTCATAGACAGATAAGGGTCATCTGCTCAAGTGACGTAGATCAGCAGGGCAAATGGGTCCTGAAAGGTGCCAGGTATGGATATTTTTATAGTGCGTTGACCACATGCAGCAAGGCCATGGTGCATGGTATGAGATTTATCTAGACATTTTTTTTTATATCTAGACATTTTAGATAGTATATTAGGCAGAAAATTTAAAAATTGATTTAATAATCTGCTCAAATATGACTCTTTGAATCTTGAATCCCAACATATTAATATATCTTGTATTGATTTGTAAATATTGTATACTTTTATATATTATATACTTCATGCATCTACCCTCCTCTATCCCCTCTGTTTTTCTGTTTGCATCCCCTCACTGCTTTGCTTTCACATCTCAGCGGGTCTCTGACAGTCCAAACTGGGACGGCACTTCCCTTTTACACAATCGAAAGGTGTCATGGAGTTTATAAAACTAAACAAAAAAATGCATATTTTCTTTGAGATGATTTACGCTCCCCTAGTACGTGGTAGGCACAGCTGCAGGATTTTTTTTTTTTTTTGAAATAGGACTTTTGACCATTGTGCCACCGTCTATAAACATATGGGATGTTATCTCAGTGGTTTTCCTAACAATCCCATAAAGTGAGTGGTATCCTTGTCCTCTGATAGACAAAGAAACAGAAGGTCACATAGATCACATCTAGGTTCCCACAGCTGTTAAGGGGCAGAACATAAATTCATGCCCACGTCCCATTGATTCAAAGCCGTGTTTGTCCGACTCTATTCTAATAAACCTCATGGTTGAGCAGAGCCCAACCCAGGACACAGATTGCTTCTGGTTCTGGTTCTTCTACATGGGTCTGGATGGGTAAATCACAGCCTAAGTCTCATGGCGTAGGAGCAGATTGCCATCACTGAGAACTCTTCCTCAGAATTCATGTCTTCCAAGAGCATTTGTGAAGCCTACATGGAATATAGTGCGCGAACGTGCTTCGCACACCACAGCTAGTTTAAAAGCTCCAGAAATAAAAGCGCTAAGTATGAAGCACATGCAATGGGTAAGTCTCTGTTCTATGCATAGTACTTTCTTTTTTAAAAAAGGTTTTATTTACTTATTCATGAGACACACACACACACACAGAGAGAGAGAGACAGAGAGAGAGAGAGAGAGAGAGGCAGAGACCCAGGCAGAGGGAGAAGTAGGCTCCATGCAGGGAGCCCGATGTGGGACTCGATCCCGGATCCCCAGGATTAGGGCCTAGGCTGAAGGCGGCGCTAAACCTCTGAGCCACCCGGGCTGCCCAGTACTTTCTATGTTAACAATGACCCTATAAGGCGGGTGTGCAGTGAGCTTCCTTTATCGCTCAAGGCTGGAAACAGAAGCACAGGAGCTTAAATGACCCATACTGAGGTTCCGAAGTCCATACGGCGAGGCACCCTGCAACCTGGTGGAAATGAGCACGTTAGATGGCCCCATAGAGCATTAAATCATAAAGAAATGCACAATGGGTCACGGTATAGATTTGCCAGATGGCCAGATGTCTTTCTCTACTAACCCCATCGCAGCCTTGACACGGATTATAATCACGGGGGCTTCTCCCTCAAAAATTCTGGTTTAATTCTTGAAGATATGGGTTGGCGTATTGGGTTGAATGATGGCCCCAAAAGAGATGTGTCCACATCCTGAGCCCTGAAACCTGTGAATGGACCTTATGAGGCAAATAAATTTGGAAGATATAATTAGGTTTTATCTGAGCTCATCCTGGATTACACAAGTGGACCCTAAATCCAATGACAAGTGTCTTTAGAAGAGAGAAGAGGGCACACAGACACAGAGGAGGAGCCCCGTGAGGATGGAGGCGGAGACGGGAGGGACGCGGCCACCAGCCTGGGGACGCCTGGGGCCCCAGATGCTGGAAGAGACGGGAAGGACCCTCCCTTGGAGCCTTGGGAGGGAGAGAGCCTGCACCACTAGATCTCCGTCCCGTGTCCAGCCTGGATCTGAAACATCTGGTCCCCAGAACGGGGAGAGCGTAAACTTCAACTCTTTTAAGCACCTCCCACCCCTAATTAGTGGTAATGGGTTACGGGGCCCCAGAAGTGAACACAATAGGACATGAGGAATTTTTAATCTCCCCAGGTGATCGCAACACGAAGCCAAGGAGGAGAAGCGCTGGCCTCTTAGGACGTAACGAGGTTCACTCTGTGAGGAAGGCTGAAGGGCCAGACATGCAGGATGGAGGTAAAATGACCTTTGGGTTTTCCCTTCCAGAAATATCAGGTCGTCCTGGAGCCCAGAAACTCACCACACTGCCCGCCTGCAGCTCGGTCTTACGTGATAAAAAGTGCATTGACAATATCTGGAGCCAACTTTTGATTGTCACACCCGGAGTGGGGTGAGCTGCCGCGTCTGTTGAGTGAACACCAGGGATGCTGCTCAACACCCTGCAGGGCACAGGACGCCCCACCCAAGAGTCATCAGCCCCAGGTTGCAAAGCCCTCTGGCTGACGTTTGTCTGTGGAGCACGGACTCTTGAGGCAGGATGTGTTTCCTATACATCTGGTTACTCCCGGGGCCCATCCCAGTGTCTGGCACGTAGTAAAAGGCTGTGCGGATATTTGTGAGCAACTGCGTGGATTAATGAGCGAGACGCCCTCTGTGCATCCCACGGGGTCACGAAAAGCCGAGCACTGTGCTTCAGTGACTGCCATTCATTAAAGGCTGGCAGCGCTCTCCCGTCCACGCTGCCTGTCACGTCCTTCCCACGTACTTACCTTGACTTTTGTTTCTCCTCTTTTTTTTTTTTAATTTTTATTTATTTATGATAGTCACAGAGAGAGAGAGAGAGGCAGAGATACAGGCAGAGGGAGAAGCAGGCTCCATGCACCGGGAGCCCGACGTGGGATTCGATCCCGGGTCTCCAGGATCGCGCCCTGGGCCAAAGGCAGGCGCCAAACCGCTGCGCCACCCAGGGATCCCTGTTTCTCCTCTTTGGGGAAGCATAACAACGAGTGTCGCACGTCGGAGGCAGGCTAGCGCGCGTTCCCCAGATGTGGCTTTCCTAACGAATATTTCACTATATTTCATTGCTAAGGCACCACGTCCCCACCCCCAGACTGCCCTGCTTCATATCGGAGCTGTCACCCCCTGGGACTGAGGGGGTGTCACCCTGCATTCCTGCGAAATACATCATTGGAGCCAGTGCCTTTGACTCAGTTTCCCTACCTGCTACACCCTTGCAGGGAATGGAATAATTCTAATGTCGTGGAAAAGAGCAGCTTTTCGAGAATTTCGCTTTCCACGCAAATTCACTTGAAAAGCTCTTGCCCTGGGATCCCTGGGTGGCGCAAAGGTTTGGCGCCTGCCTTTGGCCCAGGGCGCGATCCTGGAGACCCGGGATCGAATCCCACGTCGGGCTCCCGGTGCATGGAGCCTGCTTCTCCCTCTGCCTGTGTCTCTGCCTCTCTCTCTCTCTCTGTGACTATCATAAATAATAATAATAATAATAATAATAATAAAAAGAAATATTTGAAAAGCTCTTGCCCTGGAATGCATCGCTATGATCACTGCCCAGTTCTTTGGAAAATATTATTTTATTATCAAATGTACATTATATTGACCTTAAAAATACAGTAAAGCAGTCATGGGGAGAACATGTCTCTTATTTTCCATGAGCACACATTGATGGGGGGTTGGGTGGAGGAGACGTTTCCGGGCTTTTCCAGGAGGCTCTGGATTCTTTGTGCAGGGTCACGGCTTAGCTGTCTCCTGCCCTCTCCCCCGACTTCAGCTCTCAAGATAAATCCACAAACAAGGAAATCCAATATCCCCGACTCCCACACCATAGGGTTGCCGGGGAAGGTAATATAATAGCGGTTTCTGAATGTGCTCAAGGAAGTTTGGAGGATTTTTTTTTCTTTTTTTACAATTATATTTCCATGCCTGCTCTCATGTATCCAAGTCTTGTAAAGACCAATAATTTATTATTTTTAATGAGACAGAGAGCACTTCTCGCTTTCTGGCCTCATCGTCTGACCGGAGAGAAAATATAAAAATGTCTTTATGTGAGACATTATCTAAAAAGTGAGTTCCAGGGAGAAAGTGAGTTCCATTATATAAAAAAAAAGTGAGTCCCGTATAAAATGGTGGCTGTATTGTATGAAACTTGTACGTTTGCAAAGACATCAGTCAGTGCGGTGGTTCTAAGCCCTTCTAGGGCAAGCTGGAGCTCTAACGTGGCAGGAAGTGAAAGACGGGCAGTCATTCTAGAACATTCTATCGTGTTAAGATTGCAGCAGTTTAACTAAGGGACACATCTTCAACGGGGTAGCAAGGCACTGGTGACGTCTGCGGTTTATTTTCAGTGAATGCTCCTTAGGTCCGCGACAGACGCCCGGTAAAGCATAGACGTGGCGTCTGCAAGACAGACACCGCCACGAGCGCGTGCCCAGCTCCCGTGAAACGCCAGACAGGAGCGGGCGACAGGCTGTAAACATGAACGCAAGTCCCTGGGGAGGCCGAACCGTCCTGCCCGTGTCTGCAAGGCTTCCCTTCACGGACAAGCGTAGGTCAAAGTCAACATGAACCTGAAACCCAGCCGGGGCGGGGGGGGGGGGGGGTCGGGGGGTGGCCACCGTGCACCGTGACCGATCAGTCAAGGCTTCTGACCATCCGGCTGCGGCAGCTTTCCTTACAAACGGGGCTTTGTGCAAGCTTCCCAAGCCATGGCCGTGGAGTCCGTGCGCTGCGGGGGGCGTTTTCAGTAGACGTGGATATAAGTAGTCTTTGAGTCGGTGCCGAGGATGTTCTTTGCGGTGCATTTGTAGAAGCCGGCGTCTCTGTGTGTGGCCTGCTGGATGGTCAGCGAGCCCTGCGGGTGAAGGAACCTGTTCCCGTACAGACGGGCCTGCGCCCCGGCCGTCAGGTGTGACTTGTCCGGCAGGTCCCAGGTGATCTCTGCTTTGGGAATGCCCATGGCCATGCAGTTCATCTTGACCGTGTTCCCGGGCCGCGTGTAGATGACGGGCGTCGGCTCGCTGGTGATCCGGGGAGGATAGGCTATCACGATAACTGGGAAGTTCATGACGGAAGGGCCGTACTCGGTGTCCGCCTTGCACACATAGGTCCCCCTGTCAAACACCGAGGCGTCGCGCACCGTGAGGGTCCCGTTTTCCCAGAGGGAGAAGCGCCCCCGTGTCTGGGGGCCCTCCAAGAGCATGGTGTTGGGGAGCGTCCAAGACAAGCGAGCCGGCCGGCCCCCCGGAGGGATGCAGTGCAGCTGCAAGGTCTCCCCGTTGATGATGCTCACCAGGTTGTGATACTGGTTGCTCGTCTCGGGTTTCAGCCCCACCTTCAGAGACACCAGCCTCTCCGTGTAGCCGGCCGAGTTCCGGGCCACGCAACGGTAAGCCCCGGCGTCCACGGAGGAGAGGCTGCTGATGTGCAGCATGCCGTCCCCCTTATGGTAGAACCTCTGCAGCTGCTGGCCACTCTGGAGCTCCGTCCCGTTGGGGAGCACCCAGAGCAGGGTGGGCGTCGGGGTCCCCGCGGCCGAGCAGTTGAGGCTGATGGTGTGGCCGGCCATGGCCGTGATCTTCTCGCTGACCGGGTCGTGGAAGATGGGCTTCTCCACGGGCTCCAAGACAGTGAGCTGCACGATGAGCCTGGCCTCCCCGCCCTCGTTGCGGCCGATGCACGCCAGCTGCACGGAGTCGCTCTTCCTGAGACTCCGAATGTCCAGCGTGCCGTTGCGGTGGATGGTGATCCGGTTCCCGTAGTACGGGGCCGGGAGAACCACGCCCTCGGGAAAGGCCCACAAGACTCTCGGCGTGGGGATGCCTTCCGCGTGGCAGTCAATGAGTTTGCGACTCCCGCCCGCAGCGATCTCCCGCACGGTGGTGATGGCGTTGGGGTTCCCGTTGATGGTGGGCGACCGGACGTTGACGTGAATCCAGACCGTCTTCCTGTCTTCCCCGGCGCTGTTCCTGACCACACAGGTGTAGTTGCCACTGTCTGAGCGCTGGGCTTTCTGAATGAGGAGAGTGCCATCCTGATATATCTGGTACTTCTCGGAGGAGGCCGGGATCAGCCGGTTGGTTGGAGAAAGCCACGTCACCCTGGGTGTGGGCTCCCCTTTGGCTTCGCACGCGACGGTGACCACGTCACCGTAGGGGACCTGCACCACGGAGTACGTCTTGTTCCGGATGGCGGCGGGCTCGGACACCACCTTGACCCGCACCCTCATCTCATCCTTGCCAACCTGGTTTTCGGCAAAGCAGGTATAATCCCCTTCCTCGCGCATGCCCACCTCGTTGAAGTAGAGGGTCCCGTTGTTGAAAACCACGTAGCGCTTGGTCCGGCCGCCGCCGTCGTCGGACTGCATGAAGGAGTTGACCAGGCTGCCATCTGGGAGGCTCCAGGAGATCTCAGGGTTGGGAAGCCCGGTGGCCACACAGTCCACTTTCAGGTCACCCCCGTAGAAGACCTTGTGGTCATTCTCCTCCTTGTGCTCGATCTTGGCCGGTTTCATGACCACATTCACCTTGAGCATGACAAAGTCATCACCAACCTTATTCCGGGCAACGCACAGGTAATCCCCCGCGTCTTTGTCTGTGACGGATTTCACCACCAGGGTCCCGTTGGCAAACACCTTGATTCTGGCGTCAAAGCTGACCGGGAAAAAAAAAAGAAAGGAAAGGAAAGAAGAAGGATGTCAGTGTCCCATATGCTCTGTCCTGGCTTTAGGTCACCAGAATGAAATGAAAACATGTGGTTCTGGGAAGTATCTGGGCACACGGCTGCTACTTACTGCAAAATGTCACGCGGCTTTTGCAGCCTGGAGGGGACTGCGTTCACAGGCGGAAATGATTGATCTACCTCAAATAAGAACTCTGACTCGGTAGAGTCTGACCTTTGGCTGGCCTGGCCACTGATTCAAGGAAGTGAAAGGCAGCCAAAGACCTCCGCCCTGTCCCCGTGGGTGTAATGCGCATCACGCATTCGCGTGGCGGTCAGGGCACAGCGTCTGCTTATGATAAAATCGGGTAAAATGCGACAGCCGCGGAGACAATGAACCTGAGTGAACTCCGTGAAGAGGTGCAGTTCTTCCTGAATAAAATGTTCCAGACACAACGATTACCCTTGACAATCCTGTATTATATCATATCCCGTTACGAGGCAAGAGGCTGCCAAAGGGCTACTCCATGCACCGTGTAATTGGGGTTATTCCTGGCTATTCCTGGACTTTTAATGGTAACATTGGGTTCATCAGAACATGGCAACATCGATGTGACGTCTTCTTCCCTAGACCCTGAACCTAAAGCTGGATGACATTCCCCAGCTAGCTCCATAAGCCGGCGTTGCATTCCCCCGTGTGAAATGATAACGCTGGACCTAGGCCCACACACCTCTGGGTTAATAGTTCAAAAGCTTTTCAAAACTCATGTTTCGAACGAGAGGTGCAAACACTTGAGACATTCTTCCTTTAAGAGCGTCCAGATTGAAAAAATCTCAGTTACACATAATTTGTAACGGTGGCATTGGGGGAAGGTGGGGGTGGCATTTAAATCCGTAAATATTTCCTAAACATTGCATTATTTGGACAGCGTGTGTGGAACTGTATTGTAGAGCTACCAAAAAAAAAAAAAAAAGTCTGCCTATGGTTGAGTCGACTGGATTATTGGGAATAAAATACAACTACTAACAAAGACCAAATAAAGTGTTTTGTTGGCTGCGAGTGTGAATGAGGCCAACATAAATCAGTAGGACGGGGAGCAGACAAAGAAATTTCAATGTGTCGTGAGTTTAGAATCTAAAACTCTGTACAGTAGCTCATTTTTGCCAGCATTTGGGAACTGGGAAGCGGTGACTGGCAGCCTTGGTCGTAATCGCGACCCACGGAGTGACTGAGAAGCATATACATGCCTACGCATCCCTGGGGATCAGGCTTCAAGAAAAGCTCTGATATCTGTATTTTTAAATAGTCCCAATGTGTAGGCAAGGCATAGAGCCCGCTCTTTTATAAAACTCACATGGGTTGCTTAATCGCGCTTTCCTAAGAATGTAATTAGTACAAAATTCAGTGAGAAGGAAGCCGCAGAGACAGCGATTGGTGATTTATGGGGAGATACTAGTAGAACGGCTCGCATTCGTAGCGGGTTCACATTCTTTTGCTGCCGTTCATTCAGCGCTGCCTGAGTCATGCCAGAAAGAGCTGAAAACAGTTCTTCTGCACATGGCAGTGCATCTGCTGGGCTGGGAGATAGTCCAGGGAAAACTGCATACGTGGTATTGCGGATGGAGGGTGCAAGGTTCACGAGGCACCACCCAACTGTCTAAAGTTAACACTCAGCCTGCGAGAAAGCGCGTTTTCCTTCTCCCTGCATTGGGAAGACACGAGGGAGGCCAGGCGCAGCTGCACAGAGCCCCTGAGTGCTGGCTCCCCTCCTCGTATCCTGGGGCGGGGGCGGGGGGCGACGTCCACATGCATTCCTGCCTGAGCTGACGGGCTGTGGAGGCTAAAAATGCACCATAAGCCAGGGTCTCTCCATCACGGCACCAGTGATGCTTCCTTCATTTCATTTTGCCAACCACGGTCTCTGCTCTGTATCTTGAGATGTGTACTGAGGACGTTGGCTCTTTTGGATCTAGCCGATGGTTTCCCAGCCTGGGCACTGCTGACATCTGGGGTTTGATGACTCTCTGGGGTGGGGTGTCTTGGGCACCACAGGGTGCTGAGTAGCATCTCTGGTCTCTGCCTACCAGATGCCACGGGAAGCCTCCACCCATTCTAGTGTGACAACCAAAAATGTCTCCAGTCATTGATGGGCGTTCCCTGGCGGCTCGACCTGTCTAGTTGCAAACTACTGCGATAGATGGATACATACATACATGTCTGATGGATCGATGGATAGATGGACATAGGTGATAGATGACAGATAGATAGATATGATGGATGAATACATAAATGCGATGGATGGATGCATAGATAGTTGATGGAGATAGATATGATGGGTGGATAGATATGATGGATGGATAGATATGACAGATGGGTAAATTATATGATGGATAGATGGATACATAGATGTAATGGATGGATAGATAGAGATAAATATGATGGATGAATGGATAAATAGATGCGATAGATGGATGGCTACATAGATAACATGGATAAACATATAGGATGGATGGAGGGATGCCTAGATACCATGGATGGATGGACAGACATAGATAGATAGATAGATAGATAGATAGATAGATAGATAGATAATAGGTAGATATGATGGAGGAATACATAGATGCACTGGATGGATGGATACATAGTTGATGGGTGTAGATAGATAAATAGACATGATGGGTGGATAGATATGATGGATGAATAGATATGACAGATGGGTAAATTATATGATGGATAGATGGATACATAGATGTAATGGATGGATAGATAGAGATAGATATGATGGATGAATGGATAAATAGATGCGATAGACGGTGGCTACATAGATAGGATGGATAGATAGATAGGATGGATGGAGGGATGCCTAGATACCATGGATGGATGGAGGGATGCTAGATACATGGATGGATGGATAGACATAGATAGATAGATAGATAGATAGATAGATAGATATGATGGATGGATAGATATGGTGGATGGAAAGATAGACATGATGGATGGATGCATGGAGGGATGGATGAATGCATAGATATGATGGATGGGTTGATAGAGATAGATATGGATGAATGGATAAATAGATATGATAGATGGATGACTACATAGATAGGATGCATAGATAGAGAAGATGGATGGAGGGATACTTAGATACCATGGATGGATGGATAGACATAGATAGATACATAGATAGATATGATGGATGGATACATAGATTGGATGGATGGATGGATGGATGGATGGATAGATAGACAGAGATAAGTATGATGGATGGATAGATACATAGATAGGATGGATAGACAGACATGATGGATACACAGAAACGATGGATGGATGGCTAGACAGATGATGGTTCAGTTGTCTTTCATACAAGGTCAGAGCATCTCAGCCCGGGCACCGCTGACATCTGGGGTGGCTGACCCTCCGCTGCGGAGCGTCCTGGGCACTGCACAGCTTTAAGCAGCGTCCCTGGTCTCCACTCACTGGATGCCAGTGACACCCCCATTTCCTGAGTCATGTCACCCAAAAATGCCCCCAAGCATTGCCCGACGGTTGCAAACCAGTGCTCTATGTTCACACACACATGTGGGACCTGAAGACGCTGGATGAGAAGGGCACTTTCTTTGCAGCCAAAAAAGTAAACTGTTAGAATTCTAGGTGTGCCAACCTGGTGCCCTATTCATGCCTCAAATGTTTTTTGTGCTCACACCGTTCAGCTTCTATGCGTTTTGTCGAAATCATACAACACACATAGAAGGTCACGTAAGTGTTGTATCTAATATTATCGCTTAACACAGGGATAAAATATAACCATTAAAAGAAAAGGTTTTTGGTTCATTTTTTTTTTCCCCTTTGGAGGGGAAGGGGTAGGAAAGGAGAAGGAGAAAGTCCAGATGTTTCTTCTCCATCCTGGTTTCTAAAGGCAAGATCGCATTGGGTGGAAAAGAAATGCCCCTTCCGCGCGGGGCGGCGCACACAGGGAGTCAGGTCTGCTCATGTCCATCCCGGACGCAGAGTCATTCCCTTCTGTGCCCGGCCCCATGGAGAGGGCTCCCAGGATGGCCCCAGCATAGCCCAGGACTCGGTCCCCAGCGCCCAAAGGGGACGCAGGTGCAGGAGCGCAGTGATGGACGGCGAAGCCAGAGTGGACACGTACCTGAAGAGCGAGTCCATCATGCGCTTGGACGGCAGCCGCCAGAGGATGCGCGGCCAGGGGTCCCCCGAGGCGCTGCAGTCCAGGCGCAGGGTGGCCCCATAGCGCACGTCCGTCCTCTGCGGGGAGGTGCCCGTGATGCGCGCATTGGCCGCCGCCCGCTGCACGGTCAGCTGCACCGTCCTGCGTGCGGAGCCCACCAGGTTGGCGGCCACACATTCGTAGCGGCCGCTGTCCTTGGGCGCCAGGTTGCGGATGTACAGGGTGCCGTTGGGGAAGACGAACAAGTTCCCGTTGATGAACTGCGACGGCCGGATCTGGGTCCCATCCCACAGCACCCAGCGCACGCTGGGCAGGGGCGCCGCCTTGGCGGTGCAGTGGATGTGGATGCTGAGCCCCGGGGGCAGCGAGATGTTCTCCAGCTTCTCCTGGTGGATGACGGGCGGCAGGGCCGCCACGTGGAGGCGGATGGCCAGGCTGTCGGCGCCCGCCGCGTTGCTGGCCACGCACTTGTAGACTCCTCTGTCCGAGAAGGAGGCCTCTTTGATGGACAGGGTCCGGTTTTCGTGCAGCGTGACCCTGCCCTCCACGGGGGACACCGTCTGCCACACCCTCCGGTCGGGGAAAATCCAGGAGATTTGCGGGGCTGGGGTTCCCTTGGCCAGACACTCCATGGCGATCGTGTCTCCCAGGTACACCGTGACGTCCTGGTAGTGGGAGGCTAGGATTTGGGGCTGCTGGACCGTCACGGACAGCAGGACCACCATCCTGTCCACCCCGTGCAGGTTTTTGGCGGTGCACATGTACTGGCCCCGGTCCTGCACCTGTACCTTTCGGATGACAAACGTGCCATTCTTCAGGACCTCGAACCGTTGTACTCTGGTGTTCGGGGTCATGAGAGCACCTGGCAATCAGAACAGATACGGTCAGCTTGCACGCAAACACACCGTCTCCGTCTAAACCAATAAGGGGGATTATTGCTTGATTAGCCGAATTCTTCCCTTTAGGTCCCAAGCAACAGAAGACCAGACCGCACGTCCGATATGGAGAAAATAGAACATCCTGTTTCACCGTTTTTGACTCTTACCCCAATTCCAGAATCAAGGCATATGCGGCCCCCAAGCAAAGGGCAGCCAGCCAGCACGGGGCTCGTAGAACGTTCTGGAAGCAGCCGTGAGACCCAGGTCGTGCCCAGGGGACCTCCCTGTCACTTGAGCTCCTACAGACGCAGGCTTGCTTCACCCACAGAGACGCTGAGCTCCTCAAGTCCCCAGACGTGCCACCAGCATCCGCCTGCACCCCGGCCACACTCCTGAGCCACAGAGGGCGGGTCGCTACTACTACTACTACGCGCTGCTACAATCGGGGACACGTGTCTCTCTCCCTCCCCCACCGCAGACCCCCTACGTTTTATGTCACATCCTCTTGGGGCTGGGCCACCGTGAGGATCTGCATTAACCACGTGCTCCTGATGCTTTGGCATCCGGGGTCGTGCTGACCCTGCTGGGAGGAAGGCCCCTTCCAAGGCCTAGCCAGTCCCTAAAATTAGCAGACAATTCACCTTTTAAGTGCAAAGCAAGCAATTCAGAGCCCACAGGGCCACCCTCTTTTCTCGCATGCCCAGGCCACCACTCACCTGCCTCAGTCACAGGGCAGGTACCAGACAAGTAGGGAACCCCTGTGACCCAGAACCCACGGAAATAATCGTTCGAGCCAGCCCGCCCTACGCCTGCTCACCCTGCCTCGCCTGTTTCTTCTTTCAGAAACCACAACAAAGGCTCTTGTGCACATTCTCCCCTCTCCCTCTGCCTGCCGACAGACGCCGGTCCTTCCCTGTGTGGTCCCCTCCTCGCGGAGACTGAATAATAAACGGTTCTTCAGTGGCAGGCATTTCCTGATGTGCTGGCTCACCATTTTCTGAATAACAAATCCCATATTTAAAAACTGGAAAGCCCTGGAAAGCCCTGACTTATGGCATTCTCTTCGTCTCCCACACAGCTGGGCTCCTGGGTCCTGCTTCCACCACCGGCTATTCCGTTAGTTCTTTTTTTTTTTTTTTAATTTATGATAGTCAGAGAGAGAGAGAGGCAGAGACACAGGCAGAGGGAGAAGCAGGCTCCATGCACCGGGAGCCTGACGTGGGATTCGATCCCGGGTCTCCAGGATCGCGCCCTGGGCCAAAGGCAGGTGCCAAACTGCTGCACCACCCAGGGATCCCTATTCCGTTAGTTCTGACAAGCTCCGGCAGGAGACGCCGATTCATCAGTGCACACGTGCGTCGAGTGATGAGGCATGGCCCTGGGGTGCTCTGGGATCACACAAAGTAGGGGAGACCCTACGGGTTAATACAAACGGGATTTCCCAGTAGAGAAACCAAGGCACGACCCCGTTAGCATGAAAGCCGCACTGCGTCCCCCATTGCTACTTTGAGCAAAATTCCTTATTAAATCATTACGAAAACATGTGACATCAACGTTGAGCCGATCAAAGAAGTCTGTAATCCCCCTGCGCCCAGAGCCTCTGCTGAACTTTGGAGCATTTCCAACGCTGGTGAGATAAACCTAAGAAATGCACAGTTCCCTCAAGTGCTATTAGCATAAATCATTCCTCTGTCGTCAAAATGGAGAAGAAGAAGAAAAAAAAAAAAAAACCTCTGATCAGACTCCAGGCCTGAAGGATGTGGCCGTGTTGAGAGAGAAAGAAAGGGAAAGGGGGCGAGGTAGGTCTTTCATGCTCAGATGGCCCTTTCCTGTCACCTGGCGATTGTTTTGCGGTTCAAAGCAGATGGTCATTTTTTACACAACCAGGTGCCCTTTGGGGCATCCCAGAGTTCCAAGTCTAGACCGTTGTCATAGGCCGAGTTGGGTCCTCCCCCCAGAATCGTTGAAGTCCCGTCTCCTGGGATCTCAGAACATGACTATTTGGAGGTGGGGGGAGGTCTTTCAAGAGATCATGAAATTAAAATGAGATCACCGTGGTGCGCTATAGTCCAAGGGGACTAGTGTCCATATAGGAAGAGGGGATGGAGACAGACACGCACAAAGGGACAATCACGTGAGGACACAAAGAGAGAGGCCTCGGGGGGACTCAGCCTTGGCCCCACCGGGATCCCAGACTCCAAGCCTCCAGGACCAGGAGAGAGTGTAGGTCTGTCTACGAGGCCGCCAGTCTGTGGTCCTTTGTGAGGGCAACCCCAGCAAATGAACCCGACCACGTCTCTAGGTGCCAATCAAAGCAATGTCTGATGAGCCCAGAAGCAGCCGCATTCACGTCCAGCAGCCAGGGGAAGGCCAAGAGGAGGACTCCACCACTCCTCCTACCCGTCCCACATGGGCGACCTTTGTGCTGGGCTCCCCTGGGAAGACACAAGAGGGGCTCCTTTGTGAAATATTCGTGGCCTAGGTCATTCCCTGCCCAAACCACCTACGACATGCTGTCATGGTCCCAATGAAATCTCACATAGCTCACGTAGGAGCTCTGGTTCCCTACTTCCTGTCCCCCGATGGGTCCAGGCTCTCAGATGTCCCCTCCCATCCCACCCATCTGTCCATAGGCCAGACTGTAGTTTTGCCTGAGGTCACAGCCTCAAGGAACCTCCCTCTACACAAGCCCCGTTAGAACGCAGACATGTAAATGCCTCACCTGTAGAAACCTTTGTCCAGGTAATGAAGGGCGTGGGTTTCCCCGTTGCCTCACATGGGAACACGGCGTCTGTCTCCGCGGTGACCGACACGCTCTGAGGAGATTTGGTGATAATCTGGGGCTTTTCCCCAACCGTCCAGAACTTGGATGCAGGGGGCCCTCCAGCAGAGAAGAGCTTTGAGCTGCTCTGATGGAAGCTTCTGGAAGGCTGGCCGGACGATGCCACGAAGGGGATGGAGCTCCGGGTGGAGTAGACGACAGGGGCGTTCTGGGAGTTTGTGGCGGGTGGCCCCGTGGCCCGGGGAGGGTGCAACAATGGAGGAGCGGGGGGACCAAAGTCCACGTGGATGATGCCCTGAGAATGTATCCTATTGTACGGACCCGGGTTGACTTTTCTCTCTCTTATCACGGGGGCAGGAGACGTGGGCATTTGGGGCTTCGGAGTAGCTCCCAGCTGCGGGAAAGACAGAGTCCTGTTGAAAAAGAAAGGGAATCTTCCACTGGGGCGATGGGGGACTCTTGAACTCGGAAGCTTGCCAATAGGGTCTCTGAGATCCGGGATGTTGTTGTTTCCAAATACTTTGGAGTTGGCGTTGAATCGGTCCGGCCCTTGGTCAGTAAACTTCGCGGGGACGCCAGGTTTGGGCTTAGGCGCCGGAACAACGGGAGTCGTCGTACTTGGTGGTCTTGGCGGCGTTGAGTGCTTCGTGTCTGGCAAGACCCTTGAGGGATAGGCCGTTATTTCTGGTTTGTTGGTCCAGTGACGAGGGGGATGGAAAGTCACCACGTATCTGAAGGAGCCTTCCGTGGCCGTGGGGGGTGGCCTCGCCGTCCCTCTCGGCGGGATCGGTTTGGCAGGAATCCCGGCTGGCTGGTGGAAGACTGGGGCTCTCCCGCCCTGGTGCTTACCATCGGGCCCACGTGGAAGACTGTTTTGGGTCTTTCCGTCAAATGCTTCCTTTTCCAATTCGTGCTTTGGAGCGGAGTGAAACTTATCCTGGTTGGAAGAAGGGGTGGATAATTCATTCGGCGTCAGCACGTGCCGCGTTCCCTCACCATTCACCGGGGGTGCCTTGGCCTCTGGGATCCCCGCGTAGTTCAAGAGAACATTTTCCCTGGAATCCGTCGATGTTGGAAGTGACTCTGAAGTAAGAGGTGTGGGCTCCGTGAAGGCCTGAACCGAGGACACAAGAGTGGTGGCCGGGGATGGGGATGCCGGCTCCGCTATCGGAGCAGGAGGTCTAACTTCAGCTGGAGTGGTTGCGTGATGATCTTGAGCACGGACGGGGGTTTCTGACTCACTTGAAGACGGCTCTACTCTTAGGCTCGACACAGTGGTTGAGGCAACCACTTCTTCTGGTTGAAACAGTGTAGAGGCTGCAACTGGTGGTGGAAACTGGGAAGGAACACCCACATCCTCCAACGGTTTAGGAAAGGGTGAGTCCGTAACGGTTTCCACAGAGCTGGGGACAGGCGTGTCCGTCTGCAGCCTCCCGGGCTGGGCTGCGCTTGGGGGATTCCAGCGTGAGGTCTCTGGAAAGCCGGATGGAGCCGATTCTCCTTGACGTTCTCCCACAGTGGCCACCTCAGAGCCAGAAGGTGATGCAGCACTCGTGAAGGAGTCGTCAGGGCCCGAGCTGTTGGTTTTAAGGCCATTTAAGGTGATTGCGACGCCATAATCCATTTGTCTTCCTTCCGATACAGGCGTATAGGTGACTGCGGTTGTCTCTTGGAACTGATTGGGTGGCGAGAGTCTTTCCGTGGCAGTTGTCGCAGAGTCTTTCGCTGTAGCCGTCCCGCGTGGGTCCCCGGTTGTCAGGGAAACGGTCGTAGATAAGAGCACAGCTTCCAAAGTGGCAACGACATGATTATGTTTATTCTCCGGGGAAGGGCCGGGCGCGGACGCAGAGGCTGGAGGGCTCCCCGGAGAAGTGGAGTAGCGGTGTTTATTCGGCCTCTTCCCGTGTTTCCTTCGTGAGGTTCCCCTGGATATGGGTTCGGCCTGCTTCTCTGTCTCCGGCTGCTTGGCGACACCAGCTGTGCTGTCAACCCGAGATGTTGGCGCCGGTGTGCTCCCCACGTGGCCTGGAGCCTTTGTTTCGGGTACTCGAGTAGGTCGAGTAGAGAACGCCTCCGTTGTTGGGGCAAAAGTCGTGGGCGCGTGGGTTTGCTTCTGGCGGTTCCGGAATCTCTGAGGGCGTAATCTCCTCCTCCCGTTGGGTCTCTTTCGTGAAGGGTGAGTGGTCAGCCCTGGAGACGACGTGGTCTTTTCCGCCGGCATCACTGCTGCTACTGTGGGGGCGTCTCTGTCAAGGAGAGCTCCCAGCGTGGTTCCCCTGGAAGGTGTGAAGAGAGTGATGCCATCCACTCCTGGGGTAGAGTCAAGCCGAGTGGTCGATTCGACTCGTTTTCCCATTCCTTCAGGACTCCTGGAGTCTGTCGGCTCTCTCTCTGGCATATCTTCTCCCCCGAGTGTCTCAGAAGTCTCCTCTGGACCCTTTTCCACCCGCGGGTTGTCTTGAGTGCTTATAGCACCTTTCCCAAGCCGGGTGTCATCTGTTTGTCCCCGTGGATGTCCTCGTGACGGGGCATCTGGCTCCCCTAACGTGAGCCCTGCTAATGGTTGGGATGCCCTGGAGTCAGCACCCCACAAAGTGGTAGTTGGCGTAAAGTGAGTGGAGGTGACCTCTTTCGTGTTCTCTTCATCTGGTTGTGGGTTGGCCTCCAAATCTGGCTGAACGTATGGTACGGTCTCAGACTCAGCCAAGGAGATGGCACCCAGTGGGGCCTCATACTCGCTTGACGTGGGCTCCGGCATGGATCCAGCATCTACTGCAGGCCAGCCCTCTGTGGCTGTGCTTTCACCGGCCTGCTCTTCGTAGACCATGTCCAGGGGCTGCACAGTAGGAGAGGATTCAAGAGGCGTGGCCCTCAGGGTGGCGGCTGTAGCCCACGGTGGTGGCCCAGCCTCAGTGGGAGTTGTATCCTCATTCTTAGAAAAGTCGTGGTCAATGAATTCTCCCAGATGTGTGCTTGTCACTCGGGGTTCAGCAAGAATCCCTCCACCGTGCCCACTTTCCGGTCCCATCCTGGCTGAGGACACGGTGCTGGAGCCCTGGTCTTCCTCACCAAACAGAGATGCATCTGCTGAGGTTTCTTCGACACTGATTGTGGTCCGTGCAGGTGATACTGCGGGAGGCGGAACGGCAGGCAGAAGAGGTGTCACTTCTGGACTCACGGATGGAGGAGTGGTGGTTTTGACCACCTGGGCTATTTCAGTTCCCTTGGGAAGGTTTTTCCCACGTACTCTGGCCAAAATATCTGCCCAATGCTCTGGATTGATCTGTTTGTTTGCCATATTTATCCTCCGTCTGGACTCAAACACTCTGCGACCTTCCGCGATGTTCGTCTCTGGTTCTTTTTCAGAATTCTTCCACGGTTTGAGTTTTCTTCGCCCTTTCTTGGTCTTCTTACCTCCGGTGACGGCATCGTCTTTTGTCTTGATGAGTAGCTCCTGGTCCTTTGTGTGGAGCTCTCTCCTTGGAGCGTTCTCTTCATCTCCTATGCCTGAACCGCCTTCGTCCTCCACGACGTCTCCCGGCACCCTGGGAAGAGTCTTCCCACCCGGGCGTCTGCCCTTTTTGGATGACCGGCCGGATCCTTTCTTATTCACCGTGAGCCCCACAGTAAAATGATCCGCCCCTTGCTGGTTGACAGCCACGCACCTGTAGAAACCGCCGTCACTGACTTGGACCTTTGGGATGGAAAGAGTTCCATTTGCCAACATGTAGGCGTGTGACGTGTTAGCCAGATTATTAATTATCCTTCTGTTTGGAAGAACCCAGCTGAGCTGGGCCTCGGGTATGGCCAGCGCACTGCAAGGCAACACCACTGGCTCCCCTGGGTTCTTCTGAATTGTCATTGTATGACTATCAGATGGCTGAGCGGCAGGTGGTTGCACAAGGACCCTGTATACCATCCGGTCCATTTCATCCCTCACCTGAGCAATGCACTGGTACAAACCCGAGTCCGACTGCTCCGTTGATTTGATCCTCAGCCAGCCGCTGGTGAGGATGGAGAACCTGCCATCCTGGTCCTCCAAGGGCGCTTTCAGCACAGACCCATCCGGGAGCACCCAGAAGATGGACGGACTTTCAGAGGCCTTCACGTTGCAGCTCAGCTGGCACGGGCTCCCTTCCAAGACAGTCTGAGCTCTTTGCACTGCTCTGCTGGGCTCGATCATCACCCAGCTTCTGCTCCGAGACCGTGCTGCCTCTTTGGCGGGCATCGTTAACGAATGGTGGGAATAATAGGAGAGCAGCACCTTTTTGGCCGTACTCTGACGTCGGTTGAGTTGGATGTCTATGGACGGCTGCATGACCCACTCTGGTTCTGCGAGAACGTGGGCTCTGACGCCCGTGTAGTAAAGGGCATCGTCATCGGCGTCTTGCCTGTACTGGTAGGTGACCTTGGGGTCTTTGCTGAGCGTGAGTTCTTGGTTCAGCTTCACAGGGACCTCACTGTAATACGCGATCAGTTTCCACAGCTTCTCGTAGTTTTCCCGTGTCATCGGACACTCGAAGTCCAGGGCAACCGTTGCATTTATATCAATCTCTTGAGGGTCCGTCTGGTTCAAGTGAATTTTGTACACATCCATGGGCTTCTTGATGTCACAGACCAGGTTCACCGTGTTCCCGTGCTCGTCGGTCATATTCAAAGAGATGTTCCACGGGGGGAATTGGAACCCCTCCAGGGAGAGCTGGCCCTCACTATCCTCTTCTTGTCCCTGCTCCTCCTCGCTGTTGCTGCTCCGGTTCTGTCTCAGGGGAGACTCGATGGAAGGCTTCAGGCAGGTAATGTCCTTCAGCTTGTGAATCTCTTGTTTGTGCAATTTTTGGGGAGCGGAGCACATGGCGCATAACTGGCCACCTTCGTAGGCTTTGTCCTTCTTACACTTCAGAGTCCCTAAAACAGGCAAGCAAACAAACATGCGATGAGTTAACGAACCCAAGAATGGCCTGCCTTGCACACGGCCAGAGGACACAGGCTTTGTGTGCATCTTTATCACGTCGGCTCGTGGCCATAATGATTTCAGGCTTCCCTCGTTGCTGTGACTTCACCAATGACCTTAAATCAATTCAGCACAGACTGTGGAAAGGCACCACCGCTGTAGAACTACTTGACCATGGATAACAAAAAACTACTTTCAAAAGTATTTTTAAGTCTTATTCTGAAACCACTCTCTTCTCACACATTATACAACTTACCTTCTCCAAAGGTCCAGGAGAATCTGGACAAAGAAATGCAACCCAGGAAATCAGTTCCAGGTTGAAGGACCCACTTTTGCCACAAAGCACATCGTATCTCCCTTTTATAATTGTTTCTGTCGCCATAATCTTTCATTTCGGGGAGCGTCTACATTTTGGATTCACAGTCTCCTCTTGGCTTCCTGGACATCAAGTCTTCCAGAATGTTCTCCCAATCTGGACACTGCTCTGCCTCTTTCTCTGTTTTGTCCTTCTCTGCTCAGCGACTCATTAGCGATGGACTGTGGCCCCCTTCCATCTCGCTCTGCCCCGTCATCCATGGCCTCACCCACATGTAGGTTTCCAACACCACCCATTATCCGGTGATGGCGGCCATATGTGCTTCTCCAGTCCACACACATCTTATGAACTCCTCGCCCAGTTTTCTGCTTGATGTGTCTGTTTCCAAACCACAAAGTAAGTCTCCTCTCATTGATACTTACAAGACCAAATTATGTTTTCTCTCTGCTCCAGACCTAGATGCCTTTTCTACAGCAGTAGATGGTGCCACCCTATCTCGAGCTGGGGAAAGGAGAAGACTACAGCCCTCTGGATATCTGCCCTCTTCTTTCCATCCCCACTGGGAATGAACCAGTGAAAGGGCCATCACCTAGGAGCTGAATGTGGGACATGAGTTGTGTGCGCAGGAAGTTGTGTGTAGATGAGTACAGGCCAAGGTGCTAAGTAGAAATTGAGGACAGCAAGATCTCTCAAGGAAGGTGATTTTTAAAATATTCTTAAAGATTTTATTTATTTATTTGAGAGAGAGAGAGAGAGCACAAGTTGCAGACAGGAAAGTTGACTCCCTGCCAAGTGGGCAGCCCGAGATCATGACCTGAGGTGAAGTCAGATGCTTAACCAACGGAGCCATCCAGACACTAAGGGGGAGGGCCCACATGTGGCAGAAGGAGGGCAGTAGGTGGGAGCACGGTTGTGTAGGAAGTCCTAGTAAGAACTGTGCGTTCCACCCCAAGAGCAACGGGAAACCAGTGGACGTTTATGCAGGGGTGCGGGAGGACTACATGCTCCCTCTGAAAATTTGTTCTGACAACTGCTCTGTGTGGAGATGACTGAAGGAGGCGTGACCAAGGCTGCAAAGACCTGCCCAGAATGCCCAGAACACCTGACTCTCTGCCCAGAGGGAGAAGGAGCTCCACCCAGGCTGGAGGCTATGAGGATGGACGTGAGCCGACAGAACTGGGATATGGTAAACCCAATGGGATCGAGGTTGGGGTTCAAGGTGTGGCTCGAGGAAGAGGGTAAAAGAAAGACAAAAAAAAAAAATAAAACCTTCCTTATTTTGAATCAAAATCTACTGTCTTGCAAGTTCTACACATCACTCCTGTTTTTTTTTTTGTTGTTGTTGTTCTCTGAATCACTGCAGAACATCCCTCTCCCCCATTCTTGAGAGAATAATGTCATAGCCACTGCTAGCCTTCTCGTTTCTAAGCATTCCTGAACTCCTCCTCATAGGACAGGGATGCACAGAAAATCCTCCACGTTACCCAAAGCTGCCTGTAATACTCCAGATATTCAATGTAAGACAATCATAGTCAACTGTATATAACTGATTAAAGGATCACCGCTTTACACTTCACTGAAGGATACATCCACGATGGAACAGAGACGTCTTAACATCTAAGTTGCACACTTTGCACGGGTGTTTCCCACCCTACTGATTTGACAAGAGAAAGCCACGTCTCAACACCAGAGAACGTAAACTTTCCAGAAGGGTAAGGGATGTGCCGCGCTGAGCCACCTTCCTTCCCTCTGCCCTCCTCTTACCTTTGGATTTGGCATCCCATTCCAGAAACCACTTCATCTCGCAGTCACAGGACCACGGATTCCCATGCAGGTAAAGATTCTCCAGAAGCGGCATGTTCTGAAGCATCCCCGTGGGAAGGGTCCTGATCATGTTGTCTGCGAGGTAGAGGTGTCTTATGGTAGAGAGCCTGAAATAATCCAGAAACGTGAACGTGGAGAACGTGCCGGGGTGGAGCTGGTGCAGCAGGTTTCCCTCTAAGTGGAGTAGCCTTAGGGATGTTAAGCCTTTGAAAGCTTGTGGGTGGATAAATTCGATCTTGTTATGGTCCATATGCAGCCTCATTAAGCTCCAGAGCCCCTGCAGGGTCTGTCCCGTGATTACCCGCAGTTTATTGTAGCTGATCTTGAAAACCTAGAAAGACAGGGGATGGAACAGAAAGTCCTGTGAGTAATTTAGAAAGCCACAAACAGACACAGAAACTAGAACAAAGGGCAGGGAAATAATGACATTAAGCCGGTTTTTAACCTAAAAAAAAAAAATTGCAATTTTATTAATCGTTAGGGAGCACTGTATCACTTCCCACTATTCATTAATGATCGTACAGGCCGCAATTACCGATGCTCGTAAAAGCACAGGGTTTACCTGGAGGGAGCTGAGGTCTCTTAAAGCCCCGTCGGGGATGCTGGGGATGTCGTTGCCGTGAATCATAAGTAGCTCCAACTTGGTCAGTCCCGCAAACGAGGTTTCTGACAAAGCCTGTATACTATTAAATCTAAAAAAAAAAAAAAAAAAAAAAAAAGAATAAGAAACAGTGAATGCTTAAATCCCATATGGGGCAGATTCTGCAGCCTGCCTAGGAAGAATTTAGCAAAATGTTGACTCTGAGGTCTACCGGTGCCGTTCCCAAAGCACAGTTGTTGGTTTGTGTCCATGTCCATTTCCAGGGTCCAAAGGAAAGCTGAAAATATGGTGTTGGTGTTGGGCGGTTAGCTCTCTCGTTGGGTCCTTGAGAGCCCGGAGCCGAGCCCCTCCTCTCTCTTGTTCTGTGATAATACAAAACTACTTCCCAAGTTGCCTGTTTCTTTGCATTCGTGCTAATTCTCCGCAGCCAATGACCCTCGTGTCATTCATCATTACTGACGCTTTCCTGTGCACCTTTCCAAGGAAGGGCCAACTGGACCAGCTTCCATTAGAACCTAAATCCCACTCCTTTGTCTAAAATTGCCTCTAGCTCCATTAGCAGATTCCTAGTCAAAGTACCCAGCAAATATTCCTGAACTGGCACAAGGACCAGTGGCCATTTCTGATGGATTCCCTGAATTATTTGTAAACATTCTGGTATGTTTCTGGGTTTTGTTTTTGCATCAACATTGGTAAAGATGGAATGAATGAAAACTCCTATATTGGAGGGCAGTTACTTTGTGCCACTGTTTCTGCGGAAATAGAACACATGTAGCCTGACTTCTCCCTATCGTCTAGATAAAAGGAAACAGATCCTGTAGACAAATGCAGGTGAAGTGCTCATACCTACAGCACAGGCCGCCAGGTCCAATTTTCTCATAAACACAAATGTGACTGAACCCAGACCCCAAATCTGAAATCAAGATGTGGGGAATCACTCCTCTAAGAGCCAGCTTTAGGAAGCATCACCTTTCAGCTATAAATTCCAGGAAATACAATCTCCCAGAGCAAAAAAAAAAAAAAAAAAAAAAATGTAATCCCGATTCCTTTTTGTCATTTAACTTATGGAATCAACAGACAACTCTACACAGAGGTTCCCTCTTCTGGATTATATGGACAGCATCTGCACACATGTTTGGGTGTCACAACTGGGTGGGGGAGTGTTAGTGGCATCTGGTGGGTAGAGACCAAGGGTGCTGTCAAATACCCTACAATGCACAGGATAGCCTCCCGCAATGAGCGGCTCAGCCCCTAATATTGAGATTTGGAAACTGACGAAGCAGAAGAGACTCTGTCTGTTGGTCTATTCATCCACCCATCCATCATCCATCCATTCATCATCTATCTACCTACCCATCAGTCTATCCATCTATCATCTGTCTATCCATCTGTCCATCTATCATCTCTCTATGCATGCAGTCATCCATCCATAATGTATCTACCTACCCATCGGTCTATCCATCTATCATCTATCCATCCATCCATCCATCATCTGTCTATCCATTCGTCCATCCATTATCTATCTATCATCATCTATCTATCTATCTATCTATCTATCTATCATCTATCTATGGTAGTGGTACGAATGGGGGGGAGGCAGTTTTGTCCCCATGGGATATTTGACAATATCTGGGGTCATTTTTGGCAATCACAACTGGAAGAGGGGGAAGGTGCTACTGGCATCTCGTAGGAAGAGGTCAAGAATGCTACTCAACACCATCCAAACAGGACAGCCCCCACAACAAGGAACTGTCCTAAGCAAAATGGAAATAGCACCCCAAATACCAAGTAGACTGAAGTTGAAAAACCGCAGTCTAACCCTAGATGGGATGGTCTATGACCTGACACGTGGCCTCAGTCACTTACTGTTTAGGATTCTACAATGAAATCTATCTGGGATGGTGAAGCTCTCAGGGAATGGATGGCCGAATCTGAACTTCTTCCCATTTCTTGGTGTCTGGGGTCTGCCTGGAAACAGTAAACAAGCAGGAGGATGGTATCAGGAGAGGTAGGTGGGGTTGGCAGGAACCAGGCAGCCTAGGAGCTGGGAGGGTGTGGGAAGGAGCGTGTTTCACTTGTTCCAACGTCAATGGGAAATGATCGGAAGGTTTTAAGAAAAAGAGTGACACAAACTAAGATAACGTGTGAAAGCGACAAATGCTCTACTGCATGTAGAGGGAGTAAGTATAATCACCGGAGATGACCCTGGAGGTAAGAAGAACAGAAAGGCCAGAAAGAGGAGGCAGGTCTTGGGACAGAAGAGGTGAGAGTCAAAGGCTCAATGTCTAGAACAAGTCAGAAAGATGTTGCTCTTCTTTGGCACTTTTTGGTCTCAGAGTGTGCGCTATGCTCACTAGTGTTATGTGTCTTTGTCACGGAAAAATTGTCACTTCCAACTGGCCATTCAACCATAATGGTGGGTGCCAAGGTGGAGAAGGTGCAGGGAAGGCATGTGTTTGAGGTCAGAGGGACAGCACTGTTTGGACTCCCTCACGCCTGCATAAATCGGCCCCCAGTCCTGGATGGGGAAGATACCGGGTCAGGAATGTGTCTTTCTGTATCAACCTGGTGCATTTTCTTCCCTCTGAAGACCCGAAGCGTAGGGATGAATCCCCGTGCGCCCATCTAGAATCCAGCAGGGGCATGGGGAAATCTGTGGGGCTCAGGGAAGAGACTGAAACGACTCTGCACGGAGGCCAGTTGTGCAACACGATCACCCACCCATCCCCCTTTGCAGAATGTCCTGATTGACAGCGACTACATAACGTCTCAAGTGAAATGCTTTCTAGTATATCACAAATACACGTAAGACGCCTTCACGGATACGGGTTAGTATTTGCAAAACCAATTTTAAAATTAAAAAGGGCTGTGTGGGCTTTGGGGAGACTCAGAAAGAGGTCGTGAAAGCTAGTCTTTTCATCGGAGGGATGAATTCTTTAAAGATCTATGAACATGACGCTAAGTGGATGATTCTTTTGTTGTTGTTTGTTTACTCGAAAATACTTGGAAAGCAATTTTTGCAAAAGCTCTAGGGCTGTGCAAACAGGAAACAGCGGATCTCTCTCCTTCCGTGCTGAGGACCCTGAAAACATCTGTGTGGGAATGAAAGATTTCATTAGTGCCTTGCCAATAATCCCTCATTCTTTGAGAGTTTCCTACTCCTTCCAGATGACTAGAAGACAAATCAGACCCTGAGTCCGATCTGTATAGACATTCCCGTTCTTTCTTCCCTCCCCCCACCAACAACATGCACGATGACAGTCTCATTAATCTAGTTTGAGACCGATTTTCAGAGAAAGTGCTGAGATATGAGTGGTCTTATTGATGGAAATGAAAACATGCCATATTGACTCATGTTACCAATTAAGGCAGATGCAAGTAACATATGTTGGTGCCGGGAAGCTCCTCCTTAACCTTTTTCCTTTTTTTTTTTTTTTTTTTTAATGTGATGCAATGACGTCTCAAAATACTACTGCCACCGATAGGAAAAGAGAAGATCTTGATATCTGTGTTCTACTCCAGTGGCAAAAATCTGGGGAGACCCTAATTCGTTGTCTTTACCACGTAAAGTTGCTTAAAAATGCAACCAGCAGAAAGTAAGTTCTAACTCAGAAATTGTTTCCCCTGCGTGAACTGTTTCAACGTAAAGACGAGTGGAGGGAAAACAGCACAGAAATTCTAAGTGAGGTATAGACAGCTTGATGAGCCACAGTCTACTGGTGTGGCCAAGTATAAAGCCACCACATAGTCAGGAGGCATGTGGCATCTTCTCCACCGTGCACTCCAACCTGACGGCCAGTAGGGAAAACACGGACACCCCAGACCCTCAACACGCAACAGGTGGCACATTGGCGCCTTCTAGGCAGGAAGCCAGCAGAAAACTGTTTCTCCTTCACCTCCCCCATTTTCACACTTTCCTCGGGGATGCCACAAAGGCCTCTATGACAGTACCTCTGACTATGTGCTCTGCCAAGGGGTCAGGCAGTATGGGACAATACCCTGACGGTGGTTCACGAGAGCAACAACGGCCCCGAGACAGAACCATTTTGCACACCCGGAGGTGCAAGAAGTGAGAGGAATCAGGGACGAGCTCTGCAAATGCACCACTAGCACGGCACATCCTACCCTGATTCAAACCGGTGGGAGACGATCTTCCTTTTCTCTCTCCCATTCGGCGGGCGATGCGTCCTAATTAAACTGTAAGTTTGTAAAAGGGAAATTGGGTTAAGTATTAATATCCCCTCTTCTGGCAAAGACGAACGGTTTCCCCTACTCAGCTATCCTCATTGTGGTTGGATTTTCAGATAATCAAATCATCAGGTCTCTCAAGACTTTATGGAGAAAACTAGGGAATGATCCACTCCCTTAGATTAGGGAACTTCCTATCGTGCCGTCTTTACTTCCCATTGTCTTCTTCTACTCCTAGTGGCCTTTACAAATGCAAGAAGATATATATATATTTTTTAATTCTGCGCTCTAAGACGTGCAGGCACATGCATAATTATGTGCTCATTGACTCAGGTTTGGCCATTGCATTTTACTAAAATGTCCCATCGGTGGCCAGTCATCAAATCTTAAATTATTTTTGTTGTGTTGTAGGTCATAGAAAATGGCTTATGTATTCTCCTGGGGAAATCCAAATAATTGTTTAAAAGGTTGCACGTGAGTACCTATAATTCATAGCAGCTAATATTTACGTATAGGAAGCGCTCATGTCAATGAAACAAAGATTTAAAATATAAAAATTCTATCTTAGATGCCGCACAAAAATGCCTCTTTAAAAATAGTCAAAATACTTGTCAAACTATTTTGACAAATAGCCAAAATACTAACTAAAAATAGTTAAAAATGCGTTTTCAGTGTATCTTCTGAGTCGTATTTTTAGAGAGGCAAAATCTGCAAGAACTCTTTTATTTCCCCAAGGGTCACAATCACAACCTCCAGATAACTGAGAATGTCAGAAATGTCCGATTTATTTTAAAATTATTTTTAATAGCTTCTGAAGTCTGAGTAGTATTTATCTATCTACATGCGTGTCTGATACATTTGTATCTCATATGTAGTAAATGATGGTTATCAAGGGAAATCTCTCGACACACTGAAGTTGTTCAGGATGCTTGGGTATTAAGGCTTATGATAGTGGTTGCAGTTGATGGATACATTCAGATAATTGCCCCCGAAGGACCGCACGTAGTATCGTTAAAATCCATCACCCTCAAAAAAAAAAAAAATCCATCTCCCGCCATTCTGCCCATATGGCCGTACGCATCGCTAGATAGAGCGACACGGAAAGAAATATGCCTTTGCAGTGACGTCAATGCACATATACGTTCAAAGAAAAAACAAACACGCAAGCAAAGAGGCTGAAATCGTTCGGTAAGAATGTGGTACAAACCCCAAATTGATTCTTTCCACATGTTTAGAAATCCCAGCGGGCACAGAAGGCAAGGAGCGAAACGTGCAGTGGACCTCGCTAGGAACGTAGCAGGCGCAAGGGTGAGGACAGGACAGCGCGGGTCGTGGATGTCCCCAGAGCAGAATCAGCACCACGGACAGCGCTCGCCAGTGCGCCCGCGTTGGCATCTTGTCGGGGTGCCTCATCCCTGGACACCTGTCGGGGAACCACAAAGTGACATCCGTTTATGGCCAGGTAACACTTACGTTGGGCGAACGTGGTTTCAAGCGTGCACGGTGGTGTGGAGCTTCCCAAGCCGTCGTACGGTCCTAACACTTGTGAGCCAAGAAGCTCGAAACTTGTTTTTCTGACCTTTCCGGGCGAAGCTTGATCCTTCTGTAGAATGGGATCGGAATGGCCGCCTCGGACACTACGATTTGGGAGTCTCCCTGCGCGGAGAGCGAGGGTATGGAACAGACACACGGGCACGCACAAAAATACATACATGTGTGTTCCTACATGCGTATTCACGCAGCGTTTGTATGTACATGAGAGAAAAAGGAGAGACATTGATGCTTAAAATAAAGCAATTAAAATGACTATGTGCCTCTGATGTTAACTCCGAGCCTTTATACACCGTACGAATTTGAATTTAGAAAGAAAAAACAAAACTTCTCTAGTAATTAAAATACTCCGTGTCCGCCTCCGGATGTTAATTCCGAGCTATTATATACTGTACATATTTGAATTAAAAAGAAAAAAAACGCAAAGCTGCTCAAGAGGGTCGTTATTAGGAGTATTCCCCTTTTTAATGACCTTCTTTACGTTTTCGGTGTATCTTCTGAAAGTGTTTAAAGGCTTCGCGTTTGCCAAACCCAAACGTATTCCATTATTCGTGGGTTTGTACTATTCTTAATTTTTTGCTAGCAAGAGCCACAGGGTTGCAATGGTGCAGCACGGCTGTTCATCGGGGACGCAGTTTGTTAAAATCTGACCTTAAAGGAGGAGGAAAGGAGTTCCCCGATGACGTAGGTTGAGGCAAAGGGAACCGATCAGTGCAGTCATACACACAAAAATCGAAATGCTTCGATATTTCACATAATTGGGGCTGCATCAGCCGTGTCGTTTAGAATACCAGTGGTCATGTATCTACTTTTTTTTTTTTTTCATGCACTGGCCATCACCTCATCATCTCACGTGTTTGTCATCTCCTGAATGAAGTGGACTTGAAAATAGGAATGCACCTGGAAAGCAAAGCGCGCGGCCCAGAAACGCGCCCGCCCCGGGGGCAGCGCTCAGTGCTGATATAAAACCCAGGCGCTCACACGCTGGGGGCATCCCAAACCCAGAGCTTTCCAGTCTTTTACCTCGAAATAGATGGTGCCCTAAAGCCCGCGCGCGTCTTCTCTGGTTGCTGCGCGTCCGGGCAGGCGGCCCTTGCAGAGGGAGGCTCGGCTCCAGCTCTGCGCTCGGGAGCCAGCGGGTTCCTGCACCTCCCGGCCGCCCGCGCGCTTGGCCTCGGCCCGGGAACGCGCGCTGTGCCGCCGGAGGGTGGCCCGGGGCCCGGGAGTGGTGACGCCTCCTCCGCAAACTCGGTTCCTGGGACCCAGGGAGCGCGCGCCCCAGGCGTGGCGCGGGGAGGCGCCCTGAGCGCCCAGGGCCTCCCGGGCCGGCGCCCGGGGTGGCGGGGGGGGGGGGGGGCGGCGGACTGGCTGGCGCGGCGGCACTGCGCCCTGGCCCACTTCCAGCGCCGCTCCAAGGAAAATATGGGCTTTCCCCGGAACGCAGCTCGGGGGAGCCCCTGGAGGTACGCGCTGCTGGAGCCCCGCACACCAGGAGCCGGCTCTCCCGGATGGTGACCTCTGCAATGTCTGCTCCACCCCAGCAGGCCGAGGGGCTCCCCTTTTCCAGGGGAAGAGGAGGAGGGGGGACTTGAGCGCCGAGCTCTGCTGGCGCCTCCAACGCAGGGTGCACTCGCTTTCACTTGGGGGGCGTCCCATGGGCGCCTCCCTGGAAACCGGGGATGCTTAGGTGCAAGGAGGCAAGGGGGAAGGGAGCCGGGGATCCTCCCGCAAGAGAGAGCTGGCCCCTGGGCCCCGGAGCCACGGACAGTGCCATTTGTCCCTGCCCAGCCTTGCCCTTGGCCGACCCCCAAGTCCACCCCTGCAGCAGAGCGCGCGCCCCCCGGGCGCCCAGGCTGCCCTTGGTCCTCACCTGTCGTTCGGAAGCCGCGACGCACGGGAGCGGGGCGCCCTGAGCCTCCGCGGGGCCGGGGCGCGCGAGTCACCGCCGGGGGTCCGCCGGGGCCATGCCCTTCCCGGGCCGGGGGCGAGGCGGCGAGGCTTCCCAGCTCGGCGCGGCGAGCCGGCTCCCTTTTATTCGCGTCCCCGAGTCCACGCCTCGGCCCACCCCCACCCTGCCCTGCCCCACCCCGGGGAGACGGGGCGCGGGCCCGAGCCCAGGGACCCTGGCCGCGCGCGTTGCGCGCTCAGCCCTCCTCGCGCCTCTTCATCGCGCCTCGGCCCGGGAGGGCGCGCCCCGCCGGCTCCGGCTGCAAGAGCGGCTTGGGGACACGCAGTTCCCGGCCCCGGAGGGAGTCCGGGGACCAGGGGCCCGGGGAGGCACACGGTCCGCGCGCCCCGAGCGCGCCTCGCAGCCCGGCGCGGGGAGGCTTCCCTCGCTCGGCTCCGGGGAAGGCAGAGCAGCGGGGCTTGCGCTGCTCCGGGCGGGCGGGCCGCTCCTCTGGCCCCGAGCGCGCGCGGGAGCCCCCGGCTGCAACGTGAGACCCGCGGCCACGCCCTCGAGCCTCTCCCGGGGCTCCCGGACGCCCGCCTCCCTCCCGCCGCCCGGGCCCTCCTGCCAAAAAGGTGGGACTGCGCTCCTCGGGGGCCGGGCCTGGGCGGGGACGGCGCGGAGCCTGGGGTGCCAGCTGCGGGACGTGGGAACCACCAGGGCACAGGGCCAGGGGCTAACCCCGAAGGGGAGCGAAGGGAAGGCCCTGAGCCTCGCAGAGGGAATCCGACAGGACAAAAGCAGGAAGGGGTCGCGGAGCGCAGTCAGCTGAGACCCCTCCCCCTTCCCTCCACCTCTGGGACAGAAGGACAGACCCACTGGGAACAGGAAATACCTGAGGGTCCAACTGCCCCCCCCGCCCCCCTCGCCAGGAGGTCCTGGTACATCCTGCTGCATGCCCAGCGCTCAGACAGAGGCTGTTAGGAGGTGGCCCCCAACGTGCCTACAGCTGGGTTCCTTCTGATGCATGCACTCTGGCCTGCCTCAGTTTCTCCTAAGAAGCCCAGTGTCCAGGAATTCCGCTCTGCTCCTGGCCCACAGTGGCGTCCACAGGGCAGGCCATCAGTAGGCACAGGTTCATAGATGGATTGACTCACTTGTTGCAATGCTTTCGCTTCCAACTACGCGTGTTGACCTATTTTTCAGGGTTCTCCTGGGACTGCCCCGAGCTCAGGCATTGAATTTATTAAAAATTCTGGCCCCAGATCATCCTCTGATGCTTATTATTTTTTTTTAAAGATTTTATTTATTTATTCATGAGAGACAGAGAGAGAGAGAGGCAGAGTCACAGGCAGAGGGAGAAGCAGGCTCCACGCAGGTAGCCCGACTGGGACTTGATCCCGGGACTCCAGGATCACGCCCTGGGCTGAGCCACCTGGGCTGCCCTCCTCCGATGTTTATTAATGGCACTGCCATCCCCCTGGACAGCTGACCTGGAAACTTACGTCATCCTCCCCATATGTCTCTTCTGTGGGACCCCGCAATTGGTCGCCAAGTGCATCCTGACTCTGAAGGACGGTTGGGGTCCCCACATCCAGCTCTCTTGCTGCCCTGGTAGGAGCATGCATGTCTACCCTCCTGGCACCTCTACTGGCCTCCTGCTCCACCAGGTCCTTCTTTACTAAATCTCCAGGGAGTCACCCAAACTGGGAGGGTTGCCGTCATCCTCAAAACAAGCTCTGGAGATGCCATGGGTGGCACATGACACGTCATGGTCTTCCCAGACTGCCTCAACGACCTTGCAACTGTTGGCACGCCTGGTTTTGAGGAATTGGTGGACATCCCACCATCTTCTCTTCCCCGTGTCCGTGCATGGTCTCATCTTGAGGTCCTCGTTTGAGTCCATTCTTTGATGGCCCTACCTTGATAATCTCCCCCGCAACATCCACGTCATACCAGGTCCCAACATTCCTGCCCATCTGGGTGGCCCTTCACTTGTGTTATGGCCAATTACTTACTCGTTTCTAACTAAACAGCATTTCAAAACCTGGAAATTGGCACAGAGTTTGCACACACTAGGTGCTCGATGGAAAGCATGAACAGAATGAGGGACCAGATGAGGCTTAATTCTACTAGAAAATGTGTAAGTTAAGAGGGTCAGTCCATGACTTATACAACCACTGCATGAAGATAGCATTAGGGATTCTCAGGGATCCCATGATTTAAAAAAATTAAGACTTTGGTGTATTTAGCCCTTTGGTTTGGACACTGGTCTTTTTTTTTCTTTTTTAATGATTTTATTTATTTATCCATGAGAGACAGAGAGAGAGGCAGAGACACAGGCAGAGGGAGAAGCAGGCTCGATGCTGGGAGCCCGACGCGGGACTCGATCCCGGGACCCCAGGCTCACACTCTGGACTGAAGGTGGCGCTAAACTGCTGAGCCACCCAGGCTGCCCTGGACACCGGTCTTGGCATCATTGCCTGCTCCTGGGTGGTTCACTCCGTGGGTAGGAACCAGGATTCATTTGTTGAATCTCCACAAGCGCCAGCACAGTGCCTTGAATACAGGAGGTTTAGAAATGCATGTCGGTTGAGTGAGAGTCACCTGTTTGCTCGCCGTTGAGGGCTATGGGGTGGGTTGAGGAGGGAGAAGATGAAGGGCAGGCCAACAAGCTAGGAGAACTTGGAGATGCCTCTGATGTGCTTGGAGCAGAGGAGTGGTGTTGACCTCAGTATTGGCCGCGGTCCATTGGAGTCCTCCTCGTAACCGAGCCATGCGCCTTGAGGGATGCATGGTGCACCCAAGGACTTAGCAGTCCTTTTTCTGTCTATGTTCCCCCATGATGTGGCAGTTGTCACCTTCCGCCAGAATTCTGACAATGTGTATGCTCCGGACTGGATTGTGTCCCCTCCAAAGTCATATGTAGAAGCCCTACCGCTCCATGGGATGATATTAGGAAGTGGGGCCCTTGGGTTGTGGCTGGGGTTCGGTGAGGTCATGAGGATGGAGCCACCATGATGGGATTCACGCTCTTGTAAGTGGAGGAGGAGACGAGAGGTCCCTGTGTGTCCCCACCACGTTGTCAGGTCACAAAGAGAAGAAAGCCATCTGTAAGCCAGGGAGACGGTCAGATCTGCTGGCACCTTGACCTCAGGTTCCCAGCCTCCAGAAATACACAACTCATGAGGAATACATAACTCGGCATCTAAGATCCCCAACGTATGGTATTTTGTTGCAGACACCTAAGCTAAGACAATGTGCTTGGTCACGACCTCTTGCCTACAAGAGACCTCATTTAGCACCAAAACACGTAGTTTTACAGGCCCTGTGGTACCATTTACCGGGGCAGTGAGTCCGGGTGCCCAGATGCCCCTGCGGCACGCCAGCGGCCGGCAGCTTTTTGAAACGTTAGCATGACAACCTTAGAAATGTTTTTCTGGTTAGAAGCGTACGGAGGTCGCCGAGAGCGGCAGAGCAATTGGTAACTGAGTCAGACGGCTGGGCGCGAGCCACCCCTTCCTCCTGCCAGCTCTTTCTTGGCTGGGAAGCCCACGGCATGCCAACTGCCCTTCCTGAAGTCAGCTTTTCCAAAGGCAAACTAAGGACAGGGACGCCCACCTGTCAGGGGAGGGTGACGAGGCACGCGGATGGGGTCTACAGACACTGCACGAGCTGCACCGTCTCTGTGCTTAGGCCCTACCATCGGGCCAAACCGTCCTCATTTGGTTTCGGTGCATTTTTGTGGCTTTTGTGCTCCTTCCCCGACCCCTTCTCCCAAGGCATGCTCTCTGGGGGATCGACTGGCTGCTTCTTGGACGAGGTGAAGCTCTCAAAGGGCTGTGGCTGGTGACCAAGAGAGTTTAATATTCTAAGCGGGGCCGCGGATTACCAAGGAATGACGTGGCTCTTTGCTTAGCAGCGATTTTTAAAGTCACTCCGGAGCCACGTGACGGCCCTCCCCGCCGCTGCCGGGCTCCCTAATCCGGAGAAGGGCTGACCCTGAATCCTGTGGGCTGACCCGGAGACAGAGAAACCAGTCTACACAGGAAATGTCTACTTGCATAGCTGGGAAGTCTCATGGGGTGCACGGATCGGTGGTGGGGATGAATCTTGATTTGAGCAGAAACAGACTCTGAGGAATGTTCCGTGGGAAAGTTGCCCGCGTGCATCTAGGGTAAACCTTCGGTGATAATATGGGCTACCAGCAATCTTGCCGGACACGAGGGGGGGCGGATTTTTGCTCTGTTCCTTCGTTCATAGCGCCGTCGGAAATCTGCTCGATTGCACAGACTAAAATGCTTCCAGATTTTTCTCAACGGCGTCATTTAGAGTGGCATGGCGTGCAGAAGGAATAAAAGGTGCACGTCGGAGCCGCTCTGCAGACCCGCCGAGCACACTGCAAAATATCTTTGCAAAATAGGCCGGAGACACTTGTCAGCTAGTAGGGAAGCACCATTCAGAAAAAGCATCATGTGTGTAGATGTGAGGTCCGTCAGGCCCCATCATTGGCGGGAGGCGACAAAAGGGGTTTCTGGGCAAGGTGGAGGGTATTTATGCATCACTGCTCCTTAGCTGAGCAGAAGCATCTAGAACAAGAAAAGTCATGGGCACATACATGCTCCTTCACTGTGGCTTGTGGAAAACCACGGCGGGGGGGGGGGGGATGACGTCACGGAATCATTCCTCCGAGCTGCATTTGCACCTCGCAGGCTGGTGGCAGAGGCAGGCAGGGGCAGCAGGCAAGATGTCAGCACGTCTGCTCAAGCATCCCCTCGAAGACCTCGGCTCTGGATGGCCACCTGGCAGAAAACAAGATCCATCTCGCTTTTCGAAACAAAGACTGCAGAAGGTCTGAAATTCAACATGAACATCTCCATTGGAGAAGGATGTCCTTGACATGAGGAACATTCAGAATTCTAAAAATGTGTTGTGAAGACTTTTTTCTTTTTCTTTTTTCGGCCAACTCACTTTGGCTTGCAGTCATGCTGAGTCTGCTTGTCACAAGTGAGCTGAGCTGAGTCTGGAAATGGAAACCCAGTAGCTTCCAGGGCGTTTCTGAGGGGAAGCTGCCCAAGAAGCCCACAATGAAAGGGCATCATTAAGAAGGTTCTCCTGAGCTCTGAAGGCTGGTGGGACCCAGCTCTTCATTGGGTCCCCCCATGGACATTTCTCAATGGATTCCTCTCAGCTGCAGATGAGGTTCCCTCGCCTTCAGGAACCCTCATAGGGATCCTGATTCATTAGTGCCATCACGTAGAAGGAGCAGCCTCGTTGATGGACAGAAGGTGCCTTACAGAGGGAGAGCTTGAGTCCTTCTGGGGCAGCCTCGTTGACGGACAGAAGGTGCCTTACGGAGGGAGAGCTTGAGTCCTTCGGGGGCAGCCTCGTTGACGGACAGAAGGTGCCTTACGGAGGTAGAGCTTGAGTCCTTCTGGGGCAGCCTCGTTGACGGACAGAAGGTGCCTTACGGAGGGAGAGCTTGAGTCCTTCTGGGGCAGCCTCGTTGACGGACAGAAGGTGCCTTACGGAGGGAGAGCTTGAGTCCTTCGGGGGCAGCCTCGTTGACGGACAGAAGGTGCCTTACGGAGGGAGAGCTTGAGTCCTTCGGGGGCAGCCTCGTTGACGGACAGAAGGTGCCTTACGGAGGGAGAGTGAGTCCTTCGGGGGCAGCCTCGTTGACGGACAGAAGGTGCCTTACGGAGGGAGAGTGAGTCCTTCGGGGGCAGCCTCATTGACGGACAGAAGGTGCCTTACAGAGGGAGAGCTTGAGTCCTTCGGGGGCAGCCTCGTTGACGGACAGAAGGTGCCTTACGGAGGGAGAGCTTGAGTCCTTCGGGGGCAGCCTCGTTGACGGACAGAAGGTGCCTTACGGAGGGAGAGCTTGAGTCCTTCGGGGGCAGCCTCGTTGACGGACAGAAGGTGCCTTACGGAGGGAGAGCTTGAGTCCTTCTGGGGCAGCCTCGTTGACGGACAGAAGGTGCCTTACGGAGGGAGAGCTTGAGTCCTTCTGGGGCAGCCTCGTTGACGGACAGAAGGTGCCTTACGGAGGGAGAGCTTGAGTCCTTCTGGGGCAGCCTCGTTGACGGACAGAAGGTGCCTTACGGAGGGAGAGCTTGAGTCCTTCTGGGGCAGCCTCGTTGACGGACAGAAGGTGCCTTACGGAGGGAGAGTGAGTCCTTCTGGGGCAGCCTCGTTGACGGACAGAAGGTGCCTTACGGAGGGAGAGCTTGAGTCCTTCTGGGGCAGCCTCGTTGACGGACAGAAGGTGCCTTACGGAGGGAGAGCTTGAGTCCTTCTGGGGCAGCCTCGTTGACGGACAGAAGGTGCCTTACGGAGGGAGAGCTTGAGTCCTTCTGGGGCAGCCTCGTTGACGGACAGAAGGTGCCTTACGGAGGGAGAGCTTGAGTCCTTCTGGGGCAGCCTCGTTGACGGACAGAAGGTGCCTTACGGAGGGAGAGTGAGTCCTTCTGGGGCAGCCTCGTTGACGGACAGAAGGTGCCTTACGGAGGGAGAGCTTGAGTCCTTCGGGGGCAGCCTCGTTGACGGACAGAAGGTGCCTTACGGAGGGAGAGCTTGAGTCCTTCTGGGGCAGCCTCGTTGACGGACAGAAGGTGCCTTACGGAGGGAGAGCTTGAGTCCTTCTGGGGCAGCCTCGTTGACGGACAGAAGGTGCCTTACGGAGGGAGAGTGAGTCCTTCGGGGGCAGCCTCGTTGACGGACAGAAGGTGCCTTACGGAGGGAGAGCTTGAGTCCTTCTGGGGCAGCCTCGTTGACGGACAGAAGGTGCCTTACGGAGGGAGAGCTTGAGTCCTTCGGGGGCAGCCTCGTTGACGGACAGAAGGTGCCTTACGGAGGGAGAGTGAGTCCTTCGGGGGCAGCCTCGTTGACGGACAGAAGGTGCCTTACGGAGGGAGAGCTTGAGTCCTTCTGGGGCAGCCTCGTTGACGGACAGAAGGTGCCTTACGGAGGGAGAGTGAGTCCTTCTGGGGCAGCCTCGTTGACGGACAGAAGGTGCCTTACGGAGGGAGAGCTTGAGTCCTTCGGGGGCAGCCTCGTTGACGGACAGAAGGTGCCTTATGGAGGGAGAGCTTGAGTCCTTCTGGAAAAAGACAAGTAGGAAGAGCTCCTTGTGGCCGTTGGGTCTACCCTGCATGTCAGGAAAGAGAATGTGCTCATTTCCCGGTCAAGGCAGGTGTGTGTTTGTAAGCAGAACAGCTTAGCCATCCAAAAACAAAACAAAACAAAACAAAGCTCTAGGCTAAATTCACAGTTATCAACAAGCTTTGGAATGTGGTCTTTAAAGATGTAAATAGAATTCACCGAGGCATAAAGTGGAAGGAGGGCATGACTCGAATGATTGTAAATCATGGAGATTTATGATGACACTCCCACACGAGGCAGTGAGTGCTTACCAAGGAGATAAAGGCTAAGAAAATATTTAGCTGAAGCAGAAACTGTGTCGTGTGGTAACAATTTCTAATTAGGCCTCAAACTCGGGTACGACCCGCGTTGAGTTTCCTGGGGCGGCCTTAACAAATTAGTACCATAAAGCAGGAGTCTTAAAAACCTGGCAAAGGAATCCATCCCCTCCCAGCTCTGTGGAGCAGAGATGCTGAACTCCAGGGTGGGCAGGGCCACTGAGATCCACGGGCTCTAGGGAGGGTCCCTCCTGCCTCTTCCAGCGTCTGGGGCCCCAGGCATCCCTGGGTTGGTGGTCGTGTCCCTCCCGTCTCCACCTCCATCCTCGCGTGGCTCCTCCTCTGGTCTGTGTCTCCTCTTCTATCTCTTCCAAGGACTCCTGTCGTTGGATGCAGGGCCTCCCTCCTCCAGGATGAGCTCATCTTAACTCATTACATCTGCACTCGCCTAATTTCCAAATAAGGAACTTTGTATGTTTATAGGTAGACACACATTTGGAGGGGACACCGTTCACCCCCGTACGCTACCCAACTACCTGGTAAGAGGGTTAAATGTGTTGCACTTACAATGGTAATATAAGGAATAAGTAACCTCATTGCTTTAAAATGTCATGTTTTAGAACTAATAATGGAAATATTGCCATTAAGGGAATAGAACAGCATCATGTTTTTCTAGTAGAACATACAGGCTCCTGGTTTACTGTAAATTGATGTGGGAGGGATGCATTTTTCTGTCTTGGTCTAATTCTCTTTGTCTTTGTTTTGGGCTCCAAATGCTCAAGCACCAGCACAAACATGGTCGTCCTTGATAAAGAAAGTGTGGTATATCTGTAGAATGGAATATTACTCAGCCATGAAAAGGAGAATAAATCTTGCCACTTGCCATGACATGGATGGAACTGGAGGGTATGAGGTTGAGTGAAATAGGTCAATCAGAGAAAGGCAATTATCACATGATCTCACTCCTGTGTGGAATTTAAGAAATGAAACCGATGAACATAGGGGAAGACAGGAAAAAATAAAATAAGATGAAATCACAGGGAGATAAACCATAAGAGACTCTTAACTCTAGGAAACAAGTACGGTTGCTGGAGGGGAGGGGGTGGGGGATGAGGTTACTGGGTGACGGGCAACGAAGAAGGGCCCATGACGTAATGAGCACTGGGTGTTGTATAAGAGTGATGAATGGGACACCTGGGTGGCTCAGCGGTTTGGCACCTGCCTTCAGCTCAGGGCGTGACCCTGGAGTCCCGGGATCGAGTCCCACGTCAGGCTCCCGGCATGGAGCCTGCTTCTCCCTCTGCCTGTGTCTCTGCCTCTCTCTCTCTGTGTCCCTCATGAATAAATAAATAAAATATTTAAAAATATGAAATAAAATAAAAAACAAACTTGCACCGAAGAAAGTTCCCTATGATGTAACTATCCAGCTTCAAACATAAACCCAACTTTTATAAAACGGTGTCATTTAGGACACAGGATCGTGTAAGACTCTGCACTTTCTAAAGCAATGAAGCCTTCCTACACTGGCCAGAAAGGGTACAAAAGGACGCATATACGTGTGCATTGTTGTTGCTTATGTTGTTTTGTTATAATTATGAGGCACGGTGCGGTCTCTGTGAGCCTCAGCTCTTCCCGAAAATGATCACCGAGGTAATAGTCCCTATTTTAAGCCACTTGAAAGCCTGAAATCCTGGGGGGCATTTCACGCCTTCACAGTGTTGTGCAACCACCAGAACTAGGTGGCTCCAAAATGTTTGCATGACCCTTGAAAGGGACCCATTAGGTGATCACTGCCCATCCTCACCTTCCAGCCCCCCAGTCCCCACAACCACTCACCTGCTTTCGGACCCTATACATGTCTCCACCGGAGATGCAAATGGAGTCACATGCTTCCGTGTCCAAATACAAATGCCCTCCTGCTAAAGTGAGTGTCAACGGATCAACATAAATCTGATTGTTGAACCCCCGCCCCCCAGTTTAGTGACTTTACCTTCAAACTTCCATTCTTTAAAGTTGCTTCTCGGGGATCCCTGGGTGGCGCATCGGTTTGGCGCCTGCCTTTGGCCCAGGGCGCGATCCTGGAGACCCGGGATCGAATCCCACGTCGGGCTCCCGGTGCATGGAGCCTGCTTCTCCCTCTGCCTGTGTCTCTGCCTCTGTCTCTCTCTCTCTCTCTCTCTCTCTCTCTCTGAGTGTGTGTGTGTGTGACTATCATAAATAAATAAAAAAAAATAAAGTTGCTTCTCGGGGAGTCTGAGTGGCTCATTGGATTGAACTTCAGATTTTTTTTTTAGCATTGGACCCCCCCCCCTTTTTTTTTTTTTTTTTTGAGAGTCAGACTCTTGATTTTGGCTCAGGTCATGATCGTGGGGTCATGAGATCGAGCCTCGCGTTGGCTCCGTGCTGAGTGTGGCGTCTTCTTGACATTCTCTGTCTCCCTCTCCGTCTCCCACTCCCCGTCTTCTGCTCAAGCTCTCTCTCTGCGTCTCTAAAAAATAAATAAATAAAACACAGGTGCTTCTCAAGGCACTCACTGCACGTTAGGTGGCGGAACCGGTATTTTTCAAAAACACACAAATTTAACAGCATAATCGGAGCCCAGGCTACTGCCAGTTCCAGAGGAAAAGTGCAAAGCGCACGTGATCTGGGATCTTAAAATACGAGCCCCAGGGTTGTGAATGAACCACCTGCACGTCCTGCAGGAGCTTGGAAGGGGGGAGGCTGGTTTTGTTTACTGAGCCGCATACTCTAGATCCTTCCATGACATGCATGGGGGCAGGGATGTTATGTAACCGTTTCCAGAGGAGACTAAACATTTCAGGCCTGTGAAGTAACTAAAAAGCAGAGTAACATGTTGATACATAACCGTCAACCTCTGGGCCAAACCGCCTATTAAATACCTGGAAAATTATATCTTTTGTAATTTTTTTTTTTTAAGGAACACAGATACAATACACAGGCTTTGCACATATGGAAACAATAACCTGCCTATGGAATGTGGGCGGTGGAATTCATGGCAACTCAGGACGCTCGCAATCCCCGGCGCATGACCTTGATGGGGGGAACCCAGGAGTCAGGCGACCTGCGCCTGTCTCTGGCTTCGGTTGCTAAATTAGCTGTGTCAGGTAACAGAAATCACAGCTGATGGCCTTTCCTCGGGGACGCAGGAGGTAATGGACATCACTAGGCTTGCAAAGGAAAGAAAATGCAGCAGGGGCGGTTGCCTGTTGGTTTACATGTTCCCCACGGGATTTTATCGCCGAGTGGGTGGCTACATTCACTGCAGCGTCGCCTCCTTGCCAAGCACCTGGCCAGGCTTAATTGGTCGACCGCCCCCAGTGATACGACGTTGCCTTTTTTTTTTTTTAATTTTTTTTAATTTTTATTTATTTATGATAGTCACAGAGGGAGAGAGAGAGAGAGGCGCAGAGACACAGGCAGAGGGAGAAGCAGGCTCCATGCACCGGGAGCCTGACGTGGGATTCGATCCTGGGTCTCCAGGATCGCGCCCTGGGCCAAAGGCAGGCGCCAAACCGCTGCGCCACCCAGGGATCCCATGACGTTGCCTTTTCAACATCAGGTGTGCCCCACATTCGGCGAGCCACATTACCCCAAAGCCTATCTCTTTGCAACTTCCATGGATCACAGATGCACCCCCAAAATGCCGGGTAGGCTGTGCCAACGTCTACATGGCAGGCTTCTGAACGTTACAGAATCAATCCCTATGCTTCCTCTGCATTATTTCCTTGACAATAAATGTGTGCTTGAGCATGTAGTGGTTGAGACAACCTGCACCGGCCTTCGCTTGTCTCCGTCCTTCCAAAGCAAAGCACCTGGCGCTCATGGATAGCCAGGTGGGCCCACAGGGGGAATACGGTTGGCTCTCCCCATCAGCTGATACAGCCTATTACTTGATATGTCTGACATAGAACATATCCGTGGTGCTTTATGGGAACAAAAAAATGTAACTTTCTTTTATTTGAAGCCAACCCAGTTTTTTGGCTGCGCGTTCAGGCATAAAGGGGACTGGCAGGATTTGCATGGTCCAACACAGTTGTAATGGAAATTGAGCATCGTGAAGGAAATGTCACTGGGTAGGTTGTATTTGCCCATTGGCTCCCCAGGGGAACGGTGACGATTTTTCTATGTAATTCCCGAAAGCCACCTCGAAAATCATGGGATATCCCCAAGACGGGCCTTGCAAAGAAAAGTTCAGATGCCACATGAGGGTAGCCGGTGTGTCCAGCCAGTGTCCTACGCCATGAAAACACACAAGGAGCTGCTGAGGAATATGGGAGAAGTAGCACCGCGGCTCTTCTGTAGAACCCCGTGAAGGAAACATGCTGGGTGTGGCCAGTGAGCATTTTGCAACTAGCACACGACACGGTTATAATTCTTCTGCTAAGAAATATCGCGGAGGGAAGGGCAGGCAAAGAATATGTGGCTTCCGTGTGGGAAGAGGTCTGCAAACTCTCTACAGGCCATCTCTGAATGTCCCCAGGCCGTAGAGGTACACGATGTAGGTTTGTCCCTGAACATTTGACAGGATAAAGGGATAAACCTTGGAACTGAATGGTTTGAAGACAGTGGGCCCAGTTTAAGGACAGCGGGTGGCTAAGCCGACGAGGGTTGCCCGTGTTTCCTGTCCTCCGTGTGAAATGCTGAAATGGGCCTTGTCTGTGTCATGTGCCAGGAGCACGTGGCCATATTAACGTCCGCCCAGACAAAAGAAGGAGAATGGTAAGTAAATAAGAGGGCATGAAATATGCAAGGGGAAATGTTTCTTTCCCTCCTCCCTCCCTTACGGCCTCTCTTCTTTCCTTCTGATGGTACAGAGTGCTCCCTCCGGGTGGCTTGCACATCTTGGCTCATGGCCACTTCTCCTTGGCTCATGGCCACTTCTCCTTGGCTCATGGCCACTTCTCCATGGTTCATGGTCCATTCTCCTGGCTCATGGTCCCTTCTGGCTTGGAAGCGAGCCACCAATGTTGGGTCAGACTTTGCTGAGCTGCCACCTCTCTGGTTCCCTGTCTTCTGCTTCCTCTTCCACTCTCATGAGCCCTTGCAGAACCATCGCGTTCCCCCGGATAACCCAGGACCATCTCCTCATTCTAACGTCAGCTTCCCAGCAACCTGAATTCCATCTGCTACTTTCATCCCCCGTTGGCATGAGAGGGGACATATTCCCAGGTTCTGGGGATCAGGACATGGGCATCTTCTCCAGGGGTGGAGTAGGTGGGGGGACATACTCCACTTACTCCTTCCATGGAAACTATTTGTGTTTTCCCTTCTAAGAATGATCTATCTCCATTGATTGCCCCGTCTTCTATCAGATTTTCCCTTCACTTTCATAGACACCCTTTGCATAGTCTAGATATCAACCCCTTGTCAGGTTGATATACTGTGTGTGGGTAGGTGGAGGGGGGTACCTTTCTCTCTAGTTTATATATTCCTTTTTTCTCAGAATGCAAATGCTTCACCAGGATACATTGAGACACCATTTCTTTTCCCCAATGGCTTTTATCTGGGAGTTCTTAAAAGCCAGATTGCCAAAAAGTTCATCATCATCAAATAAAACGATGTTCATTTTGTCGATGTGAGAAAAACACCATTGATCTCTTTCGAACAAGTTGGTGCATTCACTTGATTTTCTTCCCCACCCCACAGTTTATTCTGTAGGCACAAAATCGTCACAGGATCGCTCAGAGTAGAGTCAGAGGCCAAGGCTTCTGTGCAAGTCATTTACTGAGGGATGAAGGGCCAGGAACACAAGTTCAGGAAGTGTTGGGGGGGGGGGTTGAGCTGAGAAGGAGGCAAAGCCAATTTGAGGACACGTTAGTGCATTAGCCATCAGTGCTGGCAACTGGAGCTGGACCTGCAGGTCCTTCTGAGGATTTCAAATGATCTCAAGGCCCCGCAGCGGGAGGATGAGAGGCAAAGTTCACTATCCATGTGTGTGTACCCCCCGCCCCTCAATCCAGGATGGCTTCCCCTCCCTTCTGCCTTCTGGAATGCAAGAGCTGGAAAGATTCTTTCAACAGTTGAGTGCCTCCAGCCAGGATGGGTTCTCGGGAAGCTGGGGAAGCAACAGTGGCTCACAGAAGAAGATTCCAGACATCTGACGTGGTGGGCAACTGTCTTCTGATAGGTTGGATCTTTTTTTTTTATTTTTTATTTTTTTTTAGGTTGGATCTTCTATAGCATTTTGAATTATGATAATGGAAACTATAATAGTTATTATTCTTAGGTTAAGGGCCTGTAGGTATGTCACTACTGCTTGTCTACTTCTACTTTTCCAGGATGCAGTGACCTTGTCAATGTTCTAGGGCAGCATTATCTCTACTTCTCCAAAAACAAACAAACAAAACAAAAACAAAAACAACAACAAGAAAATGAATGTAATGGTTTCTGCAGTCAAGAATAATCGATTAAAGTTGAAATCTTATCACTGAGAATAGATGTGGCATGAGTTGGGAATATTGGTCCCACTCATCTCAAACTAACAGAGGGCTTGGACTGGCCTGTATGAAAAATAAAATTGGGTAATAATATAGGGTCAGAATATGTGGGTGGTTTGGGACTCTGTGTGTTTTTGTGAATGGAGAGTGATAGGGATCTTGAAACCTAAAATGGGTCGATATAATCATCTTAATCCATGTTGGTGGGGGTAGAGATAGATGGATAAATAGGTAGGATGATTGATAGATGGGTGGCTCACTGGCTGATCAATAGATAGGTGAGATAGATACATAGATGATGGATGGATGAATGGATAGATAAATAGACAATACATAGGTAGATAATGGATAGATGATAGATAGATAGATGATAGATAGATAGATAGATCGACAATGGATGGATGTATAGACAGGATGAATGGATGGATAATTGACAGATGACAGATAGATAGATATAGACGGAAAGATAAATAGCAATTAAAATGGAATGCACAGGGGGATCCCTGGGTGGCGCAGCGGTTTGGCGCCTGCCTTTGGCCCAGGGTGCGATCCTGGAGACCCGGGATCGAATCCCACATCGGGCTCCCGGTGCATGGAGCCTGCTTCTCCCTCTGCCTGTGTCTCTGCCTCTCTCTCTGTGTGTGTGACTATAATAAATAAATAAAAAAAAAATTCAAAAAAAAGATGGAATGCACATACTGCACATATTGCATGAGGAAGATAAAATACATTGTCTACATCGAACTTCTGGGCTCCACGTAAATCAGAGATTCTCCACGTCGGTGGAGGAGTGTGTGTGTGTCAATTTCGTATGAAATCCTCCTGCACTTATTGCCCAACTCTCCACTGAAAGCCAGCTAGGACCCACATGACGTTGGCATTGTGTTAGCTTTGTGGGATAAGGGCAGAAAGACGACGTGGAATGGCAAAGAGAAGCCAAACAAAACTCAGGGAGAGAGACAGTGTGTGTCTGCCAGGATGGAAGACTTTTCATTTTTCCCTTTAAGCTTTATTTTGCTCAGTCACCAAGAGCATGAAGAGCCCGGGTTGGTGGGGCAAGATTGGATGACCGAGGAAAGGATAATCTGCTCTCAAGGACGGATTAGGGGATGGAGGACTTGGAACATCCAGGTATAAACTTGTCAATATGCATTTGTTCTTTGGAGCCCCCAACAGACATTGGGATGTCCTCACAAATTCGTTTTATGGCCACCATATCTTCAGCAAAGGGAGAAGGTAGGGCTGCAGGCAGGATGGGTTCTCGGGAAGCTGGGGGAGCAACAGTGGCTCACGGAAGAGGATTCCAGACATCTGACGTGGTGGGCTACTGCCTTCCGATAGGTTGGATCTTCTATAGAATTTTGAATTATGATCATGGCAACTAGAATAGTTATTATTCTTAAGCTAAGAGTTTTGTAGGTATGTCACTACTGCTTGCTTGTCCACTTCTTCTTTTCCAGGATGCAGTGACCTCGTCAATGTTCTGGGGCAGCATTATCTCTACTTCTCCAAAAAAAAAAAAAAAAAATGAAGAAAATGAATGTAATGGTTTCTGCAGTCAAGAATAATAGATTAAAATTGAAATTTTATCATTGAGAATAGATGTGACATGAGGACCAAGTGATGGATGGGACACAGTTTCCCAGAATGCCCTTCACTTTCCTTGTTGCTCTATTAACTACAAGACTTCAGTTCCATTTGGTTTGGTTTTCTGATGAATAGTTTTTTGTTGTTGTTGTTGTTGTTTTGTTTTTGTTTTTTTTTTTTTAGTGTAAGTATATCCTACGTATTTCATGGGTCATACTTAGACTAAATAATTGTGCCTTGTTCATCTGAAATGATCCTTTCACTGGATATTCTCCTATTTTCTCTTTGCTGAATCTGGGCAAATCCCCACTCCCGGCCATTTGCATGTTGAGAAGTAAAAGATAAGTAGGTTGGTATTAGATTAAAAATCTGGCTCTTGATCATCAGCGGATCATCAGTAGTATTATTTCTTCTTGTTATTACGTTGGTTGCTTTGGGTGGGAGGACTTCTCCGTTTGCCTGGAATCACAGCATGGTAGGGACCACTGAGGTCCCCAACCTACTTGCGGAGTCCTGTTGTCAGCCCTCAGATTCCTCCTCAAGGTCGGGATGCTCGCAGTCAATGATGAACCATCATACCCCGGGGACGTAGAGCATTTTCTTTGAAACTCGAAATGCAGACGGAATGTATTTTTGAAAATTCATCTCCATATGTGATACTCAAGTATTAATCCTACTCCTCTTTGATCACAGCCGCCTCCTGCCTTCTGGGTGTTTCTGAAGGACGTTCCTCACATTTGCAAACAATTACGTGACCAGCCTTCGAAAATAAAAGTGACATCAGTTCAAAGGACTGGAACTTCATCCTGGTGCTGGAGTCAGAAAGAACCTTTGATGATATTCAAACCCCTTTGAATCTTTAATCCAACTACATCCAAAATTGGGGGTGGGGGGGGCAAATCCGTTGGCATTTTTTTAGAAATTTTCACTTCTTATAGAGACTACAGCCCAGAAAAAAAAAATAAAAGATAAAAAGCTACCAGGATTTTGCGATAACAAAACAAACCGTCAAATGCAAAATGTAACGGGCTGTTCACTGAATGGTGAATATCCATTACACGTGGAAGGCAGATTAACGAAAAGGAGGATAAACCAAGATCTATGGCACGCCGGTGCCTGAAGAGGAAAAATAAATTTTTTTAGCTTAATAAAGAGAAGCAACTGCATCTACTTATATAATTTTGGCAAAAGCCTTGAAAATTGCAGCCATCTCCAGCACATGCACATTTTAACTGTCAGTAAGCAGGTAGATTAAAAGGAGGAAGACGTGGTGGTCAAAAAAATAATCTGATCAGAGGCGTTTCAAATTGAATGAAGCACATGGCAAGTGGCCCATCCGTTAAGTTGCTCCACATCTTGGAAGGCAAACGTAAAAAAGAAGCCAATTTCCAAATTAAAAAATAAAGCCTGAGCCGGAAGAGCGTCTCCTTTTTCTTTTCTTTTTTCTTTCTTTCTTTCTTTTTTTTTTTTTTTTTTTTTTTATTTCTTTGTAAGTAACTCCCCCGGTTACTGATCATCTGGGAATTTGTGGTTGCAAATTGTTAACATATAATTTGTTTCTAAGATTCCACATGGTGCCCTGGAATTGGAGCAGATGCTCTTTTGGGGTTTAGCTTTGGTTTAGGGGGGGGAAAACAGATGAGCCATTGTAGGACTGTTTCTCAACACTGTTGACTTTGAAAGCGGTTTAAGATTCGGTTTTGGCTCATAATTTATCCTGCATTAAGTTAAAGGACGGTGAGGGCAGATCTCGGTTAAAGAAATCTTTCAGGAAAGAGTTTATAACGTGTAGATGCGATATGGGGGTATGTGGAGCGTTCGGGGGCGAATGTGTTTCATGGAAGCCTGGTCAAGGGTTTTTCATATAAACAAAAATTCCAATTTCGGAATAAAATGGTATTGCGTGTACTGGTTTGCAGTGGGAAGAACCAAAATGTGAGGATGTGAGAAATCCTTTCGGACCAGTGCTTATAACACATTAATGTGCATATGAATCACCCCGGGATGTTGTTACAGCGCAGATTCTGGCTCCCGCTAGCAGGTTTGCGGTGTGCCCCCAAATTCTGTATTTGCAGAATCGATGCTTTGGACCAGGGACCACACTCTGAGAAGCAGAACCATGAAGCCGTCCTGGCCCCGGATGGGGTCCTTGAGCTCCCCAGGTCACTCTGATACGCAGTCAGGATCGAAAACGGCAGATTTGACACGGACGCCTGGGTTTTCCTAAAAGAGTTGCATGAGACCGAGTGGCCTTAGGACTCACAACACCCTATTCGCGTAAGCACAGAGTGGACTCAGGGAGCCACCACGTGCTCCCCTGCATCCCAGCTTCGGGCACCGGATTGTCCACCACCGTAGCGTCTGTGATCGGAACAAGTTTGAGTGATCAAAACGAAACAAAAACCAAATTCTCATGGTGGAAAGGGGTCCACTCGGAAGACATTCGACCACCAGTGTATTCTCTGCATGACTTCTTCGATGTTGAGGTTGCTTGTCAAGTGGGAAGAGGCCCTTCTTCATGCCTGGAGAAGGAGGCATTGTCGTCGCAAACCAGGAGATAATAGGGGACGTGAGAGATGGAAGAAGCACTTGGCCAGAGGTCAAGTGGGCTCCAGCCTGTGAGAGAAATACCCCTACAAAGTCACGTCGGTGTCCACTGGGATGACGCCACCATTCCTTCTACCACATATCTGCCTTTCCTGACACACCCACTCCACTTCGTCGGAAACACACTCTCATTACTTCTAAAAATGTCCTTTCGCAAATAAAAAATAAATTTATTTTAATAAATAAATAAATAATAAGTTTATTTCAAAAAATGAAATAAAAATGTCCTTTCTTTTTTCAAAACCGATTTCCTAAAAAAAATAAAAATAAAAATAAAAATAAAAATAAAAAACAAACAAACAAAAAAAACCCACACTGGGCCCAAAGCTACCTTCAACCACACAGCCTTCCTCGCCAGGGCGTCAGCAAGAGGGGGCACATTTGTCAGAGCTGCAACCCGTGTTGCCTCTTTGCAACTGAGCAACGCGAGGAAAACACAGGACTGCCCCGAATTCTGGATTTCTAGAAGCAAACTTTCACAGCTATGAGGGCTTCGGGAGAACATGAGAAACAGATTTGCCCAGTTTCCCCTGTCAAGAAGTTCCGTGTTGAGAAAAATCTGTTGGCCCCTTCCAGAAACCGCCAGTGAAACATACCTCGACAGAACTCATCAAATCCAAATTCAGAGGAGGGGGTGGCTGAGAACTGGTTTCCCCTACAGCCGAGCTCCCGGTTTGTGTTGGAACAAAGTCGCAAGGGTTTTCAGTATCTTCTTACGCATAATAAGCTATTTGAGCTTGCGCGGGTTCACCATTTTTCCTGACTTATAATCTTCTGCTTGGACAGAGATTAAATAGGAAAAGCACGCAAAAAAAGTTTCTTTTTCTAGCGAAAAGTCCCTGTTTCACACACACGCACACACACACAGAAAAATCCCCATTTATTTATACTTTGAAAGAACTCCAAGATCCTGATGTGAAAAGGAGAATAAAACCCACATATAATGATTATGCGGAGCCCTGAAATGCTCTGTTGTGTAGACTTGCGGTTAAGAACGCAAAGGCCGAAGCCAAAACGGCTGAGTTCAGACTCCAGCTCCCACTTGGGTAATCACCATCCTCCTGACTCACTGGTCCCAGAAAGATAATGTCTGTGAAGCAATTAGCTCAGGGCTTAGCACACAGACACCATTCAACCGATATCATCGTGATGCTTTGATAGCACTTCTGCTTTTTTACAACGGGGGAGTCGGTTCATGTGTTTCTCCTGATTTTTAACTTTTTATTGTTACTATTATTATTATTTTTTTCTTTTTACCAAGCGGACAATTAGCTCTTTCTTTCAGGTCTTACTCTCCCAGACATGCGAACGAGACCTACAAACAAGATGCTGGAGCCCTGAGATAATCTAAGATATTTTTCATGAAGGAGGTAGGCCGTTATTAGGATAGGAAAGCAGCCCCCCCCCCCCCCGGGGGAACGGTAGGATAACACACGCAAACAAAAATGACCAGTAATGCGAACACCAGGAAATAAGAATTTATCACAATCCATCACTCTTGCCAAAAAAATGATCTCAGCAAGCAGGGTTTTAGGTAAATAATGCGTGGGAGGTTTCTTGTTGGAGATAGCCAGTTCGCCCATTGGAATTCAGAAAGGCCGTGCATGTGCGGGTCCACATGAGCAACCCCGGGCTCTGTACTCAGAGACCTTGGGCCGATTTCACCAGCCCCCTCGATCTGCATGAGCGAAGCCAACCCCTTGCCAGGCCTAACTCACTGTCTAGACACGGAGATAATCTGCCGATTAGACCCAAGCATGGAATCTTTGTAGGGATGCCAGCTGCAAACGTAGGGTGCCAGATGACGCCCGCCATATCTCACCTCCGGGAGACACTGGGATCCAACTGACAATGGCTTCTTTTGAAGCAGGAAACATCATTCCACGACCGGGATATTCTTTGCGATCTGAAATGGCCGCCCCCCGCCCCCCCCGGAGCAACAGAGGCCTCTGCGTGTGTGTCTGTGTGTGTCTGTGTTGTCCTATGTGCGTTCCTTATTGGCTTTTTGGCGCTGGCCGTAATAAACATTTCACCCTATTTCCGTGGTTGGGCAAATTTGACAAAAATGTGAATATGGGTAGGGCTTGAACTCGGTTGATTTTGCACTTTAGGAGGACGCTCTAAAAATGCCACCTTCTCGTGTTTGTGTTGTTTGTGTATCAAAAGGGCTCCTGGGGTCGCCTGGGTGGTGGTCGAGCATCTGCCTCTGGCTTAGGTCATCATCCCGGGGTCCTGGGATCGAGTTCCGCATTGGGCTCCCCGCACAGGGCCTGCTTCTCCCTCTGCCTGTGTCTCTGCCTCTGTGTGTGTGTTCCATGAGTAAATAAGTAAAATCTTAAAAAACAAAAACAAACAAACAAAAAACCCAAAGGGCTCATGACTTATGAGTTTCCATGAACCTATTCGAGGGAGTCCTACTTCTTGATTTCCTTTCTGATTTACTCTGGAAGCCTGTAAGTGACTGCATGGTCGTTATTACTAGGACTTGGTTCAATGAATGTTTGTTACAAGTTACTAACGAATGGCAGCTTTTATTGCTAATGGAAAAAAAAGATACACAAAAATCCAAGAATCTTTAAAAATTGAAACTCACTGCATGAACTCTCTGGGCTGAACTTTCGAAAACCTTATAAGCCAATGTTTTAAAATAAAGCTTTACATGATTTAAAAAGCATGTCTTCTGCTCATTTTGATTGGATTATTTGGGGTGGAGGGTTTTTTTTTTTTTTGTTTGTTTGTTTGTTTTTTTTTTTTTTTGGTGTTCAGTTGTATACATTCTTTATGTATTTCAGATACTGACCTTTTATGAGTCGTGTCGTTTGCAAACATCTTCTCCCATTGGGTAGGTTGTCTTTTACTTCTGTTGACTATTTGCTGTGTAGAAGCTTTTAATCTTGATAAAACCCCAATAGTTTATTTTTGCTTTCATTTCCATCGCCTCGGGAGACACATCCAGAAAAAATGTTGCTATGGCAATGTCAGAGAAATTATGGCCTGTGCTCTCTTGTAGGGTTTTTACAGTTTCAGGTCTCACATAGACGTTGATGCGTTGTGAATTTATCTTGTTTGTAACTGCAGTGGAATTAAAATAAAAAAATTTTTTTAAACAAGATAAAGATCCTGAATCTAAGCCGGAAAGTGGGGAAGAACAAAGCATGAGAGCAACAGCTTGAAGGAAGCTTCCCTGGTTCTCAGTGACACTGAAAGACCTGGAAAGATGGACACGGTCCAGCCCAAGTGTGTGGACGCTGAGGACAGGTATGAGGGGTGCGACGGAGAGATGGTCATCAACGCACCCAGGGGAGAGGCCTCAGGAGGAACCAGCCTCAGCCCCTCCTGGATATCTGACTCCCAGCCTCCAGGACGGTGGGAAAGAAATATCTGCTGTGTAATCCACCACCCCCCCAGTCTGCCGTTGGTAGAAGATGAAAAAGTTGCTCCATTATGGCAGCCCTAAGACACTAGCACACAGATGGACGTGGGCGTTTGGAGCCAAGTCCTAAGCCCTGAGATAGATTACTCACTGAGTCCGGCTCTCTGAGCCCTGGCTCTCGCTCTGAAAGGATTCATCATCTCATCCTCGTAACCTTTTATCGACCTGTGGGAGCAGCTGTATCCATCTCACTGTAGAAATCTGCCTACATGAGTCCACGTTGCAGGGAGGCCCACCCTGGGTCTGGGGGAGTTGGGGGGCCACCTGCATGGCCCCATCAAGACCCCCAGAACATCTCTTCAGATCAACACTGTGCTCATCTCTCCCGTCTGGAAGGATGCAGGGCAGATACTCCTGTGTGCAGGGTCCAGCGGTCTTGGATGTAAGGGCAACGTGCCCTGGAGACAAGACAATGGAGTGTCAGCTGCAGATGGTGGGAGGAGAGGGGAGGAAACAGTGTGGGAGGAGGGAGTGGGGAGGAGGAGGCCGAGGGCCCAGGAAGGTGCAGCAGGGAGAGGAAGGCAGGGAGCACCGTGGCCACCCTGACCGCTTCGCTTGCAGCTCGGCCCTCCCCGCTGGCCTCTAGGCCCGTGGCCTCAGCTCATCTTGGAGCTGCTGCTCCTCCCGCTCAGGGCTCTGTCCACTGCGTAGGAGGCCAGCTTCCAGTTTCCTCTCCAGAAAGTTGCTCCCTCCGGGCGGCAGCCAAGCTCTCCCTGGGAACCTTTCCCGTGGCCTCCAACAGACCGGGACACTATGGTGTCAAATCCCATCCCGGTTTTCTTTCTTGGAAGGGTGCATCACCTCCTGGTGGGGCTTCCTGGCCCCTGTGGGCTGTCCCCTGCCCCCTGTCCCCTCCATCTACCGCCCCCAACGGGACTGGCCGCCCCAGGAAGGGGGCCGATGCATCTGGACAACACAGGCCTTCTAAGCCGTCCAGCCTGGTCGGTCAGCAGGCTAGGCGTGGAAATCACATTTGCTGAACATGCATTTCCGTCCAGCCAAACAGAGCCACATCCCCCTGCGCGGGCTTCGGGGAGGGGAGGATCACCAATCTGCCCTCTGACTTCCTGGGGAACGTGTCAGCCCTCGGGAACACGTGTTTCCAGGACCAGTGTTCTGCTTTCCCTAGATTCAGTGACTTTTGGAATATTAAAAAAAGAAGAAAAGGGTGCGGGGAAAGGCTGCCTTTTGGCAACTGCCCACAGCATTAAATAGGAGACATGTGCATATTAATATTTGTGCATATTGATGATTTTAGTTCCAGGTGTCAAAACCCTCCAGCATGTCGGCTCTTATATCTCATTAAGCTCATCAAGACCAAAACAAAAAAGGAACTTCTGTTCCCGCCTGGCAGGTCCACTTCCGAGTGCTGGGGACCCGGCCGTTGGCATGCCACGTCGTGTGACCCATCGGGGGGTCAGAGGGTGTGCATCTCTGCATGGCCATCATAGTCAATCTGGTGCAAACTAGCATCGACTCTTACCTGGACACCTTATCTGCTCCTTAAGCGGCCACCCCCGGGGGGCCAGCTCCTATCCACGCTGCTTACCCCACAACCACAGTGACATCTCTGAAATCTGCAGTAGAGACAGCCTGCTTCTTTAAAGCTCCCAGCTGCGAGCCATTGCTCTCACAACAGATGCTATCCTGGACATGGGGCACAGACTCTATGCTCGGACCCTCTCTCTCTCTCCCGGCTTCCGTTTCTCACCTGTGTCCCCATCCCAAGTGCCCTGCGGCCACTCTGGCTTCCCTCCACCTCCACTTCTGGAGGCATTTGGATAGGCCATGTCTTCCAAGAAGACCCTGAAGCACAGAGGACCCATCTCTGGCCTCCTAGACCAGCCCAGTTCCTCTGTCGCACGTTCCCCATGATGACCTACGTTTCCATCATGGCGCCCACTGTAGTTTGTCATGATGGTCGTGACATGTCATGATGTCCATCATGTCATGATGATGTCATGATGTCCATCATGTCATGATGATGTCATGACTGTTTTATTCCTCTCTGCCTCCTCCAGACCACACTTGTCTGGTCGTGTTCAGGCCCTAATCCCCGTCACCTAGCTCTGCGTCTGGCTGGGAACCCGCAACTACCCGCAAACAGATGGATACGGGGCTGCACTACCGAGCTATTTAAAGACTGAGCTACCAGAAAGCCTGTGTTGGACGGGAAAGTTAAACAGGAAGCTCTGTCCCTCAGGAGTTGTTGTTCTGGCTCCTCTTGATGATACTGAAAAGCAAAGAATGTACTTGGGTAGCTCACACAGCAGAGTTCGTGAATACGTTCAAAGATGTTCCTTATTTAGCTTGTGGCAACGAGTTTAATTTAATGTCGTTCGGCTACTTAGGTTTGTTTCTCTTCTAAGCTCTGGGATTCTAAGGGTGAGGACGCTCCACCACACATTTCTTGCCTCAGATCATATTAATCTTCAGAACTGCTGGGTTTGGGCAACAACCCCAGGCTGGGAGGCGTGTTGTGATCTGTTTTCTCCAGCTGCCAGGACTCAGGTTCAAGACGCCTGGTAGGGAGTGAGACAGTTAGTTATGAACAAACAGCACGTGGCATTCCTTCTGCAGAGCAGATGGGATCATTAATTTGAAAAGGAAAAATAAATTTCATCGACCATTGACTGCTGACTGTATTCCTGATTTATGCATTCCTTGTACAAGTGGCCCTTGAACAACACGGGGTGTGGGGCTCCAGCTCCTAGACAGTTGAAAACCCACCCAACTATCTCCAGACTTAACTACCAACAGCTCACTGTTGACTGGAAGCCTTACCAAGAACGTACATAGTCAATTCACACAGATTTTGTATGTTTTCTGTAGTATACACTGTGTCTTATAACAAAATAATCTAGAAGAAAGAAAATGTCATTAAGAAAATCATAAGGAGGGATCCCTGGGTGGTGCAGTGGTTTAGCGCCTGCCTTTGGCCCAGGGCGCGATCCTGGAGACCCGGGATCGAGTCCCACGTCGGGCTCCCGGCGCATGGAGCCTGCTTCTCGCTCTGCCTGTGTCTCTGCCCCCCTCTCTCTCTCTCTGTGACTATCATAAATAAATAAAAATTTAAAAAAAAGAAAATCATAAGGAAAGGACGCCTGGGTGGCTCCATTGGTTGAGCATCTGCCTTTGGCTCAGGTCATGATCTCAGGGTCCTGGGACCCAGCTCCGCGTTGGGCTCCCTGCTCAACAGGGAGTCTGCTTCTCCCTCTCCCTCTGCTCCTCCCCACCACTCATGCTCTCACTCTGTCTCTCTTTTTCTCTCAAATTAACAAATACAATCTTTTTAAAAAAAAAAAAAGAAAGAAAATCATAAGGAGAGGAAATTGCATTTATAGGACTGTGTTGTATTTGTCGAAAAAAAAAATTCCTCTATAGTTGGGCTCGTGTCGTTCAAATCCGTGTTGCTCAAGAGTCAGCGGTATTGAAGTTTTCCAACTGTTGCCATGGTGGTATTTCAGAACCCCCCTGGAGGACGTAGTATATGAAGAAAAAAGGGTGGTTTGAGTATGTATACCTGCATATGGAATTCTACCAATATTAGGAGAAATGAGGATGTGTGTATTTGGTTTGGACAACGCTATGTGACGGGAGGGTAGAGTCACTTCATCCAGCTGTGGGCACCATCTCAAACCCTAGGAAACACACATAGGAGGAAAATATGTGTACATACCTTGGGCCAAGTCCTTGGCATGTGGCATCTGTCTGAATCCTGTCCAAAGCCCAACAAAGTCCAAAGATGGTTGATTAGAGATAACATCTCAAGAGTTGAGGCCGACCAGCCTGCAAGTCCTTGCTTTATTGGGTGGATATTAAAGACACAGTCTGCAGCCCCAGATTGTTCTCCCTTTTGGGCAGCAGGGCTGGAAAGAAAATTCACCCAGTATCTAGAAGCCAAGTCAAGAACCCAGTGCTGCAGATGTAACTCGGCTTATTTAAAAGATTCAAGCTTTTAAAAAAAAATCAATAGAAAAGGTCAACTCTTACAAAAAAAAAAAAAAAGAGAGAGAGAGAGAAAGAAAAGTTCAACTCTTTCTACAACTATTCCTAAGATCATGACAAATGGAGAAAAATATTTGATTGGCATGAGGCAAATTAGCTTTTTTTTTTTGTCTTATTTTTTAAGGATTTTATTTATTTGCACAGAGAGACAAGCAGAAGCAGGGCAATGGGCAGAGGGAGAGGGAGAAGCAGACTCCCCACTGAGCAGGAAGCCCGACCCACACTTGATCCCAAGACCCTGAAATCATGACCTGAGGTGAAGGCAGATGCTTAACCAACTGAATCACACAGGTGTCCCTTAACTTTTTTTCAAGAGCAGTTTTAGGTTCACAGCAACATTAAGAGGAAAGTAGAGATTTCCTACAGAGGGTCCAGCCCAAAGACATGCACAGCCTCCCCGCATCAACATCCCCCACAATTTACCTTAGGATTCACCCTTGGTGTTGTACAGTCTATGGGTTTGAACAAGTGTGTAATGACATGGACTCACAATAAATTTGCTTTCTGATTTTAAAACATGAGGTTTGGGACTCCCAGGTGGCTCAGTGGTTGAGCGTCTGCCTTTGGCTCAGGTCGTGATCCTGGGGTCCTAGGATTGAGTCCCGCATCTGGCTCCCCTCAGGGAGCCTGCTTCTCCCTCTGCCTGTGTCTCTGCCTCTCTCTCTCTGTGTGTGTCTCTTGTGAATAAAAAATAAAATCTTTTAAAAATGAAGAGAAATAAATAAAAATAAAAAAATGGGATTTAAATAAGTGTCCGTGAGGCTAGTAGATGCGTTGATGTGAAATACCAGATTTAATTTTGATCTCATGATAGGTGGGTGCACCTTTAGTGTGCAACAGCATGCGGGGTTAGTTTCTTAGGCTGCTTCCAGAAGCGTGGGGGAATAGATTTTACAAAGGTCTTGAGTGTAACCAGGAACATTCAGACACATCAGAGTAGGCAACAAGCAGGCATTTTTTAAATAAAAATGTTGTAATAAGTGAACTAGGTGATTAATAAAGGGTTCATAGCTGCAGGAGAGGTTTGTAGACTTTATCAGGCATTGTAGTCATAAAGAAATCTTTTTTAAAAAAGATTTTATTTATTTAGAATTAACACCACAGGAATCGGCAGATGCCTCACATATACAATTTGGTGGTCCTTGCAGGACAGAGTTCCTCAGGAGCACAGAGTCACTTGATCCTAGTAAGCAGATGGAGCAAAGAAAGCCAAAGGGTCACCGTGGGGGACATTTGAGAGCCTAGGGCAGAGGAGAGAGATCAAAGGGCGGTCCTGGTGAGCTAAGGCTGACACAAACACCCACACACCCAAAGCTCATCTCCAATTTTCTGCTCACTGCTTTTCCAAATGGGATGAAAATCACTTTATTAGAAGGTGCAGAGCAGGGCACCTGGGCGGCTTAGTCAGTGAAGCGTCTGCCTTCAGCTCAGGTCATGATCCCAGGGTTCTGGGGTCGAGTCCCATATCATGATCCCTGCTCAGTGGGTAGCCTGCTTCTGCCTCTGCCCCTCTCCCCACTAGTGCTCTCTCTCTCTCAAATAAATAAACAAAATCTTAAAAAGAAAGAGGAGGAGAAAAGGAAGAAGGAGGAAGAGGAGGAGAAGGAGGAAGAGGAGAAGAAGACAAGAGGATGAGGAAGAGGAGTAAGAAGAAGAAGAATAAGAAGAAGAAGAAGAAGAAGAAGAAGAAGAAGAAGAAGAAGAAGAAGAAGAAGAAGAAGAAGAAGAAGAAGAAGAAGAAGAAGAAGAAGAAGAAGAAGAAAGAGAAGGAGGAGGAGAAGGCGAAGGAGAAGAGCAGAACATTGGCTGGATGCTGTACACTTTTCCTGATTTTTACCCTAAAAACTGAAATGCCCCAAGTTTGCTGCTGTATCTACTCAGACCCTATCAAGGTTCTAATTGGTTCTAGACAAAAAGAAAATTAAAAAAAAATCAGAGCCAACACGAGATTGGCCACACCTACGGGTGTGTACGTACCACGGACATCCGGTGTCTGCCTTCTGTGTGTGCCTATGTCTGCAGAGATGCTTCCTACATGGTTCATGTTACAAGAAAAGGTTGGAATGAGTATATATGTTAAAAAACAAGCAGCCTGTTTTGCTTTATAGCACTATTTTTAAACAAAAAAGTTCCACCAACAGTTCACATGAAACTTCTGCAAGACTGTTCTTGCCCAAGTACCTATTCCAATCCTGCGGGTTGGATGGAAAGCTGCCAAGTCATTTTATCTTCGTCAAAGAGAGATTTTTTTTTTTTTTCCCGCCCAGACATTGACCCGGTAAAATCAACCATTCTGGAACACTGAGTTTGCTTTTAAGGCATGATGACTTCTGATGGTTTGTTTTCGATTTTCAGTGTTGAAAGTAGTGAACTTCTCTTGACAGCCCCTGTGGGCAAAGCGAAACAGTGGCACAGGGTGCCAAGAAATGAATGAAATGAAGTAATAAATGAGTTAAATAAATGTAAATGCATGATGAATGCATGCAGGAAAATCAGCGTTGGCCGGCACTCTGTGTCCTATGGCTTTGACGACCGTGTGGACGTCGGTGTCAAAGTAGAAACATTTTCTGGGGAGAATTTTGTCCCAGTCACAGGTGTCTCACAGGCTTCTTCCATGAGAGGCTGGGGTGACATTCATCAGACACGAGACTTTGCCGCGGGCCCCTGTGCTCATGCGGAGACACAATCGAGACTTTCCTGAGCTTGTTTGTTCTCAGCATCTGGACTCTGGGATCTTGCCGGACATGCAACTTGCAAGTCTGTGCCTCTCAAAGTTGAGCAAAAATTCCAGCTAAAGCGTGTCTGAGGGACATCTGCTCAACTGGTTTTTCCATAGAGCTTGAATGGTACCCTCCCGTCAACTTGTGTCACTGAGAAGTTGTAGAGCTGAAGAGGAATGCGGAGTTCAAGGTGTTGGCGTCTTACAGGACAGTCTCCCCAGTACCACATCCGCTCCGGGACAGGGGTCCGCACTGGGGCCGCGAACACAAGCAACTTCTGAAACACATCATGTGCTTACGTCAGGGCGTCTTCAAGATACTGAATCACCCTGAAGACACAGGGGAAAGAAGTCCCCCCAGTATCACGTGATTTTATTTTACGTGATGGACACCATGGATTCTTTTTTGAACTGATTATAATTTCCTTCAAATTTTATCAAGATTTGCTGAGGGAAGGCTGACTTGTTCCCATAGCAAGGGCACATGCCCATATGCCTGCCAAACCTGTGTGTGTAAGGCAGTATTGCCCGGTGGTGGGCTCTCTGACCCAGGGACTAAACAAATCTGCCCTGAAAGCTGGGCTCCTCTTGCCCCAAAGCGAACATGATCCTAATTCACTTTAAGTTTGTGTGCATGTGTGTGCACTCGTGTTTGTGTGTTTCCATCTCCTGAGCCACTGTGAGTCTGTAAATCACCAACCTTCCGAAGCCTGCCTTTAATTCTCTTTAATGCGTATTTGTCTTTTCATAGAAATTAAGCGTGCAAACCTGTAAGTGTAAAAATCTGCACCCAGGGGATCCCTGGGTGGCGCAGCGGTTTGGCACCTGCCTTTGGCCCAGAGCGCGATCCTGGAGACCCGGGATCGAATCCCACGTTGGGCTCCCGGTGCATGGAGCCTGCTTCTCCCTCTGCCTGTGTCTCTGCCTCTCTCTCTTTCTCTCTCTGTGACTATCATAAAAAAAAAAAATTAAAAAAAAATCTGCACCCAGGAGAGTAGCGGGTGGGATTTCAAAGTTATATCAGGAAACTCCAATGAGCCTTTTCTAATATGAGAGAGTAAACGTGGAAAATAGTCTTTTACAAGGATATTATTCCCCTCAATGTCAAATATACCATATGCAATGCTGCTTTATATTTTCTGATTTACATATTTGTGCGGCGTATAAGTTTGAATTCCAATTTTAAAAGAAAGAATCAAGGCCCACAAAGGGAGCGGTGTTACAATGTATACACCAGGTCCATGAGTTTGTGAGTGACCTCATGCAATTATTTACTGCCTACACAATTCACTCTTCTCACTCGCTCTCTCCCCCTTTCTCTTTTTCAATGAAATGTTATCCCAGGTAGGACAGACTAGATTCTGAGAGTGAAATAGGTTTTCAAGCTGCCAGTCCTCATAAAGAGAACATCCCAAAGTGAGAATGGGGGATGGTACAATGTCAACGCCTCCCCTTTGAAAGCGACCTCTGAGTCATTTTCCTGGACATTCAATGCATATCAGCATTTCATGTTGAAAAAAAATATATATATATATATATATTTTTGCTTTTCTGCATTCCGTGTAAATGATGTAGCAACAGGAACATAACGAAATCGGCCAATGCTAGCAAGGCAGTACAATGGTAGAGCCATCCTGTGCTCCTACACCCCCTCTCCCATTGGCTGTTTGCTCCTACTCGTTCACTCATGTTCCGTCTCCAACTCATTCTCCTTTTGTAACCACGTCTCCTGCAGAGGGTGAAGCCAAAATACTCCAGAAAACTTGCTTCGCTTAACCCTGAGAGCCCAGGATGTCGGCAAGCTGAAACAGGAAACAACGTGGATGGTGTTCCTCCTCTCTATCCTTCATTAACGGCAAGATCCTGATCCTCCTTGGCATCATTGTTTGTTTTCCAACAGCCATTTACAGCTTTGTAGTGTTTTGGTAACGCTGCCATAGCAAAACACCACAAACTGGGTGGTTAAATAACAGATGTTAATTTCTCAGGGTTCTGGAGGCTGGGAGTCAGAGATCAAGGTGGGCTGAGGCTGGTTCCCCATGACGCCTCTCTCCTGGGTGTGTAGACGCCATGTTCTCCCTGTGTCCAAACATGGTCGTCCCTTTGTGAGAGTCTGTGTCCTCATCCCCTCTTCTTATAAAGACCCCAGTCCTATGGGTTTAAAATGCAGCCTAGTGACCTTATTTTGCCTTAATTCCCTCTTTAAAGGCTCCATCCCTGAATACAGCCCCATTCTGAGGTCTTGGGAGCAAGGGCTTCAACATATGAATATGGGAAATGACAATTTAGCCAATTACAAACTTTTCCACCATATATATTATTGCCCTTGCTCCATTTATCTCCTTGGCCTAGAACTCAGATGTACACACCCAACTGCACACACCCACACACAGATGGAAATATCCAGTCAGATGCATCACAGGGATATAACCTCTCAAGTTAGTGATTTTGTTTTAGGTTTGGTTATACCACCTGGATTCGCCATTGGGAGACACTAAGCCCTTAGAATGTCCTGACTTAAGATGGCCAACAAAAGGGCACCTGGTAGCTCAGTCGGTTAAGCATCTGTCCTTGGTTCAGGTCATGATCCCAGGGTCCTGGATTCGAGCCCCACATTGGACTCCCTGCTCAGTGGGGAATCTGTTTCTCTCTCTCCCTTCCTGCCTGCCTCCTTGTGACCTTGGTCTCTCTCTCTCTCTCTCTGTGTGTGTCAAATAAATAAAATCTTTTAAAAAAGATGGTCAACAAACTATTAACACTTGCCTAAAGAGACTTTCTTTACTGATTCCCCTGGTGTGGAAATCCTTGTAACTGGTAAAATCCAGCCCTCTTTTTGCCGTGTATTTTGTGGTCTTGAGGTAAAACTCATTTCAGTTCTCCATAAATCCCACAGAGAGTGAGAACAATCATGAGAGAGAGATGTTGATGAAAAAAGGTATAATAGTAGATACACCTGTTTCCCCGAAAACATTTAATTCTGCTTCCTTTGCTCTTTGGTAATACTTTGCAAAAGGAGAAACATTCCATAACAATAAAAACACATATGGACTTTCTCTGCTTCTTGGAGTTCCTGTCTAGCAGGTTATGAAATCTGGAAAACCAATTCTCTGGCTGTTCAACTAATTATTGTGACGATATATGCATTTGTGAATCTCACCCTATCCACTTTTCAGAAGACAATGCATTTTTTGAACAGAAATTTAAGCCAAGGGTTTGTCATTAACTCAATATCCAAGTTAAAAAAAATGCTAAGTAGGTTTTGAGTACAGACCATTGCTAACTAATTTGATTTCCAGTATGTTAACAAAGGTATAGCAACCAAGTGGTTTGCCAGTTTTAAACAGTTTCTCAGGATCCAATTAAATCTTTAATTTGAGATCAATTACTGTATCAGGGAACTCTGCTCATGATGTTCTGATTCCCTGTTGGAACTCCAAGACAAGCCTGAGCTGGAATGGTTAGCTGTGAGTTCCTGTGTCTGGGACACCCTTCATTTCACATCCTGCTTCCCTGTCGGTGACTTAATAAGAGGTCATTCTCAAACTATTGCACTTTTGGTTTTCAAAACTAATAGCTTGAAGAAAGATGAGATGAACTCACACAACTTCGGAGCGAAAAAGTAAACAACCCAACTAAAAAAATGGGCGGAAGACATGAACAGGCATTTCTCCAAAGATACCTGGATGGACAACAGACCCATGGAAAGATGTTCCATATGAGTTGGCATCCGGGAAATGCCAATCAAAACTACAGTGAGATATCTGCTCACGTCTGTCAGAATGACTCAAATCAGCAACACAAGAAATATAGGTGATGGAGAGGATGTGGAGACAAAAGGAACCCTCATGCGCTGGTGGTGGGAAAGCAAACTGCTGCAGCCACTCTGGAAAACAGTGTGGAGGTTCCTCAAAAAGTTAAAAATAGAAATATTGGGATGCCTGGGTAGCTCAGCGGTTGAGTATCTGCCTTTGGCTCAGGTGGTGACCCCAGGGTCCTGGGATCGAGTCCCACATCGGGCTCCCCACAGGGAGCCTGGCTCCCCCTCTGTCTGTGTTTCTCTCCCTCTCTCTGTGCTCTCATGACTAAATACATAAAATCTTTAAAGAATAATAAATAAGTAAAAATTAAAAAAAATAGAAATACCATACAATCCAGTAATTCCACTTACAGGTATTTTATCCTTTGGAACTGTATCCAAAGGAAACAGAAATGGTATGTCAAAGAGGCATCTCACTTACATGCTCACTGCCACATTACTGACAAGAGCCAAGACCTGGAAGCAACTTAAGTGTTCATCAGTGGAAGAATGAGTGAAGACCGTGTGGAATATCACTGAGCTGTGATAAAGAAGGAAATCCTGCTGTTTGTGACAACATGGATGAAACTTGAGGACGTTTTGTTAAGTCAGACATAAAAAGACACATAGGGGATGGTATTGCTTACATGTGGAATCTAAATAAAATGAGAGGGGATCCCTGGGTGGCTCAGTGGTTTAGGGCCTGCCTTCGGCCCAGGGCATGATCCTGGAGTCCCGGGGTCAAGCCCCACGTCGGGCTCCCGGCATGGAGCCTGCTTCTCCCTCTGCCTGTGTCTCTGCCTCTCTCTCTCTGTGTCTCTCATGAATAAATAAATAAAATCTAAATAAATAAATACAATGAGACTCATAGAAACAGTAGAAAAGCGGTTACCAGGGATTAGAGGTAGGGGTGGGCGGAGGAAGGTTGGATGGTGTCTGGCTCCTAGTTCTCATTAGGCCTCAAGGAAAGATTTATCTTTGTCTTTGAGGTGAACCTTTTCTCAGTTTCAGAGAAATGATGAGGGTTTTGCTCTCCACGATGGAAAAGGAGGTGTTTTCTGACCCTGGAGTCGGGAGTCACCAAGGAGATGCTCCATGGACAGTGTGCACCAGCCCTGTGGGAGTTTCCGGGGGTAGGAGATATAGATGGAAATGTCAGCATCAGTCATCTCGGACACTTCTTCCTTTTGAACTGGAGGCAACAGAGAGAAGGTAAATGCCATAGCAGGGGGAACGGTGCATTCGATAAAGGGAAGGCGTGCTTGATGCCTGCTGGAGGAATTTATGTTTTCCATAAGGTTTAAGGCGAGATCATTGACTTAGACTGCAGCAGGCATGCTGGACTATTACGGGAAAGCAGACAAGATGGAAAATAATGATTTTAGGAAGTGCGATGAGAAGTGTCCTGAGGCAGCAGTGTGCAGGGAGTGGTACCACACAGAAAATGGTGCAAGGGTGCGGTTTCTTCCTCCAGCCACACCCAGCTCAGCTGCATTTCCAGAGTGGGTTTAAGGAGGGTGACTATCAGGTCCTATCGTCAGAGCAAGGATTTCTGAGCTAAGGATGTTTGCAAGGTGGTGATCAGAGCTCTCAACCATGCAATTGAACACAAGGGGTGGAAATAAAAGCACATTGGTCCATGTATTAGGAACCGGATGACATACAAAGAGGAGCCTAGAAGGAATGACCCAGACCCGAGCTTGAAGACGTGCGTTCTGGAAGCCAGTACTTCAGACATGACTGGGGATGACCAACATCACGTGACTGCCAAAAAAAAAAAAGGTCTTGAAAAAAAAAGAAAAAGGTCTTGAGAGAGCCGAAGGGGAACAATACTTGGGATGCACTAGAGCAAAGACACACGTGAATTTCACAGACTTCACAAGTATTAGGGTTGTCATTATCCAACTCGAATATCATTTGCATTCCATCATTGTAAGTTGGCTCAAGGAAGCCATAAAAATAACTGAACACATTTCTAAGTGGCCAGAGAAAGAGGAGAGTCTGTTTTCTTCATTCCTCTGGCGTTTGGGTCAGGTCGCCTTTTTTTTTTTTATTTGACTGTAAGTCTATCTTTATGTGCCTGTAAGACGATATATTTTTCTTTGTGAAAATACATAAATTTAGGATGACGGCGGTGACATCGGAGCTCACCAAAATACTCTAGGAAGAGAAAATTCGTTAAATTGTTTTCTGTGTGTACCTTTTGGATGTGCCTTCAGAACTAAAAGTGGCGGGGGGAGGTCCATCAAGCCAAAAGTTAAAATAAATAAATGAATAAATAAAAAGTTTGAAGGGGATGATGAAAATTTACCATTTGGACTCCGTTTGCAATAAATAAAGGCACATGCCTTCGACAAATCCAGTTCTTAGAGAAATACTGTCTCTTTCAGAGTGTTTTTTACACAAGAGGAGAAAAAGGCAGGAGCGTATGAATCACAAGGCCATTTGTATGGAGACTCTACAGTCGATGTATCACCTCGGTCTTTGGGAGCTGATATGGTCCAAATGAAGTGTTATTAGGAATTTAATCGTGGTAAATATTTCCTCCTGGTAGTTACATCTCAATGGGACTGGAAATCCTGCCAGTGTAGTCACCGATGATCCTTGAGGTGCTCAGAGGCACTTAACGGGGAGCCCTGTCCACCTAAGATGCCCCAGGTAGACCCCGCAAGACACATCCTCTTTTCTCCTACCCATCTTCCACCCAGCCGTGCATGTATGGACACCAAACGCAGAACCAGCCTGGACCATTGCCCGCATCAGACACTGTCTCTGGAGATCTGCCGTCAACGTTGGGGCCACAGAGTGAGTCCGGTGGGAGCTTGAAGCTGTCTGCTGCTCTTCCGTGTAGGGACCCCACACAGTCTTGTTCTACACAAGGCAAAGCCGTCTGTGCTGGACCACAGATGGTGGGTGGTGGATTAGTCTGCTAGGGCTGCAGTATCAAAGCTGCAACTCCCCAAATGGGGATGGTGATAATAAAATCCTTTCCTGGGGGGGGGGTTACTGATTTCAGAACGTGATAACGTGCTCAGTAAAGTTTTGATGCCCCGTGGGGGAATGGGAGTATTATTCTCTCTCTATAACCGCCCAAACGTCCTGGCCAGATTGCTCCGTCAAAACTGGGAGAAGGGAGCTTAAAAGATAGTTTTAGTCTGAGGTTTTCCTAAGTGGTAAGTTTCGCCATTGCCTGTGGGGGGACGTGAGCCAAAGCTGGCTCAGGAGTGCCGGGGTAAGAAGCAAAAAGAGCCCTTGTGTTTGAGGTATTTCAAAGATGTTTTTCACTGGGTGACAAGAGAAGAGGGGAGCATCGTGCACAGATCGCAAACTGGCAGCGAGTCCTAAGGGGCCTGGCTGCAAGTCCCATGTGGAGAGGCTACACGATATGGGGCTGTCAATTAGTTGTGCAACGTGTCAGCAGGGATCTGTGCTAATGAGGAAAAATATTTGAAGATGTCACATGTTAAACTCTGCTTGTCAAGGGCTTGCAGAGACTTGGCTTGGGGTGCATCTCAATGGAAATGGGATTTCCTTTCAGTTTTGACGAACGACTTTCAGAGCCCCACAAACACCCAGGTGAAGGTGCAGCGATAATACTTACTTGGTAAGAAAGGAATTCACCTTATGGTTTTGATTTTTTTTTAATTTTATCTCATTTCATATTTATTTTGTATGATGTATTTTTTTATTGTGGGAAAATTATAGAACATGAAGCTGACCATGTTACCCACTTTTTTAATAAATTTATTTATTTATTTATTTATTTTTATAAATTTATTTCTTATTGGTGTTCAATTTGCCAACATATAGAATAACACCCAGTGCTCATCCCATCAAGTGCCCCCCAAGTGCCCGTCACCCAGTTATGTTACCCACTTTTAAGAGCTCAGTAGCATTAAGCACATTTACCTCGTTGCTCAGTCGTCCCCTCCAACCATCTGTCTCCAGAACTTTCCATCTCCCCAAACTGAAGCTCTGTCCCTATTAAACTCTAGCTTCCCATCCCTGTCCTCAGTCCCTGGCACCCACCCTTCTACTTTTTCTCTATGGATGACACTCCTCTATGGACCCCATATATGTGGAGTCACACAGGATCTGTCCTTCTGTGTCTGGTTTATGTCACTGAACGCCATGTCCTCAAGGTCCATCCACATCATAGCCAGTGCACATCTTTTCTTTTCAAGGCTGCATCATACTCCACTGTGTGCATGGACCACATGCTATTTATCCATCCATCCATCCATCGACCCGTCGACCCATCCACCCATCCATCCATCCATCCATCCATCCATCCACCCACCCACCCATCCATCCATCATATCTATCCATCCATGGATCCTTGGAGACTTCCACTTCTTGGCCATTGTGAATCCTTCTTCTGTGAATGCAGGCGTACAAATGTCTCTTAAGTTCCTGCCTTCAATTCTTTTAGATAAATATCCACTCATGGAACTGCTAGATCATATGGTCATTCTACCGCACTAAATATTCTAAATTAACTTGCACCAAAATGCTTCTTTGTAGAAGATGTTTTAATGGCGTAAAGTTTATGATTATATAATTCTGAATATTTGTATCAGGGACTCCAGAATTCTGTTCCCTCACTTACAGTTGAGCAAAAGAATATGTTAATCCTCTCTTCCCTTCATAGAAAATTTATTGTTTCTCAAAATCTATGGACCCTAAGTCAAAATCAAGGTTTTATTAAAGGTGGTATTCGGCTTACTATACAGGTGGCCATACACATATGGGAGAAGCCAGTGTTTAAAGAGGGATATAGTTTAATGTAGAGGCAATTTCAGTTCTTCTCGTAATTATTCCAGTATGCCTCTTCTCGTTCCTTTACTTCCAGAGAATCCTATCCATTCTTGTGTATGTTGTCTGCCCATTTGAGGTCTGCTATCAATCCCCATTTATGAAAATTCAATCTGCAAGCATCTCCTGTGGCTGAAATTTTGGCATGAAGCAACATGTACGATCCGAACACGTTCTATGTTCTTTTTGGCTGCTTCGTGTATTTGAAATAGCTATTTTCTCACTGGGAAAAAATAAGCCAAGATCCCTTGAAAACCACCCTGAGGCAATTTTCATGAAGAGCCCAACGTCACCATGGCACTCATGCCCATCACCCTCCACCTCCAATACCATTTAACAGATGATCTGGTAACTTGCAGGTTCATTTTTAAAGGATTTATGTCATGAGAGATCATAATTGAATGCAGGAGTTATTTCACACTTACCCTCAGAGGGAGTAAGAATTTATCTACCAAGACGTCTGTCTCCACGTCTGTATTTTCCTACCACCTCTATGTCAACTCTCTTCTGTGCAAAAAAGAAAAAGGGTCAAGAAGTTCTGAGATTTAAGTAGAATAGAGTTTAATGATGTGATGCAGGGAAGAGTTTGTTTTCTTGACATAGTGGATATGTGTGTTCTAATCCCATGGCCACACTCAACTGGCACAAAATCTTAAGTAAGCTTCACTGTCATCTTCTCTCATTGCCTTATCCACGCCATAGACTGATCATCAAAATAGTAGCCGATAAGGTTGAGAGGTTTTTGGAGATTTTTAAAGATGACACTTGCATTCATTACTTTTACCTCTCAATGCTTAAAACACCCCCAACAGCAGCGGCTGCCATGCCACATGCAAAACTGCCACGTTTAGAATAAAATTCTACTTTGCAACTTCAATTGAAATATTTCCAAGATAATCTAAATGAATAGAATATCTTCTAGTCAATCCACCCCCTGGTTTTAAAAAAATATGTTATTTAAAGAAAAAAAATGGGGATCCCTGGGTGGCGCAGTGGTTTGGCGCCTGCCTTTGGCCCAGGGCGCGATCCTGGAGACCTGGGATCGAATCCCACGTCGGGCTGCCTGCATGGAGCCTGCTTCTCCCTCTGCCTGTGTCTCTGCCTCTCTCTCTCTCTCTGTGGCTATCATAAATAAATAAAAAAAATAAATAAAGAAAAAAAATGTCTTTAGGGAGAAACAGAAATAAGAGCCCATCTCCTATGCAAAAATATCAGAATGAGAGCAAAGAAGAATCAGAACCAACGAATATATGGGTTACGGTAGTAAAATAAATCATTTATTGGGGGGGAAAACATAATACGTATGCAGGGAGTGTTATGGCTTTTATAAATGGTGGAAAAGTAGGCTGGAATCAAAAGCCAAAACTTGCTCTCTTCTGTTACTGATGAAAATGCATTCTCTTCCCTTGGGTGATACTGTAGGTGAATATGGTAGGCTGAATCTGGGTAGAAAGTACCCATATTTTCCCGTTTTTGTCTTCCCTATTCTGGCATGTGTTTGAACCGTGCTTCTCAGCGTATTTTATTCTGCACAAAATATATCAGACAGGATTGCAAGGTGGAGAAGTTGGTAGTTCCAGATTCACGAGGTTAGGAGGCCACGAGCATAGCAATGAACCAAGTAAAGGATCAAGTCCTAGACATCACTGTATTTTTGGCTGATTCTCTTTCTTTAGGACAAACCACCTGGTGGACTTTTATGACCTGTACTGTTTGCTTTTCCAAGTATAAACCTTTGGGTTTATGCACAGTCAATAATGCACAGTCAACAGCATTTTCCTGAAAACTGAAGAAAAGCAGTTTTGCATGCTCTTTACACATAAAATTATTTGAAACTCCCTCCAAAGTAGAATGGGAATGTCTAACAACCTCCTTCATCTCGGTGTATTGCAAATACAAACTTGTGATGCACCCACTTAATGATGCCAAATGGGCATCTTTCACAGACACTTACCTGAGAGTAACACCAGCACATTGTTGCATGAGTAAAGAGTCAGAGATAGCTCATGAAAACCTTTAAATATGACAGGAATTTCCCTGTACGACTAGAGAAATAGATTCTTAAGAAAATGAGTTTGATAGATAATGCCAGATATGTGTATCTGGATCCTTAACATCAATGATCTGCTAAACGGATTTATAGCTTAAGGTATGCTTATGTGGTTTTTTTTTTGTGATGGGTTATTTATTTATTTATTTGTTTGTTTATTTATTTATTTATGATAGTCACAGAGAGAGAGAGAGAGAGAAGCAGGCTTCATGCACCGGGAGCCTGAGCCCGACGTGGGATTTGATCCCGGGTCTCCAGGATCGTCCCCTGGGCCAAAGGCAGGTGCCAAACCGCTGTGCCACCCAGGGATCCCCGTGATGGTTTTTTTTTTAAAAGATTTTATTTATTCATTTGAGAAAGAAAAAACACAAGTGGTGAGGGGAGGGGTAGAGAGAGGGAGAAGCAGATTCCCCACTGAGCAGGGAGCTGGACATGGGGCTCCATCCCAGGACCCTGAGATCATGACCTGAGCTGAGCACAAATGCTTAACTGACTGAGCCACCAGGTGCCTCATGTTGTTTTGGAGGGTTTCTTTGTTTTGTTTTCGTTTTTAACATAAACTACCCTCAATGTGGGGCTGGAACTCAGGACCTTCAGATCAAGAATCACATGCTCTACTGATTGAGCCAGCCAGGTGCCCCAAGATATGGTTCTATTAATATTTGTGGATATACATATTGACTATATAAGTTATATACATGTGTAATATTTAAAAATGATCACCTATAATTTAATATATGAATATACTTAGATATTTAATCAATGCTTATACTTTAGATTTGGGTATTAAATAAAGCATTAAAATGTAAAGGGTAAAGTGAGAAGAGCCTTGAAGAAAAAAAAAAAGCCTACTCTTAGCAGAAACCAGGAGCAACATAAAATGATTATTCGGATGCCTTTTTTCTCTTACCTTGGCACTGACATTGGATATTATGAAAGACATACCCTGGAAGCAACAACCACCCACAGCATCGTTTTCGTTGTGTGTTTCCACCAAAATGTCAGTGCTCATCGGTAATATAATTTGTGTAATGGGATATTATATTATAAACACACTATCCTGTGGTTCTGAAAACCACAAAGTAACTCCAGACTCTGTCCAGGGAGAGGAAGGACGAAGCCCGAGGAGTCCAGGTTGAAACGGGGTTAGTGTTGTTTTGTGGCACGGCGTGCTTTAAATCTTCCTTCACGAGCTTCCATGCTTCAAATACGAAAGCTTCGCCATGGAATTGTTTCCACTCTCCCGTGCTAGTGATGGAAGAGAGCCCTGTAATTTCTGGAGGACACACGTTCTCCCAAACTAGCAAGGCGGCTGGGCATTTGCTGACGTCTCCAGGAGGGGAGATTAATGGGCTTCCAGCATTCATGGTGACCACCTGTATGGACTGTGTTGACTGGGAGGACAATGGGACTCTCCAAAGTTCTGCAAAGGGGACACCGGTGGGCATGAATAGGCCTCCAAAATATCCCTCCCGGACAGAGTAGAAGATGGAACAAGGTCAAAAACCTTCAAGGGGAAGGAAAAAACATCAACCCAAGTGGCTCTTGCATCTCAACATAAATGCAGAACAAAGCTGGCGCTCATATCAGCAGCCCCTTGGGGAGACAAGCTGGGTGCCTGGGTCATTTTCTTCCAATCTGAGTGAGTTTTCTTTATCTACCCAAATCATTAGAAGTTAAATGGAGAACACAGGATGAAAAGTAAGCTCAGAGTCTGCCTAACTCAAGACACCCTGGCTCCATAAAGAGTGTTTCTTTTTGCATTAAAAACCACCGGCAATTGATAAGCTCAGGATTGGGAGAATCACTAAGATTTTGTAGTGTTGAATCCTATGGAATTAAAGTAGGTGATTTCTCTGTAGTATATTTTGTTCTCAAGTCACTTTATAGGGCCTGAATTAAGGTCACCCTAGTGTCTCTACAGTAGGCTTGCTGTCACATGAATTTCCATCTCTGCTCTTCTCTTACTGATTTTTTTCCCCAAGTTCCTGGACCTTCACTGTGTGTGTGTGTGTGTGTGTGTGTGTGTGTGTGTGTGTGTGTGAAATAAATATTGAATTTGCTTTAACAGAGCTTTGTTGAGACTCCTGATTGGGGTAATACAAAAGGCAGCTCCTAAAATCCAAGTGCACGGTGTGTCCTAAGTGAATGCTAGCTGTCACTCTTTCCTTAGGGAACCACTGCAATCTAGGTCTGTTGTCAGAATGGAGGGAGAACTGAGACTCAGCAAGAATATGTACAATATCATGAGTTTATCACATCAGCCGTTGTGCATTTGGGATTCGTTGCTTGATTCAGGGGAGAAGAGGGCACGGGACTCCCCTCTGCATGGCAGGACAGGAAGCGGGCACTTCACGGTGTGCTGCCGACAAAGGGAAGACCAGTTTAACTTGGGGTGGCTTTAGAGATTGAAAAGTGGGTGCTATGGGGTCCTGGAGAGAAAAGGGGATGCACATATGGAGGGAGCTACAAGTATGTTAAGAACTTAACAACAGGAGGGACACCTGGGTGGCTCAGTGGTTGAGTGTCTGCCTTCAGCTCATGTCATGATTCTGGGGTCCTGGGATCGAGTCCTACATCAGATTCCCCGCAGGGACTCTGCTTCTCTCTCTGTGTGTGTCTCTGCCTCTCTCTGTGTGTCTCATGAATAAATAAATAAAATCTTTAAAAAAATAAAAGAAACAACAGGAGAAGGAATTCTAGTGAATTGGAATGCTTGGGTCCAGCCATATAAGGAAGTATGGACTCCCAAAGGGTTAGTACGTAACCCTTGCACCAGGCTCTGCTTTTCAGGAATCCAGGGGGAGTCTGTCAGCAGTAGCCAGCCTGATCCATTGTTTTTAGGATTACTTGAGATGATATACATGTTCTGCTTCTCACCTGTCCAACCTGTTATAGGTCCTCAGGATAAGTTGGGTCACCAGAAGAATCTAGAATCTATGCATGAGAATGTCTTGATTTTCATAAGTGGGTTTTGGGGTTTTTCCAAAAAAAGAGTTATTATATTGTGATGATAGCAAATGTTTGAGAAAGTTCATTGCCAAGGAAAGGTGATTTGAAGGTGGCCACCCTAACCGACAAGGATGATGTTCTCAGGACTCTAGCTACATTAACAGGAGGATGAGAATGTCAAAGTAGCTCCATGTCCAACTTGACTTGCTTTGCCATGTTTGTTCAGCCCTGCTTGGGGTTCCTGGTTGGAATTCTAAAAAGAAAGGGATTGTGACAAGCATATTCTGATAAGCTATTTGAAAGGGGTGACATAAATCCCCAGAGGCCCTGGGCAGGTGACACCTTATAGACGATGGGGAAGGCGGAGCACAAGGCATCATGGGCCACTGTGTGGGAGAAATCGGATTGTTCTGGAACGGTCCATGTATGGTGTCTGTGGAGGTCCCAAGCACCGCGTGGGGAATGTTGTGAGCTTTACTGCAGTGCCAGGAATGCTTGCACTCTAAGGCCATGGAGAAGAATAAAGCCAGAGAGGAAACATCAGTTTAGGAATTCCACAGCCTGAAATTTGTCAGCAGCGTGAACATTAACACGTGAAGTAAAACAAAACAAGACAAAAGAAGACCCTAGTAAGATAGATGGATGATGGATAGATAGATAGATACATAGATACATAGATAGATAGATAGATAGATAGATAGATAGATAATAGATGATAGATAGATACATAGATACATAGATACATAGATAGATGATAGGTAGATGATAGATGATAGATTGATAGATTGATAGATAGATGATAGATACATGATGGATGGATGATAGATAGATGGATAGATAAGAGATATAGTCAGATGGATGAATGGTTAGGTGAATGGATAGATAGATAAATATGATGGATGGATGGATACATGATAGATACATAGATGATAGGTAGATATTTTATTTGCCTCTAGCCATTGAGTAAATGCTTTTGATCAAAATCAAAATGATTTTTGTCAACAGGTGAAAAACGGATTGCTCTTGAAAATCTTTCTTGTGTTTCCACAATGCGTATGTATATCACACCACCTCATCGTTCACTTTAAATATCTCACCACTATATCTCATCAGTTATACGTTCAGGAAGGTGCATTGAGGGCAAAACAGGTCACGGTTTAAATATCTTTTTTTTTTTTTTGAATTTTACGTGAGTGCATAGAATATTAAGATGTGAGCTACGTGAAGACAATGAGGGGGTCCTGGGGCATGTGAGGACCGTTTAAGGTGGACAGTGTCATCCATGGGCATCTTCCTAGGAGGGCAGGGACACCCAGACGGGCCGTGTGGGAGAGGTCCACACGTCCCAGTGCAGGAGTGCAGTGAGAACTCATGGTTTCACGGCACATAATGCTGATTCTCAGAGCCTCTGACAAGGTGGGTACTGAGTTTCCGTCTTGCCATTGATAAAAGTTGACCACAGGGGCACGTGGCTGGCTCAGTTGGTGGACCCTGCAATTCTCAATCGTGGCGTTGTGAATTTGAACCCCACATTGGGTGAAGAATTTACTTAAAAATAAAATAAAATTAAAAAAAAGTTCTCCATAGATGAGATGAGGAGTGGCCCAGACGGAGCAGCAGGTCAGGGGTTCAAACCCAGCTCTGATGGCTTTCCGCCCGAGCTCTGCGGATGGCCATTCTCTTACCAGGCCTGCCTCCCTCCGTGAAAAGAATGAGCAAGTCCTCCCGGAATGTGCAAGTGTAGCTCCAAGTCTCCCTGCCCTATGGCCTGGAGTAGGGGTTTTTGATGTTTTGTCTTAAGGATTCTTATGCAGACTGCACTTGCCTACACTTTGTTTCGCTAACTACTTACCAGCATGAGGTGAGGCCTGTCCCCAAGTCCCTCCCCTCTCGGGTGACAAGCAGCTGCTTAGCAAAGTCATTCCGTGGACACATAACAAAGTAGGGAGCTCTATCTCTCGCTCCCTCCTAACTTCTTCCTCCCGTCCTCCCTTTCGTGGAACCGCCCTGTTGAATGACAGTCTTGGAAGAGCTACCATAGAAAAATGCAAGCGTGTCTTTGGCTTCCTTCGGCGAGTATCAGGTCATGTTTCTACTCCCCCGTAACGATTACAAGAGAGGACAGGGTTGCGTTCTTTGACAAAGACAGAAATAAGGAGAGCTTATGTCCGTGTGTGTGCACATCGGAATTGCAGACACTGGTGGTAGTTTTGTCGAGGGAGCAATATGTGCCCTACTCTCGTCTCCAGGCAGGGGCTGAATTGCGGCCCCCCCTAAAATTGATATGCTGAAGGCTTACCCTTGTTAGCTCCAAATGGGGCTGTATCGGGAGGTGGGGTCTTCATAAAGAGGGAATTAAATCAAAATGAGGTCAGTAGGGTGGGCTGTGACCCCTGGGTCCCCCATCTCCCATTTCCCAGTGTACTCTGTCAAGGACGTTCCCAGCCTATCCAGGACGCGTTGGTTTCGAGTGTCACCACCATGATGACCATGACGTTGAGCGTCTTCTCGTGTGCATATGGGTCACTGGTGGGCCTCCTTTGGAGAAATGTCTGTTCGAGACCCCTGCCCACCTTTGAGTGGGGTTGTTAGCTTGGTTGGTTGGTGTTGAGTGGTAGGACTGGTTCTATACTCTCCATGTTAATCCCGTCTCAGATGTGGGATTGACAAACATGGTCTCCTACTCTGTGGGGCGCCCTTGACGATCTTCATAGGGCCCTTTGATGCACCAATGCGTTTAGTCTTGATGGAGTACAATTCATTTGTTTTTGCTTTGGTTGCCTGTGCTTTGATGCCATAGCCAAGACATTACTGTAGTTTTTCAAAACAGTTAAAAAAAAAAAAAAGTCAAGCTGATGTGCGGTCAGAGTGGAAAATACGAGCCTCAATTGGATCTCTCCATCCCCAGGAATTCCCGGGTGGGGTCACGGGTCTCAGCCTCTGAGTCTAATGGCACTTTGGGTCCCATGTTCACTCTGCTGCTTGTCACCACCCAGAAGATGGTGTCACCTTTGCCAAAGGCACCAAAGCACTGACTGGTCACCACTAGCTCTCCCTTCATGCCCAGAAATCAGCGGACTTCCGGTGTCCCAACCCCAGCCCCCCACCTGCAGTACCATTGCTCAGCTGCACCAAATTCTCCGAGGGTCATTTTGGGAAAGTTCCCCACATTTTGTTCATGTTGTTTTCCCAGTTCTCTTCTCTTCTCTTCTCTTCTCTTCTCTTCTCTTCTCTTCTCTTCTCTTCTCTTCTCTTCTCTTCTCTTCTCTCCTCTCCTCTCCTCTCCTCTTCTCTCTCTCTCTCTCTTCTCTCTCTTCTCTCTCTTCTCTTCTCTTCTCTTCTCTTCTCTTCTCTTCTCTTCTCTTCTCTTCTCCTCTCCCCACCTCTCCTCTCCTCTTCTTTCTCTTCTCTTCTCTTCTCTTCTCTTCTCTTCTCTTCTCTTCTCTTCTCTTCTCTTCTCTTCTCTTCTCTTCTCTTCTCTTCTCTTCCTTCCTTCCTTCCTTCCTTCCTTCCTTCCTTCCTTCCTTCTTTCTTTCTTTCTTTCTTTCTTTCTTTCTATCTTTCTTTCTTTCTTCTTTCTTTCTAGAAATGTATAAAACTGCACTCCCGGTGAGACCCTCTTTGTGTCTCTTAGACAGCTTTTGCAAAACGTTGCAAAAGCTACGTTTTTTGGAAAGGCTGCGTTTTGCCCCCACCCCCGTGGGCGGTGACGTTTGGAGATTTTGCATGAACGATGCAAGTGCCCCCGGAGAGGGCTTTTGGAAGGGAAGGTGATAGATAATGCTAGTGAAGGATCGCAGACCTCCTGCCAAGTTTGCGCAGACAGGGCAGGTTCTCATCCCGATGGCGTTCAGACTTTGCCAGCACTTTCCAGACCAGTGACGTCACCCCCTAAAAGGACTGAGGCACAGCTGTCTGCCCAGAGGCACGGAGGAGACGATAAATCTCACAGCCGTAGGCCCTGATACCTGAGCCAGCTGCCCAAACCATTCCAGGCCAGGCCTTATTTCTGTATGGTGAGTTTTTTTTCTTTTTTTTTTAGGGGTCGTTTCCCTGTGGAGCCAAGGACATGTTGTGCAGCCGTCCTTGTAAGTGGCCTCCGTAAATAGGCAACTACAACTCTTGCCTCACCCTGCAATCTGTCTCTACAAGAAGAGCATGGTTTAAAGTTATATTTTTCTGCGACAGCAAAGCCTTCTGGCTCCGGGTTGAACCATGCGTAGAATTTGGAAGTGCATGGTCTCTGCTTCTTATCTTTCTCAGAGGTCACTGTGAAGTTTTGGGGGGGGTCATGTGTGCAGGTGATAAATAACAGGGTTCAAGACACCGCGTGTGTGTGTGTGTTTAGGAGACAGTGCACATATTTAGACCGCACTAAGCGGGATGTGTATGAAGATATCCAATAGAATATTAATGCTCTAGGGGGAAAGCCTTGGCCAACACCCATCATGTAATATTTATAGATGAAACATACTATTTTGGAAGAGTTTTTTGTGTGCATTTTGAGGCAAGGTCTCTGGGCATTTAAGCAACTTCACGTTTATCTGTTGGAATCTTAGACCAGTAAACATTTTTTTCCCCCTCTTGGAAATGTGTTTGAAGGTGTGGTGTTCTTCGGGATTTATTTTCACATAAACTTCGAACTGTCATATGGGAGCGATTCAAAAATCTCTGTTCCTAGCCTAGAAACAAATACCATTGATATGCGTGGGGAATGGCACACACGAGAGATTTCAGTGAGCTGGATCTATTCACTGTTGTTTGAAACTGCAGTTCAGGAAAGTGAGAAAAGAAATGGAAAAAAAAAAAAGAGCCTCAGTCCAACTCGGTCCAAGGAGAGACTTTCAGTGATGCACACAGAAACACGTAAATACACAGACACATACACCCATGTACACTCAGAGATGCGTGCGCGTAAGCACAGGCGTGCACAGACGTGCACACACGTGCATACAAACACAAGCTCACACAGAAACACACACATGCAGACACACCAGCGCTCATGGACACAAACCATGCACATGACAGACACACATAAATAAACTCATGCAGAAACACACACATACGAACACCCACACACGTGAAGGCAAAAGGCACGTATCCCAGGCCAGGACCAGATGGAGGATGCAGGCATGATTCAAAAGGGCCCCATGGCCAGGCCAAATAGCCGGGAGCCAAGCAGGCTGCAACCGACGGCCCCCAGTGCCAGTTGTGTGCAGGCGGACGAGCCTGGCCTCAGCTCCAAGACCAGCCCAGACGGGCCCCTTCTGGGCCCCCACCCACTGGAAATGAGGCCTTCTTCTGCGGTCAGAAGGACAAGCTTGGTCCCACCATCTCGCATCCACAAAATCAGCTTGGAGGAGCTCTTGGAGATGGTGGTTGAGAGGCAGCTAATGAGAGACTCCCCGTGCATTTATCAAGAAGGCACCATGTGCGATGGACGCCACACGGGAATTCCTCATCTGCACTAACTTTAGGTGCCTGCCACTCTCCCTGTTTGGTGGGAGCTCGGGGAACCCAACCAGAGCAGCCGGCAGATTTTCAAAATGGCAACAGTCCCCCTGTGCATGTCTACAAGAGTCTTGTTAGCTGGGCACCCAACGCCACCGTAAGAAGAAACCTGTGTGGTGCAGGAGGTGGGCTCGTGTCTGCTACTTACTGACGATTCCTGCTCACCATCAATGCCTCTGTCCATGGCATTCGCAAATTTAATTCTCTCCCCATATCGTGCAAACCCAGGCCTGTGAACACTCATGTCAAAACCCAGTCAAACCGGCACCATTTTTGGTGGCCATTGTGAAGCTCTGCTTGGGTCCAATTTTTGAAACTCACCCACGTGCCCTGCCTGGGAAGATCCCAACGCCTGACCGAGGATAAACTCACTTAAAGGACTGCACTCTGCATCAGATTCGTGTGCAAAAGGAAATCAAAAAAAATTTTTTTTGAAAAAAAAAAATTGAGATGGGCCACCTGACGCAGAGATTTTTTTTTTGTGCTCGCAAAATGCTTCACCAAATGTTTCATTATGGTACTTGACGGAGGGGGGAGCCTCGCTATTCAGTACATGGATATTTGCCTCCGGGTATTAATGTCCATTTATGTTAGGAGCGAAGTTTGTGCCCCACCTCCTTGCAAAGTCATATGATGAGGCTCTAACTCCTGGCTTATGGATGGTCTGCCAGGAGGAAATAATAATTGATATGGATTATCAACGGTTGACGGCCCTGATCCCCGGTAGAGATGATGTGATCCATATAGGAAAAGACACCATTTCTAAGTCGGTCTCTGTGTGGAAAACACAGCAACAAGGGGCGTGTAAAGCAGAGGAGGCTCTAGACAGAAACCAAACGTGGCGACACTTTGATCATGGACTCCCAGAAGTCCAGATCTTGTGAGGAGCAGTTGTCTACTATGTAAGGCATCGGGCAGTATTTTGCTAGGTACGGCCTGTGCTAAAACACCATCTCTGGCTGTTTAGCTCTTGATTTTCTATCTTCGGGCCACATGGTATTCCGTGATGCTTGTTAGGCGCCCCGGAGGTCTAGGGGGAGCATTGGCTGGGCCTAGAGGCATGCAGCGACCAGGGTGACGGTGCCTGACTGCGGTGTGTGGCTATGTTTCTGCCCTTCACGGGGACTGCTGGTGAGACATGTGTGCACAAGTGTAGCCTGTGTTTCTACTCTTCCATGTTTGTTTGGACCAAGGTGACAGTAGAGACGTTGGGAACTATGTATTTTTCGTGGATTCTCTGAGTGGGCTTGGGGTGGTAACTCTCTTTAATTTTTTACACTTGCGGGGACCGGCCCGTCTGGCACTTGCTGTGTCCGGGCCTCATGGGGGCGAGCACTGTGCTTTTGCGCATGTCAGCTGGTGATTGATTTCCTGCTAAAATGCTCCTGGAATTGACATTTCCAAGATTAACCGTGCCGGAGGACAGCATCGTGGAGAGAGGGGCTGGGGGGCTCTCAGGTGCTGCCATGTGAAGGTAGGTACTTAGTTCTGGACGAACGGCAGCGCCGCGTGGAATGCACCTCCTCGGGGTGCGCATGACCCTTTCATGCTCTCACGTCTCTCATTTCAATAAGCGTGATTTGAATATAAGTGCACCTGCTATTCCAGAGGGACGGGGACAACAGTACGAGAGAGAGCCAGAAAATATCTATCTATCCATCTACCATCCACCATCTATCTATATATCTATCCATCTACCCAGCCATCATCTATCCAGTGATCTATCACCTGTCATTCAATCTATCATCTATTTATCTATCCATTCATCCATCCATCATCTATCATCTATCACTCTATCTATTCATCATTTATCTACCTATCCAGTGAGCTATCTATCACCTATCAATTTATTTATCTATTCATCCATCCATTATCTATCTATCTATCATCTATCTATCTATCTATCATCTATGCATCCTCTCTACCATATATCTATTCATACCTACTATGGACATTGAGCGCCAGTCACGGCTTCCCAATGTACAGGCTTCATCCTGGTTAAGCACTCTACGAGGTTCATGGATGATTTCAAACAATTGGGGGGGGGGTCAAGCTTAGGGAATGGCCCATGTATGCAGGAAGGGCCCAGAAAGTCCAACTCGCAGTCCTACCATTCTAGGGTGTGCACCGAACAGCTGTGTACACCAAAGTGTGTCCTAGGAGCACTTCGAATGCCCATGGCAGTCTTGTAAGCTGACGTTTCCTTTTACCGTGTGGTTATTTGTATGAACCAAGCTGACTATGACCCAGCATGTCTGATGAGCAGGTGCCTCCATGAATTCCCTGGTGTTTTGTTTCTCCGCTGCATGGGCTCTGTGGACAACACACACCAGGAATACTATTCAGGACTGAGTGCCCGGGGGAAGGAAGCAGCAAATCTGTGATTTGGCTTCAGGTCGCCACCACCGTTAGAGCAAACAGCTATTTTTAAAACAATGCATTTAGGAAAAATACATGTTTAGATATACGTTCAAAGTTGCAAAGAACAATGTGTTAATTGTTGTGAATTCTAGTTTTTACCTACCAAATATAATGTCTCTGACAATTGCAGGAAGGAAATTCATCTTTAGAATTCCCCGGCATCTGGGCCACGGTGTGACTTTTGAATAAAAGTGCCCTAGACTCCTTTGATGGGGGCCGGATGGGGGAGTAAAAAGCATGGTCTTCATGCTCTAGGACAACCCGTGGGGGCATGGCGCTGACTCAGGAACAGTGTCAGTCACCACCCTCACCGCCGCCATTGCCGTAGGGGTGAGACAGAGGGGCTGGGAAGACAAAAGGAGCTAGTATGACTTCAAGCTCTTAGGAATCAACATCTGACCTCTCCCCTAACAAAACGTTTCCTGGGAAATCCTCTGCTCTGTGTGCATTTTTTTTTCTCCCCTGGAAACTTCACTTGGAAACTCCTCATCTGACAATTGGGAATCTGTGAGTCCACATAGAGGACTGGAGTTGGCCAGAGACATTGGACTCCCAACGCATAAGTCTTCTGGGCTTTTGTGAGAAAACCTTAACTCTGGGTGTATCCCAATCTTCTCCATATTATGTCACTTTGGGCAATTTGAGTAACCTCTGAATGTGTGCTAATTACAGTATTTTATTTGCCAATGTGTCACTATCTGATTGCATCCAAGAAGTTTCAATGCATTTGGCTCCAGTTGGAACTCAAAGCTGCCAACTCTAGAGTTTTCCTCTGTATCTTCACCAATTCCCTCCTCTTTCTCTTTCCTGATGGTGTGTAACAGGTAAGGAGCTGCCCGTACCCAACAAGCATAATTTTTAATGCTCAGAATCACCTGGGATGCCTAGGTAACCACCATGCATGGTAAACTATAGAGTTTTGTGGACAAGAATGAATTAATATCCTACCTTAAAGGTGTCTCTTTTTTCCAAGGAGACAGTCATCATGTGCCCAATACTACACAGGAAGCTGTGGGATCTCACCCTGAGCTACGGGCCCTGTTTCCTTCTTGACTAGGCTCTGCTGGCAGGTGGCACGTTGGCTAATACGCACTAGGGCTCCGACAATACTTGTCCAATAGACACGTTGAATCTCAAGCCCTGTTATCCTTTGATGAATGAGTACATTTCAAATTCACCCAAGGCCCTGATGTCATAACTAGTAACAGTTCTTGGTCAGGCATTTTTTGTGGGGTATTTCTGGCATCTCATTTTTTCCCCCAAGACTCCAAGGACACGTTCATTTTAAAATACTTTCCTTTATGGAAATACAAGGCACAGCACAGGGAATATAGAGTCAATGGCATTGTAATAGTGTCACGTGGTGACAGATGGTAGCTACACTTGTGATGAGCACAGCATAATGTCTGAATTTGGAATCGCTACGCTGTGTGCTTGAAAAAAATGTAACTGTGTGTCTACTATATTCTAATAATAAAACAAAATCAAATAAGATTCTCTTGGAATGGGGATCCCTGGGTGGCGCAGCGGTTTGGCGCCTGCCTTTGGCCCAGGGCGCGGTCCTGGAGACCCGGGATCGAATCCCACGTCGGGCTCCCGGTGAATGGAGCCTGCTTCTCCCTCTGCCTGTGTCTCTGCCCCTCTCTCTCTCTCTCTCTCTCTCTCTCTGTGACTATCATAAATAAATAAAATTAAAAAAAAAAAAAAGATTCTCTTGGAATGGATAGATAGGTAGACAGATACATGAATGGATGGATGGATGGATGGATGGATGGATGGATAGATGGATGGATGGATGGATGGATGGGTAGATGGATGGATGGATGGATGGATGGATGGATACATATATGATAGATAAATAAAGAGATACATAGATACATAGATGATAGATGGATAGATTGGTAAATGGATGGATGGATACATATAAGATAGATACAAAGATGATGGATGGATAGATGATGGATGGATAGATACATCGATAGATGATAGATAGATACATAGATAGATAGATAGATAATGGATAGATAGATAGGTAGATGATGGATAGATCAATAGATCGATAGATCGATAGATAGAATACTTTCCTTTGAAGTTCTTTCTTTTTTTTATTTTCTTGGTTGTAAAGATCTAACATTTTCCTTTTTCCTAAATAGCTACAACTTCTTTCCCCTTTTGAGGGTCAGGGGTCAGTCCCAGCTATGTTTCCAGCTTCATTTTTTTTTCCTGTTTCAGCATCTTTTTTGGTTAATGAAAACAGTTTAGGAACATTTGTAAATTTGGTTCAACATTCCGATCTGTTTCAATAATCCTTTCTGACTTTTCTCAAATAAGCAAGTGACGGTTAAGTGTTTCCAGGCCTGTGGACATTCTCCTGGGGATATCCTGAGGGAAATACTGAATCTTCTTGGGTTTTTTCTGAAATCTAGCTCGTGTTCTCCCAAGGGCACACTCTGCAGCCGTGTGCACAGAGTCTGTTCTTCGGAAAAATAATACGAGAATTGCTTGCTCACTGAGACATGTCACCTTCAACTATGACCGAAGACCAGGTGATTCATGCAAAGGTGATGTCTAACCAGCCACTGGCAAGACTCACTCTCCCTAGTGCATAATATGACTTCCCAATTTTTTTTTTACCTTAAAACCTTGTAAATCAAGAAGCTTTTGCTTACATCCTTCTCTCATACCCTGTTATTCCGTTTCTATAAGTGTGCCCCTTCCTAGGGAAGCGATTTAAGTATTTCTAGCGCTTGCAACAAAAATCTTTTCCAATTAGCATTTAAAGATGTCTTCCAATCACATGGTTTTACACACATTTTGCCATTGGTTAAATATTGACGCGCGATCAAAGTCGCGTCCATAAACTACAGAGTGTCCTGATTTTGTCGGCTGTTCGAGAGTGTTTTTCGCTGCACTCACAAATTTTAGCAGGTCTTGCTATGAATACGAGCACATTGTCAGAATCATTCTAACACGTACGAACTAACACGTCTACACGTATACTCCTGACACGTGTCCAGGAATGTGGTTGAAGACCAAATCAAAGAAGGACACTGTGGGTGTTTCCTGTATCATATGACATCGCGGCATCTGGGAAGCGTTTTAGCTAAGACATGGCACGGCTCTCATTGCAGCTGCTGTCTGAACAAGGATTCCCTTCTCTCTGATATTCTGTAGACCAGAATGCTCACGCTGTTTGGATATGGAATGCCTCGATGGGAAAAAAAAAAAGTTTATTAAAGATTTGGTTACCAAAATGAGATATGTGGGGAGGAAACGTTGTCTGAATTTCAGGGGATCATTTGTCCCTTTTATACAAATGTCTGTGTGTTTCTGTGGAAATCCAGTATTATAGCTAATTGAAGGGGAACGTATGTCTCTCCCTTTTCTAAAGGGTGCTGAGGATACGTCTGCAGTGTAAGGTGCGCAATGCATAAACGCAGGATGGGATCCCAGGAAAAGCCCAAGCCATTCCCGTCAGACTCTTCCATTCAGCCTTTCCGTTCACTTCATGGCAATGACCTTTTTTAGTAGAAGTGAAAGTGGCCTCCCTGGTGCCCATTAGCCAGCAACAGGGGCTGAGTATTTGCCACGTTGTGATGGTCACAAATAACAGATCCCCACCCTGAAAATATGACACGGACGCCATCTTACTACATTTCTGTAGGTCAAGTTGCATCTTTTTTCTTGCTAAGACCACACAGCTGACCTATTTGGCCAACAAACGTGATGAGAGATGGAACATCCAACCTCCACCAGCCAACGTTACGGTAATCGGTTATGATGCTACGTCTCCCACCATGATTCTCTCTCTTTTTTTAAGATTCCATTTATTTGTTTCAGACAAAGCAAGATAGAGAGAGAACACAAAAGACGGACTCCCCGCCGAGGAAGGAAGCTCAACTCGAGTCTCTATTCAGAGCTGTAGATCCAGTCTCTATTAGATGCTCAACCGACTGAGCCACCGAGGCACCCCTCCCACAATGATTCTGTTCAAGTTTTGCAGGGTTTGCTTTCCTGAATTTCCATGCAGTCCAGGTGAGCACATGTGTCTTGAAACACTGATGTGAAGCCCCAAGGTAGCAAAGGGCTCAAGCCACGTAGGGAAAAACGGAGTATGTTGGGTTCCTGGGGGAATCTCCTTGGGTTGCAGACTTTCCAGAGGGGTGATGGGCAATTTGTTGCCGGATGAGACAGAATGAGGCAAAACTCACTTCTGGGTGCACAGAGATACCCTCAGGAGATCCAATATGAGGAGAGCCATGCTGATAAGTCGTGGCAGTGGTTATCGGCTGAAACTCTTCATGAAAACCCAATAGAATAAGGATTATGATGGCGATAATGCATTTTTGAGCTCTCATAACAGCACAGGAAAAGCTCACCACAGTTTCATTTCCTTTCTCTCTCCGTTGAAGCAAGAGCCACAAAACATGAGATGAACTCACGGGCATTTAGTGCATTCACAATGTTGTGCAACCACCACCCTGATCTAGTTCCAGAACTTTCTCATTCTCCCCAAAGAAAAAAAGCCCCACCCCCATTACCAGACACTCCCCATCTCCATTCTCTGCACCCTAATCAACCTCTCATCTATTTTTTTTTTTTTTTTGGATTTCCCTATTCTGGATATTTCTTACCAGTGGAATCTTACAATGTGGGGTCCTTTGTGTGTGGATAAGGTTTCTGAGTCATTCGTGGTATAGGATGTATCAGAATTTCTTTCCATTTTATGGCTGATATTCCAGTGTGCATACATACATATGCCACAATTCATTTCATTTCCTCCTCCACTTGGTGGCCTGCGTGCGTGTCTTTGCTTGCCTGGGACGGTCCCGATTCACACCTGTGCCCGCAAATATGAAAAGCTCTGCTTTTGCATCTCAGTTTGGTTCGGATGATGAACAGCATGGTTGCCTCTGGTTCTAGGAACATGTCCCTGCAAACTGACAAAACTAGGAGTATTTTGTTCGTTTTCTAGCCAACAGCTCCGATCGTTGTAAACCAAGGAGAACTCAAGGCCTCCTAGGACAGACACGACGTTCATGCTGATCCACGGGAGGGTGGGGGTGGTGGACCGCGGACTGTCGGGCCTGGGGTGGGAGCAGGGGACACGAGCAGTCCCCCACATGGAGAGATGCTAGGATGGACTGGGACACATCCCTTCATGTCCCTGAAACACCGCTGTTGCATTTCCAGCTGCCGGGACAGCCCCAGGACCTTCCTCAGAACCCACACGACAGGAGCAGAAAGCTGTGCGATTCGGGGCTGCATCTGTGGACACCTGGGCCAGCTTATCACTGCCGTCCCCATCATTCTGATACCCCTCCCCTGCTCCCTCCTGGAATGACTGGCGACCTGCAGTCTAGGGCCCCCCAGCAAATGCGGCACAGACGGTTGATGTTCTGTTACAGGTCGTGTTAGTCTTGTTGGCCTGATTTCTGTAGCTCCTTACTGTAGACAGCTGGTCTCCCATCCCTCTGGAGCTATGAAAACTCTCCCTCCCTGTGTGGTTGGATGCACCTTTGCGTTCGGCACCTTTGCCACATGAAAGCAAACAAGAAACAAATAATGGGAAAATTGCATTTGTGCTTGAAGTGATTTTATGGGAGTTGAAGCCATGTGTTTGGTAGGACGTACACAAAGTCCTTCCATTGGCAGGGCGGGAGAGATTCTGCCTGTTTTTATGAGTCTGGCTGGGATTTCCCACGTTGACATGGTCATAAAATGCCCTTCACGTGATACAAAATGAGAAATAGTGCATGATGAGGTGCCTGGGGGCTCAGTTGGTGAACTATCTGCCTTTGGCTCAGGTTATGATCCTGGAGTCCTGGAATGGAGCCCCACATTGGGCCCCCTGCTCAGCAGGGACTTGCTGTTCCTTCTACCTCTACTCATGCTCATGCTCTGTCTCTCTCTCTCAAATAAATTAAATTAAAAAAAAAAACTCACAAAAAACAGTAGTGCATGATATCTCAGTAACCCTTTGTCCTTGAACACTTGGGAGTCAAGACCTCAGACAGACCCCTAAGCATCTGAAAACTTCAGGGGACATTCTAGATAAATGGTCTGCTGAGGAAGGTGTGATTGGCGATGAATTATCACATGTCCTGAATCCTGTTGGGAGTCCAAGGCATTGTGTGCATGTCAGGGGTGTTGGGAGGAAATCTGTGGACACATGAGCATGTGGGGTGGTGGCATGGAGCCCCACACATGTCCATGCATGGTGGCAAGCACACCCCTGCTTGTAGCAAGACCAGCTAGCTATACATGGTAATGCAGGGAACATGTTGGAAACTTGCTCTGTGGGAAGTGGAGATGAGCCAAGAACACACCAGAGCTTTGTGCAAAGGTGAGAGGGGGCTCAGAGTCCACAGTCAGAGAGAGCAGTGGTTCTTCTCCTAGGGCTGGGGCAGCTGGGTCGAGGCTTCACAGGTGAGAGCCCAGCGAAGGAGGCAGAAGGTTCTGGAAGAGTTCTGCTTCCATGAAGTTGAAGTATATGCTCAGCCGCCAATCCAGGCCAGCTGGAGGTGGTGCTGCTGAGAAGGCAGAGGTGGAACTGGGCTCAGAGGCAGAAAGGTCAGCAGAAAGGTCAGAGTGGGTGCTCAGTCGCTTTTCCTGGAGGCGGATGCGAGAGCAGGCCTGGGAGGCCCAGTGGATGCCCTCATAGGAAGCATCAGTGTTGCTTTGCTGTCAGGAAACTGAGACCCACCTTCTGAGCAAACGTTGGCCGATGACGGTGTGACCTGGAGAGAATGATGTCAGGGCGCGGGATGTGTCTCTCAGCAGTCGAACAGTACAAATCTGGAGGAATTTTTTTTTTTTTTTTTTGTAGATGCTCTTCTGTCCATCATCAAAGGCAGCGATTGTCACCTGGAGGTGATTCTGTCCCCCAGAGGACATGTTGCAATGTCTGGGGACATATTCGGTTTTCACGAGATACGCATGGTTCTACTGGAATCCGGTGAGTAGATGCCTGGGGTCTTGCTAAGGAAGCATCATACGATTCATGGGATGGCCCCCAGACCCCAGTATTATAGGATTTGTGTCCCCTTTAGTTCCCTGGGTTCTTGGTCATGTTGTTTTGAAGAATGGAGAGCTAGACCAGACGTAGAGTGCTGGGCGGCTAAGGTTATGGAACAAGAGTCTAAAGCTCCTGGAGAGGGAGGAAAGCCCCAGTGGGTTGCCCCAGTGTTTCTAAGTTTAGGAGTTTTTATGGGGACTTTTGCTGAATTGTGCTAAGCAATCTAAATGTGCTGAGTCATGCCAATCTGGGCTTTGGCCACATATCTGTCGACCTATTAGGTTAATGTCCACTTGCTGGTGGTCTTCTCCTTCTCCTTCTCCTTCTTCTCCTTCTCCTTCTCCTTCTTCTTCTTTGCTGACATCTGGGGGCTTAAGTCTTAACTGCCCCCTTGCCTGTAATATTGACAAATGCTTTTGTGGCTCATTGCCTTATTTTAGGACATTTTGCAGAAGCCACTTCTGCAAAGGCTGCAAAGCAGAATGCTCAGGCGGCCCTGTCTAAGCTGCACAACAGGACCATCGGTGCCATCTGATTTTAGCTGTCCTGACTCCAGATTTCCTTGCTGGGGACCCCGGCCCTGACTCCGTAACTGTCCGCCTGACTCCCAGCAGCAGAATGACCAGGTCATACCACACACATGTCTGTAGGGCTGCTGGCAAGCTCAGCCCAAGGCAGGTGTGCCTTACGCCAGGTGAGATGGAAAATCATAGCACAGGCATGTGCGGCATGCCCGGGAGCTCCGAAGGGACGCGAGGTTTTTTGAGTTCACCCATGTTGACTTTGTGTCCTTCTCTGGTTTGAAAAACAGGCTCATCAAGTGATGCCAGGGGTATGGAAGCTTTCCATCCTGTCGTCTTGGTTCAGTGGAGCTGGGTTTGTGCTCCAGCTGAATAAACAGCCTGTAAAGTGGATCCGACATTTCAAGCTTGTTTCTTTGTTGGGAGTCACCCTGGGGAGGGGGCGGGGGAGCCCTGCTGGGATCTCTTTGTGGTCTCCTCCGTTCAAATTTAACAAAGGTCGGGACACAAGTCCCCCCACCCAGCCTGCCGCCCCCGGCTCTGCGTTTCTGATGGTGCTTGAAACGACGATCCCACAAGAGTTGGGTTGTTTCTTTTTTTTAAAGCCAAGTCCTGAATCGAACACATTGCTAATTTCCATTGTTAGTTTATGAGAAATTGTGAAATCATGAGCCAGATTGAATTAGATGGCGAGCCAGGCTGGCTCTCAGAACAATAGCGGGGCTGCCAAGGATCCAGGCTGCGTGCACCCGTCTCTGCAATAGCGTGACCCCCCTGCCTCCCTCGATGCCCTGCAATGCTGTGTGGTGTCCTGGGGTTCGTCTGCCTCCAACCCCGGGTGGAAGCGCTTATCCTGAGGGCAGACGCTAAGGAAGGGCTCCCAGCTGCAGCTGAGGTCGCTGGCTCCTGCGTGAGCTCTCCCGTTAGCAACGTTTCCTCCCTTTGTTTCAAGAATCACATATGGTGGCCCCTCCGGGATGACAGACACACGGACTAAAGCCGGTCCTAGCGATGCCCACTTCCGGATGTTCATGTCCTTGTGTGAGCTGCTCCTCTGGGGCATGGGTACCACCTGTCAGCAGCCAACAGACCTACTCATATATAACAGAAACACAACAGTACCTGTAGACATGCATATATACTAAACACCAATCCCGACAGCTAGTGCATCGTGAGCAGGGATGTAAATAAGCAACAGCAAATATGCAGCTTTGCACAAATATCAATGAGAGCCACGTCGAAAAAAAGACGCCCAGGCGTATATAATAAAGCACGGCAGACATGCGCATGGTGCGTACACGTACAAATAAACGTACACGTAGGCACGTATTTGTTCATTATAAATAACAAATCACAGCGTATTACACAACGCGCACATAAATAACCAATGGTGAGTTTAGTCGTATAAGCAGTGTCATGTGAACACAGTATATTTAATGCATGATACGTGTACAATATACAACAAAAATTCACGTGATCAATAATGATAACAGATACATGGATATCAAAGGACAACATATATGTGCACACAAAAGCAACAGTAGCAAAAAATAGAGATTTTTTTGTGCATGTGTGCATGTATGTATATAAATGTGTATATTTATACACATTAATATTTATATTTAAACATAGTATATAGTTTAATACATTATATGAATTACATATGTGTGGGTACATGTGTTACATAGTGGATACATGCATTAGACATATTATCATTTTACGTTGTTACTATATATACATACAGGTTTATATATATATTTGTCATCATGTCTTTTTTGGAAGATTTTATTTTTAAATAATCTCTACACCCGATGTGGGTGGGACTTGAACTCACAACCCGGAGATCCTCTGCACGCTCTACAGACTGAGTCAGCCGGGCGCCCTTGTTATTGTGCATTTATTTGTATGTTCACATATAAACATTTGGGAGGATTTCTAAAGAATGCATGTTGACATCATTTTTTTCGTTATTTGAAATCTACTTATATGAAGCCACGTCAGGAGATAACGTCATCTGCTTCCTGCCACTGTAGGCTGCCCTAGATTCAGTCCCATGTGATATATGACAAGACATCTGCATGTATTTGTTGCATAGGTATGCTTACAAGCATACGTAATAAGGGAATAATAAAATTCACAAATATCTAATAAAGTATATTCATATAAATTAGAGCAACAAATATACAGGTATATGTGTGTGTATAACATGCATTTAATATATATCCAATATGTGTGAGACATGATATAGAAATATATTATTGCATATAAAATGCATTATATATTATATTACTAATTAATATATAGCTAATAATTAATTTATTAATTAATATATGTATATATGTATATTTTACATACATGATATATGTATATATGACACACTGCTATTCCTACAGTATCTTCTAAAGGACACACACTGTTGACCTCATTTTTTGGGGTAGATATTTGAGATCTACACCTACGCAGCCAAGTCCGCAAGTAATGGCACTTGTTCCCTACCATGCCAGCCTGCTCCACATTCATTCTCCTTGAATCACCCTTTGGAGTGAGAATAAAAAGCTCCCACAATCTTAGGTCGACACTGTTTGTTTTGCAGCCACGGCAACAAGGAGCCATGACAACCTCTTTCAAACCTGTTCAATCCATCACGGACCACAAACCAGCCCATCCCTGAAAGCCAGCCAGCCAGAGATGGAGGCCCTCCAAGGCGCCCGCGTCCCGGTGCCAAGCGCTTTACAACGGTGCCACCTGGAGCTGCTGCAGACGGTGCCAATACGTCGTCACCTCCACACATGCACCCATCCCTCAGCTGCATACTGTCCCGAGACCCCCCCACCCCCCCGTGAGGTTGGCAGTCTGGCTCTGTCTAGCAGGACTGTCCTTGCAGAGAGAAGAGATGAGGTGTTCAGCCTCACGTCTGTGTTTCAGATGCTGGGAGCTGGCCTCTCCATCCTTGGGCAGGTGGAAAGTCATCCAGCCGGAAGGGGCATCCCCATGGAACTCTCCTGGAGTCCTTCACGGAGGTGGGCAGACATCCCCACCCTGTGCTTCTGGGATAGAGTGCTTCCTGAATCTGGACACAGAAAGATGGACACCGCATCTGGGCAAAGCCCACGAATGGAGTGAGCAAGGGGACACATGAGCTGTACCTCGTAGCGGGGTTAGGTCTGTGAATCACTCACTGTGAATGTCTGATTCTTTGGAAGCCCACCTGCATACCCTGGCCACTTTGTTCATTCCACTTTACGTCTCTTATTAAAGCACGTCTTGATGTATACGCACATCCTCATAACCGGTTCCTTTTCTTGTGGTTGAATGCGAGTAACACGAATCTTGCCATCTGTATGGACTCGTGGGATGCTGTAACAAAGTGCCACGGACGTTTGTTCTCTCCCAGTTCTGGGGCTCAGAAGTCAAGAAGCAAGACGTGAGCAGGACCGGTTCCTTCTGGAGGCCCCAGGAGACAATCTGCTCCACGTCCCTCTCCCAGTCCTGGAGACAGCCGGCAATCATTGGTGCTCCTTGCTCTGTCGCCACCTCATCCAATCTCTGCTTCTGTCCTTATATGTTGTTCTGCTTGTGTGTGCATGTCTGAGCCCAGATTTTCCACCTTTTAAACATTGTAATATTTTATTATTTTTTTGTGCTCTCTATGCCCAATGTGGGGCTCAAACTCATAACTCAAGGATCAAGAGGTCGTGCATGCTCCCCTGACAGAGCCAGCCCCGTGGCCTCAGATTCTCCATGTTTTATAAGGATGCCAGTCATATTGGCTTAGACTCCCAAACTCCCAAAATATGACTTAGTTATACGTACAATGGCCCTAATTCCAAATAAGGTCGCATCTTGAGGTTCAGGGGTTAGGACTTCAATATAAGATTTTGAAGGGAACAGGACCCAAGTGATAACACCATTGTGACCCCGTTAGAATGCACCATCCTGGGGCATTTCGTGCATTCACCATGTTGTGCAAACACCACCTCTAGCTCCAGGAATTTTTTATCTCCCACAAATGGAGATCTCATCCCCATTAGGCTCTTACTCCCTGCTCTGTGCTCCCTGCAGTGCTTGGCAAACATCAGTCTGCCTTGTGGCTTTATGTTGTTAAACAGCCAGCTACCACGGGGCGTTCAGCAATACATTGCAGGCAAAGACACTTTTGAAGGAAGGCCTGACCCCTCTAAGACAGAGCAGATGTCTTATCGGGTTTGGAACAGCGGCCTCTCTCCGGTTCTGTCTGCATAAAGCACACATGGCAGCTTAGATGACCTCATTCTTGGATGGTTAAAGATTTTGGCCAATCTTTCCAATGACCACATTACAGGGAAGGCGTTTCAAGGTCGCCCAGGGAAGACCAGCGGAAGACAAGCCAATCCGCTCCCTTGACCAGGAGCAGATGAACAGATACGAGCACGAGCACGGGGAGGAGTTGCAGGCATGACGAAGCAAGACGAATGTGAAGCCCAGGGGTGATAAGGTCACGGTTTTGTCTTAAGGGAGCTTAAAAGATGAGAGCAAGGCCCAGTTAAAATGAGGAAAGTTGTTGAGAGTCTTGCACAAATAAGGAATGTCCCTCAAGCTAAAAGTGGAGGCCTACCATTTCTAAGCATCTGCCCTGCCTTCTGGTCTGATGGTGGCTGCAAGGAGAAGCCTCCCGTCTCCATCCCGCCTGCATCCAGAGCCCGAGCAGGATCTGACATATCTGTGTTGAGCGAGCAAACAAACTCAAGGAAACGCCACGGCAAAGACGGGCCTGGCTGCTTCCGAAACTCTTTAGGCCCCAACACATGTCATGGGAAGCTGCGGGTGTGCCTCGTGTTCTGCTCCGTGCACATCTCGGCAACAAAGACGAGACCCGGATTTCCTTCCCCACCAAATCAAAACAGGGGAGTTGCAAAGGGATCGTTTCGTATTTCTACCGCGCTCTCCTCCCTCATTGCTGGGCTCCACTGCACCAAGACCGGGGCTTTGCCTCGCTTTGTTCTCAGCGTTGGGTTTGATGACAAAGTCAGATGAGCTCTGAGGCGTGACCGTGCTCTCGCGGCGTCCTGTTGACGATTTGGCTGATTTAACAGTGTGCTGATGGAAATGGCATTCATGGAACAATTACCATAGGTAAGGAACACCAGTAGTAAAGAGGATGGACGCGCCAACGTCAAGACTGTGCCGACCCTTGGCCTACGCGGGTTGGTGAATCTCGGCCATGCACAGCGTCGTTGCATGGGCGCGACAGTAAGGACACCCACATCGACTGGACTTGCAAGGTCCTGGAGTCGAAACAGAGTAAAACGATTCATCAAAAGTTTAGAAATACAATAGAAGAAAAGGAAGAGAAGAAAACCATCTTAGATCCCTTTTTTTTTATTTTTTTTTTAATTTTTTATTTACTTAGGATAGTCACAGAGAGAGAGAGAGAGGCAGAGACACAGGCAGAGGGAGAAGCAGGCTCCATGCACCGGGAGCCTGACGTGGGATTCGATCCCGGGTCTCCAGGATCGCGCCCTGGGCCAAAGGCAGGCGCCAAACCGCTGCGCCACCCAGGGATCCCTTAGATCCCTTTAAGGAACAGTTTCTTGCAACACCGAATTCTACGCCGTGGAAGAGAAGCCACACAATCATCCCCATAGATGCTCCTTCTTGGGATTTGCTTTAACCGGTGCCAGGACTTTTCAAAAGTTTCGGGTGGCACCCCGGACTATTAAATTGCATCTCACAAACCCAGGGCCATGTCATCCACGAGTTAACGAATACCCGTGGAAAACGTCCAGTGTTTGAAGCGCTCTTCAAAATCCCCGAGGAATCCATAATTTGGGAATACGAACCGATCCCTTTGTAAATTAGGTCAATGGAATTTCTTCTGGTGAAGTCTGGTCAGGCTGTCGAGACGACGTTTTTTGGCGGCAAGTCCGCCCTGTCTGTGTTTCATCATTCTCTTCTTTCAGTGCGACTTTTTTTTTTTTTTAAGTTCTTTGTAAATTAAAGCACATCTTGAAAGTTCACATGAGGTAAAAGAAATATGGCGGTCATAGTTTTCTAGCATAACCGAGCAAGAGGTGTTACCTTCTTTACGTGGGCGCGGTGAGACCAGATCTCTGTGTAGACCTGAGGCAAACTCAACTCCCAAAGGCATCCACTGCTGTTCATCGCTCTATTTATGGTACAGTTAAAAATAATTTTTGTCTTATTCTGAGAAGAAGACCACCCCGGTCAAAAACAACTGTTACTAAAAAAGGAAAGAAAAAAAAAAAAAGAGAGATGAGTCGTGAAAAGTTCCATTCACCACCTCCACGGCTTGTCTATAAAGCAAACCTAAAAAACATGGTAGCTGGGAAAATGCATTGTTGGATTGGCTTCCTTTGTGGGATTTTTTTTTTTTTTTTTAAAGAAAAAGAATACTGGTTTAGAAACGACCCGTGGCCTTTTTCCGGGGCCGGGAGCTAAGAAGGGTTTAAGAATGTGAAACAAATAGTAATATGGAAGATGATTTGAGGAGGAGGGCGCCTCTGTTCCTTTTGGCTCAAAGGGAGGGGCCAAGACTGGGGAGGGGCTGGTGATTTAAGCACTTATGGTTTTGCATGAAAACTCACATTCTTGGGACGCCCGAGTGGCTCAGCGGTTGAGCGGCTGAGCACCTGCCTTAGGCCCAGGGCATAATCCTGGAGTCCCGGGATCGAGTCCCACATCGGGCTCCCTGCATGGAGCCTGCTTCTCCCTCTGCCTGTGTCTCTGCCTCTGTCTCTCTGTGTCTCTCACGAATAAATAAATAAAATCTTTAAACAAAAAAGGAAAATGCATTGTTGTCTCCAGTGCTTTCTTGCTCCGACAGGTGATAAATTTCAAATTCGGGTAAGTGCTGAGGTCAAGCATGGATCTGCAGGTGTCTGGTGGTTGCACAAGGGTTCGCCCACTGCTTTTGGAAACTGAAGCATCCCTTCCTTTAATGTGCAAAAAAATCCTGTGCGTGCAGCCGTGCCAGAGGGGAGCGAGCGTGAGGAATCCCGAACCCACTTCCACTTCTGGAAGCGCCTCTGATACAGCGAATGCCTTTCCCATTGTCCTGCTCAGCTTCAGAAAGAAAGAGAAGCAGAAAAGAGAAGAGAGCAGAAAGAGAAGGTGTTCCAGCCTATTGCACATCGGGTATGTCCGATGCAGAAAACCGTGGGTGTCAAGGACCGGGTTGGAGGAGTGCACCGGGTGTGGACATCCGGAGCCGGGAAGGGTCGGGGAAACACATCAAGGACCCGGAAGCTACTGCCCGCGTCGGTGTTTAGAAACAAGTCCCCGTGTCTGGTTTGGTCCACACCACCAGCCGCCCGAACCAACCCATTGTGCGCGCCCTGGCCGAGTCAGGAGCTGAGGCAGCCCCACTCACGCACCTGGGGGCAGCCCCAGAGCTCGGGAGGCGGCGTAAACCCAGCGCGGGGGGGGGGGGGCAAGGGAAGCAGGGAGGAGGCCTCAGAGCTGCTCCATCTGGGTTCGACCGGGGTCCTGGCGGGCTGGTGAGACACTTCGGGGTCATGCGCTCCTACCCTTGGCCGTGCCTGCGCTCCCCGACCACATGTACCCTATGGCCGCCTGCTGCGCACACATCCTGGCTCGTGGTGCACACGTGTTGGGGGAGGAGGTGGCCAAGGCCTCTATGAGGTCAGCCCGGGCCTGCAGGAACTCAAGGGTCTCCACAGCCCTTACACACGCACCCCAGGTGCACTTCAGTGCGCGGTGCCTGGTGCATCGTGTGGGTCACTGAAGTCCCAACGCAGCCCAGATTTTTTTCCATTCTCCCTGTATCCGGAATCGTGATATTTTGCACCAGTGAGACTTGATGTTTTGGGTGCTCCCAGGCCGGGCACACACGCTGGGCGAGGGCGTGGAGGCAGCTGGTGGAGCTGGCCACCGGGAATGCACCTGCAGGTGTAGGCACCTGGCTGCGACTCTCCTTCAGGGGGCAGGAGGGAGGAGGCCAGTCCAGTTCTGCTGCAATAAATAAATAAATAAATAAATAAATAAATAAATAAATAAATAAAAAATAATACCAAAATAAAGGAAAAAAGAGAAATATAAGGAATCACTCGTCCTTCCTTTGAAGGCAGGATGCACCGAAGCAAGGAAGCTTGGCTGTGGGCTGCTCGCTTTATTCCTATGACTCTTCCAAACCCCGCTCCGTGTAGTTACGAGACGCTACTAGCTGCAAAGTTGGGCGTTGTTAGGACTTTTTTTTTTTTAATTTATGATAGTCACACAGAGAGAGAGACAGAGGCAGAGACACAGGCAGAGGGAGAAGCAGGCTCCATGCCCCGGGAGCCTGACGTGGGATTCGATCCCGGGTCTCCAGGATCGCACCCTGGGCCAAAGGCAGGCGCCAAACCGCTGCGCCACCCAGGGATCCCCAGGACTTTTTTTTTTTTAATTAGGACTTTTTTGTGGTAATTTTTTACGTCACTTTGAACTAACGTTTATTCACCTCTTCTTTCTTTCCTTCCTTCTTTCCTTCCTTCCTTCCTTCCTTCCTTCCTTCCTTCCTTCCTTCCTTCTTCTTCTTCTTCTTCTTTCTTTCTTTCTTTCTTTCTTTCTTTCTTTCTTTCTTTCTTTCTTTCTTTCTTTCTTTCTTTCCTTCTTTCTTTTCTTTTTCCTTAAAGGTTTTCTTCCTTGACGTGAATACACCCAGAGAGAGCTTCTGTTCAAATGTTCTCGTGTGTTTTACTGTTTGCGCGTCTTTTCCTACTAGCATGTCCCTGGGAAGACTTTCTCTGTGATTATTCTCAGACCTTGGCAAGTACTGAGGAGCTCGGTTCTTTTCAGCCCGATCCTAAGAGTTCAGGTTGATTGAGTCATATTTTCGAGCCATCTCTATGGGCAACACTTGACGGACGTTCTCAATTCCCAGCTGTGTATCTATTTCCCATGTTCTACCAACCGCCTGTTTCCTTGGCTTCTGTTAATTCTGGGTTTTGTTTCTTAGGAATCCACCCCGTTTTTGCAGAGAAAGCTGCATTTTTCAGTGTGCACGATTTCTGTGATTAGCCACAGATTTTACCTGCATCATGACGGGAGCAGACCCCAGCAAAGCTACCTGATTCCCCTATTGTTGAAGAAATGGCTGGTGTTGGCGATGACTTGCATGGGTGCCGTGGGAATCATGTCCAAGCTACGGCGCCCTCCTATAGTCCCGGTCCTGGTGATTTTATCGCTGGTGGTGGCGGCCAGCGAGTACATGAAGTCGGCATCTGTGGGCAACGACAGTCCGGCTCTTGGTCTGCTGCTCATTCCCCGTCGCATCTCTTCCCCCATCTCCCCTGGGGTGGCCCTGGGGAACCCCCAGCCACTCGGTCAGCGAGAGCATTTCCTCTGGGCTCAGGGGTCGGACACACCTCGCTCCATGCAGAATGCCAGGCAGCCCGTGACGCCCTTCCTGCCCCCGACACACACTGTCCCGGTCTCCAGCTCCTCCTGGCGCTGTGGGGACATCCTGTCCAGGTCCTGCTGGCTGCTTCCCAGGCGGCCCGGGTGTCTCGCTGTAGATGTTTTAAGAGATGCTCGTGTGTGTTTGGGCGCCCCGTGCCGTGCTCCTTGGATGCGTCAGGTTGTGTGTTCATGGTCCGCACCAGGCTTTTGGAGTCGGAGCAGGAAGGTCTTCACGAACCTCGGAAAACTAGCAGTCATCGTTATTTCGACTAGGACCCCGCCCCGTCTTTCCAAAAGACTCCTTACGTGTGTGCACGTGCATGTGTGCAAAACAGGTGTGTGCGTAGAGACACGTGTGCGTAGAAACACGCAGATGGTGTATTTATATGTATTGCCCTGGGGTTTTGGAAACGTTTTATCCTTTGCTGTGTGACTTTTAGTTATTTTTTATTATTCTTTTAAGATTTTATTTATTAATTCATGAGAGACACAGAGAGAGAGAGGCAGAGACACAGGCAGAGGGAGAAGCAGGCTCCATGCAGGGAGCCCGACGTGGGACTCCACCCCGGGTCTCCAGGATCACACCCTGGGCCGAAGGCGGCGCTAAACCACTGGGCCACCCGGGCTGCCCTGCTGTGTGACTTTTAAACATGTAGCATTTGGCATTTTGCCTTTACTTCCCTGAGCTCAGCATGAGCCTCCGGCTTCTCGATTGCTTTTCGTTTTGTTTTGTATTTACTAGTCCTTTGGGTTTTCAGCAAATCGACGTACATATGCGTGAAGTGTTTTATGTGTGCACGTACAAGTATGAAAAATGGGCGTGTGCATATGTACACCTTTGGGTGTATATGTACACACAGATGGTATATTTACATGTACTGGGCATGTGTATATACATGTATATGCACATCATGTATGACGGCATTTAATTCCTTTGTTTGTGGTTGGAATTATTTCAGCAGAATGGATGTATGTGTATGTGTGTGCGTATGTGTGTATATAACATGGAAGTGATGGGCAGCCCGGGTGGCTCAGCGGTTTAGCGCCACCTTTGGCCTGGGGCGGGATCCTGGGGTCCTGCGATCGAGTTCCACGTTGGGCTCCCGGCATGGAGCCTGCTTCTCCTTCTGCCTGTGTCTCTGCCTCTCTCTCTCTCTGTCTCTCATGAATAAATAAATAAACTAAAAAAAAAATTTTTAAAAAAATAAATGAAAAAGTACATATTCATTCATGTGTGTGTGCAAATGCATGTGTGCCTGTATACAGCCCCACACATATGCAGGTGTACATCTACATACAAATATACATATTTATACCTGTATATACATACATATTTACAAATATATTTTATTTCTTCTGAAATCTATTTGGTCTTTGTTTATTTATTTTTTTTTTCAGAAGACCCTGCCTCCATCTTCATTATCACTTTAGCATCTCTTTACATCTCAAATCCTTAAAAATCAGGGCATTGCATTCTCATTCACATTTCTTTGTTGTCTGCCGAGTTTTTGGTGGGGGGTTTCAAATCTGCATTTTGCTGAGGCTGTGGATTCTTTTTTTCCCCCTTTTAATTCAATTTGTTAACATATAGTGTCACACCCAGGGCTCATCTCAACATGTGTCTTCCTCAGTGCCTGTCACCCAGGCCGTGAATTCTAACTCATTGTAAAATATTTTGTCATTGAGTCAGCAGAGCTGAAGAGAAAGTATCAATACGGACACGAGGGTGAAATACTTTTTACTTTATTTTTTTTTAAGATTTTATTTATTTATTTGAGAGAGAGAGAGCACAAGGAGTGGAGAGGAGCAGAGAGGGAGAGAGGGAAGCAGATGCCTGGCTCAGCAGAGCAGGGAGCCTGATGCAGGACTCGATCCCAGCACCGTGAGATCCTGACAAGAGCTGAAGGCAGATGCTTCACCCCTGAGCTACCCAAGTGCCCCAATGGTCAAGCATTTCAAAAGAGCAAATGTAACTTTGCCTTTAGAAAGTGCTGGGCCACAGGGATACGTGGCAGAGGCCAAGGTCTCTGGCGCGGGGAGCTCCTGGATGCCCACGTAGGCTGAGACCCAGAAGGAAGCCCTGCACGTGCGTTTGGGGGACATGTAGGTGCCCAGCTGCCCAGCTGCCCTGCAGGGACACACGTGGCCGCTGAGAACGGCCTCGGCACTTGGCTGCCCTGCCTGCATCTCGCCCTTCTGTCCCCCGCTGTGCCAGCCCTGCTGGGACCAATACCCCCGGCTCCAAGAAGGGTGGACCTAAGGGCATGGCCCGGCCATGGCCGAGGAAGCAAGCGCTAAGCGAGTTCCGCGGGAGGCACCCCACGTGTGAGCGATCTCGTGGCCGATCCATGCACACCTCTGAGGCCTCTGATGAGATCTGCAGTGCAGTGCAACTGTCCCCCCAGGAACGGCCATGCGGGGTGGCCCGTTCTCAGGACGCCCCTACAGCAGGACTCCGCCGCAGCCACGTGGCTCAAGCTGTGAAATCTGTCGCTCAGACAAGAGGCACAGCTCAGGGACGCCCGGGGAAGCTGGAAGTGCAGTCCGTGCGGAGACACTCAGAGACAGAGTCCACCCTCGTGCACTCACTCCAAAGGCACAGGCTCCAGGACGGAGGTGACCTTGCCGTGGGTCACACACAGGTATCCCGGGGCCCATGCCTTTGCCCGGTGCTGGCAGCGTGCCCGGGGCCCCAGACCGGCCCTGTGTGTCTGCAGCTGCTCTCTGAGCACATCTGCATTCTGGGGGCCCCGTGGCGCCCCGTGTCCTCCCATGCAGCAAGGCTGCAGCCCTCATTCTGAAGATGCCCGACAGCCCACAGATGCTCGCTTACCGCCAAGTGTACGCCGTGCGATGTCACGGTCTACGGAGAAACCCTGGCCGGTGCCTGTATCTGCTCCAGAAAAGTCGTGCTTTGCTTTTTGCTCCCCACCCCCCGCCCCTGACAAAAATAGCAACGGAAAGTACTGTTGCTCTCAACAATTTGGGAGACTCTCCAGCAAAAGTGACAGCAAGTGAAAGAAGCCAATCCCTAAAGCTGCACGAATAGTGCATGAATCCGGTTCTCGGTCGTCCCAGGAATGAGAAAATGATGGAGCTGGAGAACAGATTGGGGGTCACCAGGTCTCACCCTAGGGCGGCAGGGGGAGGCACATGGGTGTAGCTGTGCAAGAGCAGCAGAGTGGATCCTTGGGACAGAATGTTCTGTGCCTGGATGGTAACAAGGGGAATACCCTGCTGGGACGTGGTTTTGTAAGATGTTGTCTTTGGAAGAAAGCAGGTGAAGGGTACAGGGGCTCTGATGGAACGTTCTGTGTCTGGATGGCAACAAAGTGAATATCTTGGCTGGGACGTGGTTTTGCAAGATATCGCCATGGGCGGGGGGTGCAGGGGGAGGAGATGAAAAATACAAGGGATCTCAACGTATCATTGCTTTTCCAACTGCACGGGATCTGGGACTATCTCAAATTTAGAAGCATAATCAAACCTTCTCCAAGCTGCAGAAAAATTTGACAGAAAGAACACCTATCAGTCCACTCTACTTCCTTCTCAACAGGCAACATGACATGGGGAAATGTTTTCTCTGCCAACCCTGGCTTTCCAGCGGAGGATCTGGAAGGGATTCAGACACAGAAAATCATTCAGGAGGCAAAGCGGAGGAATGACGCTCGTCTCGTAGCAGGTGTCCACGCGTCTCCGGGAGCCTTGGATGTGCTTGCATCTGTGGACTTGTGAGTCCCGGATGTGACAGCGTTCGCGGGATGCGAGGTGCTATCTGAAGGTATTGCCATGTGCATTAGCTCGCAGGCCACCCGTGAGCGGAGCCACGCCCGTTCTCCCCGGCCTGCATTGGAATAGAGGACACGGTTACGCAGGCGGCAAATCACAAGTCGCTGTGACGTGAGCGAGGCTGAAGTTATATCCTGGGGATCGGACAAGCTCCTCTTAGGGATCATCTCACCTTGGCACCGGCGGTTAAGTGGGGTGGATGCTGGACGTGCCGAGCCACACGGTTCTGCTCGCAAAGCCTGACTCGGGGGCTGTGGCTTCGAGGAGAGCTGCGTGCACTGTGTTTTCTTTTTTTTCTTTTTTTAATTTTTTAATTTTTATTTATTTATGATAGTCACAGAGAGAGAGAGAGAGGGAGGCAGAGACACAGGCAGAGGGAGAAGCAGGCTCCATGCACCGGGAGCCCGACGTGGGATTCGATCCCGGGTCTCCAGGATCGCGCCCTGGGCCAAAGGCAGGCGCCAAACCGCTGCGCCACCCAGGGATCCCGTGCACTGTGTTTTCGCAAGGCCACGGGGCACCGAAGGCAGCATGAGCTGAGGGCCACTCACTCTGAGGCACCTGGACAGTGTCATCCGGTCGCCGCTGGAAATTACAGACGACGGGTTCGTCAAAAGCAGCAAGTTCCCTTAACGGTCTCAGCGGTGGGAGCAGAAGATCGCATCCTGCTCCTCCCCTCTCAGTATCGCCTCTAATCTACCCGAGTTTTTGGTCCCACATGTAGCCTGGATTGCTCACCATCAGCTGCTCCCCAGCATGTTTCAGGATAAACACTTGGGGCCGAGCAGGGATGTGCGTACTTTCCAGAAACCCTGTTTCTTTCCCACCCGAGCTCTGTGCCCACGTTCTCCTTGCTGTGAGCCTGATCCATATCATGGGATCGGCCCCATCGCCCCCCATCTCCCCGGGTCATAAATTCTCAAGTCCGAGATGGCAAAAAATAGAAGTCAAAACCTACCATGAAAGCATGATTCACTTTCTGAGAAACTAAATCGTATTAACATTTTGCTGGCCTTCCTCTGATGTTAGGCGTGATGGGCTGGTGCCTTCAGTCTAAGTAATTAATCAAGAACTGGTTTGTTTTGTTTGTTTGTTTGTTTTGTTTGTTGCAATGAATGGGTCACTAAATTCTACCCCTGAAACTAAAAAAAATAAAATTAAAATACTGATTTCTTTTTGTCCTACCAATTTTATGACCCTAAAATTAAAAACAAAAAATCAAGAAGAAACTTCTGGTTTTTATATCCTAGTCTGCATCAGATAATCTCCAAACCTCCTTCCAACTGCCTCGACGTTTGAGAATAATTCTGTCACTTAAAACGTGACAAGAACGGAAAACAGATACACATTCTTGCTGTTATCTTGCTCCCCCTTTCAAATATTTGGGAACTTTTAGCATTCAAGTCATCGTAGTTTCAGAAGGTGTTGCAAAAATAGCATAGGGCGGTCCGTCTGTTGTATGTAGTTTATGTTTTAATATTTACCAGGGCGGTAGTTGCCCAATATGTGCATTATTCAAATGAGCACATTATTCAAATTGAATTTCATTTCATTGATTCGCTTATGCATCTACTGCCCCAACACCTATAACCTTTAACCTTACATTATGTATCAGCTGGTGTGTCTTAATCAATGGCCGAGATTTGCCATTATGTCATATATTATATTAATTGCATCATATCATAACATATTAATTATATATTATATTGCATCATTATATTATTACATCATATTACATGATTATATTGTATCATATTATATTATATCATATGATGAGCAGTTTCTTACCTGTGGGGTCCAACGCTAGGCTCTAGATTCCAGCCCCAGTGGCCAGAAATGGTCCAACCAATGTTTACCCCCTTAGTTAAGGGAACAGTGTTTGTGAGTCTCTGCTTTTAACTGGTGCTGTTTATACAGTTGTTCAAAGGTCTGTTGATCTAAGCAAATCTGTCCAAACAAATGCCTCTAGCAGTGGTAATAAGCAGCTTCTCGGGTAGCATATTAGACACACATTCAAAAAAAAAGATATTAAACTTTTGGAAGAATTGACCTCTTGATGTCAAGGCAAACTCATCAGCATTACTCAGAAAATGCACCAACCTAAGAAGGAAAAACTGAGGGGGAAAAGCATGTGAGTCTGAAGGAAGACAGACCAACCAGAGACGTGGCTCCTTTTTCAGAATCATGATGTCCAACGCTCAGCTCATCTGTACCTGGAGTCTGTGACTTTACACTTTACCTGTACATGTACTTCTTTTTATCAGAACAAACATTTTTTAATTCTTTTTTTTTAAGATTTTATTTTTAAGTAAGCTCCAAACCCAACATGGGTCTTGAACTCACAACCCTGAGATCAAGAGTCCCATGCTCCACCCGCTGATCCAGCCAGGTGCCCCCTCAGAAGAAATTTTAATATGCGATTCTTTTAATTATTGTGAAACGAATACGCTCACATCATAGCAAACCGGGGAAAACCAAAGCACATATTAAAGTACAGATTTGGCAAATTGGTCAAGACGGAAAGCAGATTGGTGGTGGCCAGGGGAGGGCGGTGGGTTATGGAGTATTAATGACAACAGGGTTCCTTCCTGGTACATGATGAAAATTCTCTAACATCAATTGTGTTGATAATTTCACAACATTATAAATATACTAAAACCTATGAATGATATATTTTCAATGGGTGAATTCTATGGTGTGTACAACTGTGATAAAAAAATTTTTTAATTCAAATTCAAGGGAGTTAACATATACTGTATTATTAGTTTCAATGTAGAGCTTAGTGATTCATCAGTTGCGTATAACACCCAGCGCTCATGACATGACATAATAAAACAATATTTTTTAAGAAAATTTACTCAGAGGGTCACAGCCAAGTGATAAACACAGTTAATATTTTGCTCCATATTGTTCCATTTTGGGGAGACATATTTGAGAAGATGTGTTTCTCATAATATAGAATTTAATATGCTACTTTTGTTAGTTGATACTATGTTATTTTCTACTCTAAAATATATCCAAGTTGTGCATGGAATTAATCAGGTTTTTCCATTTCTTTCGTTTGTTCTGTTTTGACCATCTACCCACAGCGGTATATATAAGGCATAAAAACATTGCACCCAGTTGTGGACTGAATGTGTGTCCCCCTCCCCCAAAAAATGTGTATATGGAAGCCCTAACCGCCAACAGGATGGTGTTTGGAGGCGGGAGACTTTGGGGGTGATTGAGTTGGGATGAGGTCATGAAGTTGGGGCTGCCATGATGGGATTAGTGCCCTAATAAGAAAAGGAAGAGGGGCCAGAGCTCTCTTTCCCTCCACCATGGGAAGACATGGCAAGAAGGTGCCACCTGCAAGCCAGGGAGAGTCCTCAACAAGGACAAAGTCCAGAATTCGGAAAAGTGGGATTGGATGTGGGCAGTCAGGTAGAAATCCAAATGCCATGTCTATGAAGGGAAGGAGAAACTCTTCTTCTACCAGCTTCAAGGGCTCCCAGCTGGGCTAAGACTGAAATTCAAGTAAGACAGATTCACAGGACAAAACAAAACAAAACCCAAAGTTTTATTCCGTGAGCATGGAGGTCCAACGATGAGATTAAGACGGAAAGAACTAAGCAAGGTGGGCAGTGTTCATGCTTTTCGAAGAGATAATAAATCTCGTGAGTTATGGACAAGACAGAGAATGTCACTTTGGGAGCCCCAGTTAGTCAGGAATTCTAAACAGAATGTGGGCGGGGGTGGGGGTAGTAAATTCCTAGGGAGTAAAGAACTCTGTTTATCCAGCCCTCTGGGCTCCGCATGTCCCATCTGTGGTGATAAGGATGTCTCCCTCTCTCCGAGGACAAGAGGGCACCTTGCACACGGCAGATTCATTTCTCACCTGCAAGGGGACAGAGGAGGAGCTGAGTGTCCCGTCTTTTAAGTGGCTTCTATTTAAAATATCAACATGTCAATGCGGCACATTTGGGGGCAGCCTGCCCTCAGCCCCTGCCACTATTGGGATTGAAGAGGCAATTAATGTCTCTGGGCATCATGTCCAGATGCATGAGCCTGGCTAAGACGGTGAGGGAGCCACGCAGGAGAAGCAAATCCATAACTTGAGGGGGAAATACCAAATTCAAGGTATCACAAGTGCATCGAATCATCGCACAGAACGCTTTAAACACGATCTAATATGTTTTATGTTAACTGTATCTCGACAAAGCAGGGGGGCAAATAATCAATAAAGCTGGACGGAGTAAGTGTGGTGCACACATACAACGGAAATACCATTCATCTCTTCAAAAAGGGAAATTGTGCTTTGGCAATGACATGGATGAACTTTTGAGACGTTTGCTCGGCGACGTGGGCCAACTGCGGAGTGACAAGAACCACAGGATTCTGGTTCACTGAGGGGAGTGTACCATGGTTATCTCCCAGGAGTAGACTAGGTTGGCTGTTTCTTCGGGGCTAGAGAGGGTAAAATGGGGAGATGGGGTTCGGCAGGCGTAAAGTATCAGTGGATCAAGATGATCATGCTGCAGACATCGGTTGTAGGCAACTTTCATGCAGCGTGCCCATAAAATTTTGTTCAACAGTGAATCTCATGGTTGGCGTCCTTACCTCAGTGAAGACAAATTAGCGAGCTTTCAGCTGGTGCCCAGGGACGCACATGGTCACCTGGGGATCCCGTTAAATGCAGATTCTGATTCAGCAGGTCCTGGCTGGGGCCTGAGATCTCCTGAGATCAACAAGCAGTTGGAGATGCAAGACAGTTTCCATGACATTTAGTAGATTGCTAAAAAGTAGTCTTCAGAAATTAAAATGTGAGTTGGACATAAGGGAAGAGGGCTATCTCTAGGTGTAAAACACACAGTGACATTAGGGGATCCAGCTCAGGCTGGGAAAACTGGGGATTTGGGTGTTAAGAAGGGATGTATGAACCCCTTCCAGGAGAGGCCCTGGGATCCCAGGTCTGGGAGCGTGACCTTGTACCTGAAAGGAAGCAGCTGGTCCCCCAATGGTGGCAGGTGTTTGAACCATCATGGCAGGTCAGTGGGCATCCTCTGGCCTGAGCTTGGTGATCTTGTGTCCACAGGGAAGATGCCATGGAACTTCTTGCTCCTGATGCATAGGGATGGAAAGGAAGGCAGAAGAGGAGGGAGAAAGTGAGTGAGCATGGATGTTCCTTCTGTGGGGAGTTGATAAGTGGATAATCCATAAAGACTAGAGGTCATGGGATCAGGGGAAGAGGGCTGTGTCTAAAGAAGAGGTTGGAGCTTCCATGCTGGGGTCATATCATGATGGTCAGTGAGTCAAAGTAGGGGGCTGGGATGCTCATGCCCAGTGAGGGGAGCATGGACTAGGGGGCGGGTAAGAAGCCCGTGATCCATCTCAGGCAATAAGATACAATGATCTGATCTTGCCTATGAGAGTCTTGGTGACAAGAGTCAGGTGGGGTGGCCAGGGGAGCAGGGCATGGATAGGAAATGCATAAATGGAGCCTCTGAGAGATGGCTTGGGCACCAATTGAGAGTTGCCGCTCCTTCAAATGAGTGGCACCACTTCCTAAAAGAAAAGGTTGAGGCGAGGCTAGGTTGAGGGGGCCGGCTAAGCAATATGTGCACGGCCGGACGCCCATGGAGAACCGACCCATTCTGACTGCCCTGCCTCGCCGCTGTGCTGTGTTGGCAAAGTGATGGAAGCTTGGTCAGGCTCCGTTTATGGAAGCAGGGAGTCTCCTGCCTCTATCCCACGAGAGCAGCGAGATGAGGGGATTCCGACAGTGGGAAGAGCCGGGTGTTGTGTGTGGGTACATGCCGGACATCAGTGTCTCCCTCCCGCTATGACCCGGGGAAGCCTGCCCACACCTGGCTGGGTCCAGTGGGCCGGCGACCACCAAGGTTTGCCGTGGGAAGCATCCATCATTTATCTTCATGCAAAGCCCACCTTGCAGTCGCGCTACAGGGGATTCCGTGGGCATCCCGTACCTCCAACCCACCCATGGATAGAACTTCCATGAGTCCCTTGCATTGTGCACATCGGCTGCTCATGCACCACAAGGTCAGGGCACGTGGCTGCCACTGTGCCTGGCAGATGCCTTTCTCCCCTGCCTTTGTGATAAAACACTTTATGTGACATTCAAGCCTTGTGATTGTGGTACCATGCCTCCCTGCAGCTCCTGGAGATGCCCGGAATCCCCAACAGCATTGGCGGCAGCTCTGGAGATTTCCTTTTCCTTTAGCCAAAAGAGCTGGGTGCTGGGTGGGGAACATCTGGAATCCCCTAGTCTACCAGGACAGCTCGTTCCAAAGTGACTACACCCCAATAAAAGGGAAACCGAGACATCACACCTCCTTCCTTATGGGCGTGGAAAGCTGTTACAGTCTTGGCTCGGGTCCCAGAGGCCGGCTTTCCATGTCCAGCTAGAGAGCCGCGGCACAGCATCCTCTTTGCTTTCCAGTCTTCCCTTCTGCAGATTCCAAAAGTCGCTTCCTATCAAGTACATGACAATAGTCAACGTCCCATTAAAGAGAGATGGAAAAACAAGGCCAATTAATGGGTTTTGCAGCCTTCATCTGTGTTTTCTGTCCTGGGCATAGCAACATCTGTGTTCCTGACACCCTACGGTCTCCCAGAAGAGGGACACTCGAATACATCCTAGTGAGGGTTAAAAAGTAAGTAAGTACATGGTCCCACCATTGAGGATCTTCATCAAATATATATATATATTTTTTTTTACCAGCAATTCTATGTCATAAACTTATTGACTTACTGTCCCATCCTCTTATTTTCATAAAACAGAAAAGTATGGTTAGACATGGCACTTGAATTCCCAGGTTGGAAGATGAGATAGACACTTCTAAATAGATGAGAATGGAACAGATGAGATTGTCTGCTGACAAATCCATGAGACGCTTTGGAATGACTTTGTCTGGGGCCATTTTGTCGTCCTTCTGCTGCCCTGTCCTCCCCGTCCAACTTCTTGCTGAATACCCCAATCTTCATGGTTGGGTTTATGTCCACAGAACTCTTGCATGAGGGAAGAGCAGAGCTCTATCACCAAAAAATGCAAGGAGTCCGAATATATCATCTTGCGGCGATGACGATAACAACAAGAACACACCCTTTGTGTTGTGCGGGCAGAAGCGCATCCCAAGGACCCATAGAAATTGCTTTTAGGGTCACGAGAGTAGAGGAGCTCCGTGAAGGAGGCAGAGCCACCGCTCAGGGACACCTTCTCCATTCTTCCCTCTAGAAGTGGCCACAATCGGGAATGAGGACAGGAAGTTCATGTAAGGGTCATGCCCCCTTCCTCCTGCCGCATGATACGTGGTCCAGAAGTTGAATATGGAAACCAGTTGGAGATACATGGCTGAGCCCGGGTGCCCTGCCATGGGGTCAACAAGGACCCTCCCAGTCGAGTGACAATGGAACCCACAGAGGGCCATGCAGGGATCCGGGGGACACCGGCAACAGGAAACATTGACTCCAGGGTGCAGGTTTAATTCTGTACGGGCAATGATTTACTCTCTGGTTTTCTCTTTGTCCAAAATACTTTGGCGCGTTAGGGAGAGAGAGAAAAATGTCAGGTCTTCCCTCCGCCGGAGAGAAACAACATAGGATCTAGTGCAGCTCGCCCGAGAAATGAATCAGCAGCTCCGTGACTTAAAAAAAAAATGCAAATACACTTCGGTGTTTGGTTATTGCAGTGATGCCTGGTGGATACAGAGAAACACTGGCTCCTGATACAATGGGAGCTGGAAGCGAGCCACACATGATTTCTTGTGTAAGATCTTGCAGAAGCTGAGCTGAAATGCTTCCTAGCACCCCATGAATAGCGGCAACAGCGATCCCAACGCCAACGCGTGAACCAGCCTCATAAATACGATCTGAGGGGGAGATGGTAACAACGTGGAGACGTGTGCGTCCAGAAGGCAACGTGAGATCGAACATGTTGTCTCTATGTGCAGGAGAAGATTTACTAACACACCAATCCGAACACTTAGCTTATTTATGATACATCATTTGCTGTGTAAATCGTTGTCGGCCGCAGCAGCACGCAGGGAAAGAGATTCATTTCATGGAGAAATGGCACATTAGGAATTCACTGTTTGCTTCTTTGCACATGGCCTGAACGTAAGTGCCCTGATTCCCATCCACCAAAACGTCTGTGCTACGAACGTAAGAGCTCGCGGTCAGAGGGGGCGGGGGTGTCCAAGCCATAACCGGAAATTTTCCAAAGACATCGTTCATCTGCTCCTTTTCAGGAGGCAGGGGGGACATTTCTAAATGATATGAAGGGGGCCAAAGATATTTTTTTTTAAAAAATCATTCATCTAAATGGAATAGTCGTTGCTCGTTCATACGTAAGGAGTCCCCGAAGCAAGAACGTCATATGCCCCCATTGACTGGGAAGGTTTCTCCAGAATTCTGTGTCATCGAAATAAGGAAATGGATTGGGGAATGTGAATCTACATTCTGCAATGCAGATGACACATTATTGTTCCAGAAAGTGGGAAATTTATTCTGATTACTCTGGGAAGACACGGACCCCAATGAACAGCAGGCAGGTAGATTTGAGGGTACCTTTCAACCTAATATAACGTTTAGGACCACCGTTTGTTGTTTGTTTGTTTGTTTTTTTAATAGAAAAGGGTCATGCGCCTCATTTGAAAGTAGAGGTTGTTGATAGAAACATGAAGTCTTGGAGGGCTAGGAGGGCAGAGAGTTTTAGGGAACGGTTATCAGCATGACCGATTAGGGGGCTGGGATTGTAGGACCATATGCTTGCCCTGACTCTGTCTCTTTCTCTCTGTCTCCCTCTGGCATGTGGGAGCATGGCTACTAATTTTGGGCAATGCAATTTATTTAACGTCAATCTCTACCTGGCGTGCCTGGCTGGCTCAGTCGGTGGAGCACGCGACTCATGATCCCACGGCTGTAGGATTGAGACCTACATTGAGTGTAGAGATTGCTTCAAAATGAAATCTTTAAAAAAATTGTTTTAAATGATAAATCTCTCCCAAATGAATGGATGGTTACCAGGTGGATGAGGGAAAGAGGTGGTGGTGATGAAGAGTGCACTTATGATGATGAGCACAGAGTCGTGCAGAGAACCGTTCAATCACAGTACGCACATCCGAAATGAATACAGCGCTGTACATTAACTCTACTGGGATTTAAATTTTTTTTTAATTTGAAAAAGGAAAAAAAAAAAGAAACATAAAATAAAATAAATCTGTACCCACCGGTGGCATCCCAAGACTGGACAAAGTGAGCAATATACTCTACATAGAAGAAAGAAGGGGATGCGTATCTGCAGGAAAATGGAAATGTAATAGGAAAAGTCACCCAAAACGTGTGTTATTCAATTCCCACCTGGCACTGGGGATAGTTAACCTTATTGATGATGCAACAGTCCAGCCTGAGAACGTGTTTTGTCCATGCAAGTTGTAAAATAAATCGCTACAGTTCCTATGGTGTCATGATAATACGGTGTGTAACAGAGCTTCAGGTCACTGTGCTTGTACCGATTGTGTTTTAATGGGTATGGTCTCTTGCAGGGCAGTGAGTTCAGGAAACTCAGGGCGAACCCCAACACGGAGAACGTCCATGCACGTGTGTTCACTGTCAGCTGTTCACAGTCGTGCAAGTGCACTGCGAGCACCGTTGTGTGTGCACACGTCTCAAACCCCCACGTCCTCCCGGGGGTACAGAGTGGAAATCACTCATGGTAAGTCGTTTTTAAAGAAAGATGTAACACAGCTTTGTCCCTGTTGATCTTTTTATTATTAATTATTATTATTATTATTATTATTATTATTATTAGTTCCTTTGACACCATCAGAAGCGTTAATAAATGAAAGTCTTCGCCGGGCACGATCGTTAGGCTTTATCATCTTATGGTCGCTAAGGACAAAGTTGCTGTCTCGCAGAAGGGGATTTGCAAAACAACGCATGCAGGCTGTGCCACATGTTGTACCATTCTGTGTTTGCTCTGGGGACGATGGAGGCCATGGATGCTGGTGTCCATCCCTACGTGGCATTGGGTCCTCTGCTGAGTGACTGCAGGAAGGCTCCATAAGTCACCCATTGCTGCGTAACAAGTTGCCCCAAAGTTTAGACGCTTCAAAGAAGAAACATCCACCATGGCACACAGTTTTTGAGGGTCATGAGCTTCTTGCAAGGGGTTCCAGCTCATGAGGTTGCAGCCAAGATGCCGGTGGAGGCTGCCATCACTGGAAAGCAAGAGTGGCCAGTAGCATCCCCGTGGGAAGAAAGACTTCCTCGGTCCCTTGTGACTTGGACCTTGCCCAAAGGTTGCCTTTGACAGGGCTGTTGGCTTCCCCCAGAGTGAAGGCTTTAGCGGGGATGATGAGCAAAATGGAGGTTATATTGTCTTTCGTAATGTAGGCGTCCAAGTGCCGTCCATCCCTTCTGCCATATTGGTCACAAGGAGCAAGTCTGGGGACGTCTGGGACACACACACCAGTCTGCAGCATGAATATCAGCAGGGCAAGGTCATGAAGAACCACTCTGGGGGCTGACAACCCCACAAAGAATGACCCGAGAGAACCACTCATTGAGAAATACCCCATGGGACTTTGTGGGAGCAAGAGGCAAATATGTCTTGTCCGCATTCCCTGAGTTTGGGGATTATTTTTAGAACACGTAGCATGCGTTTCTCTACACCACATTCTTTTCTGAGACTTTCAAGTGGGAGTTTTCAAGATGAAACATGACACTCTGGAAAGAGAAGCTTTGCTTCTGATTGTGCCTTCCCTGGGTTCGTGCTGGCACTTTTCTAGATCTGTTCCCTGCAACGGGTCCACCTATGTGGCCACAAGGACGTGTCTGCTGCGCAGACTGGGAGTTAGTCTGCTGCGCAAGTCAAAAGAATTTTCATTTTTCGCAACAGCTAAACCAAAGCCAGATTATGTGAACGGTTTCACTGTTTTTTAGTACATGATTGCAGATACTGTAATGTCAATGCCTTGCTGCTTCCTCCTACACACACAAAAGTGAAAATCAGGGCTGATTGTGTGTTTCTGAGTTTACGCATCACATGACAGGAGGAGGCATCCGATCCAGCAGACGCAGCCCTAACTGAGAAAGTATGGGAATGATTCAAACCACCTAGTGCTTACACCTCTTGCACGCATCTGAGACATTTGGGGAGCTTTTGCTAGTGTGTCTCCAGGAACAAAAAGTGAATTTTCAGATGAAAACTGTTAAATGTTTCCTCAGGCATCATTTACGTGCATCATATCGATTATGAAACATCCTGACCGTCCACACTGTAGTTACAGGAAGGGCCCTTGGGGGTGTGTGTGAGTGCATGAATGTGAGCATGTGTGTGCATCAGAGTGTGTGTGCAAGCACATGCATGTGCGAAGGGTGTGTGTATAGGAGAGTGATTTGTGTCATGTGTGCACAAGTGTGTGCATGCATTTGGGGTATGTGGCCTATCATGTGCATGTGTGTGAGTGCATGAATATGGACATGTGTGTGTAAGCACATGCATGTGCAAAGGGTACGTGTGTGTTTTAGTTATTTGTGTCATGTGTGCACAAGTGTGTGCATGCATGTGGGGTATGTGGCCTATCATGTGCATGTGTGTGAGTGCATGAATATAGACATGTGTGTGTGAGCACATGCATGTGCAAAGGGTACGTATGTGTTTTAGTTATTTGTGTCATGTGTGCACAAGTGTGTGCATGCATGTGGGGTATGTGACCTATCATGTGCATGTGTGTGAATGCATGGATATGGGCACACGTGTGTGCCAGCATATGTGTGTGGTGTGTGTGTGTGCAAGCACATGCACATATGCAGGGGGTATGCGTCTGCGTATGTGGATGAGTGTGTGGTCTGTGCTGTGTGTATATGAGTGACCCATGTCACGTGTGCAGAATGTGTGGTGTATGTGCATGTGTAATGTGTGTGTGTAGCCTGTCATGTGCATGTGTGCATGCATGTGGTATGTGGTTGTGCACATGTACGATCTGTGTCATGTGTGCATGGTGTGTGGTACGTGTACACATACAGCATGTGTGCTGGAGAAGCCCAGAGAGATGTGACCACTGAGGAGAGTGTGCACATCGATGCACAACCCGACACGGGTGTGCTTGTTCTAAAGCAGCCAGGACCACAGAGAGGAAGGAGCCTGAGCAAACGCCTGTAGCCCAGGACCATCCGAGGGGTCGGGGCTCCTCCGTAAGCAGACGTGGAGGGAAGGTTCCAGAATTATCCTTCTCTTTTAAAATGAATGGAAACAAAACAAACACACCTGTGAAGAAGCAGGCACGTTTTGAGTTTACCCAAATAGCCAGGCTTTTTGCTGAGAAAATGCTCTCAGCGTCACCAAAAGCCTCAGAGAAGGGACTCATGGTCGGGGGGACGGCAGCTGGGAGACGCCGCTGCTCGCCGCTGCTTTGACCCAAGTGTGTTGCAAGGCCGAGGCCCACGGCATCCAGACTTGACAGCAAACAGCCTTTTCCCACCAACTGCACGGTTTGCAGCCAAACCAGAAAGGAGCCTGAGTGTAAACAATCAATAACTCACTTGCAAGGCCTTTGAGTTGGCTTCAGCGTGGCCAGCAGCACGTCTTCAGCAGCTCCGTCGGCTAAGGAAGGGGTCACGGGGACGGGGGCTCCAGCCATCACGGGCCTGCTGGGGAGCTTTTCCTCTCTGTATGAAAGCAGAAGTTGGTCTGGGTACGGCTGGAGCATTTCCCACTTCCTGGGACCCATCTGTGCCTCTGGGCTCTGGGGGAAGATATTGAACAATTGCCTTGAACCCAAGCAGTGCATATGATTCAGATCAAGTCATAAAAAATGACCCAAGATTAGGAAAAGGAGGACGAGCCGTAGAGAGGAATTTACCGTTGGTTGTGTGCACCCACCAAGAGGCAATTAACTCTCACAAAGATCCACGTGATCAGAGTTTTGCTTTTCTTTCGTTGGCTGTTCATTGCCTGGAACCTTCGAAACCATGCAAACGAACCTGATCGAGGCTTTCTGTGTGCTGACTATTGTGCTGTTGGGCACAGCGACCACGTCCATCGTCAAAGGAGATTCGGTTTCTGTAGGCATTTGTGTAAGTCTACAAGAAAACATAACTTCAACGGATGGAAGGTTTTTTTGTTTTTGTTTTTGTTTTTGTTTTTTCTTTACCAGAAGTGGTAAAGTGGGACTAGACCAGGGGTTGGCAAACTTTCTGTAGTGGGCAACAGAGCAAAGGTTTTCAGCTTTGTGAGTCAAGGGTGTCTGTTGCAACAACCTAACTCTCGTGGAATGCAAACACGGTCATAGGTAATACGCAAATAAGTGGGTAAGGCTGTGTGTGTCAATAAAACTTTATTTGCACAAGCAATGGCGAGGCCAGATGTGACCCACGAGCCTTAATTCCCTTACCCCGGAGGAGGTTCTGATTCCTTTCAGTCCACCGATCTGTCAACTCAAACTTGAGCCATCTGCTTCCCTTATTCTGATCCATAGTGGCAACTGGAAACATACAAACACAACAGACACCTCCCTTTCACAAGTACAATAATGGGAGACTGGGAATCTGGTCTATAGAAATCATATGGCAACTTAGGCCAACACTTGCTTATTAGTGGAAAGTTCTGGAGGTTAATTGAGGCGCGGTGTGACTGGGACCTCTGTTCAGGGTCCCACCAGGCGGAAGTCAAGCTTCTCATCTGTAGCTCGGGGTCTCCTCCAAGTCCCTGTTGCTTGTGGGAAGAATTCAGTGCCATGCGTGGGAGGCCGGGGGTGTCTGTTTCCTCCTGGTGATCAGCGGGGAATGGCCCTGAGCTCACAGAGATGCCCACGCTCCAACCAGCAACAGAGAACCCCCTGATGTGAACCATCTCCTCACTGTCAGTCTCTGTGATCTGAGTCTCTTTCATCAGGAAGCACTTTCCGTTTCTTGTTAGGGGTTCTCCGGATTCGGTGAGGCTCACCGAGACCCTCTAGGTAAAGGTCAACTGATTTGACCCAATAATGACATCTGCAAAGTTCCTGATGGCTGCGCCCCAATTGGGGTGTGATTGAATCATGGGGAGAAGCTGCGTGTCCTGTCGGGCGGCAGGGATCAGAGGGACATCCTAGGCTTCCACCTGCCACTGTGCTTTATTTGTTTGGTTCATCATCTGCCTGCTTCTTTCTCTTAATGGGTTGATGGTTTCTTTTTCTTTTTTTTAAAGATTTTATTTATTTATTCATGAGAGACAGAGAGAGAGAGGCAGAGACACAGGCAGAGGGAGAAGCAGGCTCCACGCAGGGAGCCCAACATGGGACCTGATCCGGGTCTCCAGGATCACACCCTGGGCCAAAGGCAGGTGCCAAACCGCTGCGCCACCCAGGGCTGCCCAGGTTGATAGTTTCTTTGAGCCCATGTGACACTGTAGGTTTTGCTGGGAAGGAACCACACTTGACACAATCTGATTCACTGACCACTCTTAGTGGGATTTTACTGCACAAATCCTGTGGATGTGACAGTTGCCCAGTCCTTAAAGGCTGCGCACGAAGTTGCTGATCAGATAAGACGCCTGATTATTTTTTTTTACATCGTATAACAAAACATCGGTATCTGGAATATCTGCAAAAGTAGCCAGTGACGTGTTGCAAATGGCCAACGTGTGATGCCGTGGAGTTGCATGTGGGTACAAGATGCATCCAATGGCCACCGGGAATGGTGGATCGTAATTTGACAAAGTGTGAAAAGCTGATTGATATAAGCTCACACGCACATGGCAACCACATTTATGTAGCCCCCATGCACCAAATTTTGGTGTTGTATCAGAGAAGAGTATCCACGATGATCTAAAAACTCTAAAAACAAAAAAAAAAAAAAATAAAAGAAAAAAAATAAAAAGTCTGAAAACACTCCTCTCTTTCCCAAGATGCACCTGGGTGAGGATGAACTTTCTTTCATATCCTCCCTCCAAAACAGTGTACTGACCACAGGTTGATGCCAAAGTGGATACGCAAACTCCGTTCTCTTGAATTCAGCCAGACGGTTGCCAAAAAAAATAAAAATAAAAAAAATAAGAGAGAGATAAAATTATCTCACTCTGCTTGCTAATTTTGTTTCCCGTTTTGGAACAACATCATTATTTTTCCTTTAAAAAAAAAAGTATTATTTTGCAATACACTGCATAGTTGTCTTTATGGCTTTAAAATGAAATCATGTGTTTTTCATTTCGCAGTTGTAATTGCTGATATGGTCATGAGTGGTAGATACAAATGTCCATTAACCAAAGCTCTTTGGGGTCCCTGATAAAAGAAAAGCCTTAATGATGGAAAGAGTTTCTGAAACCAAAAAAAATCTTTGGGTATTTGTGGTTCGAGACATGGAAGCAAAGAAATGAGAGGTTGTTGCATATGTGGTTTAAAGCCTAGGGGAGAAGTCTGATATGCATGTAGAGTCAAACACGTCCATATACGTATATGTCCGTAAATATGGACATGGGTGTGGATGCACATGGGGATATGGACATATATGTCCATGCAGAGATGTATATCATGTCTGCAAAATATCTATGAATAGACGTTGATTCACTGATGACTAAGTGGCACTTGGACTTGTGTGTGGGTCTGTGGCATCGTGTCAATGGAGAATAAGGAATTCGAACCACATGGAGCTTGCAAAGGACCCTTGAAGCCTAAGGAACACTCCAGAGTATTGTGTAGGATGGTGGAAATCTTCTACGTCTCAAGCTGAATGGTGGGCCCATGAGCATCTTCCCAAATCTTCTCTGGAATCTCTTTAAAATCTGGTTGCAGCATTTAACAGCCAAGACAGCTCTGCCCAATGATAAAGAAAGAGTTGGCAGCAGGATTGGAAAAATAATGTGAAGTATTATAGTTTTGGTTTGCTCCTGATCCTGGAGGCTGAGAGTCTGAGGTCCAGGTGGCGTAGAGGCTGGTTCTCCGTGAAGCCTCTCTCTTGGGTATGTAGACCCTGTGTTCTCCTCATGTCCCTCTGGATATGTCTGCGTCCTCATCCCCTCTTCTTTTAGTACCCCCATCCTATGGGATCACAGCCCACATGACTAACCTCATTGTGCCTCAATCCCCTCTTTAGAGACCCCACTCCCAAAGAGAGTCCCATTCTGAGGTCCTGGGGATTGGGACCTCAACATATGAAATTTGGGGAGACTCAGTTTAGTGCCTCACAATCACAAAGTTCAAAGAGCAGGAGCGTTTCAAGGAGCATCCAGCGCCGCTATGGAATCAGTAGGAACGGGATGGCAAAGGCCCATGGCCCCTACAGGTGTTTGGGGAATGGGAAGTTTCAAGGCCACCGCAAAGTAGCTGGAGATGGCAATGAGCTCAGAGGAGGTGAGTGGTGGAACCCTTGAGCAGGAACAGACAGAGGAGGTTGGAGATGATCCAGGAGAGCAAGGCCTGCCCAGCCACATGCTAAACCCCATGAAGGTCTCCCCTAGGAGCACTGCTGTCCATATGGGAATCCCTTGGGCCACCACACCAAGCATGCCCTCTGTCTCGGCCAGTCCTCGCCCCACATCCAAACCATGAAAGCACAGAACAGCACCTGGGCACTGCGGCTGGCGAGTGTTCTGGAAGGCCCCTCCCTCAGCTCTAACTGCTGCTGAAACCATCCGGGGGTGGGAGGCACGCACGATACCGTTGAGAGTGCTGAGCAGTGTGTACAGGGCTGAGGTCAGGGATGGGTAATCGCTCATATTTGGCAGCAAATTGTGGGAGCCTTGAGTTTGTTGTTCATATGCCTTGGGGCTTATGTGACGGTGCAGTGTCGTGGGGCTCTGGATGGAGACTTTCTGGCTCTCCTCTCTGCAGCGGGGATCCAACTTTAAGACTCCAAGGAATTTAAGGCTTTGTTTAGAGGAAGCAATTGCAGATAGGATCTGCAGCCCGGAACTCTGCAACACCTCTGATTTTTTTTGGGGGGGGGCAGTGCTTATCACAGCTTTTATGACCCCTACCCCAGCCCCCCCAGGAGTGTGACATGCACCAGAAAGGCTGTAACCTTCCCCACCCCTGCACCCTCTCCCTAGCAGAATGGATCAACAAAACAGGGCGTGTTTGTGCCCTCTGGCTGCTGCCAGGAAACTGTAGGCTGGGGTGTCATGGCCTTTGCAGATGGCTCCAGAGATGGGACGTGGGAGGTAGAGGCATGGGCAGGGCGGGTTCCTTGTGGAAGCTCCAGGGGAGGGTCTGTTTCGCACCCCTCACCAGCATCTGGGGACTGCCGGCAATCCTTAGCATGCCTTGGATGGTAGACACGTCACCCCCACGCCTGCCTCCACTGTCACATGCTGTCTGGGTCTCTTTGGTATTTTGACAGGCGGTGGTCCTTGTTTTTAGAGTTTTCCCTATTCCAACAGGACCTCCTCTTTACTAAATAAATCTGCAAAAACCGTATTTCCAAAGATAGTCCTATTCCGCAGTTGGAAGTGGACATGAATTTGGAGGAGATGCTACACAATGAGCACGCTGGCTTCCTTCCCTCCCGTCAGTTGGACAAGAGATGTGGTTTCACATTTCCCCCCATCCTCATCCTCACTCAGAAAAATAAATGTTTCTTTTGAATTGCAAGACCCGTGTGCCAAGTCCCAGTCCAGAGGGATGGGAGGGGGCCATGACTTCTCACGATGTGGTTCACGCACAGTTCTCCTGAAATCCATGATTGCATTTCCAAATGAGATTTGTAGAAACATCACAGCAGTGTTGATGGGGCCTGGCCAGTATTTACACAGACATTCACTCACAAAGAAAATCTGAGACCTTTCTCTTCCTCCACACCAAACCCCACCCGCACAGGGTAAAGATGGTCTTCGCCACAGCCATCTTTGTGTTATCTGTACGCAGAATGCATTGATTCTCACTAATCTGACCATTTAAAGTTGTCCAGAGGACAATTTGTGTCTCCAGGCTGCATAGCTGCTTTGCTTCTCTGTGACCGCAGGGTGGACCTCAAAGGCAAGCCGTGCATCTGTTGGCTTAAATGCTTCAATGCCACGGGGAGAAGAGGTCTCTGCATGCACGAACTTGACCTCGGCTGTTGATGAACCGTGCTAATAAAGTGCCATTTATCAACTGTCAGGAAGTTATGGACAATTTATCTAGATTGTGTAGGTTCAGGAGGTAGCTGTGTGGGCTACGTGAAGGGCCTTCTGCTTACATGACAAGGGACAAACAGATGGCTGTAGGGCTGGAAGCCACAAGATGAGCTCATGTGGGAGTGAAGGGACATCTAGTGCTGTGCTTGCTTCCCATTCTGGCCAGAGAGCTATGGCTTGCCTGGAGGCATTCCACAGAGCTCTAGGTGATCTGCTCAAGGAGGCTGTGCTGGCTGGCTCTGAAGGTGCCTGTGGCAGAGGGGACACTGGAGACCCAGGAGTCTGACGATGGAGCCTCAGCTCTGAAGAGCTGGGCTGAATTCCACGCAGCCAAAGGCGGAGGAAGGAAATGGGAATAGAGATCTGGGAGATGGTAGGTCCCAACAACGCACTGGAAGGGGTCTGAATGTTACCCTGAGTGTTATGGGAGGGTGTTAATTAAGAGAATGGAATGGGCTGGTTGACACTTTAGAGCATGTTCTGGCTGCTGTGTAGACAGAAGATTAGGGAGGCAATCATGGCTCATCATGGGGATGCGAGTGAAAGAAAAATATGGATTTGAGAAGTGGCTTTATTGGAAATGAAGAGAATGGACAGACTCAGAACACCCATTGGGGCACGTCTATCATCCTATCAACTGGACACTTGTCTAGGACAGAAAAAAGAAAGAAAATAGGTTGGGAATTGGTCTCGGGTTTTGTTCTTGAAGATCTAGGTCAATGGCGATGGCCTTGTGGCATATGGAGCCAAGAAAAGAAGCCGGCCAGGAATCGGTCTTAGGTTTTGAACAACTGGGTTAGGAGTCATGGCCATTATTCACATATGCTGGACTGAGGGCGGAGCAGGTAAAACAGGGAAGGAGCATGAGTTCTTCTTCAGACATAAAATGTTTGAGATTTGTGCCTTGTATCCAAGCGTGGATAGCAAGGGGGAATCACAGGAGGTGCCATACATGTGTGTTGGCTTCAGTAACATATATTTGAGAGCCAGGTGTGTGTAAGTAATGCCCAGGACCAGAGTGGCTTCCAAATTCTGCAAATAATACTCAGAAACCAAGATGGCTCCTCAATTCTGCAAATAATGCTCAGAAACCAAAATGGCCTCCAAATTCTGCAAATGACGCTCAGAAACCAGAGTGGCCTCCAAATTCTGCAAATAATACTCAGAAACCAAGATGGCTCCTCAATTCTGCAAATAACGCTCAGAAACCAGAGTGGCCTCCAAATTCTGCAAAAAATGCTCAGAAACCAAGATGGCTCCTCAATTCTGCAATGACGCTCAGAAACCAGAGTGGCCTCCAAATTCTGCAAATAATACTCAGAAACCAAGATGGCTCTTGGAGCAACATTTATATTCCCAAATATCATAGCTCTAAATGTCCGTGGGTATTGTCCACTGATATTCATAGGTGGCACTTCCACAAGATTGAGGCTCACACGTGGGTGCTCGCAAAGTGTTCTGTAGGATGGAAAGTCTTGTTGGCACCCCATACAAATGCTGTCTGCCCGTCGAGTGTTCGCGTTTGCTCGAACAGTTGCTGTGTCGCTCCACGTCTTGGTTTCTGAAGCAGTGTCTCAACAATGGTTCACTAGGAACCATGTTCCCTACACTGAGTGGAAATGGGACGTCAAATCATCTACTGACGTGTTGGGTATCAGGGATTCCTGGACAGGCTAGATCTTCAGGGCGAGATATTCAGGGATCTTACCATCTGTCCTCCCCACGCGGAAATGGTTGTGTGCGCTGTGAAAATCTAGCCCATTAACTATGTCTAGGATCCAAGGAGAAGGCCAACTGCTGGGTGTTCTTCCCACTTTGTTTACAACTTGACTCGTGTCTGGAATCTTCTCTGCCACGTTTTAAGTGTGAAGTCTCATAACCAAAATTGAACACTGATGAGGGACATGGGCTGAGTCCTTCCACAGTGTGTCCCACTCAGCACGGTCTACAAGGACAGCAATACGTGAGCCGTCGTGAGGTGTGTATTGGAGGAAAGTGGGCATCTGTAGGTTCTCCAGACGATGAAGCATGCCCGGTTGGCATGCCCCCCGGGATTCTGGCTGGGAAGATGGGTGACCCCGTCCAAGAGCAGGTGTGTCGTGGCTTGAATTAAATACACACCATCCCATGACATACAGTAGACACTTTCCCGAAATGTGCACGCGTTTATATGCCGCCTAAGAATCTTGACAACGTGTGCATTTTGCCTTAATTACTTCGATTTCTTCTTTCCTTTGCTCACGCAAGATGATAGCTGGTTGCTCCTAGGATTTCAAACCCACTTGGAAGCCGTGAGCCTTCCAAAGCCAAAGGAATGTCGGGATGAAGTGTACTCTGTGCACGGCAGCTGCTTGGTGAACCCAGAGGGGAAAGCATCCTCCACTGCATCTAGCAGGTGCCACCGAGTCATGAAGCCGGCACTTTTGTTTCCGATGCAGCATAAAGGTGGTTTAAAGCGTGTGATTCAATAAATAAAAATTTAAAAAAAAGGGGGGATCCCTGGGTGGCGCAGCGGTTTAGCGCCTGCCTTTGGCTCAGGGCGCGATCCTGGAGACCCGGGATCGAATCCCACGTTGGGCTCCCGGTGCATGGAGCCTGCTTCTCCCTCTGCCTGTGTCTCTGCCTCTTTCTCTGTGTGTGACTATCGTAAATAAATAAAAATTAAAAAAAAAAAAAAGCGTGTGATTCGTTTTTGTGGAGGGCTGTTCTCTTGATGTTTTTAGAATGCAGCTGGGTTTGAGTCCACCCTGCGCTCTGGACGTGAACTGGGAGCACAGATTGTCAGGAAAGGCACATGAAGGGAAGGAGCAACATCTGCAGAGCTCACGGCAGCAAAGCTGCCAGGAGCCAGCTCCCCAAACACCGTGATGACAGTGTTTTTATGTATAATATTGTACTATCATGCATTTTATTACAGAGAAGACATATATATAAAATATATACACATATTCATATGTGATGTAAGTTTGTTTTCTTTTGAGTCTCTGTCACTGATAGCACATCATCTGCTCGTGTGTATTTTTTTCTCTCCACGCTGAATTGCTAAGATTCAGCCGTAAGGTTGCATACAGACTTAATTTGTTATCTCTGCTTTTGCACAACCCTGCATTGTGTGATTATTTCACACTTCACATATGCATTCTCCCGTCGGCACACGTGTGGGTTGCTTCCAGGTTTCTCAGCTGCACAGACGTACCCGCTAGGGGCATGCGGGTACGTGCACACAGTATGCAAGAGTTCCCGCAGGCTTTATCCCAACGAGGGGAACCGCTCAGTCATGTTCAGCTTTGCACGACGGTGCCCAATGGATTTCCAAAGGGATGGCAGTGATTTGTGGCCTTGGCAGCGAGGGATGGGCGTTCTCATTGCTTAGAATGCGCATCAGTAGGTGGTTACACCAGAAGGTAGGGACTTGCTAAGGGAGAGAAAAGCAACTGTTGCCTCTTCTCCACTTGATGACATTTCACAGCTGGGCTTACACTGCGATGTGTTCGTGCAGCTGAGCTCTGTTCAAAGGAATGTGAATGGAAGGGTGTACACTAGGGAAACCTCCCCAGGGTGGGCACGCTTGTCCCCTTGCAGCTGCACGGGGTGGAAACAACAGCGGCAAAAACATCCCCAGTGGGGATCCCTGGATAGCTCAGCGGTTGAGCACCTGCCTACGGCCCAGGGCGTGATCCTGGAGACCCTGGATCAAGTCCCACATCAGGCTCCCTGCATGGAGCCAGCTTCTCCCTCTGCCTGTCTCTCTCTCTCTCTCTCTCTCTCTCTCTCTCTCTCTGTGTGTGTGTGTCTCATGAATAAATAAAATCTTTAAAAAAATTAAAAAAAAAATCCCCAGTGAGAAGCCAAGAAACAGAAGCAAGCATAGCTCAGGAGGCAGGTGTGGAAGACAGCAGGGCACGAATTTGTCAAGGAACCTGCACCTCCTACTCTGCCCTTGGAAGAAATCTGCTCAAGCAGGGACACCCGCAATGGATGAGTGGTGTGAAACAAATCAACAGTGATTGTGCAAAGTCCAACCAATGCTCTGGTGTCTTTGCCAGCCGCGTGAGCGTCCCTCTGATTAGGACAGCCAGCCCTCCGACTTGAGCAATCTTGTGCGTCCCTATGACAGAGGGTGCTTGGCACAACTGGCATGTCTCATTTTCCAACACGACTGGGTGGCGTCTTTGGCTGGTCGTCGTTTTTCACTGGTCCCTCCTGTGAGAAGCCCAATTCTTGTCTTTTGCTCGTCTAGAGATGGTAGCGTAATAGTGACGGAACATAAGAATACACAGGGATCATATATACACAGCTGTAGACTTCCACAGCCACGCCGCACATGGATGATACGACGATGCGTACAAACGTAGAAACATGGCGATGTTCGGGATTCTTCACAATTGGGCTTTCTTTCATAGAAGCACTTTTTACATTATCCAGTGAGCTGCAAGTTTTGAGACAGATGGATTTGGATCCCGGTTGTAAAGAGTATGTTGCCGATTGTTCTGTCTTCTACGTGGCTATCATCCATGTGCCTTCGGACCTTATAATCAGAAAAATTCCAGAAATTAAAGATCCTTTGACCTCTTTGTAATTGGATGTCTCTCAGAAATATCCAGTGTCTAGACTGGATGGTCAGTCCTACAGTATTTTGTGCAATTATGGGAAAATGTTGTAAGCAATGGGGTCCAATATGGTGGCTACTGAGCACTGAAGTGACTTCTAAATTTTCTTTTACTTTAAACCATTTGAATTTAAATTTGTCCACCTCTGGCTAGTGGCTACCATGTTAGACAATACATCTCTAGAACCTTTCCACTCAACATGTAGACCACCATCAGCAGCAACAGCACTCACCCCATTCTCGATGGAGCCCATTTTCTCTCAGAGCACAGGCTGGGCACCATCATGGCCGGGACATGTGGTCAAGGAGGCCACACACACAGGGGTGGTAGCTGAAGCTCTTTTCACAAAGATAGTAATGCATGGCTCTAGGCATTGGCCACGAAATTCAATGTTGTGTTGCCCTTATTCATCTCAAATGCAGATACATGTAGGGGATTTTGTTAGAGGGACATCTATGGAATGGGCCACCGCCATGTTGATGCACAATGCAGATGTCAGGCAATGGCTTGGGTGTTGACAATACGATGTGCACACCCCATGACAAGTTACCCTGAGAATCCTGCAACCCCCTGGCCAAGTTTCCCTTTCTGTAGATCCCAAGCCATTTAGAAGGACTCACATGGATTTCCTCTCCAAATGGTTCCCCCCTTCCTTGTTCATCACCAGGTTGGGCCATTGACAGTAGACAGCATTGCATTTCATTATTGTGGGTCCTTCGCCTACTGTATCTGGATGGGTGAAGGTACTGGGGAAGTGACGTCTGCCAGTGGTGGGACCCTGGGAAAGATGATGCGATTTTGTGAGCTGAGTGTGAGACACTTGTTCACATTTAGAGAATATTTCTACAGTAGTCAGTTGGGTGAGTCCTCACTCCTATATATTCTAGGACAACTCCAGACCCCAAGGAGTAATTGTGAAGCGAGGCCAAATATCTCTGGGTGGTGAATGCAGGCAAATATCTCTCTATAAAAATTTCTGCTCAGTTGCCCTGCTGGGAGAATTCAAGTGTTTAGAAATACAAGAGACAAGCGATTGGGTTGATGATACCCAGGGCTGGGGGAAATCTGGGAAATGAAAATCCCCATCATGGATCCTGAAATGTTGACAGGCATTATAGTAAATAGGCAAATGCACAACTTTCTTTTTACTTTGGACCCCCAAACTCAGGGGGAAACCATCTTTTAAAAACAGGGGACATGGTGGGATGAACAGTGGATGTTGTATATAACGGATGAATCACTGAATTCTACTCTAGAAACCCATGTTGCACCATATGTTAATGAAAAGAAAAAAGAAAAAAATTAAGTCTGATACTATAAATTTTTTAAATTAATAAATAGCATGTATCAGAAAAAAGTACATCGGGTAATTCAAATTAGTAAATGAAAGAGGGCAATCAGGGGCACTTGGGTGGCTCAGTGGTTGAGCACCTGCCTGCAGACTCACGGTGATAATAATGCATTGATGCAGGTTTTAATTTTAATTTTACATGTATTTTAATTTTACATGTATTTTATTTTTATCTATTGTAATTTTCCAAGTGTTCCAGTCTGGTGTTGGATGTTCATCGTAGGCCAGTCTCTGGGTGGGTGGAGGCAGGGGGTATATGGGAACACTGCACCTTCCACTTAATGATGCTGTGAATGTAAAACTGCTCTAAAAACTAGTCTATTAAAAAAAAAGAAAACACTATATGGATATAAAATTTTGTTGCAGAGCTGTGCTTCCAGGCACAAAGTGAAGGAGTATAATGGTTGAGGAGCTGCTTGCTTTTTTCATTTCCAAGTGGGAAAGGGCCAAGTCAGTGTTAACAGAGAAACAAAAGCATTTTGCAAAGACCATCGTCTCCTTAGGTATGTCTGAGAATTCTAAATGGACCTGGAGAGCAGCAGGCTGAGCCCGCAGAGGGCAGTGCTGCAAGCGAGGGGACCCCCTCTCATTGCTCTGGGCAGCTAGTGTTGCCTGGAGGGTTGGCATCAAGTATAGTCAACTTAGGACAGGGAGGCAGGTTTGTGGTAAGCACAGCAATGGCTCAAGCTGAGAAGGACACAGCCCAGGGGAAATTCATGGAGCTATCAGAACTGCAAGACAACCAAACTGGAAGAAAACCATTACCAGGGGAGAAGGCGTCACACTGCTTTCATTTCCGAATTATGAATGTGTAGGAGGGAGGCATATGGAGGGAGTCAGCAGATTAATGAAGTGCATGGCTATCCTGTCGAATTGCTAAGCAATAAAAACAAAACCAATGCAGTCGTTGCTGAAGAATGTGGACAGCCTGCAACACCCCACACACAGCTGCAGGATAGAGCCACTGATGCTCCCAGGAGAGCCCAGCGCTACAGGCAGGCACCCAGGCTTCTTAAAAAGGACCTAAAAAAAAAAAAAGGGCCTAGGCAGAGCCGCACCCCAGGGGATGCCATTACCCACAGAGAACTGTCCCCGCTGAAAAGGGGGAGCCTTCCTGATCCAGCCAGGGGGCTCCTGTTGAATAGTCTTATGCACTAGTGAATGCAAAATGATCTCGGGGGTGGGGGAGGGAGGATTAAACTTTAAAAATAATGTACTTTGGCTGCATGGATGCCGTAGGCCCCGTGAACCTCATGCCGCTCCTGCCAATCTGAGCCCTGATGTCAGAGCCTGAAAATCCCGCTTAGCGTCTGAGGTTTAGACATCTTAATAAAAGTCACTTATCTTGACCTCCCAGTTAACAGACCACAGGTATTTAGAATATTGTGCAAGACAATCCTGTGCACATTTGGAGCGAGCTCTGCTAAGATGCAGCAAACCAAAGACCTGTCTAGACAAGGCATCCTCAGATTTTGCCCCAAGTCGGCAATTCCCAAAATAGTTTAATCCTCTCATGGAGATCACGGGAATGAACTTTGCCCTGGAACCACACGTGGTGCAGCTGGGGTATGTGCCGTACCTGTTTTGTGTTCTTCGGGCTGTGGACTAGGTTCTCCAGAGAGAGAGAAGCAACAGGAGATTGTGAGAGGTAGAGGCATAGACACAGAGATAGATAGAGATACAGAAATACTTTATATCCCTATCTGCATCCCCATATTTATCCATCTATCTATCTATCTATCTATCTATCTATCTATCTATCTATCCACTGAACCATCCATCCATCCATCTATCCATCCATCCATCCATCCATTCAACTACCAGTCCATCCATCTATCTACCCACCTATCTATCCATAATATCTATCTATCCATCTATAATATTTATCCATCCATCCATCCATCCATCCATCTAACCATCCATCCATCATATCTATCCATTCATCCATGCTGTCTATCATCTGTCCATCTATCTATCCATCTATCCATCCATCTATATGTACACCGACTTAGAGAGAGGCAGAGACATTTATTTTAAGGAACTGGCTCACGTGATTTCTGAGGGCCGGGAAGTCCAGAATCCATAAGGCAAGCCAGCAGGCTGGAAATTCAGGTAAGAGCTGATGCTGCAGGCATCCATCCAAAGTCCGCAAGGTAGTGTGTTGGAAACTCCGGAGGAATTTCTATGCTGTGCTCTGGAGGCAGACTTCCTGCTTTGTTAGGGGAACTTTGTCTATTTTCTGTTAATTCTTTTAATGGATTTGGTGAACCCAACCCACACTGTGCTGGGCAATCCACTTGATGCCAAGGTTACTAATATAAATGTTCATCTCATATTAAAAATATCATCTCAGGGACATCTAAACTGATGTCTGACCCACAAGGGCACCATAGCCCGTTATCCATCATTGGCTGTATTTAAACAAAGCTTCTTGGACAGGCCCATCTGATGATCTGACCCATGGGTACATCCCAAAGGCCAGTCATTCCAGCTCAATGGTACATCCCTCTGAGTTGAGTTGCAGACAGATAAAAGCAATCATTGTTTGGATGTCAGGAGAACAGAGTCAGCATCCGTTTTCTCTACTCGTTTGCCTTTCTTATCCTGCAGACCCCGGAGTGCCTTGGCTGGAAGTATCAGCAATGGAAGTAGGGCTGCATAGGTGAAATGCTGTGTGCTTCTTCTTATTAACTGTGCCACATTTGGCAAGCCTCCAAAAACTTCTTATCCTCCCTAAATGTTAATTTCCTCATTCCGGAAATGAGGGCTCCAAGAGCCTCCACACCCTGGAGCATTTAGGACTTTAAGTGGAGTCCTTTTAGAACTGTGCCTGGCACACAGAGATATCCAGGAAATACCAACTGTTGTTCCAGACACATTTCTGACTTGTGGGGATCGGAACCAGTTTGCTTGATGTGAGCTGGAAGGAAATGTCACTTCCTGTTCATTCCCGACCATTATGGGGAAGAAATGGGGTACTGCCTTCTTATGAATAGCTGGAAGTATTGGGGTCCTTTAAGAAGGGAATCATCCAGAATAGTACTCAGCCATCAAAAAGGATGAGATCTTGCCATTTGAGACATCATGGGAGGGAGCTGGAAGGTACTATGCAAAGTGAAATGAGAACGACAAACACCATATGATTTCACTTATATGTGGAATCTGAAAAAGCAGAACATAGGAATAAACAAACAAAAAGCACAAACAGACCCATAAGTGCAGAGAATAAGTGGTTTCCAGAGTGAAGGAAAAAGAGGGATGAGCAAAAAGGGGAAAGAGAAGAAGGAGTGGCTACATGTGTGGGGAGCACAGCATAATGTGTGAGAGAGACTTGTCAAATCTCTATGTTATACCCTTGAAATTGAGGTAACCTTGTGTGTCAACTGAACTTCAATAAAAACAGAGAGAAAGAGAGTCATGTGAACATAGATGCCATGAAGGGGATGAATGAGCCACGGGGCGGGTCTGAGGACCTGGATGTATGGTTCACAGATGAGGATGATGGTAGCAGGGTCCATAATGTAAAGGAAAACAGCCACAGCTCATGGGGACATTGATTGGAAGCCACACAGCTCCCCCCACTGTCTGCAGCCCCCACGATGCCAGCACTGGACTGTGGACCCTTCCTCTGGCTTCCTCAGAAGAACCAGAGCTCCCCCTGCCACCATGCTGGTGGGAAGATGTGCTCCTCTGCTTTGACATGTGTCAAAGTTCATCTCTGGGTCTGATGAAATGACAGCAGACCTACCTGGAAGAACCTGGCTCAGGTGAGGATCCCAGATGCCAAGGATCCTAGGACACGGAGCATTAACTTCCTGTCTTCTCATCCAGCCAGCCAAGTTGGAGGGTCCTCGACCTTGCAGATGGCAGACGATGGGATTTCACAGCCTCCTTAATCATGTCAGCCAATTCCCCATAAGACATCTCTTCCTACGTACATATCCAATCAGTTCTGTTTCTCTAAAGAAAAGCGAGTCACCTAGACCACAAGTTGAGAACTAATGACCCACGAGCCACATATTGCCAGCCACCCATTGTTGCATGTCATCTAAAATTCATTTATGCATTGTTTTAAATAGTTGGGGGAAGATCAAAAGAATGATCTTCTGCAACACCTAAAAATTAAGTGAAATTCCAGTCTCTGTGTCTATAAATAAAGTTTTATTGGAACCCAGCCATGCCCATGTCTTAGGTATTGCCTATATCTGCTTACCCACTTATAGGACAGAGTTGATGCTGCACCAGAGACCATACATACAGCAAACAAAGGCCAAAAAAGTATTTACCCTTTTTACAGAAAAAGGTTGCCGAGCTTTGCTCTATGGCTTTGAGTAGAAGTCAAGAGGAAACCCAAAAGCTTAAGAAACAATCTAGTAGCTCCCCTCTGTCTTTGACACTGGATGACACATTTTCCTACAAATCGTCCTTCTGGGATTCCACAGACTTTCTCCCTTTCTTGCTTTGTTAACAAGGGTTTTCCACCTCTGAGAATCTGTCCTCTGTAGCACCCATGCCACCCATGGACAGGCCTCAGTAATGGGTGTGGTCCTCCCGACTTCCCGTCTTCCTAACTAGTACCAAACAGCCCTGCACTTAACAGCTTCCATTGCTCTGAGTCAATACTTTTGGAAAACACAGTCCATTACTTTTACTTCTATAAGCAGCCAGGGCATGTCTTCCCCCTGCCAAGTGCACACAAACTGAGAGAATCGTAATTGCTTAAGTGGACTAACCATAAATACCAATTTCGCAAGACTATAAACCCAGCAGCAGCTATGAACTCGATGCACATTCCAAACGACAGTCTCGTTTGTCTTTGATTTAGGAGAGCATTGCGATGATGATTTATGTGTCAGGGCTGCATTGCCGTGCAAGCCTGACAGCTCAGCTGAAACCACACAGTCATGGAAGCAGCAATGGTGTTTTGAGGAAAACTAAAGATGGCGGAGCAAGGCTGGTCGGTATGGCGTCTTGGCTTCTCAGTTCACGGACAAGGGGAAAGTACCAGGAAGCATCAGGCACATCTCACCTCCTGATCTAAGCAGATTTGCACACATACAAACTCGTCTAATGCTAGCACAGAATGGGCTCTCCTTCCAGAATCCCAGAAGGTGGCACGCCTCCTTGGTCAATGGGTCCATGAGTAGTGGTTCCAGTTATGACGGGGGGGGGGGGGAGGAGGGAAGAATCATTGATATCTTCTGACCCCTGGAGTATCTTACTAAGAGTCCAATCATGAGATACACGTTTTTATATTTTTTAAGTTTATTTTTATTTTTTTTAAACATTTTATTTATTTATTTATTTATTTATTTATTATTTATTTATTTATTTATGAGAGGCACACAGAAGAAAGGCAGAGACACAGGCAGAGGGAGAAGCAGGTTCCCTGTGGGGAGCCTGATGCAGGGCTCAATCCCAGGACCCTGGGATCATACCCTGAGCCAAAGGCAGATGCTCAACCGCGGAGCTACTCAGGCATCCCTCCCTTTCTTTTCTTTCTTTTTTTTTTTTTTAATTTTTTTTATTTATTAATGATAGTCACACACACACAGAGAGAGAGGCAGAGACATAGGCAGAGGGAGAAGCAGGTTCCATGCACCGGGAGCCCGACGTGGGATTCGATCCCAGGTCTCCAGGATCGCGCCCTGGGCCAAAGGCAGGCGCTAAACCGCTGCGCCACCCAGGGATCCCCCTTTCTTTTCTTTCTTTCGTTTCTTTAAATTGCATCTTTTCACTTTGGCAAGTGCCAGTAGGGCCCAAGTAAAAAGAAACTCAGGTAACGGCCATTGATGCCACAGCGACACCAGACAATAGGGCACCTTCCTGTCAGCAAGGGATGGTCTTGGGCTGGTTTCCAAGGCTGGATCTGAGTGCAATGGCGACCATATGGACATAAGTTGAAAGGATTGTGCAAAAAGATGAGTTTTTGTAAATATGCAAGAATCCCTCCCGCTCCACATACACACACATTCCTAATGTATTGTGTATAATGCTTAACGAGATGCACGAAATAAGATGTGATTAAATAACTGAATGCAATTGTCCCATGCATGGGATTAGCTTCAAGGTAAGTCTAGGGGTTGTAGGAGGGGACAGGTATGGATGTAAATTAAACAGGCTTGCCCAGAGGTTAGTAAATAGTCAACATAATGGGTACGTGGGGGATCCAATATAATATTCTCCATGATTTTTTAAAATGTTTTTATTTATTTGAGAGAGAGCATGAGCAGAGGGGAAAGGCAGAGGCAGAGGGAGAAGCACACCCCTCGCTGAGCAGGGAGCCCAATGAGGGGCTCAGTCCCAAGACTCTGGGATCATGACCCAAGCTGAAGGCAGACACTGAACCAACTGAGATGCCCAGACACCCCTCTCCCTGCTTTTAATTAACTTTGCAATTCTCCAGAAAAATTTAATCTAATCATAATGAAAACTTTGGAAGGAGGACATTTAAAAATGTACTCTTCCCCCTTCCCCTTGACCTGAAAAGTGTTAATATAAGTACATCCCTGTCAATCACAATGACAAGATTTTCAAAGATGATTAACTTACAAGATTCCTGGCAGCCAAGGGAAAAAGTGAGACCTCATGTGTTGTATGAATAATGATTTCCCAACATTTCCTTCCTGCAAAGGAAAACTGTTCCAGTCATATCTCTGAGTCATTAATACCAAACATGTCTTCATTAATTCCCCTACAGTGAAGGGAGTGACATAATTTGTAAATACGCTCTGCTATAAATATTTTCATCTTAACCCCCAGTGTGTCATAGCAAAGTGCTCCTCAGAGGATGCACTTCTGTGCAGAAGCGCAACAAAAGTGGTCCAGAATCCAGCTTTTGGATGGTCCTGGCGAAATAGAAAGTTGTGATTGACAGGCATATATTTGTAAAAAAAAAAAAAAAAAGGAATATATTTGTAGTAACAGATTTCAGGTCAAGAGGATGAGGGAAGAGTAAATTTTTAAATAGTCTGCCTTCCAAAGTTTTCATTAGGATTATATTAAATTGTCCTGGAGAATTGCAAATATATTGAGATAAAATAAGACCTATGTTATCTGGGACCAGTGGTCCTTCTAATCATCATCCCCAAATACTGTATTTCTCATGTGGTAGCTTGACCCAAATGAATGGCATTTTAATGTCATATCAACCATGGGAAACCCATGTTTTCTGTGGCTGAGGAAGGACAGATGCATAAACCCTCATAATCTGCCTCGAGGACAACATGATTATTACCCTATCATGGTGGCTCAGGGCAGAATGAGGTGGTGAGCCTTTCTCAACATAGCAAATATATTCCCTATCAATGAGCATCCTTCCTGTCCCTTTCTCTCTCTCTCTGTCTCTTTCTTTCTTTCTCAGTTCTCATATGCATGTGCCCACACATGCACATGCCCAGTTTCCAATCCCTGCAGCATCCATGTCCCTCACATCATTTTTGTCAAAGAAATGTTTCAAAATCAGATTGATCCCAGCCACAGAAATATCCCCACCCCCTCACCTGTAGAGTTTCCGGGTTTGAGCAATGCGGAGTCTTTGCAAAGTCTCTTTTGATGTGAGACATTTCATGCAAAAGGTCACCTTAGGTCATCAGAACCACCATATGGAATCACTGCATGGAAACCCACTTGGTCTTGGTGGACACCCGCCGAAAATAGTTATATGCAGTTTAGACAGTGTGCCATGAGTGACTGTTATGGTCACGGTGTCCTTGTAGGAACACGTGTCTGTTGGCATCACTCTGTTATAATAAACTAATATATTATCAGGATGATAATAAATTAATATACTACTATAATGAATTAATATGCTAACAGGTTTAATATATATAATAAATTAATATATGATCAGGATTATAATATAGCTATCAGAATTATAATAAATTAATATACTATCAGGATTAATACATTGTATATAATAAGTTAACATAGTATCAGGATTACAATAAAATAATAAACTACTATGATAAATTAATACATTGTCAGGGTTATAATAAATTAACAGTATCAGAATTATAATAAAGCTCTATACTCCAATAATACATTAATATACTATCAGGATTATAATAAATTAATATACTACTATAATGAATTGATATGCTAACAGGTTTAATGTATTATATATGATAAATTAATATATGATCAGGATTATAATAAATTAATATACTACTGTAATGAATTGATATGCTAACAGGTTTAATGTATTATATATGATAAATTAATATATGATCAGGATTATAATATAGCTACTATCAGAATTATAATAAATTAATCTACTATCAGGATTAATACATTATATATAATAAGTTAACATAGTATCAGGATTATAATAAAATAATAAACTATTGTGATAAATCAATACATTATCAGGATTAATATATTATATGTAATAATATACTACCAGTGTTATAATAAGTTAATATACTACTATAATACATACACTATCAAGGTTAATATACTGCATATACTAGATTAATATGCTAATTATATTAATTGTAATAAATTAATAAGCTGACATACTATTGATACAATAAATTAATAAATAATTAACATTTGCTGTTCTGAGACCCTTGGTGTTGGGGAGGTGTAGCATTTTTCTTACTTGCCTCCACCTGCCATGGGCACAGGGCTCTGACAGCTGGGCTATCTCCCACAGTGAAATCAAGTCCTTAGGGTCATTCCTGCTGATATGTTCAAAGACCACATGCATAACAGGTACAATAGTTTCATATCAATCCTACATCAGCAGTAAAATAAAGAACCAACCGTGGCCATAGCAAGAGGTGCCGGGGTCCCTCTCCAAGGTCAGTGTAAGGACACTTACATGGGCTCATAGGGGCTTAAGCAGAAGCCAACCATAATGTAAATTCCCACTGCCTCGGAACTCTTGTGCTCGGGAAGATCACACAGGTGAAGTCACCTTCCAACCTCTATCAGAGAGAACGATTTCACACAGTCAAAAAACTTGGTTAGAAGGTATTTTCAAGAGACTCTACACAGCAATAGCAAGTTTTAATAAAGTTAAGTTATTTGGTGGAGGGACACCTGGGTGGCTCGGTGGTTGAGTGTCTGCCTTTGGCTCAGGTTGTGACCCCGGAGTCCTGGGATCGAGTCCTGCATCGGGTTCCCCACAGGAAGCCTGCCTCTCCCTCTGCCTATGTCTCTGCCTCTCTCTCTCTCTGTGTCTCTCATGAATGAAATGAATGAATGAATAAATAAATAAAGTCTTTTTAAAAAGTTATCTGGTGGGTATATGATGCCAACTGAATTACCTTAAATTATTCTGTAGAACAACAATACAGTTGAATATAACCGATGTCTACAACTGATGTGGTGTAATGATGCCTCGGAAGCAGGTAAAATGTCCCAGTGATTTGTGAATCACACACACACATCTTTAACGAGAGAGGTGGGAGAGGACAGGTGTCAGCTCCATCTCTTAGGACAATGACCCCTTCCTAAGGTAACTCATGACCCTATCATGTGGTTTTTCATCTGAACAACTGGCTATTATTCACTGCTATTATTTGGATATTCGGTATGAATGGATAAATGTATAGATGATAAATACGTAGGCAGATAGATAGATATGATGAATGGATAGATAAACGATGGATAGAAACATAGATATTGGGATGGATGGATGGATGGATGGATGGACAGATGGGACAGATAGATGATGGATGGACATATAGTTCAGATAAATAATGGTGGATGGATGTATAGATAAATCGATGATAAATATGGGTAGACAGAAAATGTATAATTTTGATAGATGGTTGATAGCTACAGATAGATGAGAACTGATAGATCTGATAAGTAAAAGATAGGTGATTGGTAGATATAAAAGAGTTAATACACGTGATAGGCATTACATATTACGTGAATTTCTACTTATTCCCGTGCAGTTGAGCTTCTCATGAGGGGAGCCCCACAATTAGATGTCAGTGATTTCCACTGCAATTTGGATACGATGGTGCCAACTAACAAACTTTAAAAACCAAGTTTTTTAAAAAAATTCCCAGGTTCCTAGAATATTAAAAACAACTGGCAACCCTCCAGCAAGGACGCGTCTGGAAGAAGCGTGCAGCCACCCCGAGGGAGGGGTGCTTCTCTACGTCATCGGCTTTTGTCTCTCATGCACCAGAGCAGATGCACACGTGCTCCTGGTTTGCTCATGTTCGGAAACATACTTAGGTTGTTAATATACAGATTCTAGCCTGTGCCCTGAGAGACTCTGGAGATCCAACGCATTTGGAAAATTGTTTTCAAGGCTGACGTCACTCTTTCATCATTTTTGGAAGAGGCTGTGGTCAGGTACCAGTTTTGCTCAAACAGATATGCCAAGTGGATGAAGGACTCTGTACCTTGGGAGACGCTGACCTAAGTGCAATGAGTGAGTACTTGTTTCCAGCTTCTGCTGGTGACTCACCACAACCTGTCGGTGTTCAGAGTCTGAGCCCTGGCGGGGTGGATTCTGAAAGGATGAGGTTTGCCTCGGCCAGCAGGATGCAGGACTGGAAACGTCAGGCAACCTTAGCCCCTGTACCCTCAGCGTGCATCGGAAAAGGATTTCCCTCTGCAGGTTTTGCTGCAGACCGTCAGCCCCTCCAAGTCCAGAAAGGGGTAGATTTTCAGGCAAGGCTGAGCTCAGCTATGGACAGCCTGCAAAGACCCTTTCCCCAAAGAAGGTCACGTCCCCAGGTTCTAGGATCTGGAGACCTGGTATTTTGGAGGACATTTTTCCAGGTTCTTAGAGGAACACGTTGCTACAATTTGGAAGGGGTGGGTTTTTATTTTTTTTAAATTGTGAGCAATCTCATCATCTGGGAAAATGCCGAAGCGGGGATACACAGCGACTGTAGTTCAGGGCTGTCTCTCTGCTGGAAGAAAGCCAAGTGGTGTTTGAACGGAAACGGATCTTGGGACTTTTCCCTGTAGGGTTAACAGAGAGCTCAGAGGGGTCCCAAGAGGTTAAGTGGACCAACTGGGGCCAGACCCCAGCCAGAAATTTCCCTAATCTTGCTGTTTCTCCAAGAGAAAGTCAGATGATCTTCTACAGCGGCCGCTTTCCTGTTCCCATCCTGCTCTTTGTGCTCCTGGAAGACACAAGGAGACTCTACAGGATAAGAATCAGTGACTCTCTGGCCAGCGCGTGTCCCTGAACGCTTGGATGAAAACAAGCCCACGTGTCAGGAGCAGAATCCACCCTCGAAGGAGCTCAACGGTCCGGACGTGCTAATGTGTCAGAGAAGGTGAGCAAATGTCAACCATGCGAGGAAGAAGAAAACGTCTCGCAGCCATTGAAACCCGGGGAGGCCGACGCCTTCATCATCACTGACTTCTCCCCACCAAGGGAATACATGGTCTTACTAAGGGAAAGGACATGAATAAACTCCACAGGATTCCAACAAAACTCCAGGGGATGAATTCTTTTTTCTTTTTTTAAGCTCTCTACATCTGGAGCTTCTAGATTCTGTCAGTGGTGCATATTTTTTAAATAATTGACATATATTGAACCTCTCCATATGACATCAAGATGCTGCTGGTAAGCTCTTCGTGCTTCCCTTTCACGGCTTGACAGAGCAGGTTACAGAGGATGGGACTTTTGATATAAAACATACAGAGTCTCTTCTTATTAATTTTTGTAGGTTTTTTTTTTTTATATCTGCAGATGATCTTCCAAGTGACAATGGTCTTTTTTTTTTTTTTCAATCATAAAGACGTTAGGGTACACCCTTGAGTTTCTCATAAACTCCTTTGGTCATGAGAAGGAAAGTTTCCATCATTAATGGAAAGCACATGCTGAGGTTGCGATGACATCAGTCTGATTCCTGAAGAATGAGGGGACTTTGGGATTTCTGGGCTGTTAAGAAAAAATAAAGCAACAAAGAAAGAGAAGGAATGGAAAGGAGCCATGGGGCTGACTCAGCACTCTCAGGGAAACCAAGGAAAACACAAGGAAGAGGATCAAAGTGCAGGAGTGAGAACGTCCCGTCGTCATTATCAGGGGGCATGAGGCACTGACTCATGAGCACTCAGGTGGCTTCTGGGGCTGGTGTCATCAAGGTGGAAGGTGGCAGATGTCATTGGCCATTGGAGGCATCGTGGCTCCAGGAGGAAGCCTGTCTCCCTGGTGAGGGTCCCGAACCCCCTCCAAACCCCACTGTGCTCAGCTCGCCTGTGTCCCTGACCGCACCCATGACTCATGTCTTGACCACAGACATTGACCCACCCACGCCGGCCTCCTGGAGAGGCACCTCCTGGACATTTGCTTGCGCTCCTTCTAGACCTTTCCCTCCCCCGACTGTCCATAAATACCAGATGGCAGATGCTGCTCAGCACCATTTGCAGGAAAGCCGCAGCAGATGCTGTCCAACGGCCCTGTTTTCGCTGACACGGTTGCTCTTGACCTCATCCTTCCCCAAGGCTGCTGTCCATTCTGTGTCGTTCCCATGGGCAGCGAGTGTCTCCACACATGGACCTCCCTCCTGGCTGCCAACCCTGGGCATCCGCCCACAGTTCAGCCCAGCTCCCGGTTCTTCTGATGTGGCCCCAGGAAACAGGGCCCCATCTCCTTCCCAACCCAGGAACTTTCTGTCAAGAGCATATGTTCTGTGAGATGCTCAGCACCGTCTCCCTGCCCCGTGTCCTATACTCATGTCAGACTCATCCCAAAGTCCCACCTGTTCCAACATCCCAGTCCCCACTCCACTCCATTCTTCCCTTTGTCCTATTGGTCATAGAGCACCTGAGGGTCTGCTGGGCACACATTTGCCCTGGTGGGTGCCTTTCCCCACCTCCCTTCAGGCACGGACACATGGGGCCACGTTGCAGCCATGAGCTATGGAAGCAATGGGCTGGCCTCCCAATGCCTCCTTCCACTCCCTTGAAAGTCAGGTCCCACTGGGGCCATGTGGTGACCCAGGAGACAGGGATTCCACCTGCCATGATTTTCTGTACCCCGGGGCTTACTGAAGTGCCTGCTGTCCAGTCTTGAAGACTGACTGCTCTTTCATATACTTTGACTCTTTATTTCTCGATTGCTGGAGGCTGGAGAGTAAACGCTTGACCAGACACGGGAGGGCACCTGACATGTCCTGTTGTTGCTGGTGACTTTCTCATCCTTAGGACTGAATGCCCACATCTTGGGATGTGTTTAAGCACTGAATCTCTGACTCTGCGGGGAGGGCTGTCTACCCACGGTGGAAATCTGGAGGGAATTAATGAATTTGTATTTCTTTGATGTCCCGTGCTCCATTCTATGAATAACCCTGTCCAAGTGGTTTGGTCCCTGTGTTAAAAGTTTATGTCATTAATACTGACCCCATTTGCCATATCTAAGGGCTAAACATGTTCTCCATTCAATGGGCATTCTTAAAACATTTCTAGGTTTTCTTGTGAACTAAAGAAATGAGATTTTCCAAAGGGTAAATGCCATGGATTGCAGAATATATATCGCTGGATGACGGTAGTGATGGTGGCACAGATACTTTCTGGCTAATGAGCCCGTGCCAGCAAATAGAAATAAATATCTGCCATGGACCCTTGAACCACGTGGCTGTGATGTGCACGTGTCCACTGACACACGGATTATTCTCAATGCATATGGTACAGTCCCGTATACGCATTTCCTCTTCCTTACAGTTTTCTGAATCACATGTTCTTTTATCCACCCCACTTTGCTGCAAGAATACAGTATATGATACACATAACATACAAAATATGGCTTAACTGGCTATTTATGTTACTGTGAAGTCTTCTGGTCAATGGTGGGCTACACATGGTTAAGTTTTGGGGACAGTCCAAAAAGCTATATGTGGATTTTCAACTGTTTGGGGGCAGTCAGTGCCCCAAAACCACACGTTGTTCAAAGGTCAACTGTACTTTAGCTTATAGTTGAATCTACTTTCCTAAGTTGTAGCTATTCACTGACCTTAAGGGACATCTTGGCTTTTTGCCACCCTCTGCCCACACATCCCAAATATAAGAATTTATAGAATCGTAAAGCTCAGCCCCAACTACAGATACCCCACCCCTTTACTGCAGAGTTCACACCCAGGACTGTAAATTGAAGTCCCAGGGAGAAGATTATCAGAATTCAGGGGCCCGGCCCTGTCCCTGGCATCCTGGCTTAGTAGGTTTGGCAAAAAAGAGAGAATCTTAACCATCTTATTTGGGGGGAAAAAAAAGTCTCCAGATATTTCTGATCATCTCCACTTCCAAAGTCTTCATTATAAAGGGAAATAGTGCCTTCAAAATAGTTAAATTTCTCAGTTGATCATATTTCACAATTATGTGGATAAGAAAACGACACATTTGCAGGCAAGAGCCCAGCGAGGACGATAATTTCCTTCTGTATGTTCATTAGCAAACTGGGACAATATCTCTTGCCTCCTGCCAATTTCTGCAGAAGCTGGGGCCACGTGTCTTCTGCTGGCTCACCCCCCAACTCAGGCGGCCGTATCTCTACTGGATGGAAATTACGCTGGCTCGTTTGTGGTTTGCAAGACAGGATATGAGAGCATTTGAGCAAGCAAAGGGACAGAGCTTCAGGGAGTGCTGAGTGCAGGGGCCTTGGTAGCAAAGGGGAAAAACAAATGGGAAACAGAAATGCAAAGATCTGCTCTCCTCCAAGGCCTGAGGAAGGCAAGAAAAGAGCTGCTGGTAAGAGTTGGATGAATAAGTGCAGATAATTGGTGGATGGCTGGGCTGAGGGAAGGCTGTGTAGACTCTGTCCCCATGCCAACACAGAGCAGGCACATGGCTGGGAGAGAGATTGCCAGTTATGGTGTCACGGTATGGAAACTGAGTCAAGCATATGCATGGAAAGATGCTCCACATCCCTCATCATCAGTGCCCATCAAAACCACCATGAGATCCCATCTCACACCTGTCAGAATGGATACAATGAACAACACAAGAAACAACAGGTGTTGGCGAGGATGTGGAGAAAGGGAAACCCTCGTGCACTGTTAGTGGGGATGCAAACTGGTGCAGCCACTCTGGAGAACAATCTGGAGGGTACTCAGAAAATTTAAAACCCAAAAGAAATGAAAATAATAATATGAAGAGGCAACTGCGCCATTATGTTTATTATTGCATTATTGACGATAGCTGAGATATGGAAGCAACCAAGTGTCCATGGATAGATGAACGGGTGAGGAAAGGTACACACACACACAGTGGAGTATTTTGGAACATTACTCAGCAATAAAAACAGATGAGATTGTGCCATTTGAGGCAACATGGATGGAGCATATTAAGCTAAGTGAAGCAAGTCAGATGGAGAAAGACAAATCCCATATGATTCCATTTATATGTGGAATGTAAAAAAAAAAAAAAAAAAGAATGAACAAACAAAAAAAAAAGCAGAAACAGACCCGCAAGTAGAGGGAGCAAAGTGATGGTTGCCAGGCGGGTGGGGTTCTGCAGGGAGGGGCAACATGGGTGGAGGAGAGTAGAAAAAAAGAGGCTTCCAGTTACAAAATGGATAGGTCCCAGGATGGAAAGGTCCAGCACAGGGAATACGGCCAATGGTGTTGCAATAGAGTTGTACGGTGATGGGTGGCAGCTGCAGGTGTAGGTGAGCGCAGCATAGTGTATACAGTTGTGGAATCGCGATGTTGTACACCTGAGACTAATGTAACTGTATGTGAGCTACAATAAAACAAAACAAAACAAAACAAAAAACAAGTCAAACACAAAGTTGTCCCATCCACTTGGCATCGTCTCACTTCGTGTCACAAAGCAAGTTTTGCTCGGAGGCAAGAAAAGCCACCCTGTGGGGCTGAAATCCTTTCCAGACTCAGTGAGGTTACCAAAAATGCCAGTATAACCACAGACGACGTGAGGGAATGATGTTTTCTCACACGATGCTCAAAATCTGGGAGCGCTACCTTCCATCCTACAAAATGCACCACGATATCAAGAACCCAGAGCATGTCACACGAGGGGTGGGTGTCACACGGGGCGTGAGTATCACCCTCGGGAAATACAGGTGGTTCCGCTGAAGATTGTGGGTCACAACAGAAGACTCTTGATCTGAAGGACAAAAGACTCCAGACCCAGAGAAGTAGGATTTCCCTGGTCTGGGGTCACACCTGATGATGGGTGCTGCTCCTTGGGGCAGAATGAAGATGACCGGGCAACCTGACGACGAGTCCTTCCACCATCCAACGCCTTCGTAGATGGTGTAGATGGAGATGGAGCCACCACCAGAAGCATCATAGTGTTCCAATGGCTCGTCTTGGACTTAAGTGATTCTGGAAATTTCCAAACAGAGCTGGTCAAGCCTTGCACTGGTCCTTTGATTCTCTGACTCGGGAAGTTCTGTTGAGTGAGTTGGTGCTGTTTGGAGGACACTCCCTGCGCGGCTAACGAGTGCTGGGCTGGGTTCTACTGAATGCACAACCTCGGACCAGCTCACGCACTATCGGGGCGTGCTCTGCTTTCATCATGTTCTGTAGTTTTGAAAGAAAGAAGAGGGGTTTGCTCGAAAGACCCAGGTAATGACAGCTGATCTGAATTGCATGTATTTGATTTTGTTTATGGATAACAAAAATGTTTATTTTCTCCCAAATTCTGGAGTTTTCTGATTGTATTTCTGTGGTATCATGTTCCTTTTTTTTTTAAGATTTATTTATTTATTTGAGAGAGAGACAAAGAGCATGGGAACAGAGGGAGGGACAGAGGGGGAGAGAGAGTGATAATCTTCAAGCCGACTCCCCCCCCCCCCGATGTGTGTTATTACTCACGCAGGTCCACACAGCTCAGATCTATACAGGAAGAAGGTACATGCAGGTTAATCTGCATGAGAGTTAAAATCTTTCACCTTAGCAAGTTTGACCCAGAGGAGCTCCACATTCGGGGTCGTGACTATGTCGTCTATGCTCCCTCAGTGACGTTTCCATGGTGAATAGCTTCCCTCAGTGACGTTTGGCATCATTTGATTCTGCTCTTATTCGATTTGTTTTGGATTTAAGACAATGCCAGTTCTAGAAGGCTGCGTAGAAACAGTCTTGGTGTTCTCCGTGTCTAGGATAAGGATGAGGGTTTCAAGCCCGTAGATGCTTCTTTCTGCAAATCACAGGTGTCCTGGCACATCTAGCCCGGGGTGAGATTCACTAGTGTTAGGACGCCCCAGGTTAGAGTCCTCCACACCCGTTAACGCCACCCCCCTTCCTGAGCTATCCCACCACAACTCTGTCATTACATCACTAAATAGCACGCACATGCAGCCATATGAACACCTATATACATGTGCATATATATTATGTGTTCATATGTATATATTATGTATATGTATGTGTCATGTATGCGCATATAGAAAATGTACGTGTATATTAGGTGTACATATGTAGTATATATTATGCATGTGTGTACATCTAATGTACATATATGTATCATGTGTGTATACTATATATTATGTGTATGTATAAAGCTTGTTATGTATATATGTATTTATGATGTATATATGATGTATATATGTGTATATATTATGTATGTATAATTCATATATATAGATATGTGCAATGTGTATATGTAGATGTGATGTGTCTATTATGTATATGTATATATAAGGTTTATATATTATGTATATATGTGTATATGATATATACATGTATTTGTTAATAATGTATAATGTATATATTATGTATGCATCTGTGTATATATTATATATGTGTATATATAATGTATATCATGTGTACATATGTATATATGATGTATATACAAAGTTTATATATTATGTATATATGTGTATATTATGTGTATACAATGTATATATGTATACATCATGTACATATAATTTATATGTGTAGATTTTTTTATAAATTTATTTTTAATTGATGTTCAATTTGCCAACATACAGAATAACACCCAGTGTTCATCCCGTCAAGTGCCCCCCTCAGTGCCCGTCACCCATTCATCCCCACCCCCCGCCCCCCTCCCCTTCCACCACCCCTAGTTCGTTTCCCAGAGTTAGGAGTCTCTCATGTTCTGTCTCCCTTTCTGATATTTCCCACTCATTTTTTTTCTCCTTTCCCCTTTATTCCCATATTATGTATATATAATATATATATATGCAGATATGGTATAGATATGATGTACATATGTTATGTATATGCATGTATAAGATTTATATATTATGTATGTATATGTGTACACTGTTATGTATATGTACAAATAATTTATTTGTGTACATATTACATGTATGTAATGTGTATATGTAGATATGGTGTATATATGTGATATATATGTACATATCATGAACATATCATGAATATATTCATGTATATTCATGTGTATATGTATATATTTTGTATATGTATGTATAAGGTTCATAAATTATGTATATGTCATGTATGTGCATATATAAAATGTATGATATATGATAATGGATGATGATATAGATTATATATCTATATAATGTATATATGTAGATACTATGTATGTTTAATTAAATGTATATGTGATGTATATATATGCATCTATATTATGTATTTGTATGCATCTATATATGCATCTATATTATGTATTTGTATATTTAAAATACATATATAAAAAATAAAATGCACATATGTATATATTTTACATATTTCACATATATTTATGTGAATATATGATCTATATATTTACACTTCATGTATATATATATATTTTCTGGTGATGCAGAAGACTCAAATGCAGGTGTGCAGATGTGGAGTACACTGTAAGCAAAACCCTGTTACAAAATGTGAGAAGACCAAACACCAGGTCTCAAAACCCATTGCGACCCTCAGCAGCCATCCCCATGGAGAATGATGTGAAGATTTTCCTTTGTCAAAAGAGGTCTTTGGATGGGCAGGGTCCTCACACATTCCACCCGTTCCCCCCGCCATGGGATTAACTTGCAGTCACACCCGTTTTAGGATATTAGAACTTTGGTTCATCTCGGGTCTTCATCAGGTCACTAAATCACAGGGGGAAGAAGTCAGGATTCCTGAATGGGATGGATTGTCCCTCGGTGGTGCACTGTGGTCGTTGTCTGTTTCTCCTTCTGGAGCAGCTTTTCTTCCAATAGGTCCTTGCCGCCATGGGAGCCTGTGTGTCCTGGTCCCTGTGGAAGAGTCTGGCTTCCAGATGGCTTAAAGATGTCTGGAAGGACGTCTTTACAGGGTCGTACAAAGGTAGGCGTGCAGGTGATTTCCAAGAGTGTGAACACAAGGCCACCCTGCAGGAAATGGTTCAGCCTACTGGAGTGAGATTTTTCAGCAGTGAAGCAGAAGGTAACATGGGTTTTAGGATGAAATTGAGGAGCAAACAACATTCAGAGGTGTGAAGTCACAGTAAGACACAGCCAGTGGAATGAGCAGCAGGTTAAAGACTGGCATCCCAGGGAAAACATCCCATAGACAGGACCAATGTTGCCTGTGTTCAAGCCCATGGGGCATCTGAGATCCCAGGCTGTGACCAAGGTTCTGTCATGATACAGCTGAAGCCTAACACCCCTCAAAATTCGTACACCCAAGGTTCCAAGCTCCCCAAGACAGTGCATTTGGACATGAAATAAAATAGAGGTAGGAAGTATCAAGGTCCAAGCATTTGGTAGGAGAGGGACGAAGACAGAACAACTGGGGACAAAACAAGGGAAGGGTCGCAAATTACAAAATAAGAAATAAGGCTGTTGTCCCAGCAGCCAACTCCCTGTAAATGAAACCCTGTCCCTCTGGTCCTATTGGGGTCATTAAAATCCCCGCCCTCATGGCACTCTAGTGCTAAGACTCTTGGCAAATCGGGGCCTTTCTGCCCAGGGTGTGGGATTAAGAACAGCAGTCCAGCAGTCACGAACTCGGCAAGGATGAGATGGATGATGGATGACAAGATGAAGATGGATGACTGAGGTCCTGGGGATTGGAGGAGGTGGCTGTCAAGGGAGCCATGTCCAGAAAGCCAGACCCTTCCATAGGGACCAGGACACACAGGCTCCCATGGCAGCGTGGACCTACTGAGAGAAAAGCTGTTCCAGAAGGAGAAACAGACAATGACCAAGAATCCTTCTGTGACACAACGGTGCCCGGGGCAGGCTGACACTTTAAGACCCTGCCAGAAACATGAGTGACACCTCAAGGGAGAGCCTAGGTCAGTTTTATTTGCCAGCAATGGGAAGGATTGCTTTTTCCTTAGTCAGGGGGAGGGGCGTGTGAGTGTGTGTGTGTGTGTGTGTGTGCACGTGCATGTGAATCTAATCCAGTCTTTCCTACTGGTGTCTACTGGTTATATCCCATAGGGCTACGTCTGCTGGCATTCCACCTTGGCGGCCCTGTTCTGGGCCTTAAACATGGACACTATAGACCAATGTCTTGGGAGCCCTTGCAGCCGGACTCTGGTCTGGACCGGGACTCGGGGACAGATACCTGTGAGGGATGGACCAGGGGTCCTGGACCTCATGCACCAGAGGCTGCAAACCCCAGCCTCACACTCTCCCTCAGGTTTATCCAACCTCAACATGTCACCCTCCAAGGTCCCTCCTTCCTCACCCTGTCCCTCCGTTCCCTCCTTCCTCACCCTGTCCCCCCAGGTCCCTCCATCCTCATTCTGCCCCCCCGCCAGGTCCCTCCAACCTCATCTTGTTCCCCCAGGTCCCTCCATCCTCATGCTGTTCCCCCCTAGGTCCCTCCATCCTCACCCTGCCCCCCCCAGGTCCCTCTATCCTCACAATGATCCCCCAGGTCCCTTATCCTGTGCCTCTCCCCCGCCCCCATGTTCCCTCCACCTCTGCACAACCCTGGATCTCAAAGTCCTCTGGCGTCCGTTACTTACCCTCTGGTTCTGCTCAGCAAAGGAACAGCATCTGGGAGCAACCTCTATAGCCCTGCAGGGTCGTTTCTGCCCCCGACCCCCAAAAGTAGCCTTTGGACAAGGTCCCCTCACTAGATCATTGGGGGAATGAGCTCTTAGGCTTTGGTGGGGACCCCTTGAACTCCCCTGCCCACAGACACCTGTGCCCGCGGCCCCTTCCCTGCTTCATCTGGCCACTTTCAATGCAGCCTTGTGCCCCATCATCCCACACAAAGGTCTGGCTCACTGTTCCCCAAAGAGTAGTTTAGGATTTAAAAAAAACAAACAAACAGAGATCTAAAACTTGCAAATGTTTCTTGTTGCTTCTGCCTTTTCCATCTGGTAAGAGGGAGAGCACCCCTGCCGTTCAGCTGGGGACCAGTTCCCTAGGTGCTAGGTGAATTCGGAAGGAGCACTACACGGAGGCTTGTGTGCAACACGCACACATGTACAGGGCCAGCCTTGCCAGAAACCAGAGCTCGAGCTGAGCACTGGTCCGTAGCGGTCATCTCCGGAGGATTCCCTCATGTACTTGCAGGGTTTTCGCAGCTCATTGCATGACCCTCCAGGAAAGGTGAGCATCAGCCATCGAGGCATGGTGTCAGAAAGCAGATGCTGAGGCACACATCTGGGGCGGTCGTAGACCACCCATGCCTCACGGGGTGGGAACCCGGCTGAAGAAGGACACCCAGCGAAGAAATCCAAGCTCACATCCTTGAATATGTTGGGGAAGAGTTCATTGTCTCTCAGCATCTGGGCTCAGAGAGCGGGCAAGAGGAGGAGCGCCTCCCTCCTTTTGCTCCCCTCCCATCCTCACTGCAAATGTGCACACACAGTTTCTGACCCCGATGCGATTGACTCACATTCATCTGTTCCCAGTGTGGCCAGAGGGGACAACGGACAGACCATCAAACAATTCTGTCCTCGATTCAACTACACAAATGTTTCGTGTCCTTGAAGAATTCACGGGCCCGCGTGAGTAGCTTGACGTCGAGAGCAAATACCCTGGAGGCCTGTGCTAGGAGAGTGAAATCACAGCTGATTCAGATGTTTAGAAAGCGAACAATGTTCAGTGAGAGTCAAAAGTTTCTGCAAGACACACCAAGTAGTTTTCGTTAAGAGAATCGGGAGCAGACAAGCGTCAGACTCAGACAAGACCAAAGTAAAAACAAACCTCAAAGCTTCAGATATTTGGAATAAGGATCAGGACCAGGGTGTTGGCTTCGAGATGCCCAGGAACCTTCCGTTATCTTTCTGTTCTGAAAGCCCAGGGTGTGACTTGCGTCCTCAATGTTTCCTCGTGGGTCAAGGATGGATGCTGAAGCTCCAGCCATTCCTTCAAGCCACATCCCCAGAAGCAGGAATGAGGGAGCCATAAGGAACTAGCTCTTTGTCAGCAGCCTTCCTAAAGGCCCACGACACTTTTACTAAAATCCTGCTGAGTAGAGTCACATGGCCACACCTAGACCTTGTTGAATGACAGTTGGCATAAGATGTAGTGTTTCTTAAGCTGAGGATAGTGTCACCTCCCCCCAAAAGCTTATGGGTTACATGAGGGTTAACCTGTAGCTCCAAACCTCATTTGTAAATGAGAATCTCTTGGATGGCATTTGACACAGAGAGAACCTTTGTGAAGTCAACACGCAGCCCTGGGGACTCTGGCATCTGGTGTCACCAACTGACATCGAAAAACACCTTCCTCTACTGTGGACGATGGGAAATATCTCATTTTTGTACTTGGAGAGATGCGGCATCCAAATATAGAAGACAAGAAGACAAAAAAAAAAAAAAAGAAGACAAGAAGACAGAAGACGGTTACCTGTAGAGACTGGGTCCCCATCTTCAACCCCAAAGATTGTCATGGCAACTTATTTCTCTGTCTTCCTCCTTATTATTGCCGTTAGCTGGCATTTAAATTATGAGTGACATCGGGGGATGCCTGGATGGCTCAGTCGGTTGAGCATCTGACTCTTGGTTTTGGGTCAGGTCATGATCTCAGGGTCCTGCGACCAAGTCCCAAGTTAGGCTCCACCCTCAACGAGAAGTCTCCTTGTCCCTCTCCCTCTCATCCTCCCCCGGCTCATTCTCTCTCAAATAAATAAATATGTAAATATTTTTGACAAAATTATGAACAGAATTCCAATTGCCCTGTGCTTATTTCCGGTGAGATGGTTAGAAGACATGAACAGGTGTTTCTCCAGAGAAGATCTACAGAGATGGCCATCCGACACATGAAAAGATGCTCAGCATCACTGATCATCTCGGAAATGCAGGTGACAATACCATGGAAATGAAGGATCCAAATAAAGTAAGGATCTGGCAAGGTCTCCACGTCTCGGCCAAATGCACGGACATCTCAGGTGAGAGAAGAGCCAGGTGCAGCCAAACACCTTTTCCCTCCTGAGAATGTGTACATTGGCACGATGCACATGCAGACACACTGGTTCCATGGAAGGCTTGTAAAACGTCATTTACAATAAGAACATTGAGAGCACGCTTTCAAAGTAGCGAAGGTAGCAGAGACGAATTTTTTTTAAATGGGGGGTTGTCAATCACCTGGAGAATGTGATGAAAACACAAAGTCCATTTGGGCCAATCGCAGAGAAGGAGAACATACAATATTTTTATTCAATAGCAAGATTTTGGAAATGGTCTGAGATCCTGGGACGATTGCCTAAAATTTTCCACTTCCCTCCGCCAGACGAGAAACAGCATGGAATAGAAAAAAAAAAAATAGCAAAGATTATTGCACCAAGAAAAATACATCCATTGTAGCATCTCATGAACTAAGGCAGAATGGAAAAATCAGAACCAAGCCATTCTCCTAGGCCAGCTCCCCAAATGCAAAGAAGTGGGGTTGGGAGGCTCTTCCAGAGGGAGTGAGCTCCTCATTTGAGATAGAAGGAGGTGGCTTACTCCCTTGAGTCTTTGACATGTTTTCCCTTTCCAACCCAAAAGCACCAGACTCCAACAAGACATTATCTCAGGGACTAAATAAGCTAAGGAAACACCAGGCGGTGTGATTCCTGGGGTACTGAAAAGGCGCTTGTATTAGTGTGCTCGGGCAGCCATAACAAACACCCCAGACAGAGCTGTGTTCACCACAGACAGTTATTGTCTCTCCGCCCTGGAGGTGGGGAGTCTGAGGCCAGGCAGGGCCGAGGCTGGCTCCTCCCGGAGCCTCCCTCCTTGGCGTCTAGACCCCATGTTCTCCCTGTGTCCTCACATGCTCATCCCTCTGTGCATGTCTGTGTCCTCATCTTCTCACAGGAACACCAGTCCTATGGGATCAGAGTCCATCTTACTGACCTCATTTTACCTTAAGTGCCTCTTTAAAGGCCTTATCTCTGAAGGCGCTGACTTCCTACATGGGGTCAGGACTTCAACCTATAGATTCAGAGGGAACACAATTCAACACATTGCAGACAAAACGGTCTGCATATGTCACTGGTGTCAGCTCAACATATTTTTTTGTGCAGGGCAGGAATGTAGGTGCCCTGAACTGGCATTAGGGGACATGATACAAGAATCCTTTAGGGGGGCAAACTCAGGTCATGAAGAACTTTGTACGTGACAGCTTAAATGTTGAGGATTTATCCTCTAAATCAGAGGCTGGCACACTAAAACTCAAGGGCCATATACGGCCCACCAACTATTCTTGTGAATAAAGCTTTATCAGCACACAGCCATGCACATTCATGTATTTTCTACAACCAATTACAAAAAAGGGGGGGAGGGGGAAGCAATCTCTACTCTAGATGATGGGGAGTCACTATATAGGACTTGATTCCAGAGAATGATACAGTCCCATTTACAGTTTCACAATTACCCGAGCAGTAACATAGGGATTGACCCAGATGGACGTGACAAATGGGATAAGATCTCAAGGAAGATGGAATAAGGAGATAAAGCACACAGGTCCATGTGCAACTAGACTAGGGGTAGCACGTGGTCCACAGAGCCTTACATTTGCATCAAGATGTAGATGGTAAGTCCATCTTCAGAGCAAGAAAACAGTGGGACAGATGCAACCCCGAAACCCCTTTTTGTGGTACTTTGTCACCCTAGGAAACTAATATAATTCATTAATAGAGCTGTGTGTTCACACAGTTGTATCGATAGTGCCTTTCAATCCCACCAGAGTTCATTAGTGGTTTCATTAATTTGGTCACATCCAGAAGGCGTCCTAGCTATTGTCTAATCCTCGAATTTCAGTGGAGAACAAGATTCACTCTTTGCTTAGGTCATTATTCCTTTCTCTGGGCCCCCGAAAGAGGATCCACAATGAGGAAAATGCCCTCTCCTCCTTCCCCTTTGGGCAGAAGGTGCCCTGTAGCCGCAGGGACTCAGATCTTGTGCCCGATGTAAGGACAGAAAGTGGAGAAGGCTCTTTATGCAGCTGTGTTTCTCTGCTTTTTTGGTTCTTAAGCAATAAGATAAACCTATACTGGGATGTTCCCACGGCAAGGGTTGCTTTCAAGGTCAGAAGTTCATTGCACATGATGGGGTAGTTAGGCGTCAGATGAGAAACTGGTCTCCAGAGCCTGCCCATGAGTTTGTCCCACTGTGCTCATGATTCCCACAGTCTACATTTTAAGCTTTAATGATAAAAATCAATCTCCTGCTCCATAATTCAGAAAGTGCCGCTTTAGAGGTGGAAAACCCAAGCATGTCTTAAGGATACTATTTATAAAAAGAGAGCACTTTGCCAAAGAGCCAAAAGGTGGCAACAGCTGAAGCAATCAACAACAGACAAATGGATGAAGCCAATGTGGTCCATTCAGACAATGGAAGGTTACTCAACCTCGAGAAGGAAGCATGGACACCTGTGAAACGTCGATGAGCCTTGACAGCATCACGCTCAGTGAAAGACACCAGACACAGAAGACCACATAGTACATGGTTCGATTTATATGAAATGTCTTGTAGACAGAGAAAGCAGATCAGTGGTTGGCTGGGCCTGGCAGGCGGAAAGTGGGGAGCGGCTCAGGGTCTCCTTTTGGAGGGATGAGAATGTTCTGGTACTAGATAGAATTGGTTTTTGCCCATGCCCAGAAAACAAATAATCCAATTCAAAAATGAGCAGAAGGCATGAGCAGACATTTCTCCAAAGGAGACATTCAGATGGCCACCAGACACATGCAAAGATGCTCCACATCACTCGTCCTCAGGGAGATGCAAATCAAAACCACAGTGAGATACCACCTCACACCTGTGAGAATGGCAAAAATCAACAACACAAGCCACAACAGGTGTTGAGGATGTGGAGAAAGGGGAACCCTCGTGTACTGTTGGTGGGAATGCAAACTGGTGGGGCCACACTGGAGAATGCTATAGAGGTTCTTCAACAAGTTAAAAATAAAACTACCCTATGATCCAGCAATTGCACTACTGGGGATTTAGCCCCAAAATATAAAAATACTAATTCAGAGGAATACGTGCACCCTGATGTTTATAGCAGCATTACCTACAGTAGCCAAGCTATGGAAGCAGCCCAAGTGTCCATCTGTTGACGAATGGATAAGGAAGGTGTGGTGTATATATGCAACAGAATATTAGGCGGCCATAAAAAATAATGAAATCTTGCCATTTGCAATGGCATGGATGGAGCTAGAGAGTATAATGCTGAACAAAATAAGGCAGAGAAAGGTAAACACCACATAATTTCAATCATATGCAGAATTTAAGAAACAAAAATGGTCAAAGGGGAAAAAAGAGAGAGAGAGAGGCAAACTGAGAAATAGACTCTTAACTCTGGAGAACACACTGAGGCTTGTTACCAGAGGGGAGGTGGGTGGCAGGATGGGGGAAATTGGTAATGGGGATTGAGGAGTGCACTTGTCATGATAAGAAAAAGAAAGAAAAGAAATGGTTATTACTCAACCCGGTGAATGTGTCAAAAGCCACTGAATCGTTCACTCTAAAATGGTTACGTTATGTAAATTTTGTCTCAATAAATTATTTTCTAAAATCGTATGTATTTTTTTATTTATTTAAAATATAACATGCTTGCCACAGCTAGATCCTGGATAAACTAGCACAAGTCTTGAGATCACCACTTGAACATAACCATTTTCATGTTGTAATACCAAATGATAGATAAGTAGGTGGATAGATGGATGGATGGATGGATGGATGGATGGATGGATGGATAAATAGATAGACGATAGATAGATAGATAGATAGATAGATAGATAGATAGATAGAATGGATAGATTCATTCATGCATGGGTACATGCATGGATGGATGGATAGATAGGTAGATAGGATGGATGGATGGATGGATGGATGGATGGATGGAGATTGGTAGATAATGATGGATAGATAGATAAATAGTGATGTACAGATTGATATACAGATATCGATAGAGATACAAATGTTACTCAAATAAACTTTTCTGTATCTTATCTTAAAAAAAAAAAAAACAACTAAGCTGGGACACCTGGATGGCTCAGCGGTTGAGTCTCTACCTTTGGCTCAGGTCATGATCCCGGGGTCTTGGGACCGAGCCCCACATCGGGCTCCCTGCATGGAGCCTGCTTCTCCCTCTGCCTGTGTCTCTGCCTCTCTCTGTGTCTCTCATGGATAAATAAAAATAAATAAATAAATAAATAAATAAATAAATAAATAAATAAATAAATAGTTCAGAAAAACTAAGTAGATTCTAGAAAATCTTCCTAAGCATTTCTGCCTCAAAAATAGTAATGATAATAAAAAAAATAGCATGTGCATTGGTTGAGGACATTAATATGACCACTGATTGGCAAAGCTCATTATCTGAGGATGACAAAAATTCTGGGCTCTTGGTCCGTTAGCAGATCTCTACTTGCATCATGTTTCGATTTTCAACTCCCTCCGTTCCTGAAGTTTCCCAGATTTATATTTAATGGGAATTTTATAGGTTGAAGGCCGGCGTTCTCTCCTTTCTGAACATTGTCTGCCGTCCTTAACCTCCAAACTCAAAGGAGAAGAGGTGCTCGCTAGCCAGCTACAGGGTTTGCATGGACCAGGCAGCAAACAAGGAGCTGGATGTTTCGAGCAGCCGCATCACATGGCCCTAGACCCTTCCAAAGGATTTGCAGATGCTTGGCCACTAGCTGCCCTAATGGCACGTTCCCATAGATCTGATTGCCATTTTCTGTGTCCCAGCAAATTAGCTCTGAGCATAATGGCACATATAGTATTTTTATTTGAGAGCTAATTCATCTGTGCTCAAACGTCCTGGCTTGAAGAGCTGCATACAAATCCAAAGCAAACCAAGCTTTAAAGGGAGGCACGTCAGTATTCCTTAAGGAGCCAACGTTCAGCAGATAAGACGCTAACTGGTTATAATTGGCCAATGAATCACATTAGCCGTGCCTGCGTGGACACAATTGTCCTATTCAGTACCCAGATATCCATCCCCTTTCATTAACCCACAGCACTCGGTGTTTGCAGATACAGAGTGCAATGACTTGAGATTTTTCCCTTGGCGGTGGGCTTCAACATGCAGAGCACCCACCATATGTCAGCCCTCCCGGCACGAAGGTTTGGATTAGTGCAGATGATCAGGTTAGAGCGTCAGACCTCGGTGAGAAGCCTTTTCCTTTGGCAGATGAAGAAGAAGGGCTTTGTGGGGACTCAGCCTTGCTCATTCTAAGTCACCCACCCTCCGTTGAATGTTTCAGGTCATTAAACTCTTAAGTAGGCGTAGGACACGGTGAAAATTCTCCATCTGGGGGAAATTTGACATTGCAGGATGAGGAGATATCTTATTTGCTTAGCTAAAGAAGATTTTATTTCTTATTTCTTCTGATGCGATTTGGGCACAGTGTATCTGAATTGGGCTCTTTGCATGAATATCGCATTTACACTTTGGAGAGTTGTGACCAAGTGTCATTAAATGTGCTGCCTTGGTGTTCAAACTCCCCTTGCATGGTAGAGTGATTCATAGGCCATTTTATTTTTCAGAAACGTAGACAGGTGTTTTCATCGGAGCCGGATAGTCAACAGGGTGGATGAAGAAAGTCAGGCTCATTAGGAAGAGAGAGAAGACGAGCTCTTCCCAAAACATGGGTGGATTATCCTGATTCTGCAAAACAGGTCCTACGAAATGTAAGCAATAATATCTATACAAGACTCACTTTGCAAAAGAAGTTCGTTTTGAAGGTGAATGAGAGGAATCTACTGGAAAAATTAAAATATGCCCCAAGTCCGTGGGCAAGACTTTTTAAGTGGTATGCACTGCCCTCTCGTGGAGGCTATGTGAACAAAAACATCCCAGTGACCTATTACCAAAAAAAAAAAAAAAGTTATCTTTTTGGCAATTATAAATGAGTTGTTTCCAAGCATAAAGAGAAAAGACAAAGACATCTGCAAATGTTTCTCATCCATTTATTACTTCTTCCATCATCCACAAAACCGCAACCGGCAATATCGGCGAATACTCTGTACGCGAGTGACAGTTCAAGCGACTATAACGTAAATTGTTTCTATCTCTTTCCAAACACTAAGCAGCCATGGAAATTTTTTTTTAAATGGTCAGATCCATCAGTTTGAATCTATGTGGACTACTTATCATTAAGGAGTCGCTCACTCAGAGAGCCAGGGACTTTCCAGCGTGTTGGGAAGAAGCCGAGAGAAGGCACAACGTGGGGATTCGATGCTCCTGCTGTGTGTTGTCCCTTCTGAGACAAGGGTGTGACTAGGGAAGAGGCATGTGTCACATTCAAAATGGGCCTCACTGTGTCATCTGAGGTCAAGGTCCTCAACAGGGACGGGGAAACTGTACTTCTTGGGGACGCTTGGCAAGGTGTGGAAATATTTTTGGTTCTCACAACTCAGGACGCAGGTACTACTGGCATCTGCTGGGTGGACACCAGGGATGATGCTCAGTGCCTTGTCGTGCTCAGGACGCCCCACCCCAGAGATCCAGCCAGCCCCAGATGTCAATACTGCTGAGATCTCTTGCTGCCTTAGCATGAGAGACTCTATCTACCCATCCATCCATCCCAATATCTATCTATCATCTATGTATCCATCTGTCATCTACCTACATATATACCTACCTATCCAACCATCCATCCATCCACCCATCCCTATATCCATCCACCCATCCATCCAGCCCAAATCTATCCATCTATCATCTACCTACATACTTACCTATGTACCTACCTATCCATCCATCCTTTCATCAGCCCATCCATGCATGCATCCATCCATCCCTATATCCATCTATCCATCCATCCATCCCCCATCTGTGGTAGTTATTACAACCAAGGTGATTTTATTCCCAGAGGACACGTGGCAATGTCCACAAACATTTCTGGTTGTCACAACATAGGGTGCTCCTCGAATGCAGTAGGTGGAGACCAAGGATGCTGCTCAACACACCTCACACAGACTAGCCCCATCACAGACAATCAACTAACTCCAAGTGGCTGACTCTTGAGTGAGGCTGAGAAAGGCTGATATGAGTAACCACAACTTAGACTCCATTCACATCCCCACCTGGAAACCCCATTGGACAATGGAGGAAAAGGTGGACTTCATGCAAAAAAATGAAAGGCTTGACAAGATGCCCCATGAAGGACAGAGAGTCTGTAACTCAATGCTCAACTGGTAACCAGCAGAACCTCCACAAGCTGGTTTCTTACTGACTCTCCAGGTCAGACTTCCAGAATCAGAATCCTCATTTTACCATGATCCCTGTGATTTCTATGCACACAAAGTCTGAGAACAAACAGACCTCGCATTTCCAACAGCCTTTGTCCTCTGGGGGACAAGACAGGCATGGCTCTCAGCCTGGGCACCCATCAAACCCACCTGGGGAGACTGAACAGCTGGCTCCGGGCCACAAGGCTTCTAGAAGTCATTAAGGGATTTCCAAATGCGGTCAAGTTTGAGAACCATGCTTTTGAGAAGTGTCATGCCCTCTGAGCCCAAATCCCACCCCCAAACTAACTAAGTCAGAATTGCTGGTTCCAACATGGTGGGTTTTGGAAGAAACCTGGTGATTCTGATATGTAGGCGGGGTTGGGAGGGGTAGGCCTAGGTAGCTAATTGGTTGGTTCTCAACTTGATCTTGTGTCAAATCACCTGGAGGTTCTGATAAACACAGTTGCTGATCCTGCCCCAGATCTTCTGATCTTCAGCAGGTTTACAATGGGACCTGAGAATTTGCATTTCTCAGAAGGTCCCAGGGGGTGTCTATGCTACTGACTTGTTTCTTATTTTTTTCCAAAGTTGAAAGCTTCCTTTAAATAGACATGATTATTCTCCAGGGTCGCTCCAGAGGACTGCACTGGAAAGCAACTGAGTTTGTAAAATGGAAAATATGGAGAAAACTTCATTCTATATTATTTTAGGAAATAAGAGATCATTATCTGGCATCACAAACTCGAATCCCAGTAGATATTAAGGCTTCAAAGACAAAGAATAAAGAAAATGTGCTCAAAATTGCCAATGTGGAGATGCTCATGTATGCTTCCTGCCTTGCGTCTGTCTACAACTGAAACCATATTTCCAAGACCCGCGGAGTTTTGCAATCCTTGCATTGAGTCTAGTCAAAGAATTTCAACCTAATTCTTTCCGTTGAGCCAACAAAATAAAGCATATGCAAGGGGAGACGTGGGGTGGAGGGTGGTGACTAAGTACATGGGGTGAATCCCTTCACGGGGAGTGAGCTCTGGGAAAGGTCACACACATTCTACACTTTCACTGGGTCCCTCTGCATTGAACCCAGGGCACTAACCAAAGTTTCAGATAATGCCAGGACCTCCTTGTTAAAGACAGCCACCACCTTCGCTACCACCGACCCTGCCAGAGACAGATGGTTTGCATGTGTTTAGTGGAAGACCCAGGTTTTGCAGCTGGTGAAGCTCACAAAATGTGGAGGGTTCATGTTTAAGAAAAGGAATTCAAACATATCTTACTCTTGGAAGATTTGCAAAAATGTACAGCTGTGTGAGCGCATTGCTTAGGCCCCTTGAAGAGCTTTGGAAAACACTGATGGAGAGTGGCGGGCAGGGCGGGGTGGGGCATGGAGCAGTGTGGGCCACCTCTGCTTGACTCAGGACTCCAGCCTTGCTTGGGGGCTCCTTACAGGCCTGGCCAGGACATCCTCAGTGCTGGGCTGCAAGCTCTGGCTCCCCCAACCCCCTCTCCCCCTCCACCATGGTCAGGTCTGGTCTCTTATCCTTCACAGACATTTACCCCCGATAATTCCACCTTGGGACATAAATGTATCCCTTGCAGGATCTCCCATGACCCCATGTCTAATTTGTCTGAAAAGAAGAACAGATGTATAAACTGGACAAAAAGAGAGTAAAGTGAGAAGCGGGAAAGAAATCAGAGTAAAAGCATTCTCCTCAGGGACACCATGTTGCTCACTAAAAGGCGGCTATTTTGATTGGTTTCAAGAGTGAGACAAGAACTGATCCAGCAATGCTAGTTTCCGGTCGTAGAGACAAAGAACTGAAATCGAGATCTTGAAGAGCTAGTCGCACCCCCATGCGTACTGTAGCACTATTCACAACGAGCAACATATGGACACAACCTAAGTGTTCATGCACAGATGAACAGATACAGAGAAAAAATGTGGGATATACAAACAGCAGGTATGATCCAGCCTTTAGAAAGTAGGAAATCCTGTCATACGTGGGTGAACCTGGAGGGCGTGATGCTCAGAGAAATAAGCCTGGTGCAGGAGGACACACGCTGCATGGCTCTACTTATAGGAGTTGTCTCAAACAGTCACACTCACACAAACAGGGAGAAGGAGGGTGGCTTCTGCTATTCCCAGGGTCGAGGGCATCAGGCCACTGTGTACCAATGGCAAATATGTTCAATTATGCAAGTTCTGGACCTCCGCTGTACAATGCTTATAGTTGCCATAAATGGGTGGTTTATCAACCAAAGAAGTGTACTACTCACATGTCAGGCACCTGGAAGACCGAGATCCAGGTGTGGACAGAATCAGTGTCTGGTGAGGACCATCTTCTGGTTCACGTGCACCATCTTACTGATGTGTCTTCACATAGTGGGGAGAGAAAAGCAACTTCTTTCAACGTCTTGGTTGAAGGGCACGATTCTAATTCATGGGGGTCCCATCTTCATGACTTAATCCCCTCCCAAAGGCCCATGCAATGTAATACCATCTACCTGGGGCTTAGGCATCAACAGCATGAATTTTGGGAGAACACATACATTCAGTCTTGGGCACCCCTCCATGCCGCCCCATAAAGGCAGCATTGGACCACCTGGGAGACACCCTTGAGATGCAAACAAATAGCATTCAGTCACATGCATAACCCAGTACATGGAACAGCCACATCTTGTCTACATGCTTGTCCCGAGATTCTGCCCACATGCTGCCATTTCCACATTTCGTGGGTCATCGAATTTGCCAGTTCTGTCTATATGATGTTACATTTGCTCTTTGTAATGAGAATATTAAAATACGCACCTTGACGGGACTTTAGAGATTATCCAGTCAAATCCTCTCTTCTCTAGAGATCACAAAGCACATTAATCAGATGGAAGCACTCAATCCCGTCTTCTACAGGTGAATATATTCCCTGTTCTCATCGTAGAAAAATTGAAGCCATGGATAAATTCAGGTTATGAAAGTACGCCTTCCCACTAAAAACAAAACGAGCCTGAGAGCTGTGTTTCGTGAGATGATCTATGTGTAATTTACAAAAACGTCTCTGCTGATAGCAGCTTTTTGTGCAGTTTGAAAAATAAGTGACATGTTTCGCTGTGTAAGCTTAAGATGTACAGTATGATGGTTTGATTTATAGATGTTGTGAAATGATGACCCCAAGAGATTCAGTTAATATCTATCTTCTCATATAGATACAAAAAAGAGAAAAAGAAGGGGATGCCTGAGTGGCTCAGCAGTTGAGTATCTGGCTTTGGTTCAGGGTGTGATCCCCAAACCGGGGATCATGTCCTGCATCAAGAGCTCCCTATGGGGAGCCTGCTTCTCCCTCTGCCTGTATCTCTGCCTCCCTCTGTGTGTCTCTCATGAATAAATACATAAAATCCCTTAGAAAAAGAAAAGGAAAAATAAGATTTTCTCAACACAAGGATCCACTGTCTTGATAGCTTTCCTATATACCATGCATCAGTGTTACCTATGGCCATCATGTTGTACACCAAGTCCCCCGTACGTCTTTGTCTTATTAATGGAAGTTTGTGCCTTTGGGCCACCTTCCTCCCATCCCCCCTCTGCACCTCCTGGGGGTAGTTTTAGATTCCACATACCAGGGAGATCATACAGTATTTGTATTTGTTTTCTCTTTTTCCACTTAGCATAATTCTTCAAGGTCCATCCATCCATTACAAATGGTAGGATTTTCTCATTTTTTGAGACTGAATGATATTCCATTATGTATATTTGCATGGCACAACTTCTTTATCCCTTCATCCATCGATAGGCACTTGAGTTGTTTGCAGGTCTTGGCTGTTATAAGTAATGCTGGTCTTAGCATAGGGGTACAGCTGTCTCTTCAAGTTAGTGTTCTTATTTCCTTTAGATGCATTTCCAGAAGTAGAATTACTAGACCATAGGGCAGCTCTATTTTCAAATTTTTGAGAAACCTCCACGCTGTTTTCCGGAGTGGCTGCACTCGTTTGCATTCCCACCAACAGTGCAAGAGGGTTCCCCTTTCTCTGCATTGTCATATCAATTTTGATCTAAGCTTTTACATTCTGATAAGGTCGTCAAAGCATGGAATGTTTCACTTGGAGAAAGTAAGGAAGAAAATGTTGAGTTAAACAATGGCTCTATATTCCTATGAAAACGTATTTTAAAGCCAACTGTGTTGTACATGAAAGTGACATGGAATATGCAAGCTCTGTTTTTCCATGCCCACCCCAGTCAGTTCTTCAGAAATCCCCCAGAATGATTCAAAATTAGAATGAGTTCATAAAATGTTTGTTAAACTTTCATAGGAAGATTAATACTTTGGCTCTAACTCAGTCATTCTTCTGCAGAAGAGTTGCATGATCACTTTCTGTGCAAGGAGTAGATAAAGCTGTTCACATTTATAGGATGAATAGACCGATGGATGGATGCATGGATAGATAGATGATAGGTAGATGACAAACACGATGGATGAGTGGATGGATGAATAGATAGTTGATAGATGATTGATTGATAAATAGGTAAGTATGGATGGATGGATGGATGGATGGATGGATGGATGGATGATAGATACATAGGTAGATATGGTGGATAGATGAATAGATTATGTTAGTACAATTAGAGACAGATGTCTTTTCATATCATGGAAAAGTATCAAACTGCATTAGCAAATATCAAATAACATGAAACATATTTACTTGATTTTCAAAGGAAAATGGACAATTGTGAAACTAGTGATAAAGCCAACAGTATTCTAAGATGTTATCTGACCCTTCTAACCTTTTTTCACTTACTGTACATCAGGGTTTCTCAATATTCACACTATTTGACATGTAAGCCAAATAATTCTCTGGTGTGGGCTCTGGGCTCTCTGAGGTATTGAGCAGCATCCCTTGTCTCCACTCACCACAAGCCAGGAGCACCCCATAACCCCTGCAATGACAACCAAAGAGTATCTCCATTGCCAAGTGACCTTGTAGCAGAATCACCTCCAGCTGACGACCACTGATGCAGAACTATGACCTCATTTTCATAATAGTTGTGATTCAGCCCATCCTACTATGTGATGGTTAATTTTACATGTCAGCTTCGCTGGGCCATGGTGCCTAGATATGTGTTCCAACATTATTCTAAATATTTCTGTGAGGATTGAGGGTGGATTTTTGATGAGATGAATATTCAAACCAGCACACCCTGAATACAGCGGATTGCCTCCATGCCTCCATATGTGGGTGGGCCTTGTCTATTCATCTGAAGCGCTGGAGAGAATAAAGCCTGACCTCCTCCTGCCCCCTCAGCCCCCGAAGAAGAGGGACTTCTGCAACAGACAGCCTCTGGTCTTGAACTGTAAACCCTTCCTGAGTCTCCAGGTTGCCAGCCCACCCACCAAATCTTGGACTCTCCAAACCTCACAATCAGGTGAGCCAATTCTTGAAAATAAATCTTGAAAGATAAATAGGTACATAGATACACGGATATGGCTGTAGATACTGACACGGTATGGATAGATTTGGGTCCATCACCTACCTTTTGCTACCTGTACACATAGGTCCTATTGGTTCTGTCTCCCTCACACAGGGAGAGTGCAGGGGCCCCCTAGGAGAGAAGTTCTCTGTCCAGTTGCCTCATCCTAGAATCCATGCTTTCACACAAAATCACCTTGTTGGATCCAAATACCATTTTCTATAGTGTCCTGCTGGTCTCTAAGTCCAGAGCATGCCTAGACCTGAATTTCCAGTGACATTAAGGCATTTGGTCTGTTAGCTTGCTCAGATTCTCACATTGAACCAACTTCCCTGGATAAGCAAGCCTGTTTGCTGGGACGTTTACCGAGTTCAAAAGCGTTTTCTCTTTCGTGTTCCTGCAAAACTCCCGATGGAGCACAAAACGGAGCCGAGAGTGTTTTTGTTTTGTTTTTAATTGAGATGAAAACCACATTAACATAGTAACCAAGTTAAAGCAAACCATTCGGAGGCACTTAGAACATTCAGAAAGTTGCACAACTACCACCTGTGCCCAGCTCCGAGGCATTTCCATGCCCCACAAAGATGCAAGCAAGCCCGTGTCCCATTAGTGGGCACTCCCTGTCCCCTCCCCAGCCCCTGGGGTCCACCAATCTACTTTCCATCTCCACAAATTTGACTGTTCTGGAACATTTCAGGCCCATGGAGTCACATACGAAGTGCCCCTTTGTGTCTGGACTTCCCTCACCGAGCGTCATGTTTTTCAGGTTCATCCACGTGGAACCAGAGATCAAAACTTTATTAGTTTTTTTTTTTAACAGCTTTATTGAAAAAGAGGTTCTGGCACTTTCTCCAAGGATTCTTGTGGAGGAATGCCCGTACACCCATCTTTGGCCCCATTATCCCCAGATGGCTTGATTTCAGGTGGAGGATGACCCACATGATTTGGGGGCTCTGTTTCTCTTTCACACACCCATGAATTTATCCCCTTGCTCATGAGAGTGGGGAGGAACTCAACATGCTCATCGGGATGAATTCCTGATCATAGTGCACTCTGCTTATTGCCCCAAACATATCTGTAGGCTCAAGTTGGTTTCAGCACACCCTAAATGTTTAAGTTAAACACACCCATCCGCTCTCCACATACTTTCCTCTGACCCGCCACATCGTAAATTATACAACTCTCGAAAACTTATGAAACGCAGGGAAGCAGATCTGAGAAAAGTCTCAACGAAACCTGATTTTGTGTTCCATCATGCCGGGAAGTGGAATGTTGGAAGGCACGCCTGCCAAACGATCTTCATCTTAAAACCTACTTGCGGTCTGATGAAATTAGGGAGAAAGGAAAAAATACCCAAATACAGACACATTCATGTCATACCTTCCCTGGGGATTATGTGATTGCCAAATGGCTTGTTAGACGATCCAGAGAACAGCTCAAGAACACGAGGAGTTTCTGTAAAGGCTTCAGGGCAGGTGCGTGGATGTGCCATCATCTCAAGGTTCTTCCATGGGATGTTGTGTAGCCTGTCCACACACAAGCGAAGCTGAGACACGGGTCTTTCTTCCCACTTCCGTGTCCTTTTGATTTCGTCAAGATGATCTCACTTTGAAGACAATTAAGCAAGTCTCAGCCAAACAAAGATCTCCAGCACGACGGGCCAAACTGGCACCAGACACTTCTTCCCGGATGCATCTAAGATAAGCTGCACGTTCGGAGTGAAGGAAACTGAGTTCATCAAGTGGAAGAGCAGTGATTTTAAGGATGAGGATGGGTGAGTGTGTTATGGAAACAAGTTCCTCCCGGAGAAAAGAGCATCAGCAAATCTCCAGACTGTCAGAGTGGAGGTAAAAACCAGCCACATTGTGCTTTATGGCTGTTTGTCACTTGGTGAAATTCGGATGTGACTGTAGGTTGTGGCCGTGGCACAGTTGATGGGCTTGTGTGTTTGTTTTCCTCTCTTTCTCTCTAAAACCTAAAGTTAGGTGTAGCACATCCCTACAGAGGTAAGATAACTTCCCGTTTTTTGAGAACGCCCCACAAGACGAGCAAGCCTAGACTGCTTCTTCCTTCAATGGCATAAGAGAACGTCTTCTCTTTCTTTTAAAAAGTGGTATTGTATGCTGGTGAGCACAGTAACCATGAAATCTACCCTCCTAACAAATTGTTAGGTGTGTAACGTAGTAGTGTTGACTACGGGCAGCAAATCTCGAACTCAATTTTCTTCCTAGTGTCTCAAAAGTTGGGCGTTTGGAAATCTCATGAAAAGACCACCAAGGATCCTGTGTTTGAGGTCATCTGGAGCCTGCTTTTCCTGTCTGTGAAAAACCCAACAGAAACCCAAATGGCATCTTTTATGGCAGCCCTCTCCCAGCTGCATTAATTCTGTATTAGGCACTACGACATTCTTCACATATAAATGTAGAGAGAGAAAACAATTTTATTGCTCTTATTTTACAGAAAAGTGGTTTGCAGAGAGGAGTGATTTTGCTCACCAGGCGACACTCGGAAATGTCTGGAGATATTTCTGGTTGTCGAAATGGGGGTGTAGGGGATGCTCCCTGCATGTGGTGGGTGGAGACAAGGGATGCTGCTCTGCACCCTATGGTGCACAGGATGTCCCGCCTTAGAGAGTGAGCTGGTCCAAAACGTCAGCATCCCCAGGGCTGAGAAATGCTGAACTAAAGAATATACACAAATAACTGGAGCATTGGTGTGAACAGAACCAGCTGTAAGACCTGCTTTCTTCTCTCAAGTGGATGTCATGCTCAGACAGCACAGATTTCCCTGCAAATGCATCTGAATTCTGAAGATTTCAAAGTAGGAGCTGGATATCCAAAAGCAAGAAGAACAGGATCATCAAGAGCTGCATGCATTCCTCCGTTGATTGCGGCATTATCTACGACAGCCAAGATACGGAAGCAGCCCAAGTATCCATCGACTGATGAATGGATAGAGATGTGGTGTAGATACGTAAAAATGGAATATTATTCACACATAAGAAAGGAATACAATCTTGCCATTTGCAACAATGTGGATGGAGCTAGAAGGTATGATGCTAAGTGAAATAAGTCCATCAGAGAAAGACAGATACCATATGATTTCAGTCCTATGAGGAATTTATGAAACAAAACAAATGAACAAAGAAAAAAAATAAGCGCCAAATGAAAAACAGACTCTTAACTCTAGAGACCACAGCACAGCGATGGTCACCAGAGGGGACGTGGGTGGGGGGATGGGGACACAGATGATGGGGATGAAGGTGTGCACCTGCTGTGATGAACATCGGGGTGATGTCTGGAAGGGTGAATTACTCTACGGTACACCTGAAACTAATATTGCATCTCTATGTTAAGTAGCTGGAATTTAAAAATAAATAAATGAAGAGGAAATAAAGTAGCGGCAAAAGAAAGAAAGAAGGTGAAGGTGTATACCTACAAAGCGACATCACTGAGCCATGAGAAGGAAAGACGTCCTTCCATTTGCCCCAACATGGATGGGCCTTGAGAGCATTATGCTTAGTGAGAGATCTCAGAGAAACACAAATGTTGTATGATCTCACTTTTATGTGGACTCTAAGCAAAACTCAACTTGTAAAAGCACAGTAATTACCATGGGCTGAGCATAGATGTTGGCTGAAGGTTACACATTTGCAACTAGTAGATAAGTCAGTCCTGGAGATCCTGGAGATACGATGCATAGGATCATGATTACGGACAATTTTAGAGTCTCAGAAGCACACCTGCTAAGACACTACATCCTAATTCTTCCCTCCATAAGCAACAAATGAGCGTTCTGCGACGTGATAGAGGTCCTGGCGCAGGCGAGGAGGCCGATCATACATGATATACACGTATCGAGTCAACACATTTCACACTTGAAACGAAAAATGTTGTCTGTCATTGACATTGCAATTTATTTTTTTTGAAGCAGGAGTTGGCAATGAGAGCTTTGTCACCCCAGCCAGGTAGCCCACCCGGAATTTTAGGAAGCTGAGGTGTGGTGCATGCCGGGCAGCAGGTTCCTTCTTAGAGAAACGTCGTTGTAAGGTATGATGGTTCATGGCAGGTCCCTCCAAGCCAGGCAGGTCCCCAGCATGTTCCAGAAGAGACTTGGAACTTCTCACCAAGACGCCTTCTGTCTGTCTCATCGGGAACAGCTTGGGGTCTGTCATTGGTTCCAACTCATGGGACTGTCCAGCAATGTCTCTCCACTTTGCACTGCCTTTGACTGACCTCAGGTCCTTATCTCATCATACCTGACTTCAGGTTGGTATCTCATCATACCTGACTTTAGGTTGGTATCTCATCATACCCAACCTTAGGTTGGTTCTCCAAAAGCCAATTCACCAGTGGATCAAATCCTAGAAATGGTCCATTTTAGTGACTTACCAAAAACATGTTCATAGGGGCCCTCAGGGAAGCCAGAGCTGTGGGCTGGGCTGCGTGTTGACTCACTTGCTCATCCACCTTTCCATTCATCCATCCATCCATCCTATCTACGTAACTATCCATCCATCCATGCATATACCCATGCATGAATGCATCTATCCATTCTATCTATCTATCTATCTATCTATCTATCTATCTATCTATCCATACATCCATCCACCCATCTATTCTTATCTATTCATCCATCTATTCTTTATCTATCCATCTACTCTTTATCTATCATGTATCCATCCATTCACTCATCCATCTATCTATGCATGCATCCACCTATTCTTTTATCTGTGTATCTGTTCCATCCATCCTATCAATCTATCTCTTATCTATGTATCTATGTACTCATTCTATCAATCTATCATCTATCTATATATCTCTGTCCATCATCCTGTCAATCTGTGTATCTCTTATCTATCATCTATCTATCCATTCATTCATGCATGTATTATCTATGTATCTATCATCTAGCTAACTGATATATATCACCTACCTATGTATCTATGGCCTGATTCCTTTCGTATTGGCTCTTCACATCGAAGTGCACATAGGGGTCATCTGTGGGGACAGCCTGCCTTGCGCCCTCCACCTTCCTCTTTCTCCAACAGCCCAGAGCCCCTGTCTGAGCCTCAGCCAGTTCCTGAGGTTCATTACGTCCACTGTGAATTCTGGTCAGTTGTCTATCCCATGCACAACCATGGGCACCCAGAGGCTCTCCTCACCCTGTTTCTCTCCATCCCTGACCCTTGCTGAAACCAGGACCAAGTGATACACATAACTCAGTAACTGAATGGATGACTCAGTTTCCCTTACGGCTGCCATAGATGGATTTTTAACTCCAGAGACCCAATACACAATAGGAGGAGAGTTTGTTTCCAGCTCCAGAAGGCAGCTGAAAGGACATGGTGAAAGGCGACCGACTCCTGAAATCCCCTTTTGCATAATGTGCAATAAAAGTGACATCCTGGAGAGTAACTGTAGCCAGACTTTCTCCCATTGTGGTTCCAATGCATCTGGTTCTATTTCAGGGCAAAGGAAGTTAAATGGACTTCAATCTGATGCTGCGTGGCACACATCTGCGGACACCCAGGCACCCCTGGAGAGTTTTTCTGGTATTTGCAGGTGGTGGGGGGACCAGTGCTGTGTCTCCCATCCAGCAGCTCCCCACACTGACGCATGTAGAAAGAACTGCATGTAAACTGCCCTGTGTTCCCCTTAATGTGTTCACTTCCGACCTTCTTACTGAAAGCAACGTGACTAAATGTTCCTGAAAAATCATCACCACGTTTAAATCGTATACATCTTGCAAGTACCTCCCTACACCGAGATGCAGAAGGTCAACATTATCGATGGACTATTTAGCTGTTTTTGAAATGTTTTAATGAGGTTAAATATGATAATAGGATTGGTAGGAAAATCAATGTATCATGTAAAATTGAATCTTACATACGTTGACAAAAAAAAAAAAAAAAAAAGGCGGGGGGCATTGGCATTTTCTGCAATGCCAGAGAGTTGAAATCTGATTTTCTCCTAAAAAGAAAGAGGGTTGAGAAATTTTTTTTCCAAGTTTAGAAACCATTCAAACTTCATGAATTTGCTGTTTTGATCATAATTTAAATCTTTTCCAGATTTCCACCCTTAGGGGGAAAAATATGGCTTCATGTTTTTAGCACAGAAAGATCAAAATAGTATATTAAATACTCTCAGAAGACTTATTGTACATATAAAAAATATTCACTGAGTTAATATAAAATAAATCAGAAACAGATAGGCTGATTCTCCTTTAGATTACACAAGTATTGAAGCATTAAGAAGATGAGGGATAAAAACTAGATCATTGAATAAAATACCAATTACCCAAACAGAAACATTTAAAGATCTCAATTACAGTTCAGAGTTGCTACTAATACTCCCAACTCGACTCAAAATGTTCTGTGCAAATAAATGACATCATGTCTGCACACGAGGTGGAGGCTTGACCCTGTAGGTTTTCAGGGCTTTGTTGGAAATTCCAGCAAAGGGGTAATGGTTGAATGGAATGGGTTATGGATGAGGCAGTAAAGACACTTACTGCCTCCAAGTCAACTGACCGGCAAACAAAATCCTGTCTGAAACAGGTAAATTGTTCCCACTCTGTCCAACTTTGCCTTTTCTGGGGGAATTTCCCTCAGAAGCCCAAGCTGACCGTGGCCCATGACCACAATGTAAGCCATGTAGGAAGAATATACTCCTCCAGGAGTACATTGCAGCTAAAACCAGCGACCACCTGGTTTTACAGACTCCCCATTACAGCATGTCCCTTCTAGCCCCGCAGACAACCATGAACTTCTCCGCCATGTTACAATTCATTATAAAATATACGTGAAAGCTTCTACGTCTCCATGAAATAAGCTGTTTGCTCATTAAGGACCCATGTCACTTATCTATTGCTGCATAACAAACAACCCCAATACTTGGTAGCGAGGAACGATCGCCATCTTGTTTGCTCACATTTCTGTGGGTCAGCGATTTAGCCTGGGCCCCACTGGGTGGTCCTTTTGCTGTCTAGTCTAGAGTTTGTCATGTGGCAGCAAGCAGTCACCTGGCAGCTTAACCAAAAGGATGGATGGATGAGCTCAACTGGGGCCCACTCACATGTATGGCTAGTGGTGCTGCTGTCTCATGGTTGCTCATCTCAAAAGCTACATTGGCTTCTTCATGTGGAGGTCTCAGCATTCTAGGTTTATGGCCAGGACCACCCGGTAGCTATGGGAGTAAACTGGTTTCAGACCATCCAATGTCATGCAAACCAACATGACAATGGCAGCTGCATGTGTAACCCCACACAAGACCAATGGAAGGACTTTCCAATGGATCCCGGCCCAAGTAGCTGATTCATAGAATTATTAGCAGGGACACTTGGGTGGCTCAGTTGGTTAAGCATCTGGCCCCTGATTTCAGCTCAGGTCCTGGAATCGAGCCCCGTGTTGGGTGCGGCACTCAGGGTGGAGTCTCTCCCCTTGTCCCCCTGACCCTCGCTTAGTAGTGCATCCTCTCTCTAAAATATACAAATAGGGATCCCTGGGTGGCACAGCGGTTTAGCGCCTGCCTTTGTCCCAGGGCGCGATCCTGGAGACCCGGGATTGAATCCCACGTCGGGCTCCCGGTGTATGGAGCCTGCTTCTCCCTCTGCCTATGTCTCTGCCTCTCTCTCTCTCTCTCTCTCTGTGACTATCATAAATAAACTAAAGAAAAATTAAAAAAAAATAAAATAAAATATACAAATAAATATTTTTTTTAAAAAGAATTATGAGCAAGTACTATGTTTGTCATAGCGAAGCATCAAACGTAAAGTTGACTTGACATGTGGCAGAAAGTAACTGGCTCAGAGAGTGTTGCTGGGGGAGGCCGTTCCTATAACAAGAGCTAAAAACATCCTGTATTGGCTTGGAAAGTGAGTGGCGAGCAGAGTTTGGAAAAATCATGCTGAAATGGCTCCTGGAAGCCAGACAAAGAAATGATCGCCTATGGTACGTGGTGAAGAAAGAGCACCAACAGCAGCTGGCAGTAACTTCGGAGATAAAGACGTGCCTCAAAAATCTCAGATTTGGAGAAGGCCGGGCTTTTCAACCTGAGCACTCTTGACATCTGGGGTCAGAAAATTCTCTGTATCCAGGGGCTGTTACGTGCACTAGAGGATTTTTAGCTGCATTCCTGGCTTCTGCCCAGGAGACTCAATCCAGTGGCCATGAGTATAGAACGTGGCGCCTCTATGTGAGCGAGCTGGTGCTGTGCGGATTTAAGTAACTGGCCCACCATCACCCATACAACAAGCTCTAGGGCTGCCGTAGCCAATGACTCTCAATTCCAGAGGTTAGGAGTCTGGGAAAGATCTCCCTGTACTAACATCCAGGTGTGTGCAGGACTGCGTACGTCCTGAAGGCTCCACTATAGAATCCATTCCCAATCCAATCAATCCTTGGCTCATGGGCCTCCCTCCATCGTCAAAGTTAGCAATGGTGCATTAAGTCTTTCTCAGACAGTTAGTATGATCTGCCCTTGATGTTGAAAGATCCCTGTGCTCATGTGGACCCACCTGGATAACCTAGGCTCCTCTCTCGATGTGAAAGGTCAGCACATTAACAACCTTCATTCCATCTGCAGCTTTAATCCCTTCCCCCGCCCCGACCCTGTAAGCAAAAATATTCACAGGTCCTGGAAATTGGGATGTGGGCACCTTTGTTGGGGAAACCATCGTTCTACCCACGATAAAAGCAAAGGGGTGGAATAAATACCAGGGACACAAGAACAGGAGAGCAACAGAGTGCTGTCTTATCAGAAAGGTGGAAGTTTTTTAAAAACAAAAAACAAAAAATAAGGGAGACTCTTAGCCCTGCCTGGGAAGCTCTGTGGGGAGTCACGCTGAAGTCACAGTGGAACCTTTGGTTTTTCCATTAAAATTTGGGCAGCTCTAATCATGCCAACCTTATTAATTTACAATTGTTGGGATGCTTGGGTGGTTCAGTGGTTGAGCATCTCCCTTCAGCTCAGGGCGTGATCCCAGGGTCCTGGGATTGTGTCACACGTCGGGCTCTCCGCAGGGAGCCTGCCTCTCCCTCTACCTGTGTCTCTGCCTCTCTCTCTCTGTGTCTCTCATGAATAAATAAAATCTTTCAAAAAAACATAGATTTACAATTGTCATAAATATAAAGGCACATGGTTCACCAAGAGGAGTTATGTTTTCTCCAGACACTCATTCTAGTCTAGATTTTAGTGTATCTTCTGTAGATCTTCTTCTTGACTCTCACGTGCATCATGCCACAAACAGGGAGAAAGATCTCATCATGAAATCTAAAAAAAAACAAAAAAACAAAAAACAAAAAACAAAAACCTTGCACATGGCCCTTGAAAGAGAAAAGAGAAGGAATATCTTGTATTTTGTCGACAGAAACAGGGATTTCTCTCCCGGAGGCTAGAGGTGAGGCTGTCCCACAAAGAGCCTCCATGCAGCAGGGTGGGATCCAGTGGCTGCCACACGCAATATTCCCTGTCTAGGTTCATGTGTTGGGGGTGGTGTGCATATGTTTAATGAGTTAGGTCATCTCTGTCTATAGTTGGACCCATTTTGTGGGCTATAAACAGGCTCCCCATAAGCTTCCACCATGTGAAAGTTCATTTCTGCAGTGGAAGCAAGTTTTAAAAATGGAAGTGCAAAGAATGGATGCATCTGGGCACCACGTGTCTAGAAGAATGTTCTTCGATGCGGGTTATGTTGTACATGGCTGCAGTTGGTGTCGCTTGTAGGGCTGTCTGTACTGTTACCCCCATGCACATAGTGCTTCAGAGTCTACAGAGAAAGAGGCAGAAGGGACCGCTCCAAGTGGTAGGTGATATGTAGGACACACCATGGCAGCTAAAGAGAGGGTTTCCTGGGAAGAGAACCCAAGAAATGCCTATGGAGGAGCATCCAACAATGCCTGGCGTTGAAAATTGGGTTTAATTTGTCCACAAGGACAAATGGAGAAGCAACAGTATGCATGATGGATTCACGGTGTGAACCAAGCAAGGCATGAGGCAGGTGCACAGAAAAACATTTAATTTGGGTGCTGCAGAGGGTAGGTTACTAGAACAATAATTCAGTAATGAGAATTATAATTCCTGTAGGAAGGGAACCATTTGCAAGGCCTTTGTCCACTAAGGCTAAGAGGCATGTGCCCAATTTTGTTGAAAAACAATGGCCACTGAAGCGTTATCAGCTGAACCCGTGATGTGACCACGTGAACTTCCAAAAAATTAACCCCTTTCCAATGTTTCTGGCACCCGGGTTTTTACATATTAATTCTACACTGGATGTTTACATGTAGTAGGTGGGTTTTTGCTTTGTCTTGTGTTTTGACCTCTGCTGGATCTCTTCTGGATGCATGAGACACCGTGTGAAGGAGGCATGTGGTGGCCACACATCCGGGTCTACGCGGACAGTGTTGTGGGTAAGCGTCTTCCTTATGACACTGTGTAGTTCCCCCAAGCGTTTTACGACCCATGCCTATATTCCTAGACAGAATTAGGGGAAAGTTTCACCTTTTGCTGAGATTTTTCTTGGTTCTATTTGTGGCTCTCGAAAGTTATGCAAATATACTCAATTCTATCATTTTAGGGCAAACCAGACTGCAAAGGCACAACTGGAGCCCACGTGATGTCAACTGCAAGTGACTAGTCCAGGCCCTGCAGGAGGCCTGCCCATATGATCGCACAACTGCCTTCCAGATTGGTGTGTTCGTGAGTCAATGCATGCATAGCTGGAAGTGGGGGCCACTTGTCCTGCATCAGATGCATGTTGCACGCCCCGGGATGTGGAGAATCAGCAGCGCATGTTCTCTGTGAGCTGAGGGGATGTGTCCCCGCACAGCCGTGCTGCGGTTCTGATCGCCACGTCATGAGTCTCGTGGGCCAGCACCTCAAGCAGCGGAGCAGGAGGGTTTAGCACACATCCTCCAGCACAACTGGGCTCTCATGGAAATGCTAATGGAAGGCAACACTACTTGCAACAAATCTCCCCTTTCCAACAATATAAGGCCCTGTTTGGGTCAACCATACCTTTGGAAATCCTTGCCCCCCTTCTGTGTGGGTAGACCAGATAGACCAGCCCCAAAGGCATGCTCTACAGATCACAGGTGTAAAAACTCCATAAGTATTGGCTTTTTAAAAAACACATTTTTAATACTTAAAAACTTTAACGATTAAAAGTTTCCCCCCAAATAAATAAATAAATAAATAAATAAATAAATAAATAAATATCTTCCCCCAAATGTTGCCTTCTCAAAAGAATGCAGACATGCACTGCTATTGCAAAGTCACTGAGGTCTTCCCTCTCTGAAGCAAGGATTATCAATACCGAGCTTGTGGGACCCCAACTACACACGGCCACTAGGACCGTTTTAGGGAACCTTACTCCGTGTCCACAAGGTATCTAGCCATGTGCGCTTCTCCCTGCAGAGGAGCCCACAGGTCCTGGGGCGCTGGATGCATTGCCGGGTCCTGTGGCATCATGGGGAGATTCCAGCGGGCTGGGGGCCCTCATGGTGTGGCCAGTGGGGGAACAAATGGTGTGACTCAAGCCACCCCTGGGACACAAACCACACAGAGAAAAGTGGGGGAAAGACTTGAAATTAGCGTCAGATACTGGGTCTACTTCCATATGGCCTTCGTCCTTCCCCGAGACGCGTTTACAATGAAGTCAGCATGATGGCTTTTCCTGGATGAACCACACCTAAGATTGCACAGTGATGACCATCGTCCAGCGACTTGCAAGACACAGCTGTTTGCGGTTAAGGAGGCACCACATTGACACACCCGGAATCCTCTTCCAAGCGCTCCATTCTTGCAGTGGATTTTCCCAGGGTTAGGGTCCAGTCTTTAACACCCCAGCCCATAAAGGTCACTGAATTTGACATCCAAACTTACATTTATATTGTAGCAATTTGGAGAAGGAAGAAAAGGAAAGAAAGAAAGAAAAAAAAAAGAACATTCTTCCAAAACAAAACAAAACAAAATTTGTTTTTGGTTTTCTTCTTTCCTTAGCAAACTGTCGTTGCCGAAGTGATTTTACTTCTTGTTTTCGTTAGCGTCAGCAACTTTTACCCAGAAGGATCTCATCAAAAACATGCTGTATTTCTCTCTTGAGTAAGAGGGGAATCCTCTCTCGAGGATAAAGGGGAATATTCTGTTTCTTTTCTCTGTTGTTTACGATTATTGAGGAAAGTTGTGTTTTCTAAGTTGCATATGCAGAGGAAAATCATCTTTGCCTCTCATCACACCTTGAACACAGGGTGGGATTAACGCAAGGACAGAAAGCAACGTCACGTATGATATACACACGAGGGGACGTTTGTAAAGAAATACGAATCAAGTTCTCGTTAAATTGGGCATGTGAGATGGGGTCAAGTGCACAGATGCTCCAAGAATTGCACTGAGCAGAATGCAAGAACTTTACCAAAATGCTGAGGAATCTATAGCATGCGGAGCTTGGCAGAGAAAGCTCACATGGAGGGGTCACCACAAAGGTGGACACAAGGACTGTGCACGGTCCCGTGAGCACTCACAAAGCTGCAGGCTGCCAGCGTGGGGTCCACTTTCTACACAAAGGCAACTCCGGCCCACGAAGCTTCCTTTCCAACCACATCTGCAAACAAGGGACAAAGTGCCTGTCCACAGAGGGACTTCTGAAAGGGAGGAGAAGAGATGGCTCTTTCTGAAGCGCGTCTACTGCAAAAACATGACAAATACTCTGAAATCGGGACCGTGTGTGCAGACACAAACAGCCAGGCCGATGAAGGGATTGGTTCTCAGGACACAGCCAAGCTCCTATCACAACCTGCAAAACATCAACTCCGAGAAGCAGACGGCAAGCTCGGCGGGGGCAAATTTCAGAGGAAACGGCGAAGGTCCAAGGAAATGGTGTGTGGTGGTGGTTTTGTTCTCATAGATAGAACAGACCCGGCTGAGCCGTAGAAGAAGATTCATGGCGTCCAAGAAGACAAGCCTATCCAACCAAAAGAAATCCCAGAAGGAAATCCCAGAAGGAAAAGTCGGGGAACAACTTTGGGAGTTGACACCAAAGACCTGAGTCAACGGTTGAAAGAGGCCCACTGAATTTAAAGAAATCGCAGATATTCCAGTAATCCCGAACCTTAATTCAAATGACCAAAGTAACCACAACGAAAAAGCCATAGACAAAACATACATAGAATTATAAAATAATCAAAACAAATAGAATGTTAAAATAGTGAGCTATGCCTCAGGTATGAGCGTGTCTCACTAAACCTTGGGGTGTGAATGTTAAGACCTGGAGTTGTGTGCTAAGTCACATAGGACTTAGGTTGCAAAAGAGAGTTTGCGTGCTCCAATGCTGGCTGGAGGTTGCCATTTTATAATCTACATTGCATATTATATTATGACTTTTAATATACTAATAATGCAATATAAAATAATAATACAGAATTATAATGCACAATTGCAATTTTTAAAAAGATTTTCCTTATTTATCCATGAGAGGCACCCAGAGAGGCAGAGACACAGGCACAAGGAGAAGCAGGTTCCCTGCGGGAAGCCCAATGTGGGACTCAACCCCAGGACCCCGGGATCACGCCCTGAGCCAAAGGTGGATGCTCAACCACTGAGCCACCCGGATGTCCTAACTAAATTTCTATAATGCAAAATTTGTTGGTAAACTCAAAGTTAAATGCTCTGGAGGCCGCATATACACCCTGGAAAGTCCTCTGTTTGTCGCACGTAATGACTGGATCGTAATCTCCAATCCAACCACCTGCCTCCTCAAATTTGGCAGATGCTCAGCCCCTTCCCCCAAGCGCATCCCTCGCCTTGCCTTCGTTCTTCTGTTTCCTCCATGCCCTGAGTTTTCTCTCCCCCCTTGGCTTCTTCTGTCAGGATCTCCCTCTACCTCCTGAGCCAGTAAGCCCAGGGCCAGCAGAGCGAGCAGCAAGGGGAACAAAGATAAATGTAGGATTTGTATCCCAGTGTCTACGTCAGAAAATGCACAAGGAAGGTGCTAACACGTCCTGTAGAATCAAACCTAAGGGTTTGCACCATGAGTCCGATGTCCGGTGTTGGCTGTCTCATCTCCCCGTGCTCTCCTCACAAGAGCGCACACAGATTTCACGCAGGAGGCGTGATGAGGAATGAGAGGAGTGATGACGTGGGGGATCTGCCCACTGGTAATATGAAGCAGAAATGGCGGAGGGGTGGCGTCCCAAGGGACAGGAATCTGGACAAGACACAACTCAGAGCATGTAACCACCAATGCCACCAACCTGCACCTCCAGAAATTCTCAGAAACACAGAGAAGAGCACCAAGAACCAAAGTCTTTCTATTGTGGTTTACAATGGAAGGATGACGTCTGATGTGTGGGGAGCTCGGAGCACCTGCATGAGGCTCCTCAAGACCCCATCTGATGGGCTCCCTTCCTGGGCTCTGCAGAGGACTTCCAGATGACACCACGTGTCGTGTTAGCCACTCACGGACCCTACTCTCCTCTTCGGCCACCTCCCCTCGCACACCAGAAGCCATCCTCAACAAGAGTGACTGTGGCCCCCTCTTCCAGAGGACGGGGGATGGGGGGGCAACACCTACAGATGTTTTTCTGAATGGCACAACTGGGAATCCTACTGGCATCTGTTGAGTGGACACCAAGCACGCTGCCCAACACTCCACAGTGCACAGGACACCCTCTCATAAACAGGGGTCCAGTCCCCAACGGTTGTGCCAAAATGGGGAAATCCTAAATGAAATCCATCATGGCGCCTCAACTTCCAACATCTCTTTGGTTCTTCCATGTTTCCCCATTCTTGTGGGTTTTCCTGCCCAAATTCCAGTTATTCATATATATTTGTTGCTGATATTCTTACTTAGACCTGTGCACCAAGAGGTGACTTGATTGTGGGTTTTACAGCCACCACCACACGTGGCAAGATCTCCCCTTGTTAACATGTATCTTCATTTTCACCCACATCCTCACTCTCGGCACAGCAACCCACATCCCCCCACCCCACCCTGTGCAATCTGTCTCACATCTGCCCTTAACTATCCCTGTGGCTTGTAAAGTACGCCGCATTGCATTGCCCTGCAAGTATGTGTTTTTCATTTGTATAAATAGCACTGTGCTATAAATCGCATGCTGTTTCTGAAACACTCAACAGAATTTTTTAAGACCTAATCATGTTGCCGAATTTCCGACCATTCTGCTGTACATCTCCAGGCGGCATGCGTTTACCATATTTTTATGAACTTTACGTGCTGATGGCTACTCTAAGCCACCCTTGATTTCTTAAAGGCATGTGTAATACGCTAGATGTGTCATTTAGGTCCTTCTGTAGGAATTTCTCCGGGATATACACCTAATAACGGATATTGCTGGGTCATGAGATATCTGCTTCCTTAGCAAAAATCCAAAGTCTGGCTGGAACGCTCTTCACAATGGCAATCCCAATCCTGATCACCATCAGGGCAGGAAAGCTCCCATTTTCTCACACTCTGGAGACAACCAGGTGTGTTCTTGTTTTATGTAGTTTACAATCCCAAAGCATACAAAAATGCCTCTTGCTGTTGCTTTAATTTGCAATTCCCTGATCATGGATAGTCATTTGTTAACAGGGTTTACTTTTTTGTTTTGCATTCCCTATTCTTGTACGGTACTCATTTCCAGATGTTTTTGTGATTCATTTGCAAGAGTCCTGCAGAGGAGAATTCTTTTTTTTTTTTTAATTTCGATTTCATAGATAATTTTTTCCATCCTTTCAATGATTCATTAAACTTGTCCATGATGCCCTTGACACAAAGCCTTTGTTTCAATGGAGTAAAATGCGTATTATGATTTTTGCTTTCAGAATGAAAGACATCTTTGTCCACTCCAAGGCCAAAAGGACATTCTCCTTTATTTCATTTTACTTTACTTGATCATCAATATGTAAGAATTTAATCTACATAGAGGTCATTTTGATGCAGTGAGAAGGCAGGGACCTAGTTTTGTCTTCCTTCATATAATGAACCAATTTCTCAAACACTGTCTTTCTAGCAATTTTCCCTTTTCCCTATTAATGCACAAAGTCCTACTTCTCAAGCATTAAAGGGACATAATGAGAAGGTGCTAATTTGGGGGAATTCCCCTGTGTCCCATTTTTCTTGGGCCACCCCAATACCAGTGCCTACATGTTCTTGCCGCTTTGGCATATAGGGACACCATACTTGTGGGACAAATTCCCACTCTGTGTTTTCCCCACGATGGACTTGGCTTGTCTCTGGTGTGTTTTTCCATGTCTTTAAACTAGTTTAACCATCGCTCAAATGTTGGTATCTTCCTTGGTAGCATATTTGGATTATATGTTGATTTGGGAAAGAATGTTCTTTATGGCAGGCTGGGGGTGCCCCAGAAGGACAGCATGAGAAATAAGCCATGAGTGAGTACATTGTTATGGCGAGTGGTCCCAGGTAGATGAAGAACAGAAGGAGCAAAGGAAAGGAGGAAGCTATAGTATCAGGATACATTACAGTTTTGCCCATCACCATGATGGGGTCCCTTTGGGGTGGGACATCCTGCAGAATGTAATGGTTTCCACCATGGATTGTACACTTTCTGCCAAATCCAGGTATTTCCTCCTTTTAAACCCTTCCTTTAGTCTCACCCTATCCCACCTGGTCCCTTTCTTAGATAATGGTCTGGATGTAGCGCACACCACTGAATAGATGAATAGAGAGTTCGGGTAGTTTTAGTTCCCTTTCCTTACAAATCTCCCCTACATCACCAAGTACTGCACGCCACCACACTAAACATGACTTTTTAGCTTTTTAATTTTTATTTATTTTTTAAAAGATTTTATTCATTTATTCATGAGAGATACAGAGAGAGAGAAGCAGACACACAGGCAGAGGAAGAAGCATGCAGGGAGCCTGACGTGGGATTCGATCCCGGGTCTCCAGGATCACACCCTGAACCAAAGGCGCTAAACCACTGAGCCATCCAGGGATCCCCTTTTTAGCTTTTTTAAATCACTCTGAAATCCTACATCTCTCTCAATACATGAACCTAGGGCATGTTGTCTCCCCTACACTATTCCAAAAACAGCACAAAGATGTAATCTTACTACTACCGTCCCCTCTCCAACTAAAGAGGTTCTGAGTAGCTTGTTTTATAAGCATGGCCTTGGCCACAATGGCATCAGCTAAGACCCGAAAAGGAACAGACAGAAAAGAAAAGCCAGAGCAGAAGGTGACATCCACTGAATTAGGGTGGGTAACCCCTCCCACGTCTACACTCACATGTCTTCCTCAGTAGGATTCACTGATTCCACCTCTTCTCTCTTATGTATACACCTGTTGCCAACACACAGCTGTCTGTGTCTCTAGCACCCGAAACCATCTGGGCACCTTTTTTTTATTTTTATTTTTTTATTATTTTTTTAAATTTTGTTTTTATTTATTTATGATAGTCACACACGAGAGAGAGAGAGAGAGAGAGAGAGAGAGAGAGAGAGAGGCAGAGACACAGGCAGAGGGAGAAGCAGGCTCCATGCACCGGGAGCCCGATGTGGGACTCGATCCTGGGTCTCCAGGATCGCGCCCTGGGCCAAAGGCAGGCGCCAAACTGCTGTGCCACCCAGGGATCCCTCTGGGCACCTTTTAATGTTCCTGTCATCTCCCTCTTTCCTTCCTTCCTCTCGTATTTCCTTCCTCCATGACCCCACATTGATGAGCCTTCTGATATCTCAGTTGTTTTACAGCTCAAGGCCCCACCTGCCAGTAAAATATTGTACATGAATACTCCAAAACTCTTTGTCCTCTGGCCCAGATATAGCACAAATCTAAGGTAACCCAAAGAAGGATTTGTACCATCATCACTGGTCTAAACGTTTCTCTTGTTAATGAAAACCATGTCTGTGTGTTGGAGCCATGCAAACCAGAGGTCTCCGTGGTGATCGTAAGAAGGGACATAGCGTGGCTTGTCTTTTCTCTTTCCTAGAATCTCAATAAAAACTCAGTTGTCCTCAATACTCTGCGGATGCACACGTTGTTATATGTTGCGACCACTTCATCTGCAACGCACGTCTCGCGCACACTTCCTGCCTCATGTGCTATTTCTGCCAGCGCCGGTGCATGCCCACTGAGTCTGCAGAAACTACGCTGGGTGTTTGTCTCAAGCAAAAACAACTTCTCTGAAAGCAGGTACACTTTTCTCACATGGGCTACGCTCGGGTTAAATCTAGACTTCTGCCTTCCAGGTCATTGTTTTACCAAAACAAAATGTCACAGCCACTGGAAAGCCATTGAATTTATTAATTCAAAATGCTTTCCTTTGCTCAGAGAAATAAAGCCCCACCTGTATAAATAGGAGATGGCCAGGAAAGAACTGTTTACATATTGTCGTAAAGCCTTAAAGATGGTAGGAAGTGACTGTCGTGTTTACTTTTTCAACACAAATTCATATTTAAATCCACAGCAATGGCAGGATGAGTGTGAGCACTTAAACTGATAGGGGTATAATGAAACATTTACTAAATTGCACAGAATACAGTGTCTGGTAGTTACTCTACTCAGTGCCAGAATCATTAAGAGTCCCAAGTGGGCAAGCACGATACGCCTGCAGGGAATGACCAGCTCTTGCAGAAATATAAGTCCAATATATCTTTTTACTCCAACATTAAGAGCTTTTGCCAAATCTGGGATAAAAGCCAACCCAAAGAGTTTCGCATTGTTAGCAAAAGAACTATTAGGGCATCCTGGGTAGCTTGACGTATGGTGTCATTTTTCGGGCGTTTTTATAGTGCAGCTTGTTTTCCTGCCAATCCCTTTTCTTTAATGAATGACTCTTAAGTCTCATATTTGTTAAGATTTGTTTTCTTTAAGTCAATCTTATTTAGGCTTCTTTCTGAGTAAAAGCATATGGGGATCACAGGATAACTGTCCATCTGTCGCAAACAATTTGCAACAATGTCCCTTGTGGATGGCTGCTGGTTTAGCGCACAAGAATACGGGGAGCCCACGAGTACCAGTATGTCCCAAATTTTATATGAGACATACTTACCCTTTCCACTAATACATTAACCGGTTAATTTAGAATTTGGGGAGAATGATGAATGATTTTTATGTATAAGTAAAAGTTTGGGGGGAAAAAAGTAATTTTTACAATATAAGTATGCTCCATGTAAATTTGGGATATACTTATACTTAAAAATCATCCACTATTTTCAAGTAAAAGTAAATAAATTTTTAAGAACGAGTAACTTTTAAAGTAGAAGTTATGTCCCACCCACATTTCCATTCAAATGTGGGACATCTACTTTAATATTATTCACGATTTACCCAAATTTAAATTTAAGTTGGGATATACTGGTACTTAAGAAGTGAATCATTATTTAACCAAAATTCAAATAGAACAGTATGTCTAGAAAAGTATGCCTCAAAATTCAAATAGAACAGAGCCCCCTATATTTCATCTGGCAAAGTTACATTTATGAAAGCAGAAAGTCCTGCTTTTTTGTTGTTGTTGTTGAAGAAGCAGATGATACTATAGAAATACCAGCGCGGTGTTGGGAGAAATACTTGAACATTGTTCTTCTGAAGCTACATTTGGAATTCAGACATTACGTTGTCTTAACTCTACGTCACTCCCCATCAGGGACATTCTGCTCCAGAGGGAAGATTAGAAGTCCATGCCAGTCACCAAAAGTGTGACCAACTCATTGTGCAATATGACATTCAGCCACTGAAATTCTCTAGGATAAAGCTCACGAAGAGAAAGAGGATTAAAAAAAAAAAATCTCCTAAGGTGGGTGGCAAATGGCTGATCTCATGTGTTTGTACTTAGGTCAAGCCCTACACTCCTGATACCTCCTTTCCTAACCCCTCCCTGCTTTGTATTGCCCTGGAAACTTCTTCCCAAGCTTGTCTCAGGCAAGAGCGGGCTCAGGGCACCACTGTGTTCCATCACTAAAAGATAAAACTAATTGAAAACTCACAGACTAGACCTTAAAAACAAACCCGGTCCTATCCCCACCGATTTAAATTGTGGAAAGTGGCTATTGGTTCTCTACAGTTTGATAAGGGGGCTCATCTGGTTCCCAGCACCATCATGGAGCTCGAGACATTTTCGGAGAGGGTGATTCTGTAGGAGTTGCACATACGCATTTTTTGAAAAAACAGGAAGCAGGGTACAGAATCTTCGTGTCTCCTATATTATTCAACAATCTGTTGTTTTTCATTGAATAAAGTTCTAGAAAGTTTGGCCTCCCGATGAGCGTCCAAAGCTCATGTGTTCTGCAGAGGCAAAGAGTCCTGTTGGACTCTGGGCATTGTGAAGGCTCTGGACGCTGGGAGAAATTCTGGATTCTCGCTTGTTAGGCAGACCTGAGCTAGAAACAAATTCAGTCTGGAAAACATGCCCAACAATACCCCTACCTGAGTGGTTCCCGTGGGATGATATAAGAGAGAAGGATGTGGAGGCCAACTGGTTCCCAGTGAGCCTGGTCGGCACCACTGCCCATTCAGAGCAGACATATGTGAGGAACCAAAGTGGCCAGAGGTCAGCTTGACACAAGCCAGGCACAAATAAGAGTTATATCCATTGTTTCCCAATGTCTTTGGATCCAAACAGACATTAAATTACTTTTCAGCAGATTTCTATGGTGGGTCAAGGAAATGGAATAAGATACGTCTACTCGGTTCTCAACAGAAATGGTGGAAATTGCTTTTGGCATTAGAAGGGCCAGCTTTTTGGAACTCTAACCAATGATAAATAGCAGATTCTTGAATAATGTAGGCAACACAAGGCTTATTCACTCTACGTGTGTATGTGTGACTTGCTAAGAATATAATCGTTAATGGGAAAAAATGTGGTTTCTGCCTTTACGGGCCTCCAAAGCATTGGAAAGCCACCACTGAAGAGGCATTCTAGGTGACTATAGGATCTACCGTTGATGTTGAGACTATTTATTTACATCCTGTTGTGCTAGCACAGTTCAGGTCTCTGTGCGTCACCTTCCATCTTTACCGTTTCCCATCCATTTGTGACCGCTGAACAGAGAAGAGAACTGCACGGGTGAGCATGTTTGACCTCATCAAAGATGACAACACATCAAAGACGCTGTCAGGGACTGTCCAGAACGAGGCTCAGCCCATTCTGTGACTGGCTCAATACTATCCGGTTGAAGTTGTGCAAATGGTCTCCAAGCTGTGAAGCGGCTCAGCAGTACTTGGCTCTCAAATAAAGCTGAAAATATGGACCCATTTTCTAATACTAGATGGAACACTGATATTTGTGCAAATCAGGGAATATTAACTCAGAGTTGAATGTGGTTTTTTACCCTTGAACACAGCTGTTGGCCTTCGTTGAAGGAGGCATACAACAGAGAATAGCCTGAAGCCCCAACACGTGTGGATTTTTATCTCCAATCTCCGTTGCATGGCCCAAATACTACAAAAATAAGAACACATCGTTTAAGCAATGTGTGAAGACTTGTCATGGGACTGAAATAGATTTTTAATTTTTTTTTTTTTTAATTTTAAGTAGGCTCTATGTCCAACATGGGGCTTGACTTCACAACCTGGAGACCCTGAGATCAAGACTCGTATGTTCTACTGACTGAGCCAGCAGGGGCGTCCTGACCTAAAATATATTTTAGAAACAAATAATGCTTTCAACTTCTGGCACCTTTCTGCAATAAATTAAAACACATGAGTTTGTCAGATGCCATAGGCACCACCCTGTAACCCCAAAATAGATTCTGAAATAATCTGGCTGGAGGCGTTTATGAAATAATGAGCAGACGTTAGATCTGATAGCCGTCTTTTTAAAAAAAAGAAAAAGAAAAAAAGAAAAGAAACCATGAAAATGTATGCAAATAACGACTATTCTTCCTCTAATGAGCCAAAATTAAAAAGTACATGGCTCCCGATAACCTGTAATTACCTGGTTGGTAGAAGGAAAAAATGTTGCCAAACAGACACTCAGAATGCATAATTATGTGGATGGAATGTTGGCATAACTAATTTTCCAATTATTCGAACTTAAGGGGACTCCTCTACCTGCTTCTGAGAAGCGTAATGAATTGTTTCCCGGCGGTTTCCTTTGGCGTGTGTGATCGCAATGCCTTACACACGGCTGCACCTGCCCCGTGGGGGACACCACGGCTGTTGGGAGTGGGTGTTTGACTTAAGTCTTCAGTCATGGGGCTCGTGAACAGCACATGAACTGCCACATTTATAGAGGGAGCCAACATGACCACAGCGAGGGATGTGTAGAGCGCAAGATGTCACCTCCGGAAACGCCCCAGACACACGGGTCTGCCCAGGTGGCCACTCACACCACAGATGGTGGCCGTATTGAACTTGGCTTTGTTGTGAAAGTCCAAACAATGAAGCGGTGACAGAGAATTCCCTCCACTGCCACCTGGTCTGAATGTAGACTTCCCAACCCTTTCTATGGCTCTGAGTCCCACAGATGCATGCTGAAAAATGCAGGTGTGTCTTTTTTAAAACACCCCACAAGCAGACACACTGTATCCAGAATTTGGCAAGTCGCTTTTTCACATGTCCACGTCATAGAAATCTTCCACTGACCCAAAAGAGTGGTCTTTCCATGTTGTGTCTTCTTTTTTATTTTAACCACGACAGCTTATTCTGCATATTGGACGCACTGTGGTTTAGTTTCAAATACTGCCCTAATTTGGTGGTTATTTCTGAAGCCACCATATCCTTGTTTTCATTAGTTTCTTAGTACTTGCCATAGAGAACAGTAAAACAAACCAAAGGATCTGATAATCCCGCCAGAGACATTTCTGTTGCCCTTTTGTTTCAAGAAGTGTTGTGTGCCCACGGCAAGAAAACTCAAGCGTTTGGATGTAATCTCTTCATCATACTTGTTTTGCAAATAGAAGTTGGTAAGAAAAGATAACCAATAGGAGTAGCAGACAACATAAATAAAGATTTCACACACTTAAAAGCAACATGTAAAAGTAACATATAAGAGATGGTCATCTTGGTTCATTTAAAAATGCCACAAATTAAGGTGAAATAATTTTTGCCTCCAAAATTGGCTCCCCAAACCCCCAATTTTTTTAAGTATGCTATTCTATCAACGATCTGGGGAAAACCCTTAAAAAAAAAAAAAAAGATCAGTTGAGTGGAAAGAAAAGGAATATTTTCTGAATATTTTCTGAGGAAGAGCAGAGGCCTTGTCAATGCTTCCCTGTCCCTCCAGGGGACACTAAACCCATCCAGGACCCCTGCTCCTTCTAGCACTTTTACTTCCAGTGCTGGCTTGTTCCAACTCTTGAAAACGAGACTGTGCAGTCTTGCAGGATTGTTGGAGCCAAACTGTTGCCAACCTGCAATCAATCATGGCAGAGATGAGTATTTACACTACAGAAATGGGTAAAAGCTGCAAATCTGGGCATTATTTCCCGCCCAGGGAAACTGGCTGACCAGCACATTGCTACCATAGACCTTCTACACTGATCTAGCCCTGCAGCGGCGTTCAAGCGGACGTTGATAATGTTGTGTCTGCAAGGCACAAAGCGGTTTTCACAGTGCGATCAGGATGCTGGTGGTGCCGTGTGGACATGCCCAAAAATCAATGAGGAGTGGAAATCTGGAATACCTCTAGGGAAATAAATTCTTTTTTTTTTAAAGATTTTATTTATTCATTCATGAGAGACAGAGAGAGAGAGAGAGACACAGGCAGAGGAGAAGCAGCTCCCTGTGGGGAGCCTGATCCCAGGATTCCAAGGTCACAACCTGAGCCCAAGGCAGATGCTCAACCCCTGAGCCACCCAGGCATCCTGAGAAAAAAATTCTCAGCTACCAGGAGGTGCTGAAAGTAAGCTAGGAGACCCAAAAGCATAAACATAAATTGAGGAGACACATGCCTTCCACCATCAGCTTCTGCTTAGACACAACGCCGAGGAGTAAATCTGGAAATAGGCACATTTGCAATGTGGAAACTCAGCCCACTGCAACCGCCCTGTTGTTCAGAACAATTGCCAAGGACAATAACATTCTCCAGAAAATGTGCTAATTTACTTTCTGTCTTTTTTTTTTTTTTAAGATTTCATTTATTTATTTCAGAGAGAAAAAGTGCACACACAGAGGGAAAGGGAGAAGCAGACTCCCTGCTGAGCAGGGACCTCGACTCCATGCTCCCATCTCAAGACCCTGAGATCATGACCTGAGCCAAAGGCAGACATTTAACAGCTCAGGCACCACCCAGGCGCCCCTCAACTAATTTACTTTCAAATGCTATAGTAACATGGGCAAAGGCACCTCCCAGTGCTACACACAGACTGCACTCAAGATATAAAGCGGCTGGCAATAAAAAATGAAATTAATAAAAGTTTTATTTGGCATTCTTAACCAAAAATAACAAGCAAGCCCCCTGGTAGGGGATCATTGGCCAAGTTCAGAAGTGGAAGGAATGGTGAAGAGTGATTTATAATGACTTCTTTATAACATTGGCTCCACAACGGGACTCCACTTGAGAGCGTGTATTTCAAGAAACGAGAAGCTAACTACAGGGTTGACAGACTCACAGAAGCAAACGGAGTCTGGAGTCAGCCTTGGGTACAGTGGGAAGCTGGAATGTGGAAAACAGCGAGTCTTCTATAAACAGGGAAAAAAACAGACTCAGGAAAAAGCAGGGAAAAGAAAAAAAAGAGAGAGAGAGAGAGAGAGAGAGAGAGCCAAAGGAAAGGTCCTGTGGCAAGAGTTGCTGTAGGATTTTTTTTTTTTTTTTCTGTAGGATGTTCTAAATGAGTAAAGAGGCTGGGGAATTTGGATCTGAGTGACCAGAGAAGACAAACAGGGAGTCTGACTTGCTGGAGAGCAGATCACGGACAGCTTTCCACATGTTGTGAGGATATTGTCTTTTGCTTGGAGTGCAATGGGGAGCCATTCCAGGGTCTTGAGCAGAAAGACATGCACGGAAAGTTGCCATCACTAATGAGTAAATGGGAGTGCAGGGCGGCTAACTCACCTGCCCCCTTGGCTCCAAGGAGATGCAAACCTGTACTCAAACCCACATCTCTGACTAATAAGTCTCAGGTTCATCCAACCACCCAGCCTGACTCCTTCTGCTTCTGATTCCCCACACTGGTCCCGTAAATATTTTCAGTTTTGCAAGAGATCTAACGTTGGTGATATTTAGCAGGAAGTCCAAGGTGGAATCAGAGGTAGGAAATAGCATCCACCGAAAGCCACCTTTTGCATGCCCACTGCGAAATGGAGATTCCACGTGAGGATCTTCCACAGGGCTTTTTGTCCTACTTAGTTCCTTGCCCGGGGCACTTTCTATCTCCACAGATGGACATCTCATTGCACAAACGTGTTTGCAATTTTTTCTACCTGGTGTCTCTAGTTCCATCCAACTGGAAGGCTGCACGGGTCAAGCTCACACGCTCGGACTGGTGCGTCAACACGACACGTCCTAGCTTTCAAAGTGTGAGGATTCAGACTCTTGCTCTGGCATCAAGATCAATCTTGTTGTAAACGTTGAAGGGAAGCAACTTTCTCTCTTTGCTTTGCTTTGTTAGCAACCCTCAAATGCTCACCAACATCAAATATTCTCAAGATCGTGGTTTTCCAAAAACTCCAGTCAAGAAATGGGCAGAAGACACGAACAGACATTTATCTAAAGGAAGACCTACATGTGGCCAACAGATACATGAAAAAATGCTCCACATCACTTATCATCAGGAAAACACAAATCAAAACCACAATGAGATTATGATGCGTTGTTTGCAAAGAAGTCATTTTTATTTTCTTTGCAATATTTCCTCCTTAATAGTCACCTTGCTTGCAAAAAGGTGCGCATTTCCTCGTGTTGGAAGCAAGTAAAGCAGAAGCAGAGCAGGGCTCTTGCTGTAACTGAGCCCCGAAACGAAACCCAAGAGCCAACTGTGTGTAGTGAGGGTCTGACCTTAACAACGGACTTATTGGAAGCTCTGGAGGTAAAACCAGTGAAAGGTGAGAGTAAAATCAGGAAACTTTAGGGTTTCTTTAGGGAAATCCCAGGGTTTCTCTATGAGATACCACAGCCTCTGTCATTAGCCAAGAGTATTTTTTAATAGGAAGTCTGAGCAAAAACAATAGAAAAGTCTTATCTATGGTTCCATATAGTTTAAGACAATTGTAGAGTCCACCTGGCAATGATCAAAATAGATATTGATAAAGTCTTGTGAATTTATACGTGGCTAAGTAGGTTTTATTTCTGTGCTATGGTTAAGATGTAGGTGCACGGTCTAGAACTATACTATTATTCCTTAATAGTACATTATTTACAATATTAATTAAATATTATGCTACATATATAATACTGAAAACTGTTTTTAAATAATTAATTTTAAATATTCAATATTACCAGTTTGAGGAGTGAATTGAGTGCCTAAGAGAAAGCAGGAATGGACAAATGAAGAAACAAGAGAAAGAAACAAAGATTTTTAAGAAGTGGGTTATCCCCATGTATGTTGCTTGGCTAGAAACTAAATCTACTTCTGTAATGGAACTCTACCATGACGATTATTCATCATTACTTAAAGAATATTTTTTAAAGATTTTATTTATTTACTCACGGAAGACACAGAGAAAGAGAGAGAGAGAGAGAGAGGCAGAGACAAAGGGGGAGGGAGAAGTAGGCTCCATGCAGGGAGCCCGACGTGGGACTCGATCCCGGGTCTCCAGGATCACACCCCAGGCTGAAGGCGGCGCTAAACTGCTGAGCCACCTGGGCTGCCCTAAAGAATTTTTTTTAAAGATTTATGTATTCATTTTAGAGAAGGAGGGAGGAGCAGAGGGAGAGAAAGAATCTCAAACAGACTCTGTGCTGAGTGTGAAGCGTGACACAAGACTCAATCTCATGACCCTGAGACCGTGACCTGAGCTGAAATCAAGACTGGGACACTCAACCCACTGAACCCCCCAGGAGCCCCTTAAAGAATATTCTTAAGGTCAAGTTTCAGTGAAGACCAATGGATAGGAAAGAAGAATCACCAAATGAGATCAAAGAAGGAAAATAAAAGTACGGGCTTCAGATACAGTTGGATGTATAGTATTTTAGGGTCTTCACCACTGAGCAGGATGGGCTGGATTCTTAAGCCACAAAATCCAAACCTCTGCTTTGAAATAGTTAAGAGAAACACATGGAAAGCTGTCAGTACCTCTTTCTCCTTGGAAAAAAGAACACACCAGGGTATCAAGAACTCTAAACCCCTTTGCAGATCCTCAACAAGGATTAGGGTAGGTTTGTGCAGGGGTTTGCTGCCCCCATCTACAGCCTCCAAGAGCTGACAAAGATATTCCACCGTTAGGAAGGGAAATCTGTCCAACTGGATTCCCAAAGCAGACTGTAAAACGTAATGGCAATATCCAACAACCATGGCAATTTTGACCCAAAGTCGTAAAAAAAAAAAGAGAGAGAGAGAGAGAGAGAGAAAATTTTAAAAAGCTGGACCAACTTTCTGTCAAAGTCCAAATTTACAGAGATTAGGAATAAGAGTTTCAGAAAAGAAAATATTACATAATGACGGACCATTAATAACTGCCCTGTAAGATGCTCATATATTGGCCAGAAGGCTGGAGTGTGCCATATGGGATAACGGGAATGAAAAATAAAATGGATTCCAGTTTTTGATTCAGAGATTTCATGGGAAAGGTTTCTTCTCCACCCCAGTTGGCTTTCAATTCCTCCTTAATCACCAATACTAAGCTCCAATTTAACATGGAAAAGTAGAGATTCAGAGCAGGCAACTATGGTTCGCGTAGGAAACTATTTTTCTAACTCTAAGCAAGATGCAAGAGTGGGTCATACATTCAATTTGGTGGGTTCCCAGTAGTCCTAAAAATAATGATTTTAGATAAAATCATTCTCTATTTAGACATGAATAAAGATGTATTTGAGAACACTATTTCTACAGTATTAGTATCAGAAGTTAGAAGTGTCTTGCTTGCTCACCTCTGGGTTCAGGTGTGTTTGTGTGTGTGGTTTCTGGATAGTTCTGCCCAATACACCACAGTGAGGGTTTGAAAATCATGGCTCAGAGGATCTCGTGTTAAGCCCCAATGATGTTTAAGATTGTATTCTGTGCCTCCAAGTTAAAAAAGAAAAGATAAAAAAAAAAGAAAGAAAAGATAAGAAACAAGTGTTGGCAAGGATGTGGAGAAAAAGGAGCCCTCGTGCACTGTTGGTGGGAATGCAAAGTGGTATAGCCGCTCCAGCATGGGGGTTCCTCAAAAAGTTAAAAATACAGTTACCATATAATTCAGTGATTCCACTACTGGCTATTTACCCCAAGAAAACAAAGCACAAATGCAAAAAAATATATATACCTGTATGTTTATGGCAGCATTTACGTACAAGAGTCAGGATACGGAAACAACCCAAGTGTCCATCCATAGATGAATGGATAAAGAAGAGGTGGTGTCTGTATACAACGGAGCATTACTCAGCCATCAGGAAGGAGGAGATCTTGCCATCTGAGAGAACGTGGACGGACCTAGAAGTCCATTTCACGTATGTTAAGGGAAATAAGTCCAACACAGAAAAATACCGCGACTGCACTCGTATGTGGAATTTAAACAGGTGAATAATGAAACAACCCCGAAAATGCAGAAAGAGGCCCATAAAAGCAGAGAACTCACTGGTGGTTGCAAGAGAGGAAGGTGGGAGATGGATAAAGTGGGAGAAAGGGAGAAGGTGTGCAGCTACGGAGTAGGTCACGGGGATAAAAGGTACAGCCCGGGGAATATAGTCAAAGGTATTGCAATAGCGTTGCACGGGGAACGGATGGTACTTACACATGTGGCGACCACCACAGCGTTAATGTACAGACAAGTCGAAGCGCTGCTTTGTACACCAGAACGTAATATAACATCGTGTGTCAACTATCCTCAAATACATCTTAAAAAAAAAAAAACAGTTTACATCCTGAAAGAAGCACAGATTTCCCAAATTCGATCTGCAGAGGCGGCTCCCCTTTGGAATGGGGATGGTGTACGGTTGGGTTGGAGAGACAAAGGAACCCAAAAGAAAAGAAAACGCATCTAACCATCTGTCGACGGCGACATGGGTATTTCCAGGGCATTTTGACGCATCCCTTGTCGTGCCAAATTTGCCGCCCATCCTGGCCTTTCAGACATCTGCGCCATTATTCATCCTCAGCAGAAGTCGGCACAGTGCACAGTTCTACTGTAACCGCAAGAACTCAGCTCTCTGCAGGGCAGGTGACCTTTGTCCACTTCGCACTTACTGGACTGACCTCGCGTCTTCATCTTTGCCTTTTGCGGCGCTCCCCCGACCCCTTTTCCAAGACCCTGATTTTAAGCAGCCTGCACACAGATTCTGATTCATTATGAAGAATTGTTTTCCAGCCAGTGGCTTTCTGAGACATTGCTCCCCAGGGTGCCGTAAGGGCTGACTTTGCACCGGGCTCGGAGCCAGATGCTTATAACGAGATACGAAAGCCCGAGTCTTTTCTCCATTATGTCCTTGAGAACTAAGATCGTTTCGGGTGAAATTCAAGACCCGGGCGGGCAGGTCCCCGCGTTGGCCAATTTTTGGCTGGAGGACACACAGAGAGATGGGGAGGTGTTGCTCGTTGGGCATGAAGTCTGGGTTCTGCGAGATGATTATGTTTCAGAGATGTGCCGTCCCCAACCGGGCCTGTAGTTAGCTACCCCGGAAAGTGCGCTGAACATTCTGTTGACAGCAGATTTCCTATCATGTGTTCTTTACCATCATCATCATCATAATAATAAAAGTTCATCTCAGCTTATAACCTCAGAGGGTTTGTAAGACGGTTTCTTGCATGCACTTCTGGAAGGCGATTTGCCTGTTAAAACGGACGCTCAGAGCGGCAGACCCAGTAGGGCTTAAGTAGATCATAGTTTTCTGCCTAAAGCAAAAGCAAAGCGTCAAACTTCAAATTCTCCCAAGAATAGTCACTGTAGGTCTACAGTGTTCAAGTTTTGTGCAACGTTTTCAGCAGAAGGAACACAGAAAATCTGGTTCTTTGGTTTCTTTAATGAGGGTCTTATTCACTTTTTACGGAAACGTCACGTGGTTCCTCGGAGTGAGCAGGAATCAGATGGAGCTTAAAGCTGGGCCGGGCGATGGATTCACAGGGAGGCCTCCAAGGAAGAACTGAGTCTTTCGCGGGCTCACTTCTGCGATCTCTAAAGTGGACAGACACCAGCCTTTGCAGGGTTTGTAAGTGCTGGAGGAACGGCTGGATCATGTGACAGCCCCATCTTTAGTTTTTTGAGGAGCCTCCATACTGTTTTTCCAGAGCGGCTGCACCAGAGTGCATTCCCGCCAACCGTGCCCAAGGGTTCCGATTTCTTCCCATCCGCGCCAACACCTGCTGTCCTCTCTCATCTCTTTGATGACAGCCATTCTAACAAGGGTGACAGGACATCTCACTGTGGTTTCAGTTTGCACTTCAACGAGACACCTGCACCTCCATGTTCACAACAGCCACGATATGCCAAAAATGAGTGAGTGGATAAAGAAGATTCGTTACATACATACAAATGTCTTCCTTAACGTTTTGGGGACAAGGTTATGAGATTTTTTTTTTTAACAAAATTGCAAAAGGATGGCTTCCAAGGAAGTAAGACATACAAATGTCTTCCTTAACGTTTTGGGGACAAGGTTATGAGATTTTTTTTTTAACAAAATTGCAAAAGGATGGTGGCTTCCAAGGAAGTAAGACCTGCATGAACAGAGTATGTGCTTTGGAAAAAAAAAAAAAAAAGGAAAAACCCTATGAGAGCATCTAAAAAGGGCAAGGACATATACTCCCTGGATAATTTCTCTCCGTCCTTCAAGAACCCTCTGGTTTCCCCCCCCAAAATACATGCATATACACACTACGCCGTCTCCCAAACCACAGTGTCACCACATAAGCACCTACTCTACAGAAATTCTGGAGCATTCCTTGCTCACGAGGTTTGGAATCAGACCCCATAGTTCTTCCTGAAAGATTCCCTCTTCCAAGGGATTTCCATGAGGAGGGGAGGACAAGCTCCATCAGCAGGTGAACAGGCTCCCGTGTGACCATCTGTTTGTTGAGATGTTCTGCTACGTGGCTGCAGCAAGTGCAGTCACCATTACCACTGATTCTGGGTTGACCCGAGTAACGAAGGCAGGACGTTTTTGGCAAGCAGCAGGTGGTTTGCGGAGCCAGGTGTCAAGCTAGGTGAGTAAAGAGAACGTGCAATCAAACAACTTATTTATCGATAATGATAATGGCAGCACATTTTTAACTCGCTGCAAAGGCGATATGCCAGGTCACCCTTGGGCACTAGATGAGAATCTGGCCAAGGATGGCCTGAGCAACAAATTCGGCCCCTGACCTGTGTTTTTGTTTTAATAAAACTTTATTGGAACACAGCACGTTCATTTACAGATTGTCTAGGGAAGCTTTTGTGCTGAGACCTGGTGTGTCCTGCAACATTGAAAAAAATGACACAATAATAACACATTGTGTATCATATACTTGAAACTTGCTTAGAAGAAAGAATTTAAAAGTTCTCAGCACAGGGCACCTGGGCGGCTCTGTGGTTGAACATCTGCCTTGGCTCAGGTCCCGGGATCGAGTCTCACATCAGGTTCCCCGCAGGGAGCCTGCTTCTCCCTCTGCTTATGTCTCTCATGAATAAATAAAAAACATCCTAAAAAAAAAAAAAAATTCTCATCAGAAGAAAAAAAATGTTTACGACTCTTTGTGGTGATAGATTCTGACTACGTTTATGGTGGTGATCGTTTTGCAATGTACAGAGATATCCAATCATTATTGTACGTCCAAAACTAATATATCATGTCAATTATACCAATAGAAAACTAGAAATTAAGTTTAAAAAGAGACACTGCTGACTCTTGAACTAGATGAACCCAGAAAAGCTTGCCCTGTAACCAAAGAAGCAGACCAGAATCAAGCGTCTTAAAAGATACAAAGTTTTTATTAAACAAACCTGGAATGAATAGTATTATTACATAAATTAGGCAGCAGTAAAATTTTCCTAGGGTATATATATATACAAATCACAGTGATTTTCATTGTGCAAGAATTGAAAGAATTAGCAAGACTTTTTTTTTTTTTTTTTTCCACATGAGAAGCTGGGATGACCCCACAGGGCTCCCAGTGCTGGCTCGCCGGGGCGCACCGCACCTGCAAAGGCACTCCATCTCGCATCTGCGGCATCCCACGGCCACCCGGGGGCCCCTGACACGTGCACGGGTGACCCGGCCAGGCTGCCCGTAGCACAGCGCAAGGAAGAAGGAAGCTACGACCGCTCTGCAGAGCTGAAAAACCATCTCAGAGGACGAGACGCCCTGAGTGTCAGAAGGCTTGAAATCCCATCTGCTAACACACACACACACACACATACACACAAGCGCACACGTGCGCAATGACCTTTCCTTTAAGTTAACAGTCGTGTCCACCAGGGAAGAGCCAACGAAAGCGTCACAGAATGCGTTACAACATGACAATTGACAGGAAACCATTACAGCACGTTTGCCTTTGACTGTGTAGGACCTTCCCTTGGATGCAAGCCCATGGGGTCTGCAAAGCCAACTTGACAGGGAAACGTGACGCTTGGTGATATCACCCCTCCTGCACTCCACCCCAACCAAGACACACATGCACACGCGCACACACACATCAAACTACCCAAATACATTATTGACACAACCGTTCATGTGCTTGTCTTCTCGGTTTTGGTAAGTGGACATCGTCCACTGACGGTGAAGCAAAGACAAGGCCTTCTCATCTCCTTAAGAAACGGGGACACGCGGTACGATACCCAGGACCTGCCCAACGCCGATAAAACCCATACTCTCGGTGGATGGACCTCCGGGAAAAAGAACTCAGGCATCATCACATTCTAAATCTGCACCGCGGGAGCCGTCAGGGGCTTCTGAGAATGTACATCATTTGAGGATGTCAAATCAATTGGTTGGGGGAACAACAACAACAAAAATCCAACCAAGTATTTTTCCTGCACTACAGTAACCAAGAAATGGCAGAACAAGAATGTCGATGTTGTCGTGGGATTGGACGCAGACTGAAGCACTCCCCGGGGCGGGCAACCCTCAGTGCTTAGCGAGTGGGGGCTCTGGGGTCTTCAGTTCATGGCATGGAGCCATAGTTTCACAGTTAAATTGGTCCAAGATCTAGAGGCAGCGTAGGTCATACACAGAAATGGCAGACGCATCCCACACATCCCACGTTCACGCGACGGCCCAGCGGTACCAGCGATCCTGTCGTTGGTGACCAGGGAATGAGTCCTTGAGTGTAGAGCACAGAATGAAACCGAACACTGTACCAGGTGCTCACGGACAGATGGGTGAGGGGGTGGTGGGAAGAGGATGTGAGCCGGGCACATCCATCGATCTCATTGCCGGGCTTTCTTGCGACGCATCGACAGGTCAACAGCAGAAATCGCGATGCGCGCATTGCCGCAGCAGATACGTTTATGCCCAGCAGGACCGTCACGTATGTTCTGCAAGAGCTGGAAGTCGCCCAGCGCAAATGGAGGATATGCTGTACGGCCGGTGGTGATTTAATCTCCTTCTTAGCTCTGCAGACCGCGTGTCCAACTGGGTTAGTGACAATCCCCTTGGAAAAACAACACCAGCCCCAACACACTTCTTCGCAAAACATGCGTTTCCTGAGGAATTTCTTTTTAATGGTACGTGTATTTGAGAAAAATATTGCCAACTCATAAAATTGCATAGAACAAAAGGAGTCTGTAGTTTTTCCCCCGATGCGAATTTTGCGAATATTTCCATGACGTTTCTTCTCGTGACTTCTGCGCACGGATGTTTGACCAGATACCTGAAAATCGAAGTGTCCCCACCCGAATACAGTATTTCTCAATTATATACGGTGAGGGTCCCATGTGTTTGGGACTCATTTTGATTGAATCAGTCTTTGCATTACGTCACTCTGTGTAATTTAACAGTCCAGCCACGGGCAGTTAACACACGGCATGTGCCACTTTGAATATTGAAATGGCAAAGACTGAGTTTAACACCATCTGGTATTCTTGGAATCCCCTTTAATTTTTAATTTGTTTTGCATGGCGGATGCCTGATGACAATGTTTTTAAAGAACTGTGTGATCTGTGCATTCCGATGTTGGCGTTTTGTGTGTCTGTGTGTGTGCGTATCTGTCCAAAATTAAGGCAATGTATTTCATGCTTCCTTGAGGCTATTTTCATATCCTATATTAAATCCGGGACAGTGAGAATTAAACCTGAATATATGCGTATGGGTCAATGTGTATCTATGTACAACGTTTTACCGTGTTCAAGAAAGGTGTTTCATTTAATTTTTTGAAGCGCGGGGCTCCAAGATAATAATAATTTACTTTTACAAGTCAGAGGACACGAGATCTTTGCTTTCCCTCATGGGTTTGTATCTCAGTGCATAGGTCATTTTGCTGACTTAGCCTTGAAAGAGCCAATGATCAGTTAAGAAACTTCATGGTGAACGTATAGCCGGTTCTGGCACCCGACTTAATGCAAACAGCATGGGCATTGCTCAGTACAGGCTAAAAAACACTGTTCTGTTGGAACATCCAGACAGCACGCCTTGTGAAAATAATTCTTCTTTGAATTATACATTATGAAGAGTTTATTTTACTAAATCTTGTCGTCACTCTGATCTTATTGGATTTGGATTTGAAGAGCAGCTCATGCATGAGAAAGGAGGAGATATCGAGTGGCTTCGATTTCAGGGTCTTGTAAAGCTTGGATGACTGCACATGTTCATCACCTCATCTCCCGGCACACAGAGCCTCGGCCTTCCAACTTGAGAGCAGTATCTGCTCAAAGCTGCTAAACGACTGGATGGCCATCGACATTTTGCTGCTTAAACCCACGTGTGACTCTCCCCCACGGCGGCTCTCTGCTTCCATAGATGTGCTTGCAGAAAGAAAAGGCCTTCCCAGGCCCAGCATTGGAAAACAACGTGTATGATGGTGAAGAATCCATCAGGTGACTCAAGAACATGGGAGCTAGAGACACCTTGAGAGGGTCTCCAGTCTTTCGTCTTCCTGCATCCAAGTGCACCAACATATCTCCCAGGGCATGCGCATGCTGACTTTTCCGGACCCAGCATGGGAGAAGAAAGGATATGCAAGGGGTCTTGGAGGTCTGTGTGGGTGTCCCTCTGCAGGTGTTGAAGGGTCTGGTGCCTACTAGAAAGTCATCGTTGACTCCTACTACCAGACACGTCACAGGTGTGAGCTCTGTTTGTCCAGCTGAGTCACGGTGAGCAGAGAATGGGTAACCTCTTGAGATTCACACAGCAAAGTTCAGAATGAGGAAGAGAAGCACAAGAGAGAAGCCAATGGATCATGGACAGCACGGACCTCTAGTCCGTGCACCGTTTTCTGGGAAGACGCACATCTAGCAACACGCCCCTGGAGCCCAGTCCACAACTACCTTCCATTAAGTCAATCCCAAGGGGAAAACACAGTGCAGGGTGTTCTTCGTGGTATCTTCACGATCAGGTCCAGAGAGGAAAACACAGAATCCCAGCCCTGAGAAGTCTCTACAGGGCCGCCCTACCTATGATAAGACCAGAGTGTGCAAACTAGTCAAACGCTCTCAAACTGAACATTTATGGGGACAGGAACAAGAGAGGTTAATTTTAATTACGCGGAGAGCTTATATCCTATAGCTCATTCGTGTCTTTTTTCCCCACAGTGAAAGTTAGAAGAAAACCTTGGCATGAAGGTCATCCATGCCACTGAGGCAACATGAAAAGTCATTTGTTAGCTTCTGCATTTTGTTGAAGCTAGAACTCAACTGGATTTTAATAGGAAGCCACCCGTCCCCTACCCTCACAATGGAATATGAAATTTCTGGATATAATGCAGGAAATTTCTGAACTGCGTTCAATTCCTTGAATTGAACGTTAATGGCTATTGGCTATTCTCAGACTCAGATTCCAATTGATAGGTCCTCCTCTTCCCCTTTTGGCTTCAAGACCTAAAGTCACTAGACATGAAGTACTAAAGACATGGGATGTGGACCACCCCATGATGTTTTCTCCACAAACTACAAAACGCACATAAGATGATAAAAAATACAACACGTCCTATCTGTTGCAGCTGTTGTCGCCAAGAAACACAGATCTGGAAAGGGCAATTTGGAAAATGATCATAGGCTCTGCTGAGTATGAAGATTTTCATCACGGCACAATTCCAGTGCACCAGTCATATGGTCTTTTTACACACACACACACACACACACATGCACACGCACACGCACGCACACGCCACCTGTGGTTATAACTGAATGCGCTTCATTTAAACTTATAAAGTTAAGTCTATGAGGAAAACCAAGATATCACAGTAGGTTCATCACACTAAGAGATAAGATAAAATCTACAACAAAACAATTTTCCAAAATGTCCTACTGTGCAGTAGATTTCCAGTTGCTTAAAGATGCTTAATTTCCAGTTGCTTAAATAATGCCAGGTCCATGACTTTGTACGGATCTCCAGTCTCTTTATATACATCCTGACGTACAGAATTCGGAAATGTCTTTATCCCACGGACATGACCCTGCTTCAGGACTCGTGTGCAGCTCTTTGTCCCCGGCAGGCTTCAAGCCATCCTGTGTGACACATGAAATAAGAGAAAGGATTTTGTTAGTTTTCAGAATGACCGGGTACTTTTTGTCATAATAATACTCATAACTCAAAAATGACTCAATAAAACACACACACAAGAAGAAACTTTCCATTGAAATTCTTGCAAAGACCCACAAGCAGGAATTCCAAGGGATGGGAGATGCTTAATAAAATAATTAAGCTGTGGGGCGCCTGGGTGGTGCACCAGGTTTAGCATCCGACTCTTGATTTCAGATGTCGGGATCGTTAGATTGAACCCTACATCGGGCTCCACGGTCAGTGAGGGGTGTCCTTGAGAGTCTTTCTCCTTCTCCCTCTGCCCTTCTCTCTCTAAATAAGTAAATAAATCTCTAATAAAAAATTAAGCAGTATTTTAACGGTGGGTCTCAAATGTGATATGATGGCATCATGCATACGACTATCCCATGCTCATCTATGCTAAAAGAAGACATTAGATGGATTGCACAAGCAAAACCAGGTTCTGCTCGATGTGCTTCGCTGCAGACCCTTCCAGCTCGACAGAAAACATTCCATTATGAAGCCAAATAAAAGCCAAAGTGTGAGGTCTTTCCATGCCAGGTGTGCTAACAGCGTGCTCCAAGGGCTGAAAAGATGTGAGAATTCACTTTCCAAAGACAAGTGTCTTTCCCTCCTCGGCTCTGGAGGGCAGTGATGAAGCTGCACTTGTGTCTCATCACTGGGAGACATTTTTGCTTCATGAAGGAATACCTTCGGGCATGGGCGGTTGCGCCTGGGCCCTTGGTGCTGAAAACTCAGGGCTCTGTGTGTCGTCCCTCGACCCCACCACCGTGTACAAAACGCTGAGAACACATGAAAATGTTAACATGTCCAGCTGCTCGAGGATGAGACTGGGGTCCAATGTTGTGGAATAAACAGATCAGGGAAATGACTTCTTGATTTCCCAAGGTTTGCCAAGGAGGTCATCGCAGTGTCCCCACCACTGGCCCAAGTACGTCCACAATGATTCCAGGTGCAAAAAAATGCCGTTTGTGCATCCGTTCCCAAGGACATGCCCCACCTGGAGGAAGTTATTCCTATGTGCAGAAATGAGCTTTAAGAAAGGTAACTGGACCAGCCTGGGGTATGATTCTCAACCGCGAATAGAAAACTATCCACTAAAAAAAAAAAAAAAAAAAAGAAAACTATCCACTGAATACACGACAAAACCCATCGGACAGCAGATCTGTGTTTCCCTAAGTCAATTTAACAGTGTGCTGTGTGCAAAAAGGCCCCAACCTCTGACTATCAATGATGAGTTTTCCACTAGAAAGCAATCCACGTCTTCCAATCATTGGAAGATGCCTGAATAAAAGTAATTCATAAAATATTATGGGCAAATCACTCAAAATTGAAGCAAGCGAACAGAACACACACAAAAAACAAAACCAAACTTAGAAACATCTTTTATCTTTAAAACTCATGAACTGGACTTCACTAGCTTTGCAGAAATTGGAAAAGCTAAAGAGTCTTCATTTTAAGAGAACCTCAGGAGAACGATGATTATGTGTTGAAAAGACTATAACCCATCGAGCAGATGTGTTCCTTTGTCATCCACACAGCCATCTCTTTCTCTTATTAACTTTTTTTCTACTACGTTTTAACTTTTAGGCAGGTTTCCTCTCAGTATTGGCGTGGCCATACCAGCCCAGAGCAGGGTTCTGGTGGCACCATGCCTCCCTCCTCGCCAGGGTTCTATAGTGCTATCGTCTGCACACGGTATTGACCAATTATTCCTCCCACTCCTCATAAGTGCTGTTGGGGAGATAAACACAGGAAAAACACAAGAAAAGTCACGGGTAGACATATCATCGGCAATATGCTCACGAGAAGGAAAACCTGATTTAGGTGGTATATATAACCAAGCTCCTCATGGAATGGGAGTAACTGAAAGATCTTTACTACCCACATTGAAAAATCCTTCAAAGCCATACGTAGATGCCAGACACATAGAGTCATAGACTTTCAAAGGTTCAAAGAAATGAGAGACTCAAAAATCCATAGTTTTCAATGTCAACTCGAGCTTAGAAAATTCCATACAAGGTGTTCCTGGGCAGCATGAGGCCGGAGGCAATGCTGTCTTGGCCGCACTGCCCACCGTGAGTAACACACTCTGGAGCGCTGATGAGGCTGCCGCCAAGAAGGCCTCCATCTTGCTCTGCCCCACTGCTCCTGTCCCAGTAGATGAGGAATGCACCACTCGGCCAACGCAACATCCCCTTGACATGGGGACACTCAACCTCCCTGATGCATAATTATTGAAACAAAAGATATACCTTCCAGATGTGGGTCCTGCCCTCAGAAATTCTTGAAGACTTCCAAGTCTTTTGGAGACACTGGAGGGGCCGTGTTCCAGTCATTCTCGGGGTATGCTTCAAAGTTGGAGGTATCACCCTCGCCGCACAGCTTGGGCACGATGGGGGGCTGCAGGACCAGGGCAAGACACAAAGGCACAGTTAGGAAGCAACATTGCTTCCAACGTTGCAGTCAGGATGGGACGTGCATCCCTTCATATCTATGCCTTTACATGAAAGTGGAAATGGTTGGGAGGGGGGCACAAAAAGCCAAAGCTGAATTCCCTTGGTTTACAAACGTGGAAAGCTTTGAATCACAGACACTGCAAATAAAGCATCCATCAACGGTGCAGGATCAGGAATGAAGGAACGAAGGATGATAGCCAACACTTGCTTTTTTTTTAGACTTGAGACCCACCCAGATGACCTGTGAACGTAGATTCCCAGGCCTTCCTAGGTCTGAGTGATTCTGATGTAGCTAGTCCAGCGGCCAGGGTTTGGAAAATCCCAGAAACATGTCAGGAACAACGGGTGCCAGTTTTAGTATCACTGACACCGAGCCTCAATCCTGCATCAGTAATACGAGTCACTGGCATTGACAAAGAGGTTGGCCAAAGTTTCCCATAGAGGGCCAGTCAGGAAATATTTTTGATTTTGCAGGCTGTCGAATTTCTGTGGGGACTACTCAGCTCTGCCTCGGTGGGGGGTAGTGGGGGGAAGCAGCCTCAGACGACACGTAAATGAATGGAGGTGGCCACATGCTAATAAAACTTTATTTATAAAAATTAGCAAGGGGCTTTGGGAGGAAATAGAACAAGGGAGTAATTCTTGGTAATGCAGACCTCCTAATATAGATTTGGTTTTTAAACAATGAAAATGTATTATTTATTCAATTAAAAAAATAAATCATTTAATACAAAAAAAATATTTAAAAGTGAAAAGCAGCTTATTGAGACATTAGTGGTCCAGGCTAAACCCAAGATTCTGGGCTAGGGGCCCAGAAAGGCATTAGCATTTCTCAAGTCTTCCCACTGACTCTAAAAAGTACAAGGTTGAGAATGTCACTATTGACGACTCCTGTCAAAAATAAATTTCAGTTCCGGGTCGCCTGGGTGACTTAGTCGGTCAAGCGGCCGACTCTTGATTTGGGCTCAGGTCACTATCTCAGGGTCATGAGTTCGAGGTTCAAAGCACGTCCCTTGATTGGCTCCACATTCACTGGGGAGCCGGCTCGAGATTCTCCCTCTCTCTGCCTCTCGCCCCACTCATGCGCACACAATCTTCCTCTAAAATAAATAAATAGATACATCTTTTAAAATCTATTTATTTTTACATAGTCCATTCAAAGAACGGTGATCTAGAAAGCATTCTCCATCTAATCCACCACCAACACTGCACGATATCCATAACTGCTGGGTGAACACCTAATCTGTGTTATGCCATCTATCATTCCCCATTAGAAGTTGGTGGGATGGGACTTTTCCCGGTCATAGTTCCAGTGAGGGACAGAGCCAAGTCTAAAAAAAAATCTGATGGAAAAATCTTAACTGGTTACCTCTAGATGTTTTTGTAGCACGACGATTTCCTCTAAAAAGGGATCTTGGCTTATTGACAATTTGAAATGATCAGTATTCCCCAAATTAATTATGCACCAGCCATAAATAAATGAGTCACAGAGTCAGGCTCTGCCCCTCGCTGAAGACAGGTAAAGGATGCTGAGTCACCCGTCACCCGCGAACGTATGTTGTACCTTCAGTTTCCTTTGTGGGACCGCCTCCCAGTCCACAGTTCGGAACCACCGGTGTCGCTTCACGTCATCTGCTCCATTCTTCAAAAGAAACAGGCATCATCAGGAGACAGAATTTTCACGGGACAGCAAAGAAAATATTCCAGGTAATCTCTACCTTACTTAGTATAGCACAAAAAAAAGAAAAAAAAAAGAAGAAGAAGAAAAGAAAAAGAAAAAAGAAAAAAGGGCTATGTTCTGATTAATTAATTATCCCTAGGCCGTGAGCTAGGGGGAGATGTATAAGTGAAGGAAATGAAGCTGTTTGTGTTCAGTTTGCTTTCATTCATAGTAGAAACAAATCCGGTCATTACTACCGTGAACTGCATATAAAGGTAAGACTACGGTTCAGGCTCCTGAGATAAAATGAGACAGACACATGGTCATTTCTGCATCTGCCACCTATTTTCATGTGGACCGTTTCCTTTGATATTTAGAGTCCTCATCATATAGACATGGAAACCGAGGTTCACTAAATGATATAATTGGCTCAGGGCTGTGAAGCTAGTCAGTCACATGAGTAGGACTCAAATCCACGATGTGCAACCTTAGAGATCGTAACAGCTACCCAGCAGTACCTCCCAGTTACATTATCAGTGTATTCGCGTCACAGTGATGATGTGTTGGGGTCTGTCTGCTTCATTCTCAAGTGTGACGCCAACCGCCAACTTGCAGGGGGCGGTGGCATCATGGTCTCTGAAAATCCTTCCCAAGTGTTCAGCCTCCGACTCTACCCTTCTTCCCCGTTTTTATGGCCCTTGGAGTGACTTTTTTAATCGATTAAATGTTGGGAGTTTTTAAGATAGAAACACATGAATTCTGTGACACAGGAAGAAGCCAATGGATCTGAATGTAACATTAAGTTTGTGAAATATCTCCTGGAACCTGTGAAGAACTTATTTGGAAATAGGGTGTTTGCAAATGTAAGCGAAGGGTCTGAGATGAGCTTGTCCTGGACGAGGGTGGCCCTACATCCAACGACAGGGGTCCTTGTAAGACACAGAAGAGGAGCCGCAGACACGGCGGAGTCACATGAGGATGGAGGCAGAGATGGGAAGGATGTGGCCACCAGCCCAGGGAAGCCTGGGGCCCCAGACGCTGGAAAGGGCAGGCAGGACCCGCCCTGGAGCCCCTGCCCTGGACCTCAGGGGTCCTGCCCAACTTGGATCTCAGACTCTGGTCCTTTGTTATAGCAGCTACAAAACACACATATGAGCTATCATACCGTTTATGCAACCATCCTTAAATATATTCCCGTCCACATGAGAAGTCTGTGAAAATCATTCATGACATACACATTCTCAAATGATTCATTCACACACAAACGTGCACACCCATGTTCATGGCACTATTCACAACAACCCAAGTGTCCGTCAACAGATGGATGAGTAAGCACGACGGGCTCCACCCATGGAGTAGGACACTGCCATTAAAAGGAACGAAGCTCTGACACCTGCTACCACGTGGATGGACCCTGAAAATCTGATGCTCAGTATGAGGAGCCACACATAAAACGTTTCCTTTAAAAAAAAAAAAAAGTTTCCTTATGGTGTGATTCATTTACGTGAAAGCCCAGAAGAGGAATTCCACAGAGACAGAAAAGTAGATTAGCGGCTGCTCAGGGCAGGAGGGACGGAAGGATCGGGTAACGATACCTAAGGCTATGGGATTTCTTTTTGACATGAAGGAAATGTTGCTTAACATCGACTGTGGGGATGCTTGCACAACTCTGCAAACGTATTAAAGCCGTTGGACTGCACCCTTTCAATGGGGAGGGTTGTATGGTATGTGATTTATTTGTAGGTCAATAACGTGATTTGAAAAATCGAAATAAATAAGCAAAATACTGACGTCTTTCAGATCATTGGTGAGTTGTTTGATCGTTCGGAGAGAAGAGGGGATGACCAGTTGGATAGACCCAGTTGGATTTCGCCTACCCAGACCCCCAGATTGGAAATTTGGCCCATAATTAAACACGATCACCGTGACTTTGTTTCTATAAATAGGAATGTATGGTGCCAGGTAATGAGTGTGCCTAGCGGGGGATACACATGGAAACAAACACTGACCTTCATGTTTCCGAGGCGCCTGGTTCTGTCAACAACAAGCAATTTCCTAATGAGGTCTCTGTTTGGAGGAAGGAGACAAGAAGAAGACGCGTCTTGATACGGACCCAAGCAAACACAGCATGTCAACAGCAATAAAATCCGCCCAGCACGTTATGCATTTGGAGAGAGGATCGATTTTTCACTTTGCCTCAGCATTTTCCAGCAATTGTTTCTTCACCAATACTGGTTTCTAAATAATTTACACAAAGCTGGGTTGGCTACACAGAGGGACAGAGCGGAGGGGGAAAGGTGCGTTAAATCTTTGGGCAGAAAATGAGCCTTTCAATAGAACACGCGGGAAAATTATGTGCCCGCCCTGAGCATGGCGACATTTCACTTAAGATATACCTATGAGGCTGTCCCCAAAGGGAAGACATCTGCTTTTAACAAAGTAAATGGCCACGCTCTGCCCTAAGGGTCTACTTATTTATGGGATCCTGGCTGTACGCTGCTTGCTCTCCCACAGCATATAAACTTCTGTGAGTCCCCTGAACTCTGCGGTTCCACTCAATTCTTCCTCCTAAATAGCAGGCCGTGTCGGAATACAGGCCAATTAGGATCAGGCCAGGCCTATTAGGATTTGACGTTTAAGATGAGCGTCAAGACTTTCAGAAGACAGGCTACTTCTAAGAATAAAAGGTAAGGAAATAAAAAGAGTGTGTGTGTGTGTTTGTGCATTTGCACATAATCTCTTGGATATGTTATGTCTCATAATATCTAGACACGTCAAATAGAAACTGAAATCCCTCAGACCAACTGAAAGACCCATGGCCCAGCCTCAAAAAGACCCATGACACGACTTCTCATAATTCAGATATACCATGTGCCCCGGGGTCAGGTGCACACGCCCAGACTCACCCCACGGCACAGGCACGGGCTCCGTGACCGGCGGGGAAGGCTGAGATCCCAAGGCCCATGGCGATAGATGCAAAGGTCCAGGGTTCCAAGACCCTTGGGTGCCTCATGTCTAGACTGTGAATCACCAAGAACCACTCTCCTCAAACAATCCCAAATAAATGCATTTTTTTTTCTCCTTCTCTTTCCCTACTATTTGCAGTCCTGCTGGCCATGTCAGGGCATATACTTAAAGCTGTCCATACTGGGGCTGTAAATAAATGAAGTTTTACTTAAAATATAAAATCACAGTCTTACAAGACTTTATGGTCCTGAAAACAAAGGTTATGGGAGTACAGGGGTCGTCCCATATGGCAAAGCCACGTAGGAACTCTGGAAGTGTGTGAACTCTGGATGTGCCTGGAATCTTGGATGGGCTCCGTGTCCGCTGGTGATCCCCCGGTTCACGGAGCCTGAAATTCTACATCGTGTTCACCCCCCCGCCTGGCTTGTCTCCGTCCGCTCCGAGACACGGAGAAACACTGGTTAGGTATTTGTTCTACTGCTATGGCAACAAGTCCTAAAGCTTTTCTGTCCTTTCAACGGTTTAGTGCCTGTAAAGAATCTCAGAGTCAATGGGAAGAGACATGTGCCTGGGCACGAAGGTGACACAGTCAGACACCAAGCTCGTGTGAGCCAACAACAGGGGCCCGTGAGAAACGGAGTCACAATTCTACCGTCATGGCGCCCAACGGCAATGGTCTGGATATGCGAGACTCATCAGGGTCCTGCTTCTCAGCCAACTCATGGAGACCTACCCGATTGCGTGAAGCAGTCAAGTTTTCTCAACCGCCATCTGTAGTCAGCAATGCACCCAAGGATCCCAGCTCACGTTACCCGGAGCAAGCGCAGCAATAGCAACATCTAAGCCACACGTGTGTACTGTGGCCTGGATCCCACCAGGGTGCGTCTATACCAAGGGAGCAGAGGTCTATGCCCCCCTACATGCCCCAAGATTAATCCAGAATTTCAGGGCTCAATGGTAACCGTCAGCTGGCAGATCCACCAATGGAAATAGGTAGATTTTAATCCAAGCAAACCACTGGGAAATTGTTGGCATATACACGAGTAAATGTTTAAAAAGTCCACATGACATCATGTCACTCAACTCTAATTGGATTTGGACCCCAAGGGGAGAAATGCTCTATAATATTTTTCATTTCTTTCTAGAGAAAATAAGCTTTGGACTGCTTCATCTCCCTTTGCACCTCGCCATCTTGCCATTCACCGGACAAGGGCCCTCCCTTCCGGATGCTTCTTTTTTTTTTTTTCGGATGCTTCTTTTTAAATGGAATCTCCTTCCCTTGCTTGTCTTCTAAAACTTGCCTGGTGTGTCAAACAACACAATTTTGGCCCAAGCAACCCCAAGAGACACTGCCTTCTCCTTGGACAGTGAGCCTCTGGGTGGAGCAAAACGGCCTCTACCACAAGGAAAAGCAACCAGATGCAGATAGCGGTCCCAGCAGCTGATGCAGTGTCGTGAAATAAGTTTTCTCTGGACTCGCCTCCTACAGGTGGCTTTAAAACATAGCAAAGGGGGCACCTGGGTGGCTCAGTGGTTGAGCATCTGCGTTTGGCTCAGATCGTGATCCTGAGGTCTTGGGATCGAGTCCCGCATCAGGCTCCCCACAGGGATCCTGCTTCTCTCTCTGCCTATGTCTCTGCCTCTCTCTCTGTGTCTCTCTTGAATAAACTATTTTTTTTAAAAAAAATAAGTAAATAAAAATAAAAAATAGCAAAAAGAGAGAAAAGTTTCGTTGTTGAGTGAACAAAATGACCCCACCACTTGGGATCAGCAGGGCTTGGTACACCCAGCACGTCACCTGGGAAATGCAATGAAAGAACGAGAAACCAAGGAGCAAAAAAAAAAAAAAAAAAATGTCTACCAGGTGACCAGATGGACGAAGATAACTAGACCGCCAAACGCATTCTTAGATTTTGAAAACTTTAGGTTTTCTCCCGACTGTCACCACGAATGTAATGAACTGCATCCCCTATGCTACTAACATTGAAACCATCGAGAAGTTCTCATAGCAGGTGTTCATCAGTCCCCATGTCAGCATGAAAAAGAAATTTAAGAATGAAAATAATTTAAGACGGAGGAAAAAGACAGACCTGCTAAAGCCATCAACCTTCCTACCAAATGCAAAACTAGCAAGAGGGGGCGGGGAGGAGGGGATGTGGGGGGGGACGGACCCTTTTCATCAAATAGCCAAACGGCTCTCTTACTAAATATGATTAACAGATGCCTTGATTGGCTAATTGTAAATGTCATTTCTCTCAAAAGGCATAAAATCTGGCCAAGAGTCACAAAAACGTTAAGTCTCATTACTGTAGAATAACAACCTTCTTCCCTTTCTGTGGAAAGGTGATGGCCCAAAAGACGAGAGGCACAGCGCGGTCAGAAGGTGATATACCGTCCCGCTCGGCAGACGCCTGCCCTGTGATGTCTGGTCTGTGATTTTAAAAATAAACACCCCCCCCCCCCGCTCCGTCCCGGGTGAGGAGGGAAATGGTTTACTTACTTCACACTGAAATCCAAATGTCTGGGGAAATCTATTTTGCCTGCAAGAATTTTTTGGTAAATGCCAAATGGGTTGTCATCAAAAAACGGAGGAAACCTGTAAAAAAAATAAACATCTATTTTTAGTGGAGAGTAAGCATGGAAAAATCTCTGCCTCGCAGCGAGTACTATTTCCGCTCCAAGCGGGCAAGACATTCAAAACCTCTCCCCCTTCAGACCACGAATAAAGTTCTTTATATTCTTTTTTTTTTTAAGTTCTTTATATTCTTCATCCGTACGGCAGAATGGAGTACCTAACAGGTGCTTAGGAAATGTGAGCAGATCAAACGGAAGAGGATGGGTAACACTGTGCACTATTTTCCTTTTATTTTTTGGTTCAAGTAGACTACACCTCTATAGCCGCCAGCCTCCAAATCTCCATTCTCATAGGTCGCATTAGGGAGCTGGGTGAGGGCAAGGCTGCTTCCTAAATTCTACCTTTTAGGCCACAAAGATCCAGCAAACTGCAGCCGGCACCCCGGTTTCGTAAATAGAGCTTTATTGGCAACGCGGCTGTGCTCATTCACTTACGTATGGTCGTCTACGGCAGAGTTATCATAAATAAAGATCTTAGTCCTGGCACGGAAACCAACAGACGTACCTTCTCTACTATCTTGAAATACAAGAAAAAATCTGAAATACGCTAAATAAGAAATATACTCAAAACTGCAAAGAGCAAAAAAAGAAAAGAAGAAGAAGAAGGAGAAGAAGAAGAAAAGAAGAAGAAGAAGAAGAAGAAGAAGAAGAAGAAGAAGAAGAAGAAGAAGAAAAGAAGGAGAAAAGAAAGAAAAGAAAAGAAGAAGAAGAAGAAGAAGAAGAAGAAGAAGAAGAAGAAGAAGAAGAAGAAAAGGAGAAGGAGAAGGAGGAGAAGGAGAAGAAGAAGAAGAAGAAGAAGAAGAAGAAGAAGAAGAAGAAGAAGAAGAAGAAGAAGAAGAAAAGAAAGAAAAGAAAAGAAGAAGAAGAAGAAGAAGAAGAAGAAGAAGAAGAAGAAGAAAGAAGAAGAAGAAGAAGAAAATATAGAAGTAAATCAATAAATATATGCCAGGGACCTACCTATGCGCCCTGAGGCACACGTTTCTTTTGATATTTGCTTGGAGTGATGAGGGCAAAGAATCTCAACTCAAAAGGATACTGCTAATTGGATCCTTTAGAAGTAGAACTGAAATAAGCCCTGGAAATAGGTTATAAAATGGAGTTTTCGTGGGGCACCTGGGTGGCTTAGTCAGTTAGGTGTCTGACTCTTGATATTAGCTCAGGTCATGATCTCAGGGTCGTGAGATCTCGCCCCAAGTCGGGCTCCACGCTCAGCACAGTCTGCTCGATATTCTCTCTCTCTTCTTGTGTTCTAACCATATAAAATCTTTAAGAAAAAAAAAACCCAAAACATAGAGTTTTCATATGACATCTTGATGGAAGATGGCAACTTTCAATAGGAAAAAAAAAATCCGGTTGATTTCAAATCAATCAATCAATCAATAACAAGAATATGGGGAGTGGAATGGTGGACTTCAAAAAGATATATCCATGTTCTCACCCTGACAGTCTGTGAACCTCAGCTTCTTTGGAGAAAGAGTCTTTGCAGACGTAACTAAGTGAAAGATTCTAGGATGAGCTCATCCTGGAATAGGACGGCCCTACAACCAACGATAGGGGTGCTTGTAAGAGACTGAAGAGGAGATGCAGACACAGAGGAGGAGCCTCATGAGGATGGAGGCAGAGACGGAGGGATGCGGCTACCAGCCCTGGGGACGCCTGGGGCCCCAGACGCTGGAAGAGGAGCTCAGATGTCTGGTCTCCAGAGCTGGGACAGGATGGATCCCTATTGTGAGCCACCGTGTTTTTATCCATTTGTCCTGCCAGCTACTGATACGCGAAGTCTACACACACAGTACAAAGACGTAAAGGCTACACCTTTACGTTCATAGCTCCCGAGTCAACCGTCCCCGGTGGACCAGATGCCCTTTCCAACAATGGCTGGGGGAGTCGGGACTCCTTTCTCGGGTAGCGGCTCCGCCTGAGGACGCCCGGCTGTGTGATTTCATTGGGGAAATGGGCACGTTCACAAACGGCACGTTAAGCACCAGGAGGGAGTGTGTCATCCATCCCTACCAACATTTATGGACAATTATTAAACAAAGTGTTCTCAGGAAGCAGGCGTTACAGGACTGCATCATGGGGAAGGTATGTGAGCAGTAGTTTTAACGAGCGGAAAAAAATGATAATAAATGAGCAGTACCAAACCTTGCCTGAAGGAAGGAACGGAGGGAACGGGGATCTGAGAACGAGCCCTGCCGCAGGCCTGTGGAAAGCACCCTGAGAAATCCTCCAATCTGTCTGGGGTCCAACACAATACTTCCAGTTCTTGTTTTTTTTTAATACTTCCAGTTCTTAATTAAGCTCTGAGCGCGTGTTACATAAGGAACCTAAAGTTGTCTAGGGTGACAGCAGCGCTCCGAAGGACCATCTGCTCCCTGGCATGAAGGAAGGTCAAGAGTTTCCTCTTCCAGCTTCATGCCAGTTTTGCTGCTTTTCCCATCATCTCGCCGTGATGGCTTTCACATATCCGCTCTACCCACCTACACCCTCCAGTAGAACAGAATTGTCCAGAAAGAGGCGCCACGGTCCTGAGCACTGTCCTGGGCAACCACAGGAAGGGCTGGCCCTGGAAGGCGGGCACTTTGGACGTGAGTTTGAGGAAAAGAAGAAAGAGTTCTTGGACAGAAAACAGAATGGAGAGGTGGCACCAGTTCTGGGTATTTGACTTCTTCGTCAGAGAACCCCTTCCCTGGGACGTGCACACAAAACGTGAAATGTGTCCTTCAGAAACAGTGGCCAGGACAAAGAGCCAGGCCAGGTGCAAGGGTTGGGGGCAGAGCAGAGAGTAGGAAAGAGTCCCAGGGGCACCTGTTGCAAGCGTGACGGCCGTGATGCTCACTCTCATGGGAACCCTGGGGCTCCACAAGTGTCTTTCAGGAGCTCGTGAGACCTCTCCTTCTGACTACAGGTCTGAATGTGGACGCATTTATCTTTCATACACCTCCAGCCACCGCGGTCTGGTTGGTGTGTGTGCAGGACACCTCCAGCTGCCAGGGAAACGTCCCAAGGGCAGGAGGGGAAGCAGCTGGAGGGGACATCAAGGAAATTCAGAAGTGGTCCAGGGGGCCGCTGAGTGTGGCAGGGATGGAGAGAGAGTCAAGGAACTCCCAGGAAGGATCGACTAGGCTTGTGGGACGTGCACGCTCTCGAGTCTCTCAAGAAATCCCTCCAGGAAGCCTGGACCCCCCCTCCTACTGGAAACGTGAAAAATGGAAATACGTTCCAGTGAACACACGGGGCCCTGCCTCGTAAGAAATGCAGAGGTCAGCTCAGGGTGTTTTGGTTGCGAGTGAGTTTTAACAATTCATCATCAATTATTCTAGAAACAGAGCCTCATGATATATTAGATACTATTTATCTTAAACGCTATTGCTAAAAGAAATGTGCTAAAATTCTAGTAGAATATTAGAAATATCCTATTTCGCACTGACGGGGACACTTGACGGGATGAGCACTGGGTGTTATTCTGTATGTTGGTAAATTGAACACCAATAAAAATTAATTTATTAAAAAAACAAAAGAAATATCCTATTTCCTAATGTTCCAATACAGCCTATTCTAATATTTGAATGGATTATATCCTAAAAAATATTCTAATCATTTTAATAATTGCTTCTACAAGGTAATCCTAATATATTTACTCCATCCTAATATTATACTCTAATTTAATTAGATTTTATTCTATTTTAATTCCAATATTTTGTTATATTCTATCAATATTATTTTTCAAACTTGTATTTACTAATAATATCTCACATTATTCTATACGTAGAATATATTTACTAGAACGTACCCCAGTAATACCGAGAAAACAGGGCAGCCCGGGTGGCTCAGTGGTTTAGCGCCGCCTTCAGCCCAGGGCGTGATCCCAGGGTCCAGGGATCGAGTCCCACACTGGGCTCCCTACAGGGAGCCTGCTTCTCCCTCTGCCTGGGTCTCTGCCTGTCTCTGTGTTTCTCATGAATAAAAAAAAATTAAAAAAAAAAAAAAAAAACAAAAAACGAGAAAACAAAGCCAGGGAACCTCAGCTAGGAAGCCCTGGCCGCCAGGGTTCATTTACCGTTAATCAATGCTGACCTCTAGTGGTCAATAACATTAAAGAAGGGAAATGTGCTGCTGGGCATGCGAGGGGACTCGCCTGAATGCGGGCACATAAATATTCCCAAGTGTGGTATCTTCTCCACAGGTGGACAATGCCTGATTCATTTTAACCTTCCGCTCTCCTTGGGATTTCACGGGCTGGGGTGTCTACTGAAAAATCTGGTTCTGTGTGATTTGCTAGGCACTCTGGGTTAAGAGTAATGGAAAATACAAGAGAACAGATAGATGATGGATGAATGGACAGATGGATGGATAAATACATAGACAGGTAGACAGAATAGATACATGATAGATAGATGGGGGAGTGGGTGGTTAAGTAGACATAAGGATAGATGGATGGATGCATGGATGAATGGATGGATGATGGACAGATGGATCAATAAAGATACAGACAGACAGGTGCACAGAATAGATATGATAGATGGGAGAGTGGGTGGATGGATAGATATACGGGGGATAAGTAGATATAGGGATGGATGGATGGATGGATGGACAGGTGGATGGATAAATATATAGACAGACATGTAGACAGGATACATGATACATGGGTGACTGGGTAGATGGATGGATAGATGGATGGATAGATAGATGGTGGATGGGTAGATAAGTACATAGATATAGGGATAGATGGATGGATGGGTAGATAGAAAGGATGGATGGATGGATGGATGGATGGATAGACAAGTAGAGACAAGAAATAGACATGATGGATGCCTGGATGGATGGATGGATGGATGGATGGATGGATGGATGGGCAGATGGATCAACAAATATACAGACAGACAGGTGCACAGAATAGATATGATAGATGGCAGAGTGGGTGGATGGATGGATAGATAGATGGTGATTAAGTAGATATAGGGATAGATGGATGGATGGATGGATGGATGAACAGGTGGATCAACAAATATACAGACAGACCTGTAGACAGAATAGATACATGATACAGATGGGTGAGTGGGTAGATGGATGGATAGACAGATGGATAGATGGTGGATGGGTAGATAAGTACATAGATATAGGGATAGATGGATGGATGGACAGAAAGGATGGATGGATGGATGGATGGATGGATGGATGGATGGAAAGACAAGTAGAGAGAATAAATAGACACGATGGATACGTGGAGGGATAGATGGATGCGTGGATGGATGGATGGATGGATGGATGGATGGATGGGGAGATAGGTAGGTAGGTAGGTGATGGATGGATAGGAGGATCGATGGATGGACAAATGGGTGGACAAGGAGAAAGGCAGATGGATGAACAGATATGATAGATATAGAGAGGTGATAAGAGACGACAGACACATAGATGAGAGCTAACATGATAGATGCACGGGTAGAGAGCTAATAAATAGACAGAAAAATAAATACACATTTTCACAAGACTCCATTCTGGCCACACCCTCAGCGTACAAACAGGTCTGTTTCCATCATTCTTTCCAACTGAAAGGGAAGATTTCTGGGCAAACCCTCTGCTCTTGCCCAGCAGGGAATCAGGTGTGGAAGAGAATATGGCTTCGGGTCCAACTGGGGATAAACTCGGAGCGTCTACCAAGCTCGGCAGCGGGAAAGAAGTGAGCTGGAGGAGGTCACACAGGAGGAGGACGGGAGGAGGCAGCAGGCGTCCCTCGTACGCAGGTGCCTGTGGGCTGCCCCGTTCCTGCCACAGGGCCAGGAGGAGTCCCCACGTCCACGACCTCTACGCGGGGGAGGCTTGGGAGAGGTACTTCCCGCGTGTGCGGTGCCTACACCTGCAGTGTTTGATCCCGGTGCCACGGGAACGCGCGGTTCTAGGAGCACGGGACGGAGGCCCGCGCTGATCCTCCACGGGGGCCCTACTCACCCCGAGTGCATCTCAAATATCAGGATGCCGAGCGCCCACCAGTCCACGGCCCTCCCGTGGCCTTTGCTCTGGATGACTTCGGGGGCCAGGTACTCGGGCGTTCCACAGAGGGTCCACGTCCTGGGGACAGAGAAGGGCGACCACACGTTAGCGGTGCTTGGTGAGCGCACGGCCCGGGGGCGCTGAACATGACGACGACACCGGTGACCACACGGCGCCCACCGCTCCCGTGGACACGCGTGGGGACATACGCGGACGTGACCGCAGAGGGCATGTGCCCTTACAAACACCCGTTAACCCCAACAACCGAAGGCACGTCCTTGCCCTCACCGCCGCCCGCCGTTGCTGCTGCTCAGCACTGTTGCTCCAACGCAAAAATGCCGCATGACCCGCTTTCCTATGAAACGACATGGAAAGTCACGCAAGCGTCCACCCACAGGACCCCTCAAGGAGCTACGCATCTGCTCCACGCGCAAGGCAGGGCCGTCCTCCGGAGCAAAGGTGAAAAAGCTACTGCCAACTGTCCTGCCCACCTGCTCCTGCAAAGCGTGGGCGTTTGCTGCGATACTGCGGGTTCTTGGTCATTTTAATCCCACCGGTGGCTCCCAGAATCCACATGTGAAGGGACATAGTTGGTGTTTCAAGGGGGCAGGGGGCTTTTGGAGGGTTGTCTCTGCAGAGGAGCTGAGACTTGCCCAAAAGGTAGCTTCTAGCCTAGGAGACAGCAGGCTGCAAGTAGGGGATGCTGAGCGCCCCCCAAACCGGACCCAGCTTGGATGGTGGAGCTTCTCGTGGTCGGCTGTGCCGGGCTTTACTCTGGTCACCCCTTCCCTGTCCTCGCTCTCACATCTTTTCCCCAACAGGTGAAAATGCACTGCCTTTCCTCTTGTCCTCGTAAGAGAATTCTCCTTATACCGAAAAAGAGGCACCAAGTTTAATCAAAATTCACAGATGCGTCACGTTTCTGCTGAGATCTCCAAATTTTGTGCTCTACGGAAAAACGCAAGACCGAGTTTCTTCATTTTCTCCTGGTGTGCATGCCTCAGCATGCAGGGTTTTGCTATGAAAACTCACCTGTATAAAATATTAAAAAAAAAAAAAGGTACAGAGTTGGGGCACCTGAGTGGTTCACCGGTTGAGCGTCTGCCTTTGGCTCAGGTCATGACCCCGACATCCCGGGATCGAGTGCCATGTCGGGCTCCCCGCATGGAGCCTGCCCCTCCCTCTGCCTGTGTCTCTACATCTCTGTGTGTCTCATGAAGAATTAAGTAAAATCTTAAAAAAAAAAAAAAAAAAAGGTACACACTTCCAGGTAGAGATGACTAAGTCCTGAGATGGAATAAGACTATTTCACGTTTGAAGTCTACCGAGAGGACAGACCTTCTGCGTCCTCACCGTCCGAAAAGAATGGGAGCCAGGGGAGACGACGGGATGTGTCCGTTCACCTGGGTGCGGTAATCCCACCATGACCTGTAGTGAATCACACTATATACCCTCTAAAAACCATACTGCACCTCATAAATACAATTCTTATTTGTCGATCATACCTCATTATGGGTGCGGTAAAAAAAAAAAAAAAAAAACATAAGGACACGGACACGCACGGAGGGAAGACCCGTGGGGGCACAGGGATGGTGTCTACACTCTGGGAACCGCATGAGGTGACCTGAAGCCAGGCCGGAGGCTCAGGGCAGACCCTTCTCTTGGGAGCCTTTGTGGGACCAGAGCCCTGCAAGCACCTCATTCCGGAGCTCTGGCTTCGAGAATCGCGGGAGAGTACCGTTGCCCGAAGCTCCTCGGTCGGGGTGCTGCTGCGGGACCCTGGGAAGGGCACGGACTGCGCACGCCGCCACGCACAGGCCTCTCCCTCCCCCTGGAGCACCTGCGGGCTCGGCCGCACACGTTCTGTATGGAACGTCAGCGAACCGACAGCGGGAAATGTGGAAATACAACCCTGGAGGCCAAGAGGACGGCCAGACGGACCCCCACGCCGGCCTCTTTAGTGACTGCCCAGGCCCTGGCCCGCTGACACTCTAAGGACACAGGACGCCGGGTCTCTAAGGTGGGCAGCGGCGGCTCACAGAGAGGCTGCTACGGGGCTTCCGTGAGCGCCAAGTTGGGACCCTCAAGCCCCAAGTTGTGGCTTTGCTCCCTGGTTACCAGGAAAGAGACGGTCAAACGTGGAGACCACCCCATCCCCGTCGGGACGGCCGTTAAAAACCCAGGAGCGTCGGCGAGGATGTGGAGGACAGGGATCCCTCGGGCACTGCAAGCGGATGAGCGAAGGAAACCAAGGCAGGGGGGTGAGGAGCTACTGGCACAGCCACGGTCAGACCAGCGTGACTCACAATGGCCAAGAGGCAGGTGCCACCCAAGTGCCCATCAGCGGGTGAATGGATAAAGGAAACGCAGTCCCTTCACACAATGGACCATGATTCAGCCTGAAAACGGCAAAACCCCGTAACACCTGCTACCATATGGGTGAACCTCGAGGACACGATGCTGAGTGACTGAAGCCAGACCCAGGAAGACAAATACTGTATGATGTAATGTGTATGGGGCCCCCAGAGCAAGGAAAGGCAGGGGCAGAGGGCAGGTGGCAGCGCCAGGGGCTGGGGAGGCCACTGAACAGGGACAAAGTGTCACTTGGGGAGGATGCCGAGTTCTGCAGGTGGATGCTGCGTCTAGTGAACCGTGAGCATGAAAACGGTGAAGACGGTCAATTTTATCCTAAGTACCTTTTGCAACAATCTTTATAAAAAGTGCAGAGACCGAGGAGACCGGGCGGAGAGGGGTGTCCCCCAAGGAAGAGAGATGCAAGAAGCGTCTGATAAAGCGGCGGGAAGGCAAGCGGGATCTCAGCAGAGGCTGGGCAGAGGCTGGGTTTGGAAAGGGCCTGGGAAATTGTGACCAGAGAGAGACAGCGGCGTGCGGTTGGCGCTCTCCCGCCAGGGAGTGCCGCGTGCGGTTCTCCACTTGGCACCTGACACCCTGGGCACACCTGCAGGCCACCTGTGCCCATCTTGCCAACTGAGGGGGGCCCTTCATGCTGGAGTCCCCGGCCGGTGGCGCGTCCAGGGTTGCCTGAAGCTGGCTGGATACGGAGTTCCTAGCTCCTATTAGAAGCAGATGGAGGTGGCCGCAGGTCACCGTAGGCATCAGGTACAGCGTCTCCACTTGCATTTGGAAAGGTGAGTCTTTCAAGCCCCGTCCTCGGGTCAGGGGCACAGGCGGAAGGCTGTTAGGACATTCCAGTTCCTAAGCTGCGTCGGGTAGCCCGATGCTTCTTCCTTCCTGCAAACGGCCCCCAATGCTGCGTGGACGTGCAGCGAGGTGTGGGTGGCTACAGGGCTTCGGGCCGCGGGAGACACGGGAAGATGAGGCGACCAGCCCCGGGCGTTATTCAGAGCCGGCGGCGCAGCCTGTGAATTATCCATGCTGCCGGTCTTATCTCCTCCTGCTCACTCAGCTCAGGCAAGGTGACACCAGTCTGCTCACTGCTACCAGCACCACCGTGACGGGGTAGGAGACCGCATGAACCAGAGAGGGACGGGACTCTGCAAGGGACGTACGTCCACATGCTCGTGTGTTCTGAACCTCCCATTGCCTCCTGGGGCGTCTGTCCAGCGGTGAACCGTGTTCCTCCAAAAGTCCTAAACCCCAGAGCCTACTAATGTGATCTTATTCGGAAACAGGGTCTCGGGGATCCCTGGGTGGCGCAGCGGTTTGGCGCCTGCCTTTGGCCCAGGGCGCGATCCTGGAGACCCGGGATCGAATCCCACGTCGGGCTCCCGGTGCATGGAGCCTGCTTCTCCCTCTGCCTGTGTCTCTGCCTCTCTCTCTCTCTCTCTCTCTCTGTGTGTGACTATCATAAATAAAAAAAAAAAAAATAAGGAAACAGGGTCTCACAGGTGTAATTAAGATGACGTTATATTGGGTCAAGATGCTAACCCAGTAACTGGTGTCCCTGTAAGAAGACTGGGGACAGAGACCTCTCTCCACACTGCGAGGCCACCCAAAGGTCAGCAGGAATCCTCATCCAGGACCCAAGCTGCCCGGCACGCAGACCTTGGACTTCCAGCCCCCCAGACCTGTGACAAATCAACTGCCTATAAGGTTGTCAATCCTCCCAGATTAGAACCCCACGCTCCTGACCTCGTGGAACCTCTATTACCTCTCAAAAGCACTATCTCCAAATACGGTCACCTTGGGAGGGTTGAAGCTTCAACACAGGAATTTTGGAGGGACGGAATTCAGCCCATAGCAGCGGTGATGATGGTGATGCTGGTAATGGTGATGCTGGCGATGACAGTGCTGATGGTGGTGATGGTGGTGATGGTGATGATGGCGATGATGAAGCTGGTGGTGACGGTGATGATGGTGATCATGATGGTGATGGTGGTGATCATGATGGTGATGGTGGTGATGACGATAATGGTGAGGATGGTGAGGATGGTGATGATGGTGATGATGCTGGTGAAGTTGGTGATGGTGGTGATGACGGTTGATAGTGATGATGGAGAGGATAAAGTCGGAAGCGCCTTATGTCTACTCAATGCTTACTACGTGCCAGGAACTCTTCTAAGGATGTACTTCCCAATGAGTAGATCCACCCACTCTTACAATCCTACAGAGTGGGAACAATTCTCACTTCACTGATGGGTCCTCTCTTCACTCCTAATCTCTCCTCTAAGGGACTTCCATTAATAGAGGCTGAGGGTGAAATTGAAGGTGTGGGGTCGATGAACACCGTTGCAAAGCACAAGCAGACAGGCTGCGTTGAGGACAGCATGGCGAAATGGCCCTGGCTATTTCTATTCTACTTCTGACTCCACAATTTGAGTACATCGGGTACCTCGTATATGTGAATTCAACTGGGTCTGGCTCCTTTCAGTCACGGTAATTGCTCTCAAGGCTCAGTGATGCTGTGGTTTTCTTATTTTTTGCAGCTGAACAACCATCCACGGTATGACTATACCTTCTGGTCAGTTTTAACCAGTTCACACAGCACATGGTTTTAGTTCAGGGGTCAGTAAACTTTCTGTGGAAATGGCCAAGTGGAGAATATACTGAAAAGATAATATAATTTCATTGTGTAGAAAGTAAACTGGTATTAAGAGGTATGCACTGGGGCAGCCCGGGGGGTTTAGCGCCGCCTTCAGTCCAGGGTATGATCCTGGAGACCTGGGATCTAGTCCCACGTTGGGCTCCCTGCATGGAGCCTGCTTCTCCCTCTGCCTGTCTCTCTCTCTCTCTCTCTCTCTCTCTCTCTCTCTCATGAATAAATATATAAAATAAAAAAAAGAGGTATGCACTGCTGTCCACAACAGCCAAAGTATGGAAAGAGCCCAGATGCCCACTGACAGACAAATGGATAAAGAAGATGTGGTCTATATATGCAATGCAATATTACTCAGCCATCAAAAAGAATGAAATCTCGCCATTTGCAATGACATGGATGCAACAGAAGGTGTTATGCTAAGTGAAATAAATCAGTCAAGAAAGACAAATACCATATGATTCCACTCAGATGTGTAATTTGAGAAAGAAAACTGATGAACGTAGGGGAAGGGAAAATAAAATAGGATGAAACCAGAGAGGGAGGCAAACCATGAGGGTCTCTTAGCTCTAGGGAACAAACTGAGGGTCGCTGGAGGGGAGGGGTGTGGAGGGATGGAGTACCTGGGCGATGGGCAAGAAGGAGGGCACATGATGTGATGCGCACTGCTGGTGATACGCAACTGCTGAATCACTAAATTCTACCCCTGAAACTAATAATACACTGTATGTTCATTAAATTGAATTTATTTATTTTTTTAAAGGTGTGCATTGCCAAGCACCACTCTCTTGGTCTACGTACTCGTAAGCCCCTCACTTATTTTATTTATTTATTTATTTATTTATTTATTTATTTATTTACTTATTTATTTATCCCCTCACTTATTTTTTATTTATTTATTTATTTATTTATTTATTTATTTATTTATTTATTTATGATAGTCACAGAGAGAGAGAGAGAGAGAGAGAGAGAGAGAGGCAGAGACACAGGCAGAGGGAGAAGCAGGCTCCATGCACCGGGAGCCCGACGTGGGATTCGATCCCGGGTCTCCAGGATCGCGCCCTGGGCCAAAGGCAGGCGCCAAACCGCTGCGCCACCCAGGGATCCCTATCCCCTCACTTATTTTATAAATAAAGTTTTTTTGGCACACAGCCGCAATTCATTCATTTACATATTGTCTCTGGCCATCTGGTCTCTGCTGCGGACACAGGACTCTGCTCCTGTAGAATGAGAGCTGCTGTAGATAAGATGTAAACAAACTATGCGAACATGTTCTAATAAAACTTTATTTATAAAACCACAAGCGGTGGGCCAGATCTCACGGGCCTCTGTGTGCTGAGTCCTGGTGTAGAGAAAAGAACTAGAGAGAGGGATGGAGTTCAAAGCCGGGCTTTCATCTAACAGTCAAGCTTTTATAGTTTCAGTTTTCATTTCCCTGAAACAGAGGCCCTCACCAGTTTCACAGTTTAAGTCGAGCTTCACCTCTGGCTGGTTTTCTAACAGGTTCACACATTGCAACCCACACCTCAGGCCAGAACATTTCAACTCCAGGGTCACGTACCCAGATCAGCTGTGTGCAGCACAGCAAGCACTTGCTGCTGTGAATCAGTGCAATAGGTAGGTGAGAGCTTTAGGGTAAGCAAAGAGGTACAAGAATAATTCACAAAAGATACATAAGAACTCATGGTCTTAAATACAACTAGTAAGGTCTGGAGTCATTGTTTGCTCTTCTGTTTAAAATAAAAATGCGTATTTTTAATTCTGTCCCCCCATCTCCGCAGAATTCTCTTAGAAGCAATGAAACCCCCACCGCAAAGGGCATCCCTGGGGTGGGGGGAGTTTTTATCTAGTCAATGAAAGCAAGGACATTCTCCAAGCCAGTGAGATTCTGGCAAAAGGGTACAGAGGGCAGCTAGCTTGAAGGGGCCATTGTTGCTTATTTAATTATTTATTTATTTTTAAGATTTTATTTATTTATTCACGAGAGACACAGAGAGAGAGGCGGAGACACAGGCCGAGGGAGAAGCAGGCTCCATGCAGGGAGCCCGATGCAGGACTCGATCCCAGAATACGCCCTGAACCAAAGGCAGATGCTCAACCGCTGAGCCACCCCGGTGCCCCTGTTGCTTTTTTAATTGAGACAAAGTTCACAGAACATAAAATCTGCCATTTTACTTTTTAATTTTTTTTAAGTTTATCTCTTTTTTAAAGTAATCTCTATATCCAACAAGAGGCTCAAACTGATGACCCTGAGTTCAAGGGCTGCACTCTTCCAGCTGAGCCAGGCAGGCACCCCGAAATTTCCCATTTTAAAGCAAGCAAAGATAAGCTTTACAGGGAAGAAAAAGACATTTTTCAGACATGGGGGAAATCTGAATATTCACTGGGTCTTCAATGATCTTAAAGAATTTTTCCTTTTATTCTGTAAGATGTGATGATGGCACAGATGTTATTTTATTTTTAAATCATTATTTGTGAGAGAGCGTGGTATGCACTTGCTTTAAAAATAATACAAGGAAAAAAATAAAAATAATACAAGGAACAAAAATGTGGGAGAGGCAAAAAGTCAAGTGAGGTGACGAAGCTTTGATGCCTACTGAATCTGGGCTTTAAGGTAAATTCTTCTGCTTTTGTGGCTGTTTGGGAATATTAAGTAACAATTGCAAAAAATTGCCTACAATGTTATTTATCCCTAGCAAGAGGCTAGGCACGAAAATCCAAAGGACAGTATTCAATGTTACACTTAAATTTTAAAAACTGAAATAGAATAACTAAATGAAATGTATTGGTATTTTTGTTTTAATCATTTTAGAAAATGAAAAATAATAACCCTAGGGGCACCTGAGTGGCTCAGTTGGTTAAGCGTCTGCCTTCGGCTCAGTTCATGATCTCAGGGTCCTGGAATCAAGTGCCCCATCAGGATCCCTGCTCAGAAGGGAGTCTGCTTCTTTCTTTGCCCCTCCCCTGTTCATGCCCGTCCTCTCTCTCCAAAATACATAAAATCTTAAGAAAAAAAAAAAAATCCTAGCATGTCCCTTATTCCGTTACACAGTCTACCTGCATAACAGAATGTGTGTGTGCCAATCACTTTCATACAATGAACGGAAATATCACTGTAATTACACAAGAGTTCCGTAAGATTACGTTAGAAGAGGAAAAATCCATCCATTATTGAGAACCTAGGGAAAGCATGAAAACTGCAGTCACCGTGAGCCAGCGAGCATACAATTCGATTCGTACGTTAGGAAGAATTTCGCAGCACCTCATTGTACGCCATCCCGTAAAAAAAAAAAAAAAAAAAAATAGGAGAAACATGCTTTCCTGGATTACGTGTTCCAAAACATTATTGGGGATGAAACTCTGTTTGGTTCCATGTCTTTTGGTGATCCCTGGGGACATTTCTTTCCATATTTGAGCAAAAGTCAGGTCAGCTGTCTGAATACTGAACCGGAAGACAGACCATGAGCACCACGTCACCAGCGCTGGCCCAGAAGGGAAATACCTCATCCAGTAAACCAACAAAAACACGTAGAAAAAAATAAAGGGGGAGAAATGATTTTGCAATCTAAGCCCATGACTAAAAACATAAACATCTTTGAAAAAGCAACGTATCAAAAAATAAAATAGAATGAAAAAAATTTGTAGAAGCAACATACCACGATGGTAATGAGGCCTTCTTTTCCAAAATTCAACATCGTAAGTATGTTAATTGCTTGATGTAGAAAGCCACCAACATGCATTTAATCTGCTGGGTTAACGGCAGAGGAACATGGCTACCCAAACTTAAAATCAAGTGAATTTGTGGAATATTTGATGTGTAGTTGGCTTGAATCAGACTTCCAAATAAAATGACTTAGAAGAGACGCCTGAGTGGCTCAGTGGTTGAGCGTCTGCCTTCGACTCAGGGCATGATTCTGGGTCCTGTGATCAAGTCCTGCATTGGGCTCCCTGCAGGGAGCCTGCTTCTCCCTCTGCCTGTGTCTCCACCTCTCTCTGTGTGTGTGTCTCTCATGAATAAATAAATAAAATCCTTTTTATAAACAAATAAATAGACTTAAAAAAAAAAAAGTAAATGTACCATATACCACATGCTGTCAATAGGGGGCAGCCTCCATGTTATAAACCAATTATTCTGTGTTAATAGGGTCTTAATAATAGGTCTATGTGAAAGTACTTCATTTTTATGTGCTTTATTCTTACATACGACATAGAATTATATAAGGGAAAATCAGATTGAATTTAACTGCATCACAAAGTGTTCCTGGGATGGCCCCTTTCTTAATAACTGTCAGAGAAGAATCCTTTACTGCAAAACTGCATCCTCCGCACAATCAAGTTTCTCATAAATGCAGATGTTTCCATAATACAAGGAATAGAATTATCATGTTAGCCAATCCCACATTATCAAGAAATGGAACAATACAAGTGTATTGTCTTTCTCTTTTAAGTTCTTATTTTTAAGTAATCTCTATACCCGGTGTGGGGCTCAAACTCACAACCCTGAGACCAAGACCAAAGCTGAGATCAAGAGTTACATGCTTAGGGACGCCTGGGTGGCTCAGCAGCAGAGCGTCTGCCTTTGGCTCAGGGTGTGACCCCGGGGTCCTGGGATCGAGTCCCACATCAGGTTCCCCATAGGGAGCCTGCTTCTCCCTCTGCCTGTGTCTGTGCCTTTCTCTCTGTGTCTCTCATGAAAAATAAAATCTTTTTTAAAAGTCTAGAATTATATTCAAAAGCAAATCTTCAGACACCAAGAGAAGCAGGACTTCTGGCTTATATGCATGGGATTGAAAATATTAAGGCTTCCCTGTATTCTCTATGTAAGGGCTGCATTGTTCCTAATGGAGGGAATATGCTCCTTGTAAAACCGTGGCCCTGAAAGACCCACGAACATCAACACACACCAGCTGTGCAAGCACACCAGCCTCACGGAAGCTGGATGCTGTATTTTTATACATTATATATCGCATAATTGCACATATTGGCTGTAAATGTTTTCCCAGGGAAATGAGGCACTCTCGACCATCGGGAGGAGTACGCTAAAAAGGCGTTTTACGCCCAGCTCCATTAGGATTTCATTTTATAGGGCTGCTCTTGATGAGATCGATGCCGGTGCAAAGGAGGCTGAGAATGTTTGTTCCGGTGAGTGGGCCATTAGAGACCTAAGGACAGAGCTCAGCTGACACATAAATACTTGGCACAGCGGATATCCCGTGCCCTTCATTTCCACTGGAAAACACTGGAACTGATTATCTACTTGCTCAGCCAGAGGACTTTCTCCTTGTTTGGTTACTGTCAGAAATAAAAACCAAGATACGAAGTCATTTTCAAAAGACCCCAAGGTGACCTTGTGCATGCATCATCCCTTCTTGTCAAAGATGAGGAACTGATCATATGCACCTCCACCCCCTCCCAAAAGGCAACAGTGAATGACAGAAAGGAAGCTCTCAAAAGCTTAAAGCATGGGGTGCCCAGGGGTTCTGTCGATGAAGCATTTGTCTTGAGCTCAGGTCATGACCTCAGGGTCCTGGGATCAAGTCTCGCATCGGGCTCCCTGCTTGGCAGGGAGTCTGCTTCTCCCTCTCCTCCTGCAACTCCCTCCCGCTTGTGCTCTCTAACTCTTGTTCTTTCTCTTAAATAAATAAAATCATTTTTTAAAAAAAAGTATAACGCATGGGGATTCAGAGGGGACAAGCAAAATTTTGGAAGCTGTCCCAGGAGTTGGATCCAAAAAACAGAACAGTCCAAGCTGCGTATTATAAGTGGTTTTCAGCTAAGAGAGGAAATGAGCTGAGAGGAAGAGGAGAGAGCTCCTTGATGCACAATATACACGCACGTATAATCCCGATAAAAAAGAGTAATGGGAGATATACCACCGCACACCTGCTGGCGGCTAGTAATGAAAAGGCAAGACGTAAGAGGCATTGGCGAGGATGTGCAGAAAGGGGAGCCCTCGTGCGCGGCTGGTGGGAACGCACGGTGGTGCAGCCGCTCTGGAGAAAAGTGTAGAGGTTCCTCAAAAGAGTTAAAAATAGAGCTACCCTACAACCCAGCAACTCCACATCTGGGTATTTATGGAAAGAAAATGAAGACGCTACCTTAAATACATACTTGCCTCCCCATATTCCCACCCGGGTGTCCACTGACAGATGAGCGGGTAGAGAATGTGGTCTCTACGTGCAATGGGCTATCTCATCCGTCCTTGAAAGAGCAAATCGTGCCATCTGCGGCAACCTGGATGGACCTTGAGGCAATTATGTCAAGGAAGAGAAGTCGGGCACGGAAAGTCAAACAGGGCACGACCTCACTTCCACATGGAATCCCCAAACAACCCAACTGGCGGGAACAGGGGGCCGAAGGGTGGCTGCCGGACACGGTGGCAGCGGGGGGTGGGGGGCAGTGACCACTTACTTGTCTACCAATTTCTTGGCGAAGCCAAAGTCAGTGAGCTTGATGTGACCCTCCCTGTCCAGCAGAATGTTCTCGGGCTTCAAGTCCCTGTAGACAATTTCCTTGGAGTGCAGGTACTCAATGGCACAGATGATCTCCGCCGAGTAGAAGAGCCCCGTGCTGCTGGAGAAGCGGCCGCGGTTGCGCAGGTAGCTGAAGAGCTCGCCGCCCGGCACGAACTCCATCAGCATGTAGAGGAAGCGTTCGTCGTGGCACGTCCAGAACCTGCGGGACAGCAGCGCGGGGGGGAGAGCTGAGCCGCGGAGCCACACCAACGGGCGTCAGCCTGACACAGGGTACAGCGTGGGTAAGGGGGGCATTACGGATGTCGCGTACACAGACGGGAAGATGCTCATTTGGAGGAACGGGTGCCAGATACAGATGGGCGGATGTTAAAACCTGCGGGACATAGATGTGAACAGATGGGCTGTGACGTGTACAGACACACATTCAGGGGCACCTGGGTGGCTCAGTGGCTGAGCATCTGCCTTCAGCTCAGGTCATGATTCCAGAGTCCTGGGATCGAGTCCTACATCGGGCACCCTGCTCGGCGGGGAGTCTGCTTCTGCCTCTACCCCTCAACCCCTCTTGGGTTCTCTCTCACACATATAAATAGTAAATTAATTAATTAATTAATTAATCAAAATATCTCTAAAAAAAGAAAAATAAATAAATAAATAAATAAATAAATAAATAATCTAAAAAATAAAAAAATTAAAAGATTTGTGTCTAGGCACACGTTACGGTTCAGGTGGATGTTAACATGCGTGTAGATACCCATCAGGGTGTAGGTATCCTGGAAAATGCACCAAGGTCTCAGAGTGGACAAGAGTAAATACCATGTTTTCATGACACGTTGGCCAAGAGAATGAATTGGGTCCCCCAAGATCGTATGTGGAAGCCCGAACCCCCAAGATTTCACAATGGGATTCTATTAGGAGAAAAGGTGTTTGAAAAAGGGATTAAGGTACAATGAGGTCAGTAGGGTGGGTTCTGATCACACAGGAGTGGGGTCCTTATAGGAAGAGGAGATGAAGACACAAACTCGCACAGAGGGACGATCACGTGAGGACACGGGGAGAACATGGGGTCTCCATGCCAGAAGGCCTCAGGGGGAACCAGCCTCGGCCCTGCCTGGATCTGAGGCTCCCGGCCTCCAGGACTATGGGACATACGTGTTGTTTAAGGCCCCTGATCTGTGGGATTTGTCTTGGCAGCTGAAGGAAACTCATACACACTGGACACATCTCTAGGGGATCATACCCAGTTCGGCCACCCAGCACTGTAATCAAGACAAAAAAACGTACAGTAGGTGAACACCATGCCTCCCAAACACCTGCCGGGAAAAGGTGGCCAGTAAAAATGTCCAACGTAAGATTTCTAAGCAGTGATGGATAGGAGACTTCCCGAGAGAGTCAGAAGCGCATCCTCCTTTCGAAGGCGTTCCCGAGCTCTGTTACTGGAAGGAGAGGTGGTGATGGGGAAGGCAGGGGGTGGAGGGGGTGACAAAAGACCCCAGGTCCCGTCTGTATTGGAGAAGTCTTGGCTGAGGAAAGGAAACAAACCCGTAGGGGGATCGGCAGTGATGGAGGAAGAGTGTTTTCTCGTCGAGGAGACGTGGGGAGAAGAGAACCGAGCTTTGGAAGCACGGACTGCGTTTCTGAGAAGATGTAGGAAGCACAAGTACGCACTTGGTACCATCCCGGCTATGAGACGACCCCCCGTGAAAGCCACCCCACAGGATGGGGGGGTGCCCAGGTCGATGTTAACCACGGCCACACTATGCTGTCAACGCCACGAGGCTTCTGGGATCAGGACAAGTCTGGTGCTTCCCTGGAGAGCTGACTCCCCCCTGAGTAGGAGGATGCTCAGGGCACCTGCTGTACCAGAGGGTCTCACCTGCTGGGATGGGCCATCCCAATAAAGTAAAATAAAGACAAAGCACTGGGGGACACAGTTTGCCATGACATGAAGACTAACTCAAGGGGAAATCATAAAGGGAGAATATGCAGAGGTCAGGACACCGTGACACGGGACGCGAGAGAGGACAAAAAATCCCAATCGCAGAAAAGAAAAACTCTATGTCCAAGGAAAGCATTTTAAGAAAGAATGCTTAGTTTGTTCATCACGGTGTTTACGCGCTAGCAAAACCCGGGTTGTACGCACAAAAGGCTCTCCCGAAACGCACGTGGAAACGTGCAGGGCCTTTGCGGTGAGCATGCCATCCGGGAAGGCGCGTACCCACACACACGGGCTTTGCACAAATGCCGTGCTCTCTCCCAGCTGCTACGAGCAAGGCAACCCCGGGGCTCGTAGGAGGCCCCTGTTTTCCCTTACCGAAAGCTCTGATTTCTGTGTCTTGCTTCCCCTTCTCGTCTCTTGTGGCTCAGAAGGCTCAAGACTGGCAGTATTGAGGCATGAACGGGTACAGGAAACAGGAACAGTGTTTTGGGGTTTTTCGTTGCTATGGTCATTTCCTGGAGAAATCTTTTACGGTTACATGACTCACTAGCTAGCTATACTCTTTCTATCACTTAAAGCCCAGAGGAGGGTTTTCTTTCAGCCACATGCTCCACTTCTCGATTAATAAGGCAGGAACATTCCTTCCCGTGATGCTTCCATATAAATGCTGAGTATTTCAAATGCATATGGCGGCCACACTCTGCTTTCATGGGGGAGCGTGGACTCCAACAACGACGTCAGCACTCTGGTGGGGTAATATCGCCTAAGGTCCAAATAACACCAGAGTGCTGAGCTTTTACAATGAACCTCTCTCTCTATGTAGTAAGCTGGTGATGTTCTGGATTTCTCTGGAATGGGATGAGTAGCATATTCAGGTGGAACTCATCAGAAAACGTGTTCCAGAATTTCGGGCAGCCCTGAGCCCTTGTAAAGACCCCAAATGGTCAAAGTTTTCCAAGTCAGAGCATTACCATTTTCCACAACTTGGTTGAACTCCATTGAAAAGACAGGAAACTATGCAAAACCCTATGTCCCTACCACTCAAATGCATGAAGGCCGTGCATGCACACACACACGCACACACGCACACACACACACACCAATTAGTATGCACCCATTCTTTAGATATACTCTATACCCACTCCCATTGCTCCACAGCCTGGGTAATAATCTACACAGATCCCTTCTCAGCTCTTGAGAACAATGCATCCGCCATGTCTCAAAGCAACCTAATTTCACCCTCCAAAGGCGTCGTCGGAGATAATTCACAATGAGGGAGATTAGAACTGGGCCCATCCAGAGTCCAAGGTCCGAAAGGAAAGAGAACTTTCAGCATCCAGCCAAGTGGAATGTGTCAATCCCCAAGACAGTACGGGTGGAGATCAGGAGACTGAGGCCGATCTCAGAGTCTACCACCTGGGTGCCAGATGAGTTGTAATTTCGTCCGTGGATAGGCTGAGATATAGATAAATAAGCACATAAAAGTTAGGATTTAAAGTCAATCATCCTGCTGCCAATTCCAACACGTGTTGTTCTTTTTCCCCCACGCCACCAAGTCGTTCTGTGACACCAGCTGGGTGTCCTACGATTTAACTCAATTCTGACACTGGAGACAACAGGCGATCCCACAGGGTAAGGGTTAAGCCCTACAACACGCCCCTCAACGCATGCACTTCAGATGCCGATCACAAGTCCAGGTCCTGTGCTTCTGATAGAGCTGCTGTAAGGCAGAGGTTCCAAAGACTCCTCCTTGGGTTCCATTAAGCTGGCGGAGGGCCTCACAGAGCTCAGGGCAACACGTTACTCAGGGGATCGCCGGGTGATCATAGAGACATAACTCAGGAACAGCTTCCGAGCCTGCTCCAGGTGTACCACTCTTCCCAAATCTCCCCAAATTCACCATCCTGGAAGCTCCCCAATTCTGTCCTTCTGTGGTATCATGGAGGCTTCATCACGTAGGCAAGGATGATTAAATCACTGGCCACAGGATTAACTCAGCCTCCAGCCCCTCTGCCTTCCGCGCAGCCGTTCTACTGTGGGGCCAAGAATTCCAATCTCCCAATTACAGGATTGGTTCCCTTGGCAACCAGCTGGGCCCCAGGGTGTTGTCTAAAGTCACCTCTTTCACATAACAAAAGCCACCTTTGTCTCTCTTATCACTGAGGAAATTCCAAGGCTTTTAGGAGCTCAGTGCCGGGGATGAAGAGCAAACATGCATTTCTTACAAATCACAACATCTCGGTGGCAAATGTCACACACACAAACGGCTGAGTGGGGAGAACTAGACCGGTACTTATTTGTTACACGTTTGTTGCACATTCGTTGCACGGATCTCTCAATAAAATCAAACAAAGCATCAACCACAACCCTAAAATAGACTCTGTATCAAGCAGGCTGTCAATTCTACGGACAAACACATCACATGCATGTGCACGGGTCATCAGCACCCTTGAGAAACAGTGGTTTTCAAATAAAGGGACTGCACAAGGAATCAAAAACCGAGACTATGGGGCAGCCTGGGTGGCTCAGCGGTTTAGCGCCTGCCTTCGGCCCAGGGCATGATCCTGGAGACCCAGGATTGAGTCCCATGTCTGGCTCCCCGCATGGAGCCTGCTTCTCCCTCTGCCTGTGTCTCTGCCTCTCACTCTCTCCCTCTGTGTGTGTGTGGTGGGGGGGGGGGGTTCTGATGAATAAATAAAAATAAAATCTTAAAAAAAAGAGAGAGACTATGAAGAAAAAAACAAATTCCTGAGGGTCCCTGGTTCCTCGGCCTTTCTTCAAGCTAAATAAATATCCTAAGGGGAAAAAAATTCCATGGGCACAAATTTACATTAATAAGACTTTTCTTACATGGAAAGAATGTGAAACGTGTTGCGTGTTATTAATAAAAGCTAAAATATTCAAAGAGGTGCTGAGATGTTACTATTCTGAAAACATCTGAGGCACTAAGTCACCACTTGGGGCTTGTGGGCGGAGCAGAGGAGTCTAGGCGGCCACAGATGAAATAAAATCTGAGTTAAGAAAATGAGAAACAAAGCACTAAAGGCATCAGTCAATGCGCTAATTAATTCATTCCCATTCATTGCAGGACTCTGCCCCTGGTGCTGAGTCTATAAACAACAAAACTGCAAGGGGGCAAGAGAAGGAAGCAGGTTTGTCATGAGTGGTATGAGAGAAGGAGGCATTTCTGGATCTCAAGTCCAGTATATATTAGAGTCTTGCTTGAGCGCCAGGGATCAGAAACTAAGGAAACACACTCTATCCACCTCCACACTCACTTGCACTTTGCTTCATTTATGGATAAATTTTGACCAAGGATCCCCTGTGTGCCAGGTACACAGCCCTGCAAGGGGCAGCTCTTGTGCTGACCAGTCCTGAGCCCTGTGGCCTAAGGAGGAAACACAGAATGGCAGTGGGGAGTCAAGAAAGGTGGAGGGCAGGCCCTGCAGGCAGGATGCACCTGTGGTCAAAGCAGGCTGGACGTGGGACACTTAAGAAGGTGGGAAATAGAGGCACCAGGCAAACACTGAGATGTGGCAAAGAGCCTGCACTCTATACTACGCACAAAGGACACCCCTCCATGGGCTCACGCTGCAGACACTGGCACAGGCCAGGGCTCATGTCAGAAGGAAGCTCCAGCCTGGTATCCAGAGTGGACACTGAGAAGAAAGCGGGGCATGTGGATGAGCTGCAGTAGCTTCTGTGAAGATGCCACTGAACTGGACAGATCTGGAGATGTGGAGCAGAACTGGAGAGGGCAGGGCCCCGGGCTGGAGTGAACACAGGAGCAAAGAAAAGCAGATGAAAAATGGTGCCCGGTTGCTGGGGATTTACCCCAAATATACAGATGCAGTGAAACGCCGGGACACCTGCACCCCGATGTTTCTAGCAGCCATGTCCACAATAGCCAAACTGTGGAAGGAGCCTCGGTGTCCATCGAAAGATGATGGATAAAGAAGATGTGGTTTATGTATACAATGGAATATTACTCAGCCATTACAAACGACAAATACCCACCATTTGCTTCAAGGTGGATGGAACTGGAGGGTATTATGCTGAGTGAAGTGAGTCAATCCGAGAAGGACAAACATTATATGGTCTCACTCATTTGGGGAATATAAAAAATAGTGAAAGAGAATAAAGGGGCAAGGAAAGAAAATGAGTGGGAAATATCAGAAGGGGAGACAGAACAAGACTTAACTCTGGGAAACGAACTAGGGGTGGTGGAAGGGGAGGTGGGCAGGGGGGTGGGGGTGACTGGGTGACGGGCACTGAGGGGGGCACTTGACGGGATGAGCACTGGGTATTATTCTATATGTTGGCAAATCGAACACCAATAAAAAATAAATTTATAAAAAAAAAGAAAAAGAAAAATGGTACCCGGGGGGCTGGAAGGATCATCTGGGGAAGTCGAAAGGAAGAAATGATTGGGGATAGGAAGTCAGGAGGAAGGTCAAGAATTCTTGTTTGGACAGAAGGACTGTGAACTGCCTGGGAGGCATCTGAACAGGACAGACCAGGAGTGGGCCTCAAACATCCAGCTCAAGGGGGCAACAGGGGTGAAGCAAGCATTATGGCTTAGCTGGAGTCGCCAAGTCCAAAATTGGAAGCAAGGTGGTCGTGGTGATGAGAGCAGGATTTCTGGAGCACACACACGCCCGTGCACACACTTGCTCCAACACCAACATCCCAAATCCCAAATGTGTCCTCCCAAAAACCCCCACAAGGGATCCCAGTGAAGGTGGGATGGAAACAGAGGGAGGTATAAAATAAAGAGCAGGTGCATACACACTTTAAGGACACAACGATCCGTCTCAGACTGTGCATGGGATGACCTGGTCATGAGGGAGGGTGGGAAGAAGACAGGAGAGTCCTGCGTGAAGCAAGCTGAACAAGGAAAGGAAAAGCAACAAGAGAAAATCTTAAATCCCACCACCAACGGGAGGGAGATAGAATTCGAGACTGAAAATGCACTCGAGCAGTTAGAGCGGGGACTTGAAAAGATACTTGCACACCACGTGGTCCTCATCGCGTTAGTATGAGCCCGGATGTGGAAGCAATCCAAGTGTCTGGGGGTGGACGGATGGTTGGATGGATGGATGGATGGATGGATGGATGGATGGAAAAATGCATGAGTGCATGGGAAGATGGATAGATAAGTGGATGGGTAAGTGGGTGGATGGATGGATGGATGGATGATGATGGAGGAATGGATGGATGGGTAGGTGGATGGATGACGATGATGATGGAAAAATGGATGAATCAGTGGATGGATGTGGGTGGATGGATGGATGTATAGGTGGGTGGATGGATGAATGGATGGGTGGATGGATGGATGGATAAATAACTGGATGCACTGATGGATGCATGGGTGGCTAGACAGCATGAGGCCCATGCATAGAATGGAATACGAGTCAGTCTTGAAAAGGATGTTCTGCACCTGCTTCGATGTGAATGGACCCTGGGGACACGGGGCTGAGTGACGTGAGCCAGACACAGAAGGACAGATGCTGACTGATTCCACGTGTATGGGGTCCCTACACGAATCACGTGCATAGAGTCAGAGATGGTGGGGTCAAGGGCTGTGGTGATGGGAATGGGGAGTTACAGCTTCATGGGGTCTAGAGCTTCAGTTTGGGATGATGGAAAGCGCTGGACATAACGGTGGGGACGGCTGCACAACAGGGTGAATGTGTCGATGCCACTGAGCTGCCCACTTACAAACAGGTGAGACGGCCAACTGTATGTTTGGGATGAGATGAGAAAATTAAACTTTTTAAGTGCATTCAAGAGTACGTGTGAACCTACGAAAACCAAAAAAAGAAACAGGCCGTAGTTTACGGGGACAAGGAACACACGGGACGTTCCGACTCTGGGCCCCCCTGGTCCCTGACCTCAGCGCAGAGTAATGGTTTCTGCTGTTAACACCGAGCACTGTCTCTCCCTTTGCAATGTCTGCGGCGGGGCTCGTCCTCGAAGGTGTTAATTGACTGGAAACGCAAGCTCGCTCAGTTAAAGAGTCTCCTAATTTCTCCTGGGGCTACGGTAAGGGTGCGCCTCTGCCCTAAACCATGAACGCGAGAGACCGCCTGCGCGTGTCACCCTATCTGTTCTTGCTCACCTCTTTGTGCAACCTGAGGCTCTGGAACGTTCCTTCTCCTTTCCGACCTGGCTCCGTGGCAACCAGCCCTGCCCCAAGGCGCCCTTGGCAACAGGGGGAACAGCTCTGCCAATGACATGAGCACGGGCGAAGGGACAGGGACAGCAGATCCAAGGTGGTGGACATGGTCACCTATCGTAGCCTAAAGCACAGGCCTGGCTCTGCTCGCGTGCAGTGGGCCACCCCGGGCAGGGGCCTGCTGTGGGGTCCGCAGCCAATCATCACTGATGGAGTAATCGAGATCTCGGCTTAGAGGCTGTGCCCAGAAAGGGCGAGCAGGACCACATGCACGGCCACCTAGAGGTGCATGGAAGGGGCCCGAAAGATGTCACCAGGGAGGGAATACGGAGGAGCCACCCGGAGAACAGACCAGATCAAACTCCCCAGTCCCGTGAAGGTGCAAACATTCGGGGATCCAGGATCCACACAGACTCGCATGACAGCACATTTGTTGAGGGCTGGAGACAGGAGCAGGGGTTTCTGGCCATGATGTTTGCCCGGGCTCTGGACTCCGTGGCTGCAGGCAACACGTCCTGCTTCGTTACGCAGCCCGGGTGACCTGCACCCTGTTACGTTGGGTTCTCCCAATGCCCTATGAGGGAATGCTCTGCTCTTCTGCTCAAGCTCTCTTGTGCTTTTGCCCCTTGTGACACTTAGTTTGATGGATCGACTGCTCTACGCCCTGGTGCCGGACATGGGGTCTAACAGGAGTCTTGACGTTGCTGGGAAGGTATAGATATTTGGATGTGATTGACATCTAAGTTGGCTTTAGGAGAAGCACATGATCCTCCATAATGTGGGTGGACCTTGTCTAGTCGGTTGAGAGCCATAAGGGAAAAAAATGTAGGCGACTGGGGGGCTGAGTTGGTGAAGCATCTGCCTTTGGCTCAAGTCCTGATGTCAGGGTCCTGGGATCGAGCCCCACATCGGGCTCCCTGATCAGCAGGAAGTATTCTCTCTCTCTCAAAAATTAATAAAATGTCAAACAACAAGTATCCATCTACACATCATTTATCTATGTACCAGTGTCTCATCTATCTACCCACCCTGCATGCTTTCCTTTGGTCCATCCATTCCATCCATCCATCCATCCATCCATCCATCCACACCATCCATCCATCCCATCCATCCATCCATCCATCCATCCAGTGTACTTCACTATGGATATATCTATGCAGCTTCCATCAAACCTATGTATTGTTACGTATCGTCTACCTATTGCTCAAGCGCAGAGGTCTGCAATTGAGGACTTTCACCCCCTATGACGTTATTTCATCAAGGCCCAAATATAAACATTTTTGGTTGTCCCCACTGGAGACAGCCTGCTAGTGGCAGTGAGTGGGAGGAGCATGCGGAGGCCGTAAACTTTCCTACATGACGCAGAGCTGTCCCACCAGAGAGGATGATGCCAAGGTGGAGAACCCGTGTCCTGAGGTCAAACAGCTCTGGAACACCAGCAATTCCTGTACACCCAAAGGGCAAGGAGCAGGCATGGAGAGACTGGTGTTTGGGCACACCCCAAGCCTGTGTCCCAGGGAAGTCTTGGCTTTGCAGCCCAGACAATTACTCAGCTCTTCTAAAATTATCTCCACGGGCTGAGCTGGCCTTCGGAACGGCTCCATCCCCGAAAAGAACATGTTCTCCAATGTGCATTTAATGAGAGCCCTGGCATCTTCTCAAAAATACAACGGCACCAGTTCGCATACTGAACTTACGATAATACCACCGGCGAACTTGCCAAGTCACTCAGCGGCAGCTTCTACCTCCAAATAATCGTTGTTCAGCTCAATACCTGGGATCATCAGCGTTCCTCGTGGCCTCAGGAAATGCCAGCAAGACCCCATCTTTCCAGAGTACGGGAAGCAGATGTTGGGTGAGGTGACCCCGGTGCACAGCTGGGGGATTAAATGCACTCTTCACAGATGGTCTTTTCCCACAAAAAATGTGCCCTTCATCATGTGGCCCTAAACACCCTGTGGCCCCCATCCGGGTACAATGTGGTCTCCATCCTACGTTCACAGAACTTCCAAGACTGATTCCACTCGCTTCTATACACAGTGTTTGGGCCCATCTGATCACTTAAGTGAGGATGCACAGAAAAAAACAACTGCTCGAGGCACATTATACTAAGGTCCACGTGCTCTGGGGGGATCTACACTTAGCAAGTCACTGAGTAGGTGTTACAGCTGAATTATATCCCCCAAAATTCACGTGTTGAAGCCCTAACCCCAGGACCTCAGAATGGGAGTGTGTTTGGAGGTGGGGTCTTTAGAGAGGGGGATGAAGGTATAATGAGGTCAGTAGGGTGGGCCCTGATCCCGTAGGACTGAGGTCCTTAGAAGAAGAGGGGATGAGGACACAGGCACACACAGAGGGACGACCACGTGAGGACACGGGGAGAGCACGGCGTCCAGTATGTGATATAACTTGGGTCCCTATCGGAAAACGAGGAACAGCAAAAACTACAGAACGTTGGCTTGAGACCCCCTGCCTTTGGAAGGAACCCGAGATGTGTGATGACCCTTTGGCCGTATCATAAGGGAGTCCACGTCTCCCGGGGACAACTTTGACTTAACATCCTAGCGAGCTAAGGCTCACTTTGGCAGCACATCTACTAAAAACCCTAGCGTGTGAAAGTCCATGTCCGGGACTGCTATCTTGCTTCATCCGAGAGGCATGACTAGAAGCTTTCCTTGATTCCAGAGGGAAATCTACGTGCATTACTTTTTCTGACCGTTGTTCTACCTCGGACCGAATGAGAGACTCACACCCGGTGCGTGAGCAGCTCTGAGTCCCCAAATCACTGGCTACTTTTGTGTCCATGACTTGAACCATGAGATGCTACTGACCTCTCCCTATCAGCACAAAATCACCCACAGCTCCATGAAAGGAAAATAAAACAAAAAAAAAAATTTTTTTTTTAAATCAACTGATGGGGATCCCTGGGTGGCTCAGCGGTTTAGCACCACCTTCAGCCCAGGGTGTGATCCTGGAGACCCGGGATCGAGTCCCATATCAGGCTCCCTTCATGGAGCCTGCTTCTCCCTCTGCCTGTGTATTTGCCTCTCTCTCTCTCTCTGGGTCTCTCATGAATAAATAAATAAAATCTTAAAAAAAAAAACAATTAAAATAAGTCAGCTGATTCCTTTCTCCCCCTCGTTACACACACAACAGGTCCCTACTCTGGGTAAGACACCATTTGGAGGAGTTGAGATGCACAGGAAATGTTCCAGAGCCGTGACGGGGTGCTCCTGTCTCTACAGGTGCATCAGAGAAGGGCTGGGGTTGGCCAGGTGTGAGGGGGCCCGGGGGGGGACACAGAGGCATTGCAGGGGGGGTGGCCTGTGACAGGTGAGGAAGGGACAACGAGAAGGAATGAGAACAAGATGGCGGAGGGGAGATATGGACACAGGTTGGGAGGCCGCCACATCCAAGAAGGGGAAAGAGAGGCATCTCCGTGCATCCCATGTCTGGCACCTGGGGGTGGGCCGGTCTTAGCATCCCCCAGCAAGAGCATGGGCAGACAGGGATGTCTTTGTTCGGTGCAGGGCACCCCCAACTGGAGATACACAGCTGTCCCCTGGAACCCCAAGGAGCATCCTGCATGAATGAGGTTGAGCAGGAACGGTGGCCCTAATGAGGATGAGGGGAACAGAGTGTCTGGCTGGGCCGTGCACGCCCCTTTGCATGTCCTGCTTGCCCAGGGCCCCAGGGTCCGCACTGGTCCCAACAGCATCAGTTTCTCCAGAGCCTGGGCCAACCTGAGTTTCCGCCGTGAGCTCATTCCACCCCACCTGGGCTCTCAGAGACTGAATGACCAAACGACCAAGACTCGGCCATGTGGGGAAGGACTCACAGCTTGACCAGGAACGGATGGCTGACTTCCTTGAGCACCGACTTCTCATTGTGGACATGCTGCTCCTGCTTCAGGCGGATGACGTCGGGGATGCTCATCACCTTCAGGGCGAAGAAGTGCTTCGCCGTCTTATCCTTGACCAGCTGCACCCGTCCGAACGTCCCGGTGCCTGGAGTGGGAGAGACAGCACAAGACTTACCCAACGCAGTGCACCCGCTCCAGCAGCTCCCGACCCCAGCAGGCGGCGGGTGACAATATTTTCAAGAAGCTCTGTTCTGGAAGTTTCAGGTGAGGGCCCGTGTGATGCAGATGTCAACAAAGACAACCACCTGCCTCTGCAATGTCCTTTAACCGGAGGGGAAGCTGGCCACCGATTCTACAAATGGGTCGTCATGGAGAGCACACAACACGCACGCATGTGCACAAGGACAGGCACGATGGAAAAGGCAGCTGCACAGGAAAGGGTCTTCCCGGGGACGAAAGCACGCAAAACGCTCAACACCTGGAGCTCTCTGGTTGGAAAGCCGGCAATGAACGTCCTAGGAAGGAGAAAGGACTCCAGAAGAGCTGGAGAAGGAGAAGGGCCCTGGGCTCCCCCCAACACAAGCCCACGGCCACACATGGCCTTTCCTTCTTGCGCAGCGTTTGGACCTGGGCACAGTAACGTGAGACACAGCACCACGTCACAGCCAAGCCCAAACACCTTGTTTTAGGGATTTCTATAAATGAGGATTGCCGAGATGTGAAATAAACCTCCTCGCCTCCGGGGTGGGGTGGAGGGCGAGAAGGAGGACACCAGGAGTCCACCTTGGCTTAGAAGTGGATTGTGATCTTTTACCATAGGAGGAGCAGAGAGGGAGCCGCGAAAACCCAGAAAACTCAGTGTCGTGCCAGGAGGAGCGAGTGACGAGGGACAGTAGGCTCAGTAGCAAAGGGGATTCTCAGTAGAAGGTCATTTGGAAGCACACAAAGAATCGTAAGGGGCAAGGCAGTGGGGTTTGGTATGGAATCCAGTCAAAACTAGGAGGCGTGGTGGGGGCAGCGGGGAGACCGTAAAGAGGGTGAACGGGCCAAGCTTCGGGGTCCCCATGCAGACATTGATGTTTCCGCTGGGTGAGGTGTACACAGCAGGGACCCTGACATCCGTTGCCAGGTTTGGCTTATATTTGATCAAACACATGCCTCGTCGGGCTTCTACTGTTATCTCCCCAGCAGGACAGGTGAAGGGGAGCACACCACAGGAGTCCTGCCACGTCGTCACATCCTCACGAGGGAAAGAAGGCCTTGTGCCTGGCTCGCTCTTCTTGATATCTTGCTCCACTGCCCCCCGGGAAGGAGCCCCTTTGTCACTGGACTGCATTCACTAGATCATACTCTGACTTTTCGGCCCTCATGTTTGACCCGCAATGGGATGTTCCTGAGCCTACATGAAAGACAACCCCAACTATGACTCCGGTTTTTCCACGTGTGTGTCTGCAACGCCTTCCAAGCTCTCTCGGAGTAGTGTCAGCTGTACGGACACAGAAATCCAAATGGGTTACTTATGTCCGGCAGCCAAAACCTGAGCTACCCGGGGCGGACGTGGGCAGGCCCTGGATGCCACAATGAGATTGGGGGACGGCACAGGTCAACAGTCATGTTCAAGGCAGACAGAAGCAGCACACTGCAATTTTCAGCTCAGACCACGTAAATGCACAGAACACAAGACAACATTAGCGGTGTTGGTCATAAGTCATCAAGGTGGTGGATGGAATATGGGCAAAACGAACACAGATCTCTCCACTTGGTGTTGGGAGGCTCGCCAATACACACTCCCAGCTCTCAATAACCCTCCACAAAGTAGAAATCTCCTTTTTTTTTTTTTTTTTTTTTTTTTTTTTTACTATTGTTGCAGGTAAGGATAGCCATCGGGCCCTCCTCTGCCCAATAAGACACACAACGGATTACTAGTCAGCCATAAAAAAAGAAACATAAGGTTCCCTCCATTTGCAATAATATGGATGGGCCTTGAGGTCATTATGCTGAGTGAAATAAGTCAGACAAAGGCAAAGAGAGTATGATCTCACTTGTATGTGGACTCTGAAAAGGGGAAAAAAAAAAAAAAACTCAGAAAAACAGTTCAGATTTCTGATTACCAGAGACGGGGTATGTGATTAGAACAAATGGATGAGGGATCCCTGGGTGGCGCAGCGGTTTGGCGCCTGCCTTTGGCCCAGGGCGCGATCCTGGAGACCCGGGATCGAATCCCATGTTGGGCTCCCACTACATGGAGCCTGCTTCTCCCTCTGCCTGTGTCTCTGCCTCTCTCTCTCTCTCTCTGTGACTATCATAAATAATAAAAAAAAAAAAATTAAAAAAAAGAACAAATGGATGAAAATAAATAAATAAATAAAATTTAAAAAATTTAAAAAAAGAAAAGAACAAATGGATGAAGATGGTCAAAAGGTACAAAATTCCAGTTGTACGATAATTAAGTCCTGGGGCTGGGTTACCATACAACGTGATCAAAACAGTTAATGGCTTTATGACATATTTCAAAGTTGCTGAAAGAGTGAATCCTACAAGTTCTCATTACAAGAAAAGGATGTCAACTACACTGTGGTAATAATTTCAAAATACATGTATTTGTGAAGTCATTACGTTGTTCACCTTACACTTAACACAATGCTGTCAACAGTATCTCAGTACAACTGAAAAAAAAAAAAATGGGGCAGCCCGGGTGGCTCAGAAGTTTAGCGGTGCCTTCAGCCCAAGGCCTGATCCTGGAGACCCGGGATCGAGTCCCACCTCGGGCTCCCTGCATGGAGCCTGCTTCTCCCTCTGCCTGTGTCTCTGCCTCTCTCTCTATGTCTCTCTGAGTCTCTCATGAATAAATGAAGAAAAATCTTTAAAAAAAAATAATAAACAAAAAAAAAAAAAAATCTTGACCCCCACAGGGTTTAAATAAAATGACACATACAAAGCACACCACACAGCATCTCAGTCAAGGTGACGAATGAATTTTCCATCAGTGTAAAATCAAAGTCTGCCTCACAAATGTTCTGTGTGGTGGTGGTTACGTAATGCTATGCGTTTGTGAATAAGGCATCAACGCGAACCCCTAGAACGGATGCATCCTGTTGTGTGTAAACTATATCTCCAGGACATTAACCGCCACTCCCCCAAATTAGGCTGAGATAGATTTTCTTAAGTAGACTCCATTAAATAGATTCTCTGCTCCCCATGTGTAATATCACGGATTGGAAGTCCACCTGGCAAATTAGGTCACAAAAGAGGACGCGTGGCATTGGAAAGACCACCTAGAACCAGAAAGGCCCAGGGTGCACAAAGCTCTCCTCCTTAGAGAACCACGGGGAAAAGGCTACTGTAAGTGCAGCCGCGACAAAAACGCTCCAGTCAACACACCAACTTCCGAAGTATCGGAGACCGCCATTTTTCTTTTCTTTTCTTTTTTTTTTAATAATGTTGAAACTGAACGGTAACTTGCGGCAACAAGTTCTGCAGATCAAGTATCTTTTACATCCGTTTGTGATTAATCCCTGGGCACGCGTTAGTTGGTTAAATGTGCAGGTGGATGAATTCATGGATAAGCCAATGACCAAGTCCACATAATGGAAGTAGCAGCAGAACGTCTCTGGTCTACACCAATGGACGTCCTTTGGTAAATGTGGGCAAAGTTAGAGAAACCCACGGAGATGGAGAAGCAGGAGTGAGGACAAGATTAAATCCCAGGGTGGCCCCTCAGTCCCGTGTTCCCCGTGGCATAAGCACCTTGGGCCCTAAGTACGTCAGATGTCACAGGGAATGCCATAGAGAGCATTTAAAGCACCTCCATATATTTGTAAAACACACTATATAAAGTACCTCCACCGTGATCCGAATAAGGTCCACACAGCTGTTTACAGGATCACAGAGAAGCCAGTTCCTGGTTTCATGGATCTCCTTTGATTATGGAAGGTATGATCCCTGGGGGGAGGGCACATGGGGACCCTCCTGTCTATTTTACACCTTCTGACTCCTAAATTATTAACAGTCACACTAGCTCATGTAAAAATTTTAGAAAAATCATCTCTATCTTACACCCTAGTGGACTATCCTATGTTACCATCTTCAAGAAGCGGTATTACAGGGAGCATGGGTGGCGCAGTTGTTGAGTATCCAACTCATGGTTTTGGCTCAGATCACGATCTCAGGACGGTGAAGTCATGCCCCACATCAGGCTCTGTGCTTAGTGCACAGTCCGCAGTCTGCTTGGGATTCTCTCTCTCTCCCCCTCTGCCCCTCCCCTTAATCATGCACACTCTCTCTGAAAATAAATTTCTTAAATATTAAAAAAAGAGAGAGAGAAGTAGATGAAAAAGTGTATCGCCTAAGTCCACCAATGTAGGATTTGACCACAGCTATTTTGCTAACGGCATCTGTAAGAAGGTCTCTGGCTCCAAAGGCATCTGTTCCGTCTGATGACTTGGAGGTCCAGTGACTGTGAAAGGTGATTGGAGCAGGTCACCTGCCTCCCTTTCTCTTACCTGAGCCTACCTTCCGTTTGCCATCATTAAAAAATAAAGGAAAAAAGAAAATAGGAGAGACGGGATCCCAAACCAGTTGCCAAGACTCTTTTCCTCCTGGATAGTTTCCTCTAGGTTACTTTAATTTTTGTTAACTTTTATTTTAGTTGGTTTTTTTTTTTTTTTTTTTTTTTTTTTTTTTTTTTTTACGGCACAGTCAGTCTACTGCTAAATTTAGTTTAATAAATTCACTGTTTTTTTGACAGCAGCAAAAAGAGGTATTTCCTGTAGTTTCCTATAAAAAGACTCCTCATGATGTCCTTACCACTGTCCCTGTAAAGTTTTTTTTTTTTTTTGAAGATTTTATTTATTTATTATTCAAGAGAGACATAGAGAGAGAGTGAGGCAGAGACACAGGCAGAGGGGAAGTGGGCTCCATGCAGGGAGCCCGATGTGGGACTTGATTCCGGGACCATGGGATCATCCCCTGAGCTCAAGGGAGATGCTCAACCGCTGAGTCACCCGGGCTGCCCCTTCCTGTTAAGTTTTTAAGCAAATGCCATGACAAGTCCATCCTCACCAGTGTCCCTGAGCCTGACAAGAGTGCAGCTAAGTGCAAAAATGAAGAAACTAGAACGAAATGAAATTCCGTCCCCTGGTCACACTGCACACTCCCAGAGACACAGAACTGTGCCTCTCGCCAGCCTCCCTTCATGCAGTTTCCCCACAGACGGGCGCCCCACGATGCTTTCCGCTCTACACGGACAACTACAAACAGACATACACGAACCACAACACACCACAGGACAAAGGGTGCATTGAAATCTAGCACAGCATTTTAAATACCTCATCCACGACCTCCCCTTTTAAATGTTGTGGAGGAGAACAAAGAGGAATAAGGAAAAGGCAATAATAGATCCCAAGAGGAACTAAAGAACCCCTGGCAGGCCAACCCACACAGATAAGAGTGAGCCACCTCCAGCTGCAATTATATAAAAGTATTCACATATAAACAAATAAGGAGCCGAAGGCATTTCTATTTAAACAAAACAGAGATGTGGCGCCTGGGTGGTTGAGTCTGTTTAACGTCTGACTCTTGATTTCACCTCAGGTCTTGATCTCAGGGTCATGAGTGCAAGCCCTACATTGGGTTCCATGCTGGGCGCAGTGCTTAAAAAAATATAAAGGTTAAAAAGTAAACATAGACAAAGACAGGCAGGGATGCTGCATTTGATTTGAATGCGTCTGTATTCAGGACTTCCACCTCCTCCCCAAAGGCACACCCAAAATATAAAATCCCACTTCATTTATTTGTTTAATCTGGATATGAGAATAGGGCTTTATTCTGTGCCAGGGAATGGACTCTGAGTGGGTCATACAAAAACTGTGTTCCTTGATCCCAGGGCAAGAAGAGTCACAAAAGGAGTTAATGACAGGGGATCCCTGATGACTCAGTAGTTGAGCTCTTGCCTTCAGCCCAGGGCGTGATCCTGGAGTCCCGGAATCGAGTCCCACATCGGGCTCCCTGCATGGAGCCTGCTTCTCCCTCCCCCTTTGTCTCTGCCTCTCTCTCTCTCTGTCTCTCATGAATAAATAAATAAAATCTTAAAAAAAAAAATGAGTTAATGACAGATGCACAGTCAGATGATAGCTACTCAGGTCCACAGATAGATGATGGATGGATGGATGGATGGATGACAGATGGTTGGATAGATAGATGGATAGATGCATAGATGGATGGACAGATGGACAGGTAAATGAATAGATGGATGGATAGATGGAGAGGTGGTTGATGGATAGGTGGGTAGACGGATGGATGGAGAGATGGACAGATAATGAATAGATGGATGGATAGATGGAAAAGTGGATGATGGATAGGTGGGTAGACAGATGGACGGAGAGATGGACAGATAAATGAATAGATAGATGGAGAGATGGTTGGATAGATGGATGGATGCATAGATGGAGAGATGGATGCATAGACGGATGGACAGATGGAGAGATGGATGGATGACGATGGCTGGACAGATGGATGGATAGATGGATATGATAAATGAGATAGATAATAGATGAATGAATGGAAAGAAAGATAATAGCTGATGGATGGATGGATGGATGGATAGATAGATAGAGACAGACACATAGACAAACATATAGAGGATAGGCAGATGATTAACATACAGATGGTTGATATAGATGTGATAGATGAGACACACGATGGACGGATGGGGTGGATGAATGGACAGAAAGACAAGCTAACTGGTATATAGGTAAATAGATCTTAGATGACTGATACATACATTGACAGATAACAGATGAGATAAATGAGATAGGCGAGAGATAGATAGGTGGACGGATGTGTAGAAAGATGTTAACTTACAGACAGACACAGAGATACTAACTTACTTGTTAAGCCTATTTCCCAAACAGAAAATAAAACTTCATCAAAACGCATCTGGCAATAACCCGTCATTTCCGACTTTGTGTCCTAACAGCCACATTGGGACAGCAAAACTACTCCCGAGCGTTACGGCACGCCTGGGAAAAGTATCCTGGGACTCAGGGTCTGTTGCTTCCCCGAGAGAAGGGTTCATGTTTCCATCACGTTAACGGCCATCGGAGCAGGGGCAGAGAGCCCAGTCGGCGCAGAGGACGCGCACTCTGGGTGGGCACGGCCCTTAGACGCTTAACCACACGGAGCCACGGAGAGGCCTGACATGCACTCTAGCCTCCACCAATCCTCCGGGGTCTGGACGCCACCTCATCTCACCTGTCGTCTGACGAAGGTCACAATTTTGACCCGGGAGCATCCCGTGTGCAAAAATAAACCAGTGGAAGGAAGATGGAGCCCGTGTCCACCCCATCCTGGAATGGCCTGCGCCCAGCACTGCATGCACGTCCGGAATAACAACATCCAAACAACAGCTCTTACAAAATACCAGCTGCCACTGGTGGGAGGGGAAGTGAGAATTGCTCCTGACACGCAAGGACGACACAGCCATGTCTGAGTCAAAGACCCATGTTGTTTGCCATCAACCCCGTCCTGCTCCTCTTCCTAACCTGGGGTGTCTCCTGAATTAGGATGCTTAGTGTGCTCTTGCACGGGTATCCCAGATGCGACGGAAACAGGGCAGGCATGTGCCAGGGGAGGGAGTATCACATGCTCCGTGCAGGAGGACTCGTCCCCCCGAAATGCACGGGAGAGAACAGCCAACAGGCCAGTGGTGGGTGGTAAACCTCCAGGAGCAGAGCTTCCTAGCGGGCCTGCAGCGATGTGGGGAGAGGCGCACACACATGGTAGTGCATGTCTTCTTCATGCACAGGGCAGGTGTGGGAAAGCACACTTCTAAGGAGGCACCCCCAAGAGTGAGCGGAGCCCCCACGCCTGACCCATTGGTGGGTCGGCCACCATGCTCCACCCTGGGTTTCCAGGGAACACATTCCTTCCTCATCCTTCCACACGGCGTGGCATAGTAAGGCACACAGGGTGACACGGGCGGTCTGTATTGAGGCATACTGAGCACAGACCTTCTTGGGTGACCCCCTACGACGGGGTCTGGACTATGCTTCAGATCCAAGACTGCTGAGGATCAGACGTCCGTGTCCATGGACACAGATGCAGCAATTGTGCATGACAAGGACTTGGAGGAAAATGATACACTCCTAACTCACCAGGTGCTCTGGGTAAGGTGGTCTGAAGGAATTCAGCGGACTCATAACAAGAGGCTCTTGGACTCGGGTGAGTAACCCGGACACCCTGAGAAATCTGGGGCAAGGGGGGTCCCTTCCCACCAGCATACGCCACACGTGCCAGGTGTTGCCAAGCACCCACCTTTGCCTGGAACCCCCGGTGGAAAGCCCTCAGGGATCACTTCTCTCCTCCACCCAGCTAGTGCATAGACTTTCTATCTCCCAAACTGTCTGGATGGGAGAAATTAACTCAAAAAGCTTTTAAAGCAAATGAAAAACAGGCGATTCCTAAGGAGGCCAACAGGATGCACTCTGCTGGTCATTAAAACATCTGTCCTCTCTTCATCGTCATAGTTGCTGTTGAAAAGGACGTCTCCAGAAAGATCCAGGATGCTACAATGGGTCCTGCGGGGTCACGGGAGAGGACAGATGCGGGACAAAAGAGATGCAGTTCACAGTATGATTTTCACGATTTTTTTAGTGTGTGAACTATGGAAATGTTTCATCTCCATAATAGCAGAGTTTGTATGAAATGGATGGGTTAAGCGAAATGGATGCATTAAATAATCATTGCAAAATACAGCTGACCCTTGAGAGGGTTAGGGGTGCCGACGCCCCATGCTGTCGAAAATCTGCGTGTAACTTTTCACGCCCCCAAAACGTATCTACTAAGAAGCCTACTGTTGACCCGAATCCTTAGTTATAACGATGGGTTCACACATGGTTTATATGTTCTATGTATCACTTACTATATTCTTACCATAAACTAAGCTACAGGAAAGAAACTGTGACGAATAAAATCGTAGAGAAAACACATTTACGGTGCCGTACTGCATTTTTCGTGAAAAATAATAATAACGAAGACCGTGTATAAGTGACCCCGTGGAGTTCAAACCCGTGTTGTGCAAGAGTCGACTGTAATCACTGCATCACAATGCATGAATTTATCATTGTAAAACTCACTTGTAAAAAAAAAAAAAAAAACTCACTTGTTCTCTCTGGCATGTCCCCCTCCTGGTAATATCAGCAAAGATGATAAGCCACAACGTATGAAATAATAAAAGTCTAAAGCATTCAATTCTCCATTAATAGCCGAGTTTTAACGTTATTGTTGGACTCAAGTATAGTCAGATTTCTCTTTTATGGGGAAAAAAGCCTTAAAAAATTGTGTGCTAATTCCGCGATTTAACATAAAACACGGAACTGGACCCTTGGAATCATATGGCCCGTGAACTACATCTCAATAAGCAAGCGTTACCGACAAAAAGTGTGCTTTGCATAATCTCGTGAAGATTCTTTTTTTAACCTGGAATATTTACTTCAAAGATCAGCTGAAAAGACTGGACCCAGTTCCACTCAGCCCTGGCTGGGGAGGGAGGGTTGTTTTGGGAGTCTGCTGGTCTAGACAGCTCTTTGTTTTTTTTGTTTTGTTTTGTTTTGTTTTAAACAAGTAACTCCCTCAAAATTGTGCTGAGTCAGGCAATATTCGATTTCACATTATGCTATTTTAAAAGATAAAAATGGAACAGACGTTTTGGAAACACCGCTCTCCTGTTTGCAAATTTTTGACTGAATTATCCTCTCCCCCATCAAAGATACAGAAACGATAACCACGAAGGGAAAAGAAACACAGGAAGTTCCCACCCGCCCCCAGCACTAGCAAATGTCCCACAAGGGAAATGCCTGGAATTCCTGGCTCGGAGTTGGTGTTTCTATAAGCATAAGTATCTGTAGCTCTGAACGTCCCTCGGGTGAGTCTTCATCGAGAACAAAGGTTGGTCTTCACACGTTTCCAATAAAAGCCAGCCAGGATACCAACACAGCTCTAAAAACTGCATCCAGGGAGAGATGGAATGTGTCACAGTAACCCCCAAAACGCCCCCAAAATGAACTGCCCTTTAGATGAGGGTTTCTCAACCTCTGCACTGCTGACACGTGAGGCTGGAGGACTCTCTGGGGCAGAGCGTCCTGTGCACTGCAGGGCGTTGAGCAGCGTCCCTGGTCTCCACCCACCACACGCCAGGTTTGGCAACCCCACACCCCATTGTCGTGACCGAAAATATCCCCTGACGTGGTCGGATGTCCATGGAGGAGCAGAAACACCATTGGTTGAAAACCACCACCAGCTGATTGATAGATGATAGATATACAGATGATTGATGACTGATTGATGATTGAGGATAGATGATGGATGGATGGATGGATGGATGGATGGATGGATGGACACGCAGATGGGAGAGAATGTCTCCCACTAAGGCAGAGTGTCCTCCACTCTGGCACAGCTGGCATCTAGGGTGGATCTGATGGGGCATCCTGGGCACCTACCGGTGGGTGCTGAGCAGCATCCCTCATGTGCATCCACCAGATGCCCTCATCACGGACCCCACATCTAGTTGTGACAATCAGTAATGCCCAGACATTGCCAAGTGTCCAGAATCAGCCCCCGTTAAGAATCACCACCATCGGGATGCCTGGGTGGCTCAACGGTTGAGCATCTGCCTCCAACCCAGGGCGTGATCCCGGGTCTGGGGATCGAGTCCCACATCGGGCTCCCCACAGGGAGCCTGCTTCTCCCTCTGCCTGTGTCTCTGCCTCTATGTATCTCTCATTAATACATGAATAAAATCTTTTAAAAAATAAAAAAAAGAAGAACCATGACCACATGGAGCACGCACTGCCCAGTAGAACTTTCTGTGCGGCAGGAACCTTTCACATCCTCTATCCGATGGAGTAGGCTCACATTCATGGCGCAGGGGGAAGGGAGGGTTACTGAGGCTATAAAATGCAGCTCCTGAGACGGGCTAGTGAGACAATACTATTCCCCTATTCCACGTGGCCAACGGCTACCATATTGGACAGCTTTAAAGTTCCACCAATTCAGCTCACACTCCATTCTTGTATCAAGTGACAACTGCCAAGTTAGAAATATCTAGAAAACTCCATATCTGACCACAAAGGATTTAGGTAGTCGGGGGGGGGGGGGGATGAATACGACCTCAGTCTCTGAATGAAGACCACGTCAATACAATGAGGTTCGGCATCCTGTCTCCCCCGCGCTCAGTATTTTACCTTGTGTCAGGTGCTCTCCACGACTCCAAAGCCGCAATGAACGACATACAGCTGGTTCCTGCGTTCACGGGGTTTAGTCACCATCGGACCAGAAAGGTAGACAGCAACCACTAATTATAATAGCTATAATGACGTTGGTGAGCTCATTTGGGTTTAATGAGCTTATTCAGGTTTGATGACTCGGTGAGAAGAAAAGAATGGAAAGAATGGAACTTGCCTTGGTGTAAGGGTCAGAAGAAGACATGTCCTTTAGAAGAAGTCAGGTTTCAAACAGAAACTAGAAATTGGGGCAGTCGGAAGGCTATTCTGGAGGGCGACTGGAAAGAAGGCCAGAGCCACCCAGAGAACCCGGATTTTGGAGAATGGAAGAAAACACTAGAGAGGACAGCAAGAGAAGGAAGGGATTGCGAAGCCTTGAAGTGAGCTCTTCCTGCCGAGGGCAGCAGGAAATCAGACGATGGCACTGGGAAGTACCTGTGTGGCTCTGGGTTCTGCAGGCTTTTGTTTTGTTTCAAGGATGTCCCTGTCCTAGGAGAAGCCGGTGGGAGGAACGGCCAGGGTAGAGTGGATGCCCTGACACAAACCAAGACAGACGCCAGAGCCAAGGGGTGACAAGCAGGGCTGACAGGGAGATGCACAGCCAAGAGGATGAGCAGAGAGGGAGCCAGGAGAGGGAGGGTGGGCAAGACCGCAGGGTGGGGGCACGTGTAGGCATCTACGCAGACAGCGAGGACACCAACACAGGCCAGAAACCCTGGCAGGTGTGCGAGGGGTCTGCAGAGTTGTGTTGTTTGGGGAAAAGAAGGTCCAACACTTCCACGTGGCACCCTGTGGACGTGTTGAGGATGGAGGGTGGAGTGGGTTGAACTGTGTCCCCACGTCGTGACCCCTAGTCCTGAGAACATGGAATTATTTAGAAACAGGGTCTTTGTAACCAAGGCAAAGATCTCAAGACAAGGTCATCGTGCATGAGGGTGGCCCTAAATCCAATGGCAGTTGTCCTTGGATGACAATGGGCTTCCTAGGTTTCAGGGAGACATGAAACGGGGAGACATGGGCCCCCCTCCACTCCCAACAGGCATTGCTTTGGAGACACGCTTTCCAATGCTCACTCAAGGGAAAGGTCTAGACCTGAGCTGTGCACCTGGAAGCCAACAGCTCCACAGCGATAAGTCAAGTCTCAATCATGAACAAGATCACCCTTTGATTTGGGGGAACTTTGTTCTTTAACGATTCAAATTTTCAGCTATCTTCTCGAAACCTGTTTCTCTTTCACTGTCACATCCTATTTTTGTGGATGGGAACAGCAGCTTCTCAAACTTCTCTGAAAACAGAACTCAAACTAAGACTTTTTTTTTTTCTTTTTAAGTGTTTCCCGTGTTCCTCTTTTTGCATTAGTCACTTTCGGGGGTGGGGGTGGGGCTGAGCTATCGGCTTTTCCTGGGATCACACGTCTTGACTTCTCTTGACGCCTCGCACAGTGTAACCCGCTGATAACCATCGGGTGTGTGGCCTCTTCCCGTGTAAGAAGGAGGCGGAGAGCAGAGAGGGTGGCTCAGAGGGTTTCCGTGTGTGAGTGGGGCCAGGGGCTCTCACAGCGAGAGCCTCAGGACGGCTCCAGGCTGGGCCCCCAGGAGCTGCGTGCTCCCTCCCCACTTCTGTTTACCCAAACTCGGCACTGAACATCTGCGCTCGGATCCCCAGTTCCTCCTCGGCACCTTGATTACAGTCCTGAACACCCTGACCTTTTCTTAGAGTTATTTGTAGACCAAGCTTCTTGGAAATGGAAACTACATCCCCCAAATCAGCCCTGCAGTTCCCTGCACAAGGGACGTGCTAATGACCGCTTTCCGAGCAGCCTAAATCGTGCCTTGGCACAGTGAACCCAGACCCACGTAGCGGTGGGGGCAACCACACTTGCAAGGGAGCAATGCAATAAGTAGGACTCAATTCTGAACAAAGCGACCACTTCGCTTGGGTGGAGTAAGATGAAAAACAAACACCCAAGCTGCGTGCTTGGGGCACAGTGAGGCATTTCATTCTCCGCAGACTCGCTGGGGGCACAGGCCTCATCACAACCCGTCGCTGTGGGTGCTCAATCGAGATCCTCCGAGACCGGGTCTCTGGTTTAGGAGAGCAGATTTCAAACTCCCTGATCTCAAGACTTCTTGGGCCAGACCTTCAGAAACAGATGGAGGAGGGTAACCAGTGTCTGTTTGCTTGTGGGCGTCGCTCTCTGGAGAGATAGTAACCGTATTAGCAAGGAAAACAGAAAGGTCTAAAACACGAGAGTGAGCAAGTTCACCCCACTGATGGTCAGGGGTCATACGGTCACGGCTAAGGGAGCCTCCGGAAAGCACCACACGCCCAGGCAAGGGGGAGAGAGAGAAGATGACAAATTCTATTTCATGGTACCATGAACCTAGGCATGACCCCACGGATTCCCCAGAAGATTCTCCGGGAACCCTGTAGGTCCCCGGGTCCCAGGAGGAAAGCTGCTTTGGTCTCGGTGATGATCTCACTCTGGGAACCCATCTTGCAACCAGTAGGCTCTTCCAAGAGGCGTTAATGGAGTATTTTGCACGTGGCACCGTTTTGCAAACATGAAGTGCCTGTATTTGGTAGAAAGGCTTCCATTTGGGGCTCTTAAGGGTTACCGCTTCCGTCTGGGGTTCCTAAGGGTTACCACCACGTTTCCTCCAGGACTGAAGGCACCACTGGACAACATGAACTTCCCCCCAACCAAGTCCCCATCACTGGACAACATGAGCTTCCCCCCAACCAAGTCCCCATCCCCAGGGACATCCAGTTCCCATCACACAAGCCTCCTTCCCAAATGACTATGGTGCTCTTGCATCTTCCCCCAAGAGGCTCTGGGAGGGAAGGGGTCTGGGGACCCCAAGGAGAAATGTGAGATTATCCCCCATGTCCCTCGATGAGGGTAAGAATCAATCACTCATCTTCACACGATGGAGGTGAGCCAGACACGTGACAAACACGTGGCATCCCAACATCAACTGAGAAGACGAGGAGAGGGTCCATGTACTACATCCCCTGCTGGAGCCACCCAGCCTGTTGTCTACCTCAGCCACATCTTCGCACCAGCCCGATGGCAGCCGCTCCATGACAAGCCAGACCCGTTTGAAAGAACCACTACCCGCCCACCGCGTGCAAAGTGAAGTTCAACGCCGGAAAAAAAGAAGGTCAACACCGCTGCTTTCTGCACCACTGAGTGATCCCTTGGCCGAACTGCTAATTTTATAAAAAGCCTGCTTTACATTTTTCTATGGCCGCGTGATGCTCGTTACAGGTCACGAGTCTTTTCTATGCTACGGATTAAGGCGTCTGGAATCCCAGCCGTGGTGTGTGAGGCTGTTTCTAGAACAAAGACATTCCAGAGAAACAATCTACAAACCAGCTTTGGGAGCAGATCAGGGGACGAGCTGTTCTGCTCACTCATCAAGAACACTGGGCACCAAAGCTTTCGAATGGGAGGTTGCTTTCCTGTCACACAATGTGGCGGTCCGGTCAGGCTCAGGTCTTAAAATATGTGCCAAAACCTCAAGAATCATAGCGTTTTCAAGCGCCAGAAGGGCTGCCACCCAATCACCAACCTTCCCCACCCCTCAAAAAAAGTCCTTTCATTCTATATGGGTGTGTGCACACCTGTGTATGCTTCATTCACTACTGGGTGCACATATCTCGTGGGCCCGTGAAGGCAAAAAGGGAAGCACGCTACAGAATAAAGAAGTAGGTTTGCAGCTTCCCGAAGGTCGGGAACCCTCACCTGATGATACAGGAGGGGAAGAATCCAGACCACAAGGATGCTTGGGTGGCTCAGGGGTTGAACATCTGCCTTTGGCCCAGGGCATGATCCCACGGTCCTACATCCCTGCAGGGAGCCTGCTTCTCCCTCTGCCTATGTCTCTGCCTGTCTCTGTGTCTCTCATGAATAAATACATAAAATCTTTAAAAAAAAAAAATGCAGAGCGCACAGCCACCTGCAAACTTTCCCACTGATGCTATGCTGAGAGCATCCCAAGCTCTGAGTGCTAGTCTCTAGTCAATGCCTAGACTGCACTCAATCTGCATTGCAGCATGACTCAACTTTTCCTTTTGAAGGAAGACAAGCCTCCTGGAACCCAGAGCAGTGGTCCCGAAAGGCAGCGCATTCAGGGCGACGCACTTCTGGAGCAGGTGCCTGCTGCCTTGTGTTCTTCACACTCACTTCTGGGCCTCGTTGGGCAAGGAAGAAGCAATCGAGGTGGAGATGGCGCAGAGGAGAGGGGAGCTGGAGCTGCATGAGCACCAGCTGGGACAGATGAAGTGTGAAGCCCACAAGACAGCACCACAACTTACAAGACTCAACAGGCCACAAGCTTACAACGGAGCAGATTCTGAACTCCCAACATGAGGCAGGGCACCACTGGGCTGGCCCGTAGGTGGTCTGAATGCAGGAAAGGATGGTCATTTCCCAGTTTTCTCCAGGTTCCAGTATTGTTTCTTCCCCAGCTCTAGGCCACACTCAACGCGGCAGCCCGGAATCGTGCTCAAAATAAGACAATTAAGAAAAAAAACAGTGAAGAACATAGTATACCTACAGAGGAGCAAGTAGCAGAAACCCAAACAGAACACATGTAAAAATCAGAGCCACCAAGGAAGCTGAAAACTCAACAAAAGACTGTAGAAGGAAAAGTCGGGGAAAGAAATACCAGACAGGCAAGCAGAACAAAGAGCAAAACTGAAAACAGAAATCAATGAAATGGAAAACGGAAAATGGACAGAAGGGAAAGAAAAAAAAAATCAAACAAATCAGACACTGGTTGTTTGACAGGATCAACGCCACGGATGCTCCCAAATCTGTCATCGAAATAAAATACTGAAGTGTTTCGGGATGGAACAAAGAGAAGCCTTCGTAAGTAGCATCAGCTGATGACCATTATACCTGAGTATCCAGGGAATAGGCCGTCATTACTGGTTTTATTTATTTTTTAAGTCTTTTTTTTTTTAAGATTTTATTTATTCATGAGAGACGCAAAGAGAGAGGCAGAGACACAGGCAGAGGGAGAAGCAGGCTCCATGCAGGGAGCCCGATGTGGGACTCGATCCCGGGTCTCCAGGATCATACCCTGGGCTGCAGGCAGCGCTAAACCGCTGAGCCACCTGGGCTGCCCACTGGTTTTATTTCTCTATGGGCTCTTATCTTTTTATCTTTTTTATCTTAAGGTGTGATGGTAACGGAATTCATCGCCCAAGAAGAGGGTATTCAAGACAGTTGGCCTTCTTAACGCCCGTGCTGGATTTTCCGATCTCTGCAGAATGATCTCCTCTGGATTCATCCCCAAGCATTCAGCTGGCTCAGTATCCTCGTAAGGGGCGGCCCCACGACACGCCCACAACGTGAGCACACACGGCCACCCGCGTGCACGCTCCGGGCACAGGCCCAGGCCCGCTCCTGGTGGCCCTCCCCACATTCAGCTCCCGGGGGTGGTGGGGGTGCCCAGGCATTACAAAGAGCTTCTTTCTCCGGAGCCCGAGCTCTTGCCCGGCCACACCCAGCCCCACATCTGCGCAGCCCTTTGTTCTGTGGAGTGGCTCCCAACATAATGATCCAACGAGATGAAATCATCCACCAAATTAATTGTCAACCACTTTAAAAGACCTCTCTGGGGGTTGCCTTGCGAACCTCTTTGATGAGCTGCTTCATCAAACCGACCACCTCAAGACCATGACCATAATGCCTGCTCGTGACACCTGCCCAAGACCAGGAGGCAGAGGGGGTGCGATCACCTGGTGGTGGGACCCAGTGCACGTCAGCAGGGAGGCTGTGGGACGGTTTCCTTCTTCCGTTACCTGCTGGGGAAACCAGTATGGATTTCCAAGGGGGCAAGGGGGGCTAATCGAAGCCACCACAGAAGACACTGTAACCAAGGTTGGTGTTGCTGTCAAATGTGAAACTGCCCAGTGAAGCCGAGTCCGGGATGCCCAGGGTCTAGCCTTGGCAGACTGTCTGCAATCAGAGGGTTGGGGAAGTGCAAAGAGATGTCGGGAAGGTCCCTGGAGGCCCGAGCTGAACTAAGGGGCCTGAAGGATTGCCCAGAGATGGTCTATAGGAAACTCCCTCATGGGGACACGGAGGATGCAAAGGGCTGGGGGCGGGTCACACACTGTGAATCTGCGCTCAGCCTCCTCAGGGCACGTGGGGAGCAGGAGCAGCTGAGCCACAGGAGGAAGGAATCTGGCCCCTGGAACGCACCACATCTTCTCCTACTCGAAGGTATTGCAAATGCCAACTGGACTCCTATGAGAGTGCCCCGGTGGTGAAGCAAATCCGGTCCAGCCCGCCCGGTATACAATCGGAGGTTCCTCCCCATGAGGAGCTCCCAGAATTACCTGATTCGAAGGTTTCCTTATGTCAGTTTTATTATTCTTGCACACGCTATCTCGGAAACAAGAGCTGCCAAGTTCACTACACAAAAAACGTGCCTGTTATCGAGTTAATCTACAAGCTCAAGACTCCTTGCAAACAGTCCTGTGTCTGTGTTCCTTATCTCGCTCCTCCAGGTGGATACGAGCTCTGCTTCCGGGATGCCATGTGGCAACCCCGACGGAGGGTCACGGCCGCCTGTCTGGCTGTGCATCCGGGGCCGGACGCAAGGCTTCTTCCGGAAGGTAAGGCTGTGTCACCCCAGCTGTGAGCAATCCCATCCCGGGGGCTCCTTGCAACAGGAGACCTGGATCTGCTCGCCCAGCACAGCGAACGGGTCGCAGAGACGTGGCGACGAGTCCTCATACAGGGTTCCAGCCCGGCAGGGGAGGGCGCAGGTGTGAGCAGGTCATTTCACTCCCTTAATCCCTTGTCTCCCACATCTCTCTGTCTGTGTCGGTCTCTCTCATGCACACACACACTCACACCCAACTTTCAGCCATGCCCATGGCTAATCAGAGCTAGCATCCGTCCTCCAGACGGAAGAGCTTTTTACTGCTAATGCCTTGTCCGTTGACGGAAGTCAACGCAGCTGGAGAAGGACACGGGGCACGCAAGCTGGAGCGCAGCCCGTCACCCACCCGACCCCACCCCATCCCACCCCCGTCTTAATGCCACTTCTAAAGCGAGGCATGCACAGCACATGACAGAGAGCAGGTGCCATCGACAGAATAACGGACGCCTTCTCCTCAAAGGCGTCAACATCCCAATCCCCGGACCACGTGAGGACGTTAATGCCCATGGCAAAGGGGAAACTGAGTTTCCAGGTGCTAATTACAGATGCTAAGTAGTTGACCTGAAATAAGGAGATGATCCTTGGTGATGTACATGGGTCCTTCCAAGTGTTAAGGGGAGAAAGAACCAGAGACATGGCCTCATGAGAAGGATCTGACCCAACTGCTGTCCTAGAAGATGGGTGAAGGCATCCTAAGTCATAGAGGGCCGGCAGCATCTAGAAGATTCAAGGAAAGACTCTCCCTCGGAGCCTCCAAAAGGGAACGCAGCCCTCCTAACCCTTCTTATTAACCCATCAACATCCACCTTCATGCTCCTAACCTGCAGAGTTGTGGGGCTTTAAAAATGCGTGTTGTTTTAAGCCACTAAGTGAGGGGTGATGTGTTAGAGCAGCCGTAGGAGACCAAGATGGGGAGAAAGTCCATGAGAGAGATCATAGCAGGAGAACAAGGAAAGGTGACCTCGCAGTGGGCTCCCTCGGGGACCCTGCCCTGCACCCTGATTCCCTAACTCAGGAGCTAGCACAGGTGCAGGACGGGGGTGGGAGGGGAAGATGCTCAGCAGCCTCAAGACAAGCACACCCAGTAAAGTTCAGGTCTACGAAACGGAATAAACTCCAAATCTAAGCAAATAACACCACCACCCGTCCCTGAAATGATGAGCCTGCAATATGCCTGGGAACTGATGGCCATGATGGTGATGGTGATGGTGATGGTGATGGTGATGGTGAGGACGATAAGGGCGATGCCGGCTGTGGCGAGACGTGCTTACTTCCTGGTTGATGCACAAAGGACAGCAGACACAAATGCTCAAGGCTGAAGCTCGCCACTCTCCCCAAAGGCCAGAATAAAACACAACACACACCTGCCAAGCGCTATGGAGAAGCACATCCCGGTGAAGGACCACCTCCAGCACTGGGGTGGGGGGTCTCAGCCTTTTGCTGACTCCTCCTCAAGGACTGTGTGAGGAAATGCAGGGTTGTGGAGCCAGGACCACACGCACCTTGGAACTATGCCTCATTTAGTGAACTCGGAGACCAGAGCAGGGCTTCTGTCCCAATCACTCAAGCCAGGAACCTGAGCCCCAACCCCATGCACCACGTTGGTTCTTAAATGCTCCGAGCCCCGTCCCCCTGGAAGGATAAAACAGGCGGGTCATGAAACAGAGGTGAGACATAGGGACAGAAAAAAGATCAGAGGACACTTGCCTTTTTTAGTGACTTCTAAATGGGTGTTGGGTTTCGGTTTGGGGTCACAGGAAAGTGTTAGAAGTGGGCGGTGATGATGGTCGCACAACAGTATGAGTCACTTAATGCCACTCAATTGGTTACAACGGTGAATACTACGTGGTATATCAGTACAATGAAAATATTCTGGGGCAGCCCGGGTGGCTCAGCGGTTTTAGAGCCGCCTTCAGCCCAGCGCGGGATCCTGGAGACCCGGGATCGAGTCCCACATCGGGCTCCCTGCATGGAGCCTGCTTCTCCCTCTGCCTGTGTCTCTGCCCCTCTCTCTCTATCTCTCATGAATAAGTAAGTAAAATCTTAAAAAAATATTCTTTAAAAAATCAAATAGCATTAGAGAGTTGGTGGGGCTGTCCCACCACCCAGAATGGTCACTGGAGGTGACTTCCCAAGACACAGAGGGACCAGGATGCACATACACCACGTCATACAGACATCACAGCGGGTGGGATGGAGGGTCGCCCTTCTTGGTGGAGCATCCACGTGGTGCACCAGGAAAGCAGCCAACACATGCGGCATCCCAGAACCAGGAGCTGCACCCAGCATGGCTCCCATGTGCGGGGGCTATGCCTTTTCGAGGGATAAAGAATACCCCCCTCCCACGTACAGTTTGGTGAAAGGTGCTACTTGAGTGAACGAAGAACCTTGAGAGCAGCTGCACTCTACTGGGCACCACTTAAATGCGAGTCCTGACACCTGTAGGTGACGGTTACAAATGAGCGGAGAGAAAGAAGGGGTGGTTGGTGGGTGGTGATGCACAGGAGGAAGGCAGGTGGAGGTGTTGCCAGGATGAGCAGAGGTGGTCTTTACACTAGTACCATAGTCTTCTGTCCTTGGACATAAAAGGATCCTGCTTTCGACCCTCCAAGCTGGTCAGCCAAACACACCTGGGGTGACCCTACTGGGTCTTGGCACTACTGGGTCTTGGCTGCTCCCAGGGCACGGAGGTAGCATCCATGCATTCAGTCTCACAGGTGTAATGGGCTGAACTGCGTCCCTCCCTCACAGAAAATAACGTTGACGTCCCGATCTCCAGCACCTCCAGACTGTATCTGGAGATGGATTCCTTAAGGTAAAGTGGTGAAGGTAAAACGAGGTCACTGGGGTGTGGCCTGATCCCACAGGACCGGTGTCCTCACACGGAGAGGAGATTAAGACACAGTCACGCACAGAGGGAAGACCGTGGGAGGACACAGGGAGAAGATGGTGTCTCCACACCAGGCAGAGAGGCGTCAGGAGGAACCAGCCCTGGCCACGCCTGGATCTTGAACTTGCAGCCTCCAGGAGTGGGAGACAATAAACGTCAACTGTTGAAGCCGCCCCATCTCTGGTACTTTGTTTCTCCGAGCAAACCCACAGAACAGGCTACACCCAGTGTAGTCTCATCCATTCCATGAAATACTGGTCATAAAAAAGAATGAAGTCCTGACACATACATACTCTACGGATGCAACTCAAAACATCATCCCGGACGAAGAAACCAGTTGAGAAAAAGGCCCTGTGGGATAAGTAGGATCTCACTTATAGGAAATGTCCAGAAGGGGCAAATCCATAGAGACAGAGAATAGATGGGAGGTTGCCAAGGGCAAAGGGAAAGGGGAGCAGCGGGTGATTGCTTAACGGGTACAGGGCACACTTTGGGAGCTGATGCAAGTGTTGGATACAAGGGATGCTCGCATATGGTGGATGTGCTAAATGCCCCTGAACTGTTCACCGTAAAACAAATTTTACGGGGGCGCCTGGGTGGCTCAGCGGTTGAGCTTCTGCCTTCAGCTCAAGCCATGACTTTGGGATCCTGGGATGGAGTCCCACATCGGGGTCCCCGCAGGGGAGCCTGCTTCTCCCTCTGCCTGTGTCTCTGCCTCTCTCTCTCTGTGTCTCATGAATAAATAAAAATATTTTTTAAAAAAATCAAATAAATGATTTTATATTACGTGAGTTTCAATGAAAAAGTGTCACGGGTGTCAGAAGTGATGGTGACGGTGGAAAGAATGCCAAAGATAGTAGATAAGCGGTAGGATGTGGGTGGGGGTGTTGAAGGGAAGGTGCTGATGAAGGGGCTGGTGGTGGTGGTGGTGGTGGTGGTGATGCTGGGGTTGGTGAGCAAGATGGGAGGAACCGGAAGGATGTTGAACAGGGAGTAGTGATGAAGGTGGTGATGAGGATCATGATGGTGGGATTCGTGACAATGGCCATGGTGGTCATGACGGCCATGATGATGATGCTGGTGCTGGTGATAAAGACGGGTAGAAAGTGGTAAGACATGGGCAGGTGCTGAACAGAAGGCCATGACAAAGGTGGTGATGACGACGATGATGATGGGGTTGGCGATGGTGGTGATGGTGGTCATGGTCATCACGGTGACGATGGTGATAATGATGACGGTGACCGTGATGACGATGATGCTTAAGATGATCAAGATGGTAGAGGAGGTCAAGTGTGGGCAAGTGAGAGGGCGAGGCATTGATAAAGGTGACGGTGACCGTGTGATCTTCTCTCCCAAACATGACCCCATCCAGAGCCTTCCTTGTGCCGCCCAATGGTAGAGTCAGCTTCCTGTTGATGCAACCCGCAAACCTTGGGGTCGCCCATGACTGTTGCCTAAGTCTCTGTTATAGACCCAACGTGTGTGCGTGTCCCCTCAACACTCATGCCTTGAAGGCCTACATCCCAGTGACTGTGTAAGGACGTGAACCTCTCAGGAGGTAATAAAGGTGAAATGAGGTCATGGGGGAGGCGCCCTCATCTAACAGACCACTTACAAGTGTCCTCGCAAGAAGAGGCACCAGGGAACGTGCCATCTGTCCTCCGTACGCTTGCTCCCAGCCGGGGACACACAACAGGCCCTGCAGGGCAGCTCTTGCGCCTTCGTTTCTCCGCTTGCTCCGCCCCACGCCAGCCACGGCGACCTTCCCAGAGCTTCTAGAACATGTCCAGTGGGCTCCGAGGCTGCCGTGTGGCTCACGTTCCAGAGCAGCAGCAGCAGCAGCAGCAGCACCGGAACCTTATGAGGCATCCAGAGTCTCCGCACCACCACCCTCTCCAGGTAGGAGAGTCGGAACGTCTCCAGGGTGGGGGTTGGCCATGCGTGTTCCCACCAGCCCTCTAGGGGATGCTGAGGCTGCCCAGGGTTGAGAACCAGCCACTGTGCCCAGGGTATCTCCACGGCTCGCCCTCTCCTCATCAACCTCGGGCCCTATCAGCGTGCCCCTACCTGCCCTCTGCTCCGACCCCCACCAGGCTGCTCCATTCTCCCCCAGACTTCTGACGGCCTTCGAACCAACCAGCAACTGGACATGTCGCACGCGGTACCCACCGTCCCATAAGGGGACGTCAACTGGAGAAGCAAAGCCTAGTACCCTAGAGCGTCCCGCGCCCAGAGAGCAACCTGGCGGGCAGTGGCTGCTCAGCGATGGGCAGCGTGAGCGGGGACAACTGCCGACCGACTGCCCGGGGCCCAAGGGTCTCCCAACGTGGGCGACTTAATGGCTTTCCGGGGGGCAAATGGAGACACGCCAAGCAGCCTGCGTACAGGAGAGGAAAGAACAGATGGAGGCATGACACACATACACACGACGTCCCCGGGGCCCCGCGCTCCTGGGGGAAGGCAGGACACCTGCCCAAAGACGTGCAGCTGCAGAACAGCCCCACAGACGTGTCTGCCCCCCATGGGGCGCCTCATTCCAGGGCAAGAGGCGGGAGCACCGTGGGGGAGGAGGAGGACACAAGGCAGCAGCGGAGGGCCGGGCCGCCCACAGGGTGCACACGGCGCAGAGACGGATGGCAGCAGACGCCTGACAGCGCGGCCAGCTCCCCCGTGGGTGGGCATCCTTGCAAAATCAGGGACACGCCTCTACTGTGCCTGGCACCCGGGTGGCTCCGTGCATTAGGCGTCCGCCTCTGGCTCAGGTCGTGACCCCAGGGTCTGCAATCGAGCCCCATGCGGGCTCTCCCGCTCCCTCTGCCCGTCGCTCCCCCTGCTTGTGCTCCCTCTTGCGCTCTCTCCCTGTCAAATAAAGACGTTCAGAAAGGAAGAATGAACACCACACATCGAGGCTCAGAGGGTTAAAAGAGGAAAAAAAGAACCAAAAAGGCGAGTCTTCAAATGGCGTGGAGGGTTGTGACACCGTGGTCGCTTGAAGAACCTCGGGGGAAATACAAAGGGAACCAGCCCCACGGTGTCACTCCCAGAGCAAAGGTGGTTTTCAGAGAATTGGTAACACATTAGTCTCTCCGAGAGAACACGGTGGTTAGAAGCGTCGTCGGCGCACCCAGCCACCAACGCTGCTGGCACGCAGGACCCGTCTGTGGCACACGTCGCCCCTGCCCGTTTCCTCCAAGGACAAAAGTGGCCTCCCAGGTTGTCCCCAGCCGTGGAGGAACTGCCCCAGGACGCAGACTGGGGAGCACCCTCACGGCGCACTGTCCTCACCCGCGTGGGTGACCCAAGGGAGGACAAGGCGGGTGGCCCTGGGCAGACTCGGGGACAAAGGAGGAGTCCCGGAGCGGGACGTCACACCCACACACGCCCACGGACTGGATGTCTACACCCACACCCCCCGGGTTTCATATGATGAAAAATCTGCTCCCGATATAACGGGATGGACATTTGCACGCGGGTTTCTGGGACGTCCGTAGGATGAGGTCATGAGAAAGGGGTGCCCTGCGATGAAATGGGTCCCCGTGTGACCCCCGGCGTGTCCTACGTCCCTGCCCGCCTCAGGAGCACACAGCAGGACGGTGGCCCCCTACCAACCACGGAGAGCGCTCATCAGAACCCATCCCTGCTGGCGTCCTGACCCCACATCCTGACCCCACACCCTGGACCCCAGAGCTGTGAAACTCTGTTGTGTACGAGCCACCCCGTCCGGGTGTACGAGCCACAGCAGGCCCAACGTCAAGCCTGATTCAACATGGCGCCCCTTGGTCCATCCTGGATTTGCCAAAGAGAGTGACAAGGTGACGCAGACCCGGGGTGCAGGCCTCGCCCGGCTGCTCCCTGTGCAGGAAGCGGATGGGTGCGAGGGAGCAGAAGCAGAGGCAGCAGAAGAGCAAGTTGGGGCTGTGTCCCATCCAGCTCCGGAGGTGGCCTTCCTGGAGCGGGAGGCCATGGATGCCCATGAACCCTTGGCTCTCCTGGGTTAACCCCAGCTGCGTAGGGCAGTAGGGCTGCCACCCCGTGGGGGCTTCAAACGATGCCCTCCCGCTTCTGGAGACCAGATGTCCGAGATGCAGGTGGGCTGGTCCCACCGCACGTAGGTTGAGGCAGAGACTCGCTCCCTCCAGAGGCTCCAGGGAGGGTCCCTCCTGCCTCTTCCGGCGTCTGCAGCTGCAGGCGTCCCTGAACTGGTGTCCGCATCCCTCCCGCCTCTGCCTCCATCCTCACCCCTGTCCTTGGGTTGAAGCTCATCCTGTGCAACGGACTTGACCTCAATCCTTAACTAATTGCCTCTCCAAAGAGTCTATTTCCAAATCGGGTCCCATCTGCAGTTCTGAGAGGGAGGACACGAATTGGGGTGGGAGGGACTCTACCCCCAGGACACTGGCGGTCGTGTGCATGTGTTGGCTCATCACAGGCTCCTGCGTGTTGCCTATTTTTTATTCCTGCTTTGGCCCCATCTGGCTTCCCCATCCCCTTTTTTCTCCAACCCCTTGAGCAAGGAAATGTGGGCTCTGCGTCTCCTCATTTTTCCCTTCCCATTGGACCCTCACGCCCTTGGAGATGGCCAGAGAGAAGGAAGCAGCCCTCGTGGGGATGCAGCACACAGAACCGGTAACTCCGTGAAGACACGAAGCACATTCCGGGTCACCGGGGGCTGCGGATGGGGGATGCGGGGTGACCGCTCGTGGGGACGGGGCCTCCTCTGGGCCATGACGAGGACGTTTTGGAAGTCGATGGAGGCGGTGGCCGCACGACTTTCTGAAGGAGCGACCCGCGGCTGGAGGCCCTCACTGAAAAGCCGTTTGCTTCCTTGGACATGAATTTTCTAAAAAATGAACAACGTGCAGGACGTCTGCACTCGGGAATACGTTTTTGTTCCCCCAAATTCCATCTGATTTCTGAAGCTCCTGGAACGCCGCCGAACGGACACGCAGTGGCTCCCCGTGCGTTTGCAGGTTCCGAGCCCGTGAAGGGCGGACCGGATCGAAGGGTGATCTCAAGTTTCTGTGCATTGGGAAGGAACCGCTGGCTTCCATTGCTTATGTCTACACGGCGCAGAGGGCCGCTCATTATGGGCACAGCCCGAGGACAGTGAGTCCGATTCCACTCCTTCTGGAGCTGGATATTTGAGGATAAATAAGAGCCCGGGTCAGAAGGAGTGAAATCGGGCCGATTTGGGGGGATGAGGACCTCAGCAGAAAATCCCGTAGGTACGGCAGGAACTGCAAATACTAAGTATTTCAGAAGGAACCGTCTAGATGACCAGTTATTGGTTAAGGAAGGGCTCCTCGATCCTGAGGAAATACGAGTGCGTGACGCACGACGGTCGATACCTGACAGGTGTCAAGCACAGGCCACTAGCCTGAGCGGAGGGACGTCGTTCTGTCCTCGATGAGGGGGCGTCCGCCGCCAAACAAATGCACACGGTAACGCTGCACAGCAGGGCGCCCAGGCGCACACGCACAAGCTCGAAGCACGGGGTGGCCCAAATCGGGGAGCAATGGACGTGGCCTGTGCAGCGTCAGGAGGACGACTGCGCAGACGGGGACGTCCTGGTTCCCGCCTGCGCCACGGAGCAGGTCACCACGGAGGCACGCGAGGCCTGGATTCCGGGATCCCCTGCGCACCCATAATGATTTCAGAACATATTATTAGGACCTTTAACAGCGTCTTGTCGGTCATCAGCAGATGGACCCAAGCGCCGCCCCAGGAACCCGAAACGCAGAGAAGCGGGTTGCGAACCAGCTCCTGCGGCTCCCAGCCCACGGTTCCCGAGCCAGGAAATGATCCTTAACCAACACGCGCCCCGAAGTCGCTTCCCTGCTCTGAGAGGGGCCTTCACCTGTCGTCGCAGCCAGGCCGGCCGGGATTCCTTCCCCACCCACGGACGCCCTGGCACAGGGGAGCCACCAAGACCACCCGACCCCGCTCCCCGCCTAGGACCTGGGCCTCCCGGGCCCCGTGGAGTCACCGGGCACCGTGCAGCCAGGTCAGCAGGCCCGAGCCTGCGTGTGCACCTGCTGCGTTCCACCTGCACAAGCACATCGGCCTCGGGGCGGGCACCAGCGGGACTCGGCAGTCCTGCCCAGTGTCCAGGCAGAAGTGTGGGGTGAAAGGCACAGGAGCGCACGCATGGGTGACGAATGGACAAGTGTCGCAAGCGCACGCACACGGGTGAAATGGAAATGCGCACGTGTGAGCAGCGTGGTCTCGGAGCCGGCCCTGTCCTGCTGCCTCAGATCCTTCAGGAAAAAAGCGTCCGGACCCCCAGGAGCAAGGGTCCCTATATATCGCTATATATAGAACTCCTGACCCCGTGGGTCCGACACGGGGCAGGGACGGCTCCGGAGGCAGATTAGTCTCCTGGGCTAACTGCTTGTGGTAAACTTGGATCAGTATTGAAGAAAAGGCTGGGATAAAATGCAGCGGGAAAGGTCACCAGAGGGCCGCCTGGGTGGCTCTGTGGGTGAACAACCTGGGGTCCCGGGATCGAGCCCCGCATCGGGCTCCCTGCATGGAGCCTGCTTCTCCCTCTGCCTGTGTCTCTGTCTCTCTCTCTCTCTGTGTCTCTCATGAATAAATAAATAAAATATTAAAAAAAGAAAATCTCGTCAGAGCGGCAGAGCCGTGCACACACACACGTGCACGCACACGCACCTGGCTCTCTGTCCCTCTCTCACACACAGACCTGCACCCTGCAGGTCCGAGCAGGTGAACCTGCGCGCTCCGGCCCTCCCTTCACACCCTGGAAGCCCACAGGAAGTTCTCCTTGCACAAGCAGCATCCTCTTCATCAAGGGAGAGGAATGACACGTGGAAGGAAGGACTCGCCCTCCCCCGCGGGCCCCTCTGGGCTCCCAGGGGCGGCGACATTCTATTTTTAAGGGCAACATGACTGACTGGCTGGCCTGCCCGTGCCCCCCGGGGCAGCGCCCACGGGGGCCCCACGTGACTGCAGAACCAGAATAGGTGGTGGCGCCTCCCACCCGCCTGCCCCCACCCCTCCGGCCACCTGCCCCCCCCCCTCCGCCCCGGCACCTACGACAATACACCCGACGATACGCCCGTGTGTGTGCCCAAGACAAATACAATCGGCGGTGCTGCGTGCCAAGGGACGGCGGGTCCTGCACCAACTTTCCATTGTTCGCTGCTGGTGTTTCCACCTCGTCCTGGGGACACCGCTCAGGCTGGGTTTGTGTCCCACCCTGCCGTCCTGCGGAGCGCGGAGCGCAGCCAGCTTTTCAGGGAGCCCCGTGTTGGTGGTGGGGGGGTGCTAGGCAGACAGACACAGAGACACAGAGACACGGACACAGCAGGAGGAGGAGGGTGACGGGGAAACAAACAGAGAAGCCCACAGAGGCACAGAGGTGCCCCCGCCCCTCGTCTTCCCCAGTGAGGTCTCCTGCAGACCCGCCCCCAGCCAGCTGCCCCCCTGCAGGCTCACCCCCCTGAAAAAGAGAAGTGTCCCTGTGCACTGGGGGTTGGTTACCGGGCCGCCTGGCTGCGCCTGGGGTCTGAGTAAACCCTAGGCCGTGACCCTGAGCCCGGCTTCCTGCTGCCCTGCCCAGCTTCCTCCTTTGCAAAAGAGGGGGCCGGGGGACCGGGAAGCCCCCCACTCCCCAGGGACAGCCCTGCCCTGTCCTGCCCTGCCCCTCCGGGCTGTGCAGCGGGTCCCCTTCCCCATGTGTGTTTCTGGCCCCAAAATCCCGTCTGTCCCGAACCGGATTGGCAACAAAGAGCTACTGAGAAGCCACAGCAGGTTGTGCCCACATTCGGAACTGAGCGCCCACCTGGGGTGCGGCTTTGGGGGGATTCAGGGTGGACGGTGCAGGCAGGGGGCGGGGGGAGGGGGGAGCGGACACTAGGATCGCAGACGTCCCAGCGTGAGCAGCTTCGAAAGCGGAGGACAAAAGGAAAGCAGTGTGTGATTTTTTTTAAAAATGCCAACTTTCAGACGCCCGGGAGGAGCAGCCCGCAGGGTGTTGGGAGATGGGTCCTGTATGGGGAACGCTGCCCACCCCCCCGTCCGTGCGCCCCCCGGGGGACGCCCCGGGACACCTGCCTCGCCAAGCGCGGGGTGAGGTCTGCAGTGTCCGGGAGTGTGGGCAGGAGGAGCAGGGCAGGTGCCTCTAGGGGCCCCCAGGGCGGGTCCCCAGTACGAGGTGGCCCCCCCTCCCCCTGGAAGTTGGAGCGCGTCTGGGGCGCACAGAGAGCACAGACAGGGCTGGGGGCGCAGGGCAGTTGCACCCCAGGAGACTCCAGGGCCGACGGGCGTTGGGGAGGGTGTCGGGGGCTGGGGAGGGGGGTGAGCGTGCGCGCAGCGGAGCCCCCAAGGTGCGGGGGCGCAGCCCGGCCCCTGGGGGTCCCCCGGAGCCGCCGAGCCCCGCGCGGGCAGGCGGCCCTTTGTCTGCCGCTGCGCCCCTGCGGCCCGGCCCCGCGCGCCCCACTCACCCACGGTGGCCAGCGTGTCGAAGTCCTGCAGGCGGAAGGCGGGCGGCTCTGGCGAGGGCGCCTCGGGGCTCGGGCGGGGCAGGGGCGCGCCGTCGGGGGCCTCGGCTGCGCGCTCCGGGGGCGCGGGGCCCGGCGCGGCCGCCTTGGCCAGCCCGGGCGCCTCCATGGGGGCGCGCTCCAGCCCGGGGGGCGCGCGGGGCCGGGCTTCCCGGGACGCAGCCTCGGAGGGCGGCGCGGCGGCGGCGGCATCAGCGGCGCCCACCCATGCGCGCCCCCCGCGGCCCGGCGCGACTGTCGGAGCGGCGGGGACAATGGCGGGGCGCGGGGCGGCGCTCGGTGCAGCCGCTGCAGCCGGTGGGAGTCGCCCGCGGCCTCGGGGGGCGGGCCCGGGGGCGCGCTGGGCGGGAGCAGGGGCGGGCGCGGGGGCGCGGCCCGGGCAGGCTGGGGCGTTCATCCCCCGGCCGCCGCCGCTGCGTGCGCGCTGCTGGGGGGCCGGGCGGACGCGGCCGGGGCGGGGCCGTGCGCTCTCCCGCCCGCCGACCCGGGAGTCGCCGGCCCCCCCACCCAACACCCGCGCGCTCCGCCCCCGGATCCCGGAGGGCGGCGTGGAGGAGGCGGCCGCGCCCCCCCGCGCGCTCCCGGGGCGCCCCGCGGAGGGAGGGGGGTCCCCGCCCAGCCAGGCGGGATACCGCGCTCTCCGCGCCCCCGCCCTGGAGGCCGGGAGGCGGGGCGCGCTGGCCACCGGAGGGCGTGGCTGCAACTAAAGTAAAGTCCAAAAAAAAAAAAAAAAAAGAAAGAAAAACATCCAGTGAACTGGGAGCGAAATGCGCAGGGGCCGGCAGCCGGGTGTAGCCAACAAAAACCCGGGCGGGGTCACCTTCCTGGTCTCCGCGGTGCGCGCGCAGGGGGCACGGTGCTGCCAACATGCCATTTGGGGAGGGGCGCACGGGCACCCCTCCCGCTGGATCCCTGAGGCTTCCCAAGCACCCCTGATCCAGGGCGACCCGTCCAGCGTGCTGCGCACCTTGCTCGGAGTCCACGAGTTTCCCCAGACGCTCACGCTTCCAACCAAAGACAAGCAGACGCAGGTTTAAGATGCAGGACCACGGCCCCCGCCCCGAAACGCAGCGCGCGCAGCTCGGTGGGCCCCCGTTTTTGGACACACACACCCAGTTTGGATGAGAAACGCAGGACACCCCAGATGCATTCGAATTCCAGCCCCTCCCGCCGTGTAAGCACGCCCCAGCCCGTGTCTGGGTGTACTCACACCAGAGATGACCAATGCGTATCTGACATTGGAATGTAACTGGACGTCCCGTGTGTTATCGGGCCACCCTGTCCCGGGGCATCCGGTGGACATGCAGGCTGCAAAGGGTTGGCCGTTCCCAGCTGCTGGCCCGGGGACCACACTTTGAGCTGCTGGAGGACACATGGCCTCCCAGGTCGCCTCCCTCCTCCTTCAGAGGCGGCTCAGGGACTCAGCCCTTGGAGAGGGTGTCCTGCCCCTGAGTCCTGGGGTTGGCGAGGGGGCGGCCTGCCCAGAAGGCTACACCGCCTCAAAATCACAGCTGAAGTGTGTGATTGCAGACAGCAGGCCGTGTGGGCCCGACTCGACCAACGGAGAGGGGGCCACAGGAAATGGGAAGGGGGCTCTGGGTGCTGTCCTCGGGCCTCTGGGCTGTCAGCTTGGGCCCACGCGCCTGTGCTCATGGTGGGTGGCATGTTCCCCGGGCATTAGGCCTGCAGTCTTTGCTTGTTGCCAAATCCTGAGCTGGAATGCAAAAAATGCGTGCCCTGAGCAGGCCCCGTGCTCCGCGCTGGAACAGGAGGCGCTCTGGCCACCAGGCCCTGTGTGGCCCTGTCCTGCTGAGCCACTGCGGAAGGGGGACGACCCAGGATGGTCCCCCCTCCCCGCCCCGGCCCGGGGTATGTCCACGGCTCCCTGACCACCCTGATGCTACTAGGTAACTCTCGTTGTTGGTCAAGCCGAGGTCAAGTAGGGACGTGCTTCCCCCTTGCCATTGCACCCAGGCAGAAAAGGGCTACAGAGAAACTCAGCATTCAAGTCCGGGTTGCAGAGCTGACGGGTCGGACGCCTTCCTCCCCCACCCCTGAGACTGACCACATACCTGCCTCTTCCTATAAATATCCTGGGCAGGTGTCGCAACCTGGCCGTACAAAGCAGCTTTCATCTGGAAGGATCATAAACATTCCTCAGGAACCGCAGCCTATGACTCGGAAGACAGAACTGAAAAGTCCGTGTCAGGCAGGCGTTACAGGGGCATTGGCGCCGTCGGGCCGCGGCATCACGGGTGGCGCGGCGGGCACGATGCACTGAGCTCTGCCATGCGGAAAGAAGAGGGTCTGCGTCGCCCCAGAGGGAACCATCGGGTCAGCACCGTGATCCGTGCAGGTGTCGATGGAGGCAAGAGACACACAAGTTGTGGTCCGTGAAGGTCCGCGGGAATGGATGTGCGTGGTTCAGCTGGAATGCGAGTGGGTGTATTCCTATATATGCAGGCGTACGAGTGTGTGCGTATGTTGTACGTACAAATACATCCACACACACATACGTATGTACAAGCGTATGTGCAAATATATATACAAAACATCATATATCCAAAAATGTTATATATACACATACATGTATCTATGTGTGTACATGTGAGTGTATAGATGCTGAGTTAAAACTAAAAAGTATACTGTTACCTGTGCAAGCTTTACAATTGATACATATTTTATATGATATATATGTTATATCGTAATACATTCCAGAATATATATTCTAATACATTTTATTTTACAATTGATACATATTTTATATGTGTGTTATATTGTAATATATTCTAATACATTTTATTCTGTATATTCTAAAAGACATGTTCACCTGCCTTCACAGACTTTACAACTTAAGCATAATTAAAATATTAGATAAGGGATCCCTGGGTGGCGCAGCGGTTTGGCGCCTGCCTTTGTCCCAGGGCGCGATCCTGGAGACCCGGGATCGAATCCCACGTCGGGCTCCCGGTGCATGGAGCCTGCTTCTCCCTCTGCCTATGTCTCTGCCTCTCTCTCTCATTCTGTGTGACTATCATAAATAAATAAAAATTAAAAAAAAATAAAAATAAAATAAAATATTAGATAAATATAGTCTGTATTATACCATAACATTCTGTAATATATTCTAACATTTTATTATATATATTTTAAAAAGTCTTATTATAAATCCTAATATATATTCCAAAAGACATGTTCAGCTGCCTTTAGACTTTACACCTACATATACAATGTGAGATATATATTATATACTATGTTGTAACATTCTTTAATATATATTAATATATTTTAATATATTTTTATGAGTTCTAACGTATATATTCTAAAAGACATGTTACAGCTGCCTTTAGACTACACTTTACACACATATTGGATACATATTATATATTACATTCTATAATATATTCTAATATGTTTTCTTATAAATTTTAATGTATATTCCAAAGACAGGTTCAGCTGCCTTCAGACTTTACAATTCATGTATATAAATATTAGACATCTATATTATATTCTAACATTCTGTAATGCGTATTCTAACATATTTATAAATTCTGACATATAGTTCATGTGTATAATATTAGACATCTATATTATATTCTAACACTCTGTAGTGTGTATTCTAATATATTTAATTATAAATTCTGACATATAGATTGTAAAAGAAAAATCCGTGTCAGGCAGGCGTTGGAGGGGCATTACCACCTTCAGGCCACGGTGAGCTGCCTTTACAGACATGACCGTTTATAAGGATATATTTGCATACGAAAAAATGAACATATATATATATTTTTAATTTTATTTATTTGAGAGTGAGAGCACATGAGCAGCAGGTGGGCAGAGGCAGAGGGAGAAGCAGGTGCTCCGCGGAGCAGGGCGCCCGATGCGGGGCTGGGTCCCAAGACCCTGGGATCGTGACCTGAGCTGCAGGCAGGTGCTTTGCCAACAGAACCACGCAGATGCCTCTACCTACCCGCGCGCTGAATACTTGACCCAGTACTGCCTCGCCGGCAGATAAACCCGTTCTTGGGAATGCGCGTGGTGGCTTTCCATACATCCATTCGTTAGAAGAGGCCTGCCCAGGGCTTCTGGAAAGACATCCTTCCAATGATGGACTCGGCCCGGGAGGCCCTGCTTCCTCCCTGGATGCCCGAGGATCTGTCCGCTTAGGATTTGGTCTCTGGGGGTGGGTGGGACATTCTCTGGGGTGTTCAGCTGCCCGATGAGGGCTTCTGATTTCACGGCTTCCATCTCCCTAGATCCACCTAACACCCTGCCCGCCTGTGCGCTAGGAACAGAACGGGGCGGCGTCCCGTGGTCCGTGTATTGTTCCCGGTTCCTCGGATGCGCGGTGCAAGGCCCGTTATCGGGGCTCGGGGCCTTGCTGCAGAGCCCATGAACGCCGTCTTACCAAGGGCTGCCCCCGAGGCTGAGCAGCGCGCTCCGTTCCTGGCTGAGCAGCCGTGGCCTTCGCTTTCCTCCCGGTCACGGCCGGGGCACGTGGGGTGGGAATTCCCGGTAACCTTGCTGGTGGGCCACGCTCGCCCACCGGGCTGGGCACCCGGGCCTCCGAGTCATCAGAGGCGATGAAACGAATTTTATAATTATATGTGCAGCCACCGGCCTCCAGGGCTCGCTCGGTGGGAGTGGGGCTGAGTCACCGCTGTGCACAGCCTGCAGGCACCCGGGGACCCTGTGTTGGCACCTGGCTCTGCACAGGCATTTCATGCGCGTGGAACCCGTCTTCCAAACGCCTCCGACCTCCCTGGTTTCAACAATGCCCTGACCCAACCCATGTGTTCCAACCAGGTGAGGCCGACCTCGAAATGCCCCGTCTGGTGACGGAGAGCAAGTTTTCACCATGGAGACACCACACACACAGCTGGCTCCCTGGGTGGGGACGTCGCGAGTTCCAAATGTGCTCACGGCAATTAAGTCATCCCGGGGTAGAAGCATGAGTAGTCAAATAATTGCAGATTTAAGTAACATCAGTGAGTCATCAATCCGTAAAATCAAGCAAACCTCTCAGGCGCTGTCTCTCTCTCTCTCTCTCTCTCTCTCTCTCTCTCTCTCTCTCTCTCCAAATTAGAGTTTGAAAATCTGAACACATCACAAGGCAGACAGACGTGCTTGTTCGTGCGTGGAGCCCTGACTGCTAAAAATAAGGCTTCAAAATGTGCCTATTTACTCTGAGGCTTTTCTTGAGTGATTTCAAAGGAAACCATATAGGAAGCAATGCCCGGGCCAGGCCAGCCTGTAATTAGACTTTGCTGAGTTTACGCTTCACCCAGAATATGCGTTGAGAGCTGTTGGTCCTCAGATGCTGGAGAGGTTTATGGAAAACCTAAGCGGTGACGCTGCATGCTCTCAGCCGCAGCCGCAGCAGGCTTTGCAAAATGCAAACAGACGCCCTGACCTTATCACTTGGGTCAGATAAGCTTTTCCACTTCTTTCTTGCTCCTGAGCTAGTTAGTCTCTGAAGCTTTTAAGTAACTCAAGACTCTGACACAGTAACATGAGAGAAATTGTCTCAAATAGAGTTGTGTGTGTCTCCAGCCAGAGTAAATAATACACTGGTATCAAACGGTTATCTGGTTTGGATTAAATGCTATTTAGATGCTCACCTTGTAGTGCCTTTGAAAATACCAGGAAGCCATCACAGGGAAAAAAAAAAAAAAAAAAAGCGAAGAAAAAAAAAAAAGAAAGAAAATGAAAATGAAAATAAATTCCAGGAAGAGTAGGCGTAAAGGGGAGATAAAAATCAAAAACGGTGAAACTCGGAGAAAATCCCAGGGCTAGGTTTTCAAATAAAAACGTGTGGTTGGAGAAGGATGTTGTAAGCTTCTCTGAAATAGAACCACGGGGGTAAAGAGATGAATAGATCCGACTACCCAAAAATTTAAGAAAGTCATGGAAATATCAAGGAAATTAAAATGCATTGAACAGGAAATGTGCAGGGCGCATAAAACAAACTGCTATCTGGTCGGAGGGCATTAATGCACAATTAATACTCAAAAAAGGGCATAGCTGTGGGTCATTCACAGAGGTAGAAACAAATATTGTTAATAAGTAGGAAGCAAAGAACTGTATCAAACACCGAAGTGGCAGATGTCTCGTTTTTTTTTTTTTTTTTTTTTTTTTTTATCCAGCTAATTTTACAAAGAAGAGCTACTCCACGCAGACAAGATGATTCTTACACACTTTTCCCAGTAACGTGCATTCGAGGGAGGCCTTTCGGGGCTAGACACGGTCAGATGTTTCGAGCCTGTCCTTCTATACCTGTGAGTTTATTTTTCAAAGCTAAATTTTGGAGAACTTTGACAGCTCTGCGATCAAGGCTAGCTAGTGACCGTGGGCTGAATAGTGTCTCCCCGAAATTCGTGGGTAGAAGCCCTCACCCCCAGGATTTGAGGGTGGGGCTGTGTTTGGAGGTGGGGTCTTTAAAAGGGCGATTAGGGGGAAATGAGGGCTGTGGGGTGGACCCTGATCCCACAAGAAGGAGGCACGGGTGCCAACGAAGACCAAGCCAGACCATCTGGTTGGAGGAGCCCAAGGAGGGGACACGTTCATGCCCGCTAACCAGGATCTCACCATCCACAGGCGTTCTGGGTTGAATTGTGTCTCCAAATTTGTATAAAGGAGTCGTCAGCTCCCAGGACCTCAGAATGGAACTATATTTTGGTATAGGGGCTGGAAAGAGGGGATATAAGGTAAAATGAAGTCAGTAGGGTGAGCCCTGATCCTATAGGACTGGGGTCCTTGTAAGAAGAGGAGGTGAGGGGCATCCTGGGTGGCTGGGTGGTTTAGTGCCTCCCACTAAACCACCCTGGAGGTTTAGTGCCTCCTTCAGCCCAGGGTGTGATCCTGGAGACCCAGGATGGAGTCCCACATCAGGCTTCCTGCATGGAGCCTGCTTCTCCCTCTGCCTGTGTCTCTGCCTCTCTCTGTCTCTGTGTCTCTCATGAATAAATAAATAAAATCTTAAAAAAAAAGAGAGAGAGAGAAGAGGAGGTGAGGACAAATTCAAATGTTATCACACACTGTGATCTTCGTTATCTAACAAAACGACCTGTAAAAAACAGAATAAAATAAGGTAGGACAGTATCAAAAAGGTTGTGCATGGATTATGAAAGTCTTTTATTTTTATTTTGCATTTCACATATTTTCTGGTAAGGAGGAAGCGGACCTCAGAGCACAAGAACTGATTATTTCCTAAGGAGATGCAAGTGGAGAGGCGTGGAAACCAGTGTTTGTGAACCAACCGATCGGCTTGAGAGTGATGTCAGGTCCTGCAGGGAAGCCGTGGTTGTAATTTCATCTTCGTTTCCAGGATGCAGGAATGAGAACGTGTGCGGGGGCTTATCTACCAGCCAGATAGTTTCACTTAGTCACGAGTCCTTATCGGGGCGAGACTCGTAAGGAGGAAACGTGACGAGTCGTGAGGGATGTGAGGGAGTCAGGGCCACCAATGGACTCAGGCCTGGACCTTGGTGGAAAAAACCTTGGCTACTCCTGACCCAGGAGAACCAGCATGAGAGCCAGGATTCTAAAATCCTCAGAAAAGGAGACTCGTCCCTCACATGGGAACTAGGTTTTCCTGGGATAAAGCCAGGATGTTAAAAATAGTTTTGTGCCGCAGCAGATAAGATCTCAAGGGGTGCGTTTCTCCGGAGGCCAGAGTGCACCTGCCGTCTCCATGCGGTGGAGAGAGCACGGCCTACCCGGTAAGTGTCATGCGTGCACCCACGTGGCCATTTAAAGTCCCTAAAAAGGAGTATTCCTTCTTCACGCTTTCATGGCCAATTAAATTCTGCGTGTGTCAAGACGTGTGTGTAAAACTAAAATCACAAAGTGTTTCAAGAAAACACAGACTAGGGGATCCCTGGGTGGCGCAGCGGTTTAGCGCCTGCCTTTGGCCCAGGGCGCGATCCTGGAGTCCCGGGGATGGAGTCCCACGTTGGGCTCTCAGCCTGGAGCCTGCTTCTCCCTCTGCCTGTCTCTCTCTCTCTCTCTCTCTCTCTCTCTCTCTCTCTCTGTGCCTATCATAAATAAATAAATAAATCTTAAAAAAAAAAAGAAAAGAAAACACAGACTATAAAAGTCTAATCATTTGAAAAGTATAATAATAAGTGCATTTATAAGATATATCTAGTTTATGCTCTCCATAATTTATTAAAAATATGCATCATATATTGTATGTATTATATATTTTATAGATTATAGATTAGTATAAAATATTATACAACTGCTGCAATGAACTGTATATATTTGTATACATATATTTTATATTGCAATATATATATTTTGTACAGACATTTATGCCTATATAAAAACATGTATCTATTGTTCCTAGACAACACAATCACAAATATGCCTTTCCTGTACAGTTTCTTAAAAATGAGAGTTTTCTAAATGTATATACAAAATATATATATTGCAATATAAAATATATGTATACATAGTAGACGAATGTGTAGAAACATATGTATAAACCTAAGTGTTTGAACATATATACAAATACCTACAAACCTAAATATGTATAAAGCCACGTGTACACATGCTTGTCTCTATTAGCTTGTGTGTGTGTATAGATATTTCTGTGTGCGTTCATAATCACTTAAAGTACACATAATTTCAAAGTACGTAAGGTAATTTTTAAAAATTTATCTACTTATTCATGAGAGACATGGAGAGAGAGGCAGAGACACAGGCAGAGGGAGAAGCAGGCTCCTGCTGGGAGCCTGATGTGGGACTTGATCCTGGCCACCCCTCGCGGGAAGGTTTTTGGAGAAGACGCTTCATTGCAGCAGAGTTTCAAACAGCAAAAGCTGGCAGCAAGGTGAATCCACCAAGCAGGGTGCCGGAGGAGATCCTACCACGTGCCAGACGCTCCCAACGTGGACATTTGGATGAACCAGGAGTAAGGAGACCGAGATCCTCCCATCTCCTAGGGCTCAGATCCCACTGGTGAGCACTGGACAGTGAACATTAAGAGTCAGTAAGAGTATGTCATGTCCTGGCTGCTAGAGCAGAAATAGCAAAGTGGGAGTGTCACGGGGAGGGGAACGTTTGGAACACAATAATTAACCTGTTTTCGCTACATACATATAATTACAGGTATATAAGTATATGCTCATATTTTATATCACATAATATGTATGTGTGTGCAGAGGTGTGGCATTATTTACATAGTGATGTGAGTGCATGTGTCCACATCTAGTAGGTCTTACAAATTGGGTGGGATTTGAAGGAGGAGTTGAAAGAGGGACGGGGTTGTGAGTTCCAGCCCCACGTTGGGTGTAGACATTACTGATTACTTAAAAATAAAATCTTGAGGGATCCCTGTGTGGCTGAGTAGTTTAGAACCTGCCTTTGGCCCAGGGCATGATCCTGGAGTCCTGGATCGAATCCCAGCACGGAGCCTGCTTCTCCCTCTGCCTGTGTCTCTGCCTTTCTCTCTCTCTCTCTCTCTTTCTCTGTGTCTCTCATGAATAAATAAAATCTTAAAGAAAAAGAAATAAAATAAAATAAAATCTTGAAAAAAATTCAGAATGCCCAGTGAAATGTGAATTTCAGATAGACAATGTATATGTATATTATATATAACATATCTGTGATATATAATACATTATATATTAATCATATTATATTGTAATATATTACATAATGTATATTACATAATATATATTACGTAATGTAATATATTACATTAATGCATGATTAATTAATATTATATATTTATAATATATTGTACTTTGTATTATATATTTAATATATTATAGATTAGTATAAAATATGTGTGCATATATTAGGCTAAATGCCAAGTGAATTTCAATTTCAGATGAACAACACATAATTGTTTTAATATAACTATGTCTCATTCTGTATTGGGGATGTACTCACACTCAACACCCAGCTGAATTTGAATTGCAAATAAACAGTGAATAATTCTTTCATTCTACATGTCTCTCATGCAGTATTTGGGACATACTCAGACTAGACACCCAGTTGAATTTGAATTTGAATTTTATTTTATTTTTATTTATTTATGATAGGCACACAGTGAGAGAGAGAGAGGCAGAGACACAGGCAGAGGGAGAAGCAGGCTCCATGCACCGGGAACCCGACGTGGGACCCGATCCCAGGTCCCCAGGATCGCGCCCTGGGCCAAAGGCAGGCACCAAACCGCTGCGCCATCCAGGGATCCCCCTGAATTTGAATTTGAATTTGAATGTATGGCCCATGCGACCTTTGGGATATAACTATGCTGAATCTCGTGATGGATTTTGAATTTCAGATCAACAACAAATCATTACTTATTATAAGTACATCCTGCTTAATATTTGGGATACATTTACGCTATAATCAACTAGTTGAATCTGAATTTCAAATAGATAATGATTAATTTTGATACTCTAAGTATATCCCATGCACTATTTGGGATGTCCCTATATTAAAGGCCCAGTTGAATTTGAATTTCAAGTAAACCACAAATCATTGTTGTAGGATGAGTATGTCCCATGCAATAATTGTGCATCCTTACACTAAAAACATCATGCATAGTTTAGCTGAAATTTGAATTCAGCTGGCATCCTGCATTGTATTTGGCAACCCTAACTCAGAGCTAAACGCATCAGTGTTGTCAAATTGTAAGCAGAAACCTCACCTGGAGATGTGAGATTGAGTCCCTTGTTGGGCTTGGCATTCAGCACAGAGTCTGCTTGGGATTCTCTTCCCTCTGTCTCTCCCTCCTCCCGCTGATACTCTTTCTCTAAATAAATAAAATCTTCATGAGAGATGCACAGAGACAGAGAGACAGGCAGAGGGAGAAGCAGGCTTCCTGCAAGGAGCCCAGTGTGGGACTTGACTCTGAATCCTGGGATCCCTCCCTGAGCTGAAGGGAGACGCTCAACCCAGGCATCCCGAATAAAATCTTTTTAAAAAGGAAGTAAAAATAAATAAAAGGATCCCTACAGGTGCTGAATGGAAAATAAACTTCAGAGGCCCACGACTTGGGGAGAAAAACCCTACAAAGTACGGGCTCCACCAGAGACCCATTAATTCAGGTGTCGAGGCGTGGGCTCCGTCATCCCAGCACAGACATATTTAATATTTCCACGAGTGACTCAGTGGTGGGAGGCTTCTGGAGTTCTGCAGAGACACATAGTGGTGGAGCCATAGGGCAGTGGGTGACCCTGTAGGATGCCATCACGGTGGGCAGGTGAGTTTTGCAAACCCCAGGGGTTGTGCACCTGCATGTGGAACCCTGATGGACACTGTGGATTCTGGGTGCTAATGTACTGATATTGGTTCAGCAATGGGAAGGCACGGACCACAGCCACAGTGGATATCGGTAATAGGGGAAACGGGGTGCAGAGACAGGGGGACGTGGGAACCGTCTGTGCATGGTGTTCTGTGCTTCTGAAACCCGAAACTGCTCCAGGCAATGACGTCTATTTATTTTACACAATAAAAAATAAATTGAGGCATGTCCTTCCAAGAGACCATGACATAGCCATAGAAGTTATATATAAACGAAGGTGATCTGTACAACTGTATTTGTGGGAAAAATCTCAGAGTAATACTGATAAGGAACCTCAGATGATGTACTTGAGCGATGCAAAAGCATGTGGTATTCTCGGGGTTCAGGTATGCTCTTCATGGACCATCCAGAAGGGATCCTGAAACACAGGGCTGTGCAGTGAGGAGGGTAAGCCAATTTGAAGGGGGGGGGAGGGATCACATTACCTCACCTGTGCTCAGTTAGGCTTTCTTTCTTTTTTTTTTTTTTTACAAGATTTAAAAAAAAAATTCATGAGAGACACAGAGAGAGGCAGAGACACAGGCAGAGGGAGAAGCAGGCTCCATGCAGGCAGCCCGACGCAGGACTCGATCCCGGGACTTCAGGATCATGCCCTGAAGGCAGGCACTAAACCGCTGAGCCACCTGGGCTGGCCTCAGTTTGGCTTTCTGAACAGGAGATGTTCTTTATATCAGTTGTTAAAATACGTTAATTGAAACAATAAAATACAATAGAACACGATACGATAAAATAAAACAAAAGTAAACTATGCTAAAACGAAATGAAACAAAGCACACCAGAAACTAAACTAAAAACCAAATAAAACAAAACTAAATAAAAACAAAACAAAAATGAAGCAAAACAGAATAAAATATAATAAAACGAAACAAAATAAAATAATGAAATAAAACAACCTAAAGTAGGGCAGATGAATTGTCTTGGCTGCCTGGAGCAGCAAGGTCATGTGTCGGGGTACCCCGCCTGGGGCCAACTCCAAGACTTGTCAAGGCCCTACATGAGGTGGGGCCCCCCGGGATGAGGTGGGGAGAGGAAAAGCGGCTCAGAGGGCGCCCCAGCCTGGCCGCTGGTGCTGTCACCTGTTTCCCCGAGAGGCCTTCGGTGCCCAGCAAGGCAGACGGCAACCCCAGCCCCAAAATTCCATGCCAATTCCATGCAGACACACAGCCAGGACTTGTTGCCTCTGTTCCTACAGTTCGGTCCGCATTTGCGGAGCTGACGGAGGCCGAACAAGCAAAGGGAACCCGACATCCGAAAATGAAGCACCTGTAGAAAACTACATATGCCCACATGCGACGGATGGAAAGGTCTCCCCGCTCCAATTTTTTATGGCTTCTTGGGTATAATTAGACCATCCCACGCGGGGCTAAAGATTATGGGTAATGACCATGTCATGCCACTAATTACTGTTTACTTATTATTGAATTTATAAACAGTTCTGGTTGTGGGATGATGCCTTGAGATGTGTAAGGAACAGGAAGAAGAAACCATGCTGGTGATGTATTCCTAGGGAACGTTCTCGGCTAGTTCTAAAGATAATGCCCAGCGTCGCTCTTGAGCAAGAGTGTGAAGGACGCAACACTTTGTTTCCACCAGGTTGGATCTGGGGCTGAGGTCGGGGACAGGAAGCTCACCTGGTACAGCCTTTGACTTGTGGAGGTTTTGTTAGTTCATGCTTGAGCCACAGGATAAGAACTGTGTCCTGGAACATGTCAGGTGCTCGTTGGGAAATAGGCTCTGCGGGGCACCTTTCACACGCTTGTTTCGGGGTGGCGGTGGGGGGCAGGGAGCACTGGAAAGCGGAGTCTCGGTTGATTTGACGCACTCTGACTCTTCCCCCAAATGCGTTCCATCGGTGAGTACAAGCGACATGTGCTCAAGGCAAGGAAGAAGAACCTTGGCCCACCTCCCGGACTTCTCAAAGCCACGGACACCCGGACTTTTGCCAACCGATGGCCAACCCCACCCCTATCACTTCCTGCCTCGGATAGCGGACAAACCCCTATGCGTGTTGCACCTGACCTTGCTTTGAAAAGAAGGCGTGGCTTGAGGTTTAGGGATTTGGGAGGTATTTCCTTGTTTTTAGGCATTAAAAACACACTTTTAAAGAAAACACATTTGTTTACTCAGAAATTCATTAGCAGTTGTTTAGGGACTTGCTATAGTATTTCTCACATAGGATAGGTAGTAGATGAGCTTATGATCCATGTGTATTTAATGCGTCGCGCTGAATATTTACTCTCCAGTCGTTAGGCCCGAGGTCCCTCAAACTTGACACTACTGACATTTGGGAATAGATAGTTCTTTGCCGTAGGGGGTGTCCTCTGTGTTGTAGGGTTTTGAGCAGCATCCCTGGTGTCCACACAGCAGATGCCAGAAGCATCTCCCTACTCCCAGTTGTGATGACCAAAAATGTCTCCTGGCATTACCGGATGGCCTGTGGACATGAAAGGGCACGTTCCTGGTTGAGAACCACTGTCTTAGCACAATTTGTAAATTATATTCAACACAGATCATAGACATAATTTATATGAGTGAGTGAGTATATGCTTATGTATGTTTGGATACATGATAGATATAATGAATGGATAGATAGATATGATGGATGGATGGATGATGGATGGATGGATGGATGATGGATGGATGGGTAGATGGATGGATGATGGATGGATAGAAAGATAGATATGATGGATGGATGGATGGATGGATGGATGGATGGATGGATGGATGTAAAGGTATATATGATGGATGGATGATGGATGATGGATGGATGAAAAGGTATATATAATGGATGGATAGATGTGATGGATGGATAGAGATGGATGGATGGATGGATGGATGGATGGATGGATGGATGGGTGATGGATGATGGATGATGGATGGATGGGTACATGGATGGATGATGGATGGATAGATAGATATGATGGATGGATAGATATGATGGATGGATGGATAGATGGATGGATGGATATAATGGATAGATAGATGGTTACATAGATGGATAGATAGATAGGCATGATGGATGGATAGATGAATGGATGGATAGAATGATATGATAGATGTAAAGATAGACATGATACATGGATAGATAGATATGATGGGTGGATGGATGGATGGATAGATGTGGTGGATAGATATTATGGATGGAGAGATGCATAGATATGATATATGGATAGATATGATGGATAGATATATGGATGGATGTGATGATAGATAGATAGATAGATAGATAGATAGATAGATAGATATGATGAGTAGATGGGTATGGACGTCATTGAGAGGGAAAGTCAACTTCATCCCATGGAATTGTGGTCTTGTCTATAGAGCGAGACTCCACTAGGATCATGTGTCCAGTGCCTGCCTCTTGGGTGTTGAGATGGTTTGTATCTGCATCCTTGGTGGCTACTCACAGGATTGCTTATCTCAGTGTGGCACAGGTGGAAACATCTATTCATTCTTGTTCATCTGCCTTTTACTGACCTACAGGTCTTTCCAACACAGGGACATGAAACAAATTGAAAGAGTGTCGCCAAATCCTATGAATAAAGCCACATTGCTCTTTATATTCATTTAATATTTTGTTTAAACATTTTTTTTTAAAAGGAAGAAGCACTGGGGCATCTGAGTGGCCCAGTGAGCTAAGAGTCTGCCTTCGGCTCAGGTCATACTCTTTGGGCCCTGGGGTGGAGCCCTTGCATCTGTGTGGCTGCGGGCTTAGCGGGGAGCCTGCATGTCCCTCGGCCCCTGCCTCTCCCTCCTACTCTCGCTTTCTCTGGCCGTCTCTCAAATAAATAAATAAATAAATAAATAAATAAATAAATAAATAAATATAAAAGGAAGAAGCAGAAGGCTTTCAAGTTCCGCATTGGATAATGGTTATTATGTTGATCATTGCAATAAAGCACTTTTCGGTTATAAAACAACGTATAATTGAAGTCTGCGCCATTTAAGTGGACCTCTATTAAGAAGTGGGTGAGTGAGGTGGGTGGTGTGGTCGCTGTGGAATTAACCACTAAAATTAAGACTCCCTCCTTGACTGAAGAAGATCGAATTGAGACATACTGCCATTTTAACCCCGAGTTGAGGCTTAATCCTCTCAATTTTTCTGAGATTATTGTGATTCCAGTATTCATTCCGCCATTTCTTCGATATGCTTAAAGCACGCTCCTATTTTTGTTAACTTGAAGAAACATTAATCGCCCCATGGAGGCTGTGTTCCAGGTAATGTGGACACCACCAGATGATGCGGATGCGGCGTTCCAGCCCAGCCCTCCAGTTAACTATTGATTAAACAGAACCAATATTAACGGCTCTCCCTAAAAACGCAATTATTGGAAAATGATTGCATTTTTAAAAGCTGGGTTGCCAGATTAAGAGAGTCCTTCCCATTCTGAACTTGCATAGAATGATATTCATGAAATAATGGACTTTTATGAAAATGTTCTCCACGTACTGAAGTGATATCTTTTCCTTGAAAGTGTATTTGGTGTCTTCAGTAAAACTGTCTGGAACTAATATTTCATTTCTGGGAATCTTCAAAGCTCATTCAAATTATTTAATAGGCATGAGACTATTTAGGGAAACATTCTGTGATTTCACGAGGCGGCATGACTATTTTCACATAGAGCAATACATCTGTGAGCTCTGCTCAGACGCACTTACCATATTACAAAAACATATTTCCCAACCCGAATGCATTTCCCAAAGTGCGGCTTGGATGTTTGAGCGGGGTAAAATGTTTCCGACAAATCAGGCGACCAAGAGAGGAAACGTCGAAGCTGTGCACGCTTACGCATGGGACGTCTCAAGTATTTCTGTGCGTTCCGTTTGGAAGGCGTCTCCCGGGTGCCCTGTTGTGTCTGTCTTCTGGCAAACCATACGGGAAATTGCACAAATGTTTTATCTCTGGACGCGGAGATCTAAGGCACGGCGCTTACTGCAGGTGGCTCATTTCCCCTGATTTGGTGCATGTGAAATCGCTGCTGGCCTCAGTGCTAAGAACCCTGCGGTGGACGACTCCGCTGCGTGGTGTCCTGTGCACCCTACCAGGCCAAGCCAAGTCTCTGGTCTTTACCCACTGGGCGCCAGAAAGATCCCTCCCCTATAGCTATGACCCCCACACCCCGCCCTGCCCCGATATCTCCAGACACTACCAGTGTCCCTGGGAGCAGAGCGGCCCCGGGGCTGTGGATCACCGCTCTGGAGAGGTGAGGATCCCATACAGAGTATCTGGAAACCGTCAACTGGGATTGTAGCCGGGCTACCCAGGTGCTGCAGGGCAGGTTTCCGAGCTTCCGGCTGGGCTCCTGTCTCCTGCATGGGTCTCCAGGCCGCGGATATTGGGGGCGTGCTTCTGCAAGGAAGAAAACCCCAAGACCCAAACGAGCGCTTGGGCCGAGTCACCCAACTGGGGCTCTTGTGCCTCAGCTGCCCACGGGCTCCCCGTGTCCCAGGTATTAAGGCTTAACTGGTCACTGGGAAGCGAATGCTGTGATCCACAGCACTGAGGGCATCTGTCCCAGGGCCCTCTGCACCCCCTGAACCTGAGGAACATGAGGGGGTGCACCTCAAATGCCCCCATCTTCCCCTATGGGAAGGTGACCTTGCCCAACACAGTTATTCCTTATTTTGCTAACATGCCGGGGCCCCACTGCCCGTCTTCCCAAGCGTTCTATGTGGTCCAACCTCTTGGGCCTCCCTGCGCTCTCCGGGTGGGACGCCGCCTCGCGGGGGAGCAGCGTCATCAAGCCAGCGTTGGCTCAGCTGGGTGTGTGTCCTTGAACACGTGGCTTGGGGCGCCCAGTGGGGGCAAAGGAGGGCCGCCAAGGCGGACAGATGCACCCAAAACCCCGTTAGTGCTTCGCCATGGCCGGGACCGTGTTCAAACCCAGCATCACGGAGCTGCTGTACGTGCTACGCCTGCGGCTCTAAGTCTGGTGCCGTGTCCTACATGTGCGGGCCGGGGGCTTCCCCGGCCACCAGCTCTCGGACAGCAGCTGAGCGTCCACCGGGCACCTTGGGCGTGCAGATGGGCTCAGAGCCCGCAGCAGAACGGGCACGGTCCTGTGTCTTGAGGCAGCACACGTGATCGGGGGCTCCCATGACCCCCTCTCGGGGTTCCATAGGTTGTGCCAAGTGACCCAGGGAAACTCGTTCACCCCGTGAGATTACCTACAAGGGAACAAAGGATATTAGGATAACCAGTCAAGTGCTGGATGAAGAGACTCGCAGAGTGAGGTCTCCAACAAAGAGCTTCTGTCGTCCGGGACCTTGGGGTCGGGCACGGAGGCAGGGGACAGTGTCCCATTGTCCTGGAAGTTCTCAAAACCTGTCCTTTTGGGGTTTTATGGAGGCTTCAATGTGGAGGTACAATTGCTGAAATCGTTGGCCACTGGGGAATGGGCTCGACCTGCACCCCTCCCCCGCCCCATGCAATGGAAACTTCCATCCCTTTAATCTTGGGGTTGGTTTCCCGGGCAACTAGCCCGCAGGCCCGCCCTTAGGGGCATTCCACAAGTCCCCTTATTCACATGACAAAAGACAGCTTCCTATCTCCTCATTTACAAATTCCTAGGGTTTCAGGAGATCTGTGCCAGATGCAGTGGTTGGGGCGGGGAGGGGCGTGGGGACCCAAAGGCCTCTGTTTCTCCAGAGTCACGACATCACACCCAGAGTCAAGGATCGGGAACCACGACCCAGCCTCCGCTTGTCACCTGGCAGGGCTCCCTATTTACTGATCAAACACGAGTAAGAACCAGCAAAGACAAAGCTCCAAAGTCCGGGAACGAGGGCACGACTTAGAGGGGGAAACGCAGTCCTGTGGGAAACGCCAGGGAAGGCGCGTTTCTGCCCTACGGTGCGTTGTCCCAGGCTATTTTTAAGTCTCCCTACAGCTTTCCTGGTAAACTGCTTTACGGAGATGTAGTTCACGGACCTTGCAGGTCACCTGTTCAAAGTGGCCAAGGGACTGGTGTTTAGCACCTTCACAGATGTGAGGAACCATCAGCGCAGCCCAATCGGGATATTTTTTTTTATCGCCCCAAAAAGAAACCCCACGTCCCCGAGCCCCCACGCCCCCGTCCGAAGCCCCACCAGCCCTAAGCAGCCATTAGTCTGCGTCCGACGAGACATCTGTCGTACGTGGTATTTGGCGACTTGCTGTGCCTCCCCGAGCGTCATGGTTTCGAGGCTCGTACGTGTTTGTAGCAGGTGTCACAATGCGGTTCCTCTTTGCGGCTGAGGACTATTCCATTGTATGCACGGGCCACGCGGTGCCTGTCCATCCACCCGCGGAGGACGCTGCGGTGCTTTCCACCTTTTGACGCGTGGGAATCATCCGCTAGGAGCACGGGTGGACAGGTGTGTGCGTGAACCCGTCTTTCCCTTTCCGTTGGGTTGACACCTGGGAGTAGAAGTGATCGCAGTGTGATGGATTACCAATCTTTCCTGTGACGCTCTGGGAGGCTTCCTATGACCTTGTGCCCCTTGCAGACTTGGAAGAAGAAAGGGTCAAGAAGTGATGCCGATAAAAATCTATCTCGGTGGCAATGGGGCACTGCCGGCTTTGAGCTCCGGCGTCCTGAGGGACAGGACTAATTCCTCTTGTCTGGGGGACATGGTGCTCTGGGGGGCACCTTAATAGAACGCCCGCTTCCTTCCGTTGTGCGCCGGCCAGTGTGTCGAGGGAGGAAGAAGGAAAGGCAGGGGTCGCGTTTGTGGAGACTGAGAAAGGGAGTCTGGGCATCCAGGAAGGGCAGGGGGGTGCAGAAGGTGGTCCTAGGTGTGAGTTCTAGGTGTGGGTCGCGGAGGTGACTTACCCATGTGGTTCCAGGTGTGCGTTCCAGCTGTGAGTTCTAGATGTGGGTTGCAGGTGTGGTTTAATGTGTGGGTCGCACATCTGACTTACACATGTGGTTCCAGATGTGTATTCCAGGTGTGAGTTATAGGTATAGGTCTCAGGTATGAGCTATTTTTGTGGTTCCAGGTGTGTATTCCAGGTGTGAGTTCTAGGTGTGAGTTACAGGTCTGAGTTCTAGGTGTGGGTTGCACGTATGGTTTGATGTGTGGGTGGCAGACCTGACTTACACATGTGGTTCCAGGTGCGAGTTACAGCTGTGGGTCACAGGTATGAGTTATGCATGTGATTCCAGGTGTGTATTTCAGGTGAGTCCTAGGTGTGGGTTGCAGGTGTGAGTTCTAGGTGTGGGTTGCAGATCTGACTTACACATGCGGTTCCAGGTGTGCATTCCAGGTGCGAGTTACAGGTGTGGGTCATAGGTATGAGTCATGCATGTGGTTCCAGGTGTGTATTCCAAGTGTGAGCTCCAGGTGTGCATTCCAAGTGTGGGTTGCAGGTGTGGGTTGACGTGTGGGTTGCAGGTATGAGTTACACGTGTGTCTCCAGGCGTGTGCGTTACAGGTGTGCTTCCAGATGTGAGCGCCATGCCATGGGGCAAAGGCACCACTTCACCAGCGGCAACTCAGAAATCAAGAAGCCGTCCGTTGGGGCAGACTTCCCAGCGGCCCGGCTTCCGTTCCTGCATCCACAAGTCCGCCGCCCCGTGTCCGCCTTTGCTGGTGAATCTGGCCCAGACCGGGTGCGTGTGCGTCCAGGACGCTGCTCGGTGGAACTGGTGTGGGCTCCATCCCCCTCCCCGTCCTTTCCTGAGGTTCAGAAGGAGCCACGCGCTCCAAAGTCACGGCTGCAGGGATCCACGCCGACAGCGAAGGGGCGCGGGGTGCACCGGGGGGGAAAAGGCAAACATTGAGGAACAGCCCCGTGCACCAGGCCCCGAGCCCCTGCAGGGAATGCGGTGCTTCCATGGGCTCCACGGCCCGCGAACCAGGGACGGCGGTTCTCACCTTACTGGCCAGCCGGGAGTGGGTGCTCAGGTCACCTGTCGCCCCGAGAGCCGCTGACAAGTCTGGGTTGTGTCTTTCCGGCCTCCAAACAACACTAACCAAACGGGTTATTACTCCGCATCCCTGCAAACGAGCAGTTTGATTTAAGGTCGTGAGCACTTTTTAATCCCAATTTCGGATTCATTTGGAAGCAATGTTTGTTTCTTGTCCACAAAGGAGCCGCTCCCTGAACCCATCGGACCCAAGCAAGACGCATGGGTGGCCCGTCCTTCTGGTGATATGCCTGCCTCGGTGCAGTGACCCGGGTGTCTCCAGTTCTGGGTCATGCACTCATGCTCCTGCCTTGAAGTCAGGGCCCCCCCCGGGCGGGGCAGGCTCAGGTTCCACTCTGCGTCCGTCCCTCCCGGGACTTCCCAACTGTTCCTGCTGCAGGCAAACACCTGGGAGCTTGTTAAAAATAGCCGCACCCCAGGCTAATTCAAATTCCGAAGAAGTGGGGTGAGGGCCAGGCTGCCCTGTTTATTTAACGAGCTCCCCGGGTGATTCTGAGGCACAGGGACGCGTTAGAAGCCGCCAGATCAGGCCATCTGCTGTGCTGCTCTGGGTTTCGGTTTTGGGAATACTTTACCATGGAAGGAGCTTCTGGAATAATGGTGTGACCTTGGGTCACCGGCGTCTTGTGTACTCAAACGTCAGCGGTTCCTCTCTCGAGGGTACGTTATAGGCTGAATTGGGCACCCACCCCCCCTACCCCCGCCCAAATTTTGTCTGTTGAAGTCCCAGCCTGCAGTAACGCAGAAGGTTGAGACCTTATTTGGAAATAGGGTCATTGCAGATGAAATACGTTAGGGTGAGGTCATCTGGGCCTCCCCTCATGCAACGGGACTGGTGGTCTTATAAAAAGAGGGGCATCGGATCGAGGGATCCACAGGGATCCCTCTTCACAAGGAGCAGCCCATCTGAAGATGAAGGAGGAGACGCCCGGCCGGGGAGGGGGATGCATGTGCAAGCCAAGGTGCGCCGAAGGTGCTCTGCAAACCTGGAGCAGCTCACCCACCGGCCCGGCCGCCGGCATCTGGAGCCCCAGGCGTCCCTCCCGCGTCCGCCTCCGTCCTCACGGGGCTCCTCCCCTGCATCTGTGTCCCCTCCTCCGTGGCTTCCAAGGATGCCTGTTGGATGTAGGGCCCCCTGGTCCAGGAAGCTCATGTCAAGATCCTTCCCTTATTTGCATCTGCAAACACCCTGTTTCCAAATAAGTTTGTATTGCCAGGTTCCCGGTGGACGCACGCTTTGAGGTGCACCCACCCAGCCTCCACCGCGGGGCCACCACCGCAGGCTTCTGCAGGCCGCACCCCAGCTCTTGCACGTTTCTGCCAACGAGGCCGCACATGCTCCCCCACAGCGCGTCTCCAGGAAAACGGGCGGCCGCTGCCTCAAGCTGACCCACGTCCAACCCTACGTCCTTGACAATTTGGCGACTTTACCTGCACCCGAGCCAACGTGCAAAAGGCTCACACGGGACTCTTCCCTCTGCCGAGTGTTTGTCCCTGCCCGTGGTTTGCAGGGACGGGCTCTGGGGACCCACAACGACCTTCCTTGACTTTGAAAGGCCCCTGCGCTTGGGAGGAGCGCTGCCGCCCACCGCGGGGGGAGGCTTTATTTAGTATCTACATTTTCCGGAGAATTGTGCCACCCCGCCAAGCAATTACACGGTTGTAATACAGATTTCAACGGTTGCTATAATTATGCCAACGGTCTGATCCAAGTGGATAATAAAAGTGCCATTACCAGTCTAATGACTATATAATCAGAGTTTTTTGCAGATAAAAGGGAGCCCATTCTTTGCCGGGGAAAGGAATTTGTGCTGTTTCCCCTGCACCAGCACCGGCATTACAGTGTTGTTTGAATGGCTTTTGGGGGGTGGTGGGAAGAGGGGTTTCCGTTTGTTTGGGTTGGGTTCTGGCTTTTGGCTTAGGGTCCTGTGCGCTGCTATATCGACGGGCAGAGCGGAGTGTGGACGGGAAGCTGGGCTCCGGCGCAGGTGCGGTCCCTGCTACAACCGGCCTGAGTAGGACGGGCCCTGCAGGGTCCTGTAGGATGCCGGCCTGTTTCCACTCCCCGGCTCAGTACCTAATGCAGTGTTGACAAAGACCAAAAGTGGGGGCAAGCACTACATAAATGCACGGCGAGCGACAAGCAATGCTTCCACGAGAGCCGGGAAGGGTACCCCCAGAGGATGCCGGCCCGGCCCTGGAGGCAGTCCCGCCCTCCCTCCTGGAGGCCGGCCCTGCAGGTATGGGTGCTTGGGCCACAGGAGCCTCCATGGGCTCCGGCAGCCCCAGGGATGCACAAGAACTTCCCACGGAGCCGGCGCCCTGCCTCTGACCTGTCCCGGCTACACGCTTGCCCCACTGGCCCCCCTTCCAAGCCAGCACGGCCCCTGCACCCTGCCCAATTCCCACTTGGAGTGTCTCCCCGCTTGGGTCCTGATGGTGCAAGAAGAGTCTCTTGGGTCACTTGGCTGAGCGGCAACAGACACTCTGAGTCTGCATCTGAAGGCCCCACGGCCTCCTGCCCGCTTCCTCATCCCCGAGAGGGGCTCGGTCGGGGCATCTCCTCCCTGCTACCGCCTCCCTTGCATGGATGTTTCCCCGAAAGCGTCACACAGGGTCCTGGCCCTTCTTGCCAAACGCGCCCGCAGACAAGGTATGAGAATAGCGTGGCCTTCACGCGGGACAAGCGGTTATCTCTTATCCCCGACGTGCCTCGTGTTGACCGAGATGATCGCGCTTCCCAGGGAACATCTTCAAGGTCCACCTTCGGCTGCCGGGTGCGCACGTCACCTGTGTGCAGGAGCCACATGAGACATAAGGAAGCAACAGAGCCAGAACCAAAATAAAATAAAAAAATTAGTGACAGTGAATAAAATTAATTGATTTTATTATTTTTAAATTTTATTTATTCATGAGAGACAGAGAGAGAGAGGCAGACACAGGCAGAGGGAGAAGCAGCCTGATGTAGGACTCGATCCCAGGACCCGGGATGATATTATTTGCAAATGATATTTCCTATATATATATATATAGAAATGAAAACAACTTTGAGATAAAACAGAATTCTTAAGAGTTAACTGTCCTTTCTATATGGACTATAATAAGGTCCATTTCCTTTTAATATAGCAGCACAAGAATATTTAGTATAATATAATTATATATGATATTATATATCACAATATGTAATCTAATATATAATATATAATATATGATATATCACAATATGTAATCTAATAGTATTATATTATTGTAACATATGATATATTACAATATGTAACTATAATATATCAGAATATACATAATATAATAATATATAATATGTAACTATAATATATAGTATGTTATAGTGTATTATGTAATATAGAACATAACATATTGTATATTAAAACATACAATAATATACAATATAGTTATTGCAATATATAATATATAACTATAATAGATTGTATCACAATATTTAATATAAAATTAGATCATCTGTAGCTATAATATATTGCTCTATATAATATATAATATGTAATTAAAATATTATTTTATATATTACACATATTATTATATAATTAATTGATATAATAAAAATATGCAATGTATAATATCAATAATGGGATTACTCTACCAAAAGAAATGCCAGAACAAATGAAAAAAACCCACAAAGCTCTTCATTTAATGTCCTGCTGATAGGCGTCACTAAAGAATACCATTCAAGAAAACCTACATATTCAAAGTTTAGAAAATTCAGTAGCATGAAGATGCATGAGGGACACTGAGGGACACTCTCTCTGTCATTTTAACCAGTTTTTTAGAAACAATTTTTTGCAAAGCTTGACAACCTGTCTTTAAAATTTATATGCAGGGGCACCTGGCTGGCTCAGTCAGTAGGGCATGGAACTCTTGATCTCAGGGTCCTGAGTTTGAGCCCCGGGTTGGGTGTAGACTTGACTTTAAAAATAAAAAATCAGGGATCCCTGGGTGGCACAGTGGTTTGGCACCTGCCTTTGATCCAGGGCCTGATCCTGGAGTCCCGGGATCGAGTCCCATGTTGGGCTCCCGGTGCATGGAGCCTGCTTCTCCCTCTGCCTGTGTCTCTGCTTCTCTCTCTCTCTCTCTCTCTCTCTGTGACTATCATAAATAAATAAATAAATAAATAAATAAATAAATAAATAAATAAATAATTTATAAATAAATAAAAATAAAATAAAAAATCTTTAAAATACAAAAAAACTTTAATTTATAAGCAAATAGGCAATACCGCTGATGTAAGTTTGAGGAAGTACAATCAGGTGGAGACTATTCCTGCCAATATCAGGTTTCCTTCCAAGAAGTAGGATGACTATAGAGTAGCATGGGAGCTGGGATTGAAGACGGGAGGCATTTGGTGTGTGACTGGTCCAAGCCAAAGTAATGATCTGTTCAATATGGTGCTCGGACAATGGGTTATCCAGAGGGAGCAAAACCCAGCTTTAAAGTTCTAAGCTATCCAAGTTAAGCAGTTAGTTATGGAAAACTAAACTTAAGCCCTTTTATTTATTAAAAAATATTTTAAAAAATATTTCATTCATTTATTTGAGAAGGAGAGAGAGAGCACACAGAAGGAGAGAGGCAGAGGGAGAAGTAGACTATCCGATGAGCAGGGAGCCTGATGGGGTGCTCGATCCCAGGACCCTGAGATCCTGCCCTGAGCCAAAGGAAGACGTTTAACTGAATGAGTCACCCAACTGCCCCCAAATTTAAACCCTTTTAGGAGAATACGTGAGCAACACAGTAATGACATTGCGTGAACGCCAGATCTCTTCACCCAAGAGACGATTCAAGCAGAAACCACCGAGCAGAGACTGATGCAGTTGACTCCATGAAAACCAAGAAAATGCGTCAAGACTCCAGTAAAAGAATGGGACCATGCGGCATAGGCTGGGAGACTGCATTTGCTACGAAGGATCCACAGAAGGTTAGTGTCCACGGTACGTAAAGAACTCCTCCCTCGGGGCCCAACTTGAAAAGACCACACAGTTGTAGAAAAATGTGTGAGAGCCTCCAGGGGCATTTCAAAGAAGAGGAAATCGAACTCACAATGAAACAAGTCAGAGTGGCTCAGTGACTGGTAGTCAGGGGACGAGAAATTAAAACCACATTTGCCATCAAAGAGTAGCAGAGCCGGGCACACACGTGGGGGAGGGTGGTAACTCTCAGACTCCTGTAGACGTGGACGTTGGTGAAGCTACTTGGGGAAACCATGTGGCACTACTTAGGAAAGATGAACCTTTCTGCTGGTCACTTCCCCTAAAAAAGCCTTACAAGGGAACCCTACACACACACACACACACAAAAAAACTCACGGCATCGATGTCCATAGTAGCAAAGGATGGAAAACCATGCAAATGGTCATCGAGAGGGGGGAAAAAGGTTGTTTAAGTAAAGCACGTGATATCCAGACATTGGAGTAACAGTAAAGACAAGTCGTGACATTAAGAGCAAATGAAGACCAAAAAAAAAAAAAAAAAAACGGAATTAATGCAATAGAGCTAAGTCCTTCAACAATGTAATTGTCACAGTGTTGGAGATCGTCACGTGGCCGGAGAGAACACGCAGCCTGAGGACACTTATTGAAAGGTAAAAAGCATCGGCACAGTATGGCCTGCCGATTCAAGACGAGGCCCACGTGAGGAAACCGTACGTAAAACCGATTAATGATGAACGTGAATTCAGGATCTATCATCCTTGAGGGTTTGGGAAGGACCCACAAGAAGCTTAGGCCATACAGGGTGAGTGCTTTGCTTTCTCCCTGTTGGCTATTTCTTAGAAATATGGTCCACTCAGTGTTGCACGGAAGGAAAATGATCCCATGCACGTGACTGCCTTATACCACGTGGCGAGCATTTTGCCAGCGACTCTGCACATCGGGGCCGTGCAGCAGGAGCCCGGCCAGGACTGAGCACGGGAGCGGGCCAGATGTGGACACATATCAGTGGAGAAAGAACTTCAGAAAAATGGTGATTCGTGGCAGAAGAGGTCGAGAGGTGACTTTCTCTCTCTCTCTCTGTCATGAGCTAAGTAACAACGTCCCACATGCGACCGGACATCTGTCAAGGGTGTTGAGTTTGATCTTTCTCTAGGCAAGATGTCAACTCGACTTCATGTCACACCCGTAAAGCTCCCCTAAAAGTATCTCAGCTCTGTGAATGTGAAAACAATTCGTTGCTTGTGTGACAAGTGCACGTGTGCAGTAGTTCTGTGGGTTAATGAGATAAACTAAATTTCAGCGACTATCCCAAATGGGGCGAGTTCTGTAGTCTTGGGGGAACATGGGTCCAGAACATTAAAGCCCGGAGAGAGCGCTTCCAATAGGATATGACTTTAAAGAGATCATCGGTCGCCTAAGTTCTTCCTATTTCTTTGTACGTGCTCAGGGTTGAAAATTGACTTTATGGAGTAAAAATAATAATAAAAAAAAAGTGAATTCATTTTTCCCTCTTCCCTTCCCCCGATCTGGTTCCCTTTCTCAATGTTAAAAGCAAAACGCCAAAAAATGCACATTTCTGTTCAATCCTCCAGAATCCTAACTCAGAGGTGATCTATCTCTGCCTTTCTTCTCTGTGTGTGTGGGTTTTTGTGTTTTTCTTTCTTTTCTTTTCTTTTTTTTTTTTTTTTTTTTTGGAACAGTAACTACCACATCCTGTTGACATGGCCTTTATCAGATCTTTCAAATTTGAACCTTTCTCTCCTTATCTTTGCCTCTGTGTCCTGGGTAGGATGGCAAGGGGGGGCGCCCCTGTGCTCGCTCCCCATCCCCCTCCCCTGGGTTTCTCCTTAGACTGTAACATGCCCTGAGCGTCGCTTGCATGGGCATTGCTGAGGTAACAGGAATATGGTCACGTGACCACCGGCAGGCGCATCTGCTTCCCTCCATGGAAACATGCACCTGGGGCCTCCAGCTCTTGGTCCTGGTAGAAGGAGACACGTGCTCCACCATCTTCACCAGCTGCTCCTTGATGGTAAAAACGTTGACCTGTGGTGTAGACACACCTGGCGCTTGCACTCATGGAGCTCACCACCTACAGTGAGGACGGAGGGGGGTGGGTGTGCAATTCTATCCCGCTGCACTAGGTACTGCCCAGGAACAGGGTCCCAGTACTCCCTTCAGGGAGCACCCAAGGGCTCTATCAGATGCAGAATGGGCCGGATGGCACCTGCCTGGTACCATGAGGGCTCTATCAGCTGCAGAATGGGCCAGATGGCACCTGCCAGGTACCGTGAGGACTCCATCAGATGCAGAGGGGCCTGGATGGCACCTGCCACGTACCGTGAGGGCTCCATCAGACTCAGAATGGGCCGGATGGCACCTGTCTGGTACCGTGAAGTTTCCATCAGACTCAGAATGGGCTGGTGGCACCTGCCTGGTACTGTGAGGACTCCATCAGATGTGGAGGGAGCCAGATGGCCCCTGCTCGGGGTGGCATCCATCCCATCTGTGTCCCCAGGAGGAATGAACACGGTGACATTTCAAATATGATGATAATCTCTAAGAAAAGCTCTAATAAACGATGATAATCTTTCACTTCTTTTGCAATATCACCACTTTTCATTTTTTCTCTTTTTCGGTGTCTACTCCTCGTCTCCCCAGATTCTTTGTAGGCACTTCAGAGAGGAAATTAAACACACACACACACACACACACACACACACGTAGGATCCACGCCCAGTGTAGAACGACTTGAGCTGGAGGCAAACATTGAACCGACTGAGCCCCCCAGGTGCCGCAACACTGTTTCTATGGCAAATTTCAAAACATCTGCATGGGATGGATTGTGTCCTTCTGGGGCGGTGGGGTGGGAGCCTGTGCTTGAGCTGCCTGGGCTGGGAGCCACCTGGACATCTCTTCACCACCTGTGCCAGGAAGCACCTAACTTCCGGTCTGTCCCTCGGGATGGGCCCCATGAGTCTACCTTCAAATCCTTTGATTCTGGAACATTTTCTCAGACTGTCCCATCCATCATTCCCATCCTGTGCTTTCTTTCTCTCTCTCTCTCTCTCTCTTTTTTTTCCCGAATCTCCTATTTTTCAGATGTCAGACCAACTAGATGTATCATCTTTCCCGTTTTCTGTCTTTTTGTGTTACTTCTTTCTTTTTATTCCTGGATGAGTTGTGTAGTTGTCATTCTTTATCATCCACACATGGCATTAATGCCTAGTTTTTGCCTTGCCTTGTATATTCTGAGAGCTCTTCCTTGCACTCCAATTTTTTTTTTGTACTGTCCAATTCGTATTTCGTAGCAAATGGCTGGTCTTAATTCTCTGAGAATTATATGTTTTATTTGAAGCTTCTTCTGTTGCTGCCTTGTGTCTTGAACGCCTGGCGATTCCCGGCTGTTTATTCTTGGGCCAGAGCCTCCCTGCGTGTACAAGGATGGTCACCTGTGGACATGAGTACTTGGTGACAACTTACACACCTGACCATTTCTGGGGGAGGGTTTCATATTTTCCCATCTCTGGAACTTTCCTCTTAGGTCTGTAACTTCCTCATGGAGGAACTCATAACAGAAATGTTTTCTGGATGCCCAGTAGGAGTAGTGGATGGAACATTTCAACATACGACATGCAAACTTTCTTTCTCTCTTTTTTTTTATTAGGGGAAAATCATGACGTAAAATTAACCATTGTAAAGTGAGCAATTCAGGGGGGAATTTAGTACAAATTAGTACAGTTAGTGTTGGGCAGCTACCCTCTGTAGCTCCAGAAAATTTCTATTGCTCAAAAAAACTGAGGTTTTAAACTCATTTAAATAATTGCTCCCTGTTCCCCTGATTCTGCTAAAGACTAATTACTTTCTCACTCTATGAATTTTCTGGATGTTTATTTTTTTAAAGATTTTTTTATTTATTTTTGAGAGAGAGAGAGATTGAGAACAGGAGCAGGGGGAGGGACAGAGGGAAAGAACACTCCCCACTGAACATGGAGCTGATTTGAGGCTCCATCTCAGGACCCTGAGTTCATGACCTGAGCTGAAATCAAGAATAGGACATTTAACTGAGTGAGCCCCCCAGGACCCCCTCTGGATGCTTCATATAAATGGATTAACGCTCTCTCTGCTCTCGTGTGTCTGGCTCCTGTCATGGAGCGTTGTGTTTTCAAGGTCCGTTCATGGGGTAGCAGGTGTCAGAGCTTTGTTCCTCTTCATGGCGGGCTCATATTCCATCCATGGATGGTCCACATTGTGTTTATCCTTTCATCCACTGATGGACACTTGGGTTGCTTCCACTTCAAGCCCATTGGGTATAATGCTGCCCCAAATATGGGTGCATCTGTACTTGAGTCCCCGTTTTCCATGTTTTGGGGGTATCAACCCAGGAGTGGTGGGCTTCCATCCCTTGTCCTTATCTCCAGCAGAGTATCTCACCTTTGCCCTCAGCTCTTCCTGGTGTCCATGAATATGTCCTTGCCCATTTGTCCTTGATTCCAAAGAACACATTCTATGGAGTTTGCCAAAGTTGGAAAGACATGTTCGCCTGGCTGCAAGGAGCGTGGTAGGGTTTTCATGCAAATCTCCTGCTTTCCATCCAGGCTCTGTCTGCAATTTATGCGATTTCCCAGAGTCCTGGAGCTTGCTTCTTGTTGGCTTCTAGGTTTTAGAATATGGAGGGAGACCAATGAAGGGAGAGAGACACAGAATAAATGACTGTATTAACCCAATCATATTTAACAGCAACTCCCAATTATTCTGATTATAAACCTTTATTTCCCACCACTTCCCGTAGAGGAAATGGTCAAGGCTAGTGCAAGGTTATGCACACCCGAGCATCGGCAAGCCCAGTGCCTGACATCAGCAATCAGAGCATTTTCCTTAGGGGGATGGGCATCATGCATCCAATGTCAGACTTAATTTGCATCCAGAAGTCCTAATACTGCTCCTGCTCCTCCAGAGGCGCCACGGAGAAAAGAAGAGGAAGGAAACCCAGGTTGCCTGTATTTGTGAGGGAAGAGGGGATAGATGACTTCACAGGAGACTGCCTTAAAATATTGCAAAGGATGAGAATACCCAAGGGTCTGCATCTCCAGAAGAGGGAAGGGCACTTGAGCATGAAGGATACAGAGAAGCCCTAGGATAACAGGCAGCAAGAGTCAAAGGCTCATGCAGAGGGTGGAGAAACAAAAACGGAATTGCACTTAGGCACAGAGGCTCTGGAAATCCCAAATCGACAGGAAATGCTGTCAGCGCGCTTTGAGGGGAAATTCCCCGGGGCTACCATCAGCTCAACAATGCTAGCAGGGGGCTCAAGGCTGGCGGTCTCTTGGATACAGAATGCCTGCCTCAGAGCAGTACGTCCCATGCATTATTGCTCAGAATGTACTGGAAAAAAACAGTCTAAGAAAACACAGAGGAAACATAGGGGAGATGCTGTAGTCGGGAAGCAGAGTAGCCACCATGGGAGAGAGAGGTTGGAGGGTTTTCAGGGGAATTCTCAGAATGGCAAAACTAACGCCCCATGCTCAGCGACTGGGGGATTTCATGCAATGCATATAGCTGTATGATATAATAAATTACACAACATAATATAAAATCGTGTATTACAGGACATATTAATATATTCCCATTTTCCAGCCAGAGGAAGTGAGTCATGGAGAGACTGTCATGTGTTGGAGCTCTCACAAGGGGCTGCCAGGACCCAGACCCATGCCGTTTGGCGATGGAAGTTCCCCAAAGGACAGCTGTGGGGACATCTTAAAAAGCATAAATCCACATGGACCAGGGGTCAGAGGGTCTCGGGAAGCTGTGTTCAAAACACCCCATAGAGGTCCTGATGCACTTGTGTGTTTAGAAGGGCTTAGCAGTACTATAGTAAGTCCGGAATGATGGTAAGAGAGGCAAGCAAAAAAAAAAAAAAAAAAGGCAATGACTAACAATACTGATTAAAAGCAAAAGTGCTGGAGCACCAGGCTGGCTTAGTGGGTGGAGAATGTGAGTCTTGACTTTGGAGTCGTGAGTTCGAGCTCCACCCTGGGCATGGAGCCTACTTAAAAAAATAAAATAAAATAAAAGCAGAAGCACTAAAAGCATAAAAAAAATTAGAGGGTGTTAGCAAAGACTGTTGTAGTTATATCAGGAATGTGGATTCTAAGTGTGTACGTGCATGTGTGTGTGTGTCTTACACACATGCTAGATAAAATAGCATTCGGGTAAGAAACCAAAAACCATCATCTACCAAACAGGAAGCAAATAGACCCCACCTACACCTAACAAAAAAGAAGAGATCTCTGAGCCAATATGTTATTTCAGAACATAAGACAAAGACCAGAAAAAGCTAAAAATTAAAAAAAAAAAAAGAGAGAGAGAATGTTAACATAGAAGAAGAGAAGACATCCACTGGGGTCCTCTTTAATTTTTTGGACTTTATACAGATTCTAGGGTCACCTGGGTGGCTCAGTGGTTGAGTGTTTGCCGTCGGCTCAGGGTGTGATCCTGGGATCCTGGGATCGAGTCCCCCATCAGGGTCCCTTCTCTGTGGGGAGCCTGCTTCTCCCTCTGCCTATGTCTCTGCCTCTTTCTGCTTGTCTCTCATGAATAAATGAATAAAATCTAAAGAAAAGAAAGGAGATCCTAAGGAGACATCCAGGAATGCTGATGTCTCTCTGACGGGGGTTCCAGGAGGAGAGCAGGACCATGTGCTGGGGAAAGTGTACTTAATCCCTAACTCTGACTCCTCAATAGGTGATGATTTTCCTTCCTTCCTTCCTTCCTTCCTTCCTTCCTTCCTTCCTTCCTTCCTTCCTTCCTTCCTTCCTTCTTTCCACAGCAAAGTCAAATAGTCTAGGCCTCTCACTATCACCAAGACTGGATCCTATGGAGGGAAAATTGTCCCGACTCTATGCAAATACATAGTAACTGACTTATGTTTTCCCCCATCTTGTCGCCAAACACAGTGAGTTGTTTCTGGCACACTCATGCGTGATGGGTGTGGTTTTCATGCTGATTCATACCTGGCCTGCTTTCCGTGCTCAATGATTTTAAGTGTTTCACTTCTTCTCAAGGACAAATCTGCAAAGATCATGAAGAGAAGCCATGTGGTTTTAGGCCCCGCCTTTGAGCTAAAATGCCCTGGGGACATTTGAGGGGAAGTTTCAGGGAGACACTAAGAAAATAGTGAGATGTATGTCCTGTCCATTTTTAATACTTTTTGTTTTTTTTTAAGATTTTATTTATTTATTCATGGGAGACACACAGATAGAGAGAGAGAGAGAGAGAGGCAGAGATACAGGCAGAGGGAGAAGCAGGCTCCATGCAGGGAGCCCAACATGGGACTCGATCCTGGGTCTCCAGGATCATGCCCTGGGCTGAAGGCAGCGCTAAACCGCTGAGCCACCCGGGCTGCCCCATTTTTAGTATAAGGGGTGTATGTGTATGAGAGAATGAAATGCTTCAAGGTAATGAGCACGGGAATGGGACAGTCTTGGAAATGTTGCCACGGGTCTCTGGTCATCCTCATGTTGAGGGCGGTGAGATGCATAGATGAGTCATCCAGGCTTAGAAATTCACCTTCCTCGGGTTGGGTTATTGGTTCAATGTCAATGGAATGGCTCTAAAAGATGTTTCTCTGTTCAAGGAATCATGGTCCAGTGATTGTACAGTCCCCACGTGGTGTTCATCCTGGAAGACCAGGTTGTAATAAATAATAGTAACGATAATATAATGATAATGATGATGATGATGATGATGAGACTGATAATGGCAGGTGGTGCTTACAGAGTGCATACTGGGCACATCCCAGGCCCCAGCCTCTAAGCACATACACCTGCAGGATGTGACCACCTGTTTCTGACCACAGCAGAACAACTTGGGACATAGGAGTCCAGCCCATGGAGACCCTCCCTCAGTATTTCCTGTGTGTGTGTGTGTGTGTGTGTGTGTGTGTGTGTGTTTTCCTAAAGACATGACCTGTGCCACTTTTGGAGACAAACGTTGCCTTCTTTAGATTGTGGCCAAAGCTGTCTGGGCATGTGCCCCTAAGAGACAGATCTACAGGGAACCTTAGCAGGTTCAGTGCTGTTAAGCAGAGAGTTGATGGAAATTATGGAAAAAGCCTGTGCAACGGTGACCCTGAAATCCTAGGGCTGGTCATTTATGGTATGGATGAAACTGTTTCACTTTCTAGGCCTTTCTTGGCTAGTTTCCTGCACTTTGGTCTGGGCTTTTTTGTTTGTTACTTAGAAGTGAGGGTCAATGGAAAGAGTTTAAACCAAATGTGTTCGTTTTGTAATCGTTCTGGCAAATGCTAAGGAATAGAGGTGCAAATAAAGGAATGGAGCAGGGCTTTCAGATTTCCCATGCACCATATTTCTACAAATTGTCACAGTTTTACGCACACACACATACTCACACAAATGTAACGTTCTACCTATCCATCCATCCTTCCACCATCTATCCATCCTACATTCATCCACCCATTCATCTATCCATTTATCCATCCATCCACCCATCCATCATTTATCCATCCATCAACACATCCACCTACCTATCCATCCATCCATCATCCACTCACTTACCCATCTTTCCATCTATCTATCCATCATCCGTTCATCCATCCATATCCATCCATCCATCCATCCATCCATCTATCCATTTATGAATCCATCCATCCATCCATTTATCAATCCATCCATCCATCAACCCATGCACCTACTCATGCATTATCCATCCATCCATCCATCCATCCATCCATCCATCCTCTGTGCTGCATATATATGTGTATTTGGAAGCCAAAATTAAGCTTAATATTTCTTTCCTTCTGCTCCTTCACCACTGATTCTGAAAATCCGCCCTGCTTTCCCCAGCTCCTGCCCCCAAAGATGCATCCCCAGCCTCTCATGCAATGGGAAAGAGCATCAAGATTTCCATTTAAGGAGATGTTCTCTTCTTCAAGGCAGATGTGGTCATAAACATTGTTTATTGTTTATTATTATTTTTTATTGAATGTTTAGATTTTCATCAGACGTTCAGGGTCAGGAAAACTGGCCTTGGAATCCAACCAGTCTGGGGTTAGATTTTCATCATGTCTGTGTAAGAAACCCTGATTGTTGTGAAACTGGCGCAAGATCCTTTACGTAAAATGCTTATCACAACGTTTGGCATTTAGTGGGTCACCAATGATAAGCACTGTAAAAAATGGCAGTAATTAACAGTAGATTTTCTTAAGTTTGGTACACTGAAAATAAATAATAAATTTTATATTTGGAACACTGTTTAATAATAGTGAATTTTATGTTTGGTACATTGTATAATAATAATGATGATAGTAAATTTTATATTTGGTGCACTGCATAATAGTAATCATGTATTTTACGTATGGTACCTAGGAAATAATAGCAATTTACCAGTCTAAACCTATAAATAAATGTTAATAATAAGCCATTGAGGTGTATTTGTGATATGATTTCTGGATTTTTTTGCAGTTGTGTATGTAACGTAATATAAACCAATCCTGTTTTGCTGGGTGTTGCAGAATTTGGCATCATTTCTGGTCAGTTGTGGGGAAAACATTGAAAAAAAAGTCTCCCACTGATTTGCAGATGAGCATGAAGAGTGGTGGGAATGTCAGATTATATCAAATGTGATCACCCAAAGTACTCTGTTGCTCAGATCAGCTGTGAGCTCCTTCCTGTTTTTTAAGAAATGTTTTTAAAGACATTTTTAACAAATGTTAATTAGCATAGGTTATTTACTTTGGGTTTCACAACTGTGGATATTATTGGTTGGTTTTCCCGGTTTCGGAGCGCTTGAATGTCACTGAAACCCACATTTCGCTTATGTGTGGTGATAAAGGAGACTGATTAAACGCTATCTAGTCATTTTAGATAAATACCCTTTGTGTGTGTGTGTGTGTGTGTGTGTGTGTGTGTGTGTTTTAAGTATTTTGTCATTCTTGGAGAGGAAAAAAAATGAAAAAATAAATAATAATTTAAAAAATAGATTTTTTTTTTAACAATAGGAAACACCATTTAGGAAATTTAAGGATGTTGTGCCCTGAGCACATTTTCTTTTAAAGTTCATGGAGACTTTAATGTAAAAAAAAAAAAAAAAAAAAAAAAAATTGGATAATATTTAGAAGTACCAGCATTTGCAGAAAATTAATGTATTTGCTAAGAGATACCCCTTTTAGGATATCTTAGGATATCAGTTCCCTTGGACATTGGCCTCTAACTTTTGAATATCCAATGTGTCTTTGTCTTGGTCTTTACTGTGTCTTTGTCTTTACTGAGGCGTGATTGACATACAACGCTCTATTAGTTCTGTGTGTATAGCATGACGATGCGATATTTGTGCATATTGAGAAGTGATAAAAAAAAAGAGAGAAGTTATCAACTTAGTAAACGTAGAGAACATCCATCAGCACCCATGGTGACGATTTTTTCTTTCTTGCGATCATCCAATACGTTCATTTCATCATGAACGGCCCGCGAGGGCAAAAGGAAGGACCTTCCTAACAAATCTCCAGAGTGAGAGGATTATTTTTATTTTTTAAAGCTTTATCTGACTTTTACACATAAGACCCATTATTTTTGGGTGGCCATTTGGGTTTCTAGGAACACCGAGCAGAAAGTATGGAGAGTTTACATATGCCCTGTGTCTTCCTACATATGCCCAGTTCACTCTGTTTCTAAACTCTTGCATCACTGTGGTACTTTCGTTACAATTGACGAGCTCATACTGCTGCCCCGTTATTAACTAAAGTCCCTCGGTGACTCTAGGGTTCACTCTTTCTCTTGTGTATCCCATGGATTCCCAAAAAATGAGTCTTTCCATCATCTGCCACCATCACTGGTGGCACATCACCTACAAGAACAGTTCTGATGTCCTGTGCTCCTTTTTTTTTTTTTTTTTTTGAATCCGTCCTTTGGTCCCCAGGAGCCGTGGCCACCATGGATTTTGTACTCTCTAGTTTTAGCTTTGCTTTTAACGCTCTTTTTTTAAAATTTTTTTCTTTAAATCTATACAAAAGTGCCCATGAAGCTGAAGCGTGTTCTCGGAATGTTGAGTGGGATGATCTGGTTCCTTAAATCAGTAACATCCCTACGCCCTGGGAGGGAGAACAGGAAACACACAGTGTGTGCCGGGGCGTGCGTGCATGCATGTCCCTGCCTTTGTTGGGACAGGACGCTGCCTTCTCGTTGAGGCAGACCTTGGGCTCTTTGCCCAGAGTTGACATTTGTGCCAACGCGGCAGATGGAAATCCTGGCCTTTGCACCAGCCCTGCTGGGCCCAGGTCTGTTGTTGGGGCTGTCACGCCCTCGCAGCATATTGAAATCACACACGACTCCCCCACACAGTCGGGATAAATACGTGGAGGCAAAGGGTGGATGTGCTGGAGTCTCGTACTCCTGCTTTTCAAGCGCACGAGGCAGGGCTTTTTAAAATGCTCTATGCAGAAAAAAAATAAAAAAAAAATAAAAAATAAAAAAAAATAAATAAAATGCTCTATGCGCCCGCGTGTGTTTTAATTGAGGTGAAGTCCACGCAATGCGTGACTCACTGTTTTCACAGGGGCCGCTCAGGGGCATTTAGCACACTCTCTGCAAGATGAGCTACTTGGGAATGGGACAAATATGAGAACTACTTCTATTTATTTTATTGACCAAACAGGAGGAACACAGCCTTGTGGATAGGAAACATACTAATGAACAATGATCCCTGTGTGCCTATGGGATGCGTGCTGGCGAGTGTTGTAAGACTGAGAATAATCACAAAAATGGGACTGCCATGGCTCTGAACTTTGGACCTCACAGAATCCTCACTTCCTTTTTCTGTCAGGCTGACTTGAAATTTCTCATTTTTGCTTGAGGTCCCACCATGCCCCACACCTTATTTTTCACTATGAAGGATTTTCCTACTTCCATATTTTCTATTTCAGCGAAGATTTTTGGAGGCATGAGCATTAAACGTATATCCCAGCCTGACCTACCTCTGCACCTGCTTTACAAACACAGAACGCTGTGGATTTTTGACCGGTAATGTGGGGCTTTTTGTGAGATATTTAATTTGAATTCTATAGGAGAAAGAAAATCTAACAAGAAGACAGAAGGCTACTTGACATTAATTAGGATAATAATGTTTTCTGAACAAAATGCAATCATCTGACCTTCCCAGGGGCAAGCGGTGAGGCAGTGTAGGTGTGTGCACATGCCCATATGCATGTCTGTGTGTGAGCCTCTGTGTGTCTGTGTGCATTCCTGTATTGGTGCACGGCATGCATATCGTCATGTACCCACGTACATGCATGTGGTGTGTGTGCATGCTGTCTGTGTGCAAGTGTGGTGTGTGATGACTGTGTATTTGTGTGTGCATCTGTGACGTGCATGTGTGCATTGTGGCTGTACATGCATATGTGTGCCATATGCACGTCTATGCACATCTGTTGTATGTGCCATATGCTTGTGTGTGTGGTGTGCACATATGTATGCAGTATGGGGGATCTATGTGTGTCTGCACATATATTGGTGCATACACATGTGCAGTGTGCAGGTACATTGTGTGGTATGCCTGCACAATTGCGTGTGTTGACGGCTGACCGATGCTGGATGTATAAGGGAATTTAGAGGTCACTTGTCTAATGAGGTTGTTTTAGTCCAATACAAGCCTTGACATAGTCTCTTCAGGAAGAATGCCTGGTCTTTTTGACGTCCCCATCTCGTCCCTCAGTGACATCTGGGCTCTGATGGGGGGCTTCGATGCCTTCCAGGAAGTAGGGCTGAGGGGTGCGGGTTACCAGGTGCTGTCAGTGGCTGTCCCAGGTCTGCCTGTCGATGTTCCAGGACTTTCAGGGAGCTGCTGGCACTCTCAGCTGAGGTCAGTGGCTGGTGAGCAACGTGGTCTGGCCACGGGCAGATGGCACTTCTGGCTCCGATTGTACCAGGGTTGCACCCTCCGGCGAGTCCCTGCAATACCTTCCACCCCGTCCTGGTGCAGTCTGTCCTGTCCCGTGACCTGGCTCTGGGGTCATGCTGCTCCCCCAAGGGGGGGCTACAGCTTTTTTCTGTGGCTTACCCCTCGCCATCTGCACCATGAAGGACCCTAGTGAGACCAAGATGGGGGTGGGGGAAACTGTGCCCTCTCTCTGCCGAGCAAGTCTGACCGCTCAAGGGCAGATGGGAGCTGTGAATAAGCCCAGACCCCAGCGTTTCTCTCTGGGAAGCAAGGAACTGATTGCTGTTTTCAAGGGTGCCCATCATCTAGGAGATTTGCTCCCCTTTGCAAAGAACCAGCCTGTATAGGAGCCAGAGTTGCATGACCAAAGGACATCCCACCCTGGAGGAGAAAAAAACAGCAAAGCAGAGAAAGCAAATGAATTCGGATTGAAATCCTGGCTAGTTCAGCTCCTCTGGAAGGCACCGTAGCCTCCTCTGCCTCAGTTTCCTTGTCTCTGCAAAGCAGGATGGTTGTGTCACTGTCACAGTGGATGGACCACACTGAGTGGACTCTCAGGACTCACACGTGTGAGCATTTTAATGCACTGATGGCTGATGGTGGGTTGGACGCTGGACATTGGCCCATAGGAACAGCTCGTGGTTCCAGAGGCTCCTTTGTTTGAGAGTGAGATCTAGGTGACTTTGTCTCTAGGGGGCACTTGCAAACATCTGGAGACAGTGCTGGCAGTCCCAACTGGTGCAGGTGTGGACACCTGGCATCTGGTGGAGGGAGACCGTGGACACTGCTCAGCATCTGACGGTGGCCAGGACATCCCCACCTCAGACTGTCATCCAGCATGTCAGTTCGTGCTGAGGCTGAGAACACCTGACGTGGCATGAGGGGTTCTAGCTATCATCCATCTATCATATCTACCTATCTCATCTATCCATCCACTCACTCATCCATCCATCCATTCTATCCTCTATCATCTGTCTATCCATCATGCATTAATTCAATCAATCAATCATCATCATCTACCCATCCAGTCATTCATCCACCCTTCTATTCTATCATCCACCTGTCTATCCATCTGTCATCTATCCATCCATCTAACCATCTACTCTGTGTATGTATCTGTGTATCTACCATCTATGCACCCATCCATCCACCATCCATCCATCTATCCATTCTATGTATCTCTCTACGTATCTATCATCTCTCTCTTTGTTATTTTACATTATATATTCTTTTATGAACATTCTTAATGTGTATATATATTTATAAACATAAAAGAAGGTATGCAGAGACACATATATGTAACGGTTCCCTTATATGTTTATATATACCACACATATACGTATTATAAGTGTATATACGACTCTGAATCAGCAATAACATAATGCGTGTGTGTGTGTGTGTCCATCTATATGTAGGGACACTCATTCTTTTGTTTGTTTGTTTGTTTTTAGGAACCTTTACGCCCAACATGGGGCTTGAACTCATGACCCTGATATCAAGAGTTGCGTGCTCTTCCGACTGAACCAGCCAGGCGCCCCTGAAGACTCATCTTTTGTTTGTATACATGCATTTTCCATGTATGTAAGTTACACACATATATGCAGATTGAAGAATGTGTGCAAAGGAATGTATATATATATATTACATACACACACATCCCATATGGATCTCAGTGATAGTATGCGTGTCTGTGTTCATGCCTGGCTGCTGCTTCGAATCCATAGGAAAACAGTCTCCATGTTCTCACTTATGAGCAAGATAACAAGCACACACAAAGACAAAACTCAGTTCTTTATCTGAAGTTTGTTCCTGGTGTACTGGGCTGTTTCTGTTATACTTCTTTGTATCTAGTGCGCTCCTGGACACTCAGTACTAACTCAAATAATTATTGCTGGCATGAGAAAATTCATAAATGAAGGGTGTCTACTATTTTTTTAAGGGGGGGGTGGATTCCTGGGTGGCGCAGTGGTTTAGCGCCTGCCTTTGGCCTGGGGCGTGATCCTGGAGACCCGGGATCGAATCCCACATCGGGCTCCCGGTGCATGGAGCCTGCTTCTCCCTCTGCCTATGTCTCTACCTCTCTCTCTCTCTGTGTGTGTGTGACTATCATAAATAAATAAAAACTAAAAATAAATAAATAAATAAAGGGGATTTGGCAGTCAGGAGTGGTATAGACTACTATCCACTGGATCTTGTTATTATGGATGATTTTCTGTTGACTCTGGTCTGCTGTGCCTTAGCTGTGCATGTGGGTTAGTTTAGGGATGCAACAGGTCTGTCAAGGAGGCTCATCGATTTGGGGGTGATCATTATAGAAAAGGGACCAGTCAAGTGGCATCTTTGATGTCAAACAACCTCAATGCATAAGACTCAAGGTCCTAGAAAGGAGGGAATGTAGCAAGAGCCTGAGACACAGGGCAGGGAGTCACCTATTTGCTGACAGATGAGGTTCACATAGAGAGGCATGTGCGCTTCAGTGGCATCATCCCATCCTGAAGGTGGAGACTCACTGGGAGGACGGGGAGCCTGGGCTGGGCTGATGGACTTGCCTTCAGCACAAGCCAAGGAGATGTCTGTCACAGACGGTCCTTTTCGTGGGGTCAAAATGGGTTGCCCGTCTGTGATGTGCATTTCCTCATCTTACCATAGCACTGAAGCCTGGTTTGGAATCCAAAAGTTTTATATATATATATATATATAGACATTCTTCAATATTCTCTTCATCATAAAAATATATGTAAATTCAGAGAGAAACAACTGGAGCATTTTTTTTTCGGTGTCTGGGAACGTCCATGGGGCTGGCTGTCACCTCTCCCCTCCTTGGTTCAGATTGCATTTGTATGTTAGAGAGCGGAGCGCAAGTACAGGCGTGCGTTCTCTTTGATGGGATTGACTTTAATTGCTCAATACAAAACACTTAGAGCTGGAATTTCAAATCGCTGATAATGAGCAGGGCGTTGTCCTGGAAGACTCCCCGGAAAAATTGTGGTCACTAATGTAGAAGCAGCAGCGAACAGCAAAGCTCATCTGGGAGACTCTCCAGAACTTTCCTCATTAAGAATTTAAAATAGTTTTATGGGAAAGGTGTGGTTCAGAAGCAGAGATACCTGCTTTCAGAACGAAATGGAAAATATAGCCGAGTATTTTGGGGGAAGGACGATTCAAATGAGATTTCATTGCCTTGTATATCAGCTATGAGCTCCCCAAATGAGCTCCTAGAAATGGCTGCATTGCTGTATTTCAGGTGTCGGGGATCCATGCACTGAGGTCCAAATCTGGCCCGCTGTGTGCTTTTATAAATAAAGTCGTATTGGTACACAGCCATATGCATTCATTTGCATATTGGTACTGTCTACGGCCATTCCCCATTACAAGGACCAAGTTCGGTATTTTCAAAGGAGATTCAGTGGCTCAGGAAGCCCAAAGTATTTAACTCTTTGGACTCTTCAGAAAACAGTTGACAAACCTCCCTCTATTGATAAACTTGGCTTCCTTTTAGACAGAATCCTCATGTGCCCATGGCTTTAGAGACTTAAGATCATCACTGGGTGCTTGGGTGGCTCAGTTGATTGAGCATCTGCCTTTGACTCAGGTCATGATCTCAGGGTCCTGGGACTGAGCCTCACGTCGGGCTCCCGGCTCGATGGGGCGTTTGCTTCTCCCTCTACCCATCCCCACCTCTTGCTCTCTCTCTTTCTCTCAAATAAACGAATACATAAAATGTTTTAAAAAATAAAATCATCACTTGGAAAAATTTTGTTTCTAATATGTAAAGTTTGAATACTGGTTTTCTTTCTACTGTTTATCAGTAGAGTCTGTCACCCCCACTTTTTAAATGATAAAGGAAAACGAAGCAAAGATATCATTTAAATGTTGGAAGGCCCACATTTTTTGTTTTCTCTGGCTGACTTTACGTTACTCCGCCTAAATTGCCGTCTTTCTAAGAAAGGCTGGCTGAAAATTTCACCCAGAATTTTATGTGTAATCTTCAAATACTGTGAAATTAATAACTCATTTTGGATTAACCAATAGATTCCATTTTCATCGAAAGACAAAGATGTCAATGAAAGATCCCCAGACATGGTTTTTCTGTTCTTCACTTCTTCCTTCTTCACGTCAATGGGTGGTGGAGACGCCCCAAGACTCCTGGACTCCCACGTTTGAGCGATCCCACTTCCCTTTGGTTTAGTTACCAATGGGTGGAAGGGAAATTTCAAAGTCAGGAGAGGAGGACCTGAAAGGAGAGAATCCTTCATCTCCATGCATTTTGATAAAGTCCCTCACTAATTCTCCTGGGGATTCATTACATTCTGATGGTTTGCAAAGTGATTGAGTAACCTAGTTAGCCAAAGAATCTGAGTTTGAAAATGAGCAAAACCACAATAACTCCCTGGATTTTTAATTGCATCTAGGACTGTTTGAGTGTTCTCTCTGAACCCTACTAGTTTTCTCTTTCCGGTTGGTTATTTTAGGTTGGCAGCCCCGAATCAACTGGTGTTGGGATGTTGGAAGACGATTGACACATTTTGGAGTGAACTGAGGACCTCAGATACGACTGCCTATCAGGAAAAGTATAAGGCTGAGTTTCAGAACCATGTCACAGAGCAGGCTTTTTGTTTCCTTTTTCCTGCCCAAATTCAAATTGTGATTCTGGACCTAAAGGAAAATTATTTTGTCTGTATTTTAGGTAAAATTTAAATCCCAGACATTTGGAAAAATGCCCAAGCCATGTTGACAATGCTCAATGAAACACATATATACTTGAGAGAGAAATTCTGAGCATGAGTGAGGGGAAGATGCAGAGATAGAGGGAGAAGCAACCTCCCCGCTGAGCAGGGAGCAGCGATGTGGGGCTCCATCCCAGGACCCTGAGGTCATGACCTGAGTTGAAGGCAGACGCTTAACCTAGTGAGCCACCCAGGTGCCTCAATATATTCTTTGTATAACATGAAATTGTTCATACCACACCAACATGTCACAGTTTGCTTGTACTACTACATTCGTACCATAGAAGGAATTTTGTCCTCAAACACTTTTTTTTTTTCCAATACCTTCCACCCACGTCTTATACCTGCAATGAGATGACTTCCTAATGCTATGGTTCAATGTGAACACTGATGGCACCTGTAACACCAATTAAAGCCTGGGTCATGTTAGTGTTCACTGCATGAGGGAATGAGAATCTATTAATTCCATCAATGTGTGGGCTTATTTTCTCAAATAAACATCTTTAAGTAGGAGTTTTCCTTCTTGGAGGACAACAGAGAATCAAAGTACTTGTACTGGTTACCTTTGTTCGAATCTCCAGTTCTATATGCTCCTACTACTCCCAGTGATGGTCTTCCTAAGTGGCCTCGTACTGGTTCAAAGGTTTCACATCTCTAACAAGCACTGGGTGTTCTATAAGAATGATGAATCACTGACCTCTACCTCTGACTAATAATACATTATATGTTAACTAATTGAATTTAAACTAAAAAAAAAAATTCACACCCCTACCTTGTACCCATGGGTCTTAAAAACCAAAGTAACAGTAGGAACATGACATTGTTCTTTATTTTCTTTATTTCCTGTAGTGAGCAGCTCAGTATCCATTATATTCATAATGATCAGCTTCATACAGCGTGTAAATAATACACAGGCTGTCTAATCCAATCAAACAATAAGTACTTTTAGTGAAGGGTTTCCTCCAAGTCCTTGTAAATCAAAACATTCTTCAGACATCATCTCAAATAACCCAACATTTCAGTTGTTGTTCAGATAATCAAAAAGAAAGCACTGTCTACAGACTTACAAATGCAGCAGAAAATGAATGTGTTGGCAGCAGATCTGTTTCATATTACGGACTCATAATCGTGCAGCTTAGTCTGGGGTCTGCAAACCTGAATCAGCCCGCAGGTTTGCTTCCAAAACAGGCGTCGAGTAAGACTGGGTCCTGGTTGGGAACACGTGGCACGCTCAAGTTTTGTGATTTGGGGATGGGTTTTAAAAGGAACTGGTTTCAAAGGTGTGGGAAGGACATAGGAAAGCCCAAGGCAAGAGTGCAGGAATCTGAGTCATAAAGAAACATAAAGAAAAAGAGTTGCCACAATCGTGAGGCATGGATGGGGTGTGTGGGAAGGGGCACCTGGCAGCCAGGGATGCGGCCAGTTTCCCTTTTGTCTCTCACTCCTGCCTCCTGCTGCTGTACCCCAGCCTTTTGACGGACTAGAAACCGTAGCTAAGGGAACATATTGATTCACCAAACTCTCCAGGAGCTCAGAGCAGAGTAGAGAAAGGTGAACTGAGTCATGATGGGTCAAAAGGCAAGCCAGAGATACCCAGCAGAGATGGTTAGACTTCTTTTCATGGGGATTTTTTTAATAAATTTATTTTTTATTGGTGTTCAATTTGCCAACATACAGAATAACACCCAGTGCTCATCCCCTCAAGTGCCCCCCTCAGTGCCCGTCACCCAGTCACCCCCACCCCCCGCCCACATCCCCTTCCACCCCCCCTAGTTCTTTTCCCAGAGTTAGGAGTCTTTCATGTTCTGTCTCCCTTTCTGATATTTCCCACTTATTTTTTCTCCTTTCCTCATGGGGATGTTTGATTTTTGTTTGTTTGTTTGTTCACTCACTTTTGTGTGTGTGTCAGAGCAATCTCTCTGTTGAGTTGTGCTTAGAAGTAAAAAATTCATTTATTGGTCATGTTTAATTTTAAAATTTTATTGATTTATTATTTTTTCAAGAGAGAGCATGAGTGAGGGAGGGGCTGAGAGAGAATCTTAAGCAGGCTCCACGCTCAGTGAAGAGCCTGACCCAGGGCTCAATCTCAGGACTCCAAGATCATGACCTGAACCAAAATCAAGAGTCAGATGCTTAACCAACTGAGCCACCCAGGCACCTCAATTTTATTTATTGTTTATTTTTTAAAGATTTTTATTTTTTAAATTTTTATATATTTATTCATGAGAGACACACAGAGCAAGGAAGAGACACAGGCAAAGGGGAGCCGAATGCGGGACTTGATCCTGGCCAAAAGGCAGACGCTCAACCACTGAACCACCCAGGCATTCTGGAGCCTCAATTAAAATTTTTTTTCTTAAAACAGTAATATCTATGCTCAACATGGAGCTCAAACTCACAACTCCCAGATCAAGAGCCACATGCTCTACCAACTGAGCTAGCCAGGTGCCCCCCAGAAGTCAAAATATAATGCATTCTTATAGAAAGCGTTACCAGTTAACAGCAATGGTCTCAGTAACTACCATTAACTAGGATGCATCCAGTTAGCTACAATATCAAGTGATTTTATTTATCTTTTCTTAAATCCTGCGGAGATCCATCAAATGTCATGTTGCATGTTTTAACTGTCCCTCTGTATGGACTGATTCTTAAAAAATTTCTTTGAATTCACCTTTTGTTGGATACAGACTGCTTATTTCATTCGGAGAGCCAGCTTCTCCTGCAGAAGTATCCGACGAGAGGCCGTTCATACAGCTCATTTCGTCAGTGTCACCAATTTGAAGAAATACCAATTTCTTTCCCAGAATCGATTTCCCTTTTCTCTGATATCATAATATATTCTACCCCTTAAGAGATGAACTTTCAAGATGCTATTATCAGAAGTAAATCACGGATCAATGAAAGGCAACCGATTTTTTTCGATAACAATTAGATCTCTTCATGATGCAGTTTCACATTGAGATTTCCTACCTCAATAGTTGCAGCAGTGAAGAATTACCTCAAATCGTTTTAAAGGTTTGCAGAATGTATTTTCAGGAGCTGAGCTGAAAGAGATTGCATTTTAGAGATTGAGACATCCTTCGCCATTACCATATTGAGACTTTGAGGGCACGTGTTTTGTGAAATGTTCCCACATCCCCTAACAAAGGGGTCTGTGCTGTAGTGGTTTGGGAAGCAAGTCCCTATCTTCCCTCTTGGAGAGTCCCAAAATCTTCAGGTATGTAAAGGCGTGAACATGATGCATCTACTTTTGACAATAACTTCAGACATTGAGTATCTTTTTGATTGCTCTGTTTTTAAGAGACAGAGAAGGACTGCATGTGAGCCATAGGAGGATGGGCAGAGGCAGAGAGAGAGAATATTATTAATCAGGCTCCACACTCAGCACACAAGCCCAACACCGGGCACAATCTCATGACCCCGAGATCACGATTTGAGCCAAAAATCAAGAGTCAGACGCTCAATGGACTGAACCACCCAGGCACCCTGAGTATCTTGATAACCATATGGCTTTATTATAATTACATTAGAAAAATTACCTGATGTATTTCAATAGTTACCTTTATTTTATTTATTTTTAAATATTTTATTTATTCATGAGAGACACACAGAGAGAGAGGCAGAGACACAGAGAGAGGGAAAAGCAGGCTCCCCACAGGGAGCCCGATGTGGGACTCGATCCCGGGACCCAGGGTCACGCCCTGGGCCGAGGGCAGAAACGCAACCACTGAGCCACCTAGGGATCCCCCAATAGTTACCTTTAAAAAAAAACCAATCTCCTAAGCTTCTCTTAGGTGGATATGCAATATGATATGGATATGGGATAATTTGAAATCGTTAAGATTTTATTTCCAATCTAGACTTGGTCATTTACTGGGTAAATGAACACACAAGACGTTTTAAGTTTCTGGGACTTTTTATTCTTCTGCAAAATAGAAATTATCCTTTTAAAAAAAGGGTTTTATTTATTTAATTGAGAGTGAAGAGCAGAGGGAGAGCAAGAGAGAATCTCAAGCAGACTCTACTGAGCACAAAGTCCAAAATGGGCTCGATTCCAAGACTCTTGACATCATGACCTGAGCTGAAATCAGGAGTAGATTGCTAAATCAACTGAGCCACCAAGGCGCCCCAAATAGAAGTTATTCTTTTTTTTAGAAGTTATTCTTATTACATGTTAGTTTTCAGTTTCTCTCTCCATGTTTAATTTTATATTGAGATACATATTAATGATGTATATATCATTATTATACATTATATATTACTAATCTATTCCTCTATGATTACTGATGTCCTGATAATCCCATAAAGCACATCTTTCATCTTAAGAAGTTGGACTCAGGTCTTATGTTTGTGTTTTGCTCGTCTCTCCTTAACATGCTCGTGTTTTCCTCTACCTTCTTGAACGAATGGAATATTGATATAAATCTGATTGAATGTCCCTCTGTACTAATTCTCTCACCTGTGTTATTTCCAGGTTAGTTTCAATAGACCAATTCTCTCCTAATGATGGACCATATATTTCTACTTTGCCTGTCTAATCATTTTTGATTGGTGCCAGACATTGTTAATATTCTAGAATGCAGTCAAAATTTTCAGAAAAAATTTTTTGAGCTTTGCTTTTTTTCCCCCAAATATTTTATTTTATTTTTAAGATTTTATTCATTTATTCATGAGAGACACAGAGAGAGAGGCAGAGGCTCAGGTAGAGGGAGAAGCAGGCTCCCTGTGGGGAGCCCGATGTGGGAATTGATTCCAGGACCCCAGGATTATGACCTGAGCTGAAGGCAGATGCTCAACCGCTGAGCCACCCAAGTGTCTGTAAAGATTTTATTTTTTAAAGTAATCTCTACACCCAACATGGGGTTCGATCTCATGACTTGCATGCTCTACCAGCTGAGATAGCCCAGAATCCCCGGAGCCTTGCAGAATCAAAGCGCCTTTAGTTGATTGCTTCTGTCTGCACAATACTGAGACAATACTCTTTGGAGTATGCTACCTAATGCCCCAGTACTGCAAGCTTTCTCCTACTCTTACTTGGGAAGAAGGTAACTATTCCTGGCCCTGTGAGAGCGCCAGAGACTGCTCCCTCTACTCCTTTTAAGGATTCTTTTCCTAGATGAATGCATTTCTTATCCCGAATGTGCTGATTAGTAAGACTGGAAAGAGGATCTTCTGCACATCTTTGTGGTTCTTTTTCTGTGTAGCTGTTATGTCTCCAGTACTCGGCAGACTCCAGCTGAGTCGGTGTCCTCAAACTCCCAAATGCATGCCCTCAACCCAGAACATTGGCCAGGCATTCTCTGGGCTTCTTCCCCTTTTGCTACATCCTATGGAATCTCTCTCTCCAGGCATTAAGCTGGGGGAGATTGGAGGATCACCTCATTTGTTTCCACTATCTCATGGATGACTGTCATAGAGCTGAAACCTTTCTTTCATATATTTTGTCTGTTTTTTACATTTGGTTCTTATTACACCATCTTGGGTGACTATAAGTTGTCCAAGGCTTGAATGAAATGACCTAAGTAAGGTGGTTGCATGTGGACATCACATAGGAAATGCTATGTTTCTCATTCATAGTATAGAGATAAGAAATGGATGTCTCAGGGCTTTTCTAATTGAGGGAACTTATTTGTAGTGGGACATTCAGGATGTGAGCTTTCACCTGGTGTCTTCTGTGTTTAAATTTTAGGAGTAGAAGAAAATAAAAAAACACATCTATGTTGAATTTAAACACAGAAAAACCCATCATTGTGCTAAACATGTAGTGTTTCTTTGTAATATTCCTCTTATACTCAATGAAATGGAAAGATGGTAAGTTCCTTGATTTTTTTTTGGGGGGGGGGGCAAAAACCATCGCCCAGCGTAGTGTGGGATTTTAATACGTGTCGGGTAATTAGTGAATATAGACGTTAGTATAGAGTCTGCCTAGGTCTATAAATGTTCAGCCGTTCCTCATCTTCAGCTAATATCTGCAAAAAAGAATTGTAGGATTCTTTCCCTTTCTCATTAAATCATGTTAACTTTGACTCTAGCTCCAGAGGAAAAAGTTCTTAGAATTTTAAAATTTCAAGCATCTTTCCCACGACATACATTTCAGTGAAAGTTTTCTAGGTAATAAAACAAAATGTATGGATGTGTCACACAATGTGTATTTGAACGTTTGTTTCTGTGGGCTAACCTCTCCAAAGATACGTATCTCTTATTGGTTTCTACCTGAGGCTGTTTTAAGCAGAACTGAAGGAATAATTTAGCATTTCGAGAACACCATTTGGTGGAAGGTTAGTTCTCCTCCAGGTACCGTGGGAATGGAGCTAAGATGAGATTTTGGAAGAAGTGACAGTGAATCATCTCTACGGAGCGGGTCAGGGGTGGAGTGATGGGTCTTGCATCCAATGCTGAGGAGAGAGGTTTCTCCAATGGAATTATCATCTTGGGGTGAAAACAAAAACTAGATTGATGTGCCCCTTTAATGCTTATCCAAAGTCAAACGAGATGTCTTTACTCATTGCATTTTTTAGGGATTAAATATTTTTGTTTCCCTCTTTAAAATAAAATTGTACATTTTTCCGGTGTCCGACATGTATTGAGATAACAACCAATTAACATACCCACCTACTGACACAGTTATCATTTTTATGTGTATGGTGAGAGCATCTGAGACCAACTTTCTTAGCAAATTTCCTGCATTCAGTACAGTGTTACTGGTTATAGACACCACATTGTGCATTCGATCCTCAGAACTTACACACCCTATGGAATTCAAACTTTGTACCCTTTGCCAACATCGCCCATTTCCATCACCCCTCAGCCTTTGGAAACCACCATTCTATCCTATGCTTTTATATGTATGCGACATTTTCAGATTCCACAGATGAGCGGCATCGTGCAGTAGCTGTCCTTCTATGTCCTTCCAGCTTATTGCATTTAGCATAACATCCTCCAGGTTCATCCTTGTTGTTGGAAAGGGAAGGATTTCCTTCTTTCTTAAGGCTGAATAATAGCCCTTTGTGTATTTAGACCGTACTTTCTTTCCCCGGTCATCATCTGTTGATAGATCCTTGGTTTCTGTACCGCGACTGTTGTGAATAATGCTGCAGTGAGCATGGGAGTGCAGATACATCTTTGAGATCCATATTTCATTTCTGTTGCATATATGCTGGCCGTTATCATTTAAGATGAAGGATCGTCCAAGCAGGATAGGATACCCATGCAGGGGAGAGTAAGCCAGCCTGCAGGCCCCATCACCTTACCTAGGGAGTAAAGGTGCTAAGGAGGCCAAATTGGTGACCGTTCTTCATACATCTCCAACCCCAAACTTCCTCATGGACAAGTGCAAGGCAAATTCATAGTTTTCAAGATGCTATTTTATGTGGGAAAGGCAATTTGATTTGCCTCAGTTTCTAAAAGAGGTCATTTATCTTTCCCTGAGAATTGGTTCCCTACTGGCCGTCTGTTTTGTTTCATCTCACCAGACACACGGACGTCAGAGTCATTATCTCGAGAACGGCTTCTGCTCACTGTGGTTTGTTTGAACACGACTGTGATTCCAGAAACCAGACACCAAATAGGATATTAACCTACTTACGAGAAAGGCACCCCTAAAGTGGTGGTTCTCGGACTTTAGCCTGTGTCAGAACCACACCGAAGGCTTGTAAAAATGTAGCTTTTGATGCTGTGGGTCCAGGGATTTGCATTTGTCTTAAGGGTTTTTATCTGGAATAAGGGGTGCTGATGCTCCTCCTGGCCCAAGGACCCCGTTTGAAAAGCACTGCCTTAGAAGGCCTTGTGAATCTTCTTAAAACAGTGTGGTAGTGTTATAAAATGAGCTAATGAGTGGGTTTATTTTCTCATGAAAACATTTTCTACTGCCTTAGACAAGTTTACCAAACAGCCGTCTTTGCTCATACTGAGATTCTGTTTTCCTTGTAGTATGTTCCACATGGCATTGTGCTCAACCTGCTCAGAGATTTACAATCTGAGTTGCTGGATGTACGGACGGGACCTCGGTTCTGCTCCTCAAACAGGTGGGAGGATGATAAATCCCCAATCTGTGCAGGAGAGGTGGTCTGCCTCTGGCCAGATAACTGTATCCTTGGTGGGATGACTTGCCACGCTTCCTCCATGTTTTTCTGAAGGGATGGAAACAGGTTTGAGAGGATGCAGTTGGTTTGGAACATGTGGCTCAGCCAGGCCACCAATTGCCTGGAATTCAGATGGGAGGCAATGAACATGGGACCAAACAGGAAGAGGAAATCGGTAGCTCTGTTCTGCCAGTAAGATTCTAGTGTTGGCTTTACCCAGAGGGGCCTGTCCGTGTAAACTATGGTGACATCAGGGAAACAGTTCTTTCCTTTACGTGGAGGGTGTTCTGACTTAGGGAATTAAAGTTTGCTCTTTATGGGAAGGTGTCTGATTCAATATTTCCCTTTGAACATTTGCATGAATAAAAAGGTTTCTCTGCAACTCACAGTGGCGTATAGACTTTGACGATGACAAAACATGGCATGTATTGGTTGCAAACACCAAAGTCTTTCCACTGGCTCTTCCGGGGAGGTCGACGTCCCTTAGAACTCTCCTGAAACCCCCTCACGTTGAATCTAGAGCCAATTAACTCAGATTTGGGGGAGGTCCCCGCATGGAGGGAGTGAATCCTGGGGCCAGAAAAGTGGGTGCTAACTAAGGAGGTCTGGAGGGATCATATACAAGTCTAAAGAGTGAGATGCTTTCTTGAGGAGGTGTTGACGCAGATGCAAGGGAATAAGGTTAAGAGACAGGTATGCATGTGAGACTATTCCTTGTCAGGATGTTTTCCTTGCTTTAGGGAAGAAATCTCTTCTGGAGTTGTGAGCTCAGTAATTATAAGAGCTGACAATTGTATAGGGCCTGTACAATCAGGGCTGCTCTGATCCTCTTGTACGCTGTACACTGGATTGCCATTCAAGACACGGGTACGACATTCTCCAGAGGGGGCTGGTGGGGAAAGAGTGTCTTCTTATCCAGGGCTCTGTCGTTAAAATGAGCCTGAGGTGCTAGGGAACAGTGTTCTGGGGAAGAGAAGGTGCTCCAGGAACAGGTAAGGGGTGGCTCCCCAAGACTGACTCAGCTATGCAGTCCATCCAGTGCGCCATGTTGGGAGGTTCGGCTCATGTAAGTCCAGGGCAGGGACACGGTGGGTAGAAGTGTGGGCATGCAGAAGGGGATCTCAGGATCACGACGCATTGTCCCTGGAGGAGGGGACCGTCCCTGAGTTATGCAGGAAACGGACTCTTCCAGCGCTGGGATCTGAAATGCATCTCTTTATCCCAAGTCCCATTGCCTCGTTTCTTCCTTTTCTTTTCTGCTCTTATGTTGGTGTTTTATTTTGTTTTGAGAATGGCTTTCCATACTCCCTTCTAGCCACTAGGACTAATGTTGGAATAATGCTTTACAGAAGAAAAATTGATTTCAGCCAGTACTAGCAACAACACTTCTAAGTCCAAAGGCGTGTTCCTATGAAATATTTATTAATACAGTGTTGTGATGTTTCAAATGCAGGCCCACCCAGAGGGCATATATTTATGGATTAGGGTATTTTCTGTTTGTGTTATTTAGTATTTAGCTCTATAATTTGATTTAATATTTTATTTGCAAGTTCAAAAAATTCCATGTAATTGGTCTTGGCTATTGCTTCTGAATTATTGAAAATGCTGTAAAGTTGAGCGTGTCTCAAGTGACCATTTCTCTGAACTCCTTGCGAAACATCTTTTTTCAATCTCCACAGGAAAGTAGTTTACTTTTTCAAGTAGTACAATTTTCAAGTTTATTGGGTACCGCGTTTGTTTCTTAGGACCCCCATAGCAAATTAGCACAGATGTGGATAACTTAAAACAACCACTACAAAAAATATGCTCTCAGAGCCCTGGAGACCAGAAGTTTGAGATGAAGTTGTCACAAGGCCATGCTTCCTCAGAAGGCTCAAGCGGGACGGTCCTTCCTGCCTCTTCCTGTTTCTGCTGTTGCTGTCAACCCATGGTGTTCTTTGGCTTGTAGAAATATCCCTCCAACGTCTGCTTCCATGGGCACATGGCCTTTGCTCCGTGTGAATGTCTCTTCTGTTTTTATAAGGGCACCAGTCATGGGATGTAGAAGCCCATATACTCCGGTATAACCCCATTGTGATTTGATTACATCTGCAGAGACTCAATTTTTTTATTTTTTTATTTTTAAGGAGTCTCTACCCTGTGGCTTGAGCTCAACCCTGAGATCAAGACCTGAGCTGACACCAAGAGACAGATGCTTAACTGACTGAGCTACCCAGGTACCCCTGCAAAGACTTTCTAAATGAGGTCACACTCACGAATGCCAGAGATTAAACCTTGAACCTGTATATTAAGGGCTGTGATTTTGGGGAGTCAAATGAAACCCATGACACATACTATTTTCTCTTTCTTTATATGAAATTATTTCGAAATCTCAAGATATCAATAATTTGACCTGAATATATTGGGTGCTCAGTTGTCCCCCCTTATCTGTGGTTTTGCTGCCTGCAGATATGCTTACTCAGGATCAACCATGGTCCAGAAGCGGATGATCCTCCTGATGGTCAGTGGTTGCCTAAACATAAGTCACAACACCTACACGCACTTGCCTTCATCTCACATCACGTGGGCATTTTACCATCTCACATCTTCACAAGGAGAAGGGTGAGTACAGGACAATAAGATATTTCGAGAGAGAGAGAGAGAGAGGGAAACCACATTCATATAAGTTTTGTTACTTATATTGTTATAATTGCTGTATTTTATCATTAGTTGTTGGTAATCTCTTACTGTGCATAATTTATAAATTAGACTTTTTAAAAAGGATTTTATTTATTTATTCATGAGAGACACACAGAGAGAGGCAGAGACACAGGAAGAGGGAGAAGCAGGCTCCATCAGGGGACTCCAGGATCATGATCCCGGGACTCCAGGATCATGACCTGAGCCAAAGGCAGACGCTCAACTACTGAGCCACCCAGGTGCCCCAAATTAGACTTCATATATATATATATTTCATGCATGCAAGCCAGGAGAGAGGCAGAGGGAGAAAGAATCTCAAGCAGGCTCCAAGCTCAGCACATAGCCTTACTTGGGGCTTGATCTCATGACCTGAGCTGAAATCAAGAGTTGGGTGCTTGACCAACTGAGATACTTAGGCGCCCCTATAAATTAGTCTTTATTATAGGCATGTGTACATGAAAGCATAGTATATATAAGGTTCAGTACTATTTGTGGTGTTAGGCATTTTTGGGGGGATCTTGGAATGTATTCCCCACAGACAAGGGGGCACTCTACTACTATGAATGATAGTATCATGATAGGTACCATGGAAGGAACATAGACCTTGTTCTGTTGTCAACAACACCAGGACATACTTGTAAATGAGTCCTTCTATTAAAAGAATGAAATCAGAGAGGGAGACAAACCATGAGAGACTCTTAACTCTAGGAACACACTGAGGGTTGCTGGAGGAAAGATGGGTGGAGGCATGGGGTACCCGTGTGATGGACATGAAGGAGGGCACGTGATGTGATGAGCACTGGGTGTATAGAGCTCATAATACACTATATGTAAATTAAAGTGAATTTAAAAAACTTTTAAAAATTGGACTAAACCAAATGCAGAAAAGATTTGGTAGAGGCAGACTCACATGAACTGCGGAAAGAAATAACCAATATGAACGTAAGGAAAGGCAACTTTAAAAAGCTGAGACTGGAGTTGTGCCTTGTAGAGTTGACAGGGAGAAAGAAGTGAGAGAAATAAGGGAAGGAATGCACAGATGGGGTGGAGGTGGTAGAGGCTTGGAAAGAGACCAGGGATGTGGCCTAACTTGTAAGGAAGGCAACGGTGGAAAGTAGGGTTAATCCATAGAGCCGGACCTCAAAGCTGGACGGATGAATTGCAACCATGGAATGGACTATAAAATGTTAGTGGGGAAGTGGGATCATGAGAGTGGGGTAAGGTGCTCAGAGAGCCCAGCATTGGTAGGAACTGGAATGGAGGATTTTGATGGCACGGGTCCAAAGCATCTTAGTGTACCAACAGTCCATTGATACTTTGCATCAAAGACTTGATGGGTCTTTGGGGAAACGCCTGTCATGAGTAGTTTGTCTGGACCCTCAAATGACTTGCTTTGAAGACATGAATAAGGATGGAGGAAAAGTCATGCTGAAAGTAGGGTATGGTTTCATCTGGCCATGTCCCCGGGACGCATGAGGGTAGATGGTTTGGTTCTCAGGAAGATGGCATGGAGGCAGCATGGTGAGACCCAACACACCCTGTTTGGAAAAACGACGTCCACAGGTCTCCAGAGCTGTGGTTCTTGGTACGAAGAGCATAGGAGAAGTGGGTGCTCTTTCAGACTCACCCAGGGAGTATTTGTGGAATATGCCCACCACAACCCTCCTCCACCGTTGTGCACAGGGAATATTTACCGACAGCACAATACATTAAGAAAAAAAAAAATCAATGAAGGGCTCCTGTAAAAGGACACCTTATCTATTATCCACTTCCTTTGGAAGCCCTTCCTTATGTTTACGATCTTTCCCTGGTGTTGAGGGTGGCTGGACTCTGCTAAATGGATGAAAAATCATTTCTCTTGATGTGTGCTTTCCTTCTCGATGTAGGGGAAATTAGATTTCCCCCAGGAAGAAGCAGTGACAAATCAAAACTGGCCTTCAACTCAATGCATCTGTGTAATTGCTAAGAGAGAGCTGTCTGTACAATTACGTATCGTAAGTAAGGAATGATTTCGGTTTCCTGTTCTTCCACTGGGGGAGAAACGTACGTAGAGAGTGGTGTTTGTACGGCTCGGAAAGTATAACTTAGACACAGATTGTAGATGAAGTTTAAAAATGTCCACCTGTTGGACATTGGGCAACCTTGGGGTTCAGTCGGGTGAGCATCCGAGTCTTAGTTTTGGCTCAAGTCATGATCTTGGGGTCGCAAGATGAAGCCCGGCGTCAGACTCACTTATGCGCTCTCTTTCTCACTGAAATAAATAAATAAATCTTTAAAAAATAGAATAAAATATCTATGCATTGCAGGTGGAGTCCTTACCAAGAGTATATTATCCTTGTTGGGCACAGCTTCGTTTCTCTGCCCTTAAGGGGTCAACGGACAGACCTAGGGAGATGGAGATGGACTCCCATTTCTCCTGCTAAGATTGGGTGTCAGTTAAGAATTAATTTAGCAGGATATCAAAGAAAATCCAAGGCCGGGCAAGACAGAGGTCTCAGCTCCTCACGGTTGCTTGAGGATCGGTTTCTTTCAGTTCTCCAGAAGTGGTGTGGGGAGGAGACACCAGGGCTTATCTTGGAGAAAGAAGGACCTTGGAAATTCAGAGGTGTGCTTTTAACTCACGCTTTTAACTCACTCCCTGCAGTGAGTTCAGGGAGAGAAAATGACAAAGGAGCTCAGGGCTCCTTCATCTCCACGTGGGCGTCTTCTGGGTGATGATGGTGGACAACGCGGAGTGTGTTGTGACCTGGGGGCTCATCACTGGAGGGCCAGGTAACTCTAGGAGAAGAGACTCTTGGTCTTTGACCAGGGGGACATCAGTGCCTCGGGGATTTGGACCCATCTGCGTGAAACCATTTGTATGTTCCATGAGCGGACAATCATGGTGACCTGAACCTACACAATCACAGGCATATCACGTACATATCTGTTTCCTATGAGAATGGCTCTTGCATTTTTGTGGCATTTATCCCTGCTTTGTGCTAAAGGATTTCCAGTTTCTGGGCTATGCTTTAACTCCGGCCTTCTCTTAGCCAGGACGAGGAGGACCGGAACACTGATTTATTCTGACTTTTAATGTTCAGAGATGATGTTGCTGATCTGGGCGAGCATCGTGTATGCAGTAGCTCAAAAATAAACATAGAGGGGCGCCTGGATGGCTCCGTCTGACTGTGCGAACTGCGGGTGTGGTCCAGGCGATGCCTGAAGCCATTTTTCCTCTTCTTTATTTTGTTTTGGGACGTTTAAAAGCGCCGGACGTCATGCACGCTTTCGTTAATAGGTAGGAAGTAAAAGCCAGCTGCTAATTATGGTTGCGGTGGGCTCATTCTAAGATGGTCCCCAAGATTCTCACTGCTTGGTACCGGTAACCTGTTCCTCTTGAACGTAGGCGGGATTATGGATGGCATGCACTCCGGGCTTGGGATAAGGTTATGCTATATGGCAAAGGTGAAGAGATTTTGCTGGTGTAACTAAAGGTTTCAGACCAGGTGACTTACCATCCATGAACAGGGATGATTATTCTGGGTGGGCCTGACCTAAACAGGTGAGACCTTTGAAAGAGGGTCTACAGGTTGATGATGGGAGAATCTCAGAGAGATTTCAGGCACTGGAGAGATTCTCGTCTTGCTCATCCTTGAAGGAGCAAAGTCTCCTGTGGGTGGAGAGGGTCACGAGGAAGGGAATGGCAGGTGCTGAGGGGTGCTGAGGATATCAGCCCTACAGCCACAAGGAGCTGAGTCATGGCACCAAGCAGTGGGTTTGGGAGAGGATCCTGAGCCACGGAGGAGGGTGAAGCTCCAGACAACACCTTGATTTCATCTGTGCGGGACCCTGAGCAGAGGACCCAGGACACTGTGCCTGGAATCTGTGGGATAATAAATGAGAGTGGGCAGCCCGGGTGGCTTAGCGCGGTGGCTCAGGGTGTGATCCTGGAGACCCGGGATCGAGCCCCACATCGGGCTCCCTGCATGGAGCCTGCTTCTCCCTCTGCCTGTGGCTCTGCCTCTCTCTCTATCTCTATGTCTCTCATGAATAAATAAATAAAATCTTTAAAACAATAAATGAGAGTGAGAATTTGTTCCATAGCAATAGCTGATGAATACACAATAAACGAACATAAGAATTTGTTGCACGGCAATAGCTGACGAATACATTATAAATGAGAGTGAGAATTTGTTCCTCTCTCTCTATGTCTCTCATGAATAAATAAATAAAATCCTTGAAAAAAATAAATGAGAGTGAGAATTTGTCGCATGGCAATAGCCGATGAATACATGATAAACGAACGTGAGAATTTGTCGCACGGCAATAGCTGACGAATACATCGTAAATGAGAGTGAGAATTTGTTCCACAGCAATAGCTGACAAATAATTAATAAATGGGCATGAAAATTCATGACACAGCAATTGCTGATGAGTACAAAATAATGAGTGAGAATTTGTCACACACCAATAGCTGACGAATACGCTGCTCCTTTCTGGTGGAAATGCACCGGCAGTCCTTTCCTAGAATGGTGGAAATGTTGGAAATGTTCTTTCCTAGAACAAAGTCCATGGCTAGAGAAAGCCTGGGCGGCCCTGCCTGCTTCTCTGAAATAAGCGACGCGCCACAGGTCTCTCGGCAAGGCTGGCACAGCTCGATGCCTTAGTACAAACGGCATCCCTTCCCTAGCTCCACAGGCTTCCCCTGGCAACGCAGCTCCGTACGTCATCGTCGGTCTTATTTGGGAAGTTGAGCTGTCCCCGAGGTCCCCAGACGCTGTTAGCACGAGCTTCTGGAACATGCCACGTAAATAAGGAGCCAGAGATTTCATTCTGACCAGTGGGTGCTGTGTTGCCCAGGACACATTTCTGATGGTGGAGCCTACAGAAGTGTGTAGATGTGGTGCCCATGTGATTAGGCCGAGTTTTGTTTCTTGTCTAACAGATTTGAGGGGGAGCTCTGTCTTTTTTTTTTTAATTTTTTTATTTATTTATGATAGTCACAGAGAGAGAAAGAGAGAGAGGCAGAGACATAGGCAGATGGAGAAGCAGGCTCCATGCACCGGGAGCCCGACGTGGGACTCGATCCCGGGTCTCCAGGATCGCGCCCTCGGCCAAAGGCAGGTGCCAAACCGCTGCGCCACCCAGGGATCCCAAGGGGGAGCTCTGTCTTGTCGGGCCATTGGGTACGCACGGTGTCATGCCCCGAGATGCACACGGCGTCCTGTGTGCTGACCACCTCCTGCTGGGTTTATGCGAGAAAATTGTCTATACGTGCCTACTTCACTTTAGCTGATTCTGGGTCTTCCTACCCCTTCCAGGGTGATAAAGGAGGGACTGTGTTCAATAACAAATTACCGCTACTCATCTACCTTGAGTTGATCAGCCGTCAGGGCACAGAGCAAGACTCTGGCAATGCATGCAGGTCACTATTTGCCTCCTCCCCACCCAGAGAGAACCTTCCAGGAAAGAATTTGGGTGCCAATATCAAGATATAAATACTAGGAATGGCCCCAAATCCACATCGGTCCCACCTAGATGGGGAAATGTAGATGCTTCCAACCCCAAGCAAGCAATGCCAGCGATGAGTTTTGGAAAAATGCAGACCCTCTTTGGGGGCTATTTTCACCTGGTGCAGGAAGCTTGTCCAAGAGCATTGCAGGAATTGTGCTTTGGGTCTTTGATCCTTGAAAGAGATACCATGCTGGGGCCCCTGGGTGGCTCAGAGGTTGAGCAGCTGTGTTTGGCTTGGATCCCGGGGTCCTGCATGAATCGAGTCCTGCATCAGTCTCCTTGCAGGGAGCCTGCTTCTCCATCTGCCTGTGTCTCTGTCTCTCATGATTAAGTAAATAAAATCTTAAGAAAGAAAAAGAGAGAGACGCCGTGCTTTGAAAAAGGCAGCTGGGAATTGGGTAAACAGTCTTGGAAGTCAAGGTAACTGTCTCCAAGGAGAAAGGTGTGCCTCAGGCAGGGAGGGAATGGAGGAGGAAGAGCTAGGCCCAAGGGCATCCAGGTCATGTGCAGGAGACTGTGCAGGGCTCAGTGTGCCCAGCGTGGTCCACACCATGGGGCATGTATTGGGGCAGCATGAGTGTGCAAGATGGCCCTCGACATTGGTCAGGAGTATGGATGCTACGTGGAGTCTGGGGGCTCATCTGGGGATGTTGACAGGCTGTGATTCTCTTGATAATTGAGGCTTCTCAGGGTGGAGGATGTCAAGGCATGTGGAACTCATTACATGGAGACTGAATTACCCCAAAATCTCACTCCCATGAACCCCTGGCCCTGCTAAGAGCTTGGGTGAGTGTAGCCACGTGTGCCATGTTGTGTAGGATCAATCGCATCATGTGGCAGTCAGTGTTCCTGGGAAAGGGACCCACAAGGATAGGAAGGCCAGGGGTCAAGCTTCATGGGGGGCGCGGGTGGTCAACAAAGTCCATGGCGCCCTCAGTACCTACGGATCCTATAGGTGCCAATGGGACGACCTACTGCAATTTCTTTGTGAGTCCAACCAATGCTGGTGGCACCTTTGTGGTCATTTGCGGACCTTTGTAGACAGGCAGGAGGTGGTACGGGGTCCGCCAGCCTCCATGGACCTTACAAACCTGTTGCGCAGGACTTCGATGTGAAGCAATAAAAAAATCACCCACCAGACAAGGAGCCTTTGAGCCAAAACACCCGCAGAGCAAGGTCAGGTGTTGATGCACCGATGAAAACGTAGGCAGAGGCTGCAGATACCTAACCCGGGCTCTTGCGTGCCTCGATGGCACCTGCAAGTGTCCCCTCGGTGGGCCCGGGCTTTTTGCAAGAGGACTGGTCCCTCGGGGCGTCGTGGCCGCTTCCCCATCGTGGGTCCTGTAGAGCGCGTGCTGGGCACGTGCTGGACGGTGGCCCTTCTGTTCCTTGGCTTCGTGGGAACGAAGATCCCCGAGTGTCTGGCATCCGTGGGGAGCTGCTGGTGCCCTGTTGGGATTTTCCCGGTGCCTGGGGACACCTCCAGCTCAGCGCCCACCCGACTTGCCACGCGCCCCTCTACACCTGCTTGTGCACGTGCTTCACAGAAACCCCGGGAGCTTTGCACACGTTTTCAGCTTTCCTCCCTGGGCCTGAATTGAGGTCGCGGTGGCCCCGAGGTGTGAAACGTGAGACACCAGAAAGAAGAGGGAGCTGGCTGCCCGGAGCTCCCCAGGGGGGCTGTCCCCACAGAGCAGGAACACCGAGGAGGGAATGGGATCCCCCGGCCCTTCCCCCGGGGACCCCCAGGGACGGGGGGCTTTGGAAAGGGCGCACCCTGTGACCTCCCCTTCCAAGCGTCCCTTTTGAAGACCCGCCGCTCACGAATCACTCTGTAGGAGCCTCGCTGCAGACAGAGAGCCATGTTTTGTGCACACAGGTGTCTGTGTGTGGGGGTCCTCCCCCCTTTTCAAGCAGCCCCAGGCCCTGGAGGAAACAGTGAGATCCTGCCCGTGATGGGGGGTGGCCGAGGTGTCCCCGCCCCAAGAGGCAGGTAAGTGATCTGTGGCTTCTCTCTGGGGGGATTGGGCCAGGGGACAGGTTGGGGGCAGCTGGAAGGAAGCACGTGGGTCTTCTGGGCACCGCAGGCCCAGCTTGGGGTTGTCACCTGTGTGGGCCGAGACGGAGCATCTCCAGGAGGGGCTGTGCGTCCCTGAGTGACCTGGATTCCAGGGCTCCCTGGTGCAGTCCCCACCTCTTGGGGGGCTGAGGAGAGAGGATGCTAAAGAGCTTTTCAGGTGTCAGGTGTGCACAGGGGGGCTGCGGCACGGGTGCATGTGCGGCTGCCAGGATTGCACAGGAGCTCAGAGGGTCGGTGACATGCACCTGCTGCCGTGCGCTGGGAGAAGCTGAACCCCCGGGGCAGGGGTGGGGGCGGTTTGGCCTTGGCCTCCAGCTCCTGGACATGTGATGGTGCAGCTCAGGGACGGAACAGGGAGCCCCCAGAGCGCTCAGCGGCTATGAGGTCCCGGCAGGGGCTGGAGTCACCCCCCCGGGACGGGCGACCCAGTCTTCTCCTCCCTGTGGATCCCCCTGAAGCGCGCCATCCAGGGGCTGTGCAACCATCACGGCTGCGACTTTCAGGGCGTCGTCCTCGGGCGGCCAAGCAGCCTCGCAGGGTGGTCCTCATGAGCCATTTGTCCCCGGCATCCTCACCCCCTGGTGACCCCCACCCCGTCTCCCGTCCCCAAGCTCTGGGCTGTTTTGCACATTCCTATCCAGGGGATCACACACGCCGGGGCCTCCTGCGTCTGGGTCCCTCCCTGAGCCTCACGCTCGTTCATCCACAAGGGAGTCCGTGTCACACCGTCGCCCCTTGTCATGCCTGAGTACGACTCTGTGCCTGGGGGACCCCATCGTGTGTGTCCACCATGTGGCCCGGAAGGCCATTTGGCTGGCTCCCACCTCCTGGCTTCTGCCAACACTGGTGCCCACGCCTGTGTTTGGGGTCTTGCTTTCTGTTCTTTTGCACCTATAGTGAGGTGGGGGGGCAGCCCGTCTGGACCCCTGGTGGGGACTGAGGTCCTGGGGTGGCTGGGCGTGGCTGCTCCTGAGCACCGTGTCAGAAGAGAGTGAGGCCCATCCATGGTCACTTGGGACGGGGGATCTAGGATCTCCGCACCCTCTCTGGGGAGGTGGCAGTGTTTTTGGTGCTTTTGTCCTTTTTTCCGTGAAATATTTTTATCTTTTTCTTTTTATATTTTTTTTTTTATAATACTTTATTACTATTTTTAATTCATTCTATAATAATTTATTTTTCATTAATTTAATTAGTTGATAATTTCTTCTACCTATAAGTTTAATTTTATACCACATTCACTCCCCCTAAAAAACTTCAATTACAATATATATTTTTCCAACCAACTTAATTCTTCCATCACTATAAACTATATAACTTCTTTTCATATCACAACTCCTTTGTGTTGTGTGTGTGTGTTCAACCTTTTCAAATCTCTTTTCACAATAATAACACTATTCCTCTATTTCATCAATCTTAAAAAAAAAAAAAACTCTTTAATTCCTTCCATTTTTCACTTTTTATATAATCTTATTATTATTCATTCCTTACTTTACTATAATTCCATCTCTCACACTCTCCCCTCCACTTCACCCCACACTCCTACATTATCAATAACTTTATTCTTCCCTCTAAATTAAAATTTTTATCTTCAATTTATTACTTAATATTTTCTATTATTTGTAATTTCTATTTAAATTTTCACCCCTTCCCACAAAACTTTACCTCCTTCTAAACATTCCCCCCTTACTCCCCCTCCACCTTTCATTCACATTACACTGCCCCATTATTTCACATTTTTCCCCATCCACCAAATACCACCATTTCCCTATCAAATGATAGAAATAGATAGAGGATAATGAGAGTTAAATATATGTAGATAAGAGTAAATTATGATAGAGAGAATAAATAGAAGAAAGTGTTAAATTATATTACAGAGCGCTAGAGCACTAGATCTCGTAGCGATAATTAGCGAGCTCGCGCGGATCAACAGTGATATATTATAGATATGTGTTTTATGTACAATCTCCTCCTCACCAGCACCCCCCACCAACCCCACACACCACCCCCCCCGGCTCCAATAACCACGACAGCACCCCCCCCCCCCAGCTGGCTGGGGTTGGATTGTTGGAGATGGAACATGAGGGAGGTCATGCACGATTTGTAGCTGTGTATGTGGCTTATTTCACGCCACGTTTCGTCCTCCGCGTCCGTCCACGCGGCCGGATTTCCCTCCTTTTCTAAGGCTGAGTAGTGCTGCGTTGCGTGCACGGATGCAGATTGGGATTCTCCGTTCCTCCGCGGTGGAGACCTACCGTGTTTGCAGGCCACGTCCACTGTGAGTGCTGCTACGGGGGGGTGTGGGGCTGCACACTCATCGCTGGCGGTCCCTGCGTGTGCACCTGGGACTGGCATTCCTGGATCATCCGGCGGTCCTATTTGTAATTTTTTGGGAAACTGGAAATGGACATTTTTTTTTTAAAGCCACTGTTGGAAGAAGATGAAATGCAGTCACACGGGGATGTCAGAGCTTGAACCTTTGAGTGTTGGGGGGCAAGCAGGCCGCTCCCTGACACCCACCTCCGCCCCAAGGGTGGGTGTAATCTTCCATTTGAGCCATGCTGAGCGAGAGGACGAGGTTTGATACCCATCCTGCACCTCACCTGCCGGCTCTGGGACTTGACCAAATGAGCTGCAGCTTGTTTGCAAAATAAAGAAACACCAGGGACGTGCTGGGACAGGTACCAGGACTGTGCGTCACCCCTGCCTGCCCCGTCTTGGCAGGTCGATACCCCTGGGGTGCTTCCAAGGGTGTGTGACGGGGGAATGAGGACTGTTATCTCGTCACACCCTTAACTGTCTGCTACTCCAGGGACAGGACAAGGCTGCCACCTGCTAGCACCTTTCTCAGGGGCTGACCTATAAATACAGCCCCTCATCTGTGGGGTTCCTGCTAACGCCACCCCACCCTCCACATGGCTTCTCTGTGTCTCCTAGGTAACGCAGGCCCAGGTGTAGAGCGAGTGAGATTTTTACATCTTTCCACTGCTCTCTCCAACGTCTCACACAGACACTGCGTTGGAGAAGTGTCCCCCAAAGAGCACGCGGGTAAATGTACCCAGACCAAGCCGTGCACAAAGGGAAAGATGGGCTGGTTGAGCTGTGGAGCCCTGAGGCTGGAGAGGGTGGGGCTGGGGCGGCTGGGATCTGTTGGTCTTGATTATGGGGGTGATGGGTCATGTTTAAACATGCCTGTGGGGGAACTTGTCTGGTCACCCTTGAGGCCTTGGGGTGCCATGTTTTAAAGCTCCCCACATGCACAGAGGTTCCTGGTCACCCTTGAGGCCTTGGGGTGCCATGTTTTAAAATCTCCCACATGCATGGAGGTTTCTGGTCACCCTGGAGACATTGGGTGCCATGTTTTAAAGCTCCCCACATGCACAGAGGTTCCTGGTCACCCTTGAGGCCTTGGGGTGCCATGTTTTAAAATCTCCCACATGCATGGAGGTTTCTGGTCACCCTGGAGACATTGGGTGCCATGTTTTAAAGCTCCCCACATGCACAGAGGTTTCTGGTCACCGTTGAGGCCTTGGGGTGCCATGTTTTAAAATCTCCCACATGTATGGAGGTTTCTGGTCACCCTGAAGGCATTGGGTGCCATGTTTAAAGCTCCTCACATGCACGGAGGTTCCTGGTCACCCTTGAAACCTTGGGGTGCTATGTTTTAAAATCTCCCACATGCATGGAGGTTTCTGGTCACCCTGGAAGGTCTGGGCCACCCTATTTACAGGTCCCGATGTGGAGAGAGGTCTGATATGGGAGCATTGTGTTGATCTTGCACATTAGCTAATTGTAAGGTGTGCCCTGCGGGATTATGAAGGAAAATCACACGTTTCTTCCTCCTGGCAGTGAGGGAGTGTCCCTGTCCCCAGGAGAGCGCCCCTCCTTGGAGGGTTAATTATCAGAGCCCACCTGGGATGCACCAGCAGCCTTCTGGGCCCTGGCATTTCACCCAGGGGTTGGGGCTACTGAAGCCCAGCTCTGGTGACCTCAGACTTGTCATTTCCAGCGGGAGGCTTTCATCACGGTTTCAGATGATCACCCTTCCCACAGTCACCCAAGACCACCACACCTGTGCTCTAGCTCCAGACCATTGCTTCGCGGTTAACCAGACAGGGATGCTCGCCACAAACTATTAACTCTGACCATGTTGGAGAAGCGAAACAATCAAGGATTCCGGGGATGTGCCGTGCACCCAGTGATGGTGGAGTGGGGCCAGGGTGTTGAGGTGCAGAGGCAGGAGCCTCCCTGCGGCCACCTGGAAATCAGGGGCAAATCCATCCCCGTGTGTGATTTGGTTGTGGTCAGATAGACCCAACACACAGTCTACCCTGTTCACTGTTTCTAGGCGTCCAGTTCAGTGGCACGAAGCACATGCACACCGTCATGCAACCATCTGCACCCTCATCCCCAGAACTTTCCATCTCCCCAAACTGAAGCTCTGTCCCCATCAAACACCAACTCCCATCCTGGTCCCCACTGTCTACTTTCCATCTGCATACACGTGACTCCTCTAGGGACCCGCTATGAGTGCAATCCTACAGGATTTCTCCCTTTGCGTCCGTTTCTGCATTTTGCACGCACACGGTAAGACTTGCCAGAGGGTTGGGTTGTCTTCCATCCCGGGTGTGTGTGTGTGTGTGTCCTTGATTAGCTACTTAAACTTCCAATAGGTTCAAATGAGTTAAAGTTTTATTTTTTAAAATTTCTTAAAGATTTAATTTATTAGAGACAGAGCGAGCACAAACAGGAGGAGGGGCAGAGGGAGAAGGAGACGCAGGCTCCCTGTTGAGCAGGGACCTCAGTGCAGGGACTCGATCCCAGGACTCTGAGATCATGATTGGAGCCAGAGGCAGAAGCTTAATGACGGTGCCACCCAGGTGCCCTGGAGTTAAAGTTTTAAATTTGGAACCTGGGACCATGCATCTCATGGGTCTGGAATTTGATTTCAGATGGTGGCTGAGGGTAGATGCTCGTGAATCAGTGGGAAGAGCTCGCCGGCTCTCCGCACCCGTGCAGGACAGTGGGAAGAAGATTCCCAGGCACACGTGTCCTTATGTTCCTGAAAAGTTGTCTTTTCCTCCCCATGCTTGTTTTGAGCCGTAATTCTTGCAGGAAGTGGCATATACTGATACCTATGCCTGTCTTCTGTGGGATTTCCTAGATTCATTCATTGTGTTTCTTTGTTTCTTTCTTTGTTTCTTTTTTTTTCTTTCTTTCTTTGTTTCTTTTTTTCTTTGTTTCTTTCTTTGTTTCTTTGTTTCTTTTTTTGTTTCTTTGTTTCTTTCTTCATTTCTTTCTTTGTTTCTTTGTTTCTTTCTTTGTTTCTTTCTTCATTTCTTTCTTTGTTTCTTTGTTTCTTTTTTTGTTTCTTTGTTTCTTTCTTTGTTTCTTTCTTCCTTTCATGAGAAAGCCTGGGAATGCGGTGAGGGTGGAGGGCTGGGTTGGAATGGAGAAGCTTCTGGAAGAGCTCACCACGTCCTCATGCTGCGTAGCAGCCATGACCCGGCCTAGGAGACGTTCCAACCACTGAGACCACTGAGACCAGCGTCCTTCTGCTGGGACGTTAGCTGCGCTGCTGGAGAGTATTCGCAGTAGCATGTCAGGCAAGAGTAAGTCATCAGATCCCTTTGTTCTGGTTGAGTCTCAGACCTCGGATCCCACCTCATGAGTCGCGGTGACCCGGATTTCTGTCTTGGGGAGACCCTACAGAGTAAGATGAGTGACGTGGGAAGGGCGAAGAACCAGCAAAGGCAGGAAGAGCGGCCCAAATCCCACAGAAACAAAAACGCACGGAGTGTCTGTGACTGAAGACAGTTGAGGGGCGGCTGCAGAGTCCTTGAGTGACGCCCGAGAATGTGCTTTCAGAAGGAAGCTGGGCTTTGCCGACGTGATGCACCAGAATGAGGCAAAGCTCTAGATTCTTCAGCGTCAGCTAGTTTATTAAACCGAATGAGGTGCATCCTTTACCCCAGAAGGGCGCTCAAGCACCAAAACACCCCATCAGAAGAAAAACACAAATAAAACAGAACAACAAAAAAATCCCAAAAAGTGATATTCCTCGTGACATGTCTGAAGAACTGATTTTGGGGAAAACGGAATGTTTTCGTCCCATCATCGTCTGGTTTGAAGACGTCTTTGAAATTCTCATCGCCGACTGACTAGTTTTAGGCTCATTATGGGGCTGGTTTGTAAACAGCATGGAAAACTCCACGGGACCACCGTGGTGCTGCTGGCGCTGACGCTGGTCACGATGGCGATGCTGGTGATGGGGATGACGGCGAGGATGAGGGGAGCCGTGTTCCTGCTTGGTGCAAAGTCCCAGATCCCGGGTGTAGGCCTGCAGATCTGGGACCTGCGGGTGTAGACAGCTTTGCAGGCTGTATGTGGCACAAGAATGTGGCTTGGTGGTTTCTGCTTTTGATTTGATGACACCTCGCTTTCTGCCCCTTCTCCTAAAAACCCGTCATCATCCCACCTCAGACGCTGGAGTCATCCTCCTGCTTGTCCGGGGAAACAGTGAGGGTTTTTGGGAGGACATAGGTCATGAGATGGCAAGAACTCAAGTAAAACCCTTAACCGGCTACTAGCTTGACAGCTGGGGTTTCCCAGGGAGCAGAACCGGCGCTGGGTCCCCCACTGAGGACCACCCCGCTTGGCAGCCAGTCACCACCGGGGACGCAAAATGAGCGTAAAAATCAACCCATTCCCAACACGAGGATCCAAATGCATTTTTAAAAAAATTCAATACAAGGATCCAAATGCGTTTGTTTTCTTTTTCTTTTTTTTATTCGAGTGTGTGTATATGACGGAAGGGCCCCCACCCTCTTGAGGACCTGGAGTGGAATTTTATCCAGACCGGGTTCATTTTGCAGAATTGACTGGGCGCCAGGCCCGTCGTATCTTTCATACGACTCCCTTGGCCTATTATTCTTCAGACACCTGCCGGAAATTGGAGCCTCACACTCTATAGAAGGAAGGCTGCTTGTCGGGGTGCCCCCCAGGGCAAGGGTTTACGGGAACCCTAGGTCCTCCCCACGTGGGCAGAGTCGTGTGACCCCGGACACAACCCTGCATGGGTCTCACTGTCGGCAAATGAATCGCTCACGCATGGGGCTTCAGAGCAACGTGCATTTAGGACAATTAAGAGTTGCCTTCCAGCTGGGGGCTCTGAACATCCCGTCCAGCTCCTCCCATGTCCCCCATGGGGAAGCACCATGCTGACCTCGTGTGCTCTGTGTCGGTTGTTAGTGCTAAACCAGCTTTGCAAATGAGCTCCTCTGCCTGCCTTGGGGCTGAGTGGTGGGGAGGGTGTCTTCTCAAGCTGCTCCGGGAGCGTTTGCTTCTGTTTCTCCACCTAAAACCATGAAAAGCGGGTATTTTGGTGTGAGTCCAAAGATGGGAAGAGCTTCCTTTTCAGTGATCTTGCTGGTCCTTCAACTGATTAGACGAGACCCACCTACACCAGAGAGGGGAAATCCACCCAATCTACCAAGTGAAATGTTAATCACATCCAAAAAATTCTCATAGAAACTCCACAGGACCTAGCCACGTTGAGACATAAAATTAATCATTATCATATGATAGGCTTAAACAATTAGTAAATGTGCTTGGATATTCACCGCTAATTTGTACATTTACTAATAAAATGTCCTCAATGTTTTAGTAAATGTATCCTGAAGCAGAATAGCTCAGTATGACTTGCTTCTACTGAACAATTCCACAGTCCTCAGAAACTATGAAATGATTCTGGAATTCTGCTGGGTCCCAGGAAAAAAAATCCAGCAATGTGTAGTTTATGCCATCTACCATTTCCATGCTCGCATTTCTCTTTTAGAGTCTGAAACAATTACTATTATCCAACTTTTTTCCTTTTATTTTTTATTTATTTTTAAAATCTATTTCTTTGAAGATTCTATTTATTTATTCATGAGAGACACACAGAGAGAGGCAAAGACACAGGCAGAGGGAGAAGCAGGGTCCATGCGGGGAGCCTGATGCGGGACTTGATCCCAGGACACCGGGGTCACAACCTGAGCCAAAGGCAGATGCTCAACCACTGAGCCTTTTTTTTTCCTTTTAAAAGAAGTATTGAGGGATATGTGGCTGGCTTTGTCAGAAGAGCATGCGAGTCTTGGTCTCAGCGTTGTGAGTTCAAGCCCCATGTTGAGCACGGAGCTTACATAAAAAAAAAAAGTTATATTTTTTTTTGTTGTTTCTCCCTCTGCTTGTGTCTCTGACTCTCTCTCTCTCTCTCTGTGTGTGTGTGTGTGTGTGTCTATGAATAAATAAATAGAATCTTTAAAAAAAAAATGAAAATATGGGCAGCCCGGGTGGCTCAGTGGTTTAGCGCCACCTTCAGTCCAGGGCATGATCCCGGAGATCCAGGATCGAGTCCCACGTCGGGTTCCCTGCATGGAGCCTGCTTCTCCCTCTGCTTGTGTCTCTGTCTCTGTCTCTCTCTCTCTGTGTCTCTATGAAATAAATTTTTTTAAAAGTTATTTTTTTATTGATTTATTGAGCTACACCCTATATAGTTAAATGCACCAGTATGAAGTGTGTGCAGCTTGATGCAGTTTTGTGTATGTGCCCTCATATAAATACCCGTATTAAGACATAGTGCATTTATGGCAATGCAGACATTTCTCTAGAGTCCAGTCCATGCAAACTAGCACAGCCCCCACGTAATGCCTATTCCAGCCTCTACAACCACGGATCAGTTTTGCTGGTTCTTAAACTTCACAGAAATGGACCCATAAGGGATGTGCTGTTGGTTCTGCCTCAAGCTATCCTCCTGAGATACACCTGCATTCTCTTGCCAGTCGTACTGGACTCCCCCAGTACCTCTTACCTTCGCATTGCAGTGGAATTTCCGTGCACATGAAAATGTCGTACTACGTTCATCCATTTTCCTGTGGAGGAACATTTGGTTGTTTCCGGCTCATGGCTACAATGACCGATGATTCAACAAATACTTTTGTGCATGTCATTTGTTGGGGGGAGAAAAGTCCCCCCAAGGGTGGTTGAGTGCGTCTCCAGTCGTGAAAAGGCTAAGACTCATAAGCCATGAACACAAGTGGGGTGTGTTCTGAGGTTTAGACTCTTTTAAGGTATGTTTAATTATTCAGAGAGGACAGAAGGGCTCAGGTACGTCTGGAATATGATTCCTTGAAAACTGGGACTCAGGGAGGTATTGGGATGCTCAGAGAAGCCCTTGGACCCATAATATTGAAGATGGATCTTTATCATTCTTTCTGTTATCTTTCTATCATCTATCTGCCTATCTGTATACGCACATATCTATCTATTTATATGTATCGATTTGTAATGTGTATCTCTATCTGGATATCTATCATCTATCTATGTATATGTATATCTATCATCGACCCATCCTCCCATCCATCCATCCATCCACCCACCCACCCATCTGTTTATCTATCACCTACCTATCCACCCACCCATCCATCCATCCATTTATCTATCATCTACCTATCCACCCATCCATCTATCCATCCATCTGTTTATCTATCATCTACCTTTCCACCCATCCATCCATCCACCCATCTGTTTATCTATCATCCACCTATCCACCCATCCATTCACCCATCTGTTTACCAATTGAGCATCAGTATCTATCTATCTATCTATCTATCTATCTATCTATCTATCTATCTTCTACCTGCACATCTGTATATCCACGTATCTATTTATAATGTATATCTCTATCTGTATATCTATCATCTACCTATGTATGTTTATATCTATCTATCATCTACTTATCCATTGGTTTATCTGTCTAGCATCAGTATCTATCATCTATCTATCATCTATTATATATCTATAAATTTATATGTATCTATTTATAATGTATGTCTCTGTGTATCTACCATCTATCTATATGTCTATCTATCATCTACTTATCCACCCATCTGTTTATCTATCCACCCATCTGTTCATCTATCTATCATCTCATCTATTCCATCCATCCATCCATCCATCCATTCATGCACGGATCCATCCATTTATCTATCTATGAAGCATTGGTATCTATCTATCTCTCATCTATCTATCTATCACCCATCCATCCAACCATCTGTTCATCTACATACCTATTTATCTATACCTGGCACCAGATATCTTGGGAACATAGTACAGCAAGAAAATGGGAACAAAAATCTTAAGTTGCTAGTTCAGGTCCCCCTTTGGGAGAATCAAACTCAGTGTTAAAGTATCCTCTGAAAATAGATGATCTGAGGGAGTGAACATATTCACGCTGACTGCTGTTATGGTTTCTCAACCTAATATGTGAGGTTACATATATGAGATGATGCTGCCCTTTTCACACTTTCTCCTCCTTTCCATCCCCTTTCCTTTGGGATAACATGACTAAGATCATCAAGATGGCGATGACAATTTCAAGCAATTCCCATGACAGCAAAAGAGTATAAAGCTCTGTTGTTTAAATCACACTAACAGGGTAATTTGAGGACTGTGAAGGATGGGAAAATCAGTCCCTACACGCGTATGGAGTGATGTCAGACATATGCCTGTGTAGAAGCCCGGATGACAAATGCCACCTGGCCGTACAAGTGGCCCCATTCCCAGCATGGCTCCTACACTGAATAATGAAGGAATCTGTGAGGTCTAGAAGCTTACCCCAAGCGCCGTCCTTAATTCTGAAGGCTCTGCTATGTTTTAAGTATCTTCTTCCTCCTATAAATGACTGATTTGGGATTCTCTGTATGTGACCTGCTGATTATAAAGACCCTCCTGATACTCATGCGGCTCCGTGGAGCTCAGTAGGGGTTTTCCTGCTAGTCGGAATTAAGCATGAGTTAATGAAAACGTGGAGGGCAGTGCTACCAATGCTATTTCATTTGTGCATTTTGCACAGCATCAAGGGCTGTTTGGGAACAGTGGCACCACCAGCCTGTGAAGCGCCGAGGGAGAGGCATCTGCTACAGAGCTGATGCTCAGCGTCTGACACTGCGCATAAAGAAAGAAGCGGTGCAAGAGCGTCATCTCCTTGCAGGTTGAGAACCTTGCTGATGGAGAACTACTCTCACCAATAGCTCTTTCTCTCCTCGCCGGCATCCCGCAGTGTCCAGAACTCCCGAAATTAGGGCTGGTATTTTGTGTGAAGGCATTGCTCTGGAGACAGCTGTTTAAAAATGCAGAATGGTTTTCTCAGAAGTGACAGATGGAACCTGGTTATATGGAAAGCATGAGCCACGCACCTGAGTCCCCATTTCTGGGAAGGAACCCCTTCGCGGGATGAGTTTAGCAGAATATTTCTGGGTACTGACATCTGTTTGTCCCTCTCCCCAAAATGCTGGTGTCTGAGGGGAACGCGTGTCCCCTGGCCGTTTGTGACACGGGTTGTGCAGTGAGGTCGGCTTCCGTGCATTTTGAGTTCCCAGAGTTCTGAGTTGAGGAGGATTCCCTCCAAAACACATGCCCATCTGGCATCTTGGAATGTGAGCTTGTTTGGAATCCGGGTCTTTGCAGATGCCATTAATTAAGGATCTTGAGGTGACTCCATTCTGGACGTGGGGTGGGTTCTGCACCCAAGGGCAGGTGTACCTACAACAGACAGAAGAGGAGACGCAGACACAGAGGAGGAGCTACGTGTGGATGGAGGTGGAGACAGGAGGGATGCAGCCACCAGCCCGGGGACGCCTGGGGCCCTAGGAAGAGGCAGGAAGGACCCTCCCTGGAACCTCTGGAGGGAACCCAGTTGAAAATTGAGGACACATGCCATTTTAGAGGTAATGGCATATAAACTGCTCCCTTCCTAGTCCTGTTTGGAGAATCGATTAGCCCTGACTTCAGGGATGCAATCAATCATTGCTTCAGCTCTAGAAGGCGTCAATGAACCGACTTTTGCCCATCAATAAAATGCAGGAAATTATTTACTCATCACGATGAGCTAATATGTGGGTGCACGCATGTGGTTGTTAAGCACCCAAGGATCCCGTCATTGCTTCCAGCACTCGGCTTTCTTTATGTATCACTGGCAGAGCAAGCGCAGCATATAATAGTGGTTTGAATCTCCACCTGCTGCATGTCACAGGTCCTTCAAAACATCTTTAGGGGCCAGGAGAGGACAGGAAATAATTTCCATGAGCTCTGTGCTGGATCGATCTTACTGATTTTGAACGGCCGTGTGACCCACTGTGGAAGCTCCAGCTCATGTACAGCTAGCTGGTCAGGACGGGCTCCGTCTATCCCCGGGGATGCCTGGTGGTCTGGTCTTTGATCCACCACTGCCCCTGAGAAGAGCAGTGGGATTTATGGCAAGCTGTTTAACATCCGAAACCACCTGAGAAACCCACAGGGTCCTTTTCTTTATGGATGGTTTGTGACTGGCCTGACCAGTTGTGAGGGTGGTTTTGGTGTGAAGGTGGTTTGAACTCCTGTCCACAATGTGTGTACCTCCGCTTGAGGCTCTCCTGAAGCAGCTGAGACTCCTCACACAGATCCTGCTGGTTCCCTCGAAGGGACGTTTGTGCAAGCCACGTGTCTGGACTCCACTGTGGGCTTGTGTCCGCTCACTGCACGGTGTCCTTTGCTATGCAATAAAGGCTTCATCACTTCATACACATTAGCATGGATGCTTTCAAAGGACCAGAAAATACCGAGCATCGGTGAGGGTGTGGAAAGAGTGGATCATTTGTAATTTAAAAAACTGAATTAAAAAAAATAAAAAAAATAAAAAACTGAATAAAAACACTGAAGAACTTTGGGGGAATTTTGTACTTTTTTCCTGTGTAAATATTGGACTTTCTTGAGCTTTATTGTGGTTGTTAATTTGAAGTAATAATGTAGAAAAGGATAAAGTGAAAAAAAAAATAGCCAAACTGTGGAAGGAGCCTCGAAAGATGAATGGATGAAGAAGATGTGGTCTGTGTATACAATGGAATATTCCTCAGCCATTAGAAACGACAAATACCCACCATTTGCTTCAACGTGGATGGAACTGGAGGGTATTATGCTGAGTGAAGTGAGTCAATCGGAGAAGGACAAACAGTGTATGTTCTCATTCATTTGGGGAATATAAATAATAGTGAAGGGGAATATAAGGGAAGGGAGAAGAAATGTGTGGGAGATATCAGAAAGGGAGACAGAACATAAAGACTTCTAACTCTGGGAAATGAACTAGGGGTGGTGGAAGGGGAGGAGGGCGGGGGGTGGGGGTGAGTGGGTGACGGGCACTGAGGGGGGCACTTGACGGGGTGAGCACTGGGTGTTATTCTGTATGTTGGTAAATTGAACACCAATAAAAAATAAATTTATTATTTAAAAAAAGCACGTTGCTGGTGGGAAATGGTGCAACTGCTGTGGGGTCTCAAAACATTAAGCATATAAGCACCATGAGATCTGACAACTCCGTGTCTGCTCATATGCGCCCCCAAATTCAAAGCAAGATCCCAAAAACATATATATGCACATCCATGTTCATGGCAGCGTGCCTCACAATGGCCAACGCCAAGTGTCCACGGATGGATGAACATGGTCCACACACACAGTGGAGTATGACGCAGCCTGGAATGGGAAAGATGTTCGGCACCTGCCATGAAATGGATGCACCTGGAGGACTGACTCACAGAAGGATAAATCCTGTGTGGTTCTGGGGATATGATGTCCCTATGGTGTGTGGGGGGAGACGGAAAGACCTCCACAGAAAGACAGGAGGTTGGTGGTGGTGCCTGGGATCGAGGTGGGGGGTGGTGGTGATGGGGAGCGGTTAGAGTTTGATGCGGACAGATGTTCAGTTCGGGAAGGTGGAACGTTCTGGAGACAATGGTGGAGGCGGTGGCTGGACAACAGCGTGAATGTGCTTGATGCGCCAACTGTGTGCCTAAGAATGGTGAAGATGGTGAATTTCATGCCATGTCTATTTTACCTCAAAATGAAGTAAGTCAATGAACAAATGTAAGTGAATTAAATAAAGGCTCTCCGTGAGTGTGCTCATGCACAGGATTTGGGAAATTTCTGCATCTACCTGTAAAGAATTTTGTGCTCCCCCGGCTCCTTTAAATTCTATTTATGCGTCCGCAGGTGAAGTTCTATGCCTTCTTGTAAAGTTCTGGATGTTTCCTTAAGTCTCTTTGTTAGATTAATATAGTCTATATTGTATCGTGTGTGTGTGTGTGTGTGTATGCAACTATGTGTTTTATAGAACTCTATTTTAACCATATGTATTCTTTATTATATTAATTGTGACTATGTTACATTAAGTACTAAGTGGAAGCTCTTGGCTCTGACGACTTCAGGGAATGCAAAGCTACATAATTACATCTCGAGAAGATGTCAATAGTTTTAAAGAGTGAGACTTGCCAGTACCATATGTTCCCGTGGAATGAAAAAACGAAAATAACACGTTTTGCAAAATACGGCAAAGATTGCTTCCTCGGTTAATGTTACAGGTTCCAAGAATTTCTGATTCTCCTTCTGCTTCCGTGTTACTATGAAATTTGTGTTTTGTACATATGCTTAGCTATTTTTTTTTAAAGATTTTATTTTTAAGTGATCTCTATGCCCAACGTGGGGGCTTGATCTCACAACCCCAAGACCAAGAGTTGCACGCTCCACTGACTGAGCCAAGCTGGGCAGCCCGGTTTTAACTATTTTTAAGGGAGAGGAATTTATGGTAAAAACGAAATGCAGGTTCTCCTTATAAATTTGTGAAAAGCCATGGGCCCTCAGCGTCTCAGCCCAAAGCCATTGAGCTTTGCCTCAAAATTTAATGTCGTGATCGTTGGCTTGAAATCACACCTAAAATGCTTTCTCCCATTTTGCGGTGAAACACACGCACGTATATCACTTTTTAATGAAAAATGCTTTTGGCTGCACGTAGCAGAGACATAGGAACACAGGTTTTAATTTTTATGTGTTTGCTATACACACCGGGTGACGTGGAGATGAAAGGCTGTATTCCACATCTGGCGACATAATGGGACCCAGGGTGACGTGTTTGCACCCCCCTGTTGGTGTCCGCAGGATCCTGGCTGCCTGTGACCCACCTGACCAATCAAGGGATGCAAATATTTCTCAGATTTCCCCATCTGGGGTGGTACAGTGCTGTCGTACTTGGCTCGGGCTCTGTAACACTACACCATGGATGGGATGGCTTAACCACAGACACTTATTTCTCATCATCCTGGAGGCTGGGAGTCTGAGGTCCAGGCCGGGCCAAGGCTGGTTCCTCCTGGGGGCTCTCTCCTGGCCGTGTAGACACCATCTTCATCCTGTGTCCTCATGGGATGGAGAGAACACACTCTGGTGTCTTCTGCTCATGTTATAAGGACACCAGTCCCATCATGGGGACCCCATGGCATGATCTGATGTGACTGTAATCACCCCCAGAAGATAACTATCTCCTGATACCATCAAAGTGGGGGTTAGGGGTTTCACATGTAGATTTCTGGGGCATTGGAGGAGATGCACATCCAGTCTTTAAGAACCATCTTTAGCCCCAAGATAAGCCCAGAGCGGGAATTAATAGATATTCCAGCCTCTATAGCACCTCCTCCTCCAAGAAAAAGAAGGTAGTGAGCACTGGGTTTGAGGTCGTGCATGAATCCAGGATGGAAAGCTGCTGATGAGACAAATTTCTTCCAACTACCAGAAAGTAAGACTTCCCCCTTCTTTTTAAATTATATTTGACATAATTTTTTAAAAGATTTTATTTTATTTATTTATTCATGAGAGACACAGAGAGAGAGAGAGAGAGGCAGAGACACAGGCAGAGGGAGAAGCAGGCTCCATGCAGGGAGCCCGATGCGGGACTTGATCCTGGAACCCTGGGGTCACACCCTGAGTCAAAGGCAGACGCTCAACCGCTGAGCCACCCAGGTGCCCTGACATAATGTTTTTGAAATTAAAATACTTTTAAATGTAATGTGAAATGGGCAACTCTGCTTTTGTTTATTCAAACTTACATATTTTTGAATACTGAAAAACATATGATGGCTTAATTCTACCTTATTTTCTGGTAAATTCCCAGTTGGAAACTCTTTGGTATGTTTTCTTGGTAGAAAAGACATGTGTTAGGCACTCGGAGGTCAGCACCCTTTAAAAAAAGTCACAGTATCCAATTCTGAGCTAAGTCATTGTAAGCATTTCTGGGAACCTGATTCTTAATATAACGAGAAGCAACCAAAAGGTCGGTGCAAGATTTCTCAATGCTCTTGGTCGAGCTCTGAGCTGCATGAAGTTTTGTCTCCACATAGCATCTCTTTTGGAAGATGGTTTTCAGACATTTTTATGGAAATAGTGTCTTTAAATAGGAAACCAAGTCACATGTTGTAGGGTTTGGTTCATTGATGAGCAACGTGGTTCTACAATCGGCTTCGCAGGAGAACGTTTGTTAATGTGGAGCCAGGAACATTTGGAGTGTGACAGGGACCTGGAAATGTATTTCTTAATGGAGGTTCTGTGTGGATTCATCTGGGTTTCCTCACTGCCTGGAGCTTTCTGATGAATGTCGGTGCCATAGAGGTCCTGCTGGTCACTCCTGGTAGGACAGGAGCAACTGTAATACAGGTTGGGAGCCACGTGCTCCCCGTCTCTTATGGTATGGAGGAAGCACAGAGCTAGGGCATCTGGATGTGCAAAAGGTGTGAGCTCCTCAGTCCATTCAGAGGTGAATTCATGCACTGATACTATCAAGGAGTCACGAGGTACTTGTCAGGCGTATACTCTGTGCTTGGTGCCGTGCAAGAGTGTGGGACACCTGCGTCAACAACAGGCATGTGATCCCTGCCCTCTTACTGCTTGTCAGCAATGGGGGGACATGTCCATGCAGATGATCAGCCACATAGTCATGATGGTTGTGACCACTGATGTGACCCTGGACACAGCAAAGTGAGGGTGATTGAGGCAGGCAGTGCCAGCGGCCCTAGTAAGTGGTATCCAAGGGGAGTTATGAAGGGTGGGTAGACAGTGCCATAGGGAGTAGAGGTCCATAAATGGGGACTGAATATGGGACAGAACGAGGAAAAGATTTGGAGAGGGACACAGCAAGAAGAGCAATGTGGCTGCGGCTGAGAGAGCTGGGAGTTGAGGCACAGGTCAGACTCTGCATGTGCACACACGTGTGTGTGTGAGTGTCGTGCACGTCCTTGGAAAGAGAGGCGGGATTCTCTGAGGAGCAGGGTGAGCACAGAACAGGTGCAGACACATCACCGATGGAGGCGTGAGGTTGTTGCTGCAAACACTGCTCTCTCGTGGATGAGAGTTTTAAGACCCTTGTGATGGTGCACAATAGGATGTGAAGGGGAGGCGTCCCTTTGTGCATCTGCAGAGAACATCTGGGTGGATCAGAAACTAGGAATAGTGTAGAACGGGCTTCGTCCATGTGCATGTGCCCAGACTGAGGCACAGCCCTGTGGGTGTGCACAAGCAAATAGTCAGATGTGAAAGGGCAGAAAAAGGTTCTATGCAATTCTGATACAATTTTGCCAGGTGGCTTGCCAAAGTTTGCAACATATTTTATTCCCCAAAACAGTGGCTGAGTGCTATTTGGATTTCTGTCTACAGTTAATGATTTTATTTGTGTTTGTCTGGCCTTTCTCTCTTTCCTTCTCTTCTTTTGGCCTCCTTTGGATTTAATTATTTATTATTATTATTTTATTATCTATTCTCAGTCTTTTATTTATATCTAATAATCTGGTAGTTGGACACAATAGTGAGACTTTTTAGAGAATTGTAAGTGTGCTTCCTGAATATACTTGATTAACTTATCAGATCTAAAGTTGACTGTATTTACACAATTTAAGTTATGTGTGATCGTACAGTGTGACGGAGAAAACCAGGTAAGTCATTTTCATCATGCGTGGTTGTTGTTTTACTTGCTACAAACACTAAATTAGCAAACACTAAACCAGTGTTCCTAGGAACACAGAGTCAGGTTCTTGCAACCTCTGTTCACATATCATCAACCGATCAACACATAATTTTGTTCCATGTGCATGTATGTCTAAAGACGTTTTTTATTTAATTTCTGTTGTTGATTCATTTGCATTGAACTCAGAGCCAAGGACACTAGAACTGACACCTGAACAAAGTTTTGCTAACAAGTGGATTTTCTCCATATGGCACATAGCAGCCTTCTTGTGCTCATGAGTACTGGATGCCACTCCAGTATTATGCTTGGAGGTCATTTTATTTTATTTTTTAAAAATATTTTATTTTTTTATTTTGTCAGAAAGAGAGAGAGAGAGTAGAAATGGGAGTGGTAGACAGAGGGAGGAAGAGAAGCAGACTCCTCAATGAGCGGGGAGCCCCATGTGGGGCTCGATCCCAGGACTCCAGGATCAAGACCTGATCCAAAGGCAGATGCTTAACCAACTGAACCACTCAGGTGCCCCTCTTGGAGGTCATTTTATTTTATTTATTTATTTTTTTAAGATTTTATTTATTTATTTATTTATTTATTTATTTATTTATTTATTTATTTATTCATGAGAGACAGAGAGACAGAGAGAGGCAGAGATACAAGTAGAGGAAGAAGCGGGCTCCATGCCTGACGTGGGACTCGATCCCAGGACTCCAGGATCATGCCCTGGGCTGAAGGCAGGTGCTAAACCACTGAGCCACCCAGGGTTCCCCTGGAGGTCATTTTAAACAGTAAAACCATCCCCCAAAAGGCACACAAATATGAAAGACATGATACTAATTGTACTAGAGAGAGGAAATTTTACCATAAAAGAGCTAAACCAGGAAGACACAGTGTCACCTTGTCCAGCTGGGGACTGAATGTTTTCATGATTGACCTCGAAAGGCCTGGAAGCCTTGGTTTGGGGCTCGCAGATACATTTTAGCAAGTATGTGAATTCTCAAGCGTGGTGTCTGCCAGTAATGAGGATCACCTGTATGCTTGAGTAGCCTATAAAGGTCATGGGTAAAAGTCATGTGTGTTCAGTGACGTGAGGCGTAAAATGGCGGCGATCATCATGTGCCACCCAATGATTCCTTCCAACAGTGAGTCGCTTGAAACAACACGTGTTTATTACTTCCCACAATTGTCTCGGCCTTCTGGGGCATCTTTTGGAGGGGACATATCTGACATCACGGATCCATGAAAATGAAATCTTGATTTCTATCTGGTCTACAGTGCCCAGCACATCTATGTGACTTCTTGCCTTCATCTTGGACTTTTGACAATTCCCTGCTAACTTGCCAGCTTGCTGATGCACTTTTAAATATTTTTTAAAAAATATTTTGCTAAAAAAATATATATATATATTTTGCTCAGCACGGTGATGCGTAGCTGCATTGGTGGAATTAAATGTTGAAACTCCATAGATTCTTATTTCCAAGTATTTGACCATCTACATGCAATGAGGTCATTAAAGTCAAATCCAGGTGCTCCCAGTGAACAAGATTCTGAGAGAACAATTCCCAAGCGTTTGCTTAAGTGTCAGCACTTGGTACATGTATACGGTTTGAAGACACGTAAGCGGGGCTCCAGGGGTGGGTATATATCAATGAGAAATGCCAAGAAAATGCTGTGACCCAAAGAGTTGTGTTTGGGATGTTGGATTTGCAGGTGCTTATTTTCATGAAAATCGTGTAAAACGATATCCAACGCAGTATGCAAAATATGGTTGCTTCTAATGATGAAGTCAACGACTCTTTCATGTGGAATATTATCTGCAGAACATGACTCTGAAGAGCGGATACAGTTGAGTGAAGAGATACAGTTGAATTCACCTGCTCTGAGGACAGCTCTTGCCCTGGTCAGAGAGAAGTTTTGTTTGGAATTGGACATGTGGGCATTGATTCTTGACTACCGGATTCTTTCTGGAAATCTCGGGAGCCTGCTGTGTGAAAGGATGGCCCCTCACCAACCACCAGATGGTATGTCATGGGATAATCCAGGCTTGCTCTTGAGCGGAGGCAAGAAGGGAACACAGAAGCACAGTTGGGGTGTTTAACCAAAGCACAACAAATTATATCCCTGCAACTAGAATTCAAAAATGACTTTCTAATTTAAATAAAGAACACCCCACAGGCCAGACTATCCCAACACACGTTGGTAGACACACTAGTCACTACACATCCATGAATTCGTGGAGCCAGGGGCTTGTGAAAGGCTTGTACAATCTTTCTGTCCAAAGAGGATGCCTTGCATTTTGTATCCATAGTCTTTTATTTTTTTTTTAAGATTTTATATATTTATTCATGGGAGACACAGAGAGAGAGGCAGAGACATAGGTAAAGGGAGAAGCAAGTTCCCTGTAGGGAGCCCAGTATGGGACTCGATCCCAGGACCCTGGGATTATGACCTGAGCCAAAGGCAGATGCTCAACCACTGAGCCACCCAGGTGCCCCTGTACCCATGGTTCTAAACGATCGTGCCTTTCCTTTTCATTTTTAAGCTGGTAAAATAGATATCATGTAAAATTTACCATTTTGACTATTTTTCAGTGTAGAGTTCAGTGGTGCTAAATATATTGTTATTGTTTGCAATACCATTTTGCATTGTTGCAAAACCGTCCCCACCACCATCTCCATAAGATTTTCATCGTATAAAACTGAAACCCTGTCCCCATGAGACACTACCACCTCCTTATTCTCCTCTCTCAGCCCCTGGTACCACCATCTAGTTTCTGTCTCCATGGATGTGTCTCCCCTGGGGACCTCGATGAGTGGAATCCTACAGGACGTGTCCTTCTGTGATTGCCTTCTGTCACTTGGCATCATGTCTGCGAGGTTCTCTCACGTTGTAGCGGGTGTCAGGATGTCCTTCCTTTTTAACACCGAGTCATGTTCCATTGTGAGGATGCGCCACACTCTGTTTATCCATTGCCGCCCTGTTGAAAGAAGCAGCGATATGAAGCCATATGGTAGGAGGCTTCCTTCCCCTACACTGATGAAGAGTAGGGCATCTGTAGCTCATCAGGTCTTGAGGGTAAAACGTTCTTCTGGTTAAAGAAGTGGTGATATGAGGTCATATGGTAGGAGGCTTCCTGCCCCTACACTGATGAAGAGTAGGGCATCTGTAGCTCCTATATTGATGAAGAGTAGGGCATCTGTAGCTCATCAGGTCTTGGGGAAAAGCGTCAACACTTCCCTCTGGTCCTGGGTCAGGGACGCACAACCTCAAGGCAGAGAAGCCCCCTGTGCCTGACGGCTCTGAGTGAAATGAATTTAAGACGACACAACCCTCGGAGGTCTTCCTTCTGCCTCCCTGGCCTCTCACTGTGTCATATTTTGTGGTGGAAGAGGCTGATGGAGATCAGGGTTGGCAGTCTGCACGCTGGGAGCTGGGGAAATCCTGTTCTTGAAGGCAGCCAGCGAGGCTCTCCTGGGTCTGCGATCACGTCCCACCCCCTCCTCCCCGATGGCTTTAGGAGAGCTCAGATTGCACCGTGGCTTCTGAGAACAATAGGATCTGAGAATGTCACCGGGGCCCCTGGACTCTGCAACGTCTGGGCTTCCTCGTGGGGCTGCAGCACTCCCAGATCATGGTTACCCACGGATAGAGAAGAGCATTTGTCCGTTTGTTGAAACCACTCAGGCTCTTTCCTGATAAGTATCTCTTAGGCTCTCTGCCTGCAGAGTGTAGTCGAGTGTGAGAGGATCCCTTTTGCCCCTTCTTATCTATTTGGTACACACTTTTGTTGGGACACTTATCTCATTTTGCTGCGGTTATTTGTTTACAGGTGCGCCGTCCTATCTAGACATCCAGACTGGGAGGCGATCAAAGATCAATGCCCATCACACATCTTCCCGCTCCTAATGCCGGGCACAGATCTTGAATACTGCGTACGTTAAATAAATCTTCACTGAGTGCAGAGTTCATGCTTGGATCTCATCTGGCAGATGGTTCTTATTCAGCCAATGTTCCTTTTCAACACTCACTCCTGGAGCCCCAACCCTGCCCTTTACATTCCGGCGCCTAATCATACCTGGTTCACGATCATGCCAATAATTGGGAGATTGCTCCCTCTCCGTTCGATTAATCAAAGTCAGTAAAATAAACAACAAATCCAGAGAGCATCCTGGCTCAGAGGCAATTTAAAAGCACAAGCATCATATAGAAATACAAGCAGCAAATTGTAGTATTTTCCCGGAAACAGTGTTCACAAGGAGAGGTGATGGACCCAGAGAAAGAGTGAATTATGGGGGTGATCTCTCCAGTGATGGAGATCCCAAGTGGAAGATGGAATTTTGTTAGCCTGGAGCCAACAAACTGCGGTTGAGGCTGGAGTGGCTATTTGTCCGCCACATATCCATGTCCATCCACAATCCATCTACTGGATTGACTCTCTATGGGGAGATGGGTATAGCACCTGAATCTATGCCAGCCATTCCCCCACCCCTACCTGGGCATCTAGATGGAACCATATAGGATGACATCTTGTCAATGGTGTGTCAAGTCATGCATTTCACCTCTGGCCCACGTGGTAAGAAGAGGGCATGGCTTCTGTTATGGAGTGGATTCTTTATCTCCAAAATTCATATGTTGCAGCCCTAACTCCCAGTATCTCAGAATGGAACTGTATTTGGAGATGGAGTCTTTAAGGAGAGGATTAAGGTAAAATGAGGTCAGTAGGATGAGACTTGATTCTATAGGACTGGGGTTCTTATGAAAAGAGGGGATAGGACACAGATATGCACAGAGGGACAACCACGTGAGAACATGGGGAAAACATGGGATCTACATGCCAAGGAGACAGGCCTGAGGAGGAACCAGCCTCAACTTCACCTGGAGCTCAGACTCCGAGCCTCTGGGGCTGGGAGGGATAAATGGCTATTGTTTGAGCCACCTGGCCTGTGGGATTTTGTTATGGTAACCCTAGCAAACAAATACACCCTCTCCATCCTCTCTCCTCTAATTAAATTTCGATAATCCAGGTGATCTTGGAAAGGGTTGCAGGTGTGAAAGCCACAGGGTGCAAAGAAGTGGGTGCCCTCAACCAAGTCTTGGGGGCACGACCAGCCAGCCAGAAACACTCATTTTTGGACCGAACACTGGCTCTACGTTAGCAGCGCTGAGATGTGGGGGCCATCTGTGAAAACAACTTAGCATGGCCCTAACTCACAAAGTGCAGTTTCCATGCGCAGGGTGCTCTGCTTTGGGTCAAGGGATGCGATATCAGACGGTGGTGTGTTGCACAGCTTTGCTGTCACTCCCCCTCGAGGTACTCCTTCCTTGTGTCCTCCGTGCGTGAGCTTCACGGTGGGACTGCTGGCAGCAAGCCGCCGTGGTCCGAGCCTCGGTGTTCTTGCCTGATTAATGAGGGCCCCCATTAAGCTGGAGTTTAGCTGTCTTCATGGCTCCACTTGCTTGAGGAGAGTCCCCGAGGTCATTAATAAGGTGAGACCTTTGGGTCCCAATGCAAAGAGAGAAGATAATTTATTGTCTGCAGAATTTTGTTTCCTGAAGCTCCGTGTTCCATTGCCTTTTAAAGGGCATTTCAGCAAATGATGTATGAAATGAAAAAAATATATATATATATCTGTATGGTTTCACATAAAGGGCATGCATAACTAGGGAACAACTCTGAAATGATGTGGAGATATAGTTCTCTGGTTTTTTAAAAACAAAAGTGAAAGGCTTATGCTTTGGATAAGTTCATGTCAATTGGACAAACATTATGTGCTTATTATATGCAAGGCATTGTATGGATTTTCTGGTAAATAAAGTATGGATTTATTCTTAAGAAGTGGGCAGTTCTATTATCCCACAGGGCGAAGATTTCGGCTGTCACAGAGGTAGACACAGGGGTATTATGATGTCATCTTCAGAGGTGGCAACAGCAGTAGGAAGACGTACAGAAGGAAGAAAATGTGTGACAATATCAAGAAAGGGTGAGGGACTATTTCAGTTTTTAGGTGGATCCTATTACACATAAGACTTCCAAAGCAATCTGAAGCATGAATTCGTTGTTAAGGTAGACTGGATTGAATTGTGCCCCCAACCCCCACCCCCACCAAAGACATGTCCAAATCATCATATGTAGAACCTGTGAATGTGAACTTTTTTTTTTTTGAAAAAGGGTCTTTCTAGATGCAATGAAGGTATGGATATTTGAGACGTGCTCCTCCTGGATGAGTGTGGCCCCGAATCCAATGACGGGTATCCTTGTAAGAGACAAACACAGAGAAGTCATGTGATAATAGAGGCAGAGACGGGAGGGATGAGGCCACCAGTGTAGGGATGCCTGGAGCCTCTGAAGCTGGAAGAGGCGAAGGACCCTCCCGGGAGCCTCTGGAGGGAGCATGGCCCTTTCCAGCCCGGATCTCAACAGCTCTGCCCCACCTGGTTCTCAGTGTTGGACAGCAGATGGCAGCTGTTTGGGGTGGTGGGCTATGAAGCAGGTGGGCAGTGGTAGTAGCATCTACATGTGGACTCTCACACTGGCGGTATGGATGGGTACTGGATGCCCACTGATTTGCAGTATGGGTGGGTACTGGATGCCCACTGATTTGCAGTATGGGTGGGTACTGGATGCCCACTGATTTGCAGTATGGGTGGGTACTGGATGCCCACTGATTTGGAGGCACCTGCTGCTGTGCTAACCTGGGCAATAGAGGCAGCTCTTGAAGAAAGTGTTGGTAGGAGGAGAGGAGCTTCCGCCAACCAACACACAACCACTTAAGCTTATTGATACATTTGGCCTTGGTACCGGTTCTTCTTTAACAGTTGTTGATCGAAGTAAAGCATGATTTCATGTGACCTTTTCATATCAAAGGACCATAGGCTGGAGGGCCTGAGATGGCCATGCCCTAGGTAAAGCCAAGTGTGGGCAGGATGGCTCATGGAGATGAGGGAATCCAGCTCGAAAGCAAATCTGTGCATGTGCTGGGTGTCTGAGGACTGATTTCTCTGGACAAGCGTGGCCACAAAAGTCAACATTTTCCCGACAGACTATCATATTGGCCATAAACAAAATTGTTGGTTTGCAGAAGGATCGACTTCTTGTCAGGCATGGAGAGGGGAAAGAACAGACAGTGGGATGATAGCAGAGCTTGGTTATTTGGGCCTGGGCTGAGTTCATAAATGGAATAGCTTTCTCGTGGAGCAAGTTTCCTTCATTCTAATGGTAGGCTGCTAAAGGGAAATAATAGGAAAGAGTCACTCAAAAAAATCATCCAAAGAAGTCAGAGATCCAGTGCAAGAACAGGTGTTTGTGAAAGCCATGTTCCCAGGACATCACTTCCTTTGTAAAACATGCCCCTTGGGAGAGCAAGTTGGCATTTGGGCTGCTCCGAGGAGCCAGCATCACCGCATCATCCCAAGGGTCCTACAGGGCGATGCTAGGGCTCTATGTTAACATATGGAGGCTCCATATTCAGAGCCCAAGTGTCCTATAGCCATAGAACCACTGCATTTTAAGATGAAGAAGCATCTCTGTGATTTTTCTGGGTTGATGGTCTAGGAGAAAGGCAAAGTCTAACAAAGGTAAGTGATTGGTCAGCCTCATGGGGTGTACCTCGGTTGCAGAGTCAGATGTTGTTGTCTTGCTGCTACACCAAGCTTGTAGAATATAATATTTATGAGTTGAGATTTAATTAAAGTCATAGTTGTGTGAATGGAAATGATGTATGTGTAATTTAATAAATACATGATAGGTAGATGCATAGTTGGATAGATATGGATAGATGCTTACACACATGGATAGATGAACAGATGTTAGACACATAGCTACATAGATATAGATAGGTAAATAGATGGATAGGTACTTGGATAGATACAGATACACATAGGTGGGTAGATAGCTATGTAAATAGGTATTGATAGATAACAGGTGGATAGATAGATGATGGAAAGGTAGGATAAATGATTGGAAGAAAGGATGGATAGATGGATACATAGGGTTAGGGATGGATGGATAGACAGAGGGATGGATGGATGGATAGATAGGATAAAGGATTGGATGGATGGATGGATAGATGGATGATAGATAGGGATGGATGGATAGAGGGATGGATGGATAGGTAGTATAAATGATTGGATGGATGGACGGCTATATGGATACATAGATATAGGGATGGATGGATGGATGGATGGATGGATGGACAGATAGATACAGGGATAGATAGATAGAATGTAGTAGAATGTACCTACCTGAAAATACAATTATGAAAAAGAGAACATGGGATTTTCCAGTCCAGAACCCCAAGGCAAAGGAGGCAATGGTAATGAAAAAGCAAACTAAAGGCAAAAGCAAAATTTTGCATCTAGAATTGCCCTTCCGGCAAAAGAGAATTTGGCGCAAGCAGGATAGTAGACGCTTCTGGCTGCATTGGCGTAAGCAGTGTAATGGACTCATGACAAGGAGGAGAGGATCCCGGTGAACGTCTTACTCGATTATTGATGGGCACTCAGCTCCGCCACGGTTTGGAGGGCTGCCTGTAATGGCGATCTCCTGGTTTTTATTTTTATTTTATTTTTTTATGGTCGACTTTCTATGGGATGGAATGCAACTCATGAGGTTTGCTCATGGAAATAGGGTCTTGGGCCCCCCCGTTGCACAGGAGGGAGGCAGGCTGCGTGGAGAACACGCTCGCTGCCTGGGTCAGGACCACAGAGGGGCAGAGTTTGGGGATGCCCTGGTGGAGAGCTGGCCATTCTGCTGTCCCTGGCCACCTGGAAGGACTGCAGAGGGCCTGGGGTCCCAGGTGCCTTGGGACCAGAAGCCTACGGTAGACGGCCGAGGAAAGGCCCAGGGGCTCTGCAGAGATGGGAGTCCTGGAGCCTGAAGAGGTCTCTGTGTTTGCGGATTGCCCACGGACGGGCGGGGCAGCAGGCAGTGTGAACACGTCACCATCACCCCCCACTGCACAGGGAGTCCTGGGCCGCCCTCCTGACAAGGAGCCAATCAGCAATCCATGGCTTTTAAAGAGCAGTTTTGGCGTGGCCTTCCCTTCCCGGGGCGACGCACTCTAGGCGCTTCCATGGGTAGTGTGTGCTCGTGCCCCGAGCTCACTCTCTGCACCGTGGCACTCCCTTGGAGCACCGGGCCGCGCGGGAAGGGCATTGTCGTGGGCAGACGGCTGTCTGCATGGTCACTGAGCGCCACCTGACCCTGCAAAGTAAGAAAAGGCACACCAGGTCGGGTCGTTGAGGTGGGCAGGGAGGGGAATTCCGGGTCCCCCGTCCAGCCGCCCCCTCCTCTCTCCCAACCAGGTGGGTTCTCTGTGTTTGTGAGTCTCCGTGTGTTTGTTCATCAGTTTCGTGTCTTAGGCTCCACGTGTAAGTGAAATCATACAGCGCTTGTCTTCCTCTGTCTGACTTATGTCACTTAGCAAAATGCCCCCGGGGGGTTCCTCCAAAGGTTAAAAATAGAAATGCCTTCCCATCCAGTAATTCCACAGCCCCCTCCCCAAGATGAAAACATTAATTCAAAAGGATATATGCATCCGGATGTTTACCGCAGCGTTTATAGGAGCCAAGGTAGGGAAGCAGCCCAAGTGTCCACTGATGCATGAAGGGATAAAGAAGACGAAGAGTGTGCGTATGCCTCAGAGAAGAGGATTTGTTCTTTTTCACAATATTCAGGGACTGAGCTAAGCATCACTTCCCACTGGTCTTCAAGGGAGGGCATCATAGTGGACATGACGTTTGGGCGTGTAATGGAACATTAGTCACTCTTAAAAAGAAGGAAGGCCTTCCTTTTTTTTTTTTCTAAGATTTTATTTATTCACGAGAGACACACAGACACAGTGACAGAGACACAGGCAGAGGGAGAAGCAGGCTCCATGCAGAGAGCCCGATGTGGGACTTGATCCCAGGTCTCCAGGATCACGCCCTGGGCGAAGGCAGGTGCTAAACCACTGAGCCACCCAGGGATCCCAACCTAGATGGGCTTGAGGGCATCAGGTGGGATGAGCCGGGCGCAGAAGGACACATACTGCACCATCTCACTTACATACGGAATCTAAACTAAGTTAAAGTCATAGATGCCGAGGAGCAGGATGGTGGTTGCCGGGGCTGGGTTGCGGGGATGTGGGTAGATGTCGGTCACAGGCACACATGTTCGGTGATTCAGTGAATGAGTTCTGAGGACCTAATGCACCACAAGGTGATTGTATTAATGATGGCGTCTAGCATACAGGGAATTTGCTAAGAGAGTAGATGTCTCACCTGGATATGCACACATGCAGGTAGGTGGGAGGTGATGCCTATATTAATGAACTGGATTATGGTGGTCATTTCATGGTATCACATCATCACACTGTATGCCTCACAAGTAGATACAACTTTATGGGTCAATTGTGCATCAATAATGCTGGCTAGAAAAGAGATGTTTCTTCTCCAAGAAATTAAAGATCAATACATTCTGCAATCAATATTCTATTGGAAAGAAGAAGAAGAGGAAGAAGAAGAAGAAGAAGAAGAAGAAGAAGAAGAAGAAGAAGAAGAAAAGAAGAAGAAGAAGAAGAAGAAGAAGAAGAAGGAAGAAGAAGAAGAAGAAGAAGAAGAAGAAGAAGAAGAAGAAGAAGAAGAAGAAGAAGAAGAAAAGAAGAAGAAGGAGGAGGAGGAAGAGGAGGAGGAGGAGGAGGAGGAGGAGAAAAAAAAGAAGACGGAGAAGAAGGAGAAGAAGGAGGAGGAGGAGAAAAAGAAGACGGAGAAGAAGAAGGAGAAGAAGGAGAAGGAGAAGGAGGAGGAGGAGGAGGAGGAGAAGGAGAAGAAAGAAGAAGATGGAGAAGAAGAAGAAGAAGAAGAAGAAGGAGAAAGAGAAAAGAAGGAGAAGAAGGAGGAGACGGAGGAGGAGGAGGACGGAGGGAGAAGGAGAGGGAGGGGGGTTGTGACTCTTCCCTGCAACCTGTGGTTCTCCATTCCAGGAGTAGATTCCATCAGCTGCTCCAGTAGACCATCCAGTAGACCGCATCTCCCCACCCAGGGAAGGTGGCTTTTCAAGAAGCAACTGGTGGTTCCAATGGCCGACTCCGCACACCCAGGGCTGCTTCTTGGTAGAAGTTGGCCGGTCAAAAACCAGTGATGTTCAGAAAGGCAGTGACACGATCTGTTGTATGATTTTCAGAAGCTGTCGTAAGTAGATAGGTGGGGACATTGGGGGCAGAGATGTTGGCTGTGGGGGCTGTTTTAGTAGAGCAGGTGAGGGGTGGGGGAAAGGCAAAGGCCCATAGGGTCAGCATGAGATGACCCAGGCCATGTTCCTGAAGACCATTCTCATAGGGGTAATCACGTTACGGACCAACACTCATTTTTTTTTTTTTAGTTCATTTTTTCTTATGGAACTTTTCCCAGAATATAAACACAACCATTTTGAAGCATGAGATTCCGTGGCACGTGCTACCTTGACAATGTCCTACGAGAGAGGGCTACCTCTCTCTAGTCTCCATGGATGCTAATGACCCCAAAAGGAGACCCCACACCTAGTGAGCCAAGGTTCACTTTTATTTGAAAAAAGTACAGTTGCCAACGTTTTGAAGGCCAGTTCACAATCATTTTGGAAAAGAAGATTCTCGGATTCACTGACCTCCACGTGGGGGGAGGGTTCCCTTTATTCGAGGTCAAGTAATACCTCGTTCTGGGGCTTGATAGCACAGCGTGCCCACAAGATGGCACCAAACACTCGCGTTTTCCTATTTCAGCCAAAAAAAAAAAAAAAAAAAGACTAGTTTGGACACACACTGGTGTTTGCCAGGCTTGGCCTTCCCGGAGCCATAGGTGGCAGGTGGAGCGTGAACGGGGTCCTGTGCAGCGGAAGGCCGGGCCTGGCTCTTGGAGGCCCGCTGGGGAGTATTCATCATCTGATTGTGGGGCCCACAGGTGAACTTAGATGAGGAGACTGATGCAGGTGACATCAGGCAGGGGGTGAGGGAAGCTGGCCCGGGTCACCTGCTGGGGACACCTCCCCGGGGAGACATGCAGGTGCCCACAAAGAGCACAGTCGAATGCCCAGGGGCAACGAGGGAGCCACTCTCTGCACCGTTTTCGGAAAGCTCACGCTGACTGAGGTTGTGGAGGCCGTGACCTTGGGACTCCACGGGGCTCCACGCCTGGGAGGACAGCCAGACGTCGCTCGGCACCTGGTCGAGACACTTTTCCCCTCCATGCTTCTCTTGCTAAATGCTTACCAGTAGAAGTTCTGGGTCGTGCACCACCTTGTTTTTCAAAAGGACCAGGATTGTTTTTAAATCCCACCCAGGGTGGCGCAGCGGTTTGGCACCTGCCTTTGGCCCAGGGCGCGATCCTGGAGACCCGGGATCGAGTCCCACGTCGGGCTCCCGGTGCATGGAGCCTACTTCCCCCTCTGCCTATGTCTCTGCCTCTCTCTCTCTCTCTCTCTCTGTGACTATCATAAATAAATAAATTTTAAAAAAATAAAAATAAAAATAAATCCCACCCAGGGATGTGTAGGGATTGCAGCTGGGCCACGTGCAATGCTGGCTATTGTCAGGCTTGTAAGATGGTACGCACGCTGGTGGAGCTGTGCTGCTACTAATCCGCGTCACCCTCAACATACAATATTATTATATAAGTATTATATTCAAAATATAATTAGATTATATTTAATTTAGTAATAAGTCAAATATACAATATTGATATATATCATAACATATAGCATATATGTTGATATATAGCATAACATATAGTATAACATATTATAATTTAATAAATATATTACAATTGATAAATTATTGTGTGCATAAATTATTTATTACTATATAGATTACTCTATAAATTATAATTAAATAATTAAATATTAAATGTGTATTTTATATATTATATAATAAATACATATTTACTATATATGTATTTTGTGAAGTGCTTGTTCAAATATTTTGTCAATAGCTTATTAGTTTGTCTTTCGGAATAAAGTTCTTTGGACATTCTGAATATACACCTATAAATATAAATATGTAATAATATTTTCTCCAGGGTGTGGCTTATCATTGAACTTTCTTAATGGTGTCATCCCAAGAGCAGATGATTATTGATTTGGATGAAGTCCAGTTTGTCAATTTTTCTCTAGTATGGTTCATGATTTCCATGTTCTAGGACGTCTGCGCGTATCCCAAATTCCATAAGATTCCCTGGTGTGGTTTCTCCCAGAAGGTTGATAGTTGCAGGGGGTTCATTCAGGGCTATGGGCCATCTTGTGTGTGGAAACAAAGCCCAGCCATGTGAAAAATGCAAGGCGGGTTTACTATTCAGAGGTCACTCTAGCAGGGGTGTTGGCCACCATCTCTGTGTCTGGTGGACGCTGGTATGCAGCTGGGGGTGTGGGACAGGTTTGTTGGTGGGAAAAAGGAAGGCTTCAGGGGTGCCCTGAGCAGAGCCTACAGGTGTGGGGAGGATGCGGGTGGCTCTCTACAAGTAGAGCATCCCATAGGATGGGTTAGGGGACCATGTCTGGCTCTCAGGTTGGTCCTAAATAGGAAGTTGGTCAAAACATAGGGAAGCCTTTCGTTACTGATCAAGTCCTGTCCAATGGGGCCTGGTTGTTCCAGAAATGATCGTTTAATTCCTTGGGTAGTCATGGGGACGGACATCTGGCTCCTTGCATGACTGATGTGGAGACAGCAGGCTGGCTTTCTGGGCTGGTCCCTGTAGACGAGGGCTGGTCCCCTGGGTAGCTCGTGGGCCGGGTTCTGTTCTCAAGCATGCACTGCCCATTGTCCTTTTGTTTATTGAGTCTCCCAGTAATTGTGTGTTGTCCCGCTTTGTGGGATGTTGTTATGCAGCAAACACACCCACACAGTTGAGTTTAGGGGCTCTTCTTGCTCAAGCGGTCAGGACCTGTGTGATGATGGCCACCAGCCAGCAGCAGTAGCCGAGGATTCCACCCTCTAGGCTGGGGTGACCCTGTCCGCTCCTGGGCAAAAACCCGTTTCTGCTCTGGCCGGTGTAACACAAGTAACATCGACAACATCCCCAAACGTCCCTCCTCTGCCATTAGCTTACCAGGCTGTCTCCAGCTGTTGTTTGCATCTTGGGACAACTCAACATTTTTAGAAAGCGGTCAGCTTCCCAAAGCTACTTGTCAGCTGGGTGAACTGGTTAAATGTCTTTTTTTTTTTTCTCAAAATATTGATCAACCCAGTGCAAATATCAGTTGTTTTCCTGACGCTTTTCATCACTGTCCTGAGACAGTCTCTTCAGTCTGCTGATAAAGCCTGAAAATGCTCTATAGGAACTTTTTGTTACTCCTGGGACTGAGATTCGAGGAATAAAAGGGCGATGTCGATACCTACCATCTTATTTTTTTCTGGTCCGTAATATCGTTGGTTAACAAATGTATTGTGGAAAATTATTTTTGGATTTCCTAAGGGCGTTGTAAACTTTGTTGAAGAATGACCTGAAATATTGCCAAAAAAACGAAATCACTTTGGAGAGGATGGAGATTTATCTCTGTGGGGATGGCCTTAATAATGCATGAAATACAGTCAGGGTCACAGGAAAGTGAGCTCAGTGCAGACATGAAAGATTGTGCTCTGGGCTCTGAAGATGTTTCTAGAAGGAAGGAATTTCCAAGCATGTGAATCAATAGCAGCACCTCTGAGGGTGTGATTAGCTCTGAGGAGGTGATTTCGAAGGACTCCACATACTTGGCTTGGACACCTGCAGAGATTTAAACGAGATACCAGCGTATTCTAGAACGTGCAACGTTGTCACTTGCGTATCATACCTGGCACTTTGCAAAACTCATTATGCCTGCCACCCTCTGGTCCAACATATGGGTCTGGACGTGGAAGTTGAAAATACACGCATTTCTGCGATCTGCGTATCCAGTTCACCCCTGCAAGTGGAAAATGCAGACACCACCACATTGTCTTCACTCCATCTTTCAAGAGAAATGCATTGGAGAATCAGGGGTCATTTTGTTTATTTTGATTTTTGCTTTGGGGATCCAAGAAACATTCTTACCGCCCCCCCTGCCGTGTTCATTACCCAAAAGTCCTTACTTGTGTTATTCTGGATAAATGATTTCTGTGGGATTTTTTTTCCTTCTTATTCTTGCACAAATATGTTGATACTCAGTCTAAGCTATGTGATACTATTTTTTTCTGCCTCCTAGAAATTCCTAAACTGCAAGACATGGTTTTGTTTTTAATTCATTGCAAAAGACTCAGGTCACAAGAAAATGAGCTTTTTTTTTTTTTTTTTGAGTTTGCAGACTCATTGTAAAGATGAAGTTATATATAAATGAGTTACACATCAAAATAGTCTCTAAGTGTAAAAAAAAAGGCAGATGTTTGATCAATGATTAAATTTTTATTTTGCAGCCTGTATTCCTGGCTTTCCTTCACAATGTGCTAATTCAGATGGCTGGATTTGTGTGGCATCTAAATAAATGAGTATGAAGGACGATCAGGGACTCTAATCTCATCTCTGACAATATCTGGATATTTGACCAAAAGGAAGAATCGATTTGTGGTGTAGTGGTGTGGGACTCATCGGTCCCTCATTTTCTCTGAATTTAGAGAGCATTCAAAGACACTTAGACAAGAGGCATACATACAAAGCCTTAATATTTTCTCCTTGTCCTAGTTCTTGGATGATGACTTGTCACAATCCCACTATATTCACCATTAAAAATAGAAAAGAAAACCCCTTACTATGCAGAAATTAGATGCAGTGTGCCCTTTGGGAAGGGTCTTTCTTTGTCTTAAAGAACTGTTTCCCCTCATTAGGGGACCAGATGTCAGAAGATTCACCATAGTGTCATCTTTGGATTGTACAGTTCTTCTGTTTGCCTCTAAGAATATTTTCCCCAGGCGTGGATCATCATAGGGCAATAATTAGACTCTTTCTAACTATTTACTTTGAAGAGCAAGTTTATTTATTCACCGCAGGCCCATCTCTGGCATGAGATGAAGCCAAAGACCATCATTTAAGCCACTGGAAAAGGTATTTCGAAATCTCAAGAGTCCACGCTAAATGATTTATTATTTAAGGGAGAAAGCCCAACACTATAAATCATTTTTCATGAAATTTAAAATCGGTCGTCTCATGAAATTCATGAAGAGTGTCATAAAAACTCTTACACCTGGGATCCCTGGGTGGCGCAGCGGTTTGGCGCCTGCCTTTGGCCCAGGGCGTGATCCTGGAAACCCGGGATCGAATCCCATGTCGGGCTTCCGGTGCATGGAGCCTGCTTCTCCCTCTGGCTATGTCTCTGCCTCTCTCTCTCTCTCTGTGACTATCATAAATAAAAAAAAAAAAAAAAAAAAAAAAAAAAAAAACAAAAAAAAACCCCTCTTACACCTTTTAAGAGTTCATTTTGTCCCCCTCCTTTATTAGGGAGTGAGACAGCCATGCCCCCAAGCCTTCGCCAGGCACGTCTCAGTTTCTGAGCAGAGCGGAGAGGGTTTTGTCGTCCTACCAACAAGGCAGATCCCCTTCCCCTGAGGTTCTAAACACAGAAGAGGGTACAAAGATAGGATTGATTCTAAGTGATGGATGACCTGATGCCTGGCAGTTACAATAAGCCCCGGTCCCCTGAATGCTGACTTTGCAATAACATCCATCAACAGAGAATGTTTCACAGAAAGACAATAGCCATGGGCTCCTTTTCCGGGTTCTTAAAAATTTCCACTTGAGAAAATATCCGTCAATGTGAAGAAAAAAAACAAAAAACAGAGACACTTTCTTTTCCTGAAATGAGAATGTCATGATGTAAATGATAAATTCGTTTATAGAAAAAGCCCAAAGGATGGTGCTTCGAGAAGCATCGCAAGTAGAGCGAGGGCACCCTCGCAGATGAAGGAGCTACAAGGTGGTGATGGTTGCACGGCGGCTGTAGTCACCGTGGGCACCATCGGTGGTAGAAAGTGCTGAGGCATGAAGACTTCTCAGGAAGCTGAATTCATGAATTTAAACGAGATCCAGCCCTCCGGGCCTAAGTACTGATTTGAAACGGGGAGATGGCAGTGGTAACCCACTTCATCAGGCTCTTGAAAGGTGTCAACGGTAGACAGGCAAGGCACATTTTACCTAAGCAAATCTCATCAACAGGAGAACAGAGGTGGTTACGGAGGCGCTGAATTTATACTATGTTCTGAGAATGCATTTCTGAATATCTGAAATCATTGCAACATTAAAGAAACAACACCACAGCACTGATGAGAGCACCTTTTTATTCATGAGATTTACAGTGTATCACTAGGGGGTCTTTCACATTCTCTTATGTCTCCTGGCCAAGCCCATCATCATTATTAAATCATTGTGCATGATTTGGGGTAGTAGAATTCAGCTTTCTGATTTTCCTTGAGAGAGGATCATCCCACATGAATAAATAAATAAAATCTTTTAAAAAAAATAGAAAAAAGAAAAATCAAAGTGGAACCATCCTAAGTGGAGAACTGCCTGTGTTTGAGGAGCAAAGTTTGCCTTAGTTTGATTGGATGGACCGGTTCCCAATGCTGGACCAAGTTTTAGGTCTATGAATTTCTCTTCCAGAGATTGCTTAGTGTAGGATGTCAGCCTCCCTGGAGATGGGAGGGGAACATTTGTACTGAGTCTTTTATTGTTTTAGAACTTTTGTCTTTTACCTGGGCATCTTAGTTTGAAATCTACTAAACACGGTGTCGGAAGCTAACAATGTAGGACCCTGGGATTCCTGTTTTGTGGGGAAGGTTGGACCAGAGATGCTCAGAGCATGGCCCCCTGGCCAACATCACCAGCAGGGCCAGAGATCCCAAGACAAATGCAAATTCTCAGCCATTGCCCCTTATCTACTGAACCCAATCCCTGATTATTAATATGTGAAGGTAATTTTATCTCTCTGAGCCTTAGATTCCACAAATATCCTGCTGCTTTCATAATCTATTCAAGGGTCTAGACATGGCATCCTGGCAAATGGGGAGGAGAATCCAACATGAATGGTTTTGCCATGTGTTGATGCTAGGGAGATGGGTAAGCTTCCCGAAGGTACCAATGGACCATTATTTTTCTTTCTCTGTGTGGATTTGGGCAGTAGAGCTGAGCCACAAGTGTGTTCTTTGATGAATGGGTTCAGGAGATGGCATTAGCTCAGACTTCCTCCTCTACTGGCTTTTGTATTTGCTGTTGCTTTTTTCATGGCTCCAGTAAGTGACATTCAATGGAGACTTCGGTCCTAGGTGAGCAGGTGTATATATCTCTCCTGACTTGAGAGTCTGGAGTCAAACATTAGCTCTTGCTATGACATGACAGAAATGCTTTGTGAATGAAAATAATATTACAGGAAACAAAAAAAAATGTCTTGCCCCTGAATCAGTTGAAGAAGATGATGCTAAATAAATAAATAAATAAATAAATAAATAAATAAAATAAAAAGAAGAAGATGATGCAGAGAAAATTATCTGACATGCTAAATAAAATCTTAAAAAGTGAGTAGGGAAAAAGTAAGCTGCTTTGACTATTGTAGAGGGATACGGTAAACATATTCTAACACAGTTGTTATTAAGATAGACTCCAGGTACTGCACGTTAAATTATTTTGTTCTGAACCCACCTTCAGTACATTGAAACACTTGATCTAACCAGGCTTGTGATGGAGATATAAATTCTACTCAGAAAATAGTGTAATAAATTCTATTGTAATCCCAAATTGTTATTAGTACTGGCACTCCTTGGCAAAACTGAAGAACTGAAGTTAACAAATACTCCAACTCTTATTTATAAGTATTTTATTAGATATTAATTATGTTATGAAGTAATTATTAGGCATTTATAAGTATTAAGTAGTATAAGTATTAAGTATTCGACATTCAAAATATCTTTAAACAAAATACCTTTAAAATTTAAAAAAAAAATTTATTTATTTATTTATTCACGAAAGACACAGAGAGAGAGACAGGCAGAGACACAGGCAGAGGGAGAAGCAGGCTCCTCGCAGGGAGCCCGATGTGGGACTCCATCCCGGGTCTCCAGGGTCACAGTCTGGGCCGAAGGTGGTGCTAAACTGCTGAGCCACCAGAGCTGCCCTAAACCAAATATCTTAAAAAATTAAGTCACCTACTATCTAGTCGTGGATATAAGTTGGCCCTGTTTTAATTAATTTTATATATGTGCGTGTTTTTAAAAAGCTGATACTCTGAATATTTCCAAAAGTCACAAGTTATCAGGAAGGATCATTTTAGTTTTGTTAAGGTCATGTCTATATTTCCTTTCCAAGCCCACACAAACCCTTGGGATGGCCAAGTGGCCTATGGGAGGGACATTGATTTGCAGGGTTGTTGATAACTGCAGTGCTTTATGGCCTTTATTTTCTCAGTCACCGTAGTTTTATATTGCTGATAAAACTTACCCAACAGAGAAAAATAAAGTTCTGTGAATGAGCCTATTTCCCTGCACAGAAATGGATTCCGTTGTTCAGCACCAAATAGGAGGAAAAGAAGCAAATAAAATATTTCAATGTTGAATTAGTATTAAGTAGTGTTCCTTGATAAATTTGTGTCTACAGGTACGTGGCAACAGGGAATCAGTCATGTGTTTCTCAGTAGTACCCCACCCCGACACCAGTGGCGAAGACTAATAACTATTTTGCAGCTTGCAAATCTCTGGTTTTACAATAGGAGCTGGTTTTGGCTGGTGGTTCTGCTGGTCTTGCATGGACCACCTCATGGTGTGGAATTGGCTGCAGAAAGCCCGCTCAGAGTGACAGTCCCACCGCAGGGGACTTGGACAGGGAGGGGTGTGGCTGGTAGGGCGTTTGCAACTAACCCCACCTAGGAATATGTACTACTGTCAGGATGTCTTAAGTGGTGTCCTGTTTCAGCACAAAACGGCAAACAAATATTCATGTTGAAATCTCGTTGGGTAAGATCCATCTAGGGAAACCTTTAGGCTTTCATACTAATTACGATGATAAGAAAACTCAAACTGTATTGAATCCGTTTGCAAACCGACAAAGAGAAATGGTGCAGAATTTTCGTGGAACTTCCCAACAATGTGTTACAAAAAAATATTTAAACCCAAGAAGAGGAGGCAGGCATTGTCAGATGGGGGTAATTTAATTCGAGGCTACAGGGATCCCTGGGTGGCTCGGCGGTTTAGCGCGCCTGCCTTTGGCCCAGGGCACGGTCCTGAGGTCCCGGGATCGAGTCCCACGTCGGGCTCCCTGCATGGAACCTGCTTCTCCCTCTGCTTCTCCCTCTGCCTGTGTCTCTGCCTCTCTATGTCTATCGTGAATAAATAAATAAAATCTTTAAAAAAATAAAAAAATAATTCGAGGCTATGCAGATTTGTCACCAAAGTATTATTTGACTTTGGCCTTGAAACAATGGATTCTCATTTTGTTTTGTTTTGTTTTTTTTTTGTAATTGAGATATAGTTGATATATATGTTATATCATTTTTTATTCTCCTATTTTTGATAGGAGAATTCTCTCTCAGGCATTCTCTATCATTCTCTATCTCATATCAAAATGATAGAGAATGCATAAAAAAAAGAAAGAGAATGCATAAATCTATATAAGAATAGATTTAACTTAATCCAAGCAGAGGAAAAAAAAAGAAGAAGAAAAGGAATAATATATTAAATGGAATATACAAAATAAGTAGGAGAAAATCAGCCCAAATATATCAGACATAATAATAAACAAATAGTTCAACTTACCTCAGAAGAGACAGATTTTTCTAAGAGTGATCAGACAGTAAAATAAAAATCCAAGGAGACTCCATCGAAGCACAAAAACACAAAAGTGTGAAAGTAAATATTAGGATAAAAAAGGAAAGCCAAGGTAAGGCTGAGAGGTTGTAGTGTAACAGAAAAGAAAAGACGTCCAGGCAGAAATGAGTATGGTGGATCCTGAGAGTTGTTATTTAAAGAAAAAAAAAATGGAACAATGAATCAGGAAAATACAATAATGTTTAACGGATCAGAATCTAACAACATAGCCATAAATATAGAATGGAACGAGGGTCACATTACATGAAGAAATGGAGAAATCTCAAGGACAAAGAGAAAACTTAACACTTCCTCTTAAAATCCATCAAACAGACCGAAAACCAGAAGAATGTGGACATTACTGAGTCCAACACATAGAGAATTCAGGCTCATTTCAAGCATAGAGGTGGATGGAATGAGATCTGAATAATTAAAATTAACAAACTGACCAAATGGTAAGAGACAGAGAACCTTTATTTCAACACAGAAGATACACGTTTTCCCAATCATTTTGACACATTTGTATTAGATAAGCATAGAGTTGATCACCAACATTTTTTTTACAACCGATAAGTACTATTAATTAAAATCATATTCTCTAACTAAAATGAAAAAATGAAATAATTTATAAAAAGATTCCTTACCTGTACATTTGGAAAGCAAAAAGAGCAATAAAATAAAATAAAATAATAAAATAAAATCACTAGTGAGACATAAAACTACAGAACATTTCAGAAAATATTTAGCATAACAACCCATGGAAGTTCCATGGACCCAAACAGGAACTGTTACATAAGAAGGAAGTATATAATCTTAAATGCTTATTCTAGAAAAGAAAATATGCAAAGTTCATGCACTCAATATTCCATTGAAGAAATTTTTCTTTTCTTTTTTTTTTTTAAAAAAACAAGGTGTTTTTTTTAATTTTTTAATTTTTTTATGATAGTCACACACAGAGAGAGAGGCAGAGACACAGGCAGAGAGAGAAGCAGGCTCCATGCACCGGGAGCCTGACGTGGGATTCGATCCAGGGTCTCCAGGATCGCGCCCTGGGCCAAAGGCAGGCGACAAACCGCTGCGCCACCCAGGGATCCCCATTGAAGAAATTTTTCAATAGGAAACAACAGAATCAAAAAAGCAAACCACTCAAACAACAGAATCAAAAAAGCACAACCACTCAAATGAGCGAAGAACAGAAAAGCGTGAAAGGCAAAGCAGCAAACGTGAAAACAAACACGAAAGAAATACCCAAAAAAGTGGATAATTACAAAGTTATTTTTTTTTTCTTTGCAACTACTAATAAAATAGAAACATCTGGGAAGAATAAGCAAGAGAGCTGGCATCAGCAAACAGTGTTAGGAATGAACAAGGAGTCAAAATATTAGATAAGAGATCAAATAAAAGTCTTAATTGAGTTGTAGGGGGAAAAAAAACCCAACCCTGATGCCTATAGATTAAAAAAGCAGAGAAATGGGTATTGCCTTAGGGTGACGTTGAGTTGAAATTCTGATTATGTGACCTCAACCCTGTGCAATTGATATATTTCATTACTCCCAGTAAAAAAAAAAAAAAAAAAAAAAAGTGATCGCAAGCATCCTAATTAGTGAGCAGCCTGCCAGATACTTGAGAATCACCAACCTACATACAGTTTCTATGTAGAATCATGATAAATGACTCAAAAGAGATCCTGGTAATAGGTTGAGGGGGTATTTTGTCTTTGTGGGTAGGTTGTAGAGTTGTATCATGGGGGCACTTCGGCAGATCAAAGAATTAGGTCTTACTTTGCAAGGATAACAAGACTGACCCCTATTTGGAGAGCATTTGAGACGTCCCTTTGTTTAATCTCTGAAAATTTTACCGGGTGAGGCAGGTCATTGTGTGTCCTTTCCTCGGCGGCTTGGCAACATCTCATGTGGTCCTCACATGGGCAATAGAATGTCCTAATTTCACAAAGACGCCACCATGTTACATCTTTATTTTGCTTAACACGCTGCAAAGTGTGCTCATGGGATGATATCTCTTTGCTGATGTGCAATCTGTCCGAAAAAGCATGTTTTATTTTTTTTTTTTTGGTCATCATCTCAATATTATAATTCTTTTTTTAAACTATGATTACGAATGAAGACACTTAGCATAAATGAGGGTGACCAGTCCTAGTTTCATTTCGGCTGTTAAAACAAAAATACAACAGGTCGCGTGGCTTATAAATAACAGGCATTGATGCCTCACAGTTCAGGAGATCAAGGTACCAGGAGATTTGGGGTTTGCAGAGCCTTCTTTGGGGTTCACAGACCTGTGCCTTCTCACTATGTCCTCACATGATGGAAGAGGCTAGGGAGCTTGTGGGGTCTCTTTCATGGGAGCCCTATCCCACAGATGAGGGTTCTAGTCCATGACTAGTCCGATCACCTCCCAAACACCCCACCTCCTAATACCATCGATTTGGGGATTAGGTTTTCAACATATGGGTTTTAAGGGAGACACAAACATTCATTCTATCGCATTGAGATCGGTCACCTGGCTTGTTAACAGATGTTGTGCTGCTGGGAGCCAATGACCTGGCGACTCAAAGCAACAATGAACATCGAGTGTCGTGTACCGAAGACATGATCTACAGGCATTGATGGGAGGGTCAGTGTAATGGGCACATCCTCCTACTAAGCAAGCTGAATATATGAATACCTCCTTGAGACGTGCTATAACCTACACGATAGGTGACCAGCCTCCGTAGTGATATTATCTGAGATCCAATGAAATCTGCTGAAAATGTAGATGCTACAGTCTGATACATAGGACATGGAGCCACTGATTTTAAAAAGAACACCCCCGGGGACACCTAGGTTGCTCAGTCCATTAAGTGTCTGCCTTTGGTTCAGGGCATGACCTCAGGGTCCTGAGATCAAGCCCCAAGTCAGGCTCCGTGCTCAACGGGGAGTCTGCTTGTCCCTCCACCCCTCCCCACCGCTCGTGTTCTCAGTCTGTCTCAAGTAAATAAATAAAATGCTGGGGAAAAAAATGACACTCCCAAAATATTTATATTTTCAAATCTCAGAAGTCAAGCAGTGTGATATTGTGATTTAGAATAAGAAATATCTATTTATTCCTCATCCAGGTCCTGCCACAGAGCTAAGACCCTTGGGATTTCCTAAGGAAGAGTCATAAGGGTGTCTTCTGTGATGTCAAGGATGGGGGCTGGTTGCCAGGGGAACCAACCAGGTGAATGGAGGGTTGGAATTCTCAGGGGAGAGGAGAGGGCTGGAGATTGAGTTAATCCCTCAATGGCCAATGATTTCATCAATGTGCTATAGGATGAAGCCACCATAAAACCTCAAGACACGATGGGATCTGGAGAGCATCCAGGCTGGTTGACCCAGAACACATCCAGGTCCCCAGAGTGCCTCCAAGGTCCACAAGGACAGAAGTTCCCATGTTTGGGGCCCTTCTGGACTTCACCATAGGTAGCTCTTCTATTGATGGTTGTTTTGTGTGTGTGTGTTTTTTTTCATATTCCTTAATAAGCTAATAACTTGTAGACACTTCTGATTTACAGCTGGTGGGTCTGGAGCACAGGTGACCATGAGGGAAAATAGGGAAGACGATGTTTCTGGAACGTGATGCAATAGACCAAGCAGGCAAGTCCTGTTCTGGGTTTTCAAGACCTTCTGTACGCTGGATGCCATCTTGGTCATTCCTGTTTTCTTCCTGTCAATCCTTATCACCTGTGGAGATATACCCAGTGGTGGGATTATTAGATTGTATGGTATTTGTGTGTTTAACTTTCTGGGGAGGCTCCACACTGTTTTCCAGAGTGGCCACACCTGCTTGCATTCCCACCAACAGTGTAGCAGGGTTCTCCTTTCTCTGCACACTCCCCAACACCTGATATTTCTTGTCTTTTTGATTTTAGCCATTTTGACTGGTGTGAGGTGGTCCTGATTTCCATTTTCCGGGTGAGGAGTGATAGTGAGCATCTGTTGGCCATCTGCCTGTCTGCTTTGCAGAAATATCTATTCCAGTCTTCTGCCCATTTTTAAAAAATTATTTTTTTATTCATGAGAGACACAGAGAGGGGTGGGGGGCAGAGACACAGGCAGAGGGAGAAGCAGGCTCCATGCAGGGAGCTCGATGTGGGACTCGATCCTGGGTCTCCAGGATCACACCCAGGGCTAAAGGCGGCGCTAAACCGCCGAGCCACCCGGGCTGCCCTTCTGCTGGTTTTTAAATCACATTTCTTGTTTTCTCTATTCAGTGGTAGGAGTTCTTTATATATCTTAGATATTAATCCCTTGTATCTGTTTTCTCTTATCACCCCATAGCAAATTATGGCTAATTCAGAAGCTGAAAATCACTTATGTTTATGATCTCATCATTTCTCTGGGTTGAGGGTCTGGAATGTTTTAATGGGTTCTCTGGTTCAGATCTCGCAACATTGGGGTCAACATGTTGGCTGACTGTGTTCTCCCTGAGGGCTCGACCATGGAAAATATTGCTTTCAAGCTTCCTTAGCTTGTTGGCAAAATCCTTTTCTTGGAGCTGGAAGACTGGGGTCTGTTTCCTTGTTAGGGGTTGACTGAGTGCCACTCAGTTCACAGGCTGTCCTCAGGTTCTTGCCTCATGGCCCCTTCCATAGACAGTTCACAGCATGACTGTTTGGTTTTCAAGGCCAGTGGGACAATCTCTTTTACTCTGAATATCTCCCTCGGTGAAGGTCTGGATCCAATTTAAGAAGGCTCAACTGACTAGGCCAGGCCCACCCAGGAGCATCTCCCTTTTATTAACTCCCTGTGAGCACATTAGGGACCCTAATGGCATTTTCAAAATCCCTTCAGCCTTTGGCATATAATGCCGCATAATGAAGAGATCAAGCAGCCCATTGTATTCACAGGGCTTCCTTGCCAAGTAGCAAGAATCATATTGCTTATCTTGGAAACTCTACCTACTAAGCATGCAACTCTTACCTTGGAGTTATGAGTTCAAGCTCCATGTTCGATGTAGAGATTAGTTAAATAAGGAAAAAAAAATTAAAAATAAAATAACCTCTGCCTGCTAGAGTCCAATTCTTTGAGTCCCAGAAGCTCACATCTCTCCCAAATGAAAAATACATTCATTTCCTCCCGAGCTTTCTGGGTATGTCATCTTCCCTGTGTGCCCGCCTCCAAGAGTGATCCGCAAATTCTTTTAAAATGCCATTTCCCAATCAATGGACTCATGTGCGTTGTTTTTCTCTTCAACTATTCGTTGTGTGATGGTGGAATGGATAGTAAAATGTAGCTTCATGACGTTGTGTGGGACACGCAAATACTCTTGGACCTACAGAAATGTTTTACACTGCAAGTCTGCAAAAATTCAGGGAGCATAAAATAATGATCTTCCTCAGAGGTGGAATAAACACCAGAAGGAGGAAGAGGAGCCACACAAGCTAAGTTCTCAACTACTTCAAAAAAGATTAAATGCTATTTAGAATATTATATGATTCTCACAAATCCTAATAAATTTATTTGATTATATTATAGAATATTATAGGATTCTCACAAATTCTAATAAACTTATTTTGTTTTTTAATTTATTTCGTTAAAGAATACTATATGATTCTCACTAATTCTAATAATATTATTAGAATATTATATGATTCTCACAAATTCTAATTAATTTATTTTATTATATTATGGAATATATGCTTCTCACAAATTCTAATAAATGTTTTTTATTATATCATAGAATATTATATGGTTTTCACAAATTCTAATTATTTATTTTATTATAGATACTATATGATTCTCACAAATTCTAATTAATCTATTTTATTATATTGTAGAATATTCTATCATTCTCACAAATTCTAATAAATGTATTTTATTATAGAATGTAGTTCTCACAAATTCTAATAAATTAATTTTATTATATTATAGAATATTATGATTCTCACAAATTCTAATAACTATAATATACTGAGCGTAACATGGAGAGGAAAAGTTGTGATTTATGGAGAGATGTCAGACATTGCCTAATGGACATTATCTAATAAGGAAATGCAGGTTTAAAATCTGGACCGGAATGGCCAAATCTTTGGTACTGGAAAATGCTACAAGAGGTTTGGATTTGGACACACGCCCCACCCTGCCCTGCAGCACGTCCAGGGTGGTCTGAGGGGTGTCTGGTTTCTCCACCTGCTCAGAAGCCCAGAGGGTCAACACGTGGTTGCCTCTTCTTCTGCTCCACTGAGTGGGAAAGCGTTGGGGGCGGTAGAGGGGGCTGTTGCCCCACGGAAGATGAATGCCCTCAGAGCCCTGCAGGCCTTCCCTTCCATTTCAATGGAAACATTAAAAGGGAAGCCAAGCAGGTCAGGGAGCAAAGCAGGGAGGGCTACGCTTATCCTGGAGGAGCACACTGTGCAGGGCTGCACGTCGGGATGGCGCCCTGGGTCTGCTCAGCTGAAGGCAGACCCTGTTCATGACGTTAAAGGTTGCACGTGGTCGAGTCAGTAACCTGATTCATCTCCCCCGTCCTCCCCAGTGGGGCTCTGTGGGCACTTTCGGGTTCACTCATTAGCTGCAGGGGTAAATAAAGCCAGACGGGTGCTCTTATGGAGCCAAAGGAGTGCAGAGAGAAGAGAAGGGAAGCGTGTGTGAGTCCATCTGTGCCAGAAGGAGCTGCGGGAAAGAAAAGTGCATGGGGTTCCCATCGCTGAAGGCAAAACAATGTTCCCTGGTAGACCAGTTCACCACCTTCCAGTTCACATTTTGATTGCTTTAAGTGTTCTGCACCCTGTGCCCCCAGCTGTTTGCATATTGGAGTCTAGAATGCATGCACCTGTCTCTCAAAATGCAGCCGCCCTATTCCCCACGCCACGGAGAGCTGCATGGTTGGCATCAGCCCCCTGATAGGAGACAATTCCTTAGCCAAGTGCTCAAAACTCCCGGGTCAGGTATGTGGTCTCAGGCAAGCGGGTGGATATGCCTATACTTCTTGCTTTTGGTTTTGTTTTTTCTCAGTTTGTGTTTTCATTGAAGATTCTCATCCTTATATGTTTCATGCAAAATTCTCTTGGTATTTGAGTAGCCTCTTTTTTTTTTTTCTCTCCCCGTAGTTTTATTTATTTATTTATTTATTTATTTATTTATTTATTTATTTATTTATTTTAGAGCTCTCCCCATAGTTTTATTGAGGTATAATCGATACCCCGCAAAAACGTGCAAATATGTGATATGCACCATTTGATGAGTTTGGACAGACATCTACATCTGTGACACCATCTCACCTCGATCAACATAATGAATGTACGTTTGTTTTTTATTGATGTTTTTGCTTGGACCCCCCATTTTTGGGTGGTGAAGTCAATTAACGTGAGATGGACCCTCATAACCCACCTTTTAAGTGCTTAAAATGCTGCCTGATTGCACTTACATGAGGTCTTTAAAATGGCTCAATTTATAGAAGCAAAAAAAATAAAAATAAAAAAACAACCCACAATGACGAAGGCAAGTGGAGAGTTGATGATCAGTGGGCATAGGGTTTCACCCATAACAGATGAGTAAGTTCTAGAGATCTGCTGCACGGTGTGGTGCCTGGAATTAGCAATGTGATTTTGCATGCTTTGGAGCAATTCTTAATAAGAGATTGATCCTGATTTTGACCCAGCAAGTGACGGTAGCAGAGGCAACCAAAAATCCCTCGATATGATTTCCAAAAAATCATGATGCTGCGCAGAAGCTTTGAACGTCAACACACAGGTGTGTGAGGTCTTCACCTTTTGTGATGATGGCTTTATTTCTTTTGAATGAAAAGGAACATATTTCACTCTACTTCACCTGTGCTTTTTGTCTCTCGGTAGCTGGAAATTCAGAATCCCCCAGATTTTTCTCATCTGGTAGACAGGAGCTAGTACATAGTTTTTTGTTTTGTTTTGTTTTCCTCCCTTATGTCTGTCTTTTCATATTCCAGCTGGATAGGTTTGAAACTCAAAACTTTTCCTTTGTTTTCGTATGAGGTGTTTAGCTTCTTTGGAACAACTTCCAGACCTCAGAGGTGGAGACAGCTGCCAAATGCACTGGTGGATCTCGTTGCAAACAAAATCACATTCACTTTGGTGGAGAGCCAGTGGCCTGGGTGGTGTTAAATTGTGTCAGGTGGCAAGAAAGAAATAGGGCACGACAGTCAAAGCCGGATTATATGTCTCATGGGTGTACTTTGGAAAGGCAGGAGCTCAGCTAGAACAAAGCATAGTCATGGCGGAAAGGAGGAGTTGAGGTGTTCCAGACCAACATGTAGATGGCACTCATGTCTTTAATGGGTCGTTGTGTGGTGTGATGTAGAGTCATACAGGACAAAACAATCTATGCCTACCTATCAGAGGCATCCAAGCAAGACCTGGTGGGAGGAAATCTGGGTGAGAAAACTCTTGCCCCGTGTTCTCCTTTGTGACACAATATGTCTGAGACGGTTGTACATGACAGTTGAGATAACTGGTGACTTGGACCTTGCTCCCACCTCTCATGCTGAAGGGTCTGATAGAGCTTTTTGTAAATTTTTATCACCTGCTGCGGGGCAAAGTCCCTCTCAAGCATTATTGGTGGGCTGGTTCCAATGTACCATGCCTTCTCCCTCCTGGGGAACCATGAATGAGAATTTTATCAGGTCAATGCCAACTTAGAACTTATGTACTAAGGGAGATGTCCAGGATGTGTCCTTGAGTCTCCCAAACAGTGGGGTATCTACTTCAAAATGCTGACTACAGAGTTTAGGGAGGTATTTTGATCTGCACAAAAAGGCACAGGGCATCTCATCTGGAAACCGAAAGGGTTAATCGGCCAGTGGTCTTTAGAACTTCACTACCCAGAGAAGGCTAATCCCCTTTAACTTTGACATCCTGGGCCAGCTGTTCACCTGCTCTGTGTTGGGCGGTTGAGGCTACCAGCACCTGCTGTCAAGATGATGAGGAAGGGTGATGGTTAACTCAGCTTTATTCTTGACCTCATCCGCGTCTAAGGAGGGATATGGATATCTGTCCCCCAAAAGTGAGAAAGGAACAGCATTGAGGATTGTCTTCTGTTTTTGATCAGTCATGCCTGGTTTCTCTTTTTTTAAAAAAAAAGTAATTAATTTTTTTTAGAGAAGCAGGGGAGGAGCAGAGGAAGAAGGAAAAAGAGAAAACCTTAGGCAGGCTCCACACTGAGCATGAAGCCCGCCGTGGGGCTCGATCTCATGACCCTGTATTATATTTTATGTAAACATGTTTGAATTTTTATATACTTAGATTGATAAAACATATTTGCTACTTGTTTTTTTTTAATTTTTTTAAAATTTATTTATTTATGATAGTCACAGAGAGAGAGAGAGAGAGAGAGAGAGGCAGAGACACAGGCAGAGGGAGAAACAGGCTCCATGCACCGGGAGCCCGATGTGGGATTCGATCCCGGGTCTCCAGGATCGCGCCTTGAGCCAAAGGCAGGCGCCAAACTGCTACGCCACCCAGGGATCCCCATATTTGCTACTTGTATATCTATATATAACTTTATGGATATAGTGTGCATATATTATTATAAATTAGGTAATATAAAATATGAATATTGCATAGTACATATAGGTATCATATATATAAGATTATATTTTCCACATAATACATGATTAATAAAACATACGAATACATTTATTTTTTGGGTATACATTTGTATTAATAAAACAGGTTTACTATTCATATATTTATATAAAATATAACCACACTACTGTAATGTACGTATATTATTATAAGTATAATATTTTATACTCCAGATATCAGCTATATAGTTATATATTACATATACTATAAGTTATGCAATTTATGTAAATATATTTGTGTTTAATTATGTATTCATATTAATATAATTGAATTAATTAAAAATCAATATAAATGTGTGTACATATATTAGGTACTATTATCATTGCATTATTATGTATAACCCATATATAATTCATAGTGACAGCTCATTTTTTAAACACTTTGAAAGGGTGCATTTCCAACAATTCCAGCATGATCTTGAATGATTCTTTTTCTGATTTGAGTTTTTGAACACAGTCCACAGGTTGTGATTCGATGAATGTATGATTGAGTCAAATGGTCTGCTAATGCTTCTTCTCCTTGAGTTAATTGCAGATCTATCCTTTCTCTTATATAACATGGACATTTCCCATTTTACATGGGTCCTATAAATTAATGCCACTGGCAAGATGTTGAAGCATCCAAAGAATTGCTGAAGCCATGGTTTGCAGGTGCAAAGGGCAACGTTGTGTAAAGGCTGCACAGCAGAGGCGCCCTTTTGCATTCCCGCCAACAGCAGACAAGGTTTCCAGTCGGTCTTCAGGCTCTTATTGTCCCTTGGGAATGGAATTTCCAGTTGTATCAGGAAAATCATGTAAGATATCCCGCTTGTCACTTGGAGACTTCAATCTTAATGGATGACGACCAACTGATACAACATTGTATGTGAATTTTGTATGTGAATTCATTGTATGTGAATTTATTTTTTAAAAAAAAATAAAAATACAGCTACAAAACATGATGGAGGATGGCCATTACCTGTGACAAGATGAGGGCTCACAGGTGGGTACAGAAATGGTTGAGAGTGCCTTGCATGGAGCTGCTCTTGGTGGGAATACTCTCGATCTGTGCGTGATCCGTGAGAGTCCCACAGAGCAAACTATTATTCTTAAGTATCCGATTCCTCTATGTGTTGAATTTTTAACAAAAATGCACTGCATGATTTAAAAATAACTAGCTGCATTTCCCTTACCCCCAAAGCCGAGCACATTAGGCACGTTGCCCCCTTCAGTAACTGGGTGTGTCTCAAGACAAAGGGCTGAGCCAGCAACTTCTGTTGCCACAACTCAGTCCTTGTCTTTCTCCAGGTGTAGGCTGGCTGTTTATTTTCCCCTCTGCAAATATGTCACAAGCTCTGTTATTTGTCAAAAATATAAAAGGGATCAATGGAGCATTGAGGTTTAAAAGAACAACTGAGGTAGATCTGAGGTCCCCTTAATCTTGCAGGGCTAGCAGTGCAGGTAGGGTATTTCCATCACAAATAGTGTTAATTGGTGTTGTCCATGATCCTTTTGTGTGGAGTCGATGGCCACCGGTTCTTCTTTAATGACCTCATCAACATGTGCTATTCTTTCATCAACGCGCTTAGTCTGAGTACTTTTCCGAATGAATAGCTTATGAGGACAGTCACAGAAGGATAGCTCCTTAGACTTTGAGCAGTGAGGCGGCATCAATATATGGCAACAACAAAATGATCAGTAGTCTAAAATATCTAATACATTGACACAACTTCTAATTTCTCAAAAAAGGTGTAGGAACTTATTTTGGGGGGTAAGTTTTCAACATTATATATCCAAATACACACAATTATTCTCTACATTATTGAAGAGACATGGAACTGTAGGTGCCACCGAATAGTTGATTAAAACTTATTTTAATTTTGTCTTTATTAATGCTTCAATTTGCAATTTGCTCCCCACAGAGTATATCCCTTTTAGTTTTATTAATTTCCCTTTATAATTAATGCTACTTTTCATCCCTGGGATAGCAGGGATTAGTGAAGAGATGGGCATACGGGATGCCACCCAGAGGAAGGGTGTGGGAGTCATTTGGGGATCAAACATTCGCTCTCAATAAGTAGCACTTGAATTAAAATTTGGCTGGAAACTGACACTGCATGCAATTTCCTGCAAGAAAATACATTGCAAGTCAAGTTCAGACGGCCTGGGCTTGCATCTCAGCTCAGGGGATCATGAGCACATTTACTCTAAAAATTTGGAGACTTAATTACTTCTTTTCAAAGTACGGATGGGAAGGCACAGCTCGAGGGTTATTGTAAGGAGAGTGTCGTGTATTTTGTGTGGATTTTCTGACCTGCTGGGTGATTGATTGTCCAGTGGTAGAGTGGGTGACAGGAGGGTCCTTTGAAGGAAGCCAGCTCCTTTTGGGAGGTCACGTGATCACCGACTACTAGCTCTCTGCTGTTAGTATTTGCCACTTCCAGTTTGCTTTTGTAAAGGACGACTCCGCCAACATCCCTGTATGAATCGGTGAAGCCCTCAGGAGACCTCACCACGTTGGTTTTCTAGAGTAGCTGGCATGTGTGTGTTTACCAAAGGGAGAATCTAGACCCATGAATAAGACAAGTTGATCTCAGGTGCTTTGTGTACTGAGGACTCTAAGCATCAAGGACCAAGTAGAAGGCAGTGCAAGATGACGATGCTTACATAACACAACACCCCAGGCACCCGGTTAAGATGCTCTGTGGTTTAGAGATGGTTGATGAGCCCCTGTGTACTCAAGAATTTGCACATTGAGGTGTTTTTCCTTCGGTTTGCCATCTGCAAGTTGCCTTGATGAGGTTCCACCAAGGGCGAGTAGATGACTTGCAAACCATTCAATCAAGCAGGTGACAGTGGGATGTTGGAGGGTGGCAAACAACCAATATGGTTTCTTTTTATTGGGCTATTTGCCTCCTTAGTGTCAGGTTAATAAAAGCACAGGGAATTCTAGGGACTCCTTTTCCATCGGCACCGGATACTGTGTTTCTCTGCTTCTCTTCCCGTAGAAGACATCAGCACAAGAACAACCGGTCCTAAATTGTGTCTTTCGTGAGCTGCTGCCATAAGAGTCTTTTCTTGATGATGGAAGATATAGAAACAGTCACAGAACAGGGGAAGCATCCTGTAGGCACTATTTTGGTGAAGACTATGACTTTGGGGAAAAGGATGAACACATAGGAGAAGGAGGTGGAAGATCTATTAAATGTACAAATTTCTCTTCAGCAAACGTTTCCACTAGAAGACGGACGTGGGATCCTGGACGACACCTTGTGATGATACAGCCTTGAAAGAACAGAGTGCCGTGACCCCAAGAGTGGCATTTTGAGTTGGAGATTTTGAACATTTTTGGTGGTCGCCCATTGTAAGGAACGTATTGCACACTGTTTCTGGTGGGCTGAATTATGTCCTTCAAAATTTGTGCCCATTGGAACCTCAGAATGAGACCTTGTAGAGAAATAGGGTCTCTGTTGAGGCAGTTCATTAGGATGAACTCATCCTGGATGAGGGTGGCCTTGAATCCAACAACAGGAATCCTTGTAAGAGACAGAAGAGGAGACACAGACACAGAAGAGGAGCCCCATGAGGATGGAGGCAGAGACGGGAGGAATGTGGCCACCAGCCCGGGGACACCTAGAGCCTCAGACACTGGAAGAGTCAGGAAGGACCCTCCCCGAGCATCAGGAGGGATCATGGCCCTGCCCCACCTGGGTCTCAGACTTCTGGTCTTCAGAGCTTGGAGGAGATGAACTCCTATTGTTTTACGCCACTAATTTTGTGGCCCTTTGTTACAGGAACTCCAGGAAACATAAATACTGGCCTACTGATGTCTCCTGGGCTCATGTCTTAAATAACACTTTGTCAGAAAATCCTTGTCTCAAAAAAAAAAAAAAAAAAAAAAAATCCTTGTCTCCAGGATGTGCTTCTGTGGGAACTCAGCCCAAGAGTGGATCGCGTAGAACTTTATTCTTGGTGTCTTCATTACCAGAGTTCAGTATGTGTTTTCCACCCCCTTTGCTTCTTCCAGGGTTAGCACATTCGGGAAGCTGTGATGCCCTGTTGTCCTGATTGTTCTCTGGGATGTAAGGCTGAGGAATGTTCCCAGCTGCTTCTGTGGAATGGACTCCCGAGACATTCAATGGCACGAGAAGAACATGTTTTTGCTGTTCACATCCCAATTTTCTTAATTGAGACAAATTTCCTTCAGCACCTTTCAGGAATATTGTGGTACGTGGAAATACAGGATACCTGTCTTTCTGCACCAGCTCCCAGGTTGGTATGGATGGGCCAACTGGAAAATTAGCCCTTGGATCTAGGATAGTACAAGACAGTGCAGGATCATCCTTGGAAGAGTCAGGATTTGTCAGTGCTGGGTTGAGTGTGGAGGAGCCAACTCAACCTCCAGCATCATGCAGATCTTCTAATTCGGAACAGCAAGCAGGTAGGCTGGCAAGATGGGGACGGAGCATTGCCATGGCATATGGCCCTGCTTCCTCTATAGGATTAAAACATGCAGTTGGGCAAAGTTTGGCTGCCACGCTCCCGGAGCTGTCTACGTGTTCACACGGCAACGTGGAAAAACAATGCGATGAACATAGATGGCTTGATTCACACATAGCGTGGGGTGCGTGAAGGTGTTTATTACGTCAGTCCGGTTGCTGGGAACCCAGGGGGTGCTGCAGCACCCACTTGCAGACCCCTGCAGCCGGAAGTAGTACTGTCAACATGCTTCTGTAGGGGAACTTGCACGTTTTGGGGTGCCGGGAGCAATCCCTCTGTGTGTGCTCCGTATAGCTGCCAGTTAACACCTGGCTCCCACCTCCCCTGCCCAACCAAGGGCAGACCTTTGGCCAAGAGGTGGCACTTCTTTTTCCACCTTCCTGGCTGGGGAAGCTTGGCTTCTGCTTTCCTGCCTTTCTCAATTCCTACCCACTTCAGTGAGCCCAGGCCAAGTGCAGACAATGAAAAGGTTATTGGAAGAAGGAATAGAAGGTTCCAGGCTTGTGCTGGCTGGATGGTTATCCCTCTGGTGGGCTCTCTCCCTACTTGTGCCTTTGAAAGAGAGACGCCCCTGTCACTTGCCAATTGGCTAAGGAAGGATAACATTAATATATAGTATATAAAATAGTTATAAATAAAAATTATTATATTTATTATGATAAAATCTATCGTTATATGATATATTTTAATATTTTATATTTTATAATATATGACTAATAAATCATATATTATAATATATATAATTATATCATTTAATTATAATATTATATATTTTTATTTTATAAAATAAATCATATAATAATTATTATTTATTTATTTAATTTAATAATTATTAATTATAAATAATTATTTATAAAATAAATAATATATTTATATATAATAAATAATATTTATTTATTATTAAATCATATAATTATTATTTATTTATTTAATTTAATAATTATTAATTATAAATAATTGTTTATGAAATAAATAATATATTATAGTATTATATATAATTATATGATACAATAGAATATATCATATATTGTAATATTATATAAAATATAAAATATATATTTTTAAGATTTTATTGATTCATTTGAGAGAGAGCAAGAGAGAACATGAGTAGGGAAAGGCGCAGAGGGAGAAGCAGACTCCCTGATGAGCGGAGCCTGAGGCAGGACTCGACCCCAAGACCCTAAGATCATGACCTGAGCTGAAGGCAGATAGATGCTTAACCAACTGAGCCACCCAGGTGCACCTAATATATTTTACATTATAAACAATAATGTATTACTGTGTTATATATTATATCATAAATAATTTATTATTATACTCTATTATAGTACAAATAATTTATTATATTCTATTAATATAGACATTAATTTATATGCCATACTCTATACTATAAATAATTCATTATTGTATTATGTTATATATTAATAATGAATATTTTTTATTATCATTATTATGTCTATACTACAGAAGTAATGTTGGGTCCTTTTCAGAGTATTATATCATCAACGATGTTGATGTATCTCTTTATGAGTGTTATTAATTCTGATCCTTTGGTGAAGGCGGTGTTGCTATTGCAACTGCCATTTTTCCCTATTTAGCTAATGAGCGTTTGTGCTGGTTACTTTGGGATCGTGCAGATACCCCATTTCTCATCCTACAGTTGACCTACTTATTTTAGCCCCTGTGCGCGACCTTTTCCTGTGATGATTATTGTGATTTTTCTACTTCTGTCATTTCTTCTACATTTATCAGTTGGGTTTCTGGTGTAAGGGAGGGCTGTCCCTTCTCCGCCATTTATTTATTTATTCAGTTAATTACTGATACCTGTATGGGACCATACGTATTACATTTTTTATGGGTAGCATCCATTCCTATCATTATTCATTTTTCTTGCTCCAGTTGTCCCATATTTGGCCACTGGGAGCTCGGAATGTCCTCCCTTGTTAAAGAGAAGCCAGCCCCCTTGTTTCAGCTGTTTCTATTCCTGGTAGTTATGAGAGCGTTAGGAATATTGAAGGAGGCATCTGTGCAGCCGTGTCCTCAGGGCACCTGCACCCAGGAAGGCTGTCCCAGCAATGACGAACACTTCTAGACGTCCTTTGAATAATTCCTTGGGTGACCGTGTTCTCTGCTTCTCCTGTTTCTGTCCTTAGCTATTCATTTTCACGACTGTCAGCCTCCTGGCCATGGGTCCCCATCTTCTTTCTGATTTGATACGTAACTGTCGGGTGAAGGTATGAGGGTGAGGGCTCCCCTTCTCCAAACTCACAGGCTGGTGGCAGGATTTGTTTGGTCGCTCACTCCCATTTCTGTGTTGTGCCTGCAGTGGGTTGTGTTTGATCACATCGAGGTCACTAGATGGGTGGAGGTATGATCTTTCCTTTCCAGGAGGATTCCAGGAGGATTCTTTCTCGTTCCTGCCACCCCTATAATACGAGCGACGCAGTATGAGATACGCGATGCAACACCTGTTAACAACACGTCGCCTAGAGAGTTGTGCACCAGCACGGCAAACACGAAGCATTTACTCAGAACTGAGAAGAGTAGAAATAATAGCCCAATGGAAATATCAAAACTATGGAAAGTTACAAAAGGTTTTACACGTCTCCCAGCACCAGCTTCCTGCAATACTGGACAAGGCATGGATTCTCATGGCAACAGCACAGGGTCACGCAGTCATTAGTAGACCTTGGAACGGTCATTAGTAGACCTTGGAATAGGATAAAAATAATGACTCACCTAGTCCAAGTGTGCACTGGAGTGTGTCAAATGGTGGGTTTAACCTGCAAGGTCACATTATGGGAAGTATTGCAAAAGACGTAGCTTCATAGGCATGGAGTGGTTGGTTTGTTGTTGCCTCTGCAATTTGCTACATATCCCTTCCCAAGTCACACATCATTTTTGTATATATAATATAATATGCATGTTATATATCATTATAAATAATTATACAATATATTACGCAGCTATAATGATTTTGCATTACAGCTATCATAAAATCGTGGCATATTATGAATTACTAGAATCATACATTATATTATGAATATAATTAGAACTATTATGTAATACATAAAATATATAATCTATACACTAAAATTTATATGATTAATTATATTATACATTGTGTTATACAATTAAAATTATTCTAGTAATTATAATTAATTATACAATCATATATTATAGCTAAATATATATCATGATAATATATAATTATATTAATTATTAATAGAATTATGTAATTATATAATAGGTAATTATTAGTCATATACTCATACATATAATTTGTTATAATAATTAATAATTTATAATTATTCCTAAAAAATATTAAAAAATAAAATAAAAGATACATTATATATTATAATATGTACATAGCAAATAACACTTTTCATGATATATTATAGCTAAATGTATATCATAATAGTATATAACATAATATATAATTATATTAATTATTAACAGAATTATATAATTATATAGTAGGTAATTATTAGTCATATACTCATACATATAATTTGTTATAATAATTAATAATTTATAATTATTCCTACAAAATATTAAAAAATAAAATAAAAGATACATTATATATTATAATATGTACATAGCAAATAACACTTTTCATGATATATTATAGCTAAATGTATATCATAATAGTATATAACATAATATATAATTATATTAATTATTAACAGAATTATATAATTATATAGTAGGTAATTATTAGTCATATACTCATATATAATTTATTATAATAATTAATAATTTATAATTATTCCTACAAAATATAAATAAATAAAATAAAAGAGACATTATATAATATGTACATATAACAAATAACACTTTTCATGATTATATAACAATATATTTATGGTTAGTATAGTATTATTATAATGTAATTATATTAATATATAAAATTATGTGTTTATAATATGTAGCATGACACATAATTACATAATCTGCAATAACATCATAACAATTGCTAATATTATACATATCTATAAATTATTAGGGTTTTCCAAAGAAACGGAACCAATTACAGGTAAACATGTCTATGGAGGCTGAGAAGTCCCGTCTATAAGGTGGACCATCACAGACACACAGACACAAAATCACACAGCCTCGAGTACATAGGGGTGTGGTTTGCTCACAGGAAAACATCAGGGTAGCGTTCTGAGAGCAGGTTACGTTGCATACCACAGTGGGTTTCCCCATCAGAAGGCTCCGGATTATGGGTAGACAAATCCAGAAAGCTTGGGTGAGAGCCAGGAATTCATCAGCTAAATCAAAACCAAGGGGAAGATCACGATTCCGTTCCTACAAGGGTTGCGAAAGTTTCCAGATTTGGGGACGGGAGAACCAGTATTCCGCCTCTGGTGGGTGCTCACACTTTGGTAGCTGCTACAACACACAAAGCACATCCCTACTACCCAATGGCTTGTGGAGGCCCAGCAATGAGTATTTTTGGCAGATCACTATTTTCGTTTTCAGGACCCTGGGGTTAAACTCCAAATGTCTACTGACTGTGGAAGCTCACGCCACTCCTCAACTCGGAAGCCTGGTTTCAAGTATTTTTAAAGACACTCTCATGGTCTTTGAGGGAAAATAAACTTTAAATTGAGTATATAGGGGATCCCTGGGTGGCTCAGCGGTTTAGCGCCTGCCTTTGGCCCAGGGTGCGATCCTGGAGACCCGGGATCGAATCCCACGTCGGGCTCCTGGTGCATGGAGCCTGCTTCTCCCTCTGCCTGTGTCTCTGCCTCTCTCTCTCTCTCTCTCTCTCTCTGTGATTATCTTAAAAAAATAAAATAAAATAAAAAATAAATAAATTGAGTATATATTTTTGTTTGTATGATGACATTAGTGGGTTGGTGTGATTAATCAAGATTTTCGTATCAGATGCCCAAGGACCTGATGTAACTAAATGAGCCTGCAGTGCTCAAGGACAGGTCACATCAAAAGCGATAGCTGCGTAGGATGCTTTTTTTTTCCTTTAAATTTCAACGAGAACGAAAATAAATGACGGGAGTGAATTCCCAGGAATGTATTTGTGAAACAAAATTCCTTAATTATATATATAATGTAGTTATATTATATTTAATATACACCACTGCATGTTTCGTTTTGTTTTACCGACAGTTCCCTGAATTAACTCTTCAGGATACTTTTGCAGGGAAGCTTTTACGCCACGCGCAATATTTAATGAATCACATTGGGGGTAGATAGTGGAAAATTGAACTACGTAACAATACTCAGGTTAATGTCCTGTAAAATCTTGCAGAAGCAAAGGGAAACAATTGCTAACACAGGACTATAACTCTGAAAGTAACACTCCCACACAACGTGTGTAACTGGTTGCTCGTGTGCTGACTCGTTCACCAAGGGGAAGATCACGATTCCGTTGAAGAAATGCCCCTGGACGCAGGCTGGGCAGTGTATTGACTTCACCAAGGGGTAAAACACAGTCACTCCTGTCGTAGACACAGAAATCTGTGCCCCTGAGCCTCCTCATGGACGATCTTGCTGTCCAGGATCGCTGTCTGGTGCAGAGTTAGCTTTCCGGAGGCCCCGTCCTTCCCAGGGGGACCGTGTGTCCAGCGATGGAATCTGGGCTAAGGACTGGCCAGTTGGGTTCGACTCAGGTGGTCGGTGCTTGCTTCAGAGCTCAGGTGCGTGAAGCCGCGGGGGATCCGCTTTGCAGTTTGCTGCGTGTGTCTCTCTCTGACCAGCCGTGCTTTCCTTCTAGAGCCCCGATGTCTCGTAAACATCCTGCGCCCACAAATCCGTATCAGCATCTGCTTCTGGAGAAGCCCACCTGCGGGAGTTGGTACCTGGAGAGGTTTGAGATACAGAGACCACAAGGTGGCTAGAAGGTAGGTCACTTGCCACCTGCTGGGAGCGAGGTCTCCATGAGCACTGTGGGTGGCACACAGGCAGTGCCTGGTGCAAAAGGGTGGCCCACATGGGTAAAAGCTTGCTGGGGATGTGTCCTGATGGTATGCGGGTGCAGGGGGTGTGACACAGCAGAGATCCCAGTGCTCTTTAGGGGAGGAAATAGTAGCTTTGGAGAAATGGCCTTGCGGGGATGTGCTGACCAGCATAGCTCCTGCACCACGGGGAAGCGACTGGGAGGACAAACCGCCAACTGGAAGCCAAGCCTGAAAGTCAGAGATGCCTTTGTTGGCAAGCATCTCCACGAGAAGGCAGAGAGGCTGGGAACCATGGCAAGCGCAGGAGTCCACTGGGCGGACCGTCAGAGAACGTCAGGTGCCCAGGGAAGGTCCCCCCGTAAACGGGTCTGGAGCGCTGGTTGCCAAACTCTGGGACCCGGTCCCAAGAGCCAGAGGCGTTTGGGAGCAGCCGGCGTAAGTTCTGGGCAATTTGAGACCAGTTGTCTTCCCATCGTGCAAAGGCCGTTCCTCAGCATCGGGATATTTTCAAAGTCGTATGAGGAATCGGGGCCTGCGCTGCACTTTGCTGGCGACTGGTTTTCCAAAGCTGCCCCAGCGTGGCCAACAGTTCCACTTTTAAGACCTAATCGCAGGAAACATAGCTTTGTTTTGACATACCTGTCCCTCTAGATGTGGTGCTGTCTCCACCCCGAATGATCATTCAGTCATATAAACACAGCCCTGGACCAAGTGACACTTTGTTGTATATCAGACCGATGGAAGTTGTGGGTCATGGACCATGGAACTCATGGCCTGGTCTGTGGGATATCCCAGAACATACTGACCCTGCCTGGTGATCCCATTCGGGCTCCTGTTGGGCGACATGGACACGCACGTGCCTGCCGCCTCTTGTGTGCAACAGCGCGGTTTGTAGGAGGGCAAACGCACCTGCCTCCTTCCGAGAGCCTGTAAAGCTGCGAAGGTGGTGGGTGGACACGTATTTCTGAGGCCTCGGGAGAAAGGCTCAGCTGTGGCCATAGCAGGTGCTTCTCCCGGGACGGACCCACGTATGCTGCACTCGGCATCAATGGCGGGGGGGGACAAGGGACAAGGGAAGGGGAGAGCGTCCAGGAGGCCTAGTGTCACTCTCTTCATTATGTGTCTTTCCGTAGACGTGAGGTGCCATTTCTTTTACCCCAACAGAGCAATGGGAGACGCACGGTCACTCCACCCATCACCTTCCTATTCCTCATCCTGCCCTTCTCCTAGGAAGAATGTGTCTTACACTTTTGTCTCCATTGTCCATACCGCTCGCCGTGTTATTGATGGTGGCTGAGGCCATTAGGCAGAAATGACATCTATCGGGGGGCTGTCACATACATTGGGCTGTTTTTCTGCCTCACTTGTTCTGTAAGGCACTTCTCCGTAGATTAATGGATCCAGACCCTCATTTCAATTATTTTTATTATGCCTGGCTACTGCTTTCTCCTATTAAAAATGAGAGTGTACAGTTCATTTAAGGATTCAATATTCCTGTTAAGCAGTAATTCACGTCGGTTTCTCCATTACCACGCCACCGACTCTTGGGATTTGTTTGATTTATGGAAGCACTTGGCGCTGGAAGTTTGCCTCTGTCCACTGAACACTGCATCCTGGGGACTTGCCCTCGAAATGCTTAATAATTACGAATAAAGTTCTCTACAGTTTGTTCAGCTACGTGCACAGTGATTATCGGGGGAACTCGAGGCAGAACTGTGAACGTTAATGCGTTTCTAGAGGAAGAGGTGCTGCTTTGCTTGCAGTGGTACCAATAGGGGTGAATTCTGTGTGTGCAAATAACTGAAAACCTACAGAAACAGCTGTCGCTCACTGACATTTCTTCTGTATAGTTGCACTGTCGATTGAGATCTATTTTCATGCTAACTTTTTTTCTTTTTTTAAAGATTTTATGTATTCATGAGAGACACACAGAGAGAGAGAGGCAGAGACACAGGCAGAGGGAGAAGCAGGCTCCATGCAGGGAGCCCGACGCGGGACTCGATCCTGGGTCTCCAGGATCACGCCCCGGGCTGAAGGCAGGCACTAAACCCGCTGAGCCGCTCAGCGATCCCTATCTTCCTGCTAATTTGGTGATGTTTTGACTCCCCTTGCCTCATTGGAAATTTTTGAACAGTGGAGTGTCATTCCCCTAATACTTATTGAGTAATGCACGGGATAGTGACATTGGATGTGTCTTAGTTTCCTACACTAGGTAATAAATTGTCCCAAATGTCACATCTTAAAGCTACATCCATGTATTGGCTCAGAGTCCCGTGGGTGAGAAGTCCAGCAGCGCATGGTTGCATGGTTGAGGTCCGTCTGCTCATGGTTGGTTCCACAAGGTGGAAATCAAGACGTTGGCTAGATTGGGTTCTTACCCAGATGCTCTGGGGAAATTACGCCTGCCTCCATGCTCGTCCTTGCTGTTGGCAGAGTGGAATTCCTTAAAGTCGTGGGATTTAGCTCTCTGTACTTTTTGGTCTCTGGCTATCATCTGGGGACCTGTCTCAGCCTCTAGAGGAGATCCATATTCCTTCTCACGTGATCTCCTCATATTCAAGCCAGCACATCGAATGCTGGTCATCCTTCACGTATCTGGCTTTCTCTTCTGCCAACAGCCAGAGAAAACTCTCTGTCTTTAAATCTCATGTGATTAGGTTAGTGCAACTGCATAATCTCTCCATCTTAGACTCAATGCAGTTGGGTTTTTGATTATATCTGCAAAAATCCCTTCGGCGTGGTCTCTTGATAAGGTTTACCTTGAGTACCTTGCAGAAGTTGTGCATATACCAGGAGCAGGCCATCTGACCATCTGTTTTCCCTAAGGCTACATTTTTGGGTCTCCCCAAGTGGAATCATACAATAATCAAAGGGCTCACCAAGTCCCAAGGTTTAGCTCTGTTCTTTCCAAATATCCAGTGAAAGGAAAAAGGGAGAGGATCCATTTGCAACCGGACTGAGAATTTGGCCATAAATACAGAGTGGCAGAAAGTTTAAACAAGAAAAACACATGTTTGAGGATGATGCTTACCTGCTCCTCTCCATCACATGAAAGAACTTGGAACTTGACTTAATTGAGTATATGTGCTGCCGAAGCGAGCACGATTGACTTAATCGAGTAAACTAATCCTTGGGCCACAAGAAGTTGTGACCTACATCCCATAGGTAGTGTTTCTTTGTTAATGAACATCTTGTTACCATATTTCATTATTTTTAATTAATAGCATTTAATACTATCATTTATTTATTTTAGCTTATTAATAATGATTTTGTGGGTAGACCACGGCAATCTTCTAAATTAACTCATTCCCTTGAGCTGTCTGGTTTCTTCTTGCATCCGTTCAAAGACAGGGCAATTTTCTGGTGGCATCTGAGCTCATTTGAAACTCAAAATGTGCTTCAGGAGTCTTATTTCTATGCTCTAAGATTTGGATGGATGGAAGTGCTCCATGGTAAATTACCATGATATATTATATTACATAACTATCCTTTTAAGCACATGAATTATACATCAGAAACATACCCTCCCCGTGCCCATTACCATGGCTCATTAGTACAGTTCCATTCTCTAACAGAAATGCCGTCATTCCCATTTCACAAAGGAGGAAATCGCTCCAGGAGAGCTGGGTTTATGTGGCTTCCCCATTATAAATTATTCCCCAATAAGAGAAGTCTGACTGTAATAATTAATGTACCAAAATATAATATTAAAAAAGAGAAATTACCCCTCTCCAATGGAGATGCCAGTTCGGAGTCAGGGTTTCTCAACATGGACACTACTGATGTTTTGGGGCAGACCACTCTTCATTGTATGAGGCTGTAGGGTGTGTTCTAGGATTCCTATTAGCATCCCGGGTTTCTTTCTGTAGATGCCACTACCAACTCCCCAGTTCTTTTGTTTTGGTGACAATATTCATTTTTATTTAAAATTACATTTTAAAAAACTACATTTAATCCAATCCCTCAAACTGTGACAACCGGAAATGTCTCCGGATACTGCCAAATCTCCCATGGGGGGATAAATCATCCCCCTTGAAAGCCACTGCTCTGGATCATCAACCTAAATATTGGAATTCATTGAAAAGTTGCTCTTTGCAATAGTTACACGTCTTGCTCTGAGCAAAGGGACTCTCAAAGCACCAGATCAATATGGCATCCAACCCAAGGAATGAGTCATTACAAAAAAAAATCACATGAAGATTAGGATCCAACAAATCTCTTCTGAGGACACTCTTGAACCTCTTTAGGGAATAGGAAAAAGTCTTTAATTTTGTAACGACCTTCAGCACTGATACAGCTTAGGCTTTTCGAGGGCAGTGTCTCTGCTTCACACAGGTGCCATGTCCTGGGGGTTCCCACTTTCTCCGGGAGAACGGCCTCATCACTGGGAGATTCCTACCAAATTCCACAAATGACACATTTTGTCTCATTAAAAGCCTACAAGGAAATACATGATGTTGGGAACCTGTGTTAGAGGAGGACGTCCTTCCCACAAAAGATGTAACCATCTTTAAATTAAACTATTAATGTAATCAGTGTTTATTATCATAATTAGGATTTAATGAATATTTAATACCTGATATTTGATTAATATATATTAATTAAGTCATTAATTAAATAGAAGAAAAGATTTGGACATGCAGAAAGTTTGTTGTCGGAATTTGGCCACACGGTCAAGAGACTGCGGGTCTTTTACAAACAAAACTTGGGCAACAAAAATATTTCCATGGTGTCAGTTAATACGCAGAGAGCATCATAATTAATAATCCATTAGAGTGCAATTGGACGCAGCTGGAGGTCTGGAGCAGGACAGGAGCTGCTATTTATTTTGAATGTAATATGTTGATGGCGTCTCCCTGATTCTTGGTGAATTATGCTCAAAACAGCATCGCAAATAATCTGCTACTGATGAAGGACTGTGGAAAACATAAATTTCCGGGAAGTTTGGCTAATCTTATTTTGGCTTCTTGAAATATTTTTTTGCGGGGTTGAGTGAGGGAGGGTATCGTATTTCACCACCGTGTTCCGGTAGATTAAGGTTTTTGGCGAATCATAAAAATAGAGGAGATTATTTTTGTATCATGCAGATATGCCCCTTAATTCATACAAGCATCTACCAATGAAATATTCTCGAGTTGCGGCACGAAAGGTTATCACTATCAGTGACATCAATCGAAGGGAAGTTTATGAAAAATTGGCTAATAAAAGTCATACATAACGGATAATACCCCTTTTTTCTTGGTCTTCCCATCCTTCATGCCTTCCCTCTTCCATCTTTCTTTCCTTCCTTCCACCTCCCTTCCTTCCATCTGTCCATCCTCCATTCTGTCTTTCCAACATCCATTATATGTTCCACCTGCGCTTGGCACCAGGGACAGCACAGCATGAATAAAACCATATTTACATTCTGAAAAACACAGAAATGCACTCTGAGAATGCAGGTATAGATAGGACCTTTACTTTCATAGCCTCCTTGTACTATTAAGTCATCCAGTTTATTGTATTTCTTTTGAGAATTTGATTTTCAAAAAAAAAAAAAGCTGGAAATCATCTTCATCCTGATTGGAAAAAAAAAAAAGTGCCCTCAGGGATCCCTTGGTGGCGCAGCGGTTTGGCGCCTGCCTTTGGCCCAGGGCGCGATCCTGGAGACCCAGGATCGAATCCCATGTCGGGCTCCCGGAGCTGCTTCTCTCTGCCTCTCTCTGTCCTCTCTCTGTGTGTGACTATCATAAAAAAATAAAATAAAATAAATAAAAAATAAATAAAAAAGTGCCCTCAAAATGGACAAGTGGCTTTATCACCAAATTAATTATTACTCATCAACTTCATCCATGTTTTATCGAATTAATCTACGCTCTTGAATAAGGGGGTTTGGCTACTTGTATTATCATTTAACTCAGATTTCTTCATCTTGCCTACAAGGATGTTATCAGAAACCTTGACAAATATCTGAAACAAATCTATACGCCCTATGCCTTTATCCATAATCCATCAGTTGCCCATTGAAAATGTAGTTGGCACCTACCTCTGTGTAGGGCAATTATTACCTAACTACTTCAACTCAATGGTTCACCATAAACTATTCCACTGGGATAAAAATAACAAAATAGTAGGGACACAAAGGAGTGTATTTGATTTTGTCTCCCCCAAATATTTAGAAGCGAAACGTGTGATTTTATATAATTTTACGCTATCTCTGAAAAAGTCCTTTCTACATTAGTTCATTGAGCCATTAAAAAAACCAGCAAAGAATCGTTAAATTCTACCCCTGAAATTAATATCAACATCATATGTTAACTAAATTGAATTTAAGTTAAAAAATGTAAAAACAAAAAAAAACAAAACAAAACATCGGTAACATGTTAGTGCTTTATCAAATCGTATGGAGAATACCATGTTTTTGTGAATATTTAATTTCGCTGTACAGGTGGGATAAAGTACAGATTGTTGTCCTCGCTATGCCTTTCTGGGTTGGAGATCCTCTGATCAGTAGGCATTCTGTGTGGTTTCCTATACTTTATACATCACTGTGCAACTAAGACAGAAACTCTCAGGTGTGGTTCATGTGTTCTGTCAAGGGTCTGTTCTGTCCAGGGTCATCCTGAACATTTAGCCAGGGTTCAAGGTCAAAACATGACCTCATTGGCTTCCAGTGGCTTCCACACGTCAGGAGCTCCTAGGCGTCTTTGCAGTGGCTGGCGTTGATGTTTATGGTGGTCAGGCGGCCCATGATAGGAGCTTCAGCGGAGTTTTTCAGAACACACACAGGAGCCAGGAGACGGGAGGGGGGTAAGCTCTGTATCTACTTGGCTCCTGCTGATCCAAGAGTCATTGCATTGACCTTCCCGCAGATGGAGATTTGCCCCCTACAGAATACAAAGATGACCAATGGGGCTGCAGATCTGATACAGTCAAGTCATGCCTCAAACTCATCGGTTGGGTTCTGGGTGGTGTAGCAGATAATTTGGGCAAGTCGGATTGTTTGAACTGGACACGTTTTGTTGGTCTGTTGGAAGGCTGGAAGGGTCAATTAGGCTTTCCTGTCCATGTGCCTTATATATCCTGGGATCTCCCTCTGCGCTCTGGCCGGCCACCCATCCTAAAGACTTTATCCTGTATCTTGTCAAAGTTTAGATCTGCTGGGTGGCTGCCCTGTAAGTGATATTGATCTTTCTTTGGGCTGAGCCTCCTTTGCTGATGAGCGCAAGGACTCAGGGCTGTGCTAGCTCCAGAGGCACCTCTCCCCGTCCCTCAACGCTTACAGGGATCCTGGCTTCCTTCTTGCCTTTGGAGATGAGTGCATTCCTCTTTTCGTTGAGTTCCAGTTTCCCACCTGAGTCAAGAATTTCTTTCCGTGCACCGCATTTGGGCATTTCCTTCAAATTCTCTCATTCTGTTTTCCCTTCAACACTTGCTAAAAAAAAAAAAAAAAAAAAAGGCTTGCTAATGCTTTCTTTTCACTGAAAAAAAAATTGCAACTTTCATTTATCAAACATTACTATGAAATTGCAATATAGAAAGACACAGAAAGGCTAACAAATATATTATCTTTATTATGTATATGGCATCTAGGTAATATATATGATATATTTAGGATTACGTATGATAGGATACATATATGATATAGAATATATATATGAGACATGGTGTAATAGCATATAAATGTCCTAAATATCCAGGCATAGAGAAGTACGTATAATTTTGCTTTGTTTTCATGAGTTTTTTTTAAACGAGACATAAAATGTTAAAGAACCAGGAGCTCTGTGCCCTGTATTTCTTGTACCTCATCTCAATTCCACCCTTTTCCAGAAGTATGGTGGTGTTTACCTTTCTCAGATTTTAATGTTTACTCACAAAGGGATGCATTCATAAACAACAACGGAATTGATTTTTTTCATGTTGTAAGCTTTATACCAATTGCATCCCAGGATCCGTAGCATTTAGTAATTGGGGTGCTTTTTGTACTCAATTTCATAATTTGATGTTTACCCATGCTGCTATGCCATACAGCACATGCTGCATGCAACTCTTGTTGTTGCTTTCTCTCTTTTTCATTTTTTCAAAAGATTTTATTTATTTATTCATGAGAGAGGCAGAGATACAGGCAGAGGGAGAAGCAGGCTCTATGTGGGGACCCTGATGTGGGACTCGATCCCAGGACCCAGGGGTCATGCCTTGAGCCAAAGGCAGATGCTCAACCACTGAACCACCCAGGTGCCCCCATTATGCTTTCTGGGATGCTGGTGCATTAATGCTTCCTCATTATTTTATCCCTCATTTTGATGAATGTTTAGGGGTTTTTTGCTAATGTTGTCTTCCACTTTTGTCATGGCAAACATAAAGATGCAATTAATGTAAGGATCAAGAAAAGGTCATCCTGGATGAGGTTGGCCCTATGTCCAATGACAGGGGTCCTTGTAAGAGATAGAAGAGGAGACACAGACACAGAGGAGAAGCCCTGTGAGGATGGAGGCAGAGACGGGAGGGACGTGGCCACCAGCCCGGGGACGCCTGGAGCTCCAGATGCTGGAAGAGGCAGGAGGGTCCCTCCCCAGAGCCTCAGGAGGGAACACAGCCCTGCCCACCTGCAGCTCAGACTAGGGTCTCCAGAGCTGGGGGAGGATGGATTCCTGTGACTCTAAGCTACCGACTCTGTGGTGCTTTGCTTTAACCAACAGCGTCCTAATCCTGGACGAGATTTATTTTTTCATCTACATGACACGGATCGTCTTATCTTATTTGGAACAAAGCCCACTGGAAGGATTTGGTTAATAAATGTTTACCTGCCTTAAGCTTCTTGCAGTTGGGTGAGCCTCAAAGAAGAGTTTGGAAAGCAATTGGAAATTGCATTCTGCACCTGTGAGTGTTAATTTCCTCCCACAGGTGCATGAAAGGTTTTTGCAAACTCTTGGGTATCATATTTGGGCAATCAAAATAAATCATAAATAGGGATCAATATTAATTTTCTTGGAGCTCTCTGACAAAGGCAAATATATATTAATATATACCTTTAATATAAATATACGAATTTATGCCTTAATGTATTAATCATATATATTGTATTTTACATAAATAATATATAATTTTAATCAATACATTATATAAATATCTAAATAATATATAATTTTATAAATTATATATAATATAATTATAAAAAATATAATAGTACATAAAGAATACACAATATAGTGATGTATAAAAATAATGTATAATTTTAATTAATATCATGTATTAGTTAATGTATTAATTAAATTTATTAAAATATATTAATTAAAATTAACTTAAAATATATTAATTAAATATTTTAATTAAAATTTCTCTTTCTATTCATATCTTTAAGTTGAGAAAGAAATTATGATTGTTTTTTTTTGAATTATGATCATAAACACAATCACATATAGATCAAAACTAATGCACTCACTATGCCCATGGATTCATTTCAGTGAATAATTTTAAAATATTATTCATTTCCTTGTAGAAAAGAGAGCAAGAATGATGGTTGCCAGGGCCTGGGGTGGAGGAAAGGGGAGACATAGGTCAAAGGGCACAAAATCCCGGTTGTAAGATGAGGGAGTTCCAGGATCTAATGCATCAGGTACCTATAATACGATGACTGCGGTTGGCAACGCTGTACGTATACTTGAAACATCCTAAAAGAGAATAGATCTGAAATTTTCTCACCACACACACACACACGAAGCAGCTGCAGGGGAGGATGGAGGTGTTCGCCTCATGCTACTGATTATTTCACAGCATATATGTCGTGTCAAAGCACCAACACTGGACAACTTGGTCATATATGATGTAATAGGCCAATTATAGCTCCCTAAAGCTAGAAAAAAATATCTCTCGTTTCATTCTTTTCAAATTTCTGGGTTGAGGGTTCATTTCACCACATGCTTGATCTATTAGGAGAGATGCACATGTGCCATTCGATAGGCAGAGTCAAAGTCAAATATCGGGGTGTTTGCTCTCATTCGGGTAATCTGTGATCCAAAAAGTTCGGAGGCGACTGGTCCAGATGAACATGAAGCCCAGAGATGACCATTCCTCCCTGAGCGTCCTTTCTCTTCTCTGACAAGCACGAGCTCCTGCCTTCTCTGATGAAAGGGAGCAGAGTTTAAATAAATATGGTCACAGGGCGACCCCCTCTAATATTTTTATCCTTAGGAGATTTCAGGGCTCAGATACTTTCACAGCATCCTGAAAGGCGAAGAATCAAAATGACCAGGCCTTTGAAATCGTAACTCCGAGAAAGGTCAGAGCAAACAATTCTCCGTGAAAAACAATTTGCATAGCAAATGATGCATTAAATGATGATCCCAGTTTTCCGTGGTCTTAATTATAATGGGAATAAGAACAGAGTCCACAAGTGTGGTTGGTAATGTGAATGTGAACACAGCAGATTCGTAGCCCAAAACACACAAACTCATGTATTTATTCTTTATACCCAAGGAAGGAACAATCCTGCTACATTCGTACCGAGATCGATTTAAACTCATGGAATCTACAAGCTGTCAACAGCGCCAAGTGGCACAGCATAACTTGTCTAATTTTGGAAATCGGTGGCTTTGCTGTTTCTGTTTTTCATGGTGCGGTCTGCAACCCCGATGGCTTTAAAGTAGTCCCACGTTCTTGCAAGAGAATCATTGAATTGGGGTTGGCAGATGGGGACAATAGTTGCTGGCGGGATTTACGGAGTGGTTTCTGTCTAGAATAATGTTTCTCAAATTTTTATATTTTTTTTTCTGTTATTAAAGATTTTATTTATGTATTTGCCAAAGAGAGAGAGAGAGCACAAGCAGGGGGAGCTGCAGGCAGAGGGAGAGGGAGAAGCAGGATCCCTGGGAGCCCGACCCAGGGCTCCATCTCAGGATCATGACTTGAGCTGATGCTTAACCAAGTGTCCTGCAAACTTTTCTTCTTCATTATCACTTTTCCAAGCAAGTGTCTTTAGACTTTTTTTTTTTTTTTGGTGTAATATAGATGTATGAACCCTGATTGAGGTCATAAGAATATGTGCTTTTTACCATTTAACATCTTGAGTTTCTTTACATGGGATTTTGATCTTTGCCGTGTTGACAAGTGTAATCAGAGGTATAAAAACTCATTGGGAAAAAACAAACAATAGATGAGCACAAGATATTTTTTAAATCATTTGTCATTTGGGAGATTTTTTAAATCATTTGTGTAAAGGAGACAGTGAGAAGGCGTGGGAAAACATTGAGCTTGGTTGATGCGGGCGTTCATTAAATGTGAGAGGCGATTAATAAACTCCAGACATTTCAGTAGATTATAAGCATCTCCCACTTTGCTCATGTTCCAAATATATACAGTCAGGCCAAATTTATTTCAATTTTATTTCAATGATTCTATGAGGTCTTGTACTGTGGCATGTGGTCATTTTACAGACTGGTTATTGTATGACACGATTCCATTATTTAACATTTGCCCAAAGCCTGTATTGCTGCGTCATATTTGAAAATGCATTGAAAAATATAAAAATAGAAAATGCACTGAAATAATGAAATGTAGGGATTTGAGAGTATTGCAGGATTTGGGTATACTCAGATGCTTACAAGTGCCGGGAAGATAATGAAAATATTTTGAATTTAAAAATAAGCATTGGTGGTCCTCCATGTGGTAGATGCTTGCTCCCTCTGATGAGCAGCCATAGGAGAAGGAGACAATGGAAAAAGGAATGACTTGTGGTCCACATCCGACACCAGGCACCCAGTTTTGCAAACCCAGCTCTGTTAAGGCACCATGACGGGCTTCTGGGTAAGTCTTCCGTTCAAGGGTAGGAACTAGAACATTGAGAATTGGCCTTTTTGTTCTTTGACGTTACAAGGGTTCATAGGAGCAAGCAGGTGAGTCTTGAGTATTCAAGATCTTAGGACTCGGCAAGCACAGGAGGATCTCGGAAAGGTGTGAGGAGGGCAACTTTGGTCATTTTAATCAGCAGCCAGTGCAGAGGCTGGTGGCTGATGCGGTCAGGATGAGGCGTGGTGGTCATCCATCAGGCTGAGTGGGGGGATCATTGGATTGTTGGACCAGAGGTGGTAGGCTTTGACCTCTGGGGCACTGGAAAGAGGGAAGAGGCTGCCTGCAGAGGGTAGAGCCGCTCTCCAGCTGTGTCTATGGTGAGCAGGGTAAGGTGCCTCTGGACCTCTGGACGGGCAAGCAAGCCACCTGGGCAATCTCTCCTGCCCTCCGTGTCTCTACCCTCTCTACAGTGACCATCTAGCAGCATCTCAGATATGGTTCCTACGTCCAGGACCAAGAATCCAGTAGAGTTCTACTGTGAGCCACAATCTACTAAGTGACATTTGGGCAGCCAGGGGATGCCTGTGGGATGGGGAGAGGTCAGAGGTGGGGCAACAGTGGGTCATGTTGTTGATGGACACCCAAGAGAGCATGACTGAAGGCTTGCTTTTGATGTCCCGCTTCTGGTATCCTGGAATTGCCTGGAAGAAAATGCTGAATTTTCCTCCTGACTGAGAAGCGAAGAGCCAGTGGCAGGAGTGAGAGAAGGGAAACGCAGGCTGGGAAGCACGTGTTGTTGGGTGAGCCTCGACTGATGTGTGAGACAGGACACGGCAGGTGCTCCAGGGTATGTTTAGGAGCTTTACCGACGGTGGCAGCTGTAGCCCTCAGGCCATGTGTTGAAGCTTTTCTAAAATGTGTCAGCGAAAGACACAAAACGCCACCCACGGAAAATGTATAGTTAATAGGGAAGGAATCCACATCCTTTTAAATTAATGGACCTACTTTGTAGACTTATTCTTAATAAACCAGCTGCACAAAGTACATTATTGCCTATTATTATTTATGTACTGTACAGTGTGCACTAATAAGTCAGTTTACTTTATATATTTTACTGTAATGTGTACTCTAAGTATCATTTATTTTATTAAGTGTCTTGCACTGAATTATATTTCATATTATGTCATATTTTATATATAGTATCATTTGATTATTGTATATTGTACAGTTTACTCTTACATGTTATATTGTAAGTGCCACCAATTTTAATAAGTCAAGACAATCATGATATATATATATTCAAAGATCTTATTTATTATTTATTTATTTATTTATTTATTTATTTATTTATTTGAGAGAGGGAGCATGAGCAAAGGGAAAGAGACAAGTGGACTCAAAACTGACTGCAGAGACAGACATGGGGCTCGATTTCACCACCCTGAGATCATGGCCTGAGCTGAAATAAGGTTTTATTTTTAAATAATCTCTACACCCAGCGTAGGGCTTGAAATGACAACCCCAAGATCAAGAGTTGCACGCTCTACCAACGAAGCCAGCCAGGTGCCTCCACATTATGCTATGTAATACACTGTTATATAATATGTTACTTTGATCATTGTATCTTATTTATATACTGTGTAATGTATTTATGAAACATTATTACATTTTGCTACTGTATTCCTATGTATTTTTATAAATATTGCTTATTTGTAATGAGTCTTTTGCAAGGAATTTTAGCATGTCGTTACGACATTATGTACATTGAATACTATGCATGCTCTATGTTCATTTTGTCATGTGTTATGTGAAATTGCATCATGACAAGTATCACTTATTGTTTAGCGCCCTATATCTATATCTTAGCACCCTATAAGACGTATCATTTACTGTGATTATAATTTCTGCATACTAAGTCATTGGCAACGAATTATGTGGTGGCTTGTTAATAATTATTTAAATTTTTTTTATTTATTTACGATAGGCACACAGTGAGAGAGAGAGAGAGGCAGAGACACAGGCAGAGGGAGAAGCAGGCTCCACCGGGAGCCCGACGTGGGATTCAATCCCAGGTCTCCAGGATCGCGCCCTGGGCCAAAGGCAGGCGCCAAACTGCTGCGCCACCCAGGGATCCCTTGTTAATAATTATTTAAATACCTTTTGCAATGTATTTTATGATTACCTATGACATATTGTATTATAAGTATTATGAGTATCACTTACTCTTTTTTTCTTGAGTATCACTTATTCTTAATAAGTCCGACGTGCAGAATCATTCCTGACAAGTGTCACGTTCTCCTACCTGCTGAATGATAATTGTGAAGCAGGGTCTAGGACTTTGTAGTGTGTTTGCATGATCCTAAACACCTGATGCCCGCTTCATCATGTTAGTCCTTACAACAACCCTGGGAAATAAGTACTTTCCTAATCCTCATTTTACAAGATCCTAGGGAGATTTTAGGAAGAAGATGAGGCCCAGAGAGGTCAAGTGACACAGGTGTTAATGTGGTCAAATGCCCGGGAAGTCAGTCAACATGCATTGCAGAATGCCAAGGTTTGCTTTCAATTCTCTGATGTTTAAAAATTGGCTTCTGGGGCAGCCCTGGTGGCTCAGTGGTTTAGTGTCACCTTCGGCCTGGGGTGTGATCCTGGAGACCCGGGATCGAGTCTCACATCAGGCTCCCTGCATGAAGCCTGCTTCTCTCTCTGCCTCTCTCTCTCTCTCTCTCTCTCTCTCTCTCTCTCTCTCTGTGTGTGTGTGTGTCTCTCATGAATAAATAAATAAAATCTTTAAAAAGTAAAAAATAAAAATTAGCTTCTGATACCAGCCAATAAGCATTTGAAAAGTGGATGTGATCCTCTGTCCTTACGATAATGACGACGCCAGGCAGCGAAGGTACTATTACCTCATGTTTACATTTCCAGAGAACTCTCAAGTGTTCTCCATGGCTTTATCCACATAGCAATTTTGGGGAGGCAGAAAGCACTGGGATTGGTTTAGTTCCTTTAGGTAAATTAGACTCAGCAGTTAGGTTACATATCAAAAAAATATGGCATATCAGTGGCTTACATATGTCATGTGGCCACTGTCTTATAGTCCTTGTGTTTTGCAATGTATTTTTTGCATAGACATTGTTATGTGTCACCTTGCAGGCACGGAGAGGCAGGTGTAAGATAACATCCTCACCTCTTTAAGGCAGGGTGTCTGACCCTCGGCACTGTGGACATCTGGGGCTGGGTGGCTCTCAGAAGAGGGGGGTCATCCTGGGCACTGTAGGGCATTGAACAGTGTCTCTCGTCTCCACCCACCACATGCAGGGAGCATCCCTCCCACTTTGCAGATACAACTAACATCTCCCGGGGGAAACCGTGCCCACAGCTAAGAACTGGATAAAACTGAGTACATGGCAGTTAAGTGGCCATATGCCCAAGATCATATGTCCAATTCATGGCAACATAGAAATAGGATCCTTTGAGATCCCTCCTTAGATTACGCTGCCCCACCAATAGAACTAATCTTCAAAGGTTCAGCGTGATATTAATGCTCTGATATCATCTTTCCTTGCATTTAATTACCTTCCTGATTCTTGCTTACAGAGTTTGGGGACCGTCTCACAGTTCATATCCTGCTCAAAATTATTGTTTAATCCTGGGGATATGAGGATACAAGACTTGGAAAAAGCATGGGTGTGGCCAGCTTGGGGAGAAGGGGCTTTCCTTCTGCCCTATTATCTTTCTTTCTGCCTGTTAACCTTTCTGGCCTCCTCCTCTGGATCCTCAAAAGCATCAAACTCCCTTCCTGCAAAGGGCATCTCAACATGTTCCTCTCAACCCACCCCCTGCTCCTGCATTTCTTTGTCTAGTGACTTTGCTGTCTTGTGATAGATCTGAACACCAATGACGGTTTCTTAGAGAAAGACTCTGAAGTCCCGGTTGGGTCCCTTTCTCTGCATTCTTATGGTGTGGCGTGAATTTTCCTTTGTAGCATCTTTCACTGCTGGTAATCCTGTGTTTATATGTGTGATTATATCCCCAGTGTCAACCTTCCCGTGTCAACTGTAGGCTGCAGGGAGACAGAGTTGGTATTTCTACTCACTCATCCTTTATCCCTAGCCACTGGGCAGTCAGTGGACATGGGCTGAATCAGTGAGTGAGGAACAAGACACAAAGGAGGATATGACATTGTCCCCACATGTAATGGTTGGATGGTGGCCTCCAAAAACACATATGTCCCCGTCATAATATCTGGAGCCTCCAAGCGGGAACTTGTTTGGAAATCAGTCTTTGCAGATGTGATGAGTGAAAGATTTGAGATGAGCTTCTCCTGGATGAGGGTGGCCCTAAATGCAATGACAGGGGTCTTTAGAAGGGACAGAAGAGGAGACACGGAGACACAGACACAGAAGAGAAGTCCATGTGAGGACAGGTGCAGAGACAGGTGGTATGTGGCCACCAGCCCAGGGACACCTGGAGGATGTCCTGTGTTGTGTTAAACCCTTGGTTTATGATCATTTATTAACAGCATCGATGAGAAACTCACACTCTACCCAAAAGTATTTAATTTATTAAGACATAGTACATTTCTTTCTCATTTTTCTTCCCGAGACATTGCACCTTAGCAGGGAACTGATCATTAACCCATATTGTCTGTCGAAGGGATTAAACCAGGTGTCATTATTGAAACTATATTCCAAGGCCACCTCTACTGTTGGGCCAGTTGTTCATGACAACTCATTCAGTATGGCATGTTATCTTTTTAACATATTGGCACCCACTTTATTGTCCTTGTCTTTCTTCCAAGACTGACTTCATTCTTCCCCCCAATACGTGGGCTGCTTGAGGAAAGGGACCGAGTGACAGTGATTTTCATGTGCTCACTCATACCTGCACAAGTTACCCTATACCAAGTCTGCTCAAAACGGATTGTTGGGTGAATACACGCACATCCAATCTATAAACACTGTGGACTTTTCCTGTGTCTTCATCTGAGGATATGACACCAAAGATGTGCCAATCAACTTCCTTAAATTTCAACCTTGGGGCGTTCCAACGACTGGTTTGTCTTTGGTTGGCAGGGAAGGGGTGTCCCAAGAGTGAAAGGCAAGAACGCATTTATTTGCCATTCTCTTTCTCTGAGTTCGATTTGAAATGGAATGTTGGAAAGTCAAAGCTCGTGTCACTCTCCTCTCTCCCGTTTTTAATTTTTTAACTCTCATCTATTTTAGAAAGGCTCATTGCTAAACTTTATTAGATCTCTATTTTGTTTTTAACATCTCCAGCAGGGGATGTCTATGAAATGTGACAGTAAAACATGTGTATCTTCAAGAAGCAGCAATGCAATAAAATGCATCACTAGTTTTGATTGCCCCAATAGGGCATAGGGAGAAAACTCCCTGTAGGAGTTGTACTTTGATATTTTTAAGCAATAGAGAAGACTCTCTTCTGAGGAACAATGGAGGCATTAAAATATGGTTTTATACAATAAACTCCTGTAAACTGGATGGTTTTATGATCAAGTTTCCCCAACTGCAGTTTTTTTTTTTTTTTTTTTCCCCAACTGCAGTTTTGAATAAGATGTTATAGGGGTTCTTGGGCATGATAGTCTTCCATGGGCCAGATTACTTCTGCGTTAGCTCAGTAGTTAAAGAATCCTAAAGACAGGAGGCATCTGGGTGGCTCAGTGGTTGAGCTTCTGCCTTCAGCTCAGGGCTTGATCCCAGAGTCCTGGGATCGAGTCCCACGTCGGGCTCCCTGCGTGGAGCCTGCCTCTCCCTCTGCCTGTGTCTCTGCCTCTCTCTCTCTCTCTCTCTCTCTCTCTCTGTGTGTGTATCTCTAATGAATAAATAAATAAAATCTTTTTTTAAAAATCATAAAGTCAATCCATTATAATACAGATTTATCCCAAACTCTGCCTATAGTAAGTTTTTGGGTTTTTTTTTTTTTTGAGGGTTCATTGTCTCTAATTCCAATCATTTATCATACAAGACAAGTTTGTATGGTCATAAGTACTTTTGAAATTCCTTGACTTCAGAGCACAGATCTGGGGCGGGGGGTGTGGAGGGAGAGAAGTCAGTGGAAATGAATGAAGAGATGAGCTTGAACGGTCTTTGAGTATTTTGTGTCTTCCAAGTGTTCAGTCATGGAGTTGAAAGAACTAGAAGTCGCTGTTGGAAAGCTTGATTGTTTTCTGTGGATTTGAACAGATTCTAGGAGTTCCAAATGCTTGGGTCATCCTTGCAGGCACAGTAAAGGGTTAACTCAGCAGATCGGGGGTCTTCCCACCCTGCCTATACAAAGGACAGAGCTGGTTCTTGACGGGCACTTGAGAGAAAACCAATGACTCAAGGGGTATCCTGCCTGATAAGAGTGCCTTTGTGTACCTGAGGGCTTTGGCCCTATGGGATAGTTTAACAACGCCATCTATGTTGAGCCCATACTTTTCTTTGGCTCCACCCTTTGTCAGTTTAAACTGTGGGGGAGAAAATTAAAGGATGAGTAACGGGTCGGTCAAAGTAAGGTCACCAAAAATGGGACACCAAGGCTCAGATGATCTTCCCTCGTTGACCACACTCCATATATGTTGTCACACATCCTGTGCGTTGGCGAGAAGAGAACTGGAAGATGGTGCCTGGTTTCTCCCGGATTCTTCTCCATGTGCTTTGGACACTGATTTTCATCTGTATCATTTCACTCTAATAGAACACGACCACAAGTATGACAGCTCTTCTGATCTCTGGGAGTCCTCCTTGCAGATCATTGAATGTGAGTGCCATGTTGGGGACATCTGGTGCAGCCTGCCCCACAATGGTTCGCATTATGGGAAGGGACCCATGGGATGAACCAACAGCACTGAGAAAATATATAAAGTGCGGCCATGTGCATGTACCTGTTTTCATTTTGTTATAGGCGGCAATAATAATGCTTGTAGAATCTGTTAGCAAATGTGAAGTTCTTTGACCAATTCCACTGTGCTGTGACTTTTCCAGGGTAAAACGTTCTTGAAATAGCAAGTTGAGGTAGATAAAATGGAGACAAGGGATGCAGATGATGCATATACACGTGGGACATGGAATGTGGTGTTACATCAAGGAGATTCGACCGGGAAGCTCAGCCACTGGCATCCTGGCAGCCCCTAGGACAGGTGTACGTGTGCATACATCGGCACCTGTGCACGTTTGTGCTCATTGCAAGTACGTGCAGGGTCCTTAGCTGTCAACTGGGAAAGAATCGGTTATTTTGTGTCTCAGTGCACAATAATCTTAGGGCGTTGGCAAGGGGATCTGGAACCCTCATGGGAACACTCGAGTCACTTGGGACCAGCTCAGGACGCAGATGCCAGAGGGAAGGTTACAGCATAAAAAGTCTCGGGGTCTAAGTTAGCATGGAGTCTTCTGAGAAAAGAAGCATTGGGCAGACAAAACCGCCACGCGGGAAGGTCTAAGCTAAGGATCGGAGACTGTGAGCGCCTGTAAATGCCTCTGTGTGAAGGGAAATACTTTCCTCTCTATTGACACATGTGTTCCGCTGTGGTACAACTCAGTGGTCTGCATTCTAATCGGAGAGCCCCTTGCAAAACAAATCTCTCTCCTAGCAAGAGCAAGAGTAAAGCAGAACTCAGTTTTGCAGAAGCTTCCTGAAATCGCTGAGATGGCCCTCAGTATTTCCTAGCGTCTGGATCGCCCCACCCTTAGCTTGGTTATTCTAACGCAACCATTTAGCGTCTGGCTGAGCTTTGAAAGGTTGGATTAACCCAGCTCACTTTGTTGTGCGGCTCAGCGCTGCACTTGGCTTCGGTTCCCAAGGCGCGTTTCCATTGAGAGCCGGCCTTTAAGCACAATCTCTCCAATGGAGACTCCAGGAAACTGTGCCTCAAATAATACCCTCACTCTATTTGCTGGCATTTCAAGCATTAAATTAATATTCTTGAAGTCGATTCATCAGGCTTCGGACCTGTAATTGGGATTCTGAGCATGCAGAGGGAGCATTAGGGGGGGAGCAACCGTTCCATGAAGAAAGGCGCCTTTTCATCTTGCATCTCACCCCAGAAGCCAACTCCGTCGGCGGCGGCGATCTCGGAGGTCCAGGGATGCTATCCCTCTCATGAGTCAAGCAATAAGACACGGCAACTTGAAGCAAGCGCACAAGAAGGCGTGGCGGCTTCAAAACCCTCCCATGTAGCTCGTCCCCAATTTTTAGCCCATTGACCCCAATCTGGCTTCTAATACATCTTTATCTTTAAGAGGCTTCTGAGCGTAGCAAAGGAAACGCTGTTTGCTGAGCACGTTTAATGCACACAGAGCTGTGAGGAGCTCAGGGAGCCTTGGTTTCCTGCCAGTGTGCAGGCTTCAGAGGAGAGCTGGCCTCTTACACAGTTGACATTTTAGATTATTGTGGGATAGAGTCTCGTTACAATATTTGAGAGCCCTAATACCTCTGGCCAAGCTGTATCAACATGTTTACACTCAAGAGGGTCCGCAGCCCAATTGGATTTGTCTGAATCCCTTCATTCCTTGTAAAGTCCACAGGCTTGCATTTAAATTGGGGCATCCAAGAGAAATACAGGGGGAAAAAAAAAAAAAAAGGAGCATCCTTCAGGATGCTGGCAGTGTCAACTCCAAGTAGGAGACTGTCCAAAAAAGCTCAACAGAACTTTGTGAAAATTGCAGGTGGATGATCCACTCCAGACTCTTAATACAATCCAAATATAATTTCCCATTGGCTGATGTGCAGGTTGTGGGTAGCGGCTCTTTAGAATGTCATTTGTCTAATAATATAAGAGAAATCTGGGTAAACGGCACTAATTAGGTTTTAGAGAAGAACCCACTTGCTACGGATGGATGGTTTTCCTTTTGGAAATATTTGTCCAAGGCTTTTAGAAACTGTGGTGGAGCAAATCCATTGATAGAGCAAAGCCTTGGTCCGTTGTCAAGAATGCATGCTAACGCCTTTCTTGGGCACTGCAGCTTCTCTGGAGACAGACAGGAGGGGCATGGGATGGCCGTATGTCTGGGTTTTAGGGCTTCCCGTGTGCGTGTCCACCTGTGGAGATTCAGAAAGCCAGGCAGGTGAGGGTGCCATGCACCTGCCAGGCTGGAAGCTATGAGCTGCTGTGTTAGCGATGATTGCTTTTCCTTCTGTTGTCACCCATCTGTGCCTGGCAATTCTTGGCCCTTTGTTTTTGTTTTTGTTGTTGTTGTCGTTGTTGTTTTGTTTGTTTGCTTTTAAAGATTTTATTTATTTATTCATGAGAGACATGCACAGAGAAAGAAGCAGAGACACAGGCAGAGGGAGAAGAAGCCTCCTCGCAGGGAGCCTGATGGGGGACTCGATCCCAGGACCTTGGGGTCACGATCTGAGCAGAAGGCAGATGCTCAAGCACTGAGCCACCCAAGCGCCCCAATTCTTGGCCCTTTGAAAAGGAGTTTGCAGATCCTATAGCCTCTTCAGCTGTTTGAATTATTTGAATAAGAACCAAGGTCAATGTCCTTAGAAGTTGGAGGATCAACGCTTGAATATTTACAATAGGAAGTGAGGACAAAAAAAAAAAAAAAAAAGGAAGTGAGGACAAAGGATTGTACAAATGGCTTTCCAGAAGGCCAATGAATTTTGGACCTACATTTAATTTTTTTCTCCCAATACTCACAGGAAAGTTTATGGGAAAAAAAAATAGATGGAAATTTAAGTCCTTGAGAAAATGTCAAAGCCAGCACAAGAAATGCATAATTTGGGAAGCTGAGAGATGTTGAAAAATATACATCTTCTTTATGTAAAAGTACATAAAAGCCAGACAAAATGATAGACACATGTTAATGGATCTGAAATATTTATTCAAATCAATACCAAAAAAGTAGATTGCACCCTCATTATTGGTCATGCCCTGGCATGCAGATAAGTTGTGTACACATCACAACAGTTCCGGCACAGCAACTGGCCAGGAGGAGCTTTTCTGGGGGAAAACATTAGCATTTCACAGGTGAGGGAAGGGCTTCCACATCTGTATTTAAGTGCAAGACTAGGGGTGCTGTAGGGAAGGACGAAAATGTAACGATGGGCTTTCAAGGTGATGCAGTCACCTCGAGGTGACGTCACAGCTCATCCACCATCTCCAAGTAGCTGGAAATTTAAAGATGGTGCCCAGAGTTTTTTTTTTTTATTATTATTATATTTATTTGAGAGACAGAGTGAAAGAGACAGCAACAGAGATAAAGAGCGTGAACAAGGACAGGATGAAGCAGACTCTCCCTCCGCTGGGCAGGGAGCCTGTCGCAGGGCTCGAAATCACAGTTTAAGGGCACCTGGGTGGTTCCGTCACTGAAGCGTCTAACTTTGGCTCAGGTCATGATCTCAGAGTCCTGGGATCGAGTCCCACGTCAGGCTCCCTGCTCAGTAAAGAGTCTGCTTCTCCATCTGCCCATATCCCCACTTGTACTCTCTACTCTCTCTGAAATAGAATCTCTTAAAAAATAAATAAAATGACACTTTAGTTAGCTGTCCGATAAAGAGAAACTTCCGATCTGTGTGCTGCACAGAGCTCATTGTCCAAAGACCCGGCTTTCTTGCAGCCGCAAATAATGAATGAAAAAAGATGAGCACGTTCGGTGGTGGTGTGTCTCTCATAACCCCGGTCACCAAAGGAGCGATGGTGAGGAATTGGTGGGAAGTTCTTTGCTCTATTTTCTCATCTCTCAATTTATGTTGAGAGTCTATGTTTTGAGTAGATAAATTTTCCTGGTTTATGAAAGACGTAACCAAATTGCTTATTGGGCTCTGTGAAGGCAAAACTGTTTAACGAGTCCCTGAACTCAAGGACAAAGACTTGCAATGGCATTTTCTAGAGTGCTTTATAATATAAGGCATTCTTCATCTCTTCTAAGTTTAATTTTCTTGACGATCTCATGAGGTTGGAGTCACTTCCCCATTTTTGTGAATCAAATGTATTTATTTTGATAAAAATATATTCTCCTTTCAACGTCTTGAATATTATATGCGTGGTTGAGGTGAGTAGGTAAATAGAGATAAAATCCCTGACCTTATCCTCATCACGATTCACTCCCATCCAGACGTCCTTTGACATAAGGAATGCAATCTATTTACTGATCTTTTGCAGTTGGGTAATAGGTGGTGAGTTTGCTCCTGGTTTTTTTTTTTTTTTTTTAATATTTAGGCATATATCAATTTGTAGACCCAGAGGAATGGTTAAGAGTCTTGTTATATTTTTATTACTCTGAGACTCACTTAATCCACATGGATAAGCATGGTGGTGATTTTAACCCCCTGCCCCCAGGCAAACTCAATATTGATTTTGTGTGGATTATTGGCTGTTGAACGCATCATTGCTCCACTTAATCATATGTACATTCAACACCACTTCGCTTAAGAAATTGCAGATTGGCAGAAATGATTATTGCCAGGCAGACTCATCGTGTGTGTGTCTCTGTGTGTGTAATTTAAGGGGAGAGGGTAGCATTTCCAGTACTTCTGAATAGTGGGGTTTTAAACTAGTGGAAGATCCTATTTATGCCTTGAAATAAGAAAAAAAAATTAATGTATTTCTTCAAGTGCCTTCTTTGGGAGATCAGAATTTCACTGTATAAGTTCTATGTATTAAATTCTGTATCTCAGGGATGCCTGGGTGGCTCAGGGGTTGAGCGTCTGCCTTTGACTCAGGGCGTGATCCCGGGATCTGGGGTCGAGTCCCACATCAGGCTCCTGCAGAGAGCCTGTTCTCTCTCTGCCTGTGTCTTTGCCTCTCTGTCTGTCTCTCATGAATGAATAAATAAAATCTTAAAAAAAAAAATAAATTCTGTATCTGTTAGCCTAGGCTGAGTTAAGCTGCGGTAACAAGTGTCCCCCAAACTCCCATGTTTTAAAACAAAAAAATTTACTTGTTATTTGAATTCTGTTGTGGATGCTCCATTTATATATAAAAGCATGAATATGCAAATGGTAATGCTGAGATTCTTTTGATAAAATCAACCAGGTAGTTTGTTGGTAAGGTGGCAAGACACTAGTCGAGCAAACAACCAATGGAAAGTCACTGCCATGCTTTGTAACTGGTGCTGATGTCTTCAGCTTGCCAGGTGACCTGTACTCTGCTGTCTCCGTCCCTTCCCTTAGTGAAGCTCCAAGTGGCCCCACCCCCTTGGAAGAAACAAGTGATCCTCGATATTTCCTTTTATCATCGCTCACCCACGGTGGTAGCAAACAATTTTATATCTATCCTCGTTCTTTCCCTTTGTATTACATGACTCACTTGATTGATCTCAAGCTTAGCCACAGAAAGACGGATTCACAGAAACCATCTTTCCTTTGGCTCTAATATCCAACTAATGTGCATGAATTGCTGCTTTGATTTATTATAGGAGGACAAGTGCACACAGAGGGAGATACCTATGGACTCACATTTACAATTTGATCTGAAGACAAAGGAGGGATTTGTGGTGTGTATTCTTATCGAACAATGCAGAATCTGAGCTCTTGGGGTAATGGGTTCCATTCCCCGAGCATCTATCAACACCAGACACCACTCATCAGTAGGTGGCCTTTGGGCTCAAACAAGTTACTGTGTCAGACAGACAGCTCTGAAGACCTAACATCAGGCAATGATTGCATGATCATTTATTCAAGTGGATGAGCTAAATAATGCTTGAATGATTTCAACAAGGATGAGGGGAAAGGCTGATTGTCAGAAAATGAGAGATGTGGGAACCATGGGAGCTGTTGTTGGCTTAGAAAGAAACTAGTCCAAAGAAGTGAAATCAGCTTCTGAGACCTAAGGCCGGTATTTGAAAATAACAGAAGGAGACAAAGTCAAGAATGGGAGACCCATCGATGACAACAATTTCAAAAAGCCCTGTTGAATTGGCTCCCCTTCCATACGACGCCGATTTTAAATCCACAGCACTTACAAACACACACAAAAAGTAAAAAGACGTATAGACAGCTGGAGAAAACTAGCCTGTCTGTTAGATCAAAGAATTCACGTGAGTTAAATTACATAATACAGCCAGTTCGTACAGCGGCGTCTGCACATTAAAAGCGTTCAATTACGTTGTCAGATATTATGATCACTCAACAATTCCGTGGCATACACAGAACCAGTGCTTACGGGCAGGTGGAACTGCAGAAGTACTCATGGAAAGTACATTGCTAGAATGAGAAGTACTGTTGCTTGTGGGAGCTTTATTTTATGAGAATCTGACAGAAACATAACACGCCAACTGACCTTTTCCTCTGTGACGGCGCAAGTGTGCGGATCTGCTTGCCCACGTCCCTCAGTCATCCAGGGAAAATGGACCAGACCTCATTTTGCTCACAGGGACTGCTTTGCTTCTCGCTGCAGATCTGGAACGCTGATTTTGGGCTCATGATTTTCTCAGGAGTTCCTGTTTTTCGTTACCCGGTACCACTTGATCACAGAGACCCCCTCCCCTGGGAGCACACCTGGGGACCTCCTTTGGGAGCACACCTGGAGACTCTCCCTGAGAACACACCTGCAGACCCTCCCCTGGGAGCATACCAGGGGACTCCCTCTGGGAGCACACCTGGAGAACCTCCCTAGGAAAACACCTGCAGACACCCGCCCCCCCCCCCCCCCCGCCCCGGAGCACACCTGGGGATATCCCGTGGGAGCATACCTGGGGACCTCCCCTGGGAGCACACCAGAGGACTCTGTCTGGGAGCACACCTGGGGACCACCTCTGGGAACACACTTGGGACTTCCCCTGGGAATACACCTGGGAACCTCCTTTGGGAGCACAACTGGAGAACCTCCCTAGGAACACACCTGCAGCACCCCCCATCCCCGGAGCACACCTGGGGATCTCCGTGGGAGCACACTGGGATCCCCTGGGAGCATACCTGGGGACCTCCTTTGGGAACACACCTGCAGACCCTCCCCCCCAGCACACCTGGAGGCCTCAGGATAATGGCCAGGTTACACACACACACACACACACACACACACACACACACAGAACAAGGACGCTGCATTGACCCACCCCGCTCTGCTCAGCCTATGTTGATCTCAGACCTTCACGGCAACGCCAGTGGTTTAAACCATTACGATTGCAACAACCACAGTATGACGGTTCTGAGTTTAAATCAGAATTTGAAAGAGCCATGCAAAATGGCTGGCTTCTCCAACGCAAAATAAAACTGCTTGTAAAATGGCTTGTAAAGAGGTATTTATACGCTATCTGGAATCTTCCATGAGCCTTGGGGTTTCAGATTCCGAAATCTCTACATTTGCATTTGAATATGCCCTGGGTGGTGTGATCTACCCTAATTCCAAAGGAGTCCTGGCAGGCATTGCAGGCAGGCAGAGGCCAGTGTCCTCTTCCTTGTCTCTTCCTAGCAGATTGTGTGCATCCCCAGATCAAAAAAGGAGTAAAACCATATCGTAAGCCACCATTTTCCATGGGGAGTGAGAATCTGAACCACTTCATAAAACCTCACTTTCCGTAAACCCTACAATTCCTTCTCATGAGTCTTCCAAGAATAGTAAAAGGAAGTTTAATTCAGATTTTGCAAATAGAGAGACCGTACATATTCTATATATTTCATACTGTTGGCTATTAATACCTTCAAGGGAGCTTCAATTTCCATTTGAAAAAGGCTTAGAATTGAAGAAAATAATAGTCTGGCTGTCTCTATTGCCAAATAAAAAGAGGGCTGTATTAATTGTGTATCCAATTCCAGGAAAAGGATTTTTTTTTTCATTTCTCCCACCTCCCACCTCCCCAGGAACATTTTTCCCACATGAAGCCAATTTCTCCTCATTTTGTTTTTCGTTTCTTCCTCAATTAACCCCAGGCATTTACCGTTTTCACCTTTTCAAGGTACAAACTTGTATTTTGCAGTGCCTGCTGTTCAATTCCTTTCCTGGGAATCTTTACGGGCTGGGTTTCACGTTCTTTTGGATTCACGAGATATTTCTTCAGGTTCACTGGGGTCTGCTCCCCCAGCAGCAACTTTGATGGGGGGTGAGGTTATTTTGAGCATCTGGATCCCTTAGGAGGAACAAGAGCAACTTAAAGAAATTGTTTAAATTCAATTTAATTAACATATATTATTAGTTTCAGGGGTAGAATTTGGTGACTTATTAGTTGCATAGAACATCCAGTGCTCATTACATCACATGCCCATCACTCAGTAACCCCACCCTTCCACCAACCTCCCCTTCAGCAATTTTATTTGTTTCCTGGAGTTAAGAGTCTCTTATGGTTTGTCTCCCTGTCTGATTTCATCTTATTTTATTTTTCCTCCCCTTTCCTTATGCTCGTCTGTTTTGTGCCTTAAATTCCACATATGTGTGAAATCATAATTGTCTTTCTCTGACTGACTTGTTTCACTCAGCATAATGCCCTGTAGTTCCATCCAAGCCGTTGCAAATGGCAAGATGTCTGTTTTGATGGCTGAGTAGTATTCCATTGTCTGTATATACCACATCTTCTCTATTCAGTCATCTGTCAGTGGGCGTCTGGGTTCTACATATGGAAACAAGAGCATCTTTTTATTCACCTCTTTTAAAACACACGGGAACAGCCCACATCTGTGCTGAAGAGTGTTGGGTTGAGGGGACAAAGGGAATTCATTCACAGGCAGGGCAGCAGAGGGTCACATTTGCACCACCTCCACTGTTCTGGTTGTGTCATTGTCCTGATTGAAACTGCCTTACTTGTTGGGGGAAAAAAAATATATATATATATATATATGGGGCTCAGCAGAGTTATTTTGCAAGAGTTGCCAGAAAGTTGGAAGAAGGAAAAAGGAAGCGAGAGGGCAAATGTCAGCATCAAAGGCATTGTGGCTTCAGGCGACACCAACAAATTGAGGAGGAGGACAAGCCTGTGGCTCTTCCATCTTTTATGAAGCCTGCGTCTGGTTATTTAAATTATGCCTCGCCTGTCCTGTAAGTCCAGGACCTAGGGCCAAACTTCAAAGTCAGATGGATATTTTATCCATGACAGCTTGGACAGATGTATTGGGAAATGAGCAGAAAGGCTAATTTCTAAAGTTTTATAGGTGAGAAAGAGCATAAAACATGACTTTCTCTACAGGCTGAAATCCTGTACAAAATGATAATCTCTAAAACAGCAAAAATTTGGCAATCTGTACTCCGTTTCTTGGAATTTAGATAGTTCAATATCCAAAGCATTTTCTTTTTCTTTTTTTTTTTATAAGAAAAGCAACCTTGTAGAAAATAAGACAGCATGATTTGATGTATTAAAAATCTTCTGATTATGTAGAAACTGGTTTTGAAATTTTACTTTTTAATGCACTCAGAGCTCTTTGAAACTTTCTCTGGAAATTCTTCCCAATGACTCAAAAAAAAAAAAAATTAACTGCGTTTGGAAAAAAACGAAATTAGCCAGCAGCTATGTTATTTTGTGTATGGTGAAAGCTACAAGCTCATTATCTAGGGATTGAAACTTTCTCTGGATGAACATGGTTACCTTTACCCACAGAATTGAAACAGGGGGAAAAAAAAACAGATAGCTGAAGGCTATTTCACAAGGGGACACAATATTAGGAAACAGAACCGTGGGGGAAATTAGAAGTTTATATTTAAAATGATTTCTCTTTAAACAGTCATGATGGAAACATAATGAAGTTTCTCTCTTTAAGAGAACGGCATTTATTATTAAAGACTCTTTTTAATAGAGTTCTTCTATCGTCCTTTCTCCTTTAATACTGAATTGCTCAAATGCATATCACCAATGTTAAGAGCAGTAATTTGTGTTCATGTACGGGCTAAATATTCTTTAGGGTGGAGCCTCTGTACTTGTGCAAAAATTCTTCCTGAAACTGGAAAGACCAAGACCCCATAAGCATGGGGTTGGCCTTGTAGATCCAGGGTGCTTAGAGAATTCTAGGTTCCTGTTGGATGCAATATTGCTAGATGTCAAGGCATCCCACACAACATGAACATTGCCCATATAGATAAAATAGGGTGGTCTCCCAAAATAAAATGTACTGAGATGTTACATGAGATGGGTGCCACCAAAATCGTATCTAAGCTTTTTATGTGTATATACACACACCCACACACTTTATTCTGAACCATCTGATAGTAGGTAGAAGACAGTATCATCTTACCCCCAAATATTTCAATGTATTTCCTGGAATAAGGATATACTCTCAAATAACCAAAATATTAAAATCAAGACATGGAGCACCAATATAACTACAAAAGGTCCTTGTAATAGCACATGCATGAGACATAGGCCTTCAGTGCTTTGGATGAAACCCATGGGCCTCAGATTTTTCTCTGATTCAACCCTGAGCCTTGATGCTTTGAGCTAGAAAGAGCATTCTCCTCTTGGACTTGAACGTCTATCTGGTTTACAATGAAATTGCAGAAAGTAGAGAGTCTGTGTGTCTCTGGTCTCCTTTGGGTTCACAGGACTATGTAGGGCCACATAGGATTGCTGACCCTGGTTCCTCATGCCTTCAACCCTGCCCTGCCTGGACATCACCTCGGTAGTGGAAGTGGTTCTGGTTAAGATAAAGAATGACCTCAACGGGGGCCAATCCTGGGATGGCAATTCCCACATTGTCTCACTTGACCCCAGAGTGGTGTTTGACCCCATGATCTGCCTCTTGGAGTATTTTGGGGGTCTCCATTTCCCTACACTTCTGAGTGTTTCAACAATCATTCCAGGGAGACAATGAGGAAGCTTGATTCTAGCAAGAGTATGAGTGAAAAAGTCTGTCACAAGAGGAAGAAAAAAAAACAGTCATCATCACCTGGCATTTCACCGGTGATTGGGTTTCAAGTCATCCTGGAGGAGTCTTTGCTCTGCCTTAATTACTCAGGGTAATTTTGACTTTCCACGCACCCCAGTACAAGAGAATATTAGAAGGTCATCCCTAGGACAGCAGTCGGTACTCAACAGTGTACACCAAGGGAGAAAGAAGCCACACTTTGTCAAACCTATCCGATAATCCCATATAATTGAGTGAGGAAAGCACATTCTCCATCACTGCTCATTCAGGTCAGACGGACAGTGTGGCTGTTCTCAAACCCATGAGCTATTATTATATCTAGAGAGCTAGATGGCTTTTATACGTGTCCTTTCATTTTCTGTATAGGATCCTGCCTTTATTTCTGTACTTCTCCCTTGGTTTTACATGATAATCCTGGAACAATGGTCCACACAAACACCTTTCTTCCCGTTTCCCCAGGAATACTCATTCTAATTAGGGGTTGAGCTCTATAGGGTACTTTTGGCTGTTCCCAATAATTCAAAAGGGATCTATCTCATGTCTCATTCATTTTTAGGATCTGACAAATGCTGAATGAATAAGATACCTGTTTGAATGCCACTTCTTTGAGAGTAGATTTCCTTGAAATTTCACAGGTGTTAAATCTAGATTTCAGTATCACAGGATCATATAGGATATTTGTAATTCTCTTTCCCGTTTATTTTTTATTTTTTTAAGATTTTATTTACTTATTCATGAGAGACACAGAGAGAGAGAGAGACAGAGACACAGGCACAGGGAGAAGCAGGTTCCCTGCAAGGAGCCTGATGTGGGACTAGATTCTGGATCTCCAGGATCACACCCTGAGCCAAAGGCAGATGCTCAACTGATGAGCCACCCAGGTGTCCTCTCTTTCTCCTCTTTCTCATTTAATGTTTTTGTGGGGGTTTTTCCCCCGAAAAGAATACTTAATGATTTAAATAAAACGCTTGTGGGATCCCTGGGTGGTGCAGCGGTTTGGCGCCTGCCTTTGGCCCAGGGTGCGATCCTGGAGACCCGGGATCGAATCCCACGTCAGGCTCCCTGCATGGAGCCTGCTTCTCCCTCTGCCTGTGTCTCTGCCTCTCTCTCTCTCTCTCTGTGACTATCATAAATAAATTTAAAAAAAATAAATAAAACGCTTGTGTTTCTGTCATCAATAGGTGTTGTGTTAGGTTCTGGTTTGATACCATAAGATATGGCAAGCTCTAGTCTCTAAGAAAATAATCAAATGTATGTGATGAGGGATATAAGCATGATTTTGAAAGTATACCCTATCATGGAAGAAATGGGGAGAATCATAGAATAGTGAATTAGACATTTTTGTTATTATAAGAAATAGCTTATTGGTGTGTACGGGCAGAAGAATTTTGATGATAGACCTCTAGTAGCATAAAAAAAAATTGAACTCTGGATTTTCCAAGTCTCAAATTTCAAAATAAACAGGTTTAGTTAATTTCCCATGGGAATGTTCCCAATTGAGTGACAAAGCATGCATGAAATGGAATGATATAGGGTTAGACTTTAAGTATCAGGACTGTCTGACATTTCAATGATTATTTTGAAGACCTAATTGCCACTAGGTTAGATCTCCAACTGATGTACTGATCCCCACCACCACCATCTGCACTCTTTGCTGGGTTGGGGTGTAAGGGATAAGATTTTGATGCTGCCCCAAATAAAAGGGACAGAAGATATCCACAAGACTTATTTAAAGAAGTGAACAACGCTCGTTTATATTTATGTGCCAATTTACTGGTGTGGATATAAGTATTGTAAGAATTCAGAGGAGAAAGTGGCTGATGTGGTCTGAGGTTTTCAGCTAAGGCCTGAGGGAGAGATGAGGACATGAGTCTGGGTATTGAGTATGATTAACACTTGAACACAGCACAGGAGGCAGAGTAGAAAATGAAGCAGGAAGAGTCCCATCGTTGACTGCTGCCGGAGATGTGTGCTAAGATGGCCTTGGGCAAATGGGGAGGAATTTTATGGGAAGCTCTGTAAAGACCTAGGAGGCCTGTGGACATGTGGTTTATGTGTATGGGATGTATTGATGTGAAAAGAACATTCTAGGACATGATTTATATCAGTGAGTCTATGTACATGAGTCGGGAGGAGAGGGAGAAGGAGAGACAGACATTAATTATGAGGAACTGAGCTAATTCCTCAGCTGAGGAATCCCACAGTCCACTCTCTGCAAGCTGTAGACCCAGGAAGTCTGGTGGTATCATTCAGTCCAAGTCCAAAGGCCTGAGAACCAGGGGACCACTGGTGCTAATTTGAGTTCAAAGGCAGAAGAAGATAAGATGATATATCTCAGCTCAGCAGTGAGGCAGAAAAAAAGAAGAGGGGGTGCAAATTCTCCTTTCTCCACATTGTCCACACTGAGGAAGGAAATCTGCTTTAGTCTGTCTACTGATTCAAACGCCAACCTCATCCACAAACACCCTCATGGACACAGTTGGAAGTAGTGTTTAATGTGGGCACTCCCCCTGGCTGGTCAAGTTGACAAGTAAAATTAACCGTCAAAAACGTATATGTAAAGTAAATAAACAAACAAAAAAACGTATAAATATTACACATATGTGCACACTTTATGTTCCTCTACAGAGAACATTCCACATTTCTTCATAGAACATTCCCATGAAGAAAATAAAGGAGTTGGGCCTGTTATACAGAGGTATAAACTGAGGCAGGGGTGTCACAGCAGAAGCCAATAGGTAGGTGGGCCTATTAGTCTACATTGATTATTGGTTAATTTCTTTTGGGGAATCTTAAGTTATTGCCTTGAAATATGTGGCGTTTGTTTTGAAATAGGATGAGTCTGTGCTGGTGAATGTTCACACATCTTTCTCACCTGAACAGATGTGGCATGTATCTCCAACTATTGCCAATTTAGGCTTATAATAAGTTACTTCCAATCACCATTTTTTTTTAGACGGTCACTTTAAGGTTTCAGTGGGAACACAAAAAGGAAATTAAATCATGCATCTGGAAAGAAGTGTGGACATCAGTTGGCCTGAGTCTCATAATTTGGCAAAGAAAATAGATCTTGGAAACTGGGTGGTGTGGGCCCAAGCTCACAGAGGAAATGAGGGGCAGGGATACTTCTAGAAATCTATGCTCTATGTCTTGGTCCATGGACAGGGTTGAATGATGCCTCCCCCGAGTAACCCAGAACGTGTAAATGGCAACTTACTTGGTAATAGGGTCTTTCCAGATGTGGTTAAGGATCTCAAGATGAGGTCATCCTGGATTAGAACCCATATCCAATGACAGGGGTCCTTGGAAGAGAGAGAAGAAGAGAAACAGACACGGAGGAAGACCTACATGAACACAGAGACAGAGATGGAGGGATGTGGCCATAATCCCAAGGAGGCCTGGAGCCCCGGGAGCTGGAAGAGAGAGGAAGGACCTTCCCCTGGAGCCTTGGGAGGAAGCACAGCCCTACCCTGCCTGGGTCTCAGCAGCCCTGTCCTGTCTGGGTCTCAGTGGTCCTGTCCCACCTGGATCTCAGACTTCTGGTCTCCAGAGCTGGAGGAGGATGAATTCCCATGGTTGTGAAACAGTCAGTTCTTGGCTCTTTGTTACAACAACCCCAGGAAACCAACAGAGTCTCTATCAGGGTGTTTTGTGTGGCTCCCAGAGCGAGAATATGATGCATCTGTTGGATGAATTTCTCCTACCGTGTTCCCAGGCACCCACGCCCTCACTGTGACAAAGCCCGTGTCGCCCCCACTAACAGAATCGAGATGGAAGACTGACAAGCACCGTGCCTAATGGCAATCTCTGATTTCTCCTGCACTCCATTTGCAGACGGGCTGTGGGCTTCCAACTCAGACCTCAGCACTTACTGCAGAAGAGCTCTGTTTGCTTACACGAGTCAATTCAGATTGGCGTTTTCAATTTCTCTTCCACAAGATGGGGCATTTGGTATCACAACGGGAAGTAGAGTCCTCCTAAAGTGATCACGGAAATACTACAAACCCTCGGCATCGGCGATGTTATGATGGGCTTTTCTGACCTTCTCATCAGCTGCCAGGACTGAATCTGAGACGTCGGAAAAACTTCCCAGAGGTCAGCTGTCACAGGGAATCTGTTGTTTGCCACAAACTGCCTCTTTGAAATATGTTAGTGCAACCAAAACATAGCTGTTTGAAAAGGCCAATAAGTCATTTTTTTTTTTGTTATTGTTTTTGCAGGATGCAGAAAAGCATCAGTATTGTGGGATTTTTCTTTTAGAACTGAGTTCTGAAAACTACAGAAAGGTCAGATAAATACATAAATTATACCCTTCAAAGGATGTTTAAAAAACATAGCTATATTTTATTTTCTATTTTTTAAAAGTTTAATTTAAATTCAATTAGTTACCATACAGTGTATCATTAGTTTCAGAGGTAGGATTCATCAGTTGCATGTAACACCCAGTGTTCTTCTCATCATGTATGCTCCTTCATGCCCATTACCCAGTTACCCCATCTCCCCATCCACCTCCCCTCCAGCAACCCTATTTGTTTCCCGGAGTTAAGAATCTCTTATGATTTGTCTTCCTCTCTGTTTTCACCTCCCGTTATTTTTCCTTCCCTTCCCCTATAATCCTGTTTTGTTTCTTAAATTCTACATATCAGTGAACTTATATGGTATTTGTCTTTCTCTGATTGACTTATTTTGTTCAGCATAATATCCTCTAGTTCCATCCAAATCATTGCAAATGGCAAGATTTCATACTTTGATGGCTGAGTAATAGTCCATTTTATATATAGACCACATCTTCTTTATCCATTCATTTGTCAATGGATATCTGGGCTCTTTCCATAGTTTGGCTATCGTGGACATTGTTGATGTGAACACTGGGGTGCAGGTGCCCCTTAGGATCATTACATTTGCATCTTTGGGGTAAATCCCTAGTAGTATAGCTACTGGGATATAGAGTAGCTATATTTTCAACTTTTTGAGGAACTTCCACACTGTTTTCCAGAGTGGCTGCACCAGCTGCATTTTAAATACAAAGACTCACATGATAACATCTATAGCCATTTTGTTGAATAACGAAATTAAAATGAGATTTTATTGAAAATAAAATTTGCTTCATTAGAAAACAGAGTAGCAAAGAAACTTACACGTCTGAGGGAGGCACTTTAATGTCAACGTTTCTGCGATTTAGTTTCACAGAGTCCTTCTAATAGCAGGTAATTTGGGGGGCGGATCCCGGACTCTGGATATGTGATGGACTGTCTGGAAGTAATATAATTAAGCTCGACCCTAAGAAGAAATAAGAATCATACAGATTGAGCAGAAGGGGAGCAAAGGCATTACTGGGGCTTTACTGGGGTTCACTGTATGTCAGGCATCTTGTGTGGGGTTTCCTTCTCTCATCTCTGTATTGTGGCATAAAGCTGATTCTCCTGACTTTACAGAATGAGCCCTAGAAGCAGAATCCGGGGTCCTAGATTATGCATGTTAACACTTAATCAAGAACACCACATTTTCTTTTTCTTAAAAAAAAAAAACAAAAACAGGATTGCAGTCACTAATTCCTTGGCTTTTCACTAAAAGAGACTGTCAATGTCTCTTAAGTTCTTGCAGAGGATGTAAAATGAGTAAACAGTAGCTTTGATTTAATTTCCTTTCATTATTTAAAAACTTTCTGTTTCTTTTCATCTGGCTTTTGTGAATTTGGTTTACCCGGGTTGCCTTCATGTCTTGGCAAACTATGACTTTTAAAAGGAACCACAGGGGAGCATACACGATCAGTTGTTTCCCTGGTTTGGAAATGTAGAGATTCAGAGAGGTTTTCCCTCTCTGCAGGGAAGAGGTAGCTCACTCTCTGTGTTGCTCACTCTCTGTAGCCAGGTAGCAAGAAGGGCATGCTCGGGCTGTGGGGAAGAGAGTCAAGCATGGCAGGTAGCGTGCATCCTTGTGCACTGCCTGATGCCTGCCTAATTGCAGGGCGAGTGTCAGGTTGTGACAGTCCTGTGCTTTACCATCTAGCACTGTGCACACAGAAATCTTTAGGGTGGGCTAAGTTGGCCTGAGGGAGGGGGATGGATGAGCAGAGGTAGATGCTGTGGTACAGGGGAGTTTCCCGGCGTTGGCCATTGGGACCCTGCTCTCTCTGCCATGTGAGTATCCTGCTCTCTCCCTCTGCTCCATGCTGGCCCCGGGTTTGCTCTATCAATGCGTGTTTATCAGTTGTCGAAGCATCAGGTGCTGTGTTGGGTCCATATCATAGAAACAAGGGAAGGAAGCACGCTCCTTCCCATGTAAAGAGAGGTCCCACCTCACCTCGAAAATTAGATGTTTTTTCTCTTGTGTGCCCCGTGCAGAAATGCACCTGGGGTGAACAGGGACCCAGGGACAAAATAATTCCTGGTCCCTCTCGGGTTTCATTATTTTTCCTTCAGAAGGTTGTTGAGTCTGGTTTTCAAAGAATAAAGATTAACGTCGTGTCTTTGATCTGAGCACCGTGCAGTCTCAGGTAAATTTCACTTTTCTCTACATTTAATTGGTCCCGTCAGCCTTGACAGGTGTCAGATGGCCTAAACTATTATTTATAAGGAGGTGTTTAGCATTCCGTTTAATTCAAACTGATCATCTGCGCTTTTTATCCTCCTTTTACAACATAAAAGTTCCGTCCTGTGTTTCAAATGCCCAAGAACATTGAGTGAGATTCAAGAGCTTTCTCCGGTTCCCACATCTAGTGAGGGGCAGAAGCAGCATTTGTCGGACTTGGAGTTCAAATTTTTACCAGTGCACAAAGCTAGCCACTCTGTTATATATGTATATGTAAATACACATACGTGTACATATATGTATGTATATAGATACACATATATGCACATTGAATATACTATACATAAAATTTTATATTTATACAGCTATAAATACATAAAAATATAGATTACATGTCCAAGTACATATACATTATATATACAATATATATATCTATGTGTATATATATTTTTGCATACTACATAGAAAATTCTATAGGAAAAAAAATTAAAAAAAGAAAATTCTATAGGTATATAGTTATATGTAAATGCAATAAGTTAAAGATATAAATTTAAATTTTATGGATATTATATTACATTAGATATATTTATATATTACATTTATGTATACAAATATAAACATTTATAACAGTATATCTCTAATACAATATAATATAGTATAATATGCATCTCTACTATAAGATATAATATCTATAATATATCTCTAATGTAAGATACAATATCTCTAATATAGTATAATATGACATATCTCTAATATAACATGTAATATAAAATGTTATAACATATAGGATTTTTCTTATTTATTATTCTAAACGTTAGAAAACCGAGTATTTAAGCTGTGACCACGTGCTCTAAAACCTATGTATTATACAACATATAACACACGATAATGTAATATAAAACATCACATATGCAGTATACAGAGGCCAGGAAAGGGATTCCCCCTACAGCCTCCAGAAGCAACTAGCATTGCTGACACCTGGATTTTAGACTAGTGAGTCTTCCCGCCTCTAGAACTCTAAGTGCATAAAAAACTGTGTTGTTTTAAGCCACCATGTTAGTAGTAGTTTGTTATAGCATCCACAAGAAATTCATGCAAATGTGCTGCCTTTTCTGCTTTGGAGAAATCTCTTATAATCCTTCATTTCTTCATTCAACACACATCAGTTGAATGTTTGCTATGATGGTCAAGAGCAGATAGAAATTTGCCCTTTCCTAGCAGGGCAAGTGAAGCATAAGATGCGGCACTGCCAAGATAGCTAAGCTCTAAGGCACCAAGCAACAGAAGTAGAACCCACCAGATAACCAAGGACTGATGGATTGTTTGTTCTCTGGGGAATAGCACGTGTGTCTAAGTGCTGGTGGGCATCTCACGTTTCGGGTGGTGGTCTCGTTGTGCTATGTTTCATTTTCTCAGGAGTTCTAGGCTGCCTTGTATCGATTTGTTGATTTGGCTCTGGGACAATTTCTTCCTCCAAGAGGATAACCGAAGACCAGGCCAAGGCAGCTTCCCTCTGGCTTTGAGAAGGGACAGACTCCTCTTGGGTCCACCATTGAAGGTCTGGAGGCCATCTGCAATATACTCTTGAACTCTGGTTTCACGGGCCTTTGGCCATGTGAAAATGAATGATGGCAGGTATGGGCATGCTCAAACTGAAGGTGAGATGAAGGGGGTTTGAGTGGGGAAGGACAGCTGTCTGCTAGGGAGGGGTCATGCACCTGTAACAGTTTGCAGCTTTTGTGAAACTGCAGGCAAGTGCCGCCATGCTCGTCTTCAAAATGGGGCTGTTACTTCTGTGCTGAGAAATTACTGTAAAGATTTAACATTTTAAGTGTTTTGGAATATCTTTAATATTTTACATCCGACTTCCTGCAGGAATATGACATGATTGATAGAGACGGTAATTAAAGCCGCCGGTACAACCGTGACATTTCTCAAGAAGCTCTTAGTACAATCAATGGAGGTGTTCTGTGCTAAGTGGTTTCATTTCCTTGTATCTTTTTTGAGTTTCAATTTCATTAGGCTGATCTTCTTCTCTTACTAGAAAAGAAAATTTTCTCAGAAACACAGTATATAAAAACATAAAATACGTGATACTTTTTAACATAATGTGTTTACAGGCACTGAATGATTGATGAGATTGTATGAGAAAGAATATGAAATTGTGGAAATATGTATACAAAAAAATGGCTCTGCATATCATTTTTGCAAAATTCTCAAAACTAAAAACTGCAGGGCGATGGTCAGAGGATGGTACATTGGAGATCATGTCTTGTTTCAAGACCACCTTTTTAAAACTACAGACATGCCAATACTTTCTGAAAGACTCATAAGACATCATGAATTCCAGAGGACAGATCTTAGCTCAACAACAGCTGGAAGGCAAGATGATTTGAGAAGATTGCATCAGAGATCTTTGGAAGATGCGTGAGATTTGATTCCTTGTCATTTCTCCTCATTTGACTGAAAACAGAGAAACTTGAATCCCTTTGTTGTTGACTTAACAAACCTCCTTTCCGAATGGTGCCTCTTATGTTATAGTGAGTACCCACCAGAGTATATACATATTTTCTTGAGTTTATGATGAGAAATTGCTATAGACTGAATTGTGTGCTCCTCAAATCCATGAATTGTATTCCCAGGACCTCAGATGTGGCTGTTTTGGAGGTGGGGTCTTTAAAAAGGGGATTAAGGTAAGATGAGATCATTAAAGTAAGCCTTAATCCTGTAGGACTGAGGTCCTTATAAGAAGAGGGGATGAGGATACAGACACGCACAAAGGGATGCCACTTGAGGACACGGGGAGAGCACGGGGTCTACACATCCAGGAGAGAACCCTCAGGGGGAACCAGCCTTGGCTTTGCCTGGACCTCAGACTCCCAGCCTCCAGGACTGGGATCAATAAATACCTGTTGTTTAATTTCCCTGGTCTGTGATACTTTGTTAAGGCAGCCTGAGTACAATAATACAAAAATCATTCCAGAATATTCAATTAAATAAAACCCAAAAATGTCCTGATTTAAGAAGACTTTGTTCCCAAACCAGAGAGTCATTCCGTGATGCCTGACTGACTTGCATCTTTTCTGTGCTCGGGGCGCCTCTCGACGGCTTCCATCTTTCCTCCAAAGGAAGATCCAGGTGTCATGGTATTTATGCCAGCCAGCCTTGAGTATCTACAGGGAATTCATGCTTCACTTCCGTTTTTTGATAAGCTCTACCTTCGAGCCAAAAAATTGACACATTGTGGTCACTGGGTTTTAAGGATTAGAAGTGTAAGTCGGGTGCTTAGATTCTGATATTACAAAATATGAGGGACTATCTCCCCAAAATAATAGGTCATCAGGGGTAAACATATGTGTGCTTCTTCTCTGCTCTCCACAGTGAGAAAGACAGACACCAAGAAATGGAAGGTTTGAGAATCACCATCCAGGGAGGGAAGCCTATTAAGTTCTAATGCTATAATAATAAAAACTGGTTGAAGTCCCAAAAGATGTGGCTCTTTTTTTTTTTTATGTTGAATCATTTACATTCTGAACTTTTAAGATACCGCAGCATGTTCTAAACTGGGGCTGAAGTAGAGGGGCGTTTAGTTATTCTTACCGTGTTATTTATTATTCATTTTGTACTTTAGAGCTGCTGTATCTCACCACTCTTGTTTGTCTTTCTCTTAACTCGACAAAATCAAAGCCGTTTAAATTTTAAAAGAAGCAAAGGTAGTAATGGTGAGAACACAGGGCATATTCTTAAATTTGCAAAGCAGAAACGTTATTGGCGTTTGAGCAAAGGCTGCAAAAATCTATTTTATAAAAGCTTTCTAGTTCAGGATTTGCTGTATACATCAATGGTTTTCAAATTGAATTACTGAGATTCAAATAAACACATTTCCTAGAGGAGAAAGAGCGTGGAGCTTGAAGTCAAAATATCTCCATTTAGATCTTGGCTTCATCTCTCTCTACCTGGGAATTTGGACATGGCAGTTAACTTCTCTTGGCTTCCATGGTGTTGTCTCGGAAATAAAGAGTTATATCTGCTCAGACACGGTGGTAACAAAGATTCAGTGAGATGAGGAAAATGTGACTTGTACACTGCAGAAAGCCTCAGGAATGGAAGGCGTTGTCTGCAGTAAAGCACCATATGTCTGCAAGACCGTATGTTGTCTGTGCACGTGTCTCTTTAACATATATTTAGCCAACCTCCAGCATCCATCCAATATTATTACTGGATTCACAACACACACACACACACACACACACACACACACACACAGGGGTGAAGTGTTTCCAATTCCTTTAAAACTCATACAGGATCTTTGAACTTGTGACCCATCTTTGGACACTCACAGGCCGGAATATCGACAGCTGATCTGATGTCGATTGGGTAAGCAGATGAAAACAAAAGGGACCTTCCACAACACAGAAGTTTCCAACCCCAAATGTCAATATTTCTGAGGTTGGGAAGCCCTGGTTTAAAGTCTGCATATAATATTGAGCGCCTGGCTAGTTCATTAATGAGTCACCGGATACCCACTAAATTTAAGTATTCTATGCACAACGGAGTGAGCCGTTTGGAATGTTGCCAGTTCCAAATGTTGTAAGAAATGGAGCATGCCCTCCAAGAAGCATACAATTTTTTTTTGAGATTTTATTTATTTATTCATGAGAGACACAGAGAGAGAGGCAGAGACACAGGCAGAAGGAGAAGCAGGCTCCCTGGGCAGAGCCCCATGTGGGACTCAATCCTGGGACCCCAGGATCACAACCTGAGCCAAAGGCCAATGCTCGACCACTGAGCCACTCAGGTACTCCCTGCAATTTTTTTGTTTTTTAAGATACCCATAACATTGTTCTTTAGCTTATTGTTTATACTTCTCTGTAATGGTTTGAATGTCTACTTATTTACTTTGGGGCTAGTTTTAATTCCTCTTCCTGAAGTATCCCAAACCAAATCTTGCTCCACTTAAGTCATCTTTCTTATGTTTGAGAAGAGTGACTTGTATATATCTTTTCTTCTTGAACTAAATATTGGCAGAGTGCTTTTTCTTAATGCAATGGTCACATGGTCATTTGCCTTTCATAATTTTTTTTTTAAATTTCAAAGTGTTTTGCTCAGAAATGAATCACTACCTAAGGTACAGTGACCTCCGGCAAGGTCATTATGCCTCCCCTTCTGGAGCCCTCATCAAACCACCACTGTCCTTTGAGACTATCTGTTTTGCGTCAGTTAAGTCATGACAGCAAAGGTGCACACAGATGATGGTTTGCTTTCTATACCAATGGAAAGACTATCTCGCTTCTTCATCTCAGTGCCCAGAGAATCAGCATCGCCTGTGTGTGTGATACAGCCTGATTTTTGCACGATTCATGTTGTTCCTTGAATTGGCTCGGCATCTCTGTTGTTCATAGCGGTCTACTGACTTTCTGAATGTGACACCCGTCTTTGTCCACTTGTGCGTGTCTCTGTACGAGATCTACATGAGAGAGGAATCCAAGCCAGCCATGACTTGCCAAGGGGCTTTGATTCATTTCAGTAGGAGACTTCTGGAGTAGTCTGCTAGGTTTTAGGCAGAGAGGATGCTATCTCCCTTCCAATACGACACTGGCTCACAATAGGGAGAATAGAGTGGATTTCATGGCACACTGTATCTGTGGGTTCTCGTTAAGAGATGAAGGATATAGGTGTAACCCCGGAGGTGCCTGGATGGCTCAGTTGGTTAAGCATCCACCTCTTGATTTCAGCTCAGTCATGATCTCATGGGTTGTAGGATTGAGCCCCATGTGGGGTTCCACGCTGAGTGGGGAGTCGGCTTGAAAGAGACTCTCTCTCTGCTTCTACCCCTGGCCCATGTAGAAGGGCCTCCTTCTCTCTCTTTCTCAAAATAAACAAAATAAATAAATAAATAAGTAAGTAAATGAATGTAGCCCTGCCTTGTTAGTCTCCTTCCAGGTTTCTTTTTTTTTTTTTTAAGTGTTTTTAATTTTTATTTATTTATGATAGTCACACAGAGAGAGAGAGAGAGGCAGAGACACAGGCAGAGGGAGAAGCAGGCTCCATGCACCGGGAGCCCGACGTGACGTGGGATTCGATCCCGGGTCTCCAGGATCGCGCCCTGGGCCAAAGGCAGGCGCTAAACCGCTGCGCCACCCAGGGATCCCTCCTTCCAGGTTTCAACAAGAAATTTGTCTTGGCATTTACAAGCCAGTTAATATAATCTCATTATATATCTATATATCTATATCATATATATTTATATGGATAATATATTAAAAGTATAAAAATATATCATATATATTTCAATATATCCATATCTGTCATGAGAATTCCTCAAGAAAAGAGAAACTTGAAAGTCAGGGAAAATTAGAAATAGAAAGAATATCTATCTATTATATATACACATGTATTACGTGTACATATATACACAGAAATGCATGTATTTTATTTTAAAATGTATCTTGAGAGCAAGAATCCAAACAACTCTGACAGCATAATCAGGCTGATTTTGTAGGATAAGTGATATTCAGGGAGTTATCTGCAAATTGAAATCTAATATGTTTTTGAAAAAAATCTCATTATTAGATCTCCTAGCACATCATTAAATCAAATTTTCTTAATGGCATTTAACACCCTTTCCTGACCCTGTCAGCCCTGGCAAGGGATGTAGGGACTGCGTCTGGTTCAATCTGCAAATCTCTAATGCCTCACACTGCAATTTTGTTATTTTAAATAACCCCTTTGTTCTAGTGAATTTCATTTGTAGCCTATCAATAAGACAATTTTAACTTTACATAGCTAGATAAGCTTTTGCTGGAAATTAACAAAAAAGTTTTCGCTTCCTAATGTGTTTGGATGAATTTGCTGTAGGGAAGATAATAGCTACTCCCAGCTATTCATGCAGCTGTTTGTCATGAGCATTAAGGGGAGAGGAGACGTTGCAAGCTCCATGGAAACCAGGAACGTCTTATTCTCCCCTGCGTGCAGTACCCATGCCAAGCCAGCACACGGAGAGACGCTAGAAAGGCCTGCTGAGTTCAGCAGGGCGCATCTGCTGAGCATTGCTGTGGCCTCTTCTCTCTGCGAATATCCCCCCTCCCATACTTCCACAACTAGCCATATTCATCCCAACCTTTGAAATCACTGATATTTCCAATAAAAGTTAACTGAGCATTGGCTCTAGTTCCAACTCATTTTTTCAAACTTTCTACCCTGGGTCCTCTATCCTTGGAAGACAGTGTTATTCCACAGTTCCTGGAAGTCAACACTGACACAGCCTTTTGCATAAGTTCCTTTTTCATTCAAAACATAAAGGCAAAGTTTCTGAGGGGGAGGAAAAATCTCATAGGCACCCTGGGCAGTTACTGGACATGTTATGTAATTAAGAAGGACAAACATTGGCTTTCTCGTTCCAGTTTACTGGGTTGCACGACACATAAATTGGATTCAACAGATTGCTAATAAGAACTACAGTAAGGAAACGTGGGTGAGTCCGAACAAATGAGTTTGGGAAGCAATGGGCTAGACAAAACATTATAACATTTTGTCTGCAGACTCTCTGTAAAATGTCCCACTCTCGGAATGTGTGTTGAAAATCTCCCAAAAGGAGGACATAATGTGCAACATACTTCAAAGTAAATTTAAGTAATAAACCGTTTAATCATGGAAAATGGTTACCAGGGTAATATTTTGATAAATACGCTCTTAGAAATGACAGTCTAATGGGTATATCTTGTTTACGTAACGAGGCAATATGTTGGGAGAGTTCAAAACCAATTCTTGGAGACAAATATTCATAGACACACTAGTTATAGTAGCTGAAAGATGGAAAGGATCCAAATATTCATTAATGGATGAATGGGTAAATAAACTGTGGTCTATCCATATGGTGGGATATTCTTCTGCCTTAAAAAGGAATGGAGAATTAATACCTGCTATACTATGAATGAATCTTCGGAACTTTATGCTCAGTAAAATGTCAGACACAAAAGGTCCCATATTATATGATTCCATGTATGCAAAATATCTAAAGTGGTTAAATCTATAGAAACACAAAGTCGATCAATGATTGCCAGGGGTTTTGGGGAGGAAAGAATGGAGGGTGAGTAATTAATAGGGTATGAAGTTTCCTCTTGGGGTAATGAAAATATCTTGGAGCTGGTGAGGATGGTTGGCCAAGATTATGAAGATCCTAAATGCCTCTAGATGGTTCACTTTAAAATGCTTAATTCTAGGGGATTCCTGGGTGGCTCAGCGGTTTGGCGCTTGCCTTCAGCCCAGAGCATGATCCTGGAGACCCGGGATCGAGTCCCACGTCGGGCTCCCTTCATGGAGCCTGCTTCTCCTCTGTCTGTGTCTCTGCCTCTCTCTTTCTCTGTGTCTCTCATGAATGAATAAATAAGATCTTTAAAAAAAATAAAATAAAGTGGTTAATTCTATATAATTCAGATTTTATGTCGACTACAATAAATATTTCAAGAGCAACTTTTGAGTCAGGTACAATTCAATGATTTGCTGGGGATAAAACAATGATTCCATGAGACCCAACTCTGCCCTCTTAAAGCTTCCAGTCTGGTGAGCAAGAGAACCCACCTCATAGGGTCCAATTGAATGCTTGTTGCGGTGTTGGCTTGCCATCCGGGTCAGCACTATGCATGAAGTGATGCCATGTTAGAATTTTAGATAGCCTTGTCAATGGCTTTAAATTTTTTTCTATGAACTTTTGATATTTAATGTGGTTTCTATATTATTGCAAGTGCAGATGGTGAGTCAAAGTGAGAGTGTGTCCCTACTTTTATCCCCATCTGTCAGCGCCCATTAGAGAGCTAGGGATTACTTAAACTCTGCTTCCTGTTTTCCATAGGTGGATGCTGGGCTTTTGTGTTTTAAAAAATAATTCTCAGACATAGTATTTTGAAGATTGGCTTCAAAATTTGCATTTATATTCATCACTTTTGTTTCAACTTTATTCATTGCTCTCTCAAAGTACTGTGGTCAAGAAATTGGTATTTTTCTTTCTTTTTTTAATATTGTATTTATTTGTTTGACAAGAGAGAGGGAGAGCACAAGCAGGTGGAGAGGCAGAGGAAGAGAGAGAAGCAGACACCCCCTTTGGGCAGGGAGCCCAATGCAGGGCTGAAAACAGATGCTTCACCTACTGTGTCACGCAGGCATCCCAAGAAATTCGTATTTTTCTACAAAAGATCACATGGGGTAGCCTTACATGAGGAAAGATTCTATTTGGAAAGGATTCCATTTTTCATATAGAGTATAAATATACAGCCGAGGCTTGGACAATGTAGGGATTAGGGATGCCGACCTACTATGCATCAAAAATTCATATAAATTTTGACTCCCCAAAAACGTAACTACTCATAGCCTACTTGGAAATGTCAGTCTTAGCAATAATGTAAACCTTACCAATAATATAAATAGTCAATCAAACCATTCTCATGTGAGAATTGTGTACTATATTCTTACAATAAAGTAAGGTAGAGAGAAGAAAAAGTGACTTAAAAAAATCATGAAGAGAAAATACATTTCCAGGACTACACTGTATTTATTTAAAAAAATATTTATCACGTAAATATTCGAACTCATGTTGCTTAAGGGTTAACTGTATAAGCTCTGTAATTCGGGTAACCTTCAGTGATGTTTGTTATCAGTTTTATAGTGTTCGTGAATGTGAACAAAACGTACCTCTCGTTCATAACTTATCCGTCAGAATTCTTGTCTTTTGTGTAAGAGAAGAGCCCTTTTGTCTAAATTGGAAATGCTAGTTGCATTATCCCAGGCAGATGACATGTTAGTCATCACACAATATTCCCATTCCAGATGGCAGTATAATAAAACCACGATGGGAACCAAGTCCTCAATACTCGTAGTCCTTTTCTGTCACTGCCTCAAATTCAAAGCAACACGATAAGCACATGAAACCAGGATGTTTTCTATCTCATCTTCTAAGTTTTAAAAAAATGTGTTTTTATGGCTCAGCTGCCGTAAGATATTCACACTCTGTGTAGGGCGTTTTGGAATTGAGGTACAATGCTTAAAATTTGGAATATTGTGACAAGCACCTACCTATTAAGGCCATTCAGAAGACTATCTATCTACAAATAATTATTTTTGGTAATCTGTCTCAGGACCGAAGGAAGTGACTGGTAAATCAACCCTGGGTGAAGCGTGTGCAGTAGCTAAATGGTCAGAGATGGATCATTAGAATGAGCTGGATCTGGTCTAGGTTAAGGGACACCTGGCGATACATATGTAGCTGAACTGGTGGTATCCAATGATCTATATACACCTGTTCACTCATCTTCCTCTTTCTACTCATGAAAAGCCCCATTTGAAGAAATAGGTTATTGAATAATATTTTGTAAAGTATCCCTTTGTGTTCTTGATTTGGTTACACATTTTCAAAGTCCCCAGTGGATGCATCTGTATTTCAGAGTTGTTGAAAACAGTTGTGAATAATAGGCGTGAATGTCTGGAGTGGTTTGATGAAAGGGCTTGGCGTATGTGCATGCAAGAGGTCAAACTGAGGGATTGTTTCTCTGTAGAGTCAGGAGGCCAGAATCACAAAAAGATGAGCATGTGCATTTCATGTTCACGGCCAGCTGGTTGGACCTACAGAGCCATGGGGCCCTCTGCAGAGATTTGGTGAAGACAGAACAAAGACAACAGGAGGTCAAAGCCAAGGAGGGGTTGAAATGCTGAGTCTGTGTTTTCTTTACTTTGGGGTTGTTACTGGATCAGCATCAGACACATTCACAGGTGATAGATGTGATTAACTGTTATGAGAGATTTATTTTAGAAGATCTTAGTAATTAGTGATGACCATTATCTAGAAGCTTCTCTGTTCTTTCTCCCTTTCTCAGGATAAACCTGTTCCCTGTAGAACATGAACACCTTATGTCGGCTCTGCAAAATGGACAGGTGTGTGTTCATAAAATCGCATCCTTGCTGCCTCTGGTTCTGAAGATCTTTTAATTATTTAGTTTTTATAGGACTGCAGGCTCTTGTAAGCTTAATTAAAGCTCTAATTTCCTCTGGGACATGTAGATGAATTTGTTGGGCAAGGACTAAAAATCTCCAGTGAATGAGTTGGGGGCAAAGAACAAAAGGAAAGACTAGTGAATCTTAACTCTTCTTAGACTTGTGGGAATCGGTTTAAAATAAATGTGCACACAGTAGGGAGAAAAGCATGTCCTTCTCCAGGAGTTTGGGGAAAATTTAGATTAAATTCCACTTTTATTAATTTTACACATTAAATCTGACATTGGCTATTCTTCTACTATTATAGTATCCATTTAATTCCATCTCTTTTTCTTTGTCTTCCTCCTAATGTTTTTTCCTCCTTCTCTTTTCTCCTCCTCCTCTCTCTCCTGCTTCTCCTCCTCCTTTTCCAGACATGAAAGAAGCACAAATTGTGAAAATATGGGTAAAGAGAGGCAAAATCTAATGAGAGATCCAGGGGATTGTTAGGAGAATTGGTGCTTGAGACCCACAATTGCAGAAACTTTCTCTTCCCCAAATCTAAATAGATGAGCAAACCAAAAATATATAGATTAGATAGATAGATGATAGACAGGTACATAGATAGATATGGTAGACAGGGAGACAGATGGGTAGGTGAGTGGGTGGATGGATGGATAGATGGATGGATAGATAGATAGATAGATAGAATTCTTGGATGAATATATAGATGATAAACATGATGATTTTATGGATGGATAGAATAATGGATAGATGATAGATAGATAGATAGATAGATAGATAGATAGATAGATAATAGACAAACATGATGATTGGGATGGATGGATGGATGGATGATGGATGGATGGATGGTTGGATGGACAGATGGAAAGATAGATGATAGATAGATAGATAGATAAAAAAACAAATCAAGAATTATGTTCAGTCTCCAAAACACCTGCTTGGTGTTTACTGGCTTGTTCATTTACTGGAAAAGACTCATATCACTCACCCAATGTTAAAAGAGCAGCTAGGACTTATTAAAGCAGAGGTTACTACCGTGTTTTTTAAAAAGCAAGGAATCAGGGGATCCCTGGGTGGCACAGCGGTTTAGTGCCTGCCTTTGGCCCAGGGCACGATCCTGGAGACCCGGGATCGAATCCCACATCAGGCTCCCGGGGCATGGAGCCTGCTTCTCCCTCTGCCTATGTCTCTGCCTCTCTCTCTCTCTCTCTATCATAAATAAATAAAAATTAAAAAAATAAAAATAAAAAGCAAGGAAACAAAGCTGTCTTCCCATGTGACAAATAAAGCTACAGCTAATGCTACCACTGTCATGTTGACACAACACAGGGAGTCCCTTCACTCAGCACATGAGCTATGTTAGCAAAAACAAAAAGCATCCAACATATGAGGGATGAAAATCATATTAATGACAACAAATCTATTTGTGGGGAGGGAGTTATTTTCAAAGAAGAAAAGACGATGGGAAACAAATGGAAATGTTCAGTGTCACCATTTTAAAGTCAGTATGGACTGTGTGCAACCGCAGAGCAAAGAAGAGAAGAAATAAATGAGCTGATGAAGGCAGAAGCATCCTGGTGGCCAAGAAGGTGGAGAAGGGGAGAACGGCACAGGTATATAAGACAGAAAAGGACACAGATGGAATCCATAGGCAGGAGGTTTTTATGATCAAAGGAGATATGGAGGCTTCTGGCCACTCAAGCTCTGAATCCAACGCAAAGGAGCACTTGCCGTGATCAAAACACAAACTTATGGCCTCTGGATTGTACTGCATTCCTGATATATCAGTACATCACGTTTGCTTATCAATACCCTAGAAGAACGTGAGTTCAATCACATTCAGGGATCTGTGACAGGTGAGGGTGAATGAATCCCGGGAGAATTTTTCATTCCATGAGCAACACCTTGGAGTCACTGTGAAATCTATCAACTGTGTTCTCACAGAAGGTGGAAGCCTGTGTGTGTGTTTGTGTGTGTGTGTGTGTCTCAGAGGCAGAATTTATAATTGTATTGATTGTTTTCCTTCCTCCTGAGTTCTTATCTGTAGGCCAATTCCGTAAACAGCAGAGATAGCAGACAGTAAATAAACCAGTTAATGGAGTTGGGGCACTCATTGAGACAGTCAATATGTGATAAAATTAAACTCCAAAGGTATACTTAGATGTTGAAAAAAAAATCAGTGCTTAAGTAGAGTTTGGGTGTTATTGGCTCTTTCCTCTATGCCCTGGAAACATGAGTTCTCTGCTTCATTGATCATTACCTTTTTAACAGGTCATCCCTAAATTTTGAAGTCACAGCTGTGAAAAAGTCTAAAGTTTCCTTTTTTTTTTTTTTTTTTTTTTTTGTAGTTACCCATTCAAACATTTACAAAAGCCTAAGATTCCAGGAAATAAATGACTAACTCCAGAGGAGCTACCAAAGGCCACTAGCAGCGTACGCTATGGAGCAGGACCAGGTCAAAATGATATGTGGCACATCAAGGGTTAAGTGGGAGCCTGAGCTCACCAGCAGGTGTTCCTAAATTTCCCAGGCAGCAGGGCTCTGGTGTCATCCTGCCCCCAGAAAGAGAGAGAATCATTGCATGGAATGAACAGGCGTTGCTTTTTTTTTTTTTTTTCAAGGAAATTACATATGCATCAAGGGAGAAACTGGTGGGTGGGTGGGGAAAAACATGGAAAAAACCAAGCAACACAATTTTGCTGTGTATAGCAAATTGCCTAAAATGTGAAACTTGATGTTGAGATAATCGTTCGGAAACAGCATCTCTATCAGTGAGTTAAGAAACCAAGAAAGAAAAAGCCCCAAACAACCCGAGCACATGCTAGTCTTTTCCCTGTGAATACTGCAATTTAGATATATGCTTACCACCCTTTTTTTTTTTCATGTGCATTGCGATGGCTAGACAGGTGTCCTGACAAAACACAGTGAAATCACACGGACCAGAATAACTAGTGCCTTATGTTGTTCATTTTCAAGTTGGGGGGAAAAAAAGAAGTCAAAAAGGAAAAGAAAAATGAAAACAGCCAAGACGAGCAGTGCAACTAAACTGGGGAGCTGGGGGGTTGGGAGGGATGAAGAAGACCAGGGAATAAGAGGGGGTATCTGGCCGGCTGCATGGGTGGGTGTTTGGTCTCCACTGGGGTTGGGTTGGTGTTTAACGAGGACCCAATAGGCACATCGTTTATGCCCATAGACCACCAGTTCACCAGTTGGAGTGCACTTGTTGGCGTTCGGAGCCTTCATGAGTCTATCATTGACACACCTCATGGACGCGGACTCTCTCAAATAGCTAAGGACCCTTGGTGGCCCCCTACTCCACAACCGGCCCAGATGTGGTGAGCAGAGACTTTCCACATCATGCAAGACTTGGTGGGTCTAGGTCTTGACGGGGAATGCAAGAGTTACATGCTCTCCAGGGCACCTGGGGGCTCAGTCGGTTGAGCATCTGCCTTCAGCTCAGGTCATGATCTTGGGCTCCTGGGATCCAGCCCCATGTCGTCATCAGGTTTCCTGCTCAATGAGGCGTCTGCTTCTCCCTCTCCCTCTGCCCGTTTGTGCTTGTGCTCTCTCTGAAATAAATAGAAAAAAATTGTGGAAAAGAAGAGTTAGCTGCTCTCCAAGACAAGTTCTCAGTGGCTCTGGCTGCCTCACTGCACTGGAGATCACCTATTGGGCGTTCTTTTTTTTTTTTTTTTTTTTCATTTTTTTTTTCTTGTCTTTTTTTTTTTTTTATAAATTAATTTTTATTGGTGTTCAATTTACCAACATACAGAATAACACCCAGTGCTCATCCCGTCAAGCGTCCCCCTCCGTGCCCGTCACCCATTCACCCCCACCCCCCGCCCTCCTCCCCTTCCACCACCCCTAGTTCATTTCCCAGAGTTAGAAGTCTTTATGTTCTGTTCCCTTTCTGATATCTCCCACACATTTCTTCTCCCTTCCCTTATATTCCTATTGGGCGTTCTTGAGCAATAATGGCAAAGTGCAACATGCCTTTCTGGAACTCAAGGAGCTACTCAACCCTTCTTGCAGGTTTCAAACACAGTTTGCAAAATATTCCTTTCTCTTCCTCAAATGGCATAAATACCAGAAAAATCATGCCACTGGTGAACGGGTGTCCATGTTATGTGTGGGCTCTCGGGGACCATTAAACAGTGAATCTGAAGCAAATAAAGTGGGAGAACAGTGGAAAAAAAGTGCTAAATGCTTAACTGTTTCGGTGATTTTAATTAAAACATTTGTCATGCTTGAGACTAATTAGTAATTACATAAGAACTTTATTATGTGGTGCCAACGAAACATTACTTTGGGTTTCAGAGCAAATTTGAGTTTCAAGTAAATAATTGTTTAAGTCAGAATTAATTACTTCATAAATTATGTAGCCACAGGATCATTTTAATGAACTTGTGTTTGTTAATAAATTTGTCAAGCTCTTCTTTGCCTCAGGACTGAAAGGCATATTGTTTAATAAGTTTTTGGACATCGAGCAAAATATACAGTGATTGTAGGTGCATTTGAAGTGTTTCTTATGTGTACTATTTAAGGCCACAGTGTGTTATTTAAAAAGTATATAAACAATGTGAAAGATAAACAAGTTCAAAAAAGTAAAACAAACCATAACTGTTTTGTACGCTTCAACTGGGACATGAAATCGTAAAACGTATTTTGGTCTTTCCGTACGTGTGATAACGTTTCAGTACCGCGAGGTTGCAAGTATAAAGCCCTTGCTCTTACAGTGTAACAAGTACACAGAACAATTATTCACAAATCTTTCATGGCGGAACAATTACAGGCAATTTTCATTTACAAATGTTTCAGTGGAAGAAACACTGAAAACCTTGATAAACTGATGACGGGAGATCCAGTTGATCTCCCATCAGGACACGGATGCAGAAATCCAGACCATCATTAGTTTCTCTTTGAGCTCGGAGGGTGCGAGTGATTTCATTCCTGTGCATGTCAAAGGGATGCATTATTGAGAGCTCTTTAAGTAGAATTCCTGGGCAGCCCGGGTGGCTCAGTGATTTAGCGTTGCCTTCAGCCCAGGGCGTGATCCTGGAGACCCAGGATCGAGTCCCACTTTGGGCTCCCTGCATGGAGCCTGCTTCTCCCTCTGCCTGTGTCTCTGCCTCTCTCTCTGTGTCTCTCATGAATAAATAAATAAAATCTAAAAAAGAAAATAGAAGTCCTTTGTGGAAAGTCACGTTCAATATAGAGAAGTGTACAGTGGCATCCAAGGAAGAGAACTAGTGAGTCACTGGAAGGGCAACAAGGGCGACATCTCCTGACATCCATTCATTATGCATGTGCCTGTGCTCACACTGCACACATAGCCCAAGAACAGACCCGATCTTCAGTGTTTTGGAAATGTGCTGGTCATCCTTAGGGAGCTGCAGGTGTGGTTGAGCTCAGAATCTCAGCCTGATTCCAAAATGGCACCTGCTATGCAAGTGCAGGTGAATGCAATCTTGACTCTGTGTCTCGGGTTTCTTCTCCTTGTGTTTTTCTTCAGGGTAGCTTTTGTGTGACAGCTGGAGGGATGGCCCAAGTGGGGAGGAGAGAGAGTGAGTGGTCTCAGCTTTCTCCTCATTGTGTGCTGCGTGGGGAGCTGTTTTGAGCTCCCACTGGCCTGGAGGCAGCTGGGGACATGGTGGTCCTATCCACATAGCTCACGTCTATGTCCGCGACTGGAGACTTGTGTCCTCATTCTGGCAGGTGCTTTTGGGATGCAATGGCCCACTTCCCTTGCTAATCAGACTCCTTCTTGGGTCTACACAACCTCTGGAGGTTTAAATGCTGGGTGCAGAGAGTCTGGGATGCGACCCACAGCTGTAAAACTGAACACATGACCCAGGAAGGTGTCCAATTTCTATTTTTCTTTTTACTTCTAGGACGTTTTTAATGGACCATCTATTCAACGCTTATGCGTCTCTCAGTTTCTTCTTATCTTTTTTTATGGATTGAATTGAGTTCCCCAAAAGATATGTTGAAGTCCTAACACCAGGTATCTGTGAATGTAGCATTATTTGGAAATAGGATTTTTGCAGATGGGTTCAAATGAGGTCATTAGGGTGGGCACTAATCCAACATGACGTGGATCTTTAAAATAGAAGACGAAACGCAGAGGAGAAGCCATCTGAAGATGGAGGGGGACATGGGATGGACACCTGGAACTCTAGAAGTTGGAAGAGGCAGAAAGGACCCTCCCTGAAGGCTCTGGAGGGAGCACAGCCCGGCCTCACCTGGATCTCTAGACTCTGCTCTCCAGAGCTGGAAGACAATGAATTCTTTTTGCTTTAAGACATCCAATTTGTGGTCATTCATTTTGATGGCCCTAGGAAACTCATCTATTTTTTATAGAGAAGTGCTAAAGATAAAGGCCGCCCAAGCACCCAGATGTTCTCACACCCTCCTAATGAAAGGAATCCAAACTGAACAACTTTTTCTATATATAATTGTGGCCTCCATTTCTTCTTCTTTGAACTTGCAGAGCAGAAGAAGGAAGAGGAAGAGCATTATTTTCTACGACTTTGCGTTGGGATCATGTGGGTAGTTTATGCTCCTTTTAGGTGGGCGCTCAGTTCGAAGGCAGTCGTTTAAGTATTTTTTTTTCATGTAAGTGTTTAAAACATATACTTCCTGCATATAAGCCTTTGGTTTAGTTCCTATCATTTCCCCAGGATGTAAGCAGCCCTAAATTACATGGACTCACTATTGGAGGCCCACCAGATAAAATCACTGGTCTAGTGTGTCCTTCTTGCTGTGTCAGTAAGAGACAGTTGGCGGAAACTTTCTGGAAGATGTTAACTATGGGAGAAGCAGATTTGGGTCCCCGCTTTGCACTTGCTAGTTCTGTGGTGCCAGGAAAGTGTCCCTTCTCCAGATTCTCAATTCTGCACCTGGGAATGGGGTCCGAAGCAACCCGCACCTGTCTCAAGTGGAAAATGGAGATAGGTCAGTGTTGAGGGTGAACCCAAATATCAGGTAGCTTTTTGTGCTCTAAACGATCATACTTTAGAGATGATCTAATGTCATGTGTGTGTGTGTGTGGAAGAAGTGGACGGAAGGAAGGAAACGATGAAGACTCAAACTCTGACCACCATTTTGTCTGGAAAAAGAAAAGGATGGTGTTCTGATGTCAAAGACAATGAGAAGGCATTAGGGAGACATTTGGATTTTCTGCTTCGTCCTGAATATGAAATCCTGGGGGGAAAACGGCAGAGGAAGAACTCAGCTGGAATCGGGAGAGGATTAGGAGAGTCACCCCTGCAGGAAGGGGTAAAGGCAGAGGTGTGTGTGGTCGAATTTGGTTTCTGTGAGTTTCTCCAACATGGAGAAGTGTGCCTGGATTATCGTGTAATCTTGTGTCTCTGTTTTATTGTTTGCCTGTGTCCTCTCTGTCTCTACGTGACACATTTGTAATCTGCCCCCGTCTCCATCTACACTCTGACTCTCATGGTAGAAAAGAAGCTTCGTGAAGCCATGAGCTTGATTAATTGCAGCTTCATGGGTAAGGTGATGGGGTAACTGGGTGACGGGCGTGAAGAAGGGCACGCGATGGAATGAGCACCTGGGTGTTATATGCAACTGGTGAAATCACTAAATTACCTCTGAAACTAGTAGCACAGTGAATGTAGCTTAAATCGAATTAAAATTAAAAAAATAATAATTGCAGCTTTATTTCCCAAACAGGGGTTGGCACAAAATATATACTCAATAATTATGAATATAGATTTCAATCGATGCATAAATGGGTTTCAGACTCAAAAAAAAACCCCATTATGTGGCTTTTCCTAGAAGAGCAGGTATGAATTATTCTCAATTAGTAGTTTTTCAGCTAATAGAAGAATCAGAGAACCTGTGATTTTTTTCTGTGCTTATTCTCTGAGTGATGTGCACGATTCAGGATGGGATGGGATCGTTTTTCTTCAGCTTATTTTGTTTTTCAACCACCAGCATCAAACCAGGAACGAGGTTTCTATCACCTGAGGGTATGTATTAGCATGGGTAGCCTAAAATTAAGAAAGTATGTTGGAAATTTGCCACTCCTCTGGCTGCTGTTTATGCTTTTTTTTTCCCCCTCTGAAGACTTATTTATGGTTTTGACAAATCTCTCCCAAGTTACTTTCTTCATTTGGTAGTGAAGGAAAAGCATTGTCACATTAGGACTGTGTTGACTTGATTTAGGAGTCCGAGCGTTTGTTCTGGCTGAAGGCATTATTGATGTGTCTGAAAGCGTATTGCAAAACAAATTAAAGCAATTACATGGAAGTAAAAATCCATTTAATGGCAAAAACAAAATTATTAAATGGCTAGACAGTAATCAAGTGGTGCATCTTAATTAAATAAAGTGAGATGTTTTACTTCACTTCGGAAGGTCTCGCCTTTAGTCAGAGACTTTTCTGGCGTGGGGACTCTTCCTCTTGAGATCGGCCTAGGCTCGGGGCTTCCAGGATGGCCTACCCAGGACAGAAATTCAACATGGCCCTCTGCAGGACTTGAGGAGTGAGGATTCCTTAGGAAGATGTCCTAAATCTGAAGGACCCTGTGGAAACTGTAGTGCTGTGAGTGAGGGGTATGACAGCTGAGCAGATCAGAGCCTTTTTTTTTTTTTTTTTTTTTTAGTGGGGAGACCAGAATCCATACTTTGGTCCTGTTGCATCATCCCTTGTAAACTTGGAGACTCTAAAAAAAAAAAAAAAAAAAGAATTTGGAGAATCCGTCCTAGCTTCAGATTCCTCATGCCTCAGAATAGGAGTAAGAGATAAGATAATATATATAAAGGTCCTCGCCCTAGTGTGGTACGTGGTAAGCATTGAAATAACAGCAAACGTATGTGGGGTGACTACCTTTTGAGTCCACACCCAAGGACACAGAATAACAGGCCCCCACCCCCAACATTAGGGATGTTCACCTCCTAATCCCTAGCACCTCAGATGACAAAAGGGACTCTGCACATGTGATTAAGTTCAAGACCTTGACATGAGGAGATGATCTTGGATTCTCCGGTGATCTCTAATGGTAATGACAGGGGGTCCTTAGAGTTGATAAAAGTGACACAGTGTGGAAAGGGCATCGCTGGCTTGAAGATAGATGATGGTCCACAACCCGTGGAATGCGGGTGCCTCCAGAAGCTGGAAGAGGCCAGAATGTAGATTCCCCTCTAGAGTCTCCAGAAGGAACAGGTGGATTTTAACCCAGGGAAATCGATGGCACACTTGCAAGCCCCAGAAGTGTAGGAGCATACCTTTGTGTTGTTGGAAGCCATCACAGGTACAGCGATTGTTCTCAGAAAAGGATGAAGGGCTGCCCCATCCCAACTCGTGTGTATTCACAACCTTAGAGGCTCATCTGCTTCTCTTTGTCATATGTAGATTCTAAATAATTGAAGCAAATCATCCAGGGGGCTGTGGCAAAATAATAACACATTCCAGGCTTATTGAGTATTTATGATGCATCATCCATTGATGTGAGCATGTAGCTAATTTTATCATCATATGCTTCTAGGTCAAAGGTATTATCCCCATTTTACAGACTGAGAAATGGAGGCACAGGTGGGTTAAATTAGGCACAGGTCAGAATTTGACCCCGTAAGGCTTTATCACCCAATCAGAGTCCTAACCACTCCATCCAAAAAAGACACGACACTATGACATTGATGTTGGCCATGCCTACAATCTACTGATCGATGGAGATTATGAATATAAATAAAATTATAATTATATTGCAGATGACTATACCTATTATCGCCTTCTAGACATTGTGACAACCTTTGTCGCTGTCATACGCAGGGGAAGGGTCATGTTGAGGTAACGCTGATGATCCTTCACCTCATTGCACGAAGCTGTATCATCTACGATAAACACGTCGATGGTTTCCGTCAATGCACAGTAAGAAATGTCCACCTAAATAGAGAAGTTCAGAGCTCCTCCCAGTTAGGGGGCAACTTTCTGTCGTGCTCAGAGACTGAGAAGGTCGCCAAGGGCCAGAGCTAATTCCCTCTCCTCCGGGGAGATGATAAACAATCCAGACCGTCTTTGCGATATTGTGTTGTCTTTCAAGACCATCAGTCATTTCAACAATGTGGATGATACTATTATTTAATGTGTGTGTGTGTGTGTGTGTGTGTGTGTGAGCATTATACTAGCTTCTAGATCATTGTGTTACTAAGCTTCAGCTCCATCACCTACTCCTTCAGGACAACTCTGTCAGCTGGAGATGACTTTTTCTCCACTTCACAGATAAGGAAAATAAAGTTCAGAATCATATACCTATTAAAGTGCCCAAGTAGGCATGTAAGCTCAAAATTATGTGACACCCAATCCCATTCTTGAATTTATTATCTCATAAAACGTGTCATGATTGGCAGACTGTGTTTTGTATAAAAATTCAGTATCCAGCTTCCTTCTTGCTAAAAAACAAAACAAAACAAAAACAAACAAAACAAAACAAAAAAAACCCGTGTTATTTAAAAATCCACCCAGCAAATGAACATGTAGATAATCGCTTCAAATAGAATTAGGGTTTTTTTTTTAACCTTATATGCCATGTGCCATTTTGGTTTTGTTTCTGTTTTTTGGCTGCTTTTGCGATGTGTGCTGCATTTTTCTACTCTTGTTTTGATGCGTGATTGATTGTGGAGAAGGAAAGGAGGTGAACATTTGCTAACCGTTAGTATTCTTTTATTTACATGTAGTAAAATGTAGTAGGAGAAAACTCAAGCTTTTTTTTTTTTTTTAAAGAAAAAAGGAAATTACTGGGGGTTTTTGCAGTCTTACATCTGCCATGTAGTTTTTGTTTCCACCCGCTCCCAACAAACAACATCAACCACACAGCATGGGAATGAGGTGGTGTATTCATCGCATGCAAATCCCATGACCCTTGCAAGTCAATGTCTTAGCATCGTTTTACTGGCATGGTTTTGAGTCAACTATCTTAACAGATTTTTGTGCATAAAGTGCCCTTTTGTATTAGTACCTTATCTATCTAATTTTTTTCTATCCCTTTAAAAGACTTGTCAGACTCATAAAGTCCCTTTCTGCTGCAAGTGACGGAGATCAAACTTCTATCAGCTTAAAATAAAAGTGGAAGCATTTGCTTTTGGCTGGTTTAGGTTTGGACCAGATATATCTGCATAGAATGGCTCAAACGGTACAGTCGATGCTCTGCTTCTTTCCCCATGTTCTGGCTTTCCGTCCTTCCCAGACTAGTTCAAGTGGCACGCAGAGTTTCTCCTCGCCCCAGAGAAGATGGCCGTGTAGACCCCGTGTTCACATTGCCAATGGGAAGAAACTAATAAAGCATCTTCCTTTTTTGTTGTTGTTGTTGTTGTTCTCTCTCAGTTATCCATGGAAGAATTTTGATCCTAATGTGACCTGGCACAGTGGTTTCCAAAGTGTCACCTCTGAACCAGAGGCATGGAGATCAGTTTGGGAACATGTTAGACGTGCAAATGCTTGGGTCCCACCCTCAACCTACAAAATCAGAATCTGTGGGTGTGGAGTCCACCAGTCTGTGTCGTAACAAGTCTTCCAGGCGACCCCAACGATGTCCCGTTTTGCCAGTCGAGCTCTGTTGTCTCCCTCAAGTGTCCCAGGACAAAGTGAGATATTTCGCCAAGGCTGGGTCATTGGCTCATCGGAAGGGGTGGAAGGGAGAGGTTTGATGGACAACCGTAGATTACATGGGGAAGTGTTAGTTCCCAAAGCGGGGCTGGGGATTCTCCATGGCTGAAAACAAGAGCATGGGCCAGATGCTCATGCATATCTGGGCTCTTCATGCAGCTCCAACTTTAGACCCCCTGGGGTTGAGCAATTCCTCCACATGTCCTGGCAACCCATGGCCAAGCAACGTTTGTTCAACCTCAACTCATCCAAAGCCTAGTAAGCAGAGGGAAAGCATGACAACTTTAGTATAAAGAAACATTTGGGAAAGGGGAACACAGAGATCATGTATGGAGACCCACCTTATGGGATTCATTCTCCAAGAAAGGGGAGAATTCCCCTCAGCCTCATTCCCCAAATGCAACTATTTTTGTTCTGCCCATAGGGAGGATCTGCCATATTTATTATTCTCCATGGATATACCTAAGGTGCTGTAGGTTTTCCTTTCTGGGGCTTGTGGAGATTTATGTGTCACTCTCCAGTGGTATGATTTGGGTAGCTGAGGATCAGGTTATCATACGGCCGGATTGGCGGCCCCCACAAATGCATACCTTCAAATTCTAACTCCCGGTAACTCAGAATATAACTGTATTTGGATATATGGTCTTTAAGAGGTAATTAAAGGAAAAATAAGATAATTAGGATGCACCTTACTCCAATAGGGCCTGTCTCCGGATAAGAAGAGATGAGGACACAGAGAGAAGAGCACAGGAGGACACGGGAAGTAGATGGCATCCAGAAGCCAAAGGAACGGGCTCATGAGAGAAATAGAATGAAAATGGTTGCCAGGCTTGTTTCCTTTTCTCTCAAAAGCAAATTTGTGACATATGTTCCATTACTGCTTTAATCAGACCAATGGAGGTGAGCATAAACCATAAAGATGCCTGTAATCTTGAGTCTTCTAATTTTCTACTCAGAAGTACTAGTTGACTAGGGTTGTCGTAACAGAGGGCCCAGACACTCCTGCAGGTCTTACTTCTGAGGTGAAAGTGTGGCACTGTGGGGTTCCTTCTGAGGGCTGAGGGGAGGGATCCATTCATGCTTCTCTCCACATGTATCCTCCTCTCTCTGGGTTTACACACCCACCCTCTGGGTCTGCTTCTCTGGAGAACCCTAATGCAATATTCCACTTATTTCCCCCATCTATTTTCCAGATATTGCAAAGCCTTCGGCACCACATTAATTTTTTCTGGAAAATTTTGCGTGATGAGACATTGTGTGGACAATAAGTCATTTCATGAGAATGTAGATATCTAACTCCAGTGGGGCAAATGCATGATAATGATAACATTTGGCAAAAGAGGGATTTCTATAGGGTTGTTTTTTTTTTTTTTTTTTTAAATTGAAACTTGGACCCTTCACTTGAGAAATACTTAGCTTTGTTCTGGTGCATTCCCACATTTTAATTCTGTTGCTAATTAAATGAGGCATTACGGTTTTCTATTCATGTCACCGTGAAGTAATTTTTAAGCTATGGATGCATCTGCTCCGTGGATGCACTTTTAAAGATGGAAATGAAGACAAATGGGCAATTTTGCATAAAAGTTCTTATCTTGGTGGACTTGATGATGTATGTCAGACAAACTGCAGCTAACGTTGCTCCCGTGCACGGGGAATGGGAAAAGACAACCTTCTTAGGTGAACTCAAAATTGTGACCTTGTTGAGTTACTGCATTTGTTTTGGAACCTTTAGGTATTTTTCACTTTTCCTCGGATTCCACAGGCATGAGGACCTTTCTTATTCTACACAGGTGTTCAGGGGACTCTTGATAATGTCTGCTTACCTAACACTGGGCAGCTGGCAGGGAGATGAGGTGTAGGAAAAGGAGACAGTCTTCAGAGTTAGGCAGAGACCAGCCTTCCGATCTTTGCTGGTGACACTTTGGGCAAAGTATTTAAACGTAGAAACAAACAAACGTGGGTTGTCTTAATGGGATTTTGTTTCTTTATTATTATTATTATTGAAGTATAATCAACATACAGTGTTGCATTCATTTCTGGTGTAGAAGCGGAGACCAAGGGAAAGGATAGAGAGCCCAGAAATGAATCTATGCTTGTCCGGTCAATTAATATATGACAAAAGAATATGCAAGAATATGCGATGTCTTAATGGGATTTTTAAAAAGATTTTATTTTTATTTATTCATGAGAGGCAGAGAGAGAGAGAGAGAGAGAGAGAGAGAGAGAGGCAGAGGAGAAGCAAGTTCCATGCAGGGAGCCTGATGTGGGACTCGATCCCGGGTCTCCAGGATCAGGCCTTGGCTGAAGGCAGGTGCTAAACCGCTGAGCCACCCGGGCTGCCCTTAATGGGATTTTAAGATGCTGCATAATTCAAGTGGGTTCTACAAAAACATGGTGTCCAGTGCCTCAAGCCACTCCATCTCCCCATCTTCTTGGATGACAGAGGTTCAGGTCCTGTCTCCATAGAGGTTGGATTGGTCCACCAGGACCTCTCTCCAGTGCCTTCATGGATCCCCTGTTGCCCTGATATAAAGAATTGTCTCTCTTATTCTGTGCAAGATGCCTTTGCAGGAGAGAGATCCACCTGTAGGGAAGGCTGTGTGCTTGCTGACCTTCCCCTGAGTTTCATCGCTACCTTTGGGTTATGGCAACTTCGTGTGGACTGTTTTGTCCATCAATGCCACATAATGCAGGCTCTTTGTAGAAGCTGATACCTCAAGACTTGAGAGGGGGAAAAAAAAACCCACTATTTCCTATGGGTCTTCTTAGCTCAGGTGGGAATTGCCAGAGTTTCCCCCAAAAGCTTTTTACTTTCTAAAGGAACGCCAAACGTAAATTGAAATTTCAATTCTGCAATGTAGGAACATGGTCATTGATTTTCTTTGCCCTATTTTTTACACATTGCTCATACAATGTGTGCTTACATGGCACCGATTCTGAATGAAGAGAAAGGTATCAATGATTTCACCTCCAGAAATCATGTGTGTGCCTTCACGCACAGAATTGGTTATCAACCAACTAATGAGCCGTCTTAAATCCGTGTGGAATGAGATGGGGGTACCGAAGACAAATACATTCCCTAAAAATAAATCAAGCATTTAGTTCCACTTAATTTCAGTTAAAATATTATTATAAAGAGAGTTACCTTATGAGATATATATATTTTCCCATAACATGTTGTTTATTCAGAATTAAGCCCCATTAAGTCCTAAAAATAATTCTACTGCGGCTTAAAGCGGATTGTTACATTGTCTGGGGTACATGTTTATTAAGAACAATTTGTCTTCATGCTTTGGTTCGCAGGTTGTAAGTGCTAAGAAAAGCTCCCTGGAGCTCGTGGTGCATATAAAGGAACACACCGATTTTGACGAATGCATCGTGTTCTTCTGCATGGAGAGGGGGGGAGTGAGCCCAGGGCCCACTGGGGTAGTGTGTGACTCCTGCCCCAATTTTTGAGGCTTGACCCAAGGGGGTCCAGCATCTGTCCCCTCCCACACCCGTGTTGACCTTACATCGTCATTGTCTTAATCATAATTTCCTCAAGGAAACAGTCCTCCAGATGGGACATTATTCCCAAGGATGCCCCTGGAGGAGAGGATGGGTTACTTGGGGCATGAATCCAGAGGATGGACTATCCCTGGCTCCCCTGTAAGTCGTCACCTCTTCACCATCATCTTGCAGACACTGGCCTCGAGAATGCCATACAAGATCCCCCTCTGTGTTGAGAGGTGGGGTGGAAAGTTTCATCAGCGCCAAGATGGTGTCTCTTTTTCAGGACTGTTGGTAAGGCAACCACTCTGTCTCCATCCACGGGAGAATATTTAAATAAATCATGGAAATGCCGGAATGCTGACTATCCCAAAACTTTAAAGATTATCCCAAAGAAGACCACACCTTCAATCCTGGATGTGCCTGTCTGAGACTGACGGCAGGAGTGTCATTGATGATCAAGCTACCTCATTCCTGAGCCCAACCTCTGTTTGCTGGGAAGTCACACATCCTCTGATTGCTCCAACTCAGTGACAAATGGGGTGAGGACCATGCGGCGAGACGAGGCATCCTCTGACAGATGGTTTTGGCTGGAAGACTCCCCAGCAGTCTTGGAGAAACATCAGGACACTCACACTGCTGTCTCCACCTGTCCTCACTTCCTCCCTGCCCCCCACCATCTCCTTCATAGGGTCAGATCCATATCACCGTCATGTCAAGCCTTCTCTGGCTTTCTCCCCATTTTTCCTCTCTAGAGTTCTCCCAATATATGTGCAAAGGATCAATCCACCTTTGCTAGCATTTTGGGAGACTTGGACCAACACAACACAGGGGTTCCATAAGATAATTCTTGTGATGAGCATTGGGTGTTATACACAGCTGATGAATTATTGAAAACACATCTGAAACTAATGATCCCGTATAATTTAATTTTTTTTCTAGAAAGGGCACCTGGGGGAAAAAAAAGAAGAAAGAAAGAAAGAAAGAAAGAAAGAAAGAAAGAAAGAAAGAAAGAAAGAAAGAAAGAAGGAAGGAAGGAAGGAAGGAAGGAAGGAAGGAAGGAAGGAAGGAAGGAAAGAAAGAAAGAAAGAAAGAAAGAAAGAAAGAAAGAAAGAAAGGGCACATGGGTGGTTCAGTGGTTGAGCATCTGCCTTGGGCTCAGGGCGTGATCCCAGAGTCCCAGGATCAAGTCCCGCAGGGACCCTGCTTCTCCCTCTACCTGTGTCTCTGCCTCTCTCTGTGTGTCTCTCATGGTAAATAAATGAAATATTTTTTAAAAAATGAAAAATAAATTTAAAAAGATAACTCTGATGAAACATGTCACATAATCTTCTTTTTAGCCTATAGGCACATCTCGGCAAATGAGAGCTTAAATAATGAAAACACAAGATGAAAATGTTAAACATCCCTGAACGTTGCCACAAAAGCTTATGATCTCAACGAATCGATCTATACAAGTAACATGCACTTGAGAAATATTCAGTACCTTTGCTAAAATAGCAACAAATGTCCTTTGTGTGGCTCCTTCCGCATAGTACATTGTGAGATGGTAGCAGATTGCTCCCAAGCGAAACAATGTAGTGTCTCACTTTTGGTAAACTTGAAGAAATCTTTGCCTGTGTGGGTGTGTGTACGCTTATAATCTTTTCTCATATAACTTATGTACTCATGTGTACTGTTTAACATATTGCAAAATTTTTATTGAGATATAATTGACACAGAGATTGCATCAGTGTAAGGGGTCCAATGTGTTGATTGGATACACTTACATTTTTTTTTTTTGCTTCTTTGTCTTAAAAAGATTTTATGTAGTTATTTGAGAGAGAGAGAGAGAGAGAGAGAGAGAGAGAGAACATGAGTAGGGCAGAGGGAGAATCTGGCTCCACGCTGAGCAGCGAGCCGGATGCGGGACTCGATCCTAGGACCCCAGGATCACGCCCTGAGCCGAAGGCAGACGCTCAACCACTGAGCCACCCGGGCGCCCCATGGATGCACTAATATGTTTGAATATGATCACCACCGCAGGGCTAGGTGACACCTCTGCCATGTTACATCACTGCCGTTTGTGTGAGTGTCTCGAAAAATATTTAAGATCTAGTCTCTTAGCGACTTTGAAGCATTGGTAACGATCATCACAATGTTGTGCATTGGATCTCCAGACCGTACTCGTTTTCTAACCTCAAGTGTGTGACCTTTGGGCAACATCTCCCCATTCCCCCACATCCCAGCCCCTGGTAAACAGCATTCATTCAAATTAATTCTTTTTTTTTTAAATCGGAATAAAATACATAAAACATAAGAGTCACCATTTTAAAGGGAATGATTCAGGTCCATTTAATACATTCCCAACATTGCGCAACCCCGCATCGTCACCTAGCTGCAGGACATTTTCATCACCCCAGAAGGAGACCGTGACCTCTTCACGCTCCGTCCCCCAACCTGCCCCAACACCCGACCACCTGCAGTCTGCCTTCTGTTCCTCTGGGCATCCTATTGTGGACACTTTGCATAAATGGAATCACATACTGTGTGGTGTTTTGTTCTCGACTTCTTGTACCTTGCGTAGTATTTGCAAGGCTCCCGGACAAATTTTTCTTTAGGCTAATAAAAGCCAATCACTATATGCTCCCATCCCGTCATGCATGATGCTCAGAACATAGCTTCAGGGATCCCTGGGTGGCTCAGTGGTTTGGCGCCTGCCTTTGGCCAGGGGCGGTATCCTGGAGTCCCGGGATCGAGTCCCACGTCGGGCTCCTGGCATGGAGCCTGCTTCTCCTTCCTCCTATCTCTGCCCCCCCCATGTCTATCATAAATAAATAAATAAATCTTTTTTTTAAAAAAAAAGAACATAGCTTCACACTGACTCACCTCCTGTTCTCATGTGTTCTACCTACTTTCTGCTTCATGGTTTCATAAAGTCAGTTTAAATCCACGTGTCTACTATGTGGTCATCCACATGCACAAATATTTTAAGCCGTTGAGAAACTACTGTAAAAATGGTGCACAATCAGGTTGTAAGCAAAGTGGGGAACCGATCTTACTGTCATTGGTACTTAAATTGTTCGCCTTTTTTTTTTTTTTTTTTTGGTGCAAAATTTTATTTTTCTCTTACTGAGCCAGAGCTTTTGAGCCTCGGCGCTGTCGAGAGATGGGGATGAGTAATTCTTTGAGGTGGGGTTGTTCAGTGCCTGTGGGATGTTAGCGGCATCCCTGGCCTCTGCCCATTAAATGCCAGTGGCTTTTCACAGACTTTCGATCTCAGATACTCAAACAAGTTTCCAGATGTAAACCCTCATATTTCAGAGGATTGTCAAAAAGAACTCTTAATTGAGAACCATTGATCTAAATCTATGGATTTAGGGTTTGTAAATTTCATATGATTATCACTAAAAAAAAAAAACCAGAATGAAAAAAATCTCCACTTATTAGAAGGAACATCACAATTCAAGCACAAAATATAAGAATATTTTGGCTCTTCTTCCGACCTCCATCTCAGACTTTTCGTTTTTTTATTAAAATGCTGCCAAACATGATAATGAATATTCTCTCACACTCAGAAGGACGTTTGGGGAAAAAAATAATAAAAAATTGAGACGGGCTGTGTAGTCAATGCAATTGAAATGCAAAATGGGTCTTATATCTTTGGTGGACCAGGAGAATCACGGTTCCAACGGACCTGGATGTACATACGAGCTGGGGACAGTTGCCTCCTATCACTCCTTGGTAAATTTTACACTCTTGCATTGTGCATGCTGTATGTTTTTGCTGTTGTTCTTCAATTTAATTTTCTTTCAATATGATTTAATTTTAAAAATTAAATTAAATCTTAAAGAAGCAGACGGTCAAATCCAAATCTGACAGTACAGAGGGTGTAATATGCACATGGAGTCTCTTGAAGGTTGGAATAAATGTGGGAAATACTTGGAACTTCAAGAGATGATTGAAAAAATATTCCCACATCTGTCTTAGGACAGAAACGTTTTCAAATGGAAAATAACGTTGATTGAACATCCTGTGTATCTAAAGACAGTCGCTGAAGCAGGGTCACCTCTCTGACAACATGAGATCTGCATTTTGATTTTTTCCCCTATGACTTTAAGTATTGTTTTTTGTTTTTTGTTTTTTTCTCAGAAGCCACTTTCTTTTGTTTGAGGTAGGCCAGCCTTTGGCTTCTAGCTCTAGGTTTCGTTGTGAATTGTGAAATACGCATTTTAGCCGCAGCTGGAGTGATAAAGGTCTTCAGACAGAGCTTAAATGCTGAGTTGCAAAATTAAGGGGAGAATTGTGCTTAATCAGCTCCTGGAGTAATGGTCACTGAAAAATATTATGTCACCTGCCCTGAAGAAACCTTGCAGGTGATCTGTGGCTGACTTTGAGGTTGGAATAAAATACTGATTACTAAGGATATTTAATCTCAAATAACAATTACTGCGACTGTAGGAGATTCTGGAGGAAGGGGAGCTAGGGGACGCATCATCGAGGCGTGTTTGCAAAGCAGCTTTAGGGGGATTCTCTTTCCTTTCTCTGTTCAGTGCTTCTGGGTGGTCTCCTGCAGCCCCACGGTTTTAAAAGTCGCATTCGGTGGGTGACCCTCACGTCGATGCAGCAAGCTTGGACAGGGACGCGTCTGAGCTGCTGTGGGATCAGTCCATCAGTCTGCCTGACTGTGCCACCAACATCCCACATGAACCACGTTCAGGGTGGGGCTTAGGATTTTCATTTATTCCTTCCGCTTGATTAAGATAAACTTGCTTGTAGGTATATGAGGATGTACTGATTTCTCCCTGTGATATGCTTCATTTCTACTTCGTTAGTTTTTCTTCTGATTTTTATTGTTTCCCTTAAACTTTGGGGGGATTCCTCTAGTGTCCTGTTACTGATTTCTGTAGCTGAACTTTTAAGTTACTTCAAAAAACTAATCAATGTCTATGAATTTATATATATTTCAGGAGATCTATCTATCTATCTATACATCTATCTATTTATCATCTATCTATCATCCATCTATCGATTCATCTATCCATACATCCATCAATCCACCCATTCATGTATTCATCCATCATCTAACCATACATCATCTTTCTTTCTATCATCTATCCATCCTTCTATTCATCCATCCACCTATACATCCATCTATCTATAAACCCATCCATCTATACAACCATCCATCTTTCTATCCACCCATCTATCCATTGATTGATCTATTGATCTATCAATCTATCCACCCATGTGTCTAAATCTATACTTCTCTATCTCAATCTACATCTATCCCCAAATTTCTCTATTACCAGAGCATCCTCAATATGTAATTATGTGGTAATTAAACCTCTGTTTGATGGAGCAGACAGCAAAAATATAGCCAGAAATTCCTCCCATTCCAAGTGTTATTCCCCTTTTCACTGTGATCCTCTTGCCCTTTCCACTGAGGGATGGATTTGATTTCTTCATCCCCTTGAATCTGGTCTTGCCCCACAATTTACTTTGACCAAGAAATTGTTAGCCGTTCAGCCAAGTGGAAGCCCTGGGCAGAGACCTTGCAGCTCCCTCTTTCGTCTGCTTGGGGTCTGAGACCAGTTGAGAAGAATCCTGCACCGTGACTTCATCCTCCCCCCAACCAAATGGTGGCAGGCGCCTGAGGAACCCAAAGGAAGACTGCCCATCTGAAACCAACCCTACCTGCCGACCACTAGGATAATAAACAGGTAAAACCATCAGTGTTTCAAGTAGCTTCTTTTGTGAGCAGAAATTGACCACTGATTTTCTTTGCACACCATGAATTAATTACAATAGCATATTTTGTTAAATATATATTTTTTATTCTTTTTTTATAAATTAATTTTTTATTGGTGTTCAATTTACCAACATACAGAATAACACCCAGTGCTCATCCCGTCAAGTGTCCCCCTCAGTGCCCATCACCCATTCACCCCCACCCCCCGCCCTCCTCCCCTTCCACCACCCCTAGTTCATTTCCCAGAGTTAGGAGTCTTTATGAAATATATATTTTTATATTTCTTTTTTTGTATTCCAAATGTACAATCTGCTTTAAAAAAAAAAACAACTATGTTTTTTCTTGCTGCTGTCTCAGTTACTTGCTGTGATCAGAGAGGGGACTTTTATGTTCTTGATTATTTTAAATACATTGAGGGGCTCAGTCAGTGAAGCATCTACCATCGGCTCAGGTCATGATCCCAGGGTCCTGGGATCGAGTCCTGCATCGGGCTTCTTGCTCAGCAGGGAGCCTACTTCTCTCTCCCTCTGCCTGCTTCCCCTCTGCCACTTGCTCTCTCTCTCTCTCTCTTTCTGAAATAAATAAATAAAATATAAAAAAGATGCATTGCAATTTCTCTTATATTCTGGTAGGCAGCTGAATTTTATGAATATATTCAAAAGAATTATTTCGTCTCTGTTGAATTTCCAAGTACTCTAGATTCTCTCTGTTTTATTTTGATGGACATTTGAAAATCGTGTACCCAGATAGACAAGAACACTTTATAAAATAGAAATACAGTGTTTCAAAATACATGGGACATCCATGAACCAGTCACCACTTTTTTTTTCCGGTGACCATTTTTAAAGAGAATAATGCTCTTATGTTTGACTTCCTGTTTCCATTAGCTTCTCTTCGCCTAAAGAAGGAGGCAGTCTACTGAGCTCAAATTTTTAATCGCCTTAGCTTATTTAGCGTGTAACCCCGTGCCTGTGTATCAACACACAACATAGTATTTTGTGCCTTTGAGTTTATAGACATAGAATAATTCTCTGTGAGAATGAAACTCACCTTTCCTGTGCATAGTGTTTGTTCACACAAAGCCACATTGTTAGGTGATAGGAAACCCCATACAGGGAACCCAATTCAACAGTCCACACGACATCTTTGTCTGTCTGGGCATTGATGGAAATTTGTGTTGTTCCTGTTATCTCAGTACACGTAGTGTTTTGGGGGAAAAAGTCTCACCGGTATCTCCTGAAGCCCTCACAATGCCTGGACTGCAGATGCCTCTTCAAATCCAGTAGATGGTGCCATATTGGTTTCCAAAATGGCTGGTAATCCATTTCAGGTCGAGACATCAGCGCCTAATTTCTCAGACTCCCACAGGTCTCCTCTTCTCATTGTCAATTTCATTTTGCAGTTTGTAGAGCTGGGTAAGAAAGGGTCTCATCACGCCTGGTTGCAAAGTGTGTGAGGGAGGGTTTTATGTAGCATTTCCATTATTCATAGCCTCATCCTCTCTGAGCGTTCTAGGAGAGCGTTTCCTCAACATCGAAGATCGAATACGTTCCTGGTTTTTGTTGTCTTCACTTTCACTCGATGCTAAGAAATGTAAAGCTTATTAGTGAATTTCCCTCTCAAGGAAATGGTACCAAACCTTTTTTTTTAGAATGCAGAGGGAAAGCAAAAAAAGAAATTAAATCGGTTAATTATTTGGGAGACGGCGTCAAACGACATTCAAGTAATTCTTTTGTGAATTAAAAAGACTGTTTTGAATGATGTAAGCAAACGTTGAAGATGAGTTAACACAGGATAAAAAAAAAAAAGATATTTCCTCCGTGCGGATATAGTCTGTCTATTTGCCCATCTACCTGTCCGTGTACCTATTTATTTGTCTATCTACCTCTATATTTCATGAGAGGACGTACAATCTCTCCGCCATGAATGAAATGTACAGTTATCAGGAAAGATATTCGCTCTCATTGGGTTTGCCTTAGTGTTGATCAGGGGCTCTATGTATTTCAGGAGTAACATACGTCCTCCACAAGAGTTTCTTTACAGGAGTGATAAGACAACGATAGAAGAAAGTTATCGAGGGAATTAGAGTAATTATGAAACGATGAATAAATAATTATGAAACGATGAATCAACTCTATGTGTGAGCATCTCCCTTGTGAATCCTTAGCAGAGCCGATAGACCAAATGCATGTAGACCAACACTTGTCAAATGAACACCTGTTAATGCACCTGCTACCATCTGGGGATCTCGTGAAAGTGCAGGTTCTGAATCAGGGCGTTTGGGGCAGAGCTTGAGATTCCGCAGCTCGCATCTGCGGTGGGGTGTCAGCTGGTCCCAGAACTCACTTTGCGCAGCAAGGCTCTGCAGTAGGATCCTCCTTGGGCGATTGACTTCGGTCAGTCACTTGTACTACTTTTTTCAGCGTCCTACTATGATTACCATCTTCTCTGAGGTTGGAGAGGTGAATTTAAATAGCTTGGCCACGGTCAACGGTATAACTTTACATCATCCCAGAGGTTTGGGGCTGAAAGGAATTTAGGGATTCACGCTATAGGTGTCATGGGGTGAATTTCAGCATAACGTATGCTGAAACGTATAATCACGCATATACGAACGTATATTATACAACGTATAATTATATAACGTGTATTATATAACGTATAATTAGCCATTTAAATACGCAACTCAGTGGTGTTTCATACATCCATAAAGTTGGGCAACCTGTGTGTCTATGTAGTTTCAAAATATTTTTATCTCCCCAAACTCGAGCCCATACCCATTAAGCAGTCATTGCTCTCAGTCCCTGGCAAACACTGGTCTACTTTCTGTCTCCCTGGATTTGTGGATTCTGGACACTTTACATAAATAGAATAACATGACGTGGTCTTTTGTGTCGAGCTCCCTTCATCGAGCATCACGTTTTCAAGGTCCACCCTTGTCATAACACATGTCAATGCGTCACTCCTTTTTATTTGGTGAATGATATTCCACCGTGTGGACATACTGCATTTTCTTTATCCAACCATCCGTTGACAGGCATTGAGTCATCTCCACTTTTTTGGTGACTCTAAATCACACTACTGTGAACATGTGTGCACATGTATTGGAGTATCTTGTTTCACTTCTTTTTTATTTTTTTAAGATTTTATTTATTTATTCATGAGAGACACAGAGAGAGGGACACAGGCAGGAGGAGAAGCAGGCTCCCTGCAGGGAGCCCAATGTGGGACTCCACCCCAGGACCTCGGGCTCATGCCACGAGCCAAAGGCAGACGCTCAACCACGGAACTATCCGGGTGCCCCAGGTTTCACTTCTTTTGGCCATATCCATTTTATTATTTTTAGTGGATCCCGGTGTGGCATCCTTGTATCAGAGAAGATCAAACTTTCCCTGATAAAGTCAATACAACGTGGACACCTGACTCCCTGTGTTTGGTGTCTTTGCATCACCATCAGGTATTCAGGCAGACATTCCTGGTGAGCAGCCCCTGGAGATGAAAGCCGGTTCCATAAACAACCCCGGTTACTTTGTCAGAGGGTCAAATCTCATCGGTGTTTGGCAGAGCAGGGTATAAGCTCCCCAGTCTTCACTTGCTGGGTTGTGGTCCATGGAGCAGTATCTAAACCGTTAAGAAATAGGGTAAACATCAACACGCCTTTTCTTGTGATTCCTACAAAGCGAGTCAGGGGTTGGAAGTCTGTGGGTGTTACTTGGCTTTTTTCCCCTATTTCTTTAAAATCTGACATTTCAAAAACCTGAATGTCTGAGTTCACTCCTCTTGGATTGTGCCGCTTTGCCTACTCTACGTGGCGTCAAAACTTCAGATAGATGCTAGCATCACACCACGTGAGGCTCGACGGGGGGTCGTTTCTATATAAAAATCTTACAAAGCGAGATGGCTCGCCAGCTTTGGAAGAAATGCATCTTGAGATGTCACGATTGCATCACCTGTTGTAGAAATACCAACAGCGCCCTTAGCACTTTCCCGACAGGACACTGTTTGATATATATTGTTTAACATTATCATTAAATAGTTGGGTTTGGCTCGTTCTTTCTTTCTTTCTTTCTTTCTTTCTTTCTTTCTTTCTTTCTTTCTTTCTTTCTTCCTTTCAGAGAGATGTAGAGAAAAAGAGTAAATGCAGGAAAAGGCAGCCTGAATGTTCCGCTCATCTGTTCAACGCCATCTTACCAATTGTGCCAACTGGACACAGGGCCGTCGCCCTAAAATGCACAAGTCCGACTGTGGTCTCCATGCTGTGAGCCTGTGTCTGGAAGCTCGATGTGGCCAATGGAATAATTCATAATCTTTATCGATGGTCTCTTGATAGCTTTAGGAGGGTGCATCTTGATGATGTGTCTGAGTGGTTGCATGTCCCATTTTCACATGCTCCAACCACACCAAACTCCCAGACTTTGCTTGTCTCATGCCTCTAGGCACCTATTTCTTCTACCAAGTTCTCTCGGAGCCTTCCTCTGACCGTCTTCTGGACGTTCCTTTTGGTTTTGGAACAGACGCCACTTATTCTGGGGAAAGTCCTCCCATCCTTCACGCTGCGATGAGGTCTCCCTACTGAAGTGCCCTTGTCACCCTGCACACATAACCCTCCTTTCCACCCCGGTGGCTTCTCGTAGGATTAATTTCCTATCTGTCCTGAAGCACTGGATTGTACCAAAGAGTCCAACCAGCTTGATAATGTCCCCCATGTGGGAGCCATCGGAGGGTCCCATTTGCTTGAATTCATGAAAGACGTTTTCATTTCCACTTGAAATGGAATCCTGAACAAATAGTCACGTAGGTTTATATCGCCCCAAACCATTGTTCAGGATTAGCAACGCAGCATAAAGGCATCACTCACTCTGTAAGTGATTTTGACGCAGGGTTCGCTTTTGTTGTTCTGGTTTCTCCTCCCTCCCTCCTTGGTGGATTCGTGGTCACCGTGCTGTGCTGCCGGGGAGAGGCGACTTTGAAAATTCTCAGCAAGCCCGCATGTGTGCTATTGTGATATCAGAGGCTCCCGGTCGGGGTCCCGTTGGAGGAAGCTAAAAGTCACTTCACCAATGATGCTCCCCGGTGAACAGAGGCTGGCAGCTGTTCTTTTCAGGTTCGGCTTTGAGGATTCTCACCGGAAGATGGCAGGTGAAAAGACGATCTTGGAGCGATCTTAAATAATAGAGAGCGCTCCAGCCTGGGAGGGCCAGCTGCAGCCCGTGGGCTGGGTGACATTTGTCCAGCACAGAAGAGTCGGCCGCAGACACCAAAGGCGAGAAGGAAGCCAAGGGCATGCTAAGGCTCCTCTTCCTCGTCCCCGTGGAAGATATTTTAGGCACGCTTTCCGCGCCCGGTTTATGGGGTGCAATTACACGACGACGTGACAAGGTCACAGGAAAACCCGGGGAAGAGCCTCAGGGGTAGCTGTCCAGCGGCCCAAGGGTGCAGTTCTAAAAATTTCCCCCAAGCGAGTCAGGACGGGATCGCTTTCATATCGTGCGCCTGACTGCAAAAGCAGGTTGGGAAGCTTAACCATCCGGGTCTGCAGAAGCAGGTGACCACTGTAGAGTTTGCATTTCCCCCAAAAGACCTTTGAATGCCTATGAAATAAGTGCATCCTAGACGTCTGGTCCGTAGGTGGTGGTGGTGGGGGCAATGCTAGTCTTGCGTGGATGCCCTGAAAGGCAGGCCTGACTTACAAATGCCATGTCCCAGCAGAAGCACCCCAGCTCCCCGGCAGTGAGTGGCGAGGGCAGGGGGGCTGGATCCGGCCCACGACCCGCTGTGAGTGCTTTAGAGCCTGTCACGGAGGTGAGTGTGGCGGCCCGTCCCCACCCGTGGCCCAGAGCTCCTCCTCTGATGTCCTGGGGACGTGGCACAGACCCTCTGGCCCCTGCAACACCCTCCGACTCTTCCAACCAGCCCGCTGCAACACACGCTCGCCCTCCTCCCCACCCCCCCCCCACCCCGGGCACGGCCAGGTGCACGGTCTAGGAATTGGGGACCCGCCCACCAGGGTCAGCAACGTGTCACTGAGATGACGGACAATACGTCCACCCGCGGCCAACATTGCGGTAGCCGGTAGAGGAACCTCGCATGAAGAATCCGCGGTCCTCTTCCCCCTTCCCCTCCTCCCCCTGTCTTCCTTCATCCTCCCCTCCTCATCCTCCTCCCCCTCCTCCTTCTCCCTTTCCCTCTCCTTTTTATTCCCCTCTCTTCCTCCTCTCCTCCCTCCCCATCTTCCTTTCGTCCTCCTCCCCCTCCTCCCGATTCCCCTTTTCCTCCTTCACCCCCTTCTTCCTCCTCTTCATCCCCGTCCCTCCCCCACCCCTGCCCTTCATCCCTTCTCCTGTCCTCTCCCCTTCATCCTCTCCCCCCCTTCCTATCCTTCATCCCCCTTCCCCCTCCTCTTCCTCCCTTTCCTCCTACCTTTCATCCGCTTTCCCCTCCTCTTCCTCATCCCCTCCTTCTCCTCCCCTCTCCCTCACCACCTCCTCCCCCTCCTCCTCTTCTTCATCCCTCCTGGTCCTCCTCCTCCCCCTTCATTGCCTCCTCTCCCTCCTCCCCTTCAACCCCCCTCCTTCCTTTCTTCCTTCTCCCGCTCCCCTTCATCTTCCTCCTTTGCTCTTCATCCCCCTTCTTCCTCCTCTTCATCCCCATCCCTCCCTCCCCCTCCTCCTGCCCTTCATCCCTCTTCCCTCTCCTCTTCCTCCCCTTCCCCATCCCCCTCCTTCTCCTCCTCTCCCCTTCACCACCTCCTCCCCCTCCTCCTCTCCTTCATCCCTACTGATCCCCCTCCTCCCCCTTCATTGCCTCCTCTCCCTCCTCCCCTTCAGCCCCCCTCCTTCCTTTCCTCCTTCTCCCACTTCCCTTCATCCCCCTCCTCTCCTCTTCATCCCCTTCTTCCTCCTCCTCCTTCATCTTCCTCCTCTTCTTTGAAAACCAAAACAAAACCGGAAGCAAACCTCTATAAATAGTCTTTTAGCAGCCAGTACCACGCTTGAAGCGGCTGCTCCAGAAATGAGTCAACGAGAGTTTCATCTCACACTGACCCAGGGTATTGATTACAAGCCAGCAGCGGAGCCTTGGGTGCCTTACTGAAGCCATGGACAAAAAGGATTCTGTTTAGAAAGAGAAATGCAAGCCGCGTACCCGAACGTGTTCCTCTTCTGTTTCTTGAAGCGAAGGGAAGATTCTGGAAGCCACAGCGAATGGTAAGGCAAATCCTGTAAGGTCTCCTATTTAGATTACAACGATTTGCGTTTCCATTCCATATTTCTCCTAAACTGCTCTGTGAGTGTGCTGCCTCATGTTCATTCTCTCTCTGGGTTTCCCTAAACTCCGTTCTTCACCATTTTCCTGCGATGCTCAAACACAGGTTCTACACCGAGAGACTGCAAAGCACTGTCCTTGGCAAAGTGATTGTCGTTATCACCATTATCGGAACGTGATTGATCAGCTGGGATCAAGCAGGTGAAGACCTCTGAGTTGGTGAAAAAAATTAAAAAAAAAAAAAAGAAGAAGAAGAAACGCCAGGGATTTGGATCCAAAGTGGTCTCGAGCCCCAGGGCCCTGAAACGGGGAGCATTCCGTAGGAAGTTGTAGGAGTCGGACAGGCAGGTTTCCTACTAGGACGGTTGTGAAACAATTAAGCAGTGGTTGCATAATCATTCAGAAACGGTGCACAAAATTAAGCGCTCATAGTGTCATCCCGCTGAATTGCCCTTAGGATGAAAGGGGTTTGTGGGGCTGCCCCTGCCATATAGTCGGGGGACCCCGGGAAGGTGCTCTACACCCTGCAATGCACAGGGCAGCCGCCACCACCAGGGACTGTGAGTCCTGCAATGTCATAGCACTGAGGTTTGGAAACTCTGATCACTGCGTATGTATTTCAAGGTTTGGGTGTCCGTTTCCGTCCACACTGAGTGTAGCTGTTCCTTTTTTTTTTTTTTTTTTTTTTTTTTAAGTAAGCTCCATACCCAACGTGGGGCTTGAATTCACAACCCTAAGACCAAGCGTTGCATGCTCTACCCACTGAGGCAGCCGGGGGCTCTGAGCGTAGCTTTTTCGGTAAATTGCTGTGATGGTTCATTTTATGTGTCTGGGTCATGAGGTGCCCAGAGAGTTGGCCAAACAGGATTTCTGGGTGTGTCCCCGAGGGTGTTTCTGGATGAGATTAGCATTTGAATGGGCAGACCTGGTGGAGCGGATGGCCCTCCTCAGCGTGAGCGGCCTTGGCCTTGGCAGAGTCTTTGAGGGTATGGATAAAATAAAAATGGTGGATGAAGGGAGGATTTGTTGTCTGCTGGTTGGCTTGAGCGTGGACATCGATCTTCTCCTGCCCTTGGACTGGGACTTACACAGTTGGTTTCTCGGATCTCGGCCCTTTGAACTCAGACTGGAATTGACACCATCGGCACCCCTGGGTCTCCAGCTTATAGGTAGCATATCGTGGAACTGCTCAGGCTCCATTAGTATGTGAGCCAATTCCCAGAATAAATCCCTTTCTACGACTATCTGCACGTATTGGTGTTGTTTCTCTGCAGAGCCTGAATACCTATTTTACCCAAATCAGAAGTGTTTCTTGAGTGGATCAGCATGCCACTGACTTTCTTTATCTTCTTTATCCTTTACCTGCTGACGATGATGACTCCATTCATCCTCGCGCACTGGCTGCTGCACTCCCAGCAAGATGTGTGGATCGGGCTTTCAACGACGAGCTTATGAATCCAAGCCGATTCTTAACTTCTAAAGAGAGGCTGTATAGTCTAATGAGAATCAAAGCATAGCTCCTCATTTTGAGGAGCTTCAGCTGGCATTGTCAAATTATTATTTTTTTTAAGATTTATTTATTTATATTAGAGAGAGAGAGAGAGAAAGCACAAGCAGGAGGGACAGAAGGAGAGGGAGAGAGAATCTCAAGCAGACTCTTGAGCTCCATCTCATGACCCTTAGATCATGACCTGAGCGGAAACCAAGAGTCAGATGCTTCACCGACTGCACACCACCGAGGTGCCCCCTAGCATTGCTTGTTGCACTCTTTGGAGCTCTTCTCAATTTTATCGTTTGTCCCTTCTGAGAAATTAGCCATGCTAAATAAACTGCTTTATGTCCACTATTAAGGGCTCCCAAAGGCAGTAAGTATTGCCTGGGTAAATTGTCTTGGTTTAAAATTATAGCCAAATATAAACCTAATTAAAATTTCTGACCAACGTTTTGCAATGTCATTTTTCCCCCTTGATATTAGATATAACTGAAGTTTTTATTGTTCACTGCGTAATGGGTTTTTGCTGCAATTTACTCAGGTATAAGAAGCCAAGAGTTTAATTTGAGATAATAAGTTTATGGGTTATGTTTATAACTGATAAACCGACTATTTGGCCGTCCTGAGAAGAGAGAGCCGAGTGGCCGTGGTCTGCGTGTTACTTTGGCAGCTCGATCTTTTCCATTTTTGGGTTACGAAACAGACACTGGTCTAATAGTATCAGCCATCACAGGCCTGGCGGTGATAGACACTTGGGATCTCAAGATGAATGCCTCTCTCTGCTTTCACTGAGCTATGTTTCCTAAAGCAGAGAATTGGCGTGCACACTGCTCTATGCGTGTGTTTCTCCTCACAAAGGGGAAGCCAGATACAGGGAGAGACATTTTTGCAACATTTACACTGAACTTTATGATAAACGCCATGAAGATGAGCATAGAGGCGGCAAGGCTGGATGAAGGTTGTGTCGTCTATGGTTCACGGAGATTGACATCAAAATCAGTCTTTGAAACTTTTCTATCTGTAGATCACTGCGGGGAATGGCCAAAGAGCATGCAGTGGATCTCATTCCCTCTTAGAGTCTAGACAATGTTTGTCATGGATAGACATTAGGTGGCAAGATCTATTTTCTTTTTTTTTTGGGGGGGGGGAAATGGGAATAACAAATGTAGATATTGGTTTTGCAGGTTAGAATGGTCTGTGTGGAGACTGTGGAGGGCTAGAGGCCTTGCTCAGGGGACGCTGGCAAGTTCTGTTTCACGAGGATCGACTTTAATTTGCTAAGGAGCATTCAGGACCCCACAGCCACCTCCCTGGTCCAGGCAGAGCAGAGAGGAAGCATGGAGGCTGCAAACTAATGAGACAAGGACCTAACATGCCAGAGACTCCAATGTGATTGAGGAGGCTGATGTAGAAATGGAATCTTGAGTACAATGTGGTCAACCAATCAAGGTTCTTCACCTTGGCACTGTGAGCATTTGGTGTTAGATGGCTGTTTGATATGGGGTGACCTGGGCACTGTAAGGTGTTGAGCAGCATCTCTGGTCTCCACCCACCAGATGGCAGGAGCACCTCATGCTAAGGCTTGACAACCAGAAATGTTTCTGGACATTGCCAAGTGTCCCGTAGGGATAAAATCACCCCAGCTGCAAAAGATTGACATAGATGGAGGGCTGGCTCTCTGGCTGGATAGACAGACATAAGGATGGATGCATGCATGCATGGATGAATGGATGGGTAGATAGATATAGGGATGGATGGATCTTTATGATGGATAGATTGATAGATGATAGTTATGTTGGATTGATGGGTGGATGGATAAATAGCTATAGGCATGGATGGATAGATAGATATGATGGATGGATCGATACGATGGATGGATAGACAGATCGATAGCTAGATATGACGGATGGATAGATGGATGGACAGATAGCTAAGGCAACAAGAGTGACCTCAGCAATAGTGGTATTCGGGGATGGATCTTTCTATGTTACATGGGGGCACCCTGTGCACTGTAGCACATTGGGCAACATCCCCGGTCTCCACCCACCACATGCCAGTTGCACCCTTGCCACAACCAAAGATGTCCCCAGATATTACTAAGTGCCCCCTGGAGGACAGAGTTGTCCCTTTGTGGTAACTGCTGAGCTAGAACTAAGCTGACCTGCTATTGGACATCAGGGGGCTTTTACAAGAAGCCGTGCTGAGTCAGAACTGTAGCAAAAGCACCTGGAAAAATAAATAACAGTGATACTTTTATTATTTAAGATAGTGATACTGTTTTTATCATGGATTTTTTTTTGAATTTTATATTTTACAATTTGTTTTGATTTCTTTGAATGTTGCATTGAATGTTACTTACTCAGTGTTTGCATTATATTCCTGTGTAGTTATATATACGTTATATCATTTATTATGTTTCTTTGCTTCTTTGTCTTTTTATTTTTAATTGTGATTCAAAAAAAAATTTCGGAAAAGTGACCGTTTTGACCATTTTCAAGCATCCAGTTGGGTTACGTGAAGGACACTCACAATATTGTGCATCCACGTCTCGAGCATTTCCACCCTAACAGACTGAAGCTCTGTCCTCAACAAACACTAACTCTTGTTCTCCCGCAGCCCCTGACACCCTCTATCCCACGTTCTGTCTCTATGGATGTGACTCCTCCAGGGACCGCATTTTTGTGAAATCATAGCATTTTCCTTTCTCTTGCTCTCACTTCTTTTTGCCATATATTCAGAAGTAAAATGGCGGCCATAATGGTCCCAAGATTCTAAATTTTGCCAGAGGACACTAGTATCATTACTGGAACGCACTGATTGCCTGGTTCTGGTCTCATCTTGAAGATTATTCATTTTGTAAATTCACATTAGGGGAGTTTTCTTTATTATGGTCTCTCTGGACCTCATGGAGGTGACGAACTCATCTAAGTCCTACCTCTGGAAAGAGACACACCTGTTAAATGCAGGCAGCACACATGGGGACCCCACACCCATCCCTGTGTGCTCCCACCTGTCATGGGAAAACCACTTTTGGACCAGACTCATGGGTGAGCCGTGCACCTGTACCCAAGAAATATTTCTGGTTAACCTCATGATTGGCTTTATTATTTTTTTTTCTTATGCTTCTTTCTTATTCCTCAAATGCAGATATTGGAGGAAGACTATGAATAGTTATTAATTGATTTACAATTTTTTCACGCTTCTTCTGTCCATTTAATTCTTTTAGATTTTTGATGAGAATTAATTAAGCCTGATGAGCATTTAATAGAGCAATGCGTTTTTATTAATATGTTTACACTTGCTTTCTTAGAGACAAAATGACGAAAATTGGCAGAGCCCTTGGAAATACGTAATGCTGCATTTGTAGATCTCAGAAAAATGTCCTTTCTTCTGAGAGGTAACAATTAAGACGTTGCTTTGTCCCGTGACATAATTATATAGGTGATTACTGTGTCTGATTATAGATGGCGAGGACCTAAAAAAACACAGAAGCAGGTAGTGCATTGATAAGCATACATATAAAGGAGAACTGGCATCTGTAATCCTTAAATAACAATGAACTGTTATCACACAGGCAAAATTAAATTATTTAAAGCAATTTTATATATTGAAAAATGGTGGATAAGAGGAACTCTATGCTATCTATGGAAAAAGTTAAATTTTTTTGGTAGGATTTAAAGGGCTCAAGAAAACGTCATTTCACCCAAAATTATTGATTTTACTGGTTTGTCATAGCTTATGGAGTCCTTCTCCACAAAGTCACCAGGTGACATTTGTAGGCCGACAGCCCCACAGGGAAGGGAAACATGGCGTTTTATTGGAAGGGAAGGAGACAGATGAGCAGACGGGCACATGTTGCCCAGCCCCCAGCTCAGAGGAGAACTCCCAAGGGCCGTGACAGCCGACCTGACAGCCGACCTGGGCATGCACGGTGGCCCAGAGACAGAGTGGGACCAAGAATCCAATCCAGACACTGCAGAGTCACCACGAGCAGTACTAACTCCCAGCTAGGAGATGACGCACCACAGTCTGGGGATCTTCTGAACAGCATGGTGACCGCACTTAAAAATATCACGTTATATATGTGAAGGCTGCCTGGAGTGTGTATTTTAAATGTTCTCATTAAGAAAGGAAAAGGAAAGAAACGGACAGTCATGGGAGATGATGGGAGTGTTAGCTGATCTTATTCTGGTAATTGTTTTGCAACAGATACTTATTAAAAATCTTTAAAAAAATTTAAAAGATTTTATTTATTTATTCATGAGAGACACAGCGAGAGAGGCAGAGACATAGGCAGAAGGAGAAGCAGGCTCCATGCAGGGAGCCCAATGTGGGACTCAATCCCTGGTCTCCAGGATCACGCCCTGGGCTACTGAGCCACCCAGGCTTCCCAATCTTTTTAAAATTTAGATTAAATTTAGTTACCATATAGTATATCATTAGTTTCAGGTATAGAATTTAGTGATTCATCAGTTGCATACAACACCCAGTACTCATCTCATCACGTGTCCTCCTCATGCCGGTCACCCAGTTACCCCATCTCCCTGCTCACCTTCCCTCCAGCAACCCTATTAGTTTCCCAGAGTTAAGAGTGTCTTATAGTTTGTCTCCCTCTCTGATTTCAGCTTATTTTATTTTTCCCTCCTTTCCTCTATATTGTGCTGTTTTATTTCTTAAATTCCACATATGAGTGAAATTATATGATAATTGTGTTTCTCTAACTGACTTATTTCACTTAGCATAATACCCTCTAGTTCCAAACGGCAAGATTTCATCCTTTGTGATGGCTGAGTAATATTCAGTTGTATATATACACCACATCTTCTTTACCTATTCATCTGTCCATGGACACCTGGACTCTTTCCATAGTTGAACGTTGCTGCCATGACCATTGGGGCACATATGCCCCTTCAGATCATTACATTTGTATCCTTTGGGTAATACCTAGCAGTGCAATTGCTGGATCATAGGTTAATTCTATTTTTAAACTTCGAGGGACCTCCATACTGTTTTCCAGAGCGGCTGCATCACTTTGCATTCCCACCAACAGTTGGAACATATTCTTGTATCAACTCATCCCACTGAACACCTGACAGGTATACAATGTGATGTGTCAATTGTATTGCAATAAGACCCAAGCAAAAAAAAAAAAATAGCTGCTTACTGTATAAAAATGGATCACCATCCTGATTGTTTAGCCAGGCAGGGAATTTTAGATAAAATAAAGCACTATCCTCACAAATGTTTGCATTCGATTTCTTTTCTTTTTTTATTGCAAAAGATTATGGTCAGGACCGTCAGCATCCGCAGGGGTGCTTCTTACTATAATTGTTCCAGTAATGCGCTTTCAAATGAAAATGTTAAATATCCAGGTATAGCTGAAGATATAGATTGATATTGTTTTAAGGGATCTGATGCATCGCAAAATACAGCAGAACCAAAAGGTAAAGAGATAATGACACACATCTTCGTAGCATGTGTGCAATTTATTCTATTTTATTCACAGTGTATAGATAATGATGGAAAGATATTCTAACTTACAATTGCTTATACTCTTTCTATCCCTATGCATCTAAGTGCTCACATAGAGGGGGCAATCAATACTACTTAATTCCGTTCTCTGTAATGAAAGAAAATTTCTCGGATGCCTATTTCACCAATGACTATCATCGTTGTATTTCAGATTTGACTCCTTTTTGGGGGTCAGAGGGTGGCATTAATATTTTTACTCTGCAATCCAGCTAAATTACCACAGTGTTCTTATTTTGGATCGTATTGAGACTCAAAGCTTAGTATTATCGCAAATGGGAGAGAAAAGGTGGTCAGACCAGCTGTCTGCCTGGTGTGGAATTGATGGTTTTACCACATTCTAAGCATCTACGGCTCTATTGGCTCCAAATGTGTCTCCAGGAAATGCTGGTTTCTCTGCAAGCAACAAGGGAGACGGTCTTCCTTTCCCTTTGCGCATATTCTACTTCTTTGTAGTAGATGATGAGTATTGGTCAGCATATGTTATTTAGCGAGTTAATGCATATCTTGCTTAACACATCTGGATTGACTTTAACCACACACAGATGGATCCCAAGTTGGGATGCATCCACGTCATTGAAACTGCTTCAGCCTAACCCAGCATCCTTTCCTAGGTAGAGTCCATTTCACACTGGTTTTCATTCCTCTGGCTGCTTTCAGTTTGTATTTGTGAGTTTCAGAGAAAGTATTTCTGTACCTGCCAAAATTGAAGTTTCAAGCTTTCAACGAGAGTTTGCATGCTGTGGGTCTCTGGACATTTGTGGGTTTTTTGTTTGTTTGTTTGTTGTTTTGTTTAGTTCTTTTTCTGTAGTGACAATGGAGAAGTTCCGAAAGGAGATTGCTGTCTAGACAGGACCACTTTTCCTAACGCATCTGCCCACACTAATGATGGTGACACTTCACGTTTCTGCAAGACGATAGTTCCGATTCTTACGGGAAGGTGACAGCTTCTGCTCATGGTGGCTCTCGAGTGCAGGATCCTGGACTCTGTCCAGAATGAATACCCTGAAAATGACAACTGGACACCGACAGATTGCTTTGGAGATGTGGCCTCCATGAGCTGACGGGAAGTGTCTTTTGGAAACTGTGTCCTGTGCAGAGTGATACAAATGATGAGATAAACAGTATTTCCCCTGGGGATTGTGCCTTTCTCCCCAGCAAGCAACGCGCCCAGGTAGCAGGGAATGCAAACTGTGCTTTGCTAACTCCACGGACTTCTCAGATTGCTCTATCTAAACTCTACTCCATCACTTCTATAGACCCCTGTTGTCTGTGGGGGCCTTCCTGGAGCCCAACAGAGAACCAAGGGAGGAAATTCAGGGAAACCAACCACCGTCAGAAATTGCACGGAAATTGATGTGCATAATGAGCTTTTTGAAGGAGAGGCCAGAAAAATAAATAAATAAATAAATAAATAAATAAATAAATAAATAAATAAATAAAAATAAAGGAGAGGTCAGTTAAGGCTGCCCCTGCTTCCCATGGAAAAATCACGATCGAAACTGGAGCTATAAGGAATCTCAATCTATTTTAAAATTATATGTGGAATGTTGATGTATTTCTGGCTAAGATTTTCCATAAAAGATGGGTATTTTTGCTTCTGAAAGATAAGAGAAACTTAATTTTTTGTTTGATTGATTGAGTTCTAGGAAAATGTTTTCAAGGCGGGGCATAATAAATAGGTACTTTTCTTATTGTGAAAGTTTCTTGACATAACACGTAATACTGGCTGCATTTGGAGCCCCTGCGCAGAACACGTGGAGTTTGCGGGCAACATAAATAGAGGATTAAAGACGCTGAGACCTTACAGAGGGATTTGAAGAGGGGAAATTGTATTTCAGTATGTATACATATTTACAGATATATTCATGGAAGTCTTAATAAAGCAAAGATGCTTCATGTGGGAGGCCAAATGATGTCCAAATCTGAACCCCTTGGACCTGTGAATATGGCCCATTGCATGACCTATGCCATCTTGTAAGAGTTGCCAGAACCACCCGAGCTTCTGTAAACTTCTTCCATGAGCTGGAAATAGTAATACTTGAAACGATATGGTCCAGATGTGTGCATACTGATGATGCTTTGCTATGACCAATACAGCTCATACAACTGTTGACCATTTATATATGGAGCATACACACTTGTGGGATGGATAATTCCACTGAAGAGCAAGATAATCCCACATCACTCTACAGTGTTTTTGGTTTTTTCTTTCTTTCTTTTTTTCTTTCTTTCTTTCTTTCGTTCTTTTGGTTGTTGTTTTAACATTTCTTTGGAAATTGAGTTTTGCCACTTGGATCTTCCTTGGGCAAAGGCCATGTGAATTTTCTCTGTATTATTCCAATTTTAGCATATTTGCTGCCCAGACGAGCTTGAGGTATGCCAACTGGGAAGGGATAAAGCATATATCCCCCAAACTGCCCTTACCTCTGACATGGATTACAACTTCAAGGGGACCTTTCAAGGTGAACCTTAAAGACCATCCCCCATTCTTGAAATTTTCCAGAAGGATTCATAGAACCTTATGCAAGCTGGAGGGGTCCCAACTTAGGATTTCCATCATCTTCTCCCAGTGGACTCATGGACAGCGTTATGTCCTTCCAGATATGATGTGTGAGAACACATGCACAATATCACCAACTGGGGGAGCTCACCTGAGACTTGGTTCTGAAGTTGTATTGCATTAGATGCCTCTCTGGTTGACTGTGAGTCTCCAGCTTCTCCTGGAGCCGGGGCCGATACCTGTGTTCTCCAATTCCTATGCGGGTTGGAACCGAGGGGGCACAGCCCAAAGCCCCCAACATGAGTCACATTGTAGACCATACCACATGGTCCAAGGTGGGAGGCCAAAGTGGACACTCTTGGGAGGGGCACTGTCCAGAAGCTGAAAGGCCAGATCTGTCTTAGATCTTAGATTCTTCACTACAAATGTATTCATGGACGCCAGCAATTCTCTGATTCTTAAGTCCATTTTGTTATGTAGTTGGAGTGATTGTTCTTGACGGAACTAATGGAAGATCCAAACCCATGATGGGACCTAAACATTATAATATACAAATCTTGTCTACACGGCAAAAATGTTTTTGCGAGTACCAACCTGCCTCTGTTTTTCTTTTACAATTCTTGATAAGAGGTTGAGGGATGCTCCTTCAAATCTAAGCACTTTGGATGCCAGTGGAAACCTATATTCTATGTTGGTGTTAACGCGGTGCTCCAATGAAAACGATTACAATCTACTTTGAGAGATGCAATCATTCCCTCAAAACTCATTTAAAATCCGCTTCAGAATCTGTCTTCACGAACATTCTATGATAATGGTCAGAAAATGAAATTGCAATCACAAAATAAAACGAGGAGGAGTGCCTATTTCTGCACCCAGAACCTTCCTGATGCTATCAGATGACGGCGCTCATCAATGCACAGCGACAGAGACAAGAAAAACCCCGTGAAGCGGGATGTGTGCCTAAGGTTGGCTGGGTCTGGTTTCTTCTAATCGGGATATGCATGGCTGGCACCTGTGTCCAAATGAAAACCAAGCTCCCAGGGGGATTCTGAGCCGGCATCATGCTCTTGCTTTTCCCTGAGCATTATTAGGTATTTCTCAGGTGCAATTTTCTCTCCAATTGCACCTCCATGAAGGTCACAGGTTTCTTAATTCCAGAACTTCTGACGCTCCCACTAGATTTTGTTGCCAGGGATCTAGTTGCTATTCCAAAAACTTAGCCTTTCGATACTGACAAGTAACCAAGGTGTGCAGGGCTTCTGATTCTCAGATGCCTTATTTGGGCTTTATTTTTTGAGGACACAGTAAATTGAAAGGAGTGTACAGAACCTCTCACATACCTTCTGCTCACCCCAAAAATCAACATCCATCAGCAAAGTGGTGCATTTGTTACAATCAGTGAACCTACATGGACACCCTGGCATCGCCCAAGGCACATATTTTACATGAGGGACATTCCTGGGGTCCGACTTTGGGTTTGGACCAATGTGCAATGACATGGGTCCATCTGTTTTAGTATCATACAAAATGTCTTCACTAGGATCCCTGGGTGGCACAGCGGTTTGGCGCCTGCCTTTGGCCCAGGGCGCGATCCTGGAGACCCGGGATCGAATCCCACGTCGGGCTCCCAATGCATGGAGCCTGCTTCTACCTCTGCCTGTGTATCTGCCTCTCTCTCTCTCTCTCTCTCTGTGTGTGACTATCATGAATAAAGGAAAAAAAAGAATATAAAAAAAAGTCAAAAAAAAACAAAAACAAAAACAAAATGTCTTCACTGCCCTTCACCTCTGTGCTCCACCTGTTCATCCCTCCTTCTCCCCAAACCCTGGCACTTCTTGATCCTTTTACTGTCTCCATTGTTTTCTCTTTTTCCAGAATGTCCTGGAGTTGGAATCATAGAGTATGTAGCATTTTCAGATTGACATATTTTTCATAGTACAACGCATTTTAATTTCCTGCACGTATTGTCATGGGCTGATAGATTGCTTCTTTTTAGTGCTGAATAATAATATCCCATTGCCTGCCTGGACCACAATTTATTTATCCATCTGCCACTAAAGGGCATCTTGGTTGCCACCAAGTTTCGGCAACCATAAACAAAGCTGCCATAAGCATCCATGTGCGGGATTTTCTGTGGGTGCAAGTTTTCAGCTCTGTTGGGTAGATATCAGGGAACATAATATCTACCGTGTATCATACCGTAAAGCCCCATGGTATATACATCTCTAGACATCTCACTGGTTTCGTTTCTCTGGAGAACCCCAACTGATACTCCAGCTAAGTGGTTTAGGGGTTGTTGAAGTTACAGCTTTTCTGAGCTTCAGGTGACGTGCCATTAAAACAAGGATCAGCACACCCATGTCCTGAGAATGGCCGTGAGAATGAAATATAGTCTTTTACGGGACACACTGGCGTGCTCCCCGCAACAGAGTGTGTGTTGGGAAACGATCAGCGTTATTTTTGTAAACCAGAATATTGTTGAGAACTCTATTGTTAACCTGTGCTGTCCCTCCCCAAGGAAGTCTGCCTGCAGGGGGACGGAGAAGGGTTGTGCCAGCTGAAAGGAAGCTCTCGGGGAGCTCCTGGCTTTGCAGTGTTGCTAATTAGGGAGTGAACCATGTGTGCCTTACACTTTAGGGGGAAACAAGCAAAGGGCTCAGCTTCTATCTTTTTGCAACTCTATGGAGCTCAGATTTACAGTGAGGAATAGGGCAGGCCCTGGGCATCCAGCCCCTCTGTGGGCACCAACACAGTCCTAAATTGTGGAGGGGTTTGGAACAGACAGGCTCTGTAGGCAACAGGGCATGAGTACACCGGGTTGTGTTTGTTTTCAGCTCATCTACTTACTAGCTCTGTGGCCCTAAACAGACTGTGTCCTCTCTCGAAGCTCCAGAGTCCCCCTTCACTTGTTGCGCCTAAGCGATATTGGGTGAAATTCGTCGGTGCTCTTGAAAAAGTTGAGAAAGAAAAACAAACAAAAGAAGAAAGCGGTCTCTGTCGTAAAGTATAATGCTGACTCCTGCGGGGTCAGGACAGCCATGGGCACATGCACCTGAGACACTGGTTTTCGGGTACATAAAAACTGAACTTACATTGTGCTACGTTATTAAGCATAAAGGAATTGTCACTGATGGAATCACAGAGACGGGAGATTCCCAGGGCAGAGCCCATCAGCATCCAACCAAACTGTTGTGGAGGAGAGAGGGGACTTTCTAAGAGTGGAGACACCATGGCTGATGGTACATCTTGGATGTGACAGCCGGACAGGAGATACCATGATGTCATTGGATATTGGGAGGTGCGTCCTGACTTGTTCTGTTCTGCAAAGCAACCTTCTAATTATACTTTGGTTTCCCACATATGGGGAATTTCTATGTGGAAATCTTATGTGGATTTTCTAGCGTGTATGATTATTCTATTCCCCATGTGGGGAAGAGAGAGAAACAGGAAAAGGGAAAAAAATGAAACAAAATGCCAATTAGCATTTCTGGGCCTTTCATCCACCTTATGAATTTGGTTAATGTCGTTCCATTGCTGAATGCTGCATTCAGTCTGAATTTTTGAGCTTTAAGACTAATGACTAGAACTTGCAGCAGGATTAAATTCATCTACATGACATATTTTGGGGGTGTTGAGGTATGTCCTGGTTAACTTCCTTCTTCAGAATTCTGTATCAGGGACATCTGGGTGGCTCAGGGGTTGAGCATCTGCCTTTGGCTCAGGGCATGATCCCGGGGTCCTAGGATCGAGTCCCACATTGGGCTTCCTCTAGGGAGCCTGCTTCTCCCTCTGCCTAGGTGTCTGCCTCTCTCTGTGTGTCTCTCATGAATAAATAAATAAAATCTTTTAAAAAGAGAGAATTCTGTATCAGTTAGCCATGCTGCATAACAAATCACCACAAACTTAGCAGCCTAGAGAGCAAACATTTATCATGCATTTATTCTAATCTGGGCCAGATGTCTGGGTATGGCTTATTGAGTACTCTACTTGGAGTTTTACTGACCTACAATAGAGGTATCATCCAGGCTGTGTGTTTTTTCCTGGATTTCAGGGTTTCCTTCCCAGCTTATGGGGGTGTTGGCAAAATTCAGTTCCTTGAGGTTGAAGGACTGCTGAGGTCCACACTTAATTTTTATTATTAATTTTTTTGGTGCCCATTTTTGTGGTTTCTGTTGGTCCTAGAGATGTGTCTCAATTCTCGGGTGCATAGTTGTGTCCAAGTGCAGCTGCCAACATGGTAGCTTACTCTTCAAAGCCTGTAGGACAACCTCTTACTCAGACGACTAAGACAGAGTCCCATATCACATAACCCAATCATACAGGTGACATGTCATTGCCATGTTCTGTTGGTTTGAGGCAATTCACAGGTGCCACCTGCATAAGAGTGGAGAGGGATATATAAAGACATGAGTCATTGATGGCCTGCCATATATATTCTCTGTCTGGCTTGTCCCAATGGAGCTCCAGTCCAATGGCAACATTTAATCAAAATGGGGTCATTAAGAGGTCTGTGTTCTATGGCCTACGGAAAAACCACAGGCATATCACCGACCATGAGTGTGATATTCTTTTTCATTCCCATGTGCGCTCCTTCTCAGGATCCTACACTCACCAGTTGGGGACAATACACCACAGATTGGTAGGAAATGGCAAACTGAAGTAACTACTCACATTCCATTTCCTACATCTACCCAAACTTGGAATGAATCCACTCAGGCAAACCTCAACTGCAGAAAGAAGAAAGAAGGGAGGAAGGAAGGAAGGGAGGAAGGAAGGAAGGAAGGAAGGAAGGAAGGAAGAGGAAGGAAGAAGGAAAGAGAGAGAGAAAGAAGAAAGAAGAAAGAGAAAGAAAGAAAGAAAGAAAGAAAGAAAGAAAGAAAGAAAGAAAGAAAGAAAGAGAAAAAGAAAGAGGAAAGTGTGACAATACCTTTCTGTTTGATTTAGTGCTGAGCCCCAGGTAAGGCAATGCGATTCCAACTCTTCGTGTGAGCTATCAAATCACAAGTCCTCGCCTCTGATGTGTGGGGATCTTGCTTCTTTGATTTCATGTAGCGTCCTATGTTCGACGTGCCTGATAAAGGATAGGCAGCATTATGACGTGAAATCGCCACTGTGTATGGCACCAACAAATGAGTGCAGCACGAGAAGGCTGGCACCAATATGGTAATGCTATTCTTAAATGCTAGCTTTATTTGTTTCACCTCAAACGAATCTTCTGCCCACTGGATAGGTTTTTTTTTTTTCCCTCCCCTCTAAATAGTGCATCTAACATTATGAATAATTAAAAGGTCATTTAAATTTGCACCAACGTTGACCTCACACTCATTAGATGAACTAGGTTATCAGATTTATTTTGTCGGTGAAGCCCGACTGGATTATAACAGAGGATGAACCTTATTATTTTGTTATATAGAGCCTGTGGGGTCTGGAGACGCAATTTACGGAATTAGAGGAGCATCGCATATGTCGCCCAGATTGTAATTAGAGTTGTGATGTCCTTGGTTTCAGAGTCTTTTGTTTTGTCAGCTGTGCTCTTGAGGATTTTTTTTTCTTATACCAAAGGGTGTAGCATGAATTAAGAACATTACGCAAACGATGTCAATGTTAACGCGTACTACCTGTTGGTAGCGACCGGTTTGAGGTGGAGGGTTCACGGTGCGTCTGTAATCATGACACTGTGTTGCTTCTCCACCTGCAAGCGAAGCTGAGTGGCTCAGGAGAGGAATTTCTCCAGTTCATTGTGGTTAGGTTTTCCACGCTCCACTATTATGATCTTTTTTTTTTTTAAACAGATTCTCATCACCAGGGGCCAAGTGCCTTTCCATAGCTTGTTTGCAGGAGTTCCGCTATGTCCAAACTATCTTTGACGCCCATAGAGGGTGTGTGAGGATGTGTCAAAGAGATACTTCAAGGTTCCTCATGCACTAATCCTTCAGGAACAGCTCATAACCGCTCTCTATGCAAAATTACTTGCGGGTGGTATTGCCTTCGGAACCTGCAGCAAGCTGGTTTTCCCTGGGCCCCTGCCTCAACTGCCGACTACTTGAGCACGCACGTCCTTGGGTGAGAGGGAATTCTGCTGGGTTTTTCAGAAGCCTCAATCTGCCAAAGCTACACTATGGTTCATGTAGAATTGAAAAGAATCTCTCTTCTGACCTATTCTCTACCAGTATGAGTATTGTCCTGGCTCAGTGGAGACACTTGAATCCTAGAGATTGTTCATGCCAATGACTCCTGTGGTATTTTGCACGGAGGACCCATTTGCGGTGTCCTGCTCTATCCTAGTGTCCTCCAAGACTCACTCATGAGTTCCTGGAGACAAGATGGACAACATGAGTTTGGGACATCACAGTCTAGCAAGAGCTGCTTTCAGTGACTGAGCATGAGACCTGGCCATGCTGATTCTCATTAGCTCGATGCTATTCTAAGGATGCTTTTTTGGTCTGTTCCATATTTTCCCCCTTGTGGGTCCAACACATCCAGGAATCAGCTATAAACACATCTGGGGCTGAAGGACACACTTGCATGACCCAGAAGGAAGACAACATGATTGGGCTTTCTCCAACCTTCCTCATTGGTCTCCATGCATCTGAGTCTGCCGTGTTGCCCAAGTGTGTGTCTTGGACATCCATCATTTCATCTTGGGTCAACGGTAATGACACAAAAACACGATGCTTGATGAATCATGCAGGAGAAACCTTCAAAACACGTAATGGAATCCATGTTCTGCTCCATTTATCCAGAGCACAGAAGACTCTTTCCTACAGCTATGCTTCAAATGAGACACTAATAACAAATGAGAAAATGTTACCTATTTGGGGGGAAAATGCCGGCGGCTGCTGAGGTGATAAGAAAATCTATTACTGACCTTCCCTCTTTCTTTATGGCTCCTAGAGTGAATTCAAGGTCTTATTTGCCATGCACAAGACATATGGGTAATGCTTAATTGGAGTGAATAAATTATAGGAATTATATCCACATTCAGGCCCCAGAGGGTTCTGGTTTTTCTTCCATAGAAGAGACTGACCTCACGCTCAACTAATTATCTCCTTGGCCTCGGCTAGTTAATCGAGTTAAGATGTCAGAAGATCTTAAGACCAAAATACTATTCCTGAAGTTGGTTTTTCTCATCCTCGTTAATTTTCAGAAGTGTGCTTCAAAGTCAGAATATGGCATTCTGTGTCTTTTTGAAATCGGGCTGGAGAGAAGGAAGATGCACAGTTGGGTGAGAATCAGACTTCTTGGAAATGGCCTGGGGCCATCGCTCGGATATGTGCACATTCAAAAAAAAAAAAAAACATATTTTCACAGAGCCCTTTCCTTCATGGGGCATGGCAGGCGGGCTTGGACTATACCCTATTTTTCTTCCCGTGACGCCGTTTCTCTTGAGCTGTGTGGAAGCGGCCGCGGCATTAAATCAGAGTTCCTGCGGCAGAACCGGGCACATATGGGCCATAAAATACCCAGATTGGAGCTGATTGGGATATCAAATTATGGGAAGATTACCCAGGATGACAACATGATGGGTTTACCTTGCCGCAGAAATGGAGATGTTGTTTCCTTCGTCTGTAGGGTGACATATTAATGAGAACACCAGTGGACGGGTGCGTTTGCTGCAGAGGAGGGACAAGGAAACACTTCTTCCCTTCAAGGACAGCTCATGGTTGGATTCCCACCCCCCTTCTCTCTTTAAGAAAGGGAAGCAGGAACATTATACCCACACCGAACAATATGGCAATTTGCCGAGCACTTGATTCCAGATACGAGGCCAAGTGGGACGTTAGGAGCAAGATAGAGTCCACATGGTGAGCCTGGATGTTCGCGGGCCCTCCCAGAACGGCGCCTGGGTAGGGGAGGACACAATGTCCCCTCTTTGCTTCCTTTGTTTTACACAGCTTGGCCTCCCTGGGCTCAGCTGGTCTATAAGCAAAAACAAATATATGTGCCTTGTTATTTATTCCCAGCGGATCCCATAATGATATGTTAGCGTGCTTTTGGACTTCTCCCCACCATGCCCCTGAGGCAGGTGGGGAGCAGTTTGCATGATGAAGCAAAGCCACACAGATCACCAGTGACTACACAGCAAGCCAGCTCCCCACCGCATGTGCAACTCCTCAAGTCCAGGGTTTCCCCAGGAGCCCAGGAAGCAAATTCAACCCCTCAGAGCCTACAGACAAGAGGTTTGTAATCCTGTTGACTTCTTGAACATTCTAAGAGCACAGATGATTATGGAAAAGCGCATTGCTGAAGACCTTGTTTGAACAAACCAGGCCTCGTGCGTCCCGGTAAGAGGGCGGTGTGTGTGAAGCCCTGATCATGATTCTCAACCGAGGCAGGCTCTGGCCTCCAGAAGGCTGCACGTCGCGGATGGAAGGAGATTCTCAGGAGGGGCGCCTTCTGTTGAATTAAAGTCACTCTTCTCTGAGCGACTGGACTTTGAGGAGTGGCGACCTCCTAAAGGATTTCATGCTGAACTCTTGGGTGGTGGGGGTGCCCAGGCTATGGTGGCCCCCATGATCTCCACCTCTTGGTGTTCATGCCTTTGGAGAACCCCTCCCCTTGAACGAGGGTAGGATCGTGACTTGCTTCTAACCATTTTCTTGCCAAGGGAATGTGGCAAAAGTGAGGAGATGTCGCTCCCATCATTATGACCTACTCTACCAGACTCCATCTTATTAGCAAACTGTCTATAGGATCTTGTTGTCCTTGCTGGCTTTGAAGATGCAACTGCTCTGCGTCCTACGGCTGCATTGGAAGCATATTCTGTCAACAGGGTTTGCTAGCGGACCCTCCCCCACTAGGGCCCCTACAAATGAGACCTCATCCATGGATCTCAGCTTTGCTGAGGGCCCAGATAAGCTATGCCTGGACTCCTGACTCCCAGAAACTGGAAGATAATAGATTGGGGCTGTTTGAAGGCTCTAAGTTTGTGGCCATTTGTTATGAGGTATAGAAAACAAATTTAATCATGCATATTAGCAAACCTGACCACCTGCTAGTCAGACTGCCCTCCATGCTTCCTACCCAAGGCTCCTTCCATTCTACCCAATGCCACCTAAAGTTGCAAAGCTAATGTCAAGTGGCACCATCGCCCCCAAGCCCATGTCGATCTCTCCTGCCTCCCGTTCTTGTTGGTGAGGGCACACACATGAACAAAAGGGCCATGGTACTCTTCAGTGTAATGTGCTTCTAGCACGATACGATGCTGCTACCTTAAATTCTGTTCTTCTTCATGGGGTGAATACCACCTGGATATCTCCCAAAGAAAATCTTTATTCCTCGGGTTATGCTATAAATTTTCCAAACAGCCCAGTCTCTCAGCTGCCTTTGCGACGTTGTGTTTTCTGATCGGGGTATCCTACAAACCCTTTTAACGTCCTTCAGCAAGCACACCAGAGCCATGTCATCCTCCAGGCAATTCCTTGCTGATCCTCAATCTTAGCAAAACCATCACTTTTTCCATTCATCACTTTGGAGAAACCCCCCCCCCAAAAAAAAGGCAGTGCTGGGTAAACATTTTTGCTCATCAGCTCCTGCTCCATAAGCTCACCTGGATCATCAGTGCTATTTGGCAACCTGTTGATTCACCTCTCGTTGAACCACGTTTTCCACATCCGCGTCTACAAGTATTCTTCACAAGCATCAAGCTCTGAAGTTTATTTTAACACTTTCCTTAAAAACAAAACAGACTCAACTTCTTTAAAGTATAATTCACATATAACAAAATGCACCCTGTTAAAGTGAACAGTTTGACGTGTTTTGACAAATGTTTATCCAAGTTTAATCACTTAAACAACCCAAAATACATAGTGTTTCCATCACTGTGAAGTGTTCTCTTGTGTCTCTTTGAAATCAATTCCCTTCCACCCTCCCTACAGCTCCCTGGCAGCAACGGATATGCTTTTTTTGGTATCTAATTTTGCACGTAGTTGTTTTTTAGATTTTAATAGGCAGGGATTATGTACTTTATATTCTGTTTTTCTCCCCCTGGATTTATTTTTCTTAGAGTTATGTTTTAAGATGTGTCTTGTCGGTGCCATGCAGATGGTACAATCAACACCTCCTACCCCAATAAAATAATTGGTTAGGATATCTAAAGTAATGATACCATATGCACCAAAAGGGTACAAAAGAATATATTATTCACATTATGAGACTTTTATAACGAGAGCAGAAGGGAGAGGGCACACAAGCTGGTGCAGAACGGTTGAAACAATGGAAGGGATGGTGACTTTGGATTTTTAAAAAGGGTTTATTATTCTATTTTATTTTTTTACAGAAGCTCTTCACCCAATGTGGGGCTTGAACTCATGACCCCAGTATCAACTGAGCCAGCCAGGTACCCCCTGACTTTGAGGTTTTTTTTTAATTGCTGTTAGCCAGGATGGGCTGGGGTTTGCATGGTTCAAACTACCTGCTGGTACCAGAGAGTGTGCAGAAGGATGTTCTCATGAGTTTGCCTAGACGTGGGTGGAAGTAGGCAAGATGTAGTCAGGTCTAAAGGTTCTCATGGGTCAAATGTCAGAAGTGAAGCCAGACCCGTCCCCGATAGTCTGTGTGAGCATATGTTCCTTTTTATTGTCCGATAATTAATAGATGATTCTAGGAGCAGAGTGCAGACTGGGGGTGTTCTGGACGAAGCTGGTACAGATGCTTGTGTACAAGTCTTCGTGTGGACACATGTTTTCATGTCTCTTAGGAATTTTTAGTCTGAGTTACCGAACTAGGTTATCCAGTATAGGAATGGGTAATTTCATAAGAAATTGTCAAATGCTTCCCCAACCCATTGTACTCCCAAACTAGAAGACGTTCAGTTGCTCCACATCCTCACCAACACTTGATATTTTCAGATTTGTTTCTTGACTTTAGACTTTCCAGTGGTCTAGTGGTATATAATTGTCATTTTAATTTGCATTTTCCTGGTATCTACTGATGTTGAGCATCATTTAATGTACTCATTGGTCATCGACATGACCTATTTCATGAAGCGTCTCTTCAAATATATTTGCCTGTGTTTAAAAAAATTCATTTTTGGATTTCTTGAGTTGTGTGTTGGTCGTACATTCGGACTACACATCCTAATGCCAGTTATGCACTGAAATAGTCTGCAATCTGAGTCCTCCTTTCCATTATCTTAATGGTAGCTACAGAAAATGAGAAGACTTAAGTCTTGATGAATTCCACTATTTCAGTTTTTTTTTTAATGGTTTGTGTTGTTTATGTCCTGAGAAATCATTGCATATCATGAGGTCAACAAGATTTCCTATGGTGTCTTCTGGGAGTTTTGTGGTTTTAGCTATGTTTATGCAGAAGATCAGTTTTGAGTTACTTTGAGGATTTGTGGTCTAAAGGTCAAGATGTATGTGTATATTTAGATGTTTCATCACAACTAGGAAAGATTTAATGAAAAGTCTCTTTTCTTTTTCCCCATTGGATAATCTTAAGTAACCCTGTTGAAAATCAATTGGCTCTACCTCTGTGGATTTACTTCTGGACTCTGTTTTGTTCAGATGATCCATATGTCTGTTTGCCAATCCTCAACTGCTTTGGACTGAGTATTTGCGTCCCTCCGAAATCCGTATATTGAAATCCCAACCTTTAATGTCATGGTTTTTAGAGACGATGCCTTTGGGAGGAGCTTGGGTCACGAAAGTGGCGTTGGTAGAGAAATCAGAAATGATTTCAAAAGTCAAATGTAGAACTAATATGCAAGTGGGGAGATAAAACAAACTAAAAAAGTCCAGTCATCCTAGAGAAGGCAAAGATGGGGAAGGGTAGGAAATGTAAGATGAATAGAAAACATTTAGTCAGATGGTAGACTTAAACTTATATTTGCTTTGTGGTAGAGGACCTAATACTCCAGTTACGACACAGAGGTTGTCAGATGGAATACACAGGACAGGAAGAACCAACAGCATTCTTTCCCCAATGAGTAAAATGTAAATATAATCTCAGAAGGGATTAAAAGAAAACCATACAAAGGATCTGCGATGCTCATATTAATCTCGGGGAAGCAGAGAACTGATATGAACATCAGACAGGGTAGGCTTTACCCCAAGAACCCTCAGTGATGATAAAGAAGGGGAAATTCCTTGCATAGATGTCACCCAACATCTTCATTAAACTCTCCTGCAAATAAATAAAACCATCCAGGTGGCCCCACCCTAAATATTTTTGCAAATAGCATTTATCTATAGATTTTTTTAATTTTTTATTTATTTATGATAGTCACACAGAATGAGAGAGAGAGGCAGAGACATAGGCAGAGGGAGAAGCAGGCTCCATGCACCGGGCACCTGACGTGGGATTCGATCCCGGGTCTCCAGGATCGCGCCCTGGGCCAGAGGCAGGCGCCAAACCGCTGCGCCACCCAGGGATCCCTTATCTATAGATTTTAAAGCATTGTTTACCGTAAATCTTTTTGCAAATAGCATTTGTCCATAGATTAAAGCATCATGTACAGTATTTTTAAAAATATTTTATTTATTTATTTATTTATTCATTTATTTATTTATTTATTTGAGAGACAGAACATGAGCAGGGGTGCAGAGAGGAAGAAGCAGACTCCCTGCTGAGCAGGGAGCCCAATGTGGGGCTCAATCCCCAGACCCTGAGATCATGACCTGAGCTGAAGGCAGATGCTTAACTCTCTGAGCGACACAGGTGCCCCTACCCTAAATATTTTGCAGATAGCACTTGTCCATAGAATTTAAAGCATCGCGTGCCCTAAATATTTTTTTGCAAATAGCATTTGTCCATAGAATTTACAGCATCACGTGTCCTAAATACTTTTTTCGCAAGTGGCATTTGTCTATTGCGTATTCTCTAGCATCAGAATGTGAGTTGAGTATTTATTCTTGTGTCAGGGTAATGGATCAGGTCCCTCAAAAAGAACCTGTAAGAGACTAGAGGATATAGGATAGGACAGATGTGGAAGCGAGGGATCCTCTCCTGTGGGATCTCAGGGAGGCTTCAGAAATCCCCAGAAAGGTATTTCTCACCTAGAGCACCTGGAGGTGAGCTAGTCCACCTCGACACCAGTTAAGCATTGGCTGGCAGTTGTCCCCAGCTGGAGTTGGGAAGTCACGTCCCAGGCCTCTCCAGGGCAGGTGGAAGCAAACATGCAAAGGAGCACAGGTATGAACCATAGCAGCCAACCTCACAGCATGCCCTGAAAGTCTACAGGGGTGGGAACGACGGCATCTTTGAGCACGGAATCGATCCGTAACCTGTGCACCCGTGCAGCCCCCCTCCTCTCATTCTGCAATAGAAAGCCACTCCCTTCCTGCAGTTTCTCTTCCTTTGGGCCATTGCTCTGTCTTCCTGCTACACCTTTGCTTGCTACTAGGTTGGTCACAGGCCATTACTGTCCGTCGGTGAAAGCCCTGCTGCATTCAGCAAGGAGCCAAAGCTTTGCACAGCACGGTGGCCTCCCAGTCAGCGCACAGGCATTTAATGGGTTCGTCATATGGTTCCTCTCCAGAAGGAAAGGCACATTGGAAAGCTCCTGCAACCCTTTGCTGTATTTTTAGCAATCCCAGACATCGTCGTGGAAATACAAATCGGCGAGTGTTTTCTTTCATTTTTTAAAACGCTATGCCGACTCCTCCTGTAAGATCGCCAATCTCCACTTAGATCTCATCTCTTTTAGTCAATAAAACAATATATGAGCTGTAAGAAGAAACATCACACAATGGATAGAATCTGGGTTTCAAGAGTCATTTTAATGTATTCACCATCACTTTGGGCGCGGGTGGTTCTCCGTTCATGTCATGTGTCCTCATTCTGTTTGTATAAAACCCGCCCTCCCTTCCCACTGGGGAAACCCCAGGGTGACACGTATGTCTTGGTTTTGTTCGTATTTTTTGCATGTCATAACTTAGTCCGGTTACAACTGTAAATATTTAAATGGCAGATTCCTCTGAGCAGGAGAGCCGATTAGCAGTTCTCAGACGTCGGGGGAATGCAAGAATGGACGCGGCGAAGACTTTGCCCTGCACAGTCCGCGGCCTCACATGCAGATGTCCCGGTTCTGTCAGTGTGGGCGGGTCCCAGGGTTGTGCTGTCCAGCAAGCAGGCCCAGGCGGGACACAGGCCATGGTCTGGAGCCTGAACACGAGGCAAGGTGCCCTGATGCCACACAGGCTGGATTTTTCTGCATTTCCTCAGGTCTGTTAGCCAACATTCTGCATCCAGTGGGTGCTCAGAAATATTCTTAACTGTAGACTGACCACCTGTGCTCAGTGGTGCCCACGTGCCTATGAAACCATCCGAAACAAACACACGGTTGAAGCCCTTCGTTTCATGTTTGAAAGTAAAGACCAGGGCGTAGGGTCTTATGCCCCTTTGGAACTGTGGCCTGGATGCGCCTGCTGCTTTATTACTTTCTTTGAATTCTTAGACTCCTTGCGGTTTGTACGATTTTGTGTCAAATAACATTATGGAGATTACTGGTATCCACGATTTGCACATTTCAATCTTGTTGTCCTCAGCACGGTATTTTCTCTAACTGGTTGCCGGCTCATGGGTAATATGCTTATCATGCCTTCAGCATATACCTATGCTCCTCCGTGGTGCCAGGAGAACTCTTACTCATCCATCAAAACACTGAATATGTGTTATCATCTCTGGAAAATATTTTTCTTACGTTTCTTCATCCATTCCTGTGCAATCTTTCTTGCCTTTGTCCTGTCTCTGACTTGATTGCTGCAAATGCACACACCACTCCCTCATTGTATATGCACCTCATCGACCTCCCTCTTACACTGTGAGATATGTTGCAGGTACAGATTATTTGTGTGTTTGCTCATTTATTCATTCATTTACTTACTCTTCTTATTTTTAATGCTTAGCACGTGGCTTGAAATATGGTGGGAAAAAAATGTAGTCGGATTTATCTAAGTTATACTGAGGTGGTTCAACACTTGGGAATGGTTTTGTCCCTCGTGGGACACTTAGCAAAGTCTGGGAATGATTTTGGGTGGAAGCTACTGGCCTGTAGTGGGTAGAGCTCTGGGGTCCTGGTAAAGATTCTACAATACACAGCACACACGCACAGCAAAGCATCAAAATATCACCGCACCAAGGCTGAGAAAGCCTAGTTATTTTCTATGGTCCCCAATGGCAAGTTGTGTCCTATAATTAGGTATTCCTCAATGCACTCAACAAATTACACACCCAGAGTCGTTACGGGACAATATGACAAAGTCAATCTCTGTATTTAATCTTATTAAAGGAGTTGATACTTGTTGATTGATTAATTCATCGGTTAATTGAAGGAGTGATTTAACCTTTTCCATTTTATGCAGAATTTTTGAAGACATAAGTGGCCAATGGGCCAGAAAAGATCTTTTCCACTGCTCTCATTTTCGGAGCAAAATCAGGTGAAAGCGTCCGGTGTGGTTCATCATCCCGTAGGGGACTTAGTGTTCATCAAATTAGAAGTGAATCAATCCTAGGGTATCACCTCCATATACCACACTCTTACTCACTTCAAAGTATGAATGCGGAGCTTAGTATAGAAAGTTTTAACTGATTTTTTTTTATAAAGGGAATTTTTTTAAATTTTTTTATTTATTTATGATAGTCACAGAGAGAGAGAGAGAGAGAGGCAGAGACACAGGCGGAGGGAGAATCAGGCTCCATGCACCGGAAGCCCGACGTGGGATTCGATCCCGGGTCTCCAGGATCGCGCCCTGGGCCAAAGGCAGGCGCCAAACCGCTGCACCACGCAGGGATCCCTTAACTGATTTTTTTTTTTTAACCTTTCTTGATTCTAGACCCTTTTTGTGCAAGTGAAACATGACACCAAAGTGACAGCACAGTCAAGTATTTCGGGCAAAACAATTTCGGAGCTGTGTTTGAAATGGGAAGCATTTGCCATTGACGGCGATACAGCTCTGCGTTCCCAATGTGGCCATATGGGCAGAACTCATTTTGCTTTTATGTATACTGCCATTGCTCAGAAGACTTGAGGCACAGGCGGATTGCTGAGGGAAATTGCATCTAGGTTTCTCGTATACTTGAGGGGGAGTTGGTGAGAGGGGTCAGTAAGAGTGACAGTCCCAGTTGTCAGAAACGTTGCTGTCTAGAGAGACAATGAGCAACTCCATCCTCATGCTATATTCGGTGGGGATGCCAGAGGGCTCTCGATCCAGTCCAGTGGGTCAGGGAATGTTTGCCCAACTATAGGACCTAATGTACAGTGTATCATTAGCTTCAGGGGTAGAACTTAGTGACTCATCAGTTGCCTGTAACACGCAGTGCTCATCACATCACATGCCCTCCTTCATGTCTGTCACCCAGTTCCCTCATCCCCCCTCCCCTCCAGCAACCCTATTTGTTTCCTGGAGTTCAGAGTCTCTTATGGTTTATCTCCATCTCTAATTTCATCTTATTTTGTTTTTTTATTCCCTTCTCCGATGTTCATCTATTTGTGTGTTAAATTCCACACATGAGTGAAATCATATAAATGTCTTTTCCCGAATGACTTATTTCTCTTAGCATCATACCCTCTAGTTCCATCTATGTCATTGCAAATGGAAAGACTTCATCCTTTCTGATGGCTGAGTAATAACCCATTGTGTATAGACCACATCTTCTTTATCCATTCATCTGTCAATGGACATCTGAGCTTTTTCCATAGTTTGGCTACTGTGGACACTGCTGCTATGAACGTTGCGGTGCAGGTGCCTCTTCGAATCACTATGTTTGTATCCCTTGAATAAATACCAAGTAGTGCAATTTGCGGGTTGTAGGGTAGCTGCATATTAAATTTTTGAGGAACCTCCATACTGTTTTTCAGAGTGTCTGCACCAGTTTGCATTCCCAAGATGAAGCTATCACTAAGCTATCAGCTACGTTCATAATGAAAGAAAACACCATCTGTTCGCAGAGCACAGGTGTGTCCACTATGGCTTCATGTGAGAGGAAGGATGGCAGGCAGGTAGTATGGGAATCCTGACATGGCAGCGGCAGGTGTTCAGAGACACAGATAAAGAAAGCATGGAGCATTCTCAGGCAAAGTGATGTGGAGATGTTTCACTTGAGAGGGATGTGGTCTGCTTATGGTTTGGGGATGCTAAGTGTGCACACACAGTGTGAACTGGTTTGGAAGGGAGACAGGATGGTAGGAAGAGCTGGGGTGCATTCTTTGTATCCACCTCATTTCTTTTGAACTTTGCAACATTACGGTTGCATAATGGGGATGGAGCATGGGGGGCGTGTGGTCCCAGGGTCATGGGAAATGCACAAGGTCGAGAAGAATTTACCAAGTGGCATTGACAGGATGTGCCAGCCCATAGGATGTCTGCATAAGGAGCAGATTTGGGGATGATTCCAAGATACTTCTGGTGTGGACAGTGAGTGGTGGTGACCTACATTGGCACCAAAGTCACCACTGGTGAGCTGGCAAGGAGGGGTAAGTCATGCATTTAGGACATTTGAATTAGGGTGTCCTCTGGGTGGTAGAAAATAAGAGTTATCGCCTAAACTGTACCTTGGGGTCCGGGAGGATCATCGGCATTCCCTTTCTCCATGCAGGCGGTCCCATGTTTGCTCTACGGACGCTCATCTCCTTGGGAGAAGAGATCTGGATTTTCCAATTTTGCGTCAAAATACTTGAACTTGAGGAAGAAAAGTGGAAAATATTGAGTGCTATTTTTCATGGCGAAAACAGACTTGAAAGAGAACTCGTCCATTTTTCACTCATCCTCCTCAAGCAGCCAGTTTGCGGTGCTAGGATCCGCCGAGGTAGCCCCATGATCGGGTTTGATAAGCAGGGCTAGGTTTCTTATGTGGAAGGCACATCTGTGTCATTAAATTGACCTTAACTGTTCAGCAATTGTGTCTTATGTTTGGTCTGTATCGATTGCACCGTATGTTCTCAGGAAGATATACAAATACCCCCTCCAAACGGGCTTTGCTTTTGTGTGTTACTTTGTATTCAAGTAGGCCAATTTCCCAAAAAGTGGGCACCATATGCATTTTTTAAAGGATTTTATTTATTTATTCATGAGAGAGGCAGAGACACAGGCAGAGGGAGAAGCAGGCTCCTTGCAGGGAGCCCAACGTGGGGCTCAATCCTGGGACTCCAGGATTAGACCCTGGGCAGAAGGCGGCGCTAAGCCGCTGAGCCATCCGGGCTGCCCACCATATGCATTTTGACTGCAAATTATCTGTTGTTGCTATTTGTTTTTGGAAAAGTGTTTTGAGTGCCTGTGGAGGGCAATGCACAAAATCATATTGACCTGCTGGGTTAGTCTGAGCAACTGGAAAAAAAAAAAAAAGGAGTCTGGAGTTTGCGTTACTCATTTCTAAATCTCACATAGGGCAGAGAAGACGGGAGATCAGGCTCTTGCAGTGCAAGCACTCCTGATGGTTTGGGCCTGGATCATTCTGTGTGGTGGTGGAGCTGTCCTGTGCGTTGTGGGGTGTTTAACAATGTCCTATTTGATGCCAGTAGCACCTGCCACCCTGAATCTTGACAGCTAAAACTATAAGCGTCCCAACAAAGATAACGTGGCCTTGTTTAGCAAATCAAAATACTAGCACACCCAGTTAAATCTGAATTTCAGATAAAGACGGAATAATTATTTAGCATAAATATAGGCCTTGCAACATTTTTTTCTGGCGCCCCTACCCGAGGAACACACATTGCCCCTGTTTGAGGAACTGCTTGCTGTTCTCATTTAATTCCTCACGAATTTACAAATGCCTCCACCCGGATCTGTGGCCTTGAGAGTGACGTGAGGTTTTGCATTCTGAGACTATTCAATATGGTTTTACCTGTGTGTCTTTGGGGGAAACCGCGAGATCCAGAACAATGTGGTTGAGACGCCCACGTTGTTCCCATTTATTGTTAATTACATACTTTCCACCTCATTTCATCCACAAAAGGGAGACAGTGTTAAATACTGACGTTTGCTAAACTAATCTGTTCCTTGGAAAGAATGCTCTGCTTGGAGTTCTCAGATCCCCTTGAGAACCCCGCTGGTGGGAAAAAGGACTGAGCGGTCTAATTATGCTTTACCAGTTTGATGAATCTCCTCTGCAGCACTTTCTAACACCCTGCCTCGGGTTATTTCTGCTGGAGAATCTTCAGTTGCTATAAAATAAAGTGTGCTCTTCTGCCCCAGGAATCTGGTGGCCTTCATCTTCCAGCCTGTTGGTCCTAATCTAATTACCCAGTGTCAAGAGTCATTTGTTGGCAATGACATAAGCCTGTGCTGCCACTGGGTAGCTCCTCCTGATAACACCAGGCGGCAGACTCGCAAAAAAAGTAAAAGGCAACATTTCACAGATGATCTCTTGGAAGTTTTAGAGCAGATGAAAGGCTCAAGTGTTGTCTATGCAGAGAATAACGCATAAAATACACACAAAAACACGTGCAATTGATTCACATGAACTCCCAAGCATAAGGATCTGCGTCTGCTTTATTACTATTTTTCTTTTTTTGGAAGAACCCTTATTTCTTTGGACTTTGCACGTGGAAAGTACTCAACAATGCTCGTTGCTAAAGGGAAGTTAAAATGGAATGTTTCTACCTTTAACTGGGATCTGTTCCCTCCTACCGAGTGACTCGGGTCACACGACACACTGCGTCGTGTTTCCTTTCCACAAAACAGAACCGCCTCATCTGTGATGATGATGATGGTGATGATGGTGGTGGTAATGGTGATGGTGATGGTGGTGATGATAGTGGTGATGGTAGCGATGGAGATGATGGTGGTAACAGAGATGGTGGTGATTGTGTTGGTGATGGTGGTGGTGATGTATGATGATTATCATGATGATGATGATGACGGGGATGGCGATGATGGCGATGGTGGTGATGATGGTAATGGTGGCTATGGTGATGCTCATGATGATGATTTCATCTCTGTTCCCACTTATCCATTCAAAAACTTAAGAAGCTTTTTATCAGTATTTTGCTGTAAAATTGTGAGTGACCTAAGGCTTCCCCATACAGAAATCTAAAACGTTCTTAAGGGATTAAGACATTATATACACAAAAAGATAAGCAATGGCTAGATAAATTGCTTATAAAGAAATTTATAATATATAAAAAAATTTAAAGATAAATTATTATAAACATTCATAATAACATCTATCTATCTTATAATATACAATAATTACTAATAATGGTATATTGTTTTATTATGAATATAATTTATGATAACTACAAATAATTGAGAAGCAGCGTTGTGGCCGCAAAAGGCAAAGCCAGGTGACTTTTCTATAGTCTAGCTCTGTGAGTGGGACTTGCATTTGCCACGTTACCTTCTATCCCTGGAGACCATTCTTTTGTGTGGTCTGTTCCCTGATTGGAAACCACTCTCCTCTCTGTAACTGTAATGACTTTGCCCCTTCCTCACCCTCATTTAAATCCTGTCTATCTTTGAACATGTTCCCTCAACATCTGCCTGCTGTGATTTCTGCAACCCACATGCATCTCCCTTCCCCTACGATGCTCTGTAATTGGAGTCTAGTGTGTGATTGGGTGGCTAACTTGCATGGCTACTCAGCAATTCCACAAGCGTGTGCATTATTCTGTCTGATGGAACTCGTGCAAGTGGGTGGCCATAAAATCTGAAAAAGGAAAGATCTGTGCATTTTTATTTGTAACATTTCACCAGTGGATCTAAGCTAATAAAGAAATTCGGCCTCAGAAATATGTTGCATAATACAGTGGAAATGGAATGAATGGAAAACTCTAATAGAAGAAATATCCCTAAAAAATGTGCCTGCTGAGTAACAACTTATTGATTCATTTCAATCATTTATTTGGGCAACTTATTCAGGCAAATTTACGCTTCCCTGTTTTTCTTTTCTTTTATTATATTGAAAATGCCAGAGGCACCTGGATGGCTCAGTTGGTTGAGCATCTGTCTTCAGCTCAGGTCCTGGGATCAACCCCACATCGGGCTCCCTGCTTAGTGCTTCTCCCTCTCCCTCTGCCTCTACTACTCCCCCTGCTTGTGCACTCTCTCTCTCTCTCTGTCAAATAAATAAATAAATTCTTAAAAAAAAAAAAAAAGAAAGAAACAAAATACCAGATGTTTTCAAGTTTCCTTAAAAAAAAAAAAACCAATCTCACTTAAAAATTCAAATAACACTTCTAATAGTCATGCATTGATATTTTAAAATGTGAAACTATGGTTCAAAATAAATAATGTGAAAAAAGAAGAAAAGGACAGCTAACGGCACCAAGTCATCAAGCTCACCTCTTTGAGTGATGACATGTTGAGCATGTGGTTTGAGTTAGGGGTGTCGTGCCCTGATGCTGGCCCCACACCTATGGCCCACAGTTCACCAGTAAAAGGAACACTCAGGAACGCTTTGGTGGGTGTCGTGTGTTGGTTTTGTTTGAAGGCGATGGTCAACAGGTTGCAAACCAGAGTTGGGTCTAGCGGTCGGACCCCTCACCACCTTCCCGAGAAGGCCAGGCTGATGAGCAGAAAAGGCTGTGTCAGGGGGCACCCTTGATGACTTCTGCATCTCTGGTGGCTTCTGATGGTCCACGCTTGTGTTCTGCAACACGGAACATTTCCTTTCTCTGATCCGGCTACTTTCATTCGAAATTCTGTCATTGTTCAACCAATGCTTGAATGATGTAATGACGTTCAAGAGAATATACTCGTGCATTGGACCAGGCAGGGGGAAATTAAAGCAATTAAACAAATGAAACAAAAGTAGTGGTATTTCTGAAAAGGAGGACACTTATGTTGTGTGGCGTTTCATAACAAGGCAGGGGAGACAGGCAGTTCTTGCTGGGCGTGAAACCACGGGACAAAATATGAAAATGTGCTAAAAACAAAGTGCTACTGTATAAAAATAACCTTTACCACTGATTTTTGTTCTCTGAACTCTGAAAAGAGGTGATTTTTCCCGCTATGAATGCATCTGCCAGAGGTATCTCGTTCAAGTGTTGTAGCCATGCTGTGCTTTTGTAAAGTAGGAGAGCATACACTTTTAGTATTTATGATCAGGGAAATTCCCAAGATGCTCCATTAATGCTTAGAGGCTGCAAAGTGAAATATGAGCTTCTGTCCTTTATTAGTTCAAATGATGATGAAAGCCATAAAATAAACCTTATTTCTAAAGATCTTTCCCTAGGTAATTTTCCTTGTGAATTAAAATATGCCATAGCGAGTATGTAAAGATGCATATTTTAAAATTAATCTTGAGTGTAAATTGAACATATATTCAAGGAGAAGTATCTTCCTCCTAAAGCTGGCGTGTCTATATTTTTCATACCAGCAATATACAGCTTAAAGTAGTAAGAATGAGTAATTAGATTTGGTTTTCTTTATAAATTACCTGACAGATTTATTGGACAGTGAGCACCTAGGCCTTATTTTCCTAACCGAAACGGAGGCTTTATTGTAAAAATAGATCACAGTGGGTAAATGCCGTGCAATACAAAACTCTGTGTGTGTGTGAAACCACACTGTGACTACATCATAAGTACTTTTTGTTCGTGTTGAAGAGAAGCGCACGTGAAGCAGAATTCCACCCACGGGCATCTGCAGTGTGCTTTTTAATCCTATTCAGTGTTTAACACTTCGACGCTGTCATTTTGACTTCAGGTTAAGTCTGTGGATATGGGACACCTTGACTCAACAGGAAGACTTAAATCAAAGTCCCTGTGGGCAGCACATATGGCTGTCATAGTTGATCCTTTTGAGTTGGAGCTTTTTCCAGAATATGACAGATTCTTCCAACAGATACGTTGCAACTTTATGAAGCCCAGTGCAGTGAATCAGATCACTAAGATGTTATTCCTAAAACGGAGGTAAGTTATGGTCTCGTAAATTCGCTCCTGTCTTTAAGAACAGAGGGAGGGAAAAAAAAAAAGAGAAGAAGAACAGAAGGAGAGCTAGCCCTACATGTGGGCAGTTACCAGTGGGATGATTTGTGGCGGGTCCTCAGATCCCGCACCTGCCTTCAAGTTGTGTCAATAACTGCATCTCCCGCCCATTCACGGGGGTCCTGACAACTCACCCGTCTGTTCCACAGCGAAGTCTCCAAATGGCTGCAAACCTCCGACTTCCGTGTTGGTCAAAGTCACTCACAAGTAAGAAGATACATTCCAAAGACTTTATTATTTGGAAAGAAAGTAAAAGCAAAATGGCACCCAGCATGGGACAGGATGCCCAGTTAAGTTTGAGTTCCTCGAGGAACCCATTGGCGGGTCACCTGTGTTAGCATCTGCGGGTGTACCACATGGTAGCAGGTGGCTCCTCTTCAAAGGCAGCGTGATAGACTCATAGACGCTTCACAGGAAGATGGAGGCGACGCAAGAGCGAAAATTGCAACGGAAAATGTGATGCAGCATTCAGTCTAATATTAGGATGGCAGTAAAGGTCATCATAAAAGGAACCAGGTGAGGTTCACAGGAAGCATTTAACAGCTTAATAGATCCATGATACCTGGGGGGAAAGACCCAGAGAATCAGATTATTCGCTCATCGGAGGACAAGAACACACGCACACATCCGTACACGGTACGCCAAGACGTTTTTGGCTGTTAACGTTTTTCCCAAAGGAGGCCAAGTGTGGATCAAAAGTAGAGATTCATGATCCAATTGGAAAGAATCGTATTCTTTGATGACACTCTAATGGTCACTAGAGAAAAGCAGCTTATTTTTATGTAATATAAAATATAAAATTAAAATATAAAAATATATTTTTAAATATTATATATGGCTTGTGGATATTAGTGGATTGCACTATTCTTTATATATACGACGGCCTCCCATAATCAGTCGTAGGTCCTAGAAAGTGTTTCTGGTCAGTTACCTAAAGCTGTTGCATTTCTGTCATTTTGACTTCATTGGCTTTTCCCCCACCCTTTGGGCAAAAAAAAAAAAAAGAAAGAAAAGAAAAAAAGGGGTGTCTTGGATGCTGTGGTGATAAACTTGTCCCTGGTCACACACTTTATTTGTGGGTGAAAAAGCACAAATTTCAAGTAGCTCTAATTGGATAGCATTATTCAAATAGCTCCGTGCTGGAGCAATGTCCGCATCCAAGCCCATCTGAAAAACCACGAGCCTTTAAAACACTACCTTTGAAGAATTTAATGCCCTACTAAAATGCTGACATGTACTCTTAAATCAAGATATACTATGAATTCCTATTTCTCCAGTAAAAAATGCAACTTTGAAAGAGATCTGCTGTGTATTTATTGCTCTTTAACAGATGCGGTATCCCTTCATATTATTCGGGGAAGAACCTGACAATGCTCTCCGGAGGTCTCCTGCAGGGCAGGGTCTTTAAATTCCCTCCTCTGGTTACTTTCAGCAGAGTCTGGTATAATCCCAGAATGTAGTTTATGATTCATTTCCTCATGTGGAATTCACATTTTTCACCAAGACTCGATAGCACAAATAGAGGTATTTTGTGACTGTAATATCTAGACCAGTGGTTCTAAACTGAGGGCTTTTTGGCCAGTAGTTGGCAATATTTGGGGACGTTTTGGTATCGCATGGGTGTGGGGGTGCGACTGGCAATAACTGGGTGGGGACCATGGGTGTTGTTGAGCTTCCTAGAGTGCACAGCCCAGCCCCCTCACAATGGAGAAATATCTGGTCCCAAATGTCCGTAATGCCAGGATGGAGAGTCCATGCTCTAGAACAGTCATGATGGAATTATGCTGTGGGGGTTCTGGTCTACCACTGGGACCAGCTGGGATCAGTTATCTATTTTGATATAATCTAACTGCATTACATTCATAACCACATGATGCCCAAATAAATAATATCTTAAAAAAAATTCCAGTTTGGTCTCACCACCCTGCGTTATATTATTTGGTATGTTTTTTAAGAAAAGGGATGATTGGGCAGCCCGGGGTGCTCAGCGGTTAGCGCCACCTTCAGCCCAGGGCATGATCCTGGAGACCCGGGATCGAGTCCCATATCGGGCTCCTTGCATGGGGCCTGCTTCTGTCTCTGCCTGTGTCTCTGCCTCTCTCTCTCTCTCTCTCTCTCTCTCTCTGTGTGTGTGTGTGTGTGTCTCTCATGAATAAATAAATAAATAATCTAAAAAAAAAAGAAAAGGGATGATATTGTAATTAGAAGAGCTTAGGCAAAACTTTTTCAAGTTGGAAGGAACTTATGTGTATTGTTGCTCTGGGGAAAGCAAGCAGGTGGACAGAAAAAAGGTGAAATTACCAACAAGAGGGTGTGACGGATGAAATTAGGAGGTGCGACACTAGCAGTGATGAGCGAGATAGCGCAGGTGAGGGATGTAGGATGGGAAAGGTCGCGTTTCTCTGTGAGATCGTGTTCACAACTAAAAAGAGGAAACTCACCGGGAAATCCATAGCTTAAGTATCTTTGGTAAAAAAACAAACATTAATAAAAATAAATGGATTAGCACTCCACTCAACTTGTTTAAAAGGACACAGAATATAATTGAAGAGACAGAGAGGTGAAAACCTCTACAAATAATGTTATCTACAACAGCTGAAGCACTCAATTCTGCCCCTGAAAGTAATAATGCATGGTATGTCAGCAATGTTGAATTTAAATAAAAAATTTTAAAAAAGAAATGCAATAATGCAGAAACAAATGAACTCCCGATCCATTAAGGGGCTGCTGTTTTGAGGAAATAAAAGCAAAGTGAGGTAAACAGTGTCAGACAGCGAGAAAGAATCATCAGCATAAGAATTCATGAAACACAAGAAGGAAGCAAACAGAAATTGCTTTATTGATCTCAAAACCTTAAGGTCTAAGGCAGAACCGTTTTATATCCCCCTCCTGAAAAATGAATGAAGTGGATTGATTGCTTTATTAATTGATTAGCATCTCCTGGAAGAGTCTGTAGGTTTGGAAATGGAGTATTAGGATGGAGCTTTTTTTTTTTTTTTTAAGGATCTTATTTATTTGTTTGAGAGGAAACACATGGGGGAGGGGAGGGGTAGAAGTGGGAGACGCGAGAAGCCCAATGTGGGGCTCGATCCCAGGACCCTGGGTCACGACCTGAGCTGAAGATAGATGTTTAAGCACCTGGGCCCCCCAGGGTGGAGCCTCTTAACAGGGTCATGCTGTCAAGTCTCCTGGGGCTTCCATCCGGCGCCCAGTCTGATTCTGGGGGTCCAGGGCTGGATCCTTGGTTGTGCATTGCTAACGAGCCCCCTGCTGCGGTTGGTGCTGCTCCAGCAGGAACACACCTGGAGGGCAAAGGGGCCAGAGCGTCAAGTAAGAAGCAGCGAGTCCAGGAAATGAGGGCAGCACAGCTGCATTTAGTGTGTTAATTAGCTTGTTTGTATCCTCCAGGTGATGGGCGGATAGTGAAGTGTTTAAAGGAGTTAAATAATCAGGCTCATCTACAACTGAACGGAGCACAGGTCTGAAGACGTTAACCTGGGGGCAGAGACCCCTGTAGACGGCTCTGTAATAGTCTGGTTAACGGAGGGTGGGGGCTGAGAGTGGACGCAATAGTGGGGAGGAGGGACAATTTTGGGGAAATTTTAGTTGTATTCAGCAGTGTGGGGAGCTGATGGATGTGAGGGGAGAGGCGTGTGATGACGCTGGTATTTCCAGCTTGGGGGACTGATGGGTGCATGGACACAAGGGGAGCATATAGGTGCCACATCGGTTTAGGTGGAGAGATGCTGGGTTCATGTCAGACACGTGGAAATTCCTGAAGAAGGAGACAAGTTCGAGGAGACTAGTTGGGCATGACAGCATCATCATGGAGAATCCGTCGGGAACGTTGAATCTCCGGGTCAACCTGGGATTGTGGAACATAATCTACCATTGAACCAATTCTAACAAGTGCACGTGGCAGGGTGGAATGTCGCTGAATGTGAACCATCCTAGGAGAGGCTACTACATGGGGTTTGAAGGAATGTGTAGGAGGTGGGGCAAGAGAGAAGATGTCCAAACAGAAGCTAACATGGTCGCACTGAAGGGCAGCTAAGGTAGGTGGACGTGCTTCTGTCGTTATATCTCAGTCTGGGTGATAACGATTTTTTTTTAAAAAAAAAAGATGTATTTATTTATTTAAGAGAGAGAGAGAGCATGAGTGGGAGGGACAGAGGGAGAGGACAAGACACTCTCAAGCACACTCCATGCTGATCTCATGACCCTGAGATCACAACTAAACCAAGTCAGATGCTCAACCGACTGTGCCACCCAGGTGCCCCAAGTTCAGATTTTCTTAAGGAGTCTCCAGAGTACAGATTGCACGAGCACAGAGAAGCCAAATCTAGGGCAATGCAGGGCTGGGGTCTTGCACAAGAAGAGACAGGAGAATAATGAATTCGGTCTGCCGGTAAGAGGGTTGTTGAGACGGATTTGGAAGAAAACCCTACAAAATGCTTAGAGTTTGACGACTCTGTGAGTGTTTGTGGGCCACTCCTAGACCAAGTACAGGCAATGGCTTGAAGATATTTCGGGGTCAGTTCCAGACTAAAGCACTAATGCAAATGTTGCCATAAAGGGAGATACATGAATCGTCTGGTTTCCCCGCGCATATGAAAGCGATGTCTCCACTGTGCTGTAGTCCATTAGCTGTGCAGTAGCACTGTGTCTAAAAATACAATATGCGCACCTTAATTAAAAAATGTCACTGCTAAAAAAAAATGCTAACTACCATCCGAGCTTTAGGCAAAGTCTTTTTGGAGGCAGAGGGTCTTGCCCGGATGTCGTGCCTGCTGAGTGATCAGGGTGGTGGGTGAAAAATAGGCAATGAAGTTTGGCTCATCCATCATGAAAGCTTTCCCCATAGTAGTAGGCGATGCTCTTTGATGGCATTTTACCCACAGTCGAACTCGTTTCAAGATTGGAGTCAAGTATCTTGAAACCCTGCTGTTGCCGTATCAAGTGAGTTTACATGACCCACGGTGAAGGTTCTGGAAAGGTATAAAGCGTTCCCACCACAATATCAGGAGATCTCAGGAATCCTTCTCCTTTCTCCACCTGCCACTCTGCATCCTGTGTCCCTGCTCTGGTGCCCCCGGCATCGGGCTGTCACTGACAGTTCTGGTCCTGCCTTTCTCGGGAAACCTCTGAAGAGCCAACACCACCGGTAAGCAGCCCACCTGGATCGGGGTTTAGTTTTCTTCTGGTGCCACATCTTGCAAGTAGGAGCTCGGTCCACCCACTTTTGCTGGTCCTGCTCAGGATGGGATAGAGGTGGCTGTTCAAGGTGGGGGGTATTTCTAAGATCACCAGAAATGAGGTTTGGGTGGTGTTGAAAGAGAAGGACACGTGTAGCCTCCCAATTTTTGCAAACAAAACTACAGGATGAAAATTATCGGCATCAGTCAAGGCCGTGTATACACATGGAGGTCAGATTCCCTGGGTTCAAATGCTAGGACCATAAATTATGGGATATGAGTCTCTGAGTGAGTTAGGTAAATGCTTTGCACCTGTGTTTCTTTGTCCGTGAAATGGAAATAATTATAATATCTAATATTCTTTGGTGGTTAGGATTAGATGTAATATTCTTTGGTGGTTAGGATTAGATGTAATGTGATCTTCAAATGACCGGCTGTTAAACTTTTTGTTAGGGGTTACAATAACTGGCAAAAAAAATAATAATAAATTATAAAATATATATGAATATAATTAGAAAGATTATAAAGACCCACAACAGATCCCATGGAGCTGGAATTTTATAACATCACTGCTTTTAGGGGTAGAACTAAGGTACCAGGCATGATATCTAGGGCATTTTTAATTTAGGAAGGGTCTTCTTATGGCACCTTCACTCAGAGCTGTGCCTTAGCACAGATGTATGAAGAATTGCTTCTCACCTATTCTAAAATGTCTAAACACGGGATCCCCGGGTGGCTTAGCGGTTTAGCACTGCCTTCAGCCCAGAGTGTGATCCTGGAGACCTGGGATCAAGTCCCACGTCGGGCTTCCCGCATGGAGCCTGCTTCTCCCTCTGCCTGTGTCCCTGCTTCTCATTCTGTGTCTGTCATGAATGGATAAATAAAATCTTTAAAAAAAATAAAAAATATAATAAAATGTCTAAACACGAGAAGTAATACTGTTGACCCTTGAACAATGTGAGGATTCGGGGTGTTAATCCCCCCACACAGTTTAAAATATGGATATGAGTTTTGACTCTCCCCAAAACCTAACTACTAATCACCTACAGTTGACCAGTAGCCTTAATGAGAGCATACAGTGTTCATTCACAGATACTCTGTTCTGTGGAGTACATACTGAATTCTTAAAGTAAGCTAGAGAAAAACATCAGAAAGAAAATCATAAGGAAGAGAAAACACATTTACAAGACTGGACTGTACTTATAGAAAAAAAAAACATATATAAGTGGACCCATGCCTTTCACGCTCATTTTGTTCAAAGGACAGCTCTGTATTGCAAGTGGAAATGCACTGTTTTTATAAGGGCTGATAGAATTAAATTCAGAGGGAATAACTGAAAAATCGAGCCTGAGTTGTCATAGCAGGAAAGCACATTTTTTTTTTGTTTGGAAAGTGCATTTTTAAAAACTGCCAAAAGGAAAATGTGAAGTACATCTGGAAACCTCTTCTGCTCCCCAGCTGTTAACCTGTGCCTGTGTAGGGTTCTCTGATCTAATGCTGGTCACTTTTTTAAAAAAAGATTTTATTTATTTATTCATGAGAAACACAGAGAGAGAGAGAGTCAGACACAGGCAGAGGGAGATATGGGACTTGATCCCAGGACCCTGGGGTCACGACCTGACCCAAAGGCAGATGTTCAACCCCTGAGCCACCCAGGTGTCCCTAATGCTGGTCATTAAAAAAAAAAAAAAAGTTGAAAACCTTTTATTATAAAATCAGTGCCTATGTCTTATAGAAATGTAAAAGTACGGTAAAAATATAGAAACAAAAACATCATTTTAATACCATCCAGGGATTACTACAAGTAGCAATGTAGTGAGTATCGCTGTAGATGGTCTCATTATGTATAAATGTCTTTTTACCAAAAGAGGATCATACCACCCATTCTACTTTAAGATCTCCTTTTTTTCATTCAATAATATCCACCTTTCCATTTACAGGAAATTGTACTCACTCCTTGTATTATTGGGGACATATTCAAATTCCCCCAAGTGATCCCCACGATGTGTAGAGTTGTTCTGTCCGAATCCCAAATGGGATCCCTAAATGACTTCCAATCATTTTATGGATAAAATTGTATAATATGTTGCATCCCCCCTCTGTTTTTTTTTTCTTTTTTTTTTTTTGACATCATCCCATTGAACCTTCAAGGTCAGGTTTTCTACAGAACATGACGGATATATCTGGCAATTTCTTTATGCGGCTGTCTGGTTTGGATGTTTGCATTTAAATTTCTATTCCGTCCTTTAGAAATGGCAGGACTTAAATGTCTAAAGGGTTTCATTTCAAAGTCCAGACACTTGTGCTTTTAGCATGTGAGGAAGTGGGAGAGGCAGGACACTCACCTTCGGAAAACCCACGTGAGGATTTTTCTTGGTGGCACTATCTCACTATTCAAGGTCTCCCTATTGTCCTCCGATCATGTGAAGATTTATTGGCTACGAATGTAATGCAGACCAATGTGTCCCATCTATTTTAATTTCTTTAATTTCTCCTTTTATTTAATTACAGAAATTTATTTATCCATCAATTTGCCTTTTATTGGCTTCCATAATTATGAGGAGCCTTGACATGCCAATGGGATGGTGTCCATGCCACATTAGCTGTCTTCTAAGGGACACACGAATATCCTTGTTATCGACCGTCTTGCTTAGTTGTTTAGATTTTAGCTGCTTCGCACAAATTCAGCCTGCGGAAGTTCAAATTTGAACAACCAAATTGGAGACTCGACTTCCCACCACATAAAAATGGTTTGATGGATGGAAGGACGCACCACCAGAGGTTTACCTTAAATGTGTTTCTTTCTGCACATTTGAAAAGGCTACTTTATACACACATGAGCATTTTCAAAAATGACCATCTTGGGTTTTAAGCTAGACTTGTAACTCGTAATATGTAGGGTATAGCGATTCACAATAATGAAATCAGCACAAGCAATAACTGCCTTTTTATGACTGAGAGCATCCGTCCAGCTAGATGTTGGGTGTCCCTGTATGGGTGAGGCCTTCCCACATGCAAGATGCTTGCAGGGAATTCACTAATATCCCAAACATTTGCTAGAGTTTCCCCATCACAATGGCCAGCCCTGCGTTGTGCCCATGATATGATTCACTGTGAGTACAGCATCTTCTATCAGGAAGATGAGCCCACCCCAAAGACAAGGAAAACCTTTGTGCATCTCATGTCTGCTGTTTTGTTACCTTTGCCTTTCAGATGTGCAAATGCATGCTTCCTCCCCTCCTCCCGTCCGTTGGTCTTGGCACCATTTTAGGAGACTTCTAAGGAACTAGTTTTATTTGGGGGTTTTTTGTTGTTTTTTTGTTTTTGTTTTTGTTGTTTTTTTACCCCAGAGATCTGGAGCGAATGAGCTCTGGGTTGGATCAAAGGAGGGTTGAGTTGTAACACTCAGAAGGTTAAATGGAGACCACTCAGTTATACAGGTGGAGTCTATGATAGAAGCCTTTAAAGCTTTGGTGTCTAATACCTGTAGACCTCTGCGAGTCTGAGAGAAGTAGCTGAGAGAAGTAGAGCTTTTTTTTTCCCCATGGGAGCAAACAGCAATGCTTCTGCTCGGTGCAGGAATTCTCTCTTCATCTAGCGTCATGACACAGACTTATCTGGAGTCTGCTCTTAGGCATCCAACAGCAGACTGGGGAATGAGTAGGAATAAAACGATCTTTGTGGTCAAATGGCTATGGTCTGTGGAGAGGCAGACCCATGATGTGACCGTTTCACCAAAGATGAGATGCACCGTCATGCTTTTTGGACACAGGACCATCCTGCAATGCAATAAGCTCACATGAAATCAGACCCAGAGAGAAATTCTGTCTTTCAGGGTCTGTTCTGTCTTCCTCCTCCTAGAAGACGGGCTGGTGGGGAGCACCTGTCAGTTCTAGAAGGAATCATGTCGGGGAGCAATATCGTGGGAGGATAGGTGTCTGGGAGGTAGGGGCAAAGTTTGGGGCAGGAAGCATTCACCAGGTGACAGCTTCTTGAGTTGGCTTGAGCCCAGTGGATGCCCACGCTTTATACCTGCCCTCTGCTAGCTCAGTATCTGCCAAGCAGACGCAGTATTTGACCAGCAGACAGAGTATCTTGCATGCTCCTCTCTGCTGAAATCTCTTTCTATTCTATACTTTAAGACTGAGGAATATCCAGTTTCCAGTCCTTGGGGTCAACCTGGTCATGGGATTGTTCTTTCTTCAACAGGTTGAGGACCAGGCTGCACACAGCTACCTCTTAGCTCCCTGCGAGTGGTTCTCCTGGACACTTGAAGCATCAATGTATATTTCATTAATGACTTAACAGGACGATAATTTCCCTTTCCTCATGAGCCTCTTGGGCCAATATGATGCCTGAAAGATCTCTTGGTGTAGGCATCGTCACAGTCCAGGCTGCTTTCTACAGAGTAGCATTCCCAGAATCCAGTGGATTCTGTTCAGCATTGGATATGGTATATGTCCAAGTCATCTTATTTCTCCTACATTCATAGAGCTCCTGTCACCAGAGCCTGCCTTCTGATGGACAGCCCGGAGAATTGGAGTCGTGTTTCTGTCTGGGCATGGTCAATCATTCTCCACCAAAGGTCCCCAGGTCCTGACACCATGTCAGTCAAAGTTTGCCCATCAATCATTGTGAACAAGAAAGTCACTGTTCTGGTTATGAGGGAGAAGGACCAAGGGAAGGGGACAGCATGATGCCTGTTCTTTAGGAAATTAATTTTATTAGGTGCACTGTCTACCATTACAGAGAGTTGGTGGGTGGAATAGACGAGAGAAGAAGTTTTAGAAATGGCCTTGAGAAACACTGTCCGAGGTCAAAGGACTCAATTTTCTCATCCATTAAATGGGGGATTAGATGAGATTTTGTAGGTAAAGAGCTCTTTGTGATTTTAGAATGATATGACATTTTAATGGGCAGTGACTGCCCTATCTAGTTCTTCTCATCCTATCCACTGCCTAGTAGGGAATAAGCATCTTGTGGCTGCAAAATGCAAATTTGTTTGCTGAGTGTTACGTCATAAGGAGAGATAGATGGATGGATAGTTTGATAGGTAGATATGATGGATGGTGAATGGATGGACAGATAGATGATAGATATATGGATGGATGGATGGATGGACGGATGGATAGATGGATGGATGGATACGTAGATATGATGGATGGATAGATTGATAGATGATATGATAATGAACAGATAAGTGATAAATATATGATTGGTCGATGGATGGGTGGATCCATCACATCTATCACAGGATGGATGGATAGATGATAGATAAGATGGATGGGTAGATAGATAATGATAAATAGATAATAGATATGGTGGATGGTGGACAGATAGGTAGATAGATATGATGGATGCATAGACTGATAGATGATAAATAAGATGGATGGATGGATAGATATATGATAATTAGATGATAGATACGATGGATGGATAGATTGATGAATGATAGATGTGATTGATAGATGAATAGATAAATGATAAATAGATGATACATAGATATGATGGATGGATGGATGGATGGATGGATAGATAGATAGAAGAAAGAGTTACCATTATTTCTCTGCTACTAACCTCTCCAAAATGTTAAAAACCTAGCTCAGAGGATGTCATTAAGAATTATGTGAAATTAAGTCCAACATGTCCCAAACTTCAAGATGGGGAAAACTCCAAAAGACAGAGCCCCATCTGGGATATTATGGGAGATTAATAGGCAAACTACCTTGATTTCCATTCAACCTATACTGAAATTAGTAGGACTTAATAAATTTCAGTGACATTTAAAGTTTTATAAGCAGTGTGCATAATTCAACACAGAGCCGTTATAAAAAACAGAACGCATAAGATTTTATTTCTTTCAGACTCACAGAGTTTATCCCACAGTGAGATTTATAATGCTTACCTCTGAAATATCGTTTGGCCAATGACAGCTTGGTGCAGTTTTTCAAAACGCATATATAGATTTGTTCTATTAAAGGAGTGTATTCTGATTCTTAGAAATGGACTCAAGACCTGCCAGTTCCAAATTTCTGTTTGGTTTCCCTTTTTAAGGGAAGATTTAAGGTCAAAATAAAGATCTTTGGAGAATTTCCCAGGCTCCTACCAAACGCGATTATCCTAATAGATAACTAGCCCCAAAACTTCCTTTGATCTTAGCGGTTTTTTTAGAGAGAGTGTTCACCAATCAAGTTTAGATTTTAAAAATTTAAGAACCTGGCCCTCAAGTATTTTAATAAATCATTGTCAGGCTCATGTAGTTTAGCAATTTAATGGGTTTGGAAAAAATCAATTTAAATGTTTAAAGTTTAGAGGGTTTTTTAAAGTATAATTCACATACTCTAAAATTCCTTCTTTTAAAGTAACCAGTACAGTGGCTTTTCGTATCCTCAGGGAGCTCTGCTAGCATCACCATATTTTCATCATCCCATTAGAATCGTGTATCGCTAAGCGGTACTCCTCATTCTGTCTGCTAATCTGCTTCCCGTCCCCACAGCTCTCAGCTGTGACGACCATGCGTCATAAGTGAGCAAAACAGTTGAGTTCAAAGAAAATGTAAAGATGACTGGTTTGTTCAATGCGGTGTCTTGCTTATTTGGAGATGTTTTTACTCTAGGCGGATCCCTGTGATCACCAGCTCATGCCCCCCTTTATCCCAACATTCATCCAACTTGAGAGTCCCCTTCTCTGATCCTAATGAGGGCTTCCAAGCAATTAGACCAGTTTGTCCAAAGACGTTCTCATTCTTCTGTTTGTGTAAACTGAGGAGTTGCAGAGCCTTGGCTGGGGACACCTGTCAGCTGTGCGTGGGCTGGAGAGCTTTATTCACTACCCCAACATCCCATCTGTCTACCGTAGAACCCTGGCATCCTGACCCTGTGTGACAGGGGGGCTGTGAATGCCAACCTGGAGAGAGAAATATAACCAGATATTTAAAAGAGCAGATACTGACATGGATGCAAAATTGCCCAATCACACCAAGTTAAGTAGCTCAAAATACATTATTTTGTCAAAACCGCCCACCATCTTTGTTACCCAGTTGTATGAATCTCTACGGCGGGTCATACTATGCAGTGATGTCATTGTTCTACAAATCAAGAGGTCTGGGGATCTGGTAACCATGTAGGGCCTGGGATGTAGATACCTTTCTGGAAATAGGACATGTGGCTCAAAAGACCAGATACTCCTATACATATAGAACCATCGAGGTGCCCTGTTTTAGTCTGATTGGGCTGCTGGAACAGACTACCACAGACGTACACAGTATGGGGCTTACAAACAACGCACATTTATTTGTCACAGTTTCAGAAGCCAAACGTCCAAGATCAAGGCACTAGCTGACTTTCTTCATTCATGGATGACCATCTTCTAGCTGGGTCCTCATATGGAGGAGAGTTCGAAGATGCTCTGTGGGGGTCCCTTTTATTAGAGAACTCATCCCATTCATGAGGCTCCACCCTCCGGACCAGATCACCTCTGAGAGGCCCAGCCTCTAAATCCATCTCCTTGGGGGTTAGGATTTCCACATACGAAATTTGGAGGAACACAAACATTCAGTGCATGGAATGCTCTAAGTTACTCACTCAGAATTACTATTTATTTTAAATTCCTCGAGATTTTATTATCCTATTGGGTGAAGCCATCAGGCGTCAATCGTGGTGGTGTCATTTTCCACCTTAAGCCCTCAAGTGCGTGTTTGAATATTTAAGGAGAGTGATCGCAACAGGAATGCCCTTATTTGTCCTTTGAGGAGACCACACTGAAAATGTGGAATACGGAGGCCGATTGAATCCAAATAAATGCTTACGATCATGGTCCACATTGAGATTTCAGACATTCAGTAACATTTGGGGGAAAGAACAGAATCCTAGTAGACTGACCGTCTATAACCACAATACATTCATGAAAAAGAGAGGCTATTTTCAACAACAACAAAAAAAAGTGGCTGATGGAAGCACACTCTTGTAAAGAGTGCATGCATTTTATCAAGTGTGTATGAAGACTTTCCGGCCAAGCCCTCGTGTGTCTTTTGGGAAGCTATAGGTAAAAAACACAAAAACAAAAACAGAACACCCTAAGTATTAATAACAATAGATTATTAATATTAAAAGGGTGATAATTCTTACATTCATACTAAATTCTTTTCTTTTCTTTCTTTTATTACTTGTTAATTAAATTAAATATCAACACATTGGTCATACAGTATTGATAATTTAAACACACTATTATTTACAATTAATGAAATATCAACTGCCTGATTATTTAGGATTAATAATCCAGGTTCTAGCCAACTAGAAATATTACACATGGAATTCTGTTATATGCCCACTCATTTTAATAGAATAAAAGCATCCTCACGACTTAGCCAAATGTACCTTTGTGCTAGGAAAATATCTCCTCTCCTATCTTGTCTGATACCATCCAAAATAGCTAAGATAACTTGTCTTTCGACCAAAATCGTTCATTAGTCCATTTGGCAAATTTTCCCCCTTAGGTGTTAGGTTATTTTTCTTACCAAATCATGAAACACAGTGCCTGAATTTCCAAAGCAAAGTGTTTTATTTTCCTTCCTAAATGGCTTGTTTTGTGGTAAGTCAATAGGAGGAGGAGTACTAATGTTGCCCAGCTGCCTTACCTTAACAAATCAGACCCCAAAAGCATCACCTCGCCCCTATGTAAACAGATTCCAACAGACCTTTATCAGGCATAATGTGTAAAACAAAACAAAAACAAGTTGATTTTTTAATTACGTTGTGTTATTTTGGACTTAGGATCCACCACTGGAATCAGAATGGTGCCTCCGTAAGGCAAATGCATGCAAATCTTTCAAGAGCTATGGCTTCCCCCACCACTGAAGAGTTAGGTCACATTGACAGGTGCTCCACCCTTGGATTCTTAAGATTTTATTCTAATTCCACTAGAGTTAGGATACAGTGTTACAGTTGTTTCAGGCGTACGATGTAAGGATTCAGCCCATACGTCACCTGGTGCTCATCACAACAGGTGCACTCCTTCAGCCCCATCACCTCTATCCCCCACGCCCCTTGGTGACCACCACTGTGTTCTCCAGAGTGAAGAGTCTGTTTCTGTTTCTCTCCCCGCCCCCCCCCCATTTTGTTCATTTATTTTGTTTCTTAAGAAACACCTGTGGGTTCTTCTGATGCGAGTTGCATACAGGACGCCAGAAAACTTTCAAGTACCACATGGAAACCACATTGCAATCCCACTAATGACTTGTTCTGCGTCCCAGAGATGGCTGGTGAATTTGGGCAGATGGCGTGGGAACAAAGCCTTTGAGTTATTTGAACGGAATAGCTTGTTCTTTGTAACAGTTCAGCCTCCTGCTTTTACATCCCAATGATGCAGTTTTTTAGATGCTTTTCAGACATTCGCTACGCAAAAAGAAGAGAAAAATAATGGCAAATTCAAAATATGAGGTTGCCGGTGTTCTTTCCGTATTTGAGGAAGAGTAACTCGCAGAAAGTTTGAGATTTCTAAATTAGGCCTCTCCAAACCTAATTTGGATAATCAGTTGTCTGTAGATAACTCACTTCATAACTTTTCCAGAAGAGCAAAGTGCACGCAGTAAACACGAGGAAGAGACGCTCTGCTGGAAATCAGTCGGCTACATCGTGTGTGATAATGTAATGTCGCTCATGGAAAACTGATCATGACACTTGTTGCAAACGAGCTGAATGAGATAATCTAAGAATAATACCCAATACACTTTAATATGAATAATAGATGACCCAGAGAATGAGCGCCCTTGTGTTGTGAGCCATTATTTCTTCAGGATGTAAAATTTTACTGTTTTCTGCACAGCGTGCCGGCCCGAGTTAAGGCGAGCGGCAAGGAGTGTGATTAAGTATTGATAAACGTATGCTCATGATTATGCAAATCCTGTACGGCTTTTCTTCCCTTCTGTTCATTGTGTTGCTCTACATGGGCAGCACTAATATTCCCAGAACTGGTAAAAAAAAAAAAAAATGAGGGAGAGAGAGAACTAGCAATGAATACAACGTAATCCAAAGTCACAAGTGAATAAACACACTCATTAAATAGGACAATACTCAGATTAAAAGTAGAAGGAAATCCCCATAAAGGAGATAAGGCACTCAAGAGAGAGAATGTTTGAAGACTTTATTCTTTTCACGAGGCAATTTTATGGTTGTTCTAAACCCAAAAGTTAGGACTTAAGCAAAGTTGGAAAGCACTTCAGCTTCCAAGGACTAGAAAATTTTTGGTGTTGTTGTTGGTTTTGGCTTAAATATTCTGCCATGTACATCCTGTATTTTTTTTTTCATGATTGAATGCACAGATTTTTTTTTTTTCCTTTTGAGGAATTTAAGGACGGAGCCCATGCTAGACCCTATATGCACGTTGTAAACTCTGGATTACAGATTTGTATTCTTTCCATCCTGTGTGAGAGCGTCGTTGATTATACATGTTGTCTGGGCCAAGATGGATTTTTTTTTTTTTGCTTTTTTTTTTTTTTTGCCTTCTTTTTCTTTTCCATTTTATCTCCCCATATTCTGGTGGTTGCTAGTGATTCTTGGCGTTCCTGAGCTGCCTCCTGAACTTTTTGTTGTTGTTGTTGTTTTTGAACTTTTTTTTTTTTTTTTGCAGGGGACACAGTCAAGTCCCCAACATCTAGGATGAGACACCAATGTTCATGGGTCTTCATAGAGGGTCACAGACAGGATAAATGTTACAAGAGATAAGGCTCTGAGAGAGACCCTTTCTAATTTTTCACACCGTTGGGAGAAGCCCTGTGGGTCACAGATGTACCCATTGGTGAGGAGACTTGGATTCTAAGCCCAGGTTTTAAACCTCTGCTTGATTTTCTGCCTGACTGTGAAAAAGTGCCTGATGCAAACCTCATTTTCTCCCTCTAGCAGAGCCGGGAGGGGGGCAGTGCCCACAGACCCTGTTCCAAGAGGTTCTTGTAACCATCAAATGAGTCCATGTACAATGTAGTTGTTGCAAAGCTTGACTCATGTTCTAGGTAAGGATACTAGGACCCCTCATAATCAGTGTGGGGTCAATGCTTATAGCTCACTAGTTCACAGGTGAATAGGCTTTCTCAAGGCTCTAGGTTTGTGGAGATATTTCTAGGGTCACCAACTGGAGGACTCACTCTAGAAGTCCTACATTGGGGGAATAGCGCCAGTCCCAGGTCTTAGCTCTAGAAGTCCTACATCAGGGGAGCAGCTTCAGTCCTAGGTCTTAGCTCTCGAAGTCCTACATCGGGGGAGCAGCCTCAGTCCCAGGTTACTGGGGACAATTGGTCCCTGTAGAGTATGACATAGTCTATCCCTTGTTGGAGAGCTAAACACACAGTGGGTGATGTCTGAATGCTGTGCTGTGCCTTGGGCAGGACAACAGAGCCGTGATCACGATCTTATGACTGGCCTCCGTCTATCATACTGTCTTACTCACAAGGTCGTTCACCTCTTATTTGTCAGGTCATAGGTATGTAGTGTAGTCCTGATCTATGTATCACCTACCTATCTACATACCTATCCACCTACCTACTTGTGTACTTACCTACCTACCCACTCATCTAACCACCTACCTACTTATCTATCTATTGATCTATCCATGCATCCATCCATCCATCATACTATCCATCCATCCTTGTTGTATCACCTATTAATAATCTATTTACATCTATCTATCCATCCATCATATCTATCTATCCATCCAATCTATCCATCCACCATATTTATCTATCCATCCATCCATCCATCCATCCATCTATCCATCCATCCATTATATCTATCTATCCATCATTTTCCATCTATCATATTTATCCATCTATCCATCAATATATCCATCCATCACCTGTCAATCATCTATTTATATCTATCTATGTATCTATATATCTATTATCTATCCAAATTATATGTATCTATCTACTTACCTATTTCCATACCTACCTATTCATGGGAAATCTGACTCCTAGGAAGAGAGTCAGATTTAAAAGTAAGGCCCCTGAAAAAAATAAAATAAAATAACAAAATACAATAAAAAGTAAGGCCCCTGTCCTTGCTGTTATTTTGCTCAGCATCACACGTGGTTAACTCTTGTTTCCCCTCACCCACTCTCTGGAACATCCCATTCTCTCACCCATTTTTCTAGTGGATGACATGCCTGGGATGGGCAGGATGGCAGCAATGTACCTGGGCCCCTCTCTCTGGCCTGAACCCCCACCACTCAGCTCCCTGAGTTCCTCAGATCTGCTCACCGGTACCTGTCATTGGGGCTCCGCAAGTAAATCCCCACCTTACCGCCCCCCCATATGTCAGCCTCATAGGGCTTGCATCACAAGCACTTTGATCACTTCTTAGATACCTCTTCTAAAATCCAGAGTCTCACACAGCCTTTGGTGCTTTGATTCACCTTAAAAAAAATTCAGTGTGTGATTTAAATATACCACCAGTTTAGGGAAAGAGATAACACAAAGCATTAAATTGTTGAATGAGAGATCTTACCTGATATTGAGATTTATGGAGAACACCAAAGATGGGAGGAGCAGAGCACACAGGTGGAGCAGGATGAGGCCCAGGACTCCGCAGGTGATGGCTCCTCATGCTGCCCAGTTCTGGCCTGGGTCACGGATGAGGTTTCTGACATAGACGCATGGTACTTCCCCTTCACAGAAAGAACCTTTGGCGTCATGAACACATCTCCTCTTTGAACTCAAGTGCATAGCACAGGTGACATTACCTGGGGAGCTATGTAACATAAATACACAGACGGTGGGTTCCCTTACTGCAAAGCAATCCTAACAGCTTGCTGGATCATACTAGACTGGTCCTCAGACTAAGAAGGATGAGGTCTTGCTGGCAGGTGGTTTGTCTGCCGAGGTCTGGCTGTAGGTGCAGTAAGTATGGTGAGCGTCATCTCCTGCCTTCTTCTTCTCCCTACAGATCTCCCACCGCTTCACAGACGTGGCCATGGGATGGGACATCTGCTGCTCTAACCACTGACTTCCCAGGTAAGACGTCCAGGGAAGACTTTCATGGATATTCAGACATACATATGAACCCAGCACATGCACTCATTCTCAACTCACTCAGCTTTAAGTCTTCCATGTCTAGGGGCACTTGGGCAGCTCAGTTGGTGATGCGTCTGCCTTCAGCTCAGGTCATGATCTCAGGGTCCTGGAATCAAGCCCACATTGGGCTCCCTGCTTCTCCCTCTGCCCCTTATTCCCCACTCCAGTGCTCTCTCTCAAATAAATAAATAAAATATTTAAAAATAAATAAATAAAACGTCCACGTCTATAAAAGTTCAGAGACAAAAGCTTAGTCCTTTGTAATCTTATCAAATATGTGTGCTTTGTGCCTAGGAAATAATTGGGCAAAGTTCATCATGCAAACCTGTACAAAAAACAGCTAATCCTCCCCTAAAAGACAAGGTCTGAAACTATTATTGAAGGGAAATAGATTTCTTCGTCTCAGGAAAGCTTTAGCAGCCCATGCTAACAAACAATAAATAATAAAACACCACCCGTGGAAGCTTCCGTTATTGATTATAAATGAAAATGAATGCGCGGTTTGTCAGTGAAACAGTATGAAAGTTCATGAAAGTGAGCCATAAGCTGTTTTAGTTTTAAAGCAGTCACGAAAGGTGGGCTGCTTCATTTGTGTTTTCTACGCTTTCATGACTTTCGCTACTGAGCTGTTTGATGTTTTATGGATTGTTTGATATTTGCAATTGGTAGGTGTTCAAAGGCGAAAGCAGAAGGTGATTCTGCTCTCAGCGTTTACCTTAGCACCTCTGCATCCACTTAAAGTTGATGCGTGAAAGTACATAAAACATGAAATTGTGTGTGTGTGTGTGTGTGTGTGTGTGTGTGTGTGTTTGCCACTGGATTATTTAGGGAATCTCCAGAGAAACAAGAACTCATGGGCTGTATATGTGTATTTCCATAGATAATGTGTATGTGCATTTGTATGTCTATATATAATTTAATTTATTACATAAATTTATTATGAGGAATTGGTTTTATTATAAGGAGCTGGCTCACACGATTATGGAGGATGGCACAGTGGGCCAGCAGTCCGGAGACCCCAGGGAGACCCGATGGTGCAATGTGAAGTCTGAAGGCAGTCTGCTGCACAATCTCCCCTTACTTGGAAGGGAGGAGGCTCAGTCTTTTTTGTGCTAGGGGGGCCTTCAACTGATGAGACGAGCCCCCTCCACACTTTGTAGAGCACGACTCTTCTTTCCTCAAAGTTCCCTGGCTTCAATGCCGATCTCGTCCAGAACCTACGGTCCAAGTTGCCACATACAGTTAACCATTACCGCAACTCCGCGATGCCTTGTATTTTTCTCAGTTAACATTTATCCTTCATCAATGGGTGACGGGGTGGGTCGTACGGGTTCGGTGGTGGCCCAGAGCCTCTTCTTAAGCATTGTAAACAGAGAAAGAGGAACCAGCTTGGGTTACATGGGCTTTTCTGTTTCTGGAGCCTATTGAGGATACTGCAGGAAAACGGGGCAGGAACAATTAAAATCATGTGATTTATATGGACCCAATGGATGTCCACGTTGGTGGCCTGTAAGCTCCGTTTGCAAGCCCTGCAAGAAAGACCTCCACAATTAATGTCGTTTAATGTCTCACCAAGCAGAAGGGAGAGGGAGAAAGAAAGGCCATAAAAACTGATGACTTATTTTGTTTCTTTAGACCTTACGCCTGGGACTAGGAGGCCCGCCATGGTACCCAGGCCTTGAATCAATCCGGGGGGGAGATATTTCATTTAAATGACCAGGGTTCTCCTTGTTTGACCTCCTGATCTTAGGAAACTGCCATTTCCCTCTCCGACAAATAATGTTTCGGGGATTATGAGTGTTTTATTTTGACGGTCTCTTCCCTTGGAGGAGTAGGGCGGGTGCTGGGGAGCGTCTCTTTAATGCCCAAGCTCGCGACATCTGGATTTACTTCTAGCTTTTGAGGCATTTTGGCTTTAATTGTGTTTGGCGTTTAACGGCAAGAAACGAAGCCCAGTGACAATAAAATTCATCTACCATTGCATTCGAGAGTGAGGTGCTCTGAAAATCAATTTCAGTTAGCTAAAACATCATCAGTTGCATTAAATAGATCACTAACGATGGATTAGATTCTCCTCCTGGAAGGTCTCGTCCCAGGATGTTGTTTGGAAATGCAAATTCAGACCTTTAAGACCGTGGTCCGGACAGGACGAGTATTTCAAACCTGAGGTCCCAATTATTCAAAGTCTTGCGTTTCCAGGAGTTGGCAAATGCTTTCATTTTTCCTACCCCCTTTCCCGCCAGAATAAAAAAATATCCCTTCTCTTTGCCAGTGGGGGTGTCATCCTCCCTAAGCCGCATGATCACAGGCAAATTATTGACGTCTACACCTTACTTCCTTTTTCTGTGTAAATAAGGTCGCAGTACATCTGCCATGAGACTAAAATGAGGTGACACGGGCAAAACCCATAGGCGTTCCTGACACAGAGGCATCCCTCAAAGACAGTGGCCGCCGGGAGCATGTGTCCTGCCTGCTACACTCTTCTGGGCAGCGGTGGGATGAAATGAGCTCTCCCGGTGTCCAAACAAGTCAACGTGACAGGGCACATCCGGCCATTTCAAAAGGGTAGAAGCAAAAGTCCATCCCCAAAGTCTGGGAATTGTGCTCCAAAGAGAGTGTTCCATCCGGTGCTGCATGGATGCCCTAGAGGAACGGCAGAGGTTAAGGGCACAGGGTTAAGATGCCTATGGAGTGGGACCCACCATCCACTAAGTGCAGGTGGGATGTAGGCACTATGATGGATGTTGGTTGCTCAATGGACCCTAAATATGAGTGGTGGGATTTAGTCTGCAGGTAGTCCCCTGCCTGCAAAAGGAAGGAAGGTCAAGACTTTAAGGTCACACCAAAGGGGTGCCCAACTGCCGTGCAAATGAACACTGGATGATCTCTGTCTTCACCGCCCAGGGGAGAATGAGGACTGAATGTGAGGATGCCGTGTGGTTATAACGAAGGCTGAGTGCCATTCCCTACGTCTCACCCCGTTTATGTCCACAGGCTATGACACAGCTGTCCACAATTCTTCACCCGAAGAGCAAGGATCCCAATATTCGTCTCCCTGATGCCTCATTGGGTTACTGGGAATAGACCAGGACCGACTGCGTGTTGGATGTGTGAAATGTCAAGGGTCCTGCATTTGCTCCAAAATGTCTTCTCCTTGCTGATATGGTTTAGATTTCCTGAGCCGGGAGCCCTCCTTTTCGATCCCCATTCCTGCACTTTCTAGTTGGACAGTTCTCACGCCCTAGACTTGGCTGAACTCGTGGTCCTGAGGGACTGGAGAAAGGCAGTCCCCATAGCAAGTGATCCGACTTTAAACCATGATGGCTACGCTCAAGGTCAATGTGGTCGCTCCCCTAAAGCCGTGCTGTGTTTTGCTGGGTCATTAACTTGGGCAATCCCCTGGTGAGACTACTTTGCCTTTTGTCCTTTCTGATCAAGCCTCCAACACAGGTGAGCTCTGCACACTTGGGCAGGGGTTCTTGCTCTTATTTTTATTTTTTTGTTCGTTTGAGAGAAAGAAGCAGATTCAAGGCAACGAGCCTGCCTTGCCCTATGCGTACATGCACCTCAAGAAAAAGTGTTCATGTGCTGCCTCTGTCCGATCTATCTAGTTCTTACCTATCTCCGTAGCCCCCTTGAAGACTTTGGATCTAAATCGAAGAACAAAATTTGCAGAATTTGTACCTAGTCATTGAGTCATGATGTGGTCATTGTATGTGCTCGCAGCTGTGGGTTGCGATGTATCAGACTAACAGCATTTCTTGATGGAAACGTGAAAATTTATGATGTGTACCTGGGATGGTGGGGCAGAGGGGCTGAGTCTGGGCTCAGCATGCTGGATGAGGTGGGCGGGTTGGCCGACAGTGTGTACCTAAGGGACCAGCCCCCTTTGAAAGCTCTAGATCCCAAGGCTCACGTTGGGCTCTAGTTGTGTTGCTCAGGCATCAGTGCAGAGCTGGAGGGAAAAGTATGTCCTCAGAGGAGGAGCGGAAGGGGTCTGAAGAGCATGCTGGCCTCTATGTGTGCATATCTCGATCCTACTGTTCTTTCCCAAACTGCTCCCTCTGCTTGGACATGAGTTCTGTGCCGTCCCACCTATGCAAGGATGATGCTCCGTGGGGTGCTCCCCGATATCCCCTCCACAGACCATGTCTTCCTTCTGTGCTGTCATCCCATCAACGTCCAACACGCTGCTGCAGAATAACCACATGGAACTAAGAAACCCCATAAAGACCCTGCAAAACTGCTCTTTCAGAAATACCCATGATGTGGGCTCCACCACACTCAGCACGTGGGCTCTGTGTCCTGACATTTCTGTGTGAATGTTAGCCAGTAAGATGGTAGCTCCTGCTGCTCTCACCCAGGGCCCTCCGTGGATAAATGGCATTGTCCGTTTTATGTCCTCTGCTTGGTTCCTGAGCTCGGCGGGAAGCAGCAGATCACCCACCTGACAGCCCCCAGCTCATTGCAGTTGTTCCTGGACATTCTTAGAGCTCCTCTGATGGTCCTTTTGCAGCGTTCTGGATGGTTCTTTGCAGGGTTCCCGGGACAAGTCCTAGAATGAATTGTTCTTTTTTATACATTCGTCCCATATTCAATCTCATCATGTTCTACAGGCTTGCTGAAGTATCTTTTATGTCCCAGCTCCCAAATTCATACGCACTGTATTCTTTGCTTCCCCCAGGACTAGGCGAGTCTGAACTTGCAGATCCTACAACCAACCTGCCCCTGTGGACGCACCACAGACCTGTTAAAAAAAAAAAAAAAAAAGCTCTGTGGAGTGCCTCCTCCATCCCCCAGTCTAGTCCACCCCGTGGTCTTTCTCAGGGATGCAAAACATGATGCCACCTGCCAAGCAGGTGCACACATCAACAATCTTCAGGGATTCCTTCTGCCTCGTGTATAAGTCACATTGAACGGATCGGCACATTCTGCTCATCTTTCCGGGTATGTTGGAAATCTAGATGTTTCCTATGACCGTACGTGTGTCATTCTATTCCACACGCCCTTTGGTGCTCCTACTTCTCTTTCTTTAGTCTGGGTTTGGAGGGAGCTTGTGAAGACCACATCCAGGCACACCTGTCTCTCCCCAAAAGCCCTGCAACGATTGCCAGGTCCTTCCAAGTAGAGTCCATGTGTCAGAAGCCCTACAAGAGCTTCTTCCCCTTCAGATCTCCTTGCTTCCCATCTCTCTCTGCCATCTCCACTCTTGGTGGCCCGGCTGACGCTTGCCTGTGTCTCTGCGATCCCTTGAACATCACCCCCACTCATGCTCTCATCATGTCTATTCCTCTTGTGTTCCACGCTGTGCCCTGGGGCTGACTCCCCAACTTCCTCCAAGATATAATATGTCCAGAGGAGCCTCTGAAACTGCTCTGTGCAAAACGTGTGTCTACTGCTCCAGTCCCAGCATGGCAGTTTCCCTTTCTAGCTGTTACCATCCCCTGACAAATATTGCATATTACTTAATTTTATCCTTTTTCCCTCTCTCTAGCATCAGGGTCCCTCAAAAAAGATGGATTTTTCTCTCTTGTTGTGTCTCTCTACCTTTTTTGTTCCACAACGCTCTCTACGAAATGCTTCGAAGAGCACTGGACATGTGATCAGGACTCAGTCCACACCTCCGAATAGGTCCAACGGGATTTTGAATTTGCTCTTATTTAACTCTGCACAGGAAGGAAAAGCACAAATGTGAAGGGTAAGTCGTCGAATCCCTTCTGTGACACATGCACAGGAATTGGCCTCTGCTAATCTGCTGTTACCAGAAGCTAAATAGGGGAAGCTTTTCGACTCGCTGTACAGAACACATGGTTTCTCTTCCAAGATGGCGCAAATGGAATATTTTTACTAGGATTATCACAATATTTGGTGCCTGTGCACCATTCTCACGCTAGGCGACAAACTAAACCGACAGAAGATGAGTCTCTGTTCCCCAGGATGACCTACTTTCTAATTGTGCTTTCTTCCCAAAGGAAACTTTGGTAGCAGAAGGGTCACGGGTTCACTGTAGGATCTTTTCAGGTCAATGGGTTCTTCATATCCCCAAGTATTTAATTAATTAGCATGTACTCTGTGGAAGAGCGTGTGGTGACAAACATTGAGCTCTGTATTATTTATTTGGAGGGATGTGATTTGAGTCTCAGTAATAGTAAGCCATTTTGAAGTGGATGAGTTATAGGCTTTTGTAATGCACAAGTCAACAAGGGCGGTTTCAGGCACGGCGGGATCCAGGACTTAACAGCATGCCTCTTTTCTTTCCCGTGGTTGTCACTTTTATAGAATGTCTCTTTATGCAAATGCAAGACACCTCCCTCTGTGTACTAAGCTGAGCAGAAAGGCATTTATCATGAAAAAGTCTGCAGAAAAATAGAATATTCTGAACATTGTACCCAGTATTTGTGATAATACATTTATTCACATGTCACATGAAATGCATTTGTAGTATATCCATTATTTTTATTACGGGTGGGGGGGCCCTTTTCATACTATTGGATTATTTTTAGGGCCAATCAAATGACCACCAGGTTTATAGTTTCTACCACAGTTTATTACTGACGGACATCTGTGTGTGTGGAGGGGAAAAAAATGCAATTTTGCAAGTATTCTTTTTGTATGTGTGTGAGTTTGGGAGTTTTAAGTACGGCACATCTTCGTGCATGTTTTTATGTGACTTTTATACAGCTACTAACTGAAGTCACTATCCTTTTTTAAAAGCAACTCCTTAATTCTAGCTGGCATTCTTCCTCTCTGGGCCATCGAAGGTTTTCAATAGAAGGGCTAAGCGTTTAATATTAAAATTTAAGCATAATGTACGAGCTGATGGAGTTAGAACCCCAAGTGCCTGGGTCTGAGAGGAGCTGAAAGAAATGCTAATAATGCAGGAGGCTAAGCCCCACCACATCGTAAAGAAAAGTCTTAAAAGCCTAGGCATTAGGATTTATAGCATATTCTAAATGTGTTCTTCCAATGCAAAATGATCATTTGTCCTCTTTAACTGTGGAAACCTTCTTCCTGTTGATTATGTGCTTCTGGAGATGCCAGAACTTCTGACAAACATCCACACTGAAATAGACATCTTCGAAAATCCAATTTTGCTTAAGGATTTTTTTTCTAACAAATACAGATTTTGTGCTATTGTAATATATGTCTTGGAGGTCAAAATCACCAAAGTCGAATTAATCTTATTTTTGTCTGTTTCGGGTTGAAGATTATTAGTTCACCTTTGCTCTTCATCGCTGACCTTTTGTTTATGATGTCAATGGGAAAAAAATTATTTTTCCTAAGTTTAATGTGTTGGAAGAAAAAAAAATACCTACCATTGGATTTAATAAAAATTCTTAATATTCCTATGGTTATAATTGTTATGCTGTTTCTACATGAAGCTTTCTGAAAAGCTCAGTGGGGTCTTACTTGGGCTATGGGTGGTTGGATTTGCCGTGTGCAAAATCCAAAGAGCAAAGCAGCAAGATTAGGAAAAATTCAAAATGACATTCATTAGAATATGCTGTAGACACAAATGGAGACAAGCAGAAAAGAAGGTGGAAATCGGAAACGAAGAAAAATGCAATTATGAATTTCAAATTAAAAAAAAAAAGATCAGTTACATAAAAAGATAAAAATATTACATATCCCTGAGAATACGGTAAAAATAAGATTTGTTACATTCTAAGAACAGATATTATCACCTCCTACACACATGCAAAAAAAAATTTTTTTTTACAGTCAAACTAGTTGACTGACAATCGCGGGCTCACTTTACATCCCTATTGCATGTAGATAATTATATTTTGGTGATTGTTATTTTTTATCTATCCTGTTGTTTGAGCCACTATTTCTCTGTCACATTGCCTCGTGCTCACGTGCACCATCGCATACAGTGTATGCTAAATAATTATATCCCACTCTCCCACTCCCCACCAAAAAAATGGAGAAATAAGCAAGAAATAATATCGTCTTTCGTTTCCCATGCGCTTGACCTTGTTTTTGTTTCCTGAAATGAATCTGCTTGAATAACTACATCTGTGACTAAATCTGAACTTCCGTAAACGAGATCATGAGTGCAGATGAGGCTCCTTTTAAAGGTGGGATGTGCAAAAGAAAGTTTTTATGGTAAAAGCTGGGAGAGGAGCGTGGATGGGATGGTGTTCTGTGACGCCCACCAGGTAGGAGACTCATTTCGGGCAGCTCCCCATGGAGAGCTGGGGTCGGGCAGCTGGGCTCGCAAGGGCTTTGCAGACGTGGTGCTGGACCCTGGTCATCTTCACTAAGGCGTCTCCATGCTGCCATCATGTCCCATCATGTCCCTGCATGCTTTCCACCGACCACCCCATCCACTTGATGGTCTGGTTCTTACCATCGTCTCACTGCCAACATCACACTTCACCATGTTACCAATGACCGTGTCTGACGCAATTTTGCACAGTCTACGTAGATGATTGAAATTATGGCGATGACGGAATTGATTGGTTGAGACATAAAACCAGTTTAGCTGCTGACATATCAATATGGTAAGAAGTGCTTTATAATGCAGCCCCCGAGACCTTAAAGGAAAATTAGCAGAATAGAGCATGCGTGGCCTGGCTTCACATTTTTCCATTAATCTGCCAGAATTGCCTTTCTTCAGGAGACAGACCCTGATTACGTGTCGCAGGACATTGGTGGTGTGAGAGTGAAAGTTGCTTCGTCCTAGAACAAACCAAAACAAAACGAAATGAAGACATTTTAATTCCCATACAAGTTGGGAAAAGCTGACCCAAGCATGGCATTGTCTATAATACAAACCATTGCCTTCTTCCTTCCCTTGGATAATGGGCTTTACATTATTTTAAGAGCAAAACTTGTCCATTTGCACGTTGACTAGAAAACCAATTTGCTTTACGCTGTTTGCTAAATAGTCTGGAGCAAGTGGCTCTTGCTAGGTTAGCTCATTTACTGAGCGGGAGCGTCCCTACGTCTTTGCCGGTGTTTCAGGCCCACTGATACCTGACGGGTAATCCAAACGCAAAAATTCCTACACGAGGGATCCCCGGGTGGCTCAGCGGTTTAGCGCCTGCCTTTGGCCCAGGGCATGATCCTGGAGTCCCGGGATCAAGTCCCACGTCGGGGTCCTGGCATGGAGCCTGCTTCTCCCTCCTCCTGTGTCTCTGCCTCTCTCTCTCTCTCTCTCTCTGTCTATCATAAATAAATAAATAAATAAATAAATAAATAAATAAATAAATAAATCTTTAAAAAAAAATTCCTACATGGGTCATCGTGAGTGGTGTGATAAATGTAGTACGCAAGAAAAATCACTGCTAACGCAAAATGCACCTGAATTATGGTGTAACATGTGAATAAACAGGCGTCTAGATGACAGCATGAATTAAAGACACAAGCGTGATTTCAGGTGCTTGTACCATATTAGAAGTCATTTTCCTTTGACTTTAAGAATTTGGAGACAATTAAAAAAAAAAAAAGAGAGTTTTGATGATGTCATTATGCCCAAAGACAAAGGAGCACACTCTCTAGGGAGTTGTGAAGTGATCATGCATAGAAATACCCTGAAAAACCAGTATGTGTGATATAATTATAGTTTCTACACTTTTGACCGGGGTGCATTTGTCTAGGTCCCTGTAGATGGTTTTGTGAACAGTTCTTGTATATCAGGGAGTGGGGACACTGGGCGAGGCGGTATCCCCAGCTTGGAGAGGGTCGGCAGGTGGTCATCTTAGGGACTGCTCCGGGTGCTCGTTTTGACCCCGGCTCTGAGAGATGACAGATATTTGAGTGCATGTGACACATCAGCAGCAAGAATTCACAAACAGATGACAAGGGCTGTTCAAAGAGCCACCAAGAGGTTCATTTCAGGTGGAAAAGCCAACACGCCGACCTCCAGGAAGCACTTCCACATGTTGGGAAGCAGTAGAATCAGGTTTCACATCAGCCAGTTTTGCAAATCCTGTTCAGTCTGGGTGTCTTGATGTGTATCCCTGTATATTCAGGAGATTTGGGCCCTCGCTATCCTAAAGATACCACCGAGTCATGGAAAATGTAGTTCAACGCCACCGCATCGATCTTCTCCCTTTTTGTGTTGACGTCGTCTTGCTTTGGTGAGTTTTTGTGTGTGCTTGTTTGTAGGAGATTGGGGGGGGCGGGGGACAAACATGGCATTTCTCAGTTTTCATAGTTATTTAGCGAATTCTTCATTTGCTCCGTTGGAGAAGGCTGAAAACACGATATTCCACCTTCTAGATGGCTTCCCTAAGCAGCTACCCGTCAGGGGAAGGATCAGAGGCTCAAAGACGCCAAGAGCCACAACCAAAGGAACTAGTTGATACCGATGCTGCATGTCTAAAAAAGGAACAAAGCCGTGAGCCTCGGGGCACGTCAGAATTTCCATGGCGTTCCTCTGATCGGACGCCTTTCAGCTTGTCTTCCATCCCATACCTGGGACAGCACTGGCGCCAAAATTGGAGACAGGGCCCCTTGTTTTGCTTCTCTCAAGTGTCACGTGGAAGACGTCTGAGATCTGACGATGTCGTCCCTCCCTTCCTTCTCCACCGAGACAGCTCTGCCTGTCGGCAGCCCACTGAACTGCGCGTGCACACACGTGTGATCCCTTCCACACACAGATCCCGACTCCAAACGGTAGCTTGGCCACGTCTGAGTTCAGGCACTGGAGACACCTGCCACAGAAACCAGAGTCTTGCCTCCGGCCAGACTTGAGGCACAATCATTGTTAGGAGCAACAAAGCTCCCACAGAGAAGCCACCCCTTGACGTGACAAATCATGACAGGTCTACAGCTTGGCAAACGCGTGTTTCTACGAGGACAGTCGTTTTTAGGATGGCTTGCAACATGTCTATTGAACGACACTCTGCTTTCAGAGTTTCGGTCAAGTGCTAGGAGCCACCGTCTGGATGCCTGAGGTTAAAAATAGACAGGATTTAATGATTTGGAAAGACGTCGGTTGGCCCATCCATGGATCTATCCTGATGACGCCATGGGGCAGTCCCCAGGGGTCCTATGTCGGACTCTGAGATAATATTTGCCTTGGTTGGATAAGCCCGTTACATGCTGATCGATCATTGATTCTTTGGTAAGGCCTCCAGTTTGTTTGTTTTTTTTTAACTTAAAATAGATTTTTTTCCCCAGTTTTAATGAGATATAGTTGACATCTATGGTATTAGTTTAAGGGATACCACATAATAATTTGATGTAAGTCGATATTGCAAACCGATCGCCGCCATGCGTTTAGCCAATATCTCAGAATTTCAAAATAATGTGAAATTATGACATTTTATTTCATTATAATAAATATTGTTACTTATCATGTATTACAGTGGACCCTTGAACAGCACGGGATTGAAGCGCATGGGTCCACTTACACACAGATTTTTTTCGAGAAATACATCACAGTCCTGTAAAAGTACTTTCTTGACCTTATAATTTTCTTGATCACAGTTTATTGTTTTTAGCTTTCTTTTTTTTAATATTTTATTTATTTATTCATGAAAGACACAGAGAGAGAGGCACAGGGAGAAGCAGGCTCCATGCAGGGAGCCCGACGTGGAACTCGATCCCAGGACTCCAGGATCACGCCCTGGGCCGAAGGCAGATGCTAAACCGCTGAGCCACCCAGGGATTCCCGCTTCCTTTTTTTCAGTAAAAATACAATATATAATTTGTATAACATTGAGATACATGTTCACTGACTACGTTATCAGTAAATCTCTTTGGTAGTAAACTAATAGTCAAGTTTTGGGGGAGTCAGAAGTTATACATGGATTTTCAACTCCACATTGCTCAAGGGCTAAATGAATCACACTATAAATTCTATAATTATATTTATAAACACTATATTACATTATAAACAGCACATATATTTTCTATACATCGTGTTATGTACATAATATATTAAATTCCTAACATATTTCCATTAATAATATTATAGATTACAATAGATCGGTGTTGCTTTTTAAAAATTTATTTTTTTTAGAGACAGAAAAAGAGAGTGGGGGGAGGGAGAGAGAGAATCTCAAGCAGAGGGAGACAATCCCAGACTCAGGGCTTGATCCCATGACCCTGGGATCATGACCTGAGCCAAAGTCAAGACTTGGAAGCTCAGCCAACTGAGCCACCCAGGTGCCCCGTGTCCCTAATTTTTGAAAGTGCATAAGAATTCAATGAATCATGATAAACCAATGTCTGGGTCGGTGGTGTTGTGATCCGATATTTGTATGAGCTACCCTATTGCTCCCCCTTCCAAGGAGAAACCTTCCAAGAGATATTGTTCTGTCCTCCAAGGTCGAATGATCGATGCATTTCATGATAGTTCTTGAAGAGTTTGAAACAAAAGCCGTGTCTCTATGGTCAAAGACTGGGAATCAGGCCATCCGGTTAGACTGAGTGTGTCCTGCCAGGTCCTTCTGGGAGTCCCGGAGGACGACGTCTGTGATGATTACATCTGCAAACGTGTGCGCTGACCCCGTGCTGAGTGCACTGTGGGTGCAGAGGGTTTCCATTTTAATGGGGGATATGCAGCGTTTGAAAAAGGAGCGGTTGCCCCCTGCAAAATACGGTCGGGTCGGGTCTTGTTGCGTTCGTTGCTGCAGCGGCGTTGTTAAATTCGAATAGTCTGTGTGAGTATGATGTCACTACAGTGGCTCAGCCGAGAATTTGCCAGATGTTCCCCACCCCCGCCCCAGACGGTGTCATCCCCTATGGCTGATTGAGCTGCTTCTCTCCAATGCTGACATCCAAACCGTGAGGTTCTCAGTGCTGTGAGAGAGAATAAGACATAAACCAATCACAGCTCTGTCTTTACAGGCGCGATCCTACAGTGACCACCGTCGTAGAGAAGGTACGGATAGAGGGGGGGAAACCCCAAATGCAGAACTATGGCAAAAGCATGCTTAGGTATCTTCTGGCTGATGTGCTGGGACGTCGATTTAACAGGCCCAGCAAACTTGAAACAAAAGCTCCGCTAGAAGGAAGTGCTTTTTGTTGACTTTGCAGATGATGAATTAAGGCTTGTGTGTATGAGGTTACCCAAGTGGTAAGCTGCACAGGATACCTGGCAGGTAGGAAAATGCGACCCTGTAAGTGCCCGTTCCATCACCCGGGACTTTGGCTTGGATCTAATTCCTGCAAACCATTTCAGCATAGTTCCCCTGATTTTTGCACAAATACGTGCACCCCAGAGGCTCATTTGAGTTTTGTACAAATACGTGCAGCCCAGAGGCTCATTTGCATCATTCTGGGCCTTGGCTTGTGTGTGAGTTCAGTATCTCACGGCCAGAGCTGATTCGTGATAGGACATGCCCGTCTCCACTCACTTCCCGAAGCCCTCTTGACTGCACCCCAGTAGGGAAGGTGGTCTACTCCTGCATGTTGGTGTTAACAGTTTGTGAAGAAACCGACAGCAGGTCGCTGGTTGCCAGAGGCTGGGGATGGGGGGATGGGTCAACAGGTGCAAATGTCAGTTATAGGATAAAGAAAGTCCTGGGATGTCGTGGGGCCATACTTAGTGTGCTGTGCACTGGAGACCTGCAAAGAGAGTCAGCCTTCAAAGGTCCCCCTGCAAGAAAAAAAATTTGTGACTATAGGAGGTGATGGGGGTTAACTAGGTTGAGTGCGATGATCACGTTGCGATATACACGTTGCACACCTCAAACGAACGCAACGTTATGTGTCAGCTACATCTCGGTAAAACCGGGGGGACACATTATGTTCTCACCCTTAACCAACTCAAGACGTACGACTGCTGAACCCAGAAAGAAATACCTAAAGCCCTGTAAATCAGTCGGAAAACTACATGTCATACATAGTCTTCACTTCTCAATAGTGTTCCCCTCTATGGGTTTATATCTTAAGTTAGCCAATATCTAAATGTTCCAAGACATTTTTTTTTTACCTGAAAAAATGTGATAAGTATTTGGAAAGTCTCTTTAAACTTCCAGGGGTTTATATAGGACAGCTTCTCTGCAGTCAAATATTTGGGTTAAAGATGAAAGCTTTAACTATATATAAAGGCTTCAGATGCCTACGTGTGAGTTTCCACCCAGAAAAGGGGCATCCACTTATAATTTTTGTATCTATGTATGGGACTCTCTATTTGCAGTTGTCTTCCACAAAATTCAATTTTTTTTTAAAGTAAATTCAATTTTTTTTTTAACACTTTATGCTCAGTGCGGAATCCACTGTGGAGCCTGAACTCGTGATCCTGAGACTGATCAAGGCCTGAAGTCAAGAGTCAAGGCCTCCACCAGCTGAACCATCCAGGTGCCCCCAAATTCTGTTTGTTCACGATTGCTAGTTTAATAGGCACAACTCTGCCTCTGCGTACGTTTTTGCTTTATAACATTTACTGGTTTTCAGCGTTGTTTCTGCTTTCAAAAACGTGTTTGCTCGCTTTTCGTTTTCCGCGGTTCCCACAACTTATTGGTGTTGGAGGTTTGCCCTCCCAAATATTCGGTAAATATTTACTCTGGTTTTCTGTGCATTTATCGTTGCTTCCACGCATCGATTTATAATTATGCTTATTTATACGTCGCTGTGCTATATAACAAACACCTAAATCCAATTTTGTTCTAAATCAGTAACCAAAGGCACCAGTGAAATTTAGTCAATAATATTTGAAGGGAGTGTTTGTCTCCAAGGGTATTTCTGTGGGAGAAAGAGAAACGGGGCTTGTATCAGGGGGGCTGGAAGGAAATAAGAGGAGAGGTTGTCCAGTGTGTGACACCCAAGACCTGATACAAACGATGCCTGGTTTCCACCTGCCAGTTTGCCATAATAAATTAAAAGAGAGGGCCAGGGTGCACTGAGGCACGGTTGTGATTTCCACGCTGGTTCTTTGGGGTTTCCTTGCAAAGTTTCCTTCGTGTCACCACAGCTGAAGGCAGCAGAGGATGCATCCCCGTGAGCAAGAGAGGGCATGATGAGCAGTGCTGAGCCATCTCTGACCCTAGGAATGGGGTACTGAGAAGATAAAAGCAATCCCTTTGCAACGAATTTTTTTTTTTCAGAAAATAGATGTTTTCAGGCCCTGTGATGTTAAAAGATGGTCACTATTTTTATCTTTGCAAACGTACCAAGATTGCAAGTGCAGGCCAATGGGAATGTGAAGTCCTTCCGTTGAGAGTCTTGGGTTGGACTCATATCTCCAATACCTAGTATCTGTCATTTGAAACAAGTTCTTTGGCATCCCACACTGGTTTAGGAGGGGAAAGTAGGGCACACGGAGGCAAAGGGAGGGCCTTGTGTTAAAATACTAAGTAAATGAGTCTCACCGTTGTCACCTGTACCTGCCGTTGCATGGTGGGGTCACCATATCCAAGTGCAATCCAGGTATCAAGGAGGAGTTGCTCGCACCTGCAAAACGCACAGAGCAGGTGCCATAATATTTACTATGGCTGCTTATAAATGTATTTCTGGTCAAAAAATTAAAGGAATGTGCCTGGGTGGCTCAGTGGTTGAGCATCTGCCTTGGGCTCAGGGCGTGATCCTGGGGTCCTGGGATCGAGTCCCACATCGGGCTCCCTGCATGGAGCCTGCTTCTCCCTCTGCCTGTGTCTCTGTCTCTCTCTCTCTCTCTGTGTCTCTCATGAATAAATTAATAAAATGTTTTTTAAAAAAACAAAGAAAATGAAAAGACTGTGCCTTTTTCTTGTTTATATGTGTGACTCCTCACTTTCCCCCGTGGTTTGTAAGGCTGGGCATGTCTCCCTTCTTGGTTAAACATGGTTATTGCTGGTGAAAGCTCCATTGAGCATCATTTGTTCAGAGGAACAACAGAATAGCACACAGGTGTGTATGAATACATATATATATATATATATAATATTTAAATATGTATGTAGGTATTTATATAACCGTATCCAGAACAATACAACAGATTGAGGGATGGAAAAACTGTCTTTCCATCCATGTACATCAAAATGTTGTTTACGTTGTTTACGATACAACAAAACCAAGCTTTGCGTTTTTAAAAATAGCTTTCTCTCTGCTTTGGCTATTTTCGTTCTCATTAATGTTGTTGAGTTGGGTAAATGCTTACCAAAGAAAGAGAATGTTGTAAAACATACAAAAACAAACAAGATAAAGCCCTGCTTTCCATAAACAAACATTCTAGAGCCTGAGATTTCTTTTTAAATCTGCAACTACATTGTCTATTAATAGTTGTCTTAAAAGTTATAAGGAGTTTAAACTGCAAAACTTATGAATTAAATATGTGTTTGTGGTTTATTCTTAGGAGACAAATAGCATGAATTTCCTTGACGTATCTTTTTTTTTTTCCTAAAAAGAATAAAATGAAACTTGTGCTGTATTTTAAGAGGGACATGTCTTTGAGAGATGCATTTCCAAATAATGTTTTCCACCAATTAAGGAAAATGGCAGAAATTTTTGTAACTTGAATTTTACTTCTGCACGTACAAGTTCATCTTACAAAGTCACCTGCTTTGTAAAGTGTAAATGGCTTTTCCAGTTTTGGAGCTCAGCATTCAACATTTTGTGATGAACATAGCAGGTGAACTAGTCAGGTGTTTCTAGAGAAAGATCCTCACTATGATGGGTTCATCGGGGTCCTATATCATGCACTGCTGTTGCTCTGAATTTTTTAAAAAATTTAATTTAAGTTAATTAATATATAGTATATCATCAGGTTCAAAGGTAGAGGTCAGGGATTCATCACCCAACCACAACAAAAATATGAAATCTTACTTTTTACAACGACATGGGTGGAACTAGGGGGTATTACGCTCAGTGAAATAAGTCAATCAAGAAAGATAATTATCATACGATTTCACACATACGTGGAATTTAAGGAACAAAATAGAGGAGCTTAGGGAAAGGGAGGAAAAACAAAATAAGATGAAACCAGGGAGGGAGGCAAAGCATAAGAGACTCTTCATCACAGGAAACAACCCAAGGGTTGCTGTCACTCTGAATTTTGTTGAAATTCTGAGTTTGCTTATCAAATCAGGGGAAGATTCACGGGCCGTGGACCTCATCCAAGGAGGAGACCAGAATGAAGGATGGGTCGGGGAGGTGGGATATCTCTGACGGACTTCACTCCTGAGTCTTTCCATTCAGCTTCTGTTTTCTACCAGTGGCCAGCAGATGCTTGTGGAGAAAACATCTCCTTGGACTCCCTGGTCGGCTGGCGACGTGAGGGCTCATCGGTTCCATGCTAATGTGCTGTGGCTTCATCGTTTATGATTCTTGCATGGACCTTCCACAGACCAATGATGAATTCCCAAGCCTTTCTTACCAAAATTCAGTCTCCTTTGCGATTTTCTCTGCTCTGTGCAGTAATGGCCTTCCTAGGCTGATCTCAGGTTGCCTAAGTGGGGTCTTTTAGCTGCTTAAACACAAATAGTCAAAAGAAAAGAAAAGAGAGAGAGAGCATGCACTGCTCGCATACTTCATTGTTTCAAAGTCATTCAGTTTGTTCAAGGTCAGGCGTCTGGTTGTGGCTGGAACTGCAATCACAAATCCAGACCTGTCCTTCAAGATACTGCATCTAGGAAAAATAGTAGAGAGACAAAAATAAAAAATAAAAAAAACAAAAAACAAAACAAACAAAAAACGTTAGTTTTGGGGTCATTAAGAATAGGATGAAATGATGCTCGAGGGGCTCAATGGTTGACCATCTGCCTTTGGCCCAGGGTGTGACCCCGGGGTCCTGGGATCAAGTCCCACATCGGGGTCCCTGAAGGGAGCCTGCTTCTCCCTCTTCCTATTTCTCTGCCTCTCTCTTTGTGTCTCTTATGAATAAATAAATAAAATCGTTTAAAAAAAGAATGTGGTGCAGATGGATTCTATATGGCTGATGGTATGGAGGATGATGGATGTGAATAGGATTCACCTTTTTTTTTTTTCTTTCACAAATCCAACCATGAACTCTAGTTCAAACAGGATTGATTCTTTATTTGGCATTCTTCTTGTGTTGTGAGACGTGTGAATGTGTCTTGGTAATCTCTTCATGTTTTTCTGGGGCTTGGAGATAGATGGGGGCGGGGTCCAAGCAGGTGCAAACCAAGCACCGTGGAGAATCAAAGAGAGGAATGCATGAGGTTATGTGTCTACATTCTGTGAAGTCCACTGTGGCCTCAGGCACAATGAGGTCTCTACAAGGCCATTGGTGACTTCCAGCTTCCATGCTTTTGCTAATTAATTAATTAATTTATTTATTTATTATTTATTTATTTATTTAGCTTTTGTTAATTTAATGCAGAAATCCACAAACTTTTTCTGTAAAGAGGCAGACAATAAATATTTTACATTCTCATGGCCATAGAGCCTCTGTCCCCCATATGCAACTCTGCTCTTGCATGAAAATGGCCACAGATAGTATGTCAACGAATGGGCACCAGCATGTTCCAATAATACTTTATTTATAAAAAAAAAATGAGGCAGAGGTGGACTAGATGTCAGCCACAGGCTGTGCTTTGCCTACATCTGTATAGACGGACATGAATGGAAATAAAAGCACACGTAATAGTGCACTATGGAATGCAGAGAAGGATCAACTTTGAGGTGCAAAAAAAAATCCATATTGGACAGAATTGCACAGAATTACCGTTCTCCTGGAGCTTGACCTAAATATCCAAGCCCCTTCCCGTATTCCTCATAAACCATTCTATTGCTCTCCGTTCAGAGTTTATATTATGTAGCTCACTCTGGCATCATTTCTAAGAATTGAGGCATAATTGACAATCTGCATTATATCAGTGTCAGGCATATGAGCATAATGATTCGGTATCTCTATACGTTGGGAAATGATCGCCATCCGGAGTCTAGTTAACATCTGTCAGCAAACATAGCTACACATTTTTTTTTTCTTCCCGGGATGAGGATTCTTAAGATCTACACACGTAGCAACTTTCAAATATATGGTGTAGTATTATTGACTATAGTCACCATGATATACATCACATGCCTAGGGCTTGGGTATTTTTATAACTAGAACTTTTTTCCTTTTGACCCCTTCCACTCATTTTGTCCATCCTTTGTCCCCAACCACCAATATGTTCTCACTGAGGTCTGTGTTTTATTGGTCTTTTTTTTTTTTTTTTAGATTCCACGTATAAGTGAGATGATATACTATTTGTCTTTCTGTGACTTATTTTCTTAGCACAACGCCTCTGAGGTCCATCTGTGTTGTCACAAATGGCACAATTTTCTTCCTTGTGAAGGCTGGAAAATATTTCATTATATGTAGAGACCACATTTTCTTTACCCATTCAACCTAACTGATGAACAGTTAGGTTGCTACGCAGTGATGTCATGTTTTTTATCAAAAATGTTTAGTGTTGTTTCTTAGAAAGGTTCCAGTGGACATCCGTACCATGGCTGCTCACATAATGCTAATGAAAATTTTGGGTCTTCAGTAAATGTTGGTTAGGATCACATGCAAATGGGGATCCCTGGGTGGCGCAGCGGTTTGGCGCCTGCCTTTGGCCCAGGGCGTGATCCTGGAGACCCGGGATCGAATCCCACATCGGGCTCCCGGTGCATGGAGCCTGCTTCTCCCTCTGCCTGTGTCTCTGCCTCTCTCTCTCTCTCTCTGTGACTATCATAAATAATAAATAAATGAAAATATTTAAAAAAAGGATTACATGCAAATGACTTATCAGAGGATTCTCAAAAGATAGAAAATGGCCAGATTTGTTGGTCTTCCAGGCAACTGGAAAGAAAATATTCAGTTTTATTGATAGATAAAAATAACAGCTTCGTAGTTGCAGGGAAATGCCATGTGTCTGGTGTGTGTCCAACCTCATGTCTCATTATTCTCACCCTACCCACGTATGAATGTTACGTTTCCTAGAGGGCAAAAACATTTTAAAGTTACAGGATTGGGGGAAAGGAGAAAGCGACAGTGTTTATACAATAGTCACGCTGGTGATGGCGCTCATCTGAGTTTGCCTGCTTTGCACAGGGTGCTTTAGAAGATGTTAGCGGTGCCAAACATTTGGAAAATCATTGAAAAATATTTCCTAATGTTCCTTATTAAGTTCTATTTAAAAGGCAAAGGAATTCTTCCGTCATTATTTTTGTGAAAAACTGAGGTATCTGTGTGAATGGGTATGTGCGCGTATGCGCGTAATTTTTTACTGTACTGATAACATAGTAATTTTCATTGTAAACGAGAGTGTCTTAAATAGATATAAATTAAATAGATAATACATTTTCTTTGGAGAGGCGTGTCTGATAAGCACGTCTTTGGATGCTGCCTACGGGCTCCTATGTTCTGAGTTTCCTGGATTTCTCTTCTTCCCGCGTGTTAGGGCAATTGAGATGAATCACCAGGATCCCCACTAGTCCCTTTATAGAACATTCATAATGGTTGGATGGGAAAGTGCTCTAGTCCCAGTGGGGGTCTCTCTGGAAACCCTCTATAAATCTCCTTCTATTCAAGAAACCAGCCATTTATCACAATAAATAAGTAAATAAGTAATCCTCTTAAGATATGTGTGTGTGTAGGGCGATGAGAACTCTATAGTGTCTGCCTTCCCATACGTATTATGTCTCTTTTTTCATTTTTCTCCTTTTCATATATAATCCCAAGGGGGTCCGTCCCTAGACCAAGAGAAGTTTACCTATTTTACCACGAAATTAAACCATTCACACGTGTAATGAGAATGAGTAAGAGTAGGAAAAAAAATCTTTCTTGCTAAAATGGTGCCTTCTCTTTTGTTTCAATTAGATAGTTAATGGTATCGATGATTTCTGTGTTGACTCCTTTTCAGGTGTGTTTTAAAGTGAATTCTGCATCCCCCTGAAGCTCAACATCTGAAACCCAAAGGTCCTCTTCGATGAACATTTATTATTAGATACACAACGGATGCACTTTTAGAACGCCTTATTTATGCCGTAGAACAATCGGCTTCCCGATGTTAATTTTAAAGACTTAGAAAGGCCCTTTATAAATTGCTTCTACAATGAATGCAGTGAAATAATTCCTCAGGGGTGGGCCAGTTCACTCTCAGTGATTTTTTTTTTTTTTTAGGGTAAGTTATAGAAGAAAGAAATGGAAACGTGAGCAGCCTGGAGTGGTATTCCATGGAGGGACATGCCCAAGGTCATATCTATGAGAATCATCAACTCGTGCTAAAGAGAGGACCAGGATTTGGTGTTTGCTGTTCACTTGTCAGAACAGTGAAATTTGACAGAAATCCTGGGATTTCCATTACTGTATCTGTGGAGTACATTTTTATAACTTCTTACCTTCAAGACATTTCAATATTTCATTACCATATTGAACCTCAGGAAAATGATCCCATCATTTTCTTCTTAGACCATCTTATTGTTTTACTCCCACACATGCACATGCCCTATTTTTATCCTGTGAACAATGAGTTTGAAATAGGAACATTTTATTTTCAGCCACCCAAAACTTTATTCAATGCTTGCCTATGGTGGATTTGGTTAACAGCCGTTCTAGCTCAGTGTCCATGCGTGTGAAATGCCCTTGAAGGCTAGCTGATTTTTGAAGAACATATTCCTGTCCAACTTGGATCATTGGTCTACACTGTGCTGTCCAATATGGTAGCCAACCACCCCACGTGACCACACTCTAGCTACAATGAGGTACAACTGAAACACATTTATTTCAATGCAGTTAAGATACGTGACATAAAAAGAAATGAAATGAAATGAACTCAGATGAAAAACCCAGTTCCTTGGCCACATTTGCTACGCTTCAAGTGCTTAATAGCCACATGAGGCCAAGAGCTGGCATTGGCTTCTGGAAAGCCCAGGTGACATAATATTTCTATCATTGCAATGTAGCAAACTGCTGGACAGTGTTAGTTAGGAGAAGGGGATATTTTGTGCAGAATTTGGTAGCCAAAGAGCTTTTTAGAAGTTTTTGGGGTTTTTAAATTCCCTATTGCATGTCCCAAAAGTCCAGTATTCTGCAAACCCATATGTATTATGTTTCTTTTTGGATACAGGATTTGGATCCTGTATTTCAAATGATTAGATTTCAAATGATTTGGATAATCATTTGAAAGACATGAAAGACCAGAGTAGCACAGGACACCGATCTTTGGGCTGACTTTCGGAATGTGCGATGTGGACGGGTGGTTTCCTCTGTGGAACAAAGATGGTAGAAATCAAAGCAGGAAACCAGCAGAGAAATCTACTCCCTGTAAAGACAGCAGGTGGATGACATGAATCTTTTAACACTGTAAAATCTTTTCAAATGAACTTGTTTTCCATTTGACGGCACCTGTTAATCACCTGTATTAGCTTTCTGAGGCTTCTGTAACAAATGATCACAACCTGAGTGGTTTAAAGAAACTCAGAAGTTGATTCTCCATCAGTTCTGGGGGCCAGAAGTCTGAGATCAAAGTGTGGGCATGGCCGATTCCTCCTGGGGGCTCCTGGGCTCTCCCCAGCTTGTGAGGTTGCCTGTGATCCTCGGCATTCCCTGCTTATGGCTCCATGTCATGTGTTTCCATGATCTCATGGACTTTTTCCCCTGTGTTTGTCTGTATCCAAATCTCGTTGTCCTTATAGGGACACACCAGTCAGCCAATGAGGATCCATGCTGACTCACAATGGCCTCGCATGAACTTGAATTTATCTGCAAAGACCCTATTTCCAAATTAGGCCTCTTTCTGAGATATTGAGGTTTGGGACTTGAACATCTCTTTCTTGCGGGGGGAGAGGGGACACAATTCAAGCCATAAGTATTCCTCAGCTTTCCAGTTAGACAGTGAGTGTGAGTTTATAATGATCGTTGAATTGAAGGAACCAGAATCATTTGAAAGACATGAAAGGCCAGAAACCCTTGACATCTACATTCTACACCTTAAATGAAATATCTGGCTGCATCCTCTGGGGGATGTATTATTAGCCACCTCATTCTGAAAGGTGGTCATGGGTGTTAGATGTCTTTTGTTTTTTGACCTCCCCAGCTGAAGCCTAATTGCAAGTGAGATAGGATGGATTCAGTCTACACAGTCATAAAATTCAAGTAACCGCCCTGAAGGACTATTTGATAGCCTTAGATGGTGAACACATGATCTAACCTCTATGTGGATGTCACACAGAGGAAAGACACAGAGAATAAATTTTACAGCTCTCGCCGTGGGCTGAGGAGTCTGACGGAGCTGCTGAAGACAAATCCATTGATAGCTGCTATTTTTATGGACTTCAACAAAATGCGCGGAATGTAGGGTTGTTGCACAGAATCCCTGGTTTCTTTGAGGAGAAGGAGAAGCTAAGCGCTCAGGGGACACGAGGGAGTCTGGTCCAGTGAAGCAAATCCAGGCACCATGGTAAGAGACAGTGAGATCCCTAAAGGCAGGATTCAGAAAATCAGAACCTGAGGCTTCTAAAGTTCAAATTCACACTTGTCTGGGTCTGTTGATTTAATTTCCGTTTTAATACGCGTTGTCTGGTTTAGTTTTCTGGGGTGGCCATAACAAAGTACCACAGACTGGTTGGCTGACAATAATAGAAATGTATTGTCTCTCTCTGGTCCGGAGGCGAGAAGTCTGAAATCAAGGTATCAGCAGAGCCACGATCCCTCTGAAGCTTTGAGAAGAATCCATCCTTGACTCTGTGGTTTTGCTAATGTCTGTGGATCCTTGGCATCCCTTGGCTTAGAGAGATACATTGCTCCGATCTCTGCCCTCAGCTTCGCATGGACTTCCTGTCTCTGTCTCCACATGGCCCTGTTCTCCTAAGGACACCAGTCCTCTAGGATTAAGGACCCATCTTCCTCCAGGATGGTTTCATCCTTAACTAATCAAAGCTGCAAAGATCCTATTTTCAAATACAGTCACATTCTAATATACCAAGAGTTAGAACTCAAGTATATCTTTTTTTTTTTTTGTCAGGGGTGGGGTTTGGGGGAAGACAGTTCAACCAGTAACACCCTCCATATAAAATAATCTGGTAAAATCATTTTTGATTTTTGAACCTTTGAGTTTCACTCTCCCAAACATGCCAGGCCCTATTCATGACTCTGTTTTTCAGAAATATCCATAAAACTTAATGACCAGTTAATGACTAATCACTTCCTGCCTATTTGTTTTATTGTTTGGTATAGGATGAAAACTTTTTTAAAGGGAAAAAGCTATTCTTATAGGAGATTTACACTCCCCTCAACTCTAAAAGCCCTTAGTTATTAAAGAAAGGTGGGCTGAGCAACCACTTCTTTAAAGCAGTCTGCTGTATGCTGCAGAAAATACAATGCAATATCCTACGGTTTGTTCATTCATGGCCCCCTAATGAGATTGGAGGATACTTTCTCTTGTATTTCATGAGAAACACATTCTTAAAAGGCAAATTGTTTTTATAAGAGCAGAGCAAGCACTCCATAGGACAATTCTCAAACAGGCACGATCTTCTACTTCTTCTTTCTGCCATTCTGCTATCTGATGTCTTACGTGCTCCAACTGGGTTCTCTGGACATCTGCTTGCCCCTAGTTTCTCCTCAGAGGATGTGGTCATCGTTCCCAGGAAGACAAGAGCTTCCTCCTCAGTCAGTGCATCCAGAGGGAAAGTAGATTCTTTGCATCTCTGCTGAGCTCTCCAAAGTCAATGGTTTTCCTTATTTTGAGTTTGAAATGGGTTTTTACTGTACTGTTGGCAAATACCTACCTCGGGGATAAACGCAGTGAAGGACCCCTACGTTTATGTTTTGTTATCAAGAACCAGATACCTTGGGAAGATGGTCACATGTAGCATTGTGTGATGGGAGACACCGGAAGGAAGACAGAGTTCTGATCCAGAAGGTGGTATGAGCACAGAGGGATCATGCATGGACACGATCGTGTATGTGCATCAAAGTTCTGAGCGTCTTGCCAGTGACATGTTTATGAATTGACAACAGAATCCATGAATGGTGAGCCCAGGAGGTATCGGTCGGTCTTCCATTGAGTACAGTCAGGTGTACACACACCTGCAATGGACACCAGGGGTTCCCCGCCTGCTGATTGCAGGGTGGCCACATTATGCCAGCACCAAAACCTACACCTCCAGGGATGGATATCTGCTTCCATAAGATGTGTTGGTAAAATGGCGGGTCAGCCACTGATCAAGACATTGCTACACACCTCTCCATGGTTTTGTATATCATTTTGGAGTTTTTAGGCTAGTTTCCAGAGAAAGAGTTTGCTGCTTACAGAGCATAGCCTAGGGTGAAAATGGATTTACCAAGGAGCACTACCACCCATTCCTTCTACTTATTTCTAGGTATTGTCTAGGCTTATGTCATCAAGATAAGAGCTTTCTTTGAAAGGGGCCATTTATCAGAAAGAAACCCCACAGGTGAATGCATCATCCTCCATTCTCTATTTCAGCATGAATCTATAGACTGTGGCTGAACCTGTGCTCCTGGCACGTGAGGTTATTATTTAGCTCTTGGGCTCCAGTAAATTTAAATGAGATGGAGCACCAGCAATGCTCAAATGAGGGATTATTACAACCCCCATGAAGCAAGTCTTGCTCCGCTATGATGTCTTCTGCCTCATGCCTGCAGGTTCATTTTGTCTCCATGATTTATGACATAGAATGTTCCAGGAACATGTTTCTGAGTAGGCACCACTGTATGTGACCAGTAGAAAAGCAGGGGGAGTTTCGATGAGGTAGTAAGAAGGGAAACAGAAATATAATGGAAAGTAAAGGCAAGAATAAAAAAAAATTTGTAATTGAAGTGTGAAGAATGTAATGCATGTCACAAATATGGATGAGATGAGTCTTTTGATCACAGAGAGAATGGGAATGGCCAGGAGTGACACAGGCAACAGGCAATGATTCCTGTGCTCATTTATTCATTCCTATTCTTCTTCGGGAGGCGCACATCAGAAGACCATTTATTAGGCTTTAATTACAAGAGTAAATAACCCTAATGTGGCAAGAGAAAGAGCAAATAGCCAAGGGCCAAGAGTCTGGTTTTGGAGGAATGGTCCTGAACCTGAATATCTCAAACAGAAATGCCATGCCCATCATTGGTTGCCTTTGGCAACCCAAATCCCTGTGCTTTTGCTCATGGTGAGGAGCATCATTAGCACTCGCCAGGCTCAGAAGCCAGGTCTTTCCATGCTGCTGATTGAGGAAGATCACAAAGGTGTCTCTAAAGAAGACTGAGCTGGATTGAAGATGCCCCACGACGTGTGATGCATGCAGGGAGACTGTAGGCATTTCAGTATGAGTTGAGTATTAGGTCATTACATTCAATTTATGGCACTTACCAGCCTTTCCGAGCTCGTAGAAGTGTCACTGTGGAAGCTGAGCGTTAACTTTGAAGGTGGAAGGGGAGTATTTTATGGAGAGTAATTACAACTTGTAAAATCTGAACCCATCGACCCACTCAACCCCATGACCCGGAGAAATGTCAAGCACAGTGTCCTCTGGTTTCGTATCTGGGAGCAGTCAGGCTGATGGCTCTGCTGTGAACTTTGGATCTTACCTTGATGGCAAGGCCGGGCCATTTCAGAAAGTCAATGAGAAGTTCAGTAAGAATCAGCGTCATGGTTTCCAATACCAGTTAAGAGACTCGTGAGTTTTACTTTCTGGCGCACAGCTATACACTCAGTCTTTAAACCGAACACATGATACTCACATAAAGCCATGAAGTTGTTGCAAATGAATTTGCAAGTTATAAACAGAGATTCTAGAAACCTTTACAGGTAGGACAGTGGGTGAACATGTGAGATAGTATAAGAACATGTTTCTGAGGTCATAAATGTAGAAGACGAGAACGGTGATATCAAGTAGATTGGAATAAAATATAATGTAGGACCATATAAGAGAGTATAATGCAATATGTAATATACAACATATGATAATTATGGCACAGCAGGGTATATAATATAACATTAATATAATATGACACAATATATTCAATTGTATTTCTAAATGCGTACTTCTAGGCAATAAAAGAATAAAATAGACAAAATTCCCAGCGCTCACCATTAGTGACATAAGACCCAATAAGCAATAGATCTATCACGTGATTGACTTGTATAGGATGCCAACAGGTGATCAGTGCTGTGGAAAAGAGAGGAGCAGAATGGAATAAGGGGATTTGGGAGTGCAGAGGGTGCAGGCTGCTGTCATGTGAAATAGGGGCCACCTACAATTCTTTGTGCCCCCAGGATGAGGCATCATGGATGAGCCTCAGAACCACGATGCTCAGAAAAAGAACCCAGACACCAGAAGCCATGTGTTGTATGACTCTGTTTATAGGAAAAGTGCAGAATGGGAAAATCCATGGAAACAGAACGCCCACCATTTTGTTTTCTACCAATGAGATTAGATCAAGTTTATGACATTAGGAGGAGGAGATTTAAAATCGGTATCTTTGTTTGAAGATAAGCCACACTTTGCAGCTCTTTCTTCAGAATGCTGATGGTGGAGGCAGCCATACTTATTCACATTGGCTTTTGTTGCTTGTGGTTTCGGTGTTATATCTAAAAAAAATTTTTGCTGATACCAATGTGCGTGCAGGAGCTTTTTCCCTTGAAGTGTAGTTTTCTCAGAGTTTTATGGTTTTGAGTCTTTTGTTTAAATCTAAATGCCTTTCAGCGGATGATTGGAATAGTACTCAGCCATGAGGAAGGAAGATGTCCTGCCATTTGAGAAGACATGGATGGACCTAGAGGTCAAGAAAGTCCTCAATCCCTAGACTCAGTATCCCATGGGTAGGCTAATGTACAGACAAAGGAAAATACTGTCTTTGGTCACAGCAAACTCAAGAATGTCTTGCCCCTGCCAGAGTGTGGAGACCCGCCTTGTGAGTGGACCAGCCATGAAACAAATGTGCACCAATGATGTTTGCCCAGAGCCGCTACGCAAACGAATAAACAAAGAGAAAGTCACGATTTGACTTGAGCCACTTGAGTCTAAGCAGTTTGGCAAGTTTCTTGTGTCACGGTTTGTCCATGAGAGACGCCATTGTCTTAGAATCTCTCCCCGAAATTGGTCAACGCTCCATTTTAAGCGCTATTTTTATTTCACTTTCTCATGGCTACGGGGCATCTAGAGTTCTGGATAAAGTAGGGAAACACACCTCAGAATCGCCGAGGGCACCAGTGGGCATAGGTCGGGAGACTGGTTGGAGCCCCCAGGTGAAGGCACATGAATGCTTGGCCAAGACTGATGAAAGGGTGGAAGGCAGAGAACACAGGTGAGAGGGAACCATCTAAAGCTTTGGGGCTGGGAGGGACATAATCAAAATAGAGTTTTAGTATCAGACAAGGCAAAAGTGTCGGTTCCTTTCTCCATTCTCAAGAAAAGCCCGAGACCAAACTCACCACAGAAGAAACATGACATTATCGCAATGACGCTTGATTTATGAGTCTGAAGTCTCAACAGTCACAGGAAAGTATCTTCATATTCAAATAAATAATTCTAAAAAACGCAAATAAATAATAAAATTTTACTGAAAGAACTTGTATGTGGAAATATGGTGTTTTCCTCTTGCCCCTTCTGTTTGTTCGTTCATTCCAACCTCTCCTGCCTCCTTTCTTTTTCTTTTCTTTCTTTCTTTCTTTCTTTCTTTCTTTCTTTCTTTTTTTTTTTTTTTTTTTGGAGGGTGAAGGGTGGTGGGCAGAGAGTAAGGGTAAAAGGAGTTCAAATAAATCTCAAAAGCGTTCCGCAAAAAGTTGAAAGTTTGCGAGTCCCTTGATGCCTGGTTCCCATTACCAACACGGGCACTTCAAAGTGAAAGAAAAGGAAATCCAGATTGGATGTCTCCCCGGAGATTCGATTTAGATGCATTACTATTTCAAGGTTTGTCTTCAGAGGAGTGAGATGTGACCATCAGCACACACGTCACCCGCCGTTTATTAATACGTGATGGATTGCTTATCTTGCCCCTTTGAAAAATGCAGCGCCAAAATGCTTTTTCGCTTTTGCCCCTGCATGGAATTTTAAAATCTTTGCAGAGAGCACAAGGTATTGACAAATGCATTTCTCTTAAGAAATAATAAGTTAGCTAGGTAAGCACTGTACAAAGTGGCTACATATATATTATTCTCATCATAAGAGCCTGGTGAGATAAGTGAGCAGAACGTTGGGTTTTAGGTCAGAAAAAATGACACATTTTAAATTAATTCGACCCACCTAAATTTTGAGAAATACGGAATGACAATGCAGAGATCAGTAACCAGGGTTATTTTCATCACACTGCAGAGGGTATTATTAACTCATTCAAGCACAGGGATTCCTTAGGATTTTTTGTTGCTGTTGGGGGTTTTATTTTGGATTATATGTGGTTTCTCTTCTCCTGCTCCATGATTCTCATCGGAATAGTGGTTGGTTCTGTTTTCCCTCCTCTATCTGTAAAGCTCTAATTAAAAAGAGCTTAGTTAATCAAAGACTTTCTTTCTGCTATTGTGTACCAATTGCAAATTAATTAGGCAAAAGGAGATTTCTGATATAAAGTGGGATCAAAATACAATAGTTTCCGTTAGTTGGGAAGGCGCTTAGCAGGGCCGATAGCTCGTCACAGCCGCGGGGAGGGCAATCCCTGGGGCTCCCTCGACTTATCACCAAGTGCCGACCCGCAAACCAATATTGTGTACTCATTGTCACCACCACGTTGTGAGCCTCCATTTAATTTTTTAGAGTCGCTAGAGCACTATATGAGTTTACAGTCTAGGAAAATTAGACTTTACCCATTGCAGAGTCTTAAACTTTAATATGCAAGCAAATCACATGGTGATGTTGCTCGCGTGCAGATCCCAACTCAGCAAAGGTAGGCGCAGGACGTTGTGCATTTTCCTCTCCGAGCTCTTAGGGATGCTGATCCTGCCTTCCAAGGACCATGCTTGGGGGAGCGAGACTCTTTGCTAAACGCCCCTCACTGAACACTAGGGATTTTCATCTCCCGACCAGATGGTGTTCAGGCAACCACCTTTAATCGTTGCTTGACTGTAGAGCACCTCTACTAACTCTCTGTCCCTTCCCAATCTGGCTCATCGCTCTGACTCTCAGATAAGGTGCTCGGTGTGATTCTAATGACGAGATACGTAGGCCGGCGCCAACACATCCTACCGAAAGTGTCTTTTTGAAATGGCTATCTCTACCTCTTATCTCTCTACAGATATTCTGGGCCTTTTCTCCCCCCCTATTAACTTCCACATAGTCTATGCAAAAGAGATGAGCAGCTTTCAACAATTTTGTTTTTCTGGTGATAGTAGGGAACGATGATATGAATACAGAAGTTCTCCTCTTGAAGGAGGATTTTTTTCTGGTGAGACTCACCCATCTCTAACATGCATCTCTGACTTCTTGGCTGAAATAAGAATCATTCCTTTTTTACGTGTCTCAGAATGCACTTTGAATACAGATGCCGATTCAACCACCTGGACTCCAGAAAACGTAGCTTCGTCTCCTTTGCATTGGAAACTGAGCGGTTCCTGTTAATATCTTTGCTATTCTTGGAGCCCACCTTCTTGTTTCAAGAGGCCCCAAGGATCTTTATTTTTTAAGCTGTAAATGCTAGAAATCTAGAAACTGTTTTAGAATGAAATTTCCTCTAGAGATGCTCATTTTCTCCTATAATGTGTGATCTTGCAGTATATCCTCACATTGCTAATCATCGTAATGTGAGCTCTTGCTAATCACACTTGCTTTGACCATTGTCATGCAACTGTCTTCCCCAAAAAGGAGGGCTGTGGTTCTCATTATGGAGATGTAGCCTCACAAAAGGTGGTGGCCCAAAGGCACACCCAAAGACACTCATGTTTTGCCCGTGTCCATCTAGCTAGTACATCTGTCCTTAATGGTACAATAATCAGATTTTTTTTCCCTCTTTTTGATCTACGACTGCATACAACACCGTGAAATCCAACTTTCCATGATGGTGGGAGTGCCCTTCATCAGGGCTGCCCATTGTGATGCTGCTAGCTGCCTGTGGCTATTCTACACTTACCATGTGGCTGGGGCAACAAGAGGAAATAATTATTTGATTTTTTTATGCCAAAAAAGAGCCATACGTGAAATTTACCATCTTAACTATCTCTAAGCGCACAGTCAGCAGTTTTCAGTATATTTGCACTGCTGTGCAGTAGACTCCCAAACATTTTCATCTTGCAAAACCCAAAAACTCTATACCCATTAAATGCATTCTTATTCCCTTCCTCCAGCCCCCAGCTTGTACCTGTCTCTGTCTCTGTGGGTGCGACTCCTCTGGGAACCTCATATAAGTGGAATCATATAGTATTTGTCCTTTTGTGACTGGCTTTTGCCACTGAGCACCATATCCCCAAGGTTCATCGACGTCCTGGCAGGTGTCAGAACATCCTTCCTTTCCAAGGCTCCATCAAATTCCATTGTATGGATGGACTACGTTTTGTTCATCCGTTGATGGTTGCTCATAAGTTTGGCCACTGTGGCTAATGCTGCTCTAGAGTATGAGCGAACAACTGTATTTTTGAGTTCCTGCCCTCAGTTCCTGAGAGTATATACCGAAGAAGAATTATTGGATCATATGGTAAATCTACATTTAATCTTCTGAGGCACCACCAAACTGTTTTTATAGCTTCTGCACCATTTTACTTTGCCACGGGGATCTGAATATTTTATTCTAATTAAATGTAAATAGCCACGTGTAGCTGATGGCCATCCTACTGGACAGCATAGTCTTAGTGAGTGAAATAAAAGTTATTTTCACTGATTACGTACAGATAAACAGAAAATAGAGATTGAGACCTGTGATGATTACAGTCATAATCATGACATATTTTACTTTAAAAATATTTGGACCAATGATCGGTGTTCTGTTTTGCACTTAAAAATTATCTTTTAAAAAAGCTATCTTGAAGTTCTACGAGTCTGAGTATAAAAATGTAATGATTTTAGTAAACTAATACTGACCACTAAGGTAAAATTTGTGCTGGTATCATCTTGAATTCAGTATAGAGATGGGTATCCTGGCCCTACTGTTTGCAAGACCACTACAGGTGGAGCCGTATGCAAGAATGTGTGCAAAAGTCCAGAGGGTACACCGTGCATTGATGACTCACTGTTCCACAGGAATTGGGGAAGTTTGGGAGACTCAGAATAGTAGATGAAAGTATCCCAGGGATCAGAAAGATCTCACCATACTAGGTTACTATGGCTGCAAATACCACACCGACTATGCTAACAAAACACCACATGCTTATGGGCTCTGGCAACAGGAATTCAGTTCTGGAGACCAGAGTCTGAGATCAAAATGGGGAAGATCCAGTGAGTTCAGGTAAGACAAGGCCATGCTCCCTCCGGAGGCTTTGGGGAGCAGGTCCTTCATGCCTCGTCCAGCTTCTTGGGGCTCCAGGCATCCCTGGACTTGTAATTGCACCCCTCCCATCTCTGCCTCCATCCTCATGTGACTTCTCCTCTGTGTCCGTCTCCTCTTCTTTCTCTTCCAAGGACCCCTGTCACTGGATTCAGGGCCACCCTCACCCAGGATGAGCTCATCCTGAGATCTTATGTTAATTATGCCTGCAAACAACTTTTTTCTAAAGAAGATCCCATTCACATGTTCTGAGGGATAAGATATGGACATATTCTTTTGAGAGACACAGCTGTACCCACTGAACTTACCTATGCAACCTTCTCTTGACTGCAGCCACCACGCACTTGTCGACTCCAGAGGTGGAGAATTGAACTCCGTGTTATGATGGTGTGTTTTAAAGTCACATAGAAGAAGATTATTTAATTCCGGAGACAATTGTGTGGCCTGTTTTGAAAATACAGCCTGCCACACCTCTGAGCATCTCAGTATTTGACCTCTGTCCAAAGCAAGTCCATTGGCCTGACCTGCTAACAGGAGGCATGGCACTGCCTCTGCTTTTTATTAAGGTTGACATTTTCTGACTACATTCAAAGTGAGCAGAAACGGCTACGGCTTGCCTCCTTTTGGGCACTCCTCCACTTGGAGGTAAAAATATGCTATTGATTTTCTAACACACTGTGTTTTCTAATTGAAGTGAAATGATCAGTTCTTACCTATTAATGGATATTGATGGTTCTTACTGAGTAATTTAGCATCTTCACAAGTGAAATATAAGCACATATACACATTATCCTTCCATCAATCCATCCATTTGTATTTCTGTCCATCCATCTATCTGCCCATCAGTCTGTCTATCCATCCACCCACCCACCCATCTATCCATTTACCCATGAATCCATCTATTCATCCATTCACCCACCCAACCACATCCATTCATCCACCCATCTATCCATCCAACCACATCCATTCATCCATGCATCCATCCATCCAATCACATCCACCCACCCACCCATCTACCCATCCATCCACCCATCCATCATCTGTCCATCCATCCATCCCACCATTTGTCCATCCATCTGTCCATCTATTCATCCATTCATCCATCCACCAACCCAACCATCCATCCATCCATCCATCCATCATCTGTCCATCCATCCACCCATCTGTCCACCCATTCATCCATCCATCCATCCATCCATCCATCCATCAATCCATCTATTCATCCATTCATCCATCCACCCACCCACCCATCTATCCATTTACCTATGAATCCATTTGTTCATGCATTCACCCACCCAACCACATCCATTCATCCACCCATCCATCCATCCAACCACATCCATCCATCCACCCATCCATCATCTGTCCATCCATCTACCCATCCATCCATCCACCCACCCACCCATCTATCCATCCATCAATCCATATATTTATCCATCCACATACATCCATCCACCTACCCATCCATTCGCCCATCCATTTATGCATTCCAGTATGTTTACTCACACACACACGGAAAGAGATTGACAATGCTTCCCATCCTGATAAATTTGTTTCAAGAGGTTTCTTTCTGCATTTTTCAAGTGCTTATTTCAATGCTGATATGATGGAGAATTTGACGTAGCATAATTGACTTGAAGGTCATTGCCACATTTTAATAATATATTGAAGAGAAGTCATCCAGCTGATCAAACAGCAGTAACACCCATTTAAGAGGGAAAATAATCCCCTGTGAAAATAAACCCGTACGGAGAGCTCTCTTTTGTGAGTCCTCTGCATTCAAATTGGTTTTGTGTGAGCAAAGACAAACATGGCTGGCCTTTCACTAACACAGCGATGCTTCGGAAATCATGACCCTTGTCGTAAATGACCTAACAAATATTAACGGGAATGAGATGATCCTCAATCAGAATGCAAATTCCTCCAGACGGTACTACCTGCAAGAGCCCTTACTTTCATATTTGCTTCTGTTTTGTTAGTGTATGGATTGAGGAATTCTCTTGACAATACCACCCAACTCAAGTCATGCAATTGTTTTCTTGTTCTTATGGTAACCTCTTTCAGGACAAAGAGAACATTAAATCTATGGTGGACAGAGGTGTGTAGAGGTAGCCCAGTGAGTTCTCCTCGAGTGTATGCAGATGTAGGGAGATAAAGGAACCTCAGCTGAGGCTATTCAAATTAATTCCTAAGGTATGCCATACAGGATTGTGTATAGCTTTGTTAGTTTGCTAGGGCTGCTGTAACAATGTACCACGAACTGGGTGCCATAAACACCAGAGATTTATTCTCTGCCAGTTCTGGAGGCTGGGAGTCTGAGATCCAGGTGTCAGCAAGGCTGGTTCCTCCTTCTGGAGGCCCTCAAGGGCTATCCATTCCAGGACTCTTTCCCAGCTTCTGGTGGCTTCCTGGCAATCTTTGGTGTTGCTTGGCCTCTAGAACTATCCACCCCCCCTCCCCATGCTCCCAATCTCTGACCTCATCTCCACATAGTATTCTGTGCATGTACCTGCCTATGTCTACTTTTCCTGCCTCTTAAGGACACAGGCCATATTGGAATAGGAGTCACCCCTATTCCAGGATGACTTCATCTTAACCTAACCAATCACATTCAGATCTAAGACTCTATTTCCAAATAAGGTCACATGCACAGGTATCGCAGTCAGGACTTTGAAATATCTTTTTGGAGGCATCAGGGTTCTCATTTGCTCAGTCAAGGCCAATCAATGGTGCTCTTGTGATGGTCTTTGAATGAGTTGATGGTTATTCTTTGCTTATCCTTTGGAACCAGGGTGCTCCAGGCTGATGGACTGATGAACCTAGAAGCATCCTCTCAAATCTCCTCACTCTTTGAGTGACTGAGAACCAACTGGTCCTTCCTTCCTTTTCGTGTTTTGTTTTGTTTTTGGGTTTTGGGAGGGGAAGAGAGAGAGAGAGACAGTACAAGGAGAGGGGCAGAAGGAGAAGGAGAGAGAATGTTTAAGCGGGCTCCATGCTCAATGCGAAGCCTGTCATGGGGCTCAATCTCAAGACCTTGAGAGCATGACCTGCGCCGAAATCAAGCATCAGATGCTTAACCAAATGAGCCACCTAGTCACCCTTGGTACTTCCTTTGTATGGCCAGGGTGCCAGAGTTGATACAGAAGGAAAAACAATGAAGCTTCTCTCATCATCCTTTCCTCAAAAACATACCTACTGTCCACCCAGGCTCTAAAATATCCATAAACAGAAGAGACATCATGCTCACAGAGATGAGACTGAAAGCAGCTCAGTTAGTAAAGTCAGCAGCCCAACATGAAATAGAATCACAACCGGGATCCTGAGGAATGCACAAAGCCCACACCAAGGATGTATCTGAGCTTCCGCAGACTTTATAAACATGACTTCAAACGTGCGGTTTTTACGAATGCAGAGCTCCATGCAGCACTGAACCCACGGGTGTGGCTGTGCAATGTGGTGGTGAACACTGATGTGGGCTGCACGTGAACTTCTTCTGGAAGTTCCCTGCACATGGAGGTCCATGCAGTAAGCACATTTTGCTCACATTTATGCAGAAAGTGTTGAAGCTCAGAAAATGACTGGGCACAGATGTAAGCTGCTTGCCTCATTGCTCTGTTTGGATTCTCTCCTCCCTGTTTACCTGGGGCCCTTGTCCCACTGAGCAAATTCTTTCTCTCCCAGTGCATTTATTAACCTTCCATAGAAGTTAGCAGGTCATTATTCTATTAGTATCAGGACTTGCAGCCTGAGCTTCCCGCCTCCTGGCAACATGAATCACCACTGAACTCAGGGCAGTCTGCCCTGCTTTTCCTACTGATAATGCACATCACTGAGTTTGACAATGACCCTCCTTTTTTACATTTTATACTTATTTGAATTGGGCGTTCTCACGCAGTGCATCTTCACACAGCTCCATTTTGAGAATAATCAGCAGAACTGTCAACGTGGCAAAACAATTCTTGCTAAAGAATAGGGTGTTTCAGACCTATTTGACTGATTGCTCTCTTAATCGAAGGGTTTGGTTTTTCAACGATGCCCTCAGCAAACCCAGAGTACTGAACAGAGAATGTATTGGCATGAAAGATGAGCAGCTTCTTCCATCAAGAGCTTCCTAGCAGATGCTAACGGAGGACTGTTAACTGCAGAACCACACAGGTGTTAAGGCGCCGCATTTAAATAAATCACATGACTATTTTACATGCCCTGAGCAGCTCCGTGTTCTCCTAACTGCTCCACAGCATCTCCCTACACCCCTTCCACACAACCCTGCATTATTAAACTTCTGTGTGTGCATTGTGGATTCAATTGTGTCCCCCAAAGGATGACGCCCTAATGCCTGGTACCTGTGAATGTGAACTTTTTTTTCAATTTTTAAAAATGTAAATTCAATTAATTAACATATTAGTTTCAGAGGTAGAGTTTAGTGATTCATTAATTACATTATCGCATCCAGTGCTCATCACATCACCCGGTTAACCTGTCCCCTCTGCCCTCCAGTGACCCTATTTTTTTCCTAGAGTTGAGTCTCTTATAATTTTATTCCTTCTGTTTTAATATTTTTTTTATTTTTCCCTCCCGTCCCCTATGCTTCTCTGTTTTTTTTTCTTAAATTCCACATATGAGTGAGATCATGTGATTGTCTTTCTCTGAGTGACTTATTTCACTTGACATAACACCTTCTAGTTCCTTCCATGTTGTTTCAAATGGTAAGATTTCATCCTTTTTGATGGCTGAGTAATATTCCATTATCTTCTTTATCCACTCACCGGTTGATGGACATCTGGGCTCTTTCCATAGATTACTATTGTGGACGTTGCTGCTATAAACATTTTTGGAAATAGAATCTTAGGAGATGTAATCAATATAAGATGAGCTCATCATGGACATCCTGAATTTCTGGAAAATTAATCTTGAGTTGTGTGTCAAATTAAAATTTATCATATATGAATACAAGTGTTAGGATTATTTGTGTGCTTAATACATAATAAGCAATTGGAACTGGGAAGAACTGGTTTTGTAGTTTTACTTCCAAACCTTGAAGAAAAATATATATTTCCTATAATATGTTGATATTACAATTGAAGACTCTATGATGATAAAATTCAGTTAATTCTTTATCATGTACATCAGTGTAAGTGTAGGTTATGTAGATAGAATCTTAGATAAGTAATAGAAAAGTAGTTGGCAAATATACGTATGTATATATATCACATGATATATATTAATATAAATATCACTCCACACACATATGTTTTATAGAAATATATATAAAATACATACATAATGCACCACAGATATATATTTATATGTGTATCTATATGTAGCATTATCATGCAAGGAATATACATATATAATTATATATATAATTATAATTATAATATATATAAATATATGTATAATTTGTCTCAGCACAGAGTAATAGATATATTTATAAATTTTATTATACATTATATATATAAATATAGTATAATCATTGTTTATCATATATTATATAATATATATTATAATCATTGTATGTCATCATTATATACTGATCATTTTATATGATCAAATATTATATGTTGTATATCAACATGGGATGAGACAAATAATTTTATTTCCTAAAACAATGTCTTATAATTTAAAAGTAACAATATCTTATTTCAGTTATTGTTTATTTTATTTTTTAAAGATTTTATTTATTTATTCATGAGAGACACAGAAAGAAAGAGAGGCAGAGACACAGACAGAGGGAGAAGTAGGCTCCATGCAGGGAGCCCAACGTGGGACTCGATCCTGTGATTCCAGGATCACACCCTGGGCCGAAGGCAGGCACCAAACTGCTGACCCGCCCAGGGATCCCCTTGTTTTTTGTCTTTTTTTTCCCAAAGATTTTTGTTTTTAAATCATCTCCACACTGAAGGTGATATTGGAACCCAAAACTCTGAGATCAAGAGCCACATGCTCCACCTACCAAGCCAGCTCAGTTATTTTTACAGCATATCTTTAATCAATCTTTTTAATTTTAGAATCATGTGCAACTATAAGAGTGAATATGGAGGGATTCCTTTGTCCCCTTGGCCCAGTGTCTAACATCTCTGACATCTTGCTGCCATCTATTGATTGCTCCTTCTCAGCTTGAGATCTTCCTGGTTCTTGATGTGATTAGGATTTTTGGTTGCAAGCTAGGCATTGTGGACATCGTGATAATGACACTCTGGGTCTTTGTTAACCCATATGTCTTAGCAATATCATTACATGGGGGTTGGGGTGGCGTCTAGTTCCTCCCAGGGGGTATACAAGTCCGGGTTGCCTATTCAGCCCCCACTGACATGTGAGGGAGAAGAGCCACTTGTCACTGGTGCTTGGACATGGAGGCACCTGACACCCATTAGCCTCCTGGGTGGGAGGGTTGGGAATGCATCCTTGCTGCTTCCTACATGGTGTCTGCTCACATTGGGGTGGGAGAGTCTTCTTTACTTCTGGCTGGTGGTTTAATTCTTGACACTTCATTAAACTTTTTAACTCAGAAATGGATTCAAAGTTACTGGTATTTTCAGAAGTTCTCTGCCAACTTCCTTAGGGAAGGTCTCACACCCCTTGGATGGAACACAAGGGTCAATGACCTTCTTGGGAAAACAAGATTTTCTGAGGCCCTGGAGTGGCACACTTGTGTCTTTTCCATGTCTCCCCCTTCTCTTCTGAAAAGTAGCTGAGCAACAAAGCTCCTCTGTGAGCTCTCACAAAGTTTCCACAATCAACATGCTGCATGCCCTAGTAGCAAGCCTTTCCTTCCAGGGCTATTTCTTATTCTTGAGTCTCACATTATATTGATTTATAAAGACTCTCATCTTCTAATATTCTATCCTCCAACTTGTAAAGAGTCTGTGTGAGGGCCAATGTTTCCTGCTAAGACTGTTGTAGAGGCAAATACATCATTTCAGTGTGTTCACTTCATCCCACTGGCTTGCAGAAAATGTAACTTCCCTCTTAGTTCCTTAGTGGGAAGAAAACAAAATGAACCAAGCTCATTCATCGGCAAGAGTTTTGGGGCACTGAAGGAGGGCAAAACAAAGATTTATTGAACAATATATATGCTTTTCTCATCTAAAATATTCACATTTTTGTACTTGTCATTTTTTAATGACTAACCCTACATATTTCAAAAGAAATCAACCACTTGAGGAAACTTTTGTAAAGAAAATCAGGATGTTATAAAAACCACAAATCACATATAATCACACCAACGTAGAATGAGCAGTGTGAACCATCCGGTCTATTCATTTTCACTGTCTGTGTCTTTCAGTAATTCCCTCTGTCTACTTACGTGCAGCAGACAGAAGGCCATCTTGGGATAGGTAGACATTTACTTGAAATAATGAAACATAATCACTGATCTGTTGAAATAAAATTCTTCTTCACTTAAAAAAATACATATATAGGGATCCCTGGGTGGTGCAGCGGTTTGGCGCCTGCCTTTGGCCTGGGGCGTGATCCTGGAGACCCGGGATCGAATCCCACGTCGGGCTCCCGGTGCATGGAGCCTGCTTCTCCCTCTGTCTGTGTCTCTGCCTCTCTCTCTCTCTGTGTGACTATCATAAATAAATAAAAATTTAAAAAATACATATATAGATATATATGTATAGTTTCATATAAATATATATGTATATGCATTTATAATATATAATATATAAATATTTACATTATTTAATACATTACATACAATACACAATTTATTAAATATATAAATATATTTAAAATAATAAAAAGTATGTAACATATATATGTCCAGAAACAATAATCTTTAAACACAGTGGGGATTGGGATGTGATCATATGATTTAGAGCCTCTCCACTGGCTTGGAAAGTGAATTTGTAGGTTTGGATACAACACCCATGTACCTTTTCCTAAGGTAGGACAAAATTTTTTTAATTAAATTCAATTAGTGAACCTCCAGGACAGCATTAGTTTCAGATGCAGTTTTCAATAATTCACCAGTTGGGTGTAGCACCCAGTGCTCATCAAATATTATTTTGAAAATAATACATATATGCAAATTCAGGAGTACCCAGTGGGTCCATCCTGAATCTAGTCTGATTATTAACTATGTGCACATATGCACGTGTTTGAACTAATGAGCTTCCCATTGTGCATGGAAATTATGCACATCGTCCTGAACTTACACACATACTATGCACACACTTGCATATACACACACACTACAGATTTCCTTTCGTATTATCTCAATGTGGCAGAGTCTGGCATTAACACACTCCTTTCATAACAAGAAAATGTTCTCTATTTACGGGGTCCCTGGGTGCACAGAATGGTGTCCATGTCCTAGTATCTGTTGAAGCCGGGTGTGATCCTGTGAAGTTCCAGTGCATAGGATGTACAAGGAAGTAAGGCAGTCCTCCTCTCTTTCTTGCCCTGAGAGAGCAAATTCTCTTCTCTCTGGCTGGACTGTGGCCATTGTGGTAAGCGCCCTTGGATTTGCAGACAAAAGCAATATCTAAGAATAGAAACATAAGATGAAAATATCCCAAATCCTTCACGCCCTGGAGCCATCATTAAACCTACCTGCACAAGACAAGACATCTCCATTTTCACAGGCTTTATTTTGAATCAGTTCCCAGAGCCAGGCTTGGATCCTAACTAATTCACTCAACACCTATTTTTTCTTTTTTTAGTGAACTTTGTAATAAGATCATTTATTGAGTTCTGGGTTCCTCTAAATTCCATTTTCATGACTAATTTCCCCTTAATGAGTTTCGTTTTCCCTGAATCTCCTTCCCGTTGCCTGTCCTAAAAGCTTATCTTAGTCCTGCATTGATTTACAATAACTTTCTGAAATGCCGCTTTGTTTCTTTGGGCAAAGAAATTGCCATTGGTCTCCCTTATCATATACCAACACCGAGATTCTAAAAGTACTTATCGGCGTTGCATAGATAATGTTTCATAAGTAGCAAGAGGTACATGTTGTACCTGTGCAGTTATCCTGTGGCTTTGAGGTGAAACCCTCTATTTTTCACCAAATCCAAGAAGTCTTTAAGACCCTAAATGGGCAACCCAAGAAGATGTCATGTCCTGTTAGAAATAGTTGTATCCTTTCCTTGGGGTTTCCCTGAAGTTTTATTCATAATTCTAGTATGGCTCTTATTTCAACTTCTCTTACAACATTAATGGACCTTACCTGTCTATCCCACTCATTCAGATGTTGTTAATGACAGAATTAAGGTTTTGCTCATCCTTTTAACTCCTGGGTACTACACGTGCTATATACAGATGGGTTTTTACTTGGGAGCTACATGGCTTTCCATCCTTTGAAGACGGATAATTGTGTGCTTATTATATTTGTCCAGGAAGACCCTGTGGTTTTTATTTGATTGATAAAGTTGTTTGAGATAAAAAGAATTTAAGAGATGGACCTTTACACATAGTACGTGGTCAATAAATATCAGCTAAATGAAAAAAAATATCAGCTAAATGTAAGTTAGTTGAGGAAGAGGAAGTAAAAGTGTAGATGTGTGTAGAGATACCTTTTGGGATTTCTTCATATACTTTTCCTACTTATTCTAAAATGTACATGGACATTGAGCCATCCATGAGGGTTTAGCAGCTTTATGCAGGTATGTTCCTACAATGCCTGACCTTCCGTATTTTACTTCCTTCTAGGGTTTGTCCATCTAGGGAGACGTACCTAGAGGTGCCTGATGAACAGGAGACAGAACCCAAAGGATAAATGGATACATGATTCCCCCATCTGCCATGAGCATCTGCAGCTCTGAAATATACCTCATAGAGCCCCTCAAACGATCTTGTGGGAAAAAAACACCAGTTGCCTGCTGATTGGTGAACTTCTTGCAGTTTCTTTATTTTTTGCACTAAATTTTTAAATCTTTACTGAGGTATAATTGATGCACAAAAATTGCACACGTTTCTTGATGAGTTTGGACACAGGTGGACCCCATGATACCATCACCACAATCAAGGCACTAAAAATGTCCACCACCTCCAAAAATTCCTGGTTTTCTCTTTTTTTTTCAGTGTGTGTGGTAAGAGCATTTAACATGAGATTTATCGTCTTCACTCATTTCAAAGTGCACAATACCATACTGTTAACTACAGACACTGTGTTGTATATCAAATCTCTAGAATGTGTTCATCTTGCATAACAGAAACTTTTGTCTATCGGAGGATTTAATATCCAAAGAATATTATACAACTCAATTGCAAAAGAACAAATAACTTGATTTAAAAATGGGCTAAAAGGGGCACCTGGGTGGCTCAGTGGTTGAGCGTCTGCCTTTGGCTCAGGTCATGACCCCGGGGTCCTGGGATCGAGTCCCACATCGGGCTCCCTGCAGGGAGCCTGCTTCTCCCTCTGCCCGTGTCTCTCTGCCTCTCTCTGGGTCTCTCGTGAATAAATAAGTAAAACTTAAAAAAAATAAAAATGGGCAAAAACTTAAATAGGAAATTCTCCAAAAACAACAGAATGACCAGTAGGTACATGGAAAGATGTTCAAAATCACCAATCACCATGGAAATGCAAATGAAAAGCTCGGTGAGATATAAACTCATACCAGTTGGAATGGCTATTATTTTTCTTAAAGGTAACAATTGCTGTCCAGGGTGTGCAGAAATTGGAACCCATTTACACTGTTGATGGGAAGGTACATGGTGCAGCCACTATGGAAACAATATGGAAGTTCTCAAAAAAGCTAGAAATAGAACTATCATGTGATCCAACAACTCCACTTCTGGGTTAGTATCCTGAAATCAGGATGTTGGAGAGATCTCTGCACCCCCAGTTCATTGCATCTTCGCTCACAGTAGCAAAGCATGGAGACAACCCAAGTGTGCATCGATGAGTGAGTGGATGAAGAAAATGGGGTATACACATACATTGGAATACTGTTCAGCCTTCAGAAAGGCTGTAAATCGATCTTCTTGCCATCCATCTTCCCCTTGCTAGTCTCTCATTGTTCCCTGGAATCACATTACCGAGCAAACAGGAAACATTACCGTCTACAGGAATTCCAGAATCATGGGGATGCACCGTTGTAGAAGTTCCTCACGACGTCTACACAGTCCTAAGCTCTGTGTGATACGTGAATGTGATCTGTCCTTCGGAGGATGTACTGCTGCAAATCACATGGAGATTGTGCATGGATGGGTGCATTTCTCTGAACAACACCCTCTCTGGGTATGGACTTGTGCACAGTGAAAAGTCAGTCAATGTGAGTGTAAAGAGATGACAAAAATTCAATAGGGCTGTTTAAAGAGCCGGAGGGACCTGAAAATCCATTTCTCTGTAGCAATTGCCCCAACCTGCCATCTACAAAACAAATTAACTTGCTTCTGGGATCTCAAAAGAAAAAAAAAAAAATCGTACGGAACTTACGTGTCATTAAACGATATTTTCTGCCTCCCATTTTTCCCCCAGAAAAATATCTGGGGAAATATTTATGCTTGAAATACAGTGTGTTATCTGACCTCTTAAAGACACGGTCCACAGAAAAGTCTTGGACGTTAGTCTACAAAATAATGCAGAAGAGAGATAGATCCCTCCTAAAAAGACCGTGTGGCCCTTGAGGCTGCAATTAGAACCCAGATTAAACCTGTCAACACCAAGGTGTCCAGTGTTTGGATAAGTCATGAATGCTCTACGCTCTCATTTCTTTTTCTTTTCTTTTTTTTTTTTTAACGCTCTCATGTCTTGATGAATGAGGAAGGTTTGCTGTTTCCATATTTAGGCGAGCTAAGAAAGTCAATATACTGTGAGGCACAGAACACGGTTTTCCTATGTAAATCATAAGCTCTTATTTTGGGGAGAAAGGGAAAAGTAATGTGGCCACAGGAATACAGTTTTGATGACTGCACATTTGTGTGCAGAAAATGACCACATTCTACTCCAGAAAACTGAAGATTGAATAGAAGATGGAAATAAAGATTTCTAGTTACTCATTACTTTTCTGTTTTTTTTTTTAATTTGAATGCAATTAGCCAACACAAAAGACATCCTTGGTTTCACATGTAATGTGCAATCATTTGCCAGTTGTGTATAACTTTTAAACTATCACCTGGTTTCACAGGTGTAAATAAAAGCCTGCATCTGTGTCACCCTCCATCCTGGCTGGTAATCACCTGTGCTCTCTGAAATGAGATAGGGAAAGAGAAGTATAACCAACATGATGAACATGAGGGCATGTGGCTTGGGGCAGCGTGTCCTACTTGACCTTGACCTTCCATGCCGCCATATTTAACATCATTTGGGGAAACCAGTGCATGAGTCTGAAACCATTAGGAGGCAATGTGATAGCTTCCTTCTGTGTGCAAAAACTTAGTCAAATAATGCGATGTGACATCACACTGGGCAAGAGTTTTAAATTAGCCATTACTACATTAGATACACCTTAAAAAGATACTCAGTTCCCAGAAACCACGTATTTATGAAAATCCATGAATAGTCATCAGATAAAGCAGCACTGTGTGAAATGCCTCAATAGTTCAAAGGCGTTAGGTATTTTGAGAGATCCACGAGTTGCTAGAAATGTTAGTGATATTGACGGTGTCTATCAAATACATGATGTTAATGTATGTAGAATACTGTCTGCATCAAGTGCTAGAAACTGAATGATGTGATGTTTATAAGATGCATTCAAGTGATTTATTTCATTAAAAAAAAAAGAGGCCTGAAATTTCCTCTTTGTTTATTTTCTCACTAAATGGTGCATTGATATGGACCAACCTGAGATTTCAGGTTATGCATTGCGGGCGGTGTCCTGGTTTCCCCAAGAGCAAAGCCATCCTTCCTCGCTGGGTCTTCAATCTTGAAATCAAGCGTGATGATGGAGCTCAGACATGGCTGACTTGCCCTGTTTTAAATTTAGACGCCGTGAGGAATTAAATGGGCAAACGAACATGTGGAGGGTGATTTTTATTAATTGGGTAATTTCTAATTACTTCTCTCAGCCATGTGTTCATCTCGAACAAAGATCGGGTAACTAATCGTTAGGTAGTTTCCAGATCAGAGACGCTGACGGCGGAGGTCACCGTGACATGCGTTCTGGAGGACGCTGCTACCCCCGGGACTGGGACGGGGATGGTCCAGGAATGTGGCTGCTGGCGCCCAGTTTCCCCAACTTTGAGCTGTTGGGAAAACGTCAGCTTCATTTTTGGACTATTTTCACTATGTTTTCAATGTAGAATTCCCTTCCTTCCTTCCTTCCTTCCTTCCTTCCTTCCTTCCTTCCTTCCTCTCTCTTTCTTTCTTTTTCTTTCTTTCTTTCTTTCTTTCTTTCTTTCTTTCTTTCTTTCTTTCTTCTTTTTTCTTTCTTTCTTCTTTCTTTCTTCTTTTTTCTTTCTTTCTTCTTTCTTTCTTTCTTCTTTCTTTCTTTCTTTCTTTCTTCTTTCTTTCTTTCTTTCTTTCTTTTCTTTCTTCTTCTTCTTCTTTCTTTCTTTCTTTCTTTCTTTCTTTCTTTCTTTCTTTCTTTCTTTCTTTCCTTCTTCTTTCTCATGGAAACTCATATGGCTCACGCCTTAGTTGTGAAGGACTCCCCTGTCTCTGCACTTCAGTTTATAAAAACTTCATTGTGTCCTCAGCCCTCCGTAGCTCCACAAGTATCTGTGAGTCTCACATCACTCGGGGGGCCCTATTGATGTTACCGTGGGAATGAGGGTCTCTCACTTCTTCCCACATCCAAAACCAGAAGTGGAAACTCGGGGCTCATATTATCTAGTGCATCCCATCCCAATAGGCACGGAGTGTGTGGCATTCTGCGTCCACCCAGAACCCACACCTTCAGGTTTCGACTAGAAATGAGAATTCCTGTGCGAGTGTTTTTGGTAAGAAAGGGATGGGAGGAAAGAGCAGTAAAGAGCAGAGAGTCAGCAGTACTGAGATGGAAGGAACCAGGCAGGGACATGAGGTCATCACTTAAGCGCTTCAAGACACGAGTCTTTGAACTACAGCCAAGCTGGGGTGCACTTGAAGATGCACATCCCGTGTTGACTTAAGAAAGCAAACACCACGTCCACAATCATGCAAGAGCTCCACGCCTTCCCCCACCAAGGCCCGCTGCTGCCCACGACCTTGAACGCGCTGCCTACATCCACAGCATGCTTTTCCACTCTACAACGGGCTTGGTGGTGATAGCACCTGCCCACCTCTCCGCGCGGACATGGACACCACCGAGTGCAAATCACAAAGTCCTTGGATGATGCCAAGTGGCCGTGCGGTCTGTTCTCATTGCCACAGAACGGGCATTGGCAGACAGTTTCCCGATCTCCGCCCTTGTGACATTTCTGCCGTGCTGTCGAATTCGATGACCAAAGCCATGTCGGTTGCAGAAAGCTCCCTGGTTTTACTGCACACAGACCTCTGCCCTCGCCGACATGGCCCACAAAACGGGGCCACCTGCAGTTGAGTTCTCTGTCAACTGCAACAATAGGGGTTGGTTGGCTCACATCTGCTGGCTCCCAAGCCCTGGAGCTTTCCCGCAGCTAGAGAGGTGCTCTTGATGTGTCCCAATATTTCACCTTTGCTCTCTGCACAAGCTCAGTCCGCCGTGCCCTCAGAGGGCTGCACTCGGGATCGTGTTGGGTGACGAAAGCAGTGGACAGCGGCTCAGCGACTGTTGGATGTTGCCGTGAGCTGCCCTGGGCCGGCCCATTGGCTGGGCTCTGCCCTTGACACCAGCAGATGCCGGGTCTGTGCTTCCTGGGGCTGCAGCCGGTCCTTGATGCCCTTGACATGCAATAGCAAGCGAGCACCACACACTCCATTCTGACCCGTTAGCACCTCTCTGAATTTCGACTGGAGGCATCACACTGCCGGGGGCCTGGGACTGCGGGCATTATACAAGGGCACCTTCCAGAGATGCTGACTATCTGGTCAAGTCAAGGGTCTCAGAAAAGAAACTGAGGCATCAAAGCCCTGATGCAAGGGAGGAACACGGTGGTGGGGGCAGAGGGGAGACAAAGACAGATGAGAATTTTTAAAGAACCACATTTCCGGAAATGTCCACGTATCTCCAATTTTTGTGTATAAACACTTGAAACTTCGACGTATATTGATATTTTCAGATGGTTCCTTAAAAATTTTTGTTCTCTTTGACCTCCTAGTTCTGCCTTTTTTAAATTTTCAATGACTGCGTCAAGATCTCAGGCTAATCATTGATTATCTATATCTACCTACACTTATACATACACATTCACTTATCTACGCCTCCATCCATGTCAATACCCATAGCCTGTCTACCTCTAGAGGTCTGTAGCACCCATCTGTAGGTAATCATTGGTTTTAGACCTGCCCCATATATAGACACATAGACGTATAATATCAACAATTAGCCTGTAATGTGGAAATTGTGCATGTGCGTACGTGCACGTGTGTATATGTTGTGCATATATGTATATATGCGATCAACGATTCACCTTCAATTCCTCATCAGAAACCATGGTATTACTCTTACACTTTAAGATTCTTTGCTTAGGTTTTGGGAAGGACCAACCTCCTTTTTTTCACATGCATTGTTTTTGGCTCTTTGTGGGTAGGATGTATGACCATGGCTAATGCTCCCACTAGGGTCGCTTATAGGGTCTTATCTGTTATTTGTGTGGCATATGTTGTGTTGTGTTGAGTTACCCCTCTGTGCGATAAACCCCTATATACATCTATACCTGTTAGGGCAATGCTTTAAAAAGAAGTAAGCGAGGCGTTACTTCTTCCCTATCTTTGCCTGGGCTCATAAGATAAAACCAAACGTGTGTTTTTATGGGATGTCCTGTTAGGTGAGCTGAGAAAGGGCACTGTGGATCTCTAAGAGGTTAGAGTCCAGCGCTGCAAAGTACGCTCATGGAAATAAACAAAATTAAGAGGGGAGCATTAAATTCTGTCGGGAAAAGGAAGGGCCTGGGAAATTCGCAGGCCCAAGGGAGAGAGCTTCAGGTGTCTTTCCTGGCAGAGATGCATCCAGCAAATTCCAATTTTCACTTCTGGAAGCTGGTGAGGTGCCGTCTCCCAGCTGGGATGCAGTGAGGCTCTGGTGACGTCTCTAAAGCGATATGTGTTCAGTTAGCAATGGGATTATTACACACTTTTATGAATTCAGGTTTTCGGAGCACCGAGTTAGCAGAAAATTGGAAATCAAGATGAAATTTGTCATGCTGTGTTCATTTGGATGACTACCAAACAGAAACTGGCAAAACGGTAATAGGGTACAGGTACTCCCCACATGAGTAGCTGTGAATAAAACACCAGTGTTAGGTGTGCAGAAGATGCAGATGCAGTTTTGATAGTCGGTAACGAATGATTATCAGTTTTGAAAAGGGGCGTTTGAAAGCCATGGGTTCCCTACAGGCCAAAATATCAAACACACCACAAGGAAATATCACACAGTCCCTATATGTCCATCTGTGCCACTGATGTGTGCTTCCCAGAGATCTTTCTTCCTATAATAACCATGTCTCCAACCTCATGCTTTTATAGACTTTAGACTTTCCCCCACTTTTTTTTCCTTTCCCCCATTTTTAATGCAGAAAAGGGAGGCCGGTTTTATCCGAGTCTTGAAAGCGCACACCTTGGAGGTGTGTCTTTAAATTGAGGTTCATGACGATCTGCTTATACCCCGTTTGTGTATTTGCCTCTTTCCATGATGTGAAATCTGTCCCATTGGGCAATATTAATCACGCTTGAATAGGAGCACATTGGTTACTATGGGAGATAAAAATTCGAGCTGAGCTTTTTCTAAAACGGATGTAGTTGGGGATGATGTTTTCTACGTGAGGTCACATCTCTGCACCCACTAACGCAAAATGACGGGCTATTATCCATTCTGGTTCACTCTCGAACCATGAATGGTGTCTATTTATATAGACTAGGAATGGCACACTCCTTCGGACTTCTTAATTTACTTGGTCTCATTATCCCCACAATATATAAATTAGAAATGACAGGACCGATGAACCGAAAAATCCCCATGCAGAATGCAAATTATAACTAATTGTTCACGATGCGTTTCCTTGGTCTTCAATGGCATGGACTCTGGGTTATTTTTTTAAAAATCGGCATATCAGCATCTAACACTCACAAGCATCCTTTCTATGGAGGAAGGATGGAAGTGACCCTGGGTAACAAGTGGGTATTATATTGATCATGGTAAAGGGCATGAGGCATGAGGCTTAGAACATTCTGTCTCTAAGGTTGTTCTGTGTTTGAAAGACTCGTCATTCAACATTTATTGAGCACCTAATATGCGCAATGAGCCATGGGGAGGATCCCCACGTCCTAAACCAGGTCTGTACCCAGAGATCCTGAAAAGGTCTTTATCTGTCCTTCTGTCATGCCGGCTTCCAGAAAACGAAAAGTAGGAATTTCAATTTTTTTAATTTTTTTAAATTTATTTATGACAGGCACACAGTGAGAGAGAGAGAGAGGCAGAGACATAGGCAGAGGGAGAAGCAGGCTCCATGCACCGGGAGCCCGACGTGGGATTCGATCCCGGGTCTCCAGGATCGCGCCCTGGGCCAAAGGCAGGCGCCAAACCGCTGCGCCACCCAGGGATCCCTTTTTTTAAAATTTTATTTATTTTTTTTTATTTATATTAAAGTAGGAATTTCAGAAATATTGTTTGTTCTGAGCCGGTAAGTCTCTGAGATCACTTTCAAGTATTTAAATTGCAAAGAGTTTCGATGCTCACATTGCAAACACAGTTTCGGTATCCAAACCTAAAATAGTGTTTCAATAATCCATCAGTTATGGAGATAGGGGTTGGTTGGCTCACATCTGCTGGTAGGAGAGCTCATCTGTCCTTTTGTGTTTGCACACGCAAGCCTCCTGCAGCTTTCTGAAGGATCAGGGACCGCAGGCTGGCTGCTTTGGTCTCTTTCCTCGCAGAAATGGTCGTGTCCTACTTTGAAAAGCACCTGCTTCCATTGTTAGGTGCTTGACAAAACTGTGTTTAAACTAAATATACATTTGACATGACAAAATTTAGTAGGGCTCCCTTTTCTATAAGAGGCGATAATGCCAGAAAGAGGGGACAAAGAAAAGATAATCGTGTCTCCTTCATATTTGGGATCACCTTTATCTTACAGGACCTGCGTCCTATTTCTTCTATAGCCTGCAAATTTAGCATTCTGCTTGGAAATTCATGCCTTTTTTTTTTTTTTTAAATTAAGAAAAGGGAAGATGGCGCCAAAGTGTGGGGTGATGACCAAGTGTTGGTTGAGCATCTGAAACAAAAGTGAAGCCCCTGGGTTTTTTTTTTTTTTTTTAAGATTTTATTTATTTATTTATGAGACACACACACAGAGAGGCAGAGACACGGGCAGAGGGAGAAGCAGGCTCCATGCAGGGAGCCCGATGTGGGACTCCTCAACACCAGGTCTCCAGGATCACACCTTGGGCCAAAGGCAGCACTAAAATGCTGAGCCACCCGTGCTGCCCAGAAGCCCTGGGTTTTTATGTCACCATACAATCTACTATGGAAACCTTGTCAAAATCTGAGATGCTTTAAATTGCAAACAGACTCCTGCACTCTACAGATATTTGCACGGGTAGCCTACCTTGCATGTAGGTGTGTACCTGAGTGCTTGTGCTGATGTGGTCCCTTCCAATGACAAGGGGTGTGTGAGCCTTCCCATGACCTCCAACAAGCTTGCCTCCATTCATGTGTGACACTGGGAGAGTTAGGGCAGCTTGGACGTAGCGTGTTTTACTCTGGCTGGTTGCTAATGAACACATTGAGCAGCACGACGTGCATGAGGCTGGACAGATGTGGTCATGCTCTTTAGAAGAGGACCTGGGGGTGCTCTGGGAGAAAATGGTCAGTTGATGACGGAGATGGGGCCGCCATGATTGCCTTCATCCGTAGAGGCAGCTGAAGACCCAGATGGGAGCCATGACCATGTGAGTCCAGGGCCCTGACAAATGTGCACACAATCATTTTAGTTATTGAGGCACACATGGAGTTACATTGCCTACCAAAAAAAAAAAAATCCCATGTTTTGGAACACATGTGGTGTGAGAATGCGTCTACTAGTAGGTCTCTGTGATTTTGACTCTCTGCGTCCATTCACTGGGATTGAATGTAAGTCAGGTTTCACGCAAAGGCTGTTTTTTCATGCAGCTGACTCTGTCCGTATTTGTCTCACAACTTAGCAGAATCTGGGCTCCAGGGTTAATTGAGGCCCATGGCACAGGATTTGGACTCCCCACTGGGTCTTCTTGTCTTGGAAACTGCCGATGGCCATGGCTGCTTGCTGCATCTCAAGTCAGACACTTCTTGTTCAGCCACAGCAAAGGGCTTTGTCTGTGAAAACTGGCTGCTTTTGAACCCCTTTAAATGGAGTGCAAACACAGGTGTGATTTTTTTTAAGGAATTCTCACCTTGCTGCACAAAGTACATGCTCCCCACCCTTGGCCGCCTCCTGGCATCCATCCTACGGTCATTCTCAGGGCTTCACCTGTCTGCTCACACCCACAGGGATGTTTTGTGGTGCAGGATCCAAATTAGAAGCGGCAGGGCTCTGAGCAGTCACAAGAGAAGGCTGCGGTGTCAGAAAGAGCACCAGCAGGTCAGCTCGCCGTTGGGACACCTGCTTCACGGTGGGCAGGTCAAGGGCAAAGAAAAAAAGAGAAGAAATACAGAAGGAAAAAAAAGGAAAGGATGGAACCCAAGAAACATGTCTTCGGTGGGGCAAATGTGAAGCATTTCTCTGAACGGGAATGGTAGATGGAACCCTCGAATGTCGCATTTTTAAGTGGCTTAGACAGGAAGCGCAGCACTCCAAATACAGCCCATAAGGAAACTCTAAAAAAAAGGGCGCATTTCTTTGGAAGTTGACAAAGGAGGAGAATTTTGGCAACCTCATCTAAGCCGTGATTGGGAATCCCTAGGGGACCCGTGGCTGTGGCTTTGAGGATGACATGAGACCATGGCTTTGTCCACAGAAACAATTTCATTTGCTTGGCACAATGTAACTTCTCTCTACGTTTTTACAATTTAGCTGTTTTCTTCCCCCGAAAGCATGTTTCAGGGGCTTTCCTTTGTGGTGGACAGTTGGCACTGAATCGATATTTGATGGATAAGTGAGATGTGTTTCTCAACGAGGCAACATGTCCAGCAAATAGAACGTACTCTTCCATATTGAAAGAAAATCTTCATTAAATCACCAGCAAGGTTTGCTGTTTCCTGTAATCTTTTTTTTTTTTTTGCAGGATTTTAAGACATGGTTTCTTTTGTTTTTTTGCTTTGTTTTGTTTTTCCTAACTAGGCTTTCCTAAAGAGCAATGGCTGTGAAAGTGTGGCCCATCCGTAGAGCTCTGGGGTCACTAAGAACCATTCAGGGGACAGGCGAGGTCAGGATTATTTTCATGACAATACCCAGAGGTTATTTATTTATTTATTTATTTTTTTCATCAGGTTGACATTTACAGCATTGCTGCAAAAGATACTGATTTAGCAAAAAAAAAAAAAAAAAAAAAGATACTGATTTAGCAAAAAAAAAAAAAAAAGATAGTGATTTAGCGTAAATGAAGTTAGTGTCCTGGGGTCTGAGGTGATGGGTGTGTTAATTCACCTGATAACGTAAATTATTTCATAGTGTATGTAATATATCAAGTTATCACGTTCTACAGTTTATATATATCGTCTTATTGGTCAACTGTATCTAGTAGTGCCATTGCTGGGTCATAGGGTAGCTCTATTTTTGATTTTTTGAGGAGCATCCGTAGTGTTTTCTAGATTGGCTGCATCAGTTTGCATTCCCAACAACCGTGCGAGAGGTTGCAAGAGGTTTCTCCACATGGTGGCCGACACCTGTTATTGTTTCTTCCAAAAGATGTTATCTTACGTATTCAAGAATTCAAGGGGGCAGGTCTCGTATTAAGTGATCTTACCAGAATAAAAGAAAAACAAAGAGTGGCCCTCAGCCATGCGTGTCGTCATGAAATCCTTTGCCATCGTGCACTCACAATGACCAGAAAGCTCCACCTGAGGATGTCCTTCGAGAAGCAGAACCACTCCCTTGATTACATCTCGACCCCGGAGTGCACATCTTTTTAAGACGGAACAGCATTGTTTTTTGTTGTTTGTTTTTTACCAGAATGAACACAAGGAGTGACAAAGCATCATTGTTCGGGGTTTGGTGTCTGGCGGGCCTTTTCTCAAAAATGAATGAAATGGGTCCGTCCCTTCAAGGCAAACAACCAATGGCATTTGTTGACAACGATCACTTTGGACGTGCAGGTGAACAAAAGCGATTTGGACATCGTGTGTGCAGCGCTGGAACGTGGACAGCCTCCTCTTATTTAAGGATGCTTTCTGACCAGATCGGGGGTGATTATTAACATAGGTGGGTTTGGCTACCGTGTGGTAAAATCTGTCAAAAGCTGCAAAATTGGCACGACTCACGGGAGCACTGTTTTCCAAATGACAGTGTGTGATGTTATTAATGAAATCGTGCATGGATAATAGGGCCCCCTAAACTGCCAGCCATGATGCGGTTACTTACTGACTGTAGCAGGGCAGACTATGAAAACTTCCTTGATGATGACTTGACATTCCATATGGCGCGTCACATTTAAGGAACTACCATTTATTTGTTGGGCTCTGGTGTAATTTCAAATCACAGCAACCTGCAAAAGGCTCTTAAAGTACCCTTCTCTTTTCTAATTGCCTACCTCGCGAGCGCAGATTTTGTTCATCTGCCAACCACAACAACATGTTGCAACAGATTGGCTGCAGAAGAAGCTTTGGAGGATCCATGTGTCTCCCATTAAACCAGACCTTAAAAACATTTGCAAAGATGTGAGAGGATGGAATTCTTTAAAAAAAAATTATTAGAGAGAATGAGCATGAGGAAGGGGAGGGGAGGGGCAGAGGAAGAAGCAGGCTCCCCAAAGAGCAGGAAACCTCATCCCAGGACCCCAGGGTCATGACCTGAGCCAAAGGCAGATGCTTCACCAGCTGAGCCACCCCAACGTCCCAAGAATGGCATTCTTTTCACTAATTCCTAATGTCTTGGAAAATATACCACCCGCCTTCATGCATGTTATCTGATACTTCCTACCGTGCACGGGCATGGTTGTTATTTTTAAATAAATTAATATGTGCACTTACAAATGCTCAGGTTTGATTTCTACGATGGTAGAAATGTAGACAGGGAAAATCCACGGGCGAAGCTCTTGCAGCACGCAAAAACGGTTTTAAAAGTGTACAGGAGAGAACGGCCACATGTGGGGGCCACTGAGTATCCTTGATCTATTATTAGAGGTGCTATATTAGCGCTTGCTTTATATTTCATGATCTCTACGAATCTGCTTTGGCCTGGAGTTGGAAGGCCCCAGAAAATTGCTGAGGCAGCACTGTGGAGTCTATGCTGGGTTTCAGCTGACGGCTATGCACGGCACCTTTGGAAGCTCAGGGGAGCGGCATCCATGGTTTACAGGCTACAGAGCAGCCCCAGGAAATGTTAGGGAACCTGTCTACCCCTCACCCCCCACCCCGGAGCTGGGAAGAGCCTTCTGCAAGCCAGTAAGCAACCCCCATCGCGGGGCTCATCACCCCTTCCCTGCAGGAGACACTCTGCTTTTCAATTAATTACAGGTGTTTTGAGATTTCAAACATTACACATGTAAACGCATAACTTATTCATACCCCTCGCTACTGCAAATTGGGAGATGTGTATTATTCAAAAGCTCATGGAAACTCATCAAAATGCTCTTATTAAAGGGAAATCTAAAAGGGAACCCACTCTCCTAAAGGAAACACAACCGTTGTGTGTGTGTGTGTGTGTGTGTGCGTGCTAATTAGCATTTCAGACCTCACAAATGATCTTAAATAGTCTAAGATGCATTGGAATCTGTTTCTGATTTTTCTCCCCCCTGAAATATGGGAAAAATTAGTACACCTTTTCTTCCTTCCAATTTGTGCTTTTTACAAAGACACTTTTACATTTTCATTTTTTTTTTTTTTGGAATGTAATTAAGTCTTTTGGGCTTCATGGTTGGTTGAATTCCAAAAATGTTCTAACTCAATAAAAGAAAGTATCCGAATATTATGTAAATATTATTCATTTAAACATTTTAATTGGATTCACAGAGATGAAAATATATTCTTAACATCACTGAAACTTTGCTGCTAAACAAACACACTTCCAAGTGTCAAGGTCTGCTGGATTCTCTAATAATTTTCTTTGAGCTTTCATTTCTTCTTCTGATTTGGTGCAATTTCTGGTGACCTGGCTTAATATTTCTTTTATTTCTTTTCATTCAGATGAAAGGTCTCCTTAATGATCAGATTTTAAACGTAAAAAGTGTGTATGGGGGGATGTAAAGGAGATATTCTGGATTCTTATATATTTTTTAAACATTAATTGTTGTATGTTTGGCTTCTTACAACACTTCTAGGTTAAAATAATATATTTTCCCCCTCTTCGAGTGATTAAAGACTTTGATTTATTGTCTTCTAGCTTCCAGAGTAGTTGACTTGAGATGTATGACATTCAATTGACCTTCACAAATTCTTAGATGTTTTCTTTCTTGAGAGAGAGTTATCTCTCTTCTTAGTATTGCGCATTTTCCTATATGTGTATGTGTGTGATTTTATAACTGACTCATAGTATGCTGTAGACATAACCTTCTCTCATTCTTGATTTTTTAAAAAGATTATAGATATTTACTTATGAGAGACAGGGAGAGAGGCAGAGACACAGGCAGAGGGAGAAGCAGGCTCCCAGGACCCTCAGATCCTGACCTGAGCCAAAGGCAGACTCTCAACCACTGAGCCACCCAGGCACCTTGACCTTCACTCATTCTTAAAAACTTTAATGTGCATTTTTTTTAATGGCACAGAAATTCCCTTATATATCACTTGTGCAGGACGATTCTCTAATCCACAGACCTTGTTCAACCTTTGCCAACTGTCCCACTATTTCCTTTTCTAAGATAAAAGTGAAGGATTATATATCTTTTCACCCAGGATCCCAGTTCCTATTTTGTTCTCAGGTTTCTTTAATCTCCTTGGATCTGGAAGGGCTGCTGAGCTTTGTCTCTTGAGATGCTGATGGAATTATTTATTTTAAGGATGCCCTTGGTTTGGATATGATGGATGTTTCGTGATGAGGTGAAGTTATGCATTTTTGATAGTACCCCAAAATAGATGTGATGTTTCCAGTGCATCACATCAGCAGACACAGACACCTGGCCTGTGTTTATCCTATTTCTGGTGACATTTGCATCAATGGCTCAGTTCATGGATTTCTCTCTGTAATGGTACCAACTTTCCCTTTGCAATTAACAGATATCTTGTGGGGAGATCCTCTGAAGGCAAATATCTTTCTTTGCACCAACTTTTACCCACCAAGTTGGTTCTTTCCTGAAGGGATTGATTTTCAGATGGTTGACAAATGACATTATTTTCCTGATTTTCAAACTATATCACTTTTCTGTTTATTCCAATTACTTTCTTTAGCAAGAAAGTGTTTTCCCTTTCTCCCTATTCATTCCTTTTAGAATAGGTAGATTATTACCTATTTGGATGCCTACACTGCCCCAGATTTGGTCAGTATGTGTCTCTGCAAGATGTCTGCTAGGTTCCTTAAGTGTGTCCTACACATTGTCTGAACACTTCCTTACTTTCTGGCACAGCAAGATGAAGGGGCGTACTCTGCTTCTTCCATAATCCCAGCACTGGGATCAGGCTTTTGCCTCACTTCCTTTTAGTGGGGAATGGTAATTAGAAACCATGGTCTAGGTGATGGGTGTGCTCATTGCTAGTGGGGTGTCTGGGGGATGTCATTCTTGTAGATCCTCTCCTGGAACATAATATAGATTAATGCACATAATTATATGATATAAATATAATATAAGCACAATAATAAGTGTAAGATAATTATACACAGCACATATTAACATATTATATATAGTATGTAATACTATATACTATAATAAACACCTTAAAAAGTTATATATAAAATATGTAGCATTTGTTGTATTATAATTACATGTGCTATGTATATATACTATAATATATTAATAAATTATATCATATATACAACATATATGAAATCTAATTAATAGGTTCCTTCTAGCTTTCCTCTTTTTTTTATCTTTTTAAAATCTATTCTCCAGTAGTGAGCACAGTGATTTCCATTACCCACAAGATATTTACTCATTTGTTCTTTTTTAAATTTTTTAATTTTTTTAAAAGATTTTATTCATTTATTAATGAGAGAGAGAGAGAGAGAGAGAGGCAGAGACACAGGCAGAGGGAGAAGCAGACTCCACACAGGGAGCCTGACATGGGACTTGATCCCAGGACTCCAGGAGCAGGCCCTGGGCTGAAGGTGGTGCTAAACTGCTGAGCCACCTGGGCAGCCCTGTTCTTTTTTTTTTATTTTTTTAAGACTAATTTATTTACTTTAGAGAGAAAGAGGGATATAGCACTAATGGGGGAAGAGGCAAAAGGAGAAGAAGATAAAGAAGACTCCCTGTTGAGTAGGGAGCCTGATGTGGGGCTTGATCCCAGGACCCTGAGATCATGACCTGAGTCAAAATCAAGAGTTGCCCAATTAACTGGCTGAGCCACCGAGGTGCCCTTTACCCACTTATTCTATCCAAGAATATCCATTAAGCCATTACAGAATGGCCAACCCACACCAGTGACAACCAGTGGCATCAAGGGGAGTTGGACATGCATTTAGATTCACCCAGGGAGACAGTCGGCATTCTGTGCAGAGGTATGTTTCTGTCTGCCTTCTCTCAATGTGCTGATGTGACTCATCGGAAATAGAGTTGGGTTCATTTGTGTTTGTTTGAATTAACTTTTATGTTTTTCCCTCTTCTTCATCCTTTTGATTATGTCTATTTCTGAGGATGCAATGCATAATACAGTATTAAAAGTCACAATTTTGGAGTGCCTGGCTGCCTCAGTAGGTAGAGTATCCCACTTTTGATTTCAGGGTTGTGAGTTCAAGCCCCACATTGAGCATGGAGCCTATTCAAAAAATAAAAAAATATAAACATAAAAAAATACAAGTAATAATTATTTTAAAAAGGCATACTCAGAGAAGCGTTACTGCCGTCAATGCCTCTTTACTCATCCCCACTTCACCGATCTTTCCATCTTGTTTAGCTTCACCCTCAAACATGACATATATTAGTACTTTCTGCTTTATTCTTGTTGTATTACTTTCTTTACAAATGAACCTTCTCGTTTTTCACTTTACTTTTTTGATTTTGTGTGTATGCACTAGAGAGAAACTGCGTTACTCTTCCATCCTTTGCTTTTTTAACTTAGCAGTATTATCTGATAATTTTCCATGCTATCTCAAAAGAACCTTTTAAAACTTCTCTTTGATTCCATCTCCTAATTGTGTGTATAGTTTATTCAAACACCCTCATATATATGGACATTTGAGGGCTTTTTTCTCAATATTTTTTAATTTCAAACAGTGCTACAATGAGTCTCCTTAGGGGTGTGTGTTTTCATACTGTTGGAGGCATATCTTCAGGGTAAATTCTGAGGACTGCCTTTGATGGCTTAAAAGTAAAGGAATTCATAATGATTTTGTCATTGTTGTTTGCTGTTTTCTTTGCTTTAATGTTTTTTTAGATATCTCCAAATTTGTCTTCAAAGGGGTTGCAAAAATTCGGGTTCCCTGGAAACCTGTGAAGACTAAAGTTTCCTCAAAGCCACAGCAAATTTTCAGAAAAGTTTTAGGAGGGAACTGGCCTTCTGGTGAATGTTTAATTCTAGTGGGCCTGAGCATCTTTTTCCTCTAATCAAGGGCCATATTGCAAATATAATCTTATTAGTGATTTTTGGCCAATTAAAAAAAGATTTTAGTTGTTTTTTCCTCAATTTACAGAAAAATTTTATATATTAGGTTTATGTAGCACTTAATCTATGATCTATGCTGTGACTATTTTCCTTATTTTTGCAAGTTGTGTTTTGACTGTTAATAGTACCTGGGTTTGGGTTTTTTGTTTGTCTGCTTGGTTTTTGTCTCTCTGTTTTGTCATTCAAAAACATTTGGAACATAGGATTTTTAAAAAACTGACATATCTGGGTATTTAGTCATAGTTATGAAAAGGAATTTACTCATATTATCTTTTGGCACTAATAATTTTATTTCTCTCTCTTCCTTTTTTTAGTAATTTTCTTTTAACATTTAGTGTCTTTATCCAGAGTGTCATCCTTCCTTTGGTGTAAAATACAAAACTCATGCCAATTGTTTCCCGAATGTCTAACAAGTTGCCCCAACACTGTGTAGTAAAAAGTAAATCTCTGCTCAGTACCTTGAGATGCTGTTTCATGCACATTCACATTTATATTTGAGCTTAGTTATGAACTTTCTCTTTGACTCCACTTATTTATTTATTTTTTATTAAATAAAAAAGAATAGAGATCCTGTACTATTTCAGTGTCTGGTAGGGCTACTTCTCAGTCACATTGTTTTTTTTTTTTTTTTCTTTTTAGTGTATTTCTAATTATTCTCACACATTTTTTCCATTGAAAATTTAATATCATCCTCCCAAGCTCCATAAATGTAATATGTGCGTGTTTTTATGGTTGCCTGGATTGCATTTATTATCACAGGAGAATCAACATCTGGAAATGTTTATTGTTCATCCTGTGTCCAATATCCTATTTTTAAAGACCCATCCTGTTTGCTCTTTGTAAGATCCCTATTTGAATGTGTTGGGCGCTGCTTTCTTTCTGTATCCCATCATTAATCCTAGTTAGAAATCACTGGGGATATTGCAGAAAGAGTAATCCCTCCATGTAGCCAATGATACGAGCAACAGATTTATCATGATTGTCGAAACAATTACCAGTTTACGCATATTTTAATGTCAGGATCTGAGACAGGCTTTGTATTTGACCGACTCAGACAAATGTGAGAGGCGTCGAGTGTATTCTTTTATGGCTGTACCAAAGATGATATTTCAGTCTTGTTTTCTTTTGCTAGCTCTTTTTTTTTTTAAATTCTGCCAGAAAAAAAAAATTCACAGTTTTAGAATTCACTCCAGAGAAGCCTTCGTTTAATCATCCACATTAGCTGTACTAATTAGACTTTTCGGTACTCGACGCTTCCAAACCTCTGAGTGGAATTACCTTCGAGTGTTATTTGTGGCGTGGCATTAGCATTCCAAAGCTGTTGTGTACTTCTGCCAAACTCCTGAGATTTTATAGCTATAATGTCTTTTATCTGACTTCCACTTTCTTTCAATAAAGAAACTGAAGTAGTATTTTCTTTGAGATGTCTAAGCCTATCCAAATTGATAATATCTGAATGACACAGTTCTAAGATTAATAAAGACCAGTGGCTGTGTTATCAAAAACCTGCCAAACATATTTATCTTCACAGACTATTATTTTACATAAAAATCCAAGAGTGACTTTCATAACTTTTAAGCATATGGGCCGGGTTCATTAATATGCTAACTTCTTCACATTATTCATAGAAGCTCCTCTGATTAGACATTAACATGCAATATTATCATTAAGTAACAAGAAAGAGCCTTTATTTTCCACAGAGTTGTTAAGCCAGCTGGTCTTTTCCCAATTTTTCTTTAGCATCAATTCTGTATATTAATGAAAACCATTGTTTTGAAATATTTAACAGACACTGAGGAGAGTAATCAAAGAATTTGGATAACTTAGCCTAAAGAAATAAAACCTGAGGAATGATTAAACTTTAAAAAAAACATCATGCAGAGAACAACTGTTTCCAAATTCCTTAAAGACACTGGCATTGGAAGCCAGCTAAGTTGGGAGAAAAGTTATGCATTGTAGGAATTTTATTAGAGTACATGGTGTGTGTGCATGTGTGTTTTAAAGGGTGTGATTGCATGGTGGTTATTGTATTTTTCCCTTTAGGGTGATTCCAAAGCCTTCAGCGTTTTAAAAAAAAAAACAAACATAACAAAAAATAAACAAACTAAACATAAATATATCTATATAATATATATTTATATTCATAAACAACTTTATCATCCTACTCCTCATTTCTCCTTTCTACCATACTTTCACCACCTTCATCTCACATCAATCTCCATTCTCATCAACCCACCATCTACATCCCCCTCCCCTAAATTCACCAATAACAACACCCATCTACCCCCCATAATCCAAACTCCCACCCTACACCCCTAAAACCTAATCCATATCCAAACTCACCCCTATCCACAAAAAAAATAACCATAAAATCAACAACATACCCTACAACAAACCTAACACACAATAAAACCCCCAACCCCAACCTCCTCACACCACAACCCCCAAAACCCCCCCCCCCCCCCCCCCCCCCCCCCCCCCCCCCCCCCCCCCCCCCCCCCCCCAAACCCCCCCACCCCCCAAACAAACACCCCACCCCACAAAAAAACAAAAAAAAAACCCCCCCCCCCCCCCCCCCAAAACCCCCCCCCCCCCCCCCCCCCCCCCCCCCCCCCCCCCACCCCCCCCCCCCCCCCCCCCCCCCCCCCCCCCCCCCCCCCCCCCACAATATATATTTTAAAAAAAAAAAAAAAAAAAATTTTTTATTTTTCACACTTCCCCCCCCCCCCCATAGCAAAACAGACTAATGAGCCGTAATCACTGTGTTCGGTCATGAGGGGGCCTACCAGTGTGGGTGCAGGCACATTCTCATAAATACAACCATGTCTTTAAAAAAATATGAAAATACCCAAACATGTGAGTAGATCAATATCAAGTATCGGGTTGGCCTCATTGGAAGGTGGAGAATTTATAGTGGCCTAGGATTTGCCTTCAAAACCTTCTCTTTCCTCCAAAAATGTTAAAGTATGGAGTCCCACCATATCATTCATGGGGAATTTTGTTTCTGTGTCCAGTGGTAGGTAGTACGCATTTTAAATGGCGCACATCAGTGATGCTTGGGCTAATTCAAAATATATTAAGAAAAATTAACTCTGAATACAATGTACTTCACATGTATTATATTCTTATGCATTCTAAGATTATGCAGGTTTCCTGAAGTATGGAAATGTGAAAGAAGGAATGTATGTTTTATTTTTTTATTATTATTATTGTTTAAAGATTTTATTTATTTATTCATGAGAAACACACACAGAGAGAGAGAGAGAGAGAGAGGCAGAGACACAGGCAGAGGGAGAAGCAGGCTCCATTCAGGGAGCCTGATGTGGGACTTGATTCCAGGTCTCCAGGATCACACCCTGGGCCAAAGGCAGGTGCCAAAGCACTGAGCCACCCAGGGATCCCTTTATTATTTTTTTAAACAGACTCCTATGGAACCCAATATGGGGCTTGAACTCATGACCTTGACATCAAAATCTGAACAGAAATCAAGAGTTGGATGCTTACCTGAGCCACCCAGACCCCCCCAGGAATGTATACTTTGTATGTGCATTAAATACCTTCTCTGATAAAACATGTGATCTGAAGGGAAAGAAATTCAATGCAACATTTATTAAGTAGCGACAACTGAATTATGCTAGAGATTGTCAGAAATAAATCGACGAATAAAAATAGTCATTGTTCTCCCAGAATTCATTATCAGGTGGGGAAGAATGATGTGCACATAAATAGCTCTAACACAAGGCATATGGAGATAAATGGTTTTGCTCGTTTTGCAAGCTTCAAAGACAACAGGTACATTGTGTTTTATAGAACTTCCACTTTCAATTAAAAAAAAAAGACCGCAAAATAGTCTTCATGAGATGTGAATAATCTCATCAACGTGGTTGATGAGGGAGCATTTCCTAATCCTTTCTATGTATAATTAATAAAGTCCTTCTTGCCAAGAGTAGGATGTGAGAGGAGAAGCTTTCATGTGGGAACGTCTAGAATGTTGATGGTTGTAGGTAGGAAAGATATTCCAGGGAAGTGCAACAATATTAGCAATGATTTGCTGTTCATTGAGTTTGAAAATTAGGTAATCAGAAAGCTTAGCAAACGTGGTGTCGATGCCTTGACGATGTGAAAACCAGATTAAATCAGGTTAAGGCATAACGTTGGGGTCAGTAGATAGCAATGCAGAGTGGAGACAGAATGGCCATAGCGAGATGAAGCCATGATGTTGAAAAATTATCATTATAATTATTATAGTTTTGAGGAAAATATCAAGGATTTCAATTCTCTCCCATAGCAAAAAAAGCACTGGGTGATTTTTAAGGTGTCTGATTTATGGTGCATGTTTAATAAAAGTCTTCCCAAGGATATGATGACAGGTGTCCCCACATATCTGAACAAAAAGGAGGATGCATCTAGACTTTGAAACTATGTTTCTTACATCCACTGTTCAGCTGGTAAGGAATGTCAAATATCTTATTATAAAGACTCTGAAACATTCAAATCTCTCTTTCTTTTGGCCATATTTGAGTGGGAAAGCATTTTTAAACAAACTTCTGTAATGATTCATCCTATTTAACAAAAGTTAGTGTCAACCCTTCAGCCCTTGTTTAGACATATAAAATGCGAAGGCTAACACATTGCAAAGCAAAGACCATAAAGTTATTTTATTTTATTTTTTAGATTTTATTTATTTATTCATGAAAGACACAGAGAGAGGCGGAGACACAGGCAGAGAGAGAAGCAGGCTCCATGCAGGGAGCCCGATGTGGGACTTGATCCTGGGACCCCAGGATCACACCCTGAGTGAAAGGTAGACACTCAACAGCTGAGCCACCCAGACATCCCAGACCATAAAGTTATTGATATGTTTCTAATAAATCAATATGGCCTATGTCCTTTAACTTTATAGGCATACCTTGGAGAGCTTGCTGGTTGGGTTCCAGGTCACCTCAATAAAGCTGATGTCACAATAAAGCATCTAGAATTATGTTCACACAATACTATAGTATCGGTTACTACTTCATTGTGTATAGTGTCCCGCATGTCTCTCTATGTACACATACAAACGGACATATAAGTCGATATAAAGTGTTATCTGTCATCAGTGGTTATAACTTGCAGAAAGCTCCAATGATGATGAGCTATTTTTTTTGGCCATAAAGTATTTGTTAATTAAGGTGCAATAGCTAATCATCATCAGAGCTTTCCGAACGGTATAATTATTGATGACGGGTAACATTTTGTATCGATCTATATGTCTGTTTATACGTGTGGGTATAGAGAGATGCACGACACGATACATCTATAACTGGTAAACATATGTACGTATATATGTATGTGTATACACATGTTATGTACTTGAATGAATAGAAAATTATATAAATTATATTATATATTTTTTTCATGGAAGTAAAAATGGTCCAAAAAATTGGGCTACTTTTCTCAATTAAAATAAAAAAAAAATAATCAAGGAGATCAGTCCCTACAAAAAGGCATCAGATACATTTGTAAACTTATACAAGTAGATTCTTTATTATTTTTATATTTTTGCATAATATTGTGTTTAACTTTAGCCAAACAAAAGCAATACTAGGGGCACCTAGTGGCTCAGTCAGTTAAGCATCTGCCTTCAGTTCAGGTCATGATCTCAGGGTCTTGGAGTGGAGTCACTGCATCCGTCTCCCTGCTCAGGGGGAGTCTGCTTCTCTTTCTCCCTCTGTCCCCTCCTGCCCACTCACGTTCTCTCTCTCAAGTAAATAAAGTCTTAAGAAAAAGAAGCAACACAAAGCTAGATACTCTGCAAAAAAAAAAAAAAAAAAAAAAAAAAAAAAAAGGTGGGGGGGAGAGAGGATAATTGAGACAAATTCATGTATTTTTATTGAAACGACACCATGCCCAGTTCCACTAAATGCTAGTTTTAATGCATGTCGCATTTTACAAGCCCGAAACCCCACTTACATTTTGGAGGCACAATTACATTTGCAGGAAGAGTAATGCTGAATACAGAATGTTCTTTTCTTCCTGCCGAACAGAATATAAAGTGATAGCATGCTCTCGGGACCTGCTGCATCAGATGTAGTCCATTAACAAAGGACCGGATTGGAATTCATCAAATCCTCCTGATTTCTAAGCCTCGCTGTCAGAAAGATCGGGTTTTAAGATAGCCGCGCTGAAGTTTGCACTCTGAGAACCTTACGTTTCATGTTGGCTTTTATGCGATTCGAGTGAATTAATCAATCCTTAAAACCTCAACTAAAAGCATTTCATCAGAAACACTGCTAATATTATTCCCCTTCCATTTCACAGGTCCTGCTATAAAATGCTTTTAAACAGCGTTGGTTGAAGAGGGCGAAATGTAATGCGGGATGTGCCGTGTCACAAGTAGCCCTAGGAAATGCCTCCAATCCAAGATTTACAGTATTAACGGGACATAAACAACCATGAATGAAAATAACAAAAATTCAGGATAGATCAGCAGTGTGATTCTTCACTTCAGTTGAATATATCCAAGAAACACATAGGAAGAGCCTAAGGCTACTCTTGCATGGACTTCCCGACTCTTCATCAACACAATATTGATTAGCCTATATTTTTGCAAGTAGATTAAGTACAGTTGTCTTCTAAAAGTTAGTTGGTGAATGTCTGCTAGGGCTGTAATTTATTTTCACGAATAAGTGCCATGTGAAATGGCTCCAAACTCAAGCCCTTGACATGATGCCAAGGAACATTGTAGAATCACAGAGTTAAAAATCTTTAAGCTGGAGGTTTATTCATAAATTCTGAACATTGATTTTCATGATCATTTCCCAATGGCACTTCTTGAATATGATAAGCACCTGTGTTGTGTGTGTGTATTATAGATATTACATATGGTGTGTATCCATGAAAATATGTGTATATATATACACGCACGTACACATATATACATGGATATGTGTATATATCCATGTGCACACACTGTTTGCATATACACACGGATATATAGACACGTAGGTATATGTATATACCTGCACACACATTACACGCACATACAGCTGTCTATGACCTCATCAGTCTTATGTTAATTCAATTCAACATTTATGCTCATGCATAAATATATATATATGTGTCCCAGTGATGTTCATTTTTAATACACACATTAAGAAAAGCATCCTATAATAATATAATAACAATATACATATCCTACTGTGTCATTCTGGGGCTTCTGAAGCTGGCAAGTGGATTGTCCCACTGGTCAGTGCCATATTTATTTCAAGGGATGGCTTGAAATGGCACTGACTCCTCTCTGTCAAAAAAAAAAAAAAAAAAAAACCCACAAAGTTTGAACCACAAAATAATCTGTAACGTGTTATCTCTACTTAGAGTTCAATTCCATGTGTTCCATTGTCAATGATGAGCCCTCATTAACACATTCGTGAAATGCTTGCAATAACGGACCATCAATGTAAGGGGATTTCCAGTACATTATTTTTATCTGAACCCATGCTTGAATGCTATGATCAAAGGCACTCAAATTTTTAATCTCAATGCAGGGCTTAGTGAAGGCAGTGGTTTGGCAATATGGAAGACTCCAAAAAGCCATTTTAATTGGCTCACGGGCAGTAAGAGCTATAGATTGAGGTAGGTATTTCTTATTGTGCAATGGGGTTTTTTTTTTAAGATTTTACTTTTAAGCAATCTCTTCGCCCAATGTGGGACTTGAACTCACAACCCCGAGATCTAGAGCTATGTGCTCTACGGCCCGAGCCAGCCAGATGCCCCATGATGTATGGATTCTTTTCTTTTTTAAGATTTTATTTATTCATGAGAGACACACAGAGAGAGAGGCAGAGACACAGGCAGAGGGAGAAGCAGGCTCCTCACAGGAATCCCCATGCTGGACTCAATCCCGGGACCCCAGGATCACGCCCTGGGCTGAAGGCAGATGCTCAACCTCTGAGCCACTCAGGGATCCCCTGATATATGGATTCTTAAAGACAAAAAGAATTCCTGATTCAAAATGTTATTTCTTGTCATTACCGGAAAAGAAGGGATTGTCCGACTTACCTTCAAAATAAGTTCGATTTTTTTTTTATGGGCCCAGGTTTGATATATGTGAAATTTAGTTGGTGATGTGCTACTTGGTTTCAACAAATTATGATGGGCAGTTTTCCTTAGTTTCTGGTCAAGTTGATGGGGAGGATGGGACACTCCAACGGTTGTTATCCTTTTTAAAAATATTTTATTTATTTATTTGACAGAGAGAGGGCATCCTGACATGGATGTTCCCTCACTCATAAATACCCAGGATATTTCAGTGAGACTGACCTCACCTTGTGGAAACACCCTATTACATCCTTACCTGAGATGTCATCTCACCTGAAATATCAGCTCACCTGAGATGTTACTTCCCAAAGGACTGTCATTTCTCTCTAGGCCCCATTCTTTTTCTTTCTGGTGGCCTCCAGAACCATCTGAAAACTCAGATCCCAGCTGCACTTGGGGTCATTTGTATTAAATGAATCCAGGAAGAAGAGGAGCATGCCCTACCATGAAGGCAATATAAAGCTTATTTTTTTTCCTCTAAAACAGCAAATCCAGGAGAACATGTGTGGAGATGGGGAAAGATTCTAAATGTGCTAGTCAAGGAAGGAGGAAAATTGTTAAAAAATAGTTTAAATTTATTTTTACGGCTGCATCTACAAGAGCATCTGGGAGGGCCTTTAACCGTTTGGTGTGTTGATTGAAGACTGAAGAAGGTGAGATGTCACACAGCCCCCAGAGGGATGTGAAGGGAGGAATATGAAGACTCTGGGCACATGTGACCCGCCTGTGTTCTCCAGGGGGACTCACGGTAAGGTCCTCTCCCTTTATAAGAACTCCAAGAAGTATACATATTTAAGATTTACTTATTTATTTTAGGGAGAGAGTGATTTGGAGATAGGGCTTTTGTGAGGTAATGAAAGCTCAATGAGGTCATAAAGAGGTAGGGTTCTGATGTAAAAGGTCTGGTGGCCAAGGAAAAGGCCAGGAGAAAATACAGGAGAGTGGCCCTGTCTACACACCAAGCAGAGAGATCTCACCGGAACCCAGCCTTGCCCATGCCTGGATCTCTGATTTCTAGCCTCCAGGATTGGGAGAAAGGAATGTCTGTTGTTTAAGATTCTCTTAATGGAGGAATCTGTGGGATTTGGCCATGGCAGCCTTAATGGACTCAGACACAAGGGAAGAGAGTCATATCCTGTGGCATCTGAAATGTGCTCATGTCATCACTGGGGAAGAAGAAAGTGAGTGAAGTCCACGTGAGATTATTTAAGCACTCAACATCATTAGACGTGGTGGATGAGATCAGGATCAGTGTGGGAACCGGCAGGTTTCACTCACCAAGGTCTCTGTTGAAGGCTAACTTATCATGACATCTTTGGGGCCCAGGAGAGAAGCTGCATGTGTTATGCTCCAACATTGGGAAACTATATAGTTACGATGAATGGGTACTTCTCGTGTGGCATGTGGTGCCTCAACTGTACCCAGGGCTTCATTATTTCCAGACTGGGCGTCATCCAGGAAGGACCCTGTTATGACATCCAAGGTGTGTTCCCAAAGTGAGTCGATGCCATTTACAAAAGTTACTTTATGTTAAGAATGAAAATGACCAGGGTTTGAGGATTTGGGGTTACTGGCTCTGAGTTAGCACACATCCTCCATGGCTCAGAACACTTTCTTGAAACTGAGAAGGGGATTTTTCAGGAAAGGGGTTCATTTAAATGGAGTCATGATACAAATCCTTGTCATTGGTCTAAGCCACTATGTCACTATTTCTTCTGTTTCTCAACATATGTATTTTGAGTCCATATACTTAATACCTAGCAGGGACCTCAACATTAGCTTTTTACATTCAAGTCTGGGCTATAATGGCAGGGCCTGTCAGGTAATCTCTTTTTACCAAAACCGTAAACCCACCCAACAACCCATAAGTTCCTGGGAAATACTGGAGATGAGTGCTGTCTTTAAAGTCTATCAATAATGTATGGATAGTATTCCTTACTGTGTGCTTGTTATGAACTGTATTGTGTCCACCCAAAACTCAATGTTGAGGTCTTCACCCATAGGACCTCAGCATGAGACTGAATTTGGAGGTGGAGTCTTTGTAGAGGGGATTAAGGTAAAATGAGGTCACTAGGGTGGGCCCTGATCCCGTAAAAAGAGGGGATGAGGACAAGATACACATAGAGGGACAGCCACGTGAGGACATGGGGAGAACATGGGGTCTACACACCCAGGAAAGAGGAGGCCACAGGAGAAACCACCCTCAGCCCTGCCTGGATCTCAGACTCCCAGCGTCCAATACTGTGAAAAATAAATGGCTGTGGTTTAAGCCCCCCTCTCTGTGGTATTGTGTTATGGAAGCCCTAGCAAACTAAATCAAGCCAATATAAGGAGCCTCTTGGGCTTGACCGGAAGCTGGAGGGTTGTAGAGATTTCATGGATCATGGAGAGCTTACTCACATGGTGATGCTAATTTCTTTGCTGTTCCACACGTGGTTAACATCAACTCTGGAACCTGGAAGCACCCATGGATATGGAAAATGCTTTTGTGTCACTTTTCTTATCATCAAAGGTCAACTCAGAAGGAGACAATTCAAGAAGCATGGATGTAACAGGAGACGCCATGTATTATGCCAATTTCCCTCAAGGAGCCATCTTCAGTGGAGGAGTCTGTGATGCCCATGCTACGTCAGGAGACAGGCTCATCCTTACACCCAGTTTTGATTACATCGTGCCGATAGCACCTGCTAAGCAAGAAGCAACTACCTTGAAGGGCTTGGAGGAGAAATGTTAGCCAAGGGTAGTAGAATATCACACAAAAATTAAGAGATTGGCCACTCTTATGAAATTTTTGTGGGGTCTGCTGGCTGTGACTTGTTGGAGCATTTCATCCAAATTGGAAGAAGAGGTATTTTCCAGCCCTCCTTTGGGGTATTCGAACATACTGTGTTTTCTAAGTTATTGGAAGCACTTCAGTGCTTTCAAAGAGACCACATTAAGGAGAGGAATTTTAGCAGCTCGGGGGAAGCAGTGTAAGCAGCCATGCTACTTGGCCTTGAGGACCCAATAGCACCTGTAGAGTTTGCTTAATCAGAACCTGATGGGAGCATCTACACGAGGACAAGAGTCAAGTTCTCAAGGTTACAAACTAAGTCTCCCTCAGCACAGAGCCAGCCTTTCGATGAAAACCAGCTTCAGGGCTGCTTTTTGAGTCCCCGCAAATAGAAAGAGAGGCTCAGTTAGAACTTAGTGACTACACAACCCAAGGTCCCCATCCTGAACTGCCCTTGCCCACCACCATGGAGTTGGTGTGGGCGTCAGCCTTTGGTCATAATTGGGACTGAGATTTCACAGTTCCTGAGGGTGGAAGCAGGTCCTAAATATGAAGGATCCTTGGTCTGACAGTCTGTGATTCCCATTCTGTTGCACTGCCTGTTCTTCTGAAACCTATACCCAGTGGCGTCATGCGGTGGGTGGGGGGTTCCCATGACCATTTGATGGTGGAGGCATAATGGCCGCCTGGTTTTTTGATGACTCTACCGGAAGTGTTGGTACCGGTCGAAGCAAATAGCTGCAGACTTATGGGCCATTGGTGGTTTTCAGGTGCCTAATGGGGAGGGAGACTAAAGGAGGAAACTAAGGTCACCAGTGAGAAAATGTTCGAGGTGTATCCCTTGGGGTCCACTTGCTGAGGAAGAGAGCTGGCTACAATGATGGATGAACTACCTTTACTAATACCTCTCTTTCCATTTCCCCTGCAACTTTGCATGGGGTATTGGTAGGGTTTCTGTCTCCCCTGCAACTTTGTGAGGACCTTTGAAAGGGTGACCCCACCATTTAGGTCATTTAGGAGATGAACGTGAGTTTGCCACTTAAGTAGAGGAGGGACAGACAAAATCCAGAAAGGTTCTCAGTGAAGAGTGAGATTCTGATTATTCTCAAGTCAGGGAAGATATTATGTTAGGTGATCGGGGTTTGGTCATTGTTGTTTGGGGCTCACTGATGCGAAAGACGGTTTGTAACAAAGTAGAGGAGCCCGAGGAAAGTTCTCAGGTAGACGCTGCCCACTGGCCCATCCTTCATAAGCCCAATACTTTCCCAGATGACCTGCCTCTTTCAAAGTCTTGAGATCCCACCTCCTATTGTGGGTAGGTGCCGCCATTTGCCCCATATCTCAAGCAGATGCACACGGTACCTGGAAGGTGCAGTAAACAACATGAGTGGAAGAACCATAAAGAACTGTTCAATTTTGGGTTGGGGTGTTTGTTTTTTCTTGGGAAGCCGAGGCAAGGTGTTTTTCTTTGTGTTTAAAAGTAATTTGGTGGCAAGTGCCCTAAGGGGTGGTTAACCGTCTCCTCTGGCCTGATCCTTTCTGCGTGATCTTTTTTTTTTTTAATTTTATTTATTTATGATAGTCACAGAGAGAGAGAGGGGCAGAGACACAGGCAGAGGGAGAAGCAGGCTCCATGCACCGGGAGCCCGATGTGGGATTCGATCCTGGGTCTCCAGGATCGCGCCCTGGGCCAAAGGCAGGCGCCAAACCGCTGCGCCACCCAGGGATCCCCCTTTCTGCGTGATCTTATTGCTGTGTCTACCTTCTCAGATATTCAGGAAGACACTTACTACCATGTGAGAGCCGTTTTTAAAATTAATCCCGGGACTAAGTCGAATGTGGACATGAAAATGTCTAGCAGTTTGTCCAATACTTCTTATTAGAGTAGAACTCTGATATTATTGAATCCATAAAGATGTGTAAATGGTGGCAATAAGCTTCGGAGATATTCCTCCTGTCATAGGCCAAAGGAAGCACCTAAGGTATACGATCACACGTTTCTACTGATGTCACGAAAGGCACTATAATGCAAGAAAGATCTAGAGGCCTATTGTGAAGGAACGGTGGTTTAATGTCTCAAAGGATAATAGTAATAAAGAAGGTAAGAGGGAAGGAGTACATGGGAAGTAAGAGGGAATCTCTGAAGGGCGAGTACAGAAGGTCCAAGTGGCTTCCACTGAGAGCCTCTCTGGTTGGGAGACAGAGTGTGCATCACCAGGCAAAGCAGCTGAGAATCGCACACAGAGCTGTAGGGCCCGCTGCAATGATGAAAGAGAAAAGTTTCGACGTAATCCCCCTGCAGGAGCTCCGACCGCACACAGACAGGGCAGGCGTTAAGGGTGAGAGGCAACAGAAACTAATGCTTGTGGACTTGTGCCTCCAAAGCGATAAACAAAACAAGGCTTCTGCACACAAAGCAAAGCGTCATGAGGGGTTTTGCAAGGAAGCAGAGATAAGCGCTTGTCCCCTCTCCATAGACAGCAGATGCCGGAGTTTGTTTAGAAGAGCGGCGGGGAGGGAAGTCAAGTAAACACTCTCTCTTACGGAAATGCACATGATGGAAACAGGAACGTGGGAAGGTCTGCAGGAATGAAGACAGGCTGACAGCCCGCATGGACCCGGCTGGTCACAGAGAAGATAGGAGTAAATACTCTAACCAGAAAAGAACCTAAAATTCCTAAAGCCACCAGGTGAGCAGAACATACATAGGGGAACGTGAACACGTTCTAGGTGTCCAGCTCAGTGGCTCATGCTGAAACCCAAGCTAACCACTACAGGAATAGGTCGTGTATGCTCCACATGATGGTGGGTTATAGGTGGGTTAGCCAGGGCGCACCTGTCACTCAAAAAGGGTGATGCCCTCCTCAAGGGTTGGTTAGAATACCTAAAGCTCAGGGCATCTGTATGAACGTAGCCCTGGTGCCAAATACAAGTCCTCCCCTTCCAGGCATGGGGCAGCATGCCGAAGAGAAGTAGCTCTTCCCTTCTTGGGTATTTGCAAATGGTGCCCAGCGTTGGGCAACTCTCATTCTGGTGACTGACACTCAAAGGTGCCAGGGATGGAAAACCCAGGATGGGTGCTGTGCGCTGGACGGGCTATGTGATGGCTCTGAAGTACCCCTGATGGCAGCGCAAGCATGAGCATCAAGGCTACACAGGCTTCTGCCCTCAACTCTGCTTGCAAGCACCCAGTTCTGATTCTCCTCCATCCACATAGCTCCCTGCAAGGAGTCCAAGATATCAAGGACCTGCACTCCATTTTAGAACCCGCTCTGAGTATCTGGGACCCTGGATATTTCTGTTGCAATGGCTCTGCCTGCATCCACGTTCGGGGCTTGTATCTTGTTTCATGAGCCACACACCCAACAGCATTACTGGGCTTCCAGGTGATTGTGAGCCTGTTGTAGGGGTGGATGGAGCATGGACACCCATGGAGGGCAGGGCTGGAATATGGTGTATGTGAAGGGGTGGATGGAGCATAGATACCCGGGGGGGGGGCAGGGCTAGAACATGGTATATGTGAGGAGGGTGGATGGAGTATGGACGCCCAGGGTAGGCAGGGCTGGAACATGGTGTATGTGAGGGGGTGGATGGAGTATGGACGCCCAGGGTAGGCAGGGCTGGAACATGGTGTATGTGAGGGGGTGGATGGAGTATGGACGCCCAGGGTAGGCAGGGCTGGAACATGGTGTATGTGAGGGGGTGGATGGAGTATGGACGCCCAGGGTAGGCAGGGCTGGAACATGGTGTATGTGAGGGTTGTGGATGGAGGATGGACGCCCAGGGGGGGCAGGGCTGGGACATGGCGTATGTGAAGGGGGTGGGTGGAGTATGGGATGCTGAAGAAGTGAAGAGCCAGGACTAGAGGTGGAAAGAAATCAGGCCGGTCTCAGGCACAAAACCTTCAGTGCACCCCCTGCCCCATACATGTTGAGAATTTTGAGCCTGTCCTCCAGGCTGTTATAAACTACATCATTTTAAAATACGAAAAGCAAAGACACAGATACACATTACCAATTTTTAAAAATTTGACTTTATGGGATCCCTGGGTGGCGCAGTGGTTTGGCACCTGCCTTTGGCCCAGGGCGCAATCCTGGAGATCCGGGACTGAGTCCCGCATCGGGACCGCATCATGGAGCCTGCTTCTCCCTCTGCCTGTGTCTCTGCCTCTCTGTGTGTGTGTGTGACTATCATAAAAAAAAAATTGACTTTATAATATCTCACTCTAAAATATTTAGGCAGTTTCCTTGCAAAAATAAAAGGCAGGTGTGCTCAGGATCCAGGTCCTAGACCTGCTCTCGGTGCAGACCCAAGATCTCTGCTCCATCGTTCTGGCTCAGTCGTACGTGCCTCATTGAACTTATTGGGACAGAGTAGAAACAGTATTGGAAAGATAATGGGGAGGTCAAGAAAGCGGATCCATAAAGAGATGGGAATACGGTCGTCGTATGTTATATGGTGTGAGGCTGCGTTTCGTCATGTATGTTCTGGAACACACGTCCTGATGTACGTATGTGCTTATTTGAAGACGCACTTTGCATTCAAATATCCAAAGAGAGGTGGAAACGTAAGGGAAAAACCTGATGATTAATGCAGATTCAGGGATTCATATAGCTTCTGGGCCAAGAGCTAGAGAAGAGTTTTGTTTTTTGTTTGTTTTGGGTTTTTTTTTGTTTTGTTTTGTTTTTTGCAGGAAAATCATGCGGAGGGAATAGAAAAACGTTTCATTTATGACATTATAGGGAGACGCTGGTAGTGTTTTCCTGCAACGGATGAAGGCACCCAGGGCTGCCCAGGAGAGATAACTTTATACATAACCGGAGATAGACTCGGGGAAAGATGTGGAGGCTCCGAAGAGGAGAAATGCATCGGTTCAGAACAGAACGGAGCAAATCAGCAATCACGGGTGAGTTTTCCTCTTCCGTGTGTTCACGGTCAAGGGAAAATGAGCCCCGTGAAGGAAGGCTGAGAAAAGCAAAATATGAAGGGGCACCGGTCAGGTAAAGAGATGATCTTCCCATAGGTGAAGCACAGGCGAATGAGACGGCTGGATCGGGGCGGTCCGGGGTGAGCTTTGCCGCATTTTTGTTCTGCCTCCATATGCAACTGTGATGTTGACCAAGAGTGGGCATCTCCCGAGGTTGGTGAGACACAGACACAGTGGGGTCAACAGGCAATAAGGACGCGTGATCATAATTACATAGTTTAAGGCTGCTTGCATGACGACTCAGAAAATGAATGTGTGAACATAAGCGAGTTCGATACGATTTAGGGGGGAAAGAAAATGCGGCCCACGCCCTATGACTCAGGGGAGCGGTAGGGGTAGGGGTGGAAATTAAGAATTTCACGATCCGTCGAATGTCCAAAGCATGAGCACCACATGGGTGGATGAGAAATGGTGTCCCTTGGTTGGATAGCAGGGACGCATTAATGAACGACCTGGCTTCGTATGGCGAAGAAGGGTTTGTGTTGAGGTCAACCACCCTTCCCAAGATCACTGAGTGGAAATCCATTAATAAATACACTCAGGAATACGCTTGGGTACCATTTTTGACATTTCAGTAGACAAAGAGATCAAGCCCTGTCCTTAGGACGCGGCACTTGCTTAAATCCCAGCCCTTGCAACATTTCCGTTTGGTAAGAAACCCAAGGGTTCAGGTAGATTCTCTGTGTCTTGGACATGAAGGGAGTAAAAAAGTGAGTGAAGGAGATTTCAGGCAATACTGACATCAGTTGTTCAAAGCACTTCAGCCTTTTTTTTTTTTTTGCCTTCCCAGAGAGCAAACAGCATTAAATAGTGCATTATGAGCTAAAGGAATGTCACGGAAAGCTTCGGGATCTTTCAAGGCTCAGTGGTTGCTCATCCAATTTCTTTCTACCTTGGCCGAGCGACAGTCCGGCTCATTATTTTCCTGCATGTCCCTGTTATCTTCTGATAGGCAAAACAATTTATTTTTAAACAAAGGTCAAACAAATTATCAGCTTTGGACTTTTCTGGTCAAGCAGAACATTCACGCGGCGGCACAGAGACGTCGCACAACAACTCGAAGGCAAAATATTTGGGGGCCAGGTGGAAACGGCACGTCTGCTGAAAAGGGTAGCATGCTTCTAATGACATATCAGATCGTTTTTAAATATGTGGAGTCTGAGGTTTCATAAAGGTCAGGCATCAAATAGGGCCAATGTTTGGAGCCACTTATCCACGCGTGTCCGCAGAAGAATAGGATGTGGACGGATGAAGGCAGCTTCAGGATGGCTCATGGCACACCTGTGGGCTCAGCATCCTTGTCCCCTGAGGCAAGACACCTGTCTGGTCCATTTTGTCACGTCCTTAAAGGGTATCAGAAGACTCGAGGGAATGAACAGGTGCAGGTGATCACCCGCCCAGATACACCTGACACACACACACACTGGCTGTCTCTCGTAAGATGCATCAAGTTGCTCATCGGCACCTAAAACCCCAACGACGCAAATGGACCATCCACAGCCAGTAAGAACCCACCTCTGATTTTGCTTTTTTTATTTTTTGCCTGCCATTGGCATTTGGATGTCTCTGCATCTTTTTTTTTTTTTTTTGTATCTGCATCTTTTTGAGAGTTCCTAGATAATCCATCTTTTTCTTCATCAGGAGGTAAACAACACTTTCTTCAATATCTGCGTTGTTTTGAGTGATGCTGCCAAATAACACTGTTTATTATTTGTTGTCTTTCAATCTGGGAAGAAGAGAAAGAGGTTGTTAAAGACGCTTAAAAATTCATATCCACTATTTTTTTTTCATATCGACTATTTTTAATAACACTTGCATTATTTAGAAATGTACAGGCTGGGATCCCTGGGTGGCTCAGTGGTTTAGTGCCTGCCTTTGGCCCAGGGCGTGATCCTGGAGACCCGGGATCGAGTCCCACGTCGGGCTTCCTGCATGGAGCCTGCTTCCCCTTCTGCCTGTGTCTCTGCCTCTCTCTCCCTCTATGTCTATCATAAATAAATAGAATCTTTTTTTTTTTAACATTCTCAACATCATTAGCCATTAGGGAAATGCAAATCAAAACTACAATGAAATACCACTTCACACCCACTAGGACGCCTAGACAAAACATAGACATCATATTATAGATCAAACTAGTGTTGGTAGGATGTGGAGAAATTAGAACTTTCACATATTGATGGTAGAAATGTAAAATGGTGTAGTATTGTGGAAGACAGTTGAGTGGTTCCCCGAGAAGTTAAACACAGAGGGGCCTGGCTGGCTCAGTCCGTAGAGCGTGTGACTTTTGATCTCGAGGTCATGAGATCGAATCCCTTATAGGGCTCCATGCTGGGCATGGAACCTGCTTAGGATTTCTCTCTCTCCTTCTGTCCCTCACCACTGCCCAGTGGTTTTCTTTTCTAAAACAGGAGGGGAAACTGGTTGTATTGGACTCACTGTGGGACAGGTTGGTCCCCCACATGACACCTTCCCAGGGTGTTTGAAGAGCGGTTTCAACCCGGAGCAGCTTTCACCTTAAGTGCTAGCACGAATGCCTGCTGTCCATTTCCACCGCAGTCTTTTGTTGAGTCTGATCTGTGGGTCGGAGCGCTTCATTTTCACCTCGGCCATTGTAATAACTCTCCGCTATTTTCTCACTACAAACATCCATTTGCTCAGCAAGTATTTCTTCGACCTCATGCTCTTAGCTGGAGGCCGTGCTAGGAGCTGGGGACTCTAGGAGCAAAGCAGAACCTGCCCCCACCTCCTGGAGCTGGTGGTCTGGGAGGAAATGCAGACGAACCGAGTCATTGTCAAATCCTGTAATGCAGAGTGTCAATAAATAAAATCTTAAGAAAAGAAAAGAAAAGAAAAGAAATGTACAGGCTATACATATGCAAAAGAAAGAAATCACAAATTACTATTTGGGGTCCTTCATATAGGGAAGGTATGCAACATGCACATCCATTTAAATCTGAATCATATCATTTATTTCATTGGATGATTGTTGAATGATTTAGTTAATTATTACGTTTTTTGGCACATTTAGGTGGATTTTTCTTTGTTTTTTACTTTTATTTAAATCACGCTAAGGGTGGCTCAGTGGTTTAGTGCCTGCCTTTGGCCAGGGCATGATCCTGGGGTCCCGGGATCGAGTCCCACGTCGGGCTCCCTGCATGGAGCCTGCTTCTCCCTCTGCCTGGGTCTCTGCCTCTGTGTGTGTGTGTGTCTTTCATGAATAAATAAATAAAAATCTTTTAAAAACTATTAAAAAAATAAATCATGCTAATAACAAGGCAAACAGAAGTATATATGTATGTGGGGAGTCTAAATCCTATCTAGTGGTTTTCTTAGACTCCATTCCCGTGAGCACTGTTGTGGGAATAAAAAAATCACAGTGTTTTTTTGGAAGTGGTGTATGATTCAGACAACTATTTTCTTAATTGTCCATTATAACCAAATTATGGTTATCCTAGGACTTTAAGAATGGTTGATGACTCACAAATACATGAACATGACTCAATCCATTGGGAGAGTAGAGGGCAAAGGTGTTTTTTTTTTTTTTGGTATTTTTTTGTATTTAAAAAAACATTTAATGAATCTTAATAATTCATGATAAAAAAAAACTTTTAGCAAACTTTTTTTTTTTTTTTAAGAGCCCATTTGACCTGATAAAGTCTATCTTTCAAAAATAGACAATTACTCCTAAGGAAAGTTTTTTTCATATCACCAGAACTGAGTTTTGCCTGTAAAATGAGGTTGTTGTATTGGGCCAGTTTTAGCTGGAAACATTCTGGTTTTCTTTAATATTCACTTTATTAGTATGCTGTAGTTAAAAAGTAGTCTTTGCATTAAGTGGATTATTTCATAAAAGGGAAATATGGACCTCAGGATACTTAGTTAATGTGCTATATTTTGTATTATTTTTCCTTAAAGTCGTAAGTTCTCATTTGATTAAAATATATATTCCAGGGACAGCTGGGTGGCTCAGGGGTTGAGCGTCTGCCTTTGGCTCAGGGCCTGATCCCGGAGTCCGGGATCGAGTCCCACATTGGGCTCCTACAAGGGAGCCTGCTTTTCCCTCTGCATGTGTTTCTGCCTCTCTCTCTCTGTCTTTCATGAATAAATTTTAAAAAAATCTTAAAAAATATATATATTCCAAAGACAGGGGACTATTAGTCCTTTCAGAAGGAATGAGAATTATATGTATATATATCTCTAATATAATATATGATGTATATATAAATATACAGTGCAATGATACATTATACATAAAAGTATATATTTCATACAATTATATATTTATATACACATATACTATATTTTATATTAATATAGTATGTTACATAATATTTTACATAATGTAGTAACATATTATAATATACATACATATATATACTCTTGAATAATATATAAAATATTTTAAAATGCATCCACCAGTTCTTCATATTACACTATACGGCAGCATTCGACACCATTGTAGAATTTATGAGATTCTGTCTTCCATGCCCAAATCTCTTAATATTAATCTACGTTTGTGTAACACTTTAAAGTTCTCACTACTCTCCTATTCCTTCCAGATTTGAGTGTCACAAGAAACCTGTGAACTATCCAGGCCTATGACTATCCTTCTTCTTTAACAAGTTGGAAACTTGTGGCCAGGTTTTTTTTTTCCCCCTCAAGATGAAGCAGTCACTAAAATGACAAGTCTTGTCTCCTAAATGCTGCAAGTTTGCTATTTTGTTGTTTTTTTTTTTTTTTATAGTCTTAATCTTTCAAGTGATCTTTTTGGAAAACATCCATCCAGAATGCCTTTGAAAGCCAGTTATCATCATTTTGCTCTTGTGTTTGGTTTTCTTTGTCATGAGCAAGTTAAATGCCTAACAGGTGACTCTAGGAGGAGGCATCTGCAAGAGAGCCTGGAAGCCATCCCGAGTGCCAGGGTTGGAATTCCAGCCTTGGCAGCTGGGGTCCCACCAGGATGAACCACAGTTTGAGGGCTGTGGGCGATGACCTCAAATCAGGAGGATAAAAGCCTGTAACAAAACATGGAATTGCGACAGGATGCCTGGGATGATACACACTGGGTCCTTAGAAGGCAGATGAGCAGGTGGGAATTCACTCAAGGATGGGATTATTTGATCTGGGGCACAGAAATGGCATGCTAGTGAGTTTAAGCAGAAGAGCCTCTGAACAAAATAGCAACAACTGGACATTATCTCTATAGAGAGTAGCCCTGTGTGTGTGTGGATGCATGCAAGGTCATCTTTTTAAGGAACTGGTGCAAGAAGGGTCTTTGCAAGCCGTGGGTAAGGAGCAGTGGGGTGTGTGTGTGTCTGTGACCACAGGTCCCTGAACGCTGATTTCAGCCCGAATTCTCAGAAATAAGTTTCAGCCCCATCGTTCACCAAGTCATTAGGGATGAACCAGGAGTCTACCAGTTGGCATAAAAGGATATTGGGGATGGCTGGGAGGTTTCTAAGATTTATGGAGAAGGGCATTAAGGACGTGATGTGATGGAATGAGCACTGGATGTCGATGAATCACTGACCTTTACCTCTGAAACCAATAACACATTATATACGAATTAATTGAATTTAAAGTAAATTTTTAAAAAATAAAAAAAAAGATTTATGGAGATAAAAGATTTTTGGAGATACAAAACATCAGGTGTGCTACCCACACCTGATGTTTTGTATTTAAAATGAAGCTCTTCTCATAAACAGGTGGTGCTGTGCTTGAATCCAAGACCTCAGAATGTGGCCATATTTGGAGATACAGTCTTCTAAAGAGGAGTTAAGGTAAAATGAGGTCACTAAGGTGACTCTAATCCAACACAACTGGGGTTCTTATAAGAGGGAATGAGGACACAGACACACATTGAGGGAAACTCACATGAGGACACAGGAAGGACAAGGTGTCTACACCCCAGGAGGAACCAGGCTCAGCCTCACCCTGGATCTCAGACTCTCAGCCTTTCTCCCAGGACTCGGAGAGAAGGTGTATCTCTAATAAAGGGTTTTATATGTTTATGCATTAAATTAAAAAAATGTTTCCACTAGCATTCTGATTCATTTAATACAAATGAATGTAAACAGAAAAATAAAAGACGTTCTGGATGGATTGTACCATGCATGAACGAGGCTTTTTGTGTGGCTTTGTTTTGCATTTTTAATGGGGTTGTTTTTATTATTATTGAGATGTAAGAGTTCTTTATAGATTCTGCCTATAAGTCCCTCATCAGATCCGTGATTTGCAAATAGTTTGCGAGGTTTAAACAGCTCCAAAGTCTAGAAAATACTTCAGCCCTATTTCTGTGTCTAATTTAAACTGTAGTGAGCCATATAGTTTCTATTTAGCTATGGCTGAACTTTTCTGAACCCAATTGGTCTCCTGAAAGCACCACATTTTCCATAGATTTGCAGAGGTCTTGGACTGACCTTGGGGTTAACGTCTGCCATTGGATATATAGATCCTCCTCCTACCACGTTACAAATGAGAACAGAGAACAAGCAACACCACCGAAATATTTTTTGTGATTTTTAAACATTCTCCTAAAAGGCTCTGATAGCTGTCAAAATGTTTTAAAAGATGCCATATTTTCTGTAAACTAGACTTAGAAATGTCCCTGCCACGGTACATCTAAGAGAATGAGGCTGAATAACATTGATTTAGCAAATGATTGAAGGGTTGTTGGTATATGTATATATACAGATATATATATGCACCACTATATATATTGTTTTTACACTTAGCAAATGCTTGAAGAATTGTTAGTATATATAACTCTGGGGATGCCTGGGTGGCTCAGTGCTTGAGTGTCTGTCTTCAGTTCAGGTCATGAGCCCCAGGTCCTGGGATTGAGTCCCGCATCGGGCTCCCTGCATGGAGCCTGCTTCTCCCTCTGTCTGTGTCTCTGCCTCTCTCTGTCTCTGTGTGTGTCTCTGGTGAAAAAATAAATTAAAAATCTTTAAAAAATATGTATATCTGATATAGTACATATATAGTGTGATATGTAACAATTACGTTATAGTATATGTACCATTGTGTATTATATGTAATTATTTTAGACTACTGTATATACTAATGTGCTACAATATAAAACATGTAAAATACATACAATATAATATAATATATTCTCTGTAATCGTTTTATATTATACTACTATATACACTATATATACCAATGTACTACTATGTATAATATGTAAAATACACGTAACATGTATAAAATGCATACATAATATATTTAATATCTATATTATATATAGTATATTCATTATTTCTGCTCCTAAAGTCTATTAAATATTTAAACAAAGTTGCCTGTGCAGTTAAAAGGTTGTATAGGATTTATGCTACGAGTGGAATGTCGATAAGAAATGTACTTTGTTACTTGAGAATATGTTTTCTTTGTTTTGTTTTGCTTTTTTTTGGGGGGGGGGAATATGTTTATTTCCCATTCTGTCCAATACTTTTTGAGAGCAGAACACATTTTTGAAAGGAATAATTGAGTAAAATATGGATAATTACCATCCTATTTTTATTGTTCTTTTGTAATAACTAAAGACTCTTGTGACCAGAGGCATTTATTTATTTTTTTGTTATTTTTGATTTTATTATTTTTTAAAGATTTTAAATGATTGCTCCACCCAATGTGGGGCTCAAATTCACAACCCCAAGTTCAAAAACCACCCACTCTTCTGACTGAAGCAGCCAGGTGCCTCCCAGAGGCATTTAAAAAAAAAATTGTTCTGGTGACATTTTTCGAGATCTTGGTATTCTGAGCTGCACTACACACTGCTCTAGCTGTAGGAAAATTTGCAACAAATGAATAGTTGATAGAAATTACAAAGCTATGAATGTGATTTTGTCATGCGGGCGTTGAGCCTCTATGCAAAGGAGATACTAACATCTTTGCACACTGTTTACTGTGGCTTTACTCAGAATCACCAAAAGCTGGCACCGACTCAGCTACCTCTCAGCTGGGGAACACTCAAGGACGTGCAGTGTATCTGTACAACACAACCAGACAGGGTGACAAAATTTTGGGGCCATAGGCAAAAAGACGGATGTGTCTCGGATGAGTGAGAGAAGCCACAATCCAAAGGCTGCAAAGTGTATAAATCCATGTGCAGGACATTTGGGAAAAGACAAAAGTATAGGGAAGGCAGTGATGTCAGGACCAGAGGTGTGGAGAAGGTCTAACCTAGAAGGGTGAAGATGCATATTGTGGGGGCATGAGAAGGTTGCATATCTCGGTGCTGGAGGTGGGTACATGTCTGTATGCATTTGCCAAAATAGGCAATTTTACAGTGAATACTGTGTGTCTTAAAAAAAAAAATCTGAAAACTTTTGTAGGAAAAATGCTCGTGAGTGAAGCAAAGACAGAGGAAGAGGTGACAGGTCAGCGAGAGCTAGTTTCAACTATAAGTCACTTCGAAGAGTCTAGATATTTGCGTTAGTATGATAGACATGTACAAAACATGCCACATATTAGTATAATATTTGTATATATATTAAGCTACGTATACACCATATAGGTATGGTTAAAGTAATGGTTACAGTAAATGGTCTGCAGAAACCAGAAAGAGGAAGAGCTATTTTCAGTGTTCTTGCTAGGTTGCAAATTTTTTCTTTTTTCTTTTTTTTTGAAGATTTTATTAATTTGAGAGACAGAGAAAGCATGTGAGAGAGAGCACAGGAGCAGAGGGAGGGCCAGGGGGAGATATAGAGGCAGATTCTCTGCTGAGCAGGGAGCCTGACTTGGGGCTCGATCCCAGGACACTGAGATCATGACCTGAGCTGAGGGCAGATGCTTAACCCACTGAGCCACCCAGGTGTCCCATAGGTTGCAAATTTCTGAACGCAGATGTCAACATACCTGGGCGACTCTATCAAAAATCTTCAAGTTTAACATCCGTGAAACATCTATTAATTGGAAAACGGGATCCAAAGGCACACTTCTGGTATAAATTGAAATGAACAAAAAAATAATAAATTGATATGAACACTGAAAAAAAAAGAAGAAAAAAAGAAAGAAAATTAACACTTCAGAAATATTGGAGAATCCATGCCTGTTTAATGATCTATAAGTAGGTTAAAAGTTCTCCACAAACTAAGAAAGAATGAAGGCTGATTAGCTGGGAGTTGGGGCCATTAAGATGGTAAAGGAAAATACTGGATATTGCCATTTTACAGTTGTAGTCTTGTGGAAATAGTATGAGTAGGCATTTGACAAGTGATCACGAGTTTTCCTTGTCTGCACTGTCTCCATGCAGTAACCAAAGGGGACCTCAGCATCTTCCTAACCAACTCAAAAAAATAATTAAAATAAAATAAAGAAAAAAGTAAATGCCACCAACTATAATGCAACGAAGTGATACATTTTTAATATCAGAGAAAAATAGAAACTGAAAGACCCTCTGTGCTTGGGAAGCTCATAGCCCCATCTGAAATAACTGTCAGGTTAACCATTAAAACTGTGATTATAGTTTCAGTCAATTAGGGAAAGAACAATAGAGACGATCACTCGTGGAAAGCTCTGTGGCAAGGGTCAAAGTGTTCTGGGAAATACCAGTAGCTTTGAGTCATGTATTAGGAATCAGAAATGAATGAAAAAAAAAAAAAAAGAAAAGAAAAGAAAGAAATCCCCAGGCCTTGCACTTGAAGAAGAGTAAAAGACAAGCAAAAAAAAAAAAAAAAAAACACACAAAGACGGATTTACGCAAATAAAGAAAATGAGAACACGATGCTTTAAGTCTCGGGTGAGAGGATTTAGTTTCTCCATGCATGCTGCGACCAAATCCTGAGACAGTGAGCTCCTGATGCTACTGTTCTTGCATTCTGTGGTGATTACTGTGTGCACAGGGATGATTCTCCAGTGGCTGGTTGGCATGGGTTCGAGTCCGAGAGTAGCAGGTGGATCTGGGCTACGTGTGTGTAGAATCTGGAATGGGTTTCCTGTGCTTTAAATCCTGGCTTCACCAACCATTAGATGTGGACAGCTCCTGGAATTACGGGACTTTTGTGTTCTTGTGCAAAAAAAAAAAAAAAAAAAAAAAAAGAAAAGAAAAGAAAAAAAGAAAAAAATTGGGAATACTGACAGCACGAGCCCGCAAACTCCCCTGTGTGTCAGCACGTCCGGAGGACAAGCGAGAGCTGGAGCACAGCGAGAGGTGGGTCAAGGTGGAATATTAGCACGTGATTTGAAAAGCTCCTATTCCTGAACACGGGCCCTCTTCGACAGTTTTGCAAAGACGTCCTGTGGGTGTCAGGTGCGCAGATGAAGAGGATTTTCCCGGCAACGGAAAATCCCCCGGCTGAATGGCGTTTGACAAGTCAAATACCGTGCAGAGGAGAAATGAGACTTACACAGCCTGCAGACCAGGGCTGAGCGTGATTTAAGGAGAAGCATAAAAGCCTGACCCCCGTTTTTACTGTGGGAATTAACAGAAAGAAACAGGCTTAACAGGATTGCCCACGGAAGGCTGTGACTTCCAACCCAGAGGTAAGGAAGAAGCGCATTTTCTCGGCCGCATCGTGTCAGGTGATGCTGCAAATATTCATCTCCAGCCTGCAGGCTGCTTGAAAGTCTGAACGAAATAAACTTTTTATACGACTTTCCTTTTCCAAGTGGTCCTGTGAACGTATGATCTCCGGAAATAGGTTCTATAAAATAAACCACGTAAGGTTTGCTACTTGGCAAAACGTTGTAGTCGATATTTTGCCATTTTGTCCATATTGGCAAAAAAAGCATCGGAAGTCACTGGACGGAAGTTAAAGATTAGGAAGGGGCTGAGATCGTTGTAGTTGCATAGAAGAAGGAAGCAATATCTAACAGTGAAATAATGGGAAGTAATGCATGCCAAAGTCGTTTTGACCCAACTGCATTTTTGACAAAAGGTTGCATTTTTCTCGAAAGTGAATGTTACAAAGTAGACTATGGTACAAAATAAAGTGGGTGGTTGAGAATCCTTGCAATTGGAAAATGGGCTTTTCATGGGGTCATATTGTGGGCATGATGCATGCCTCAAAATAACTGAGACTCTTGTGAAATAGTTTTTATAAAGTGATGCTCACGTTTGCGGTTGTGATAGGAGCTCCCCGATTTGCTGTCCTGACCTGCTCTCTCTTCTGTAGCAGGTGTCCCACGGTTTGTGATTTTAGTTTTTCCCTTTTGGAAAGGAAACGTGTTTTTGAGAAGTAGATGAGTCACGTCGTTTAAGGCTATTTATTTATTGGAATTAAAGAAAGAATCTGGGGCCCATTACTGGCTCAGTGGGTGAAGCATGCAATGCTTGATCTCTAGGTTGTGAGTTTGAGCCCCATGCTGGGTGCAGAGAAGACTTAAAAATAAAATCTTTCTAAACGGTAAAAAAATTTTTAAAAATCCCAGAACAGCAAGAATATTGTAAGATATATTAGTATAAAACATATTTGGGGGCACCTGGCTGGCTCAGCGGTTGAGCATCTGCCTTTGGTTCAGGGCATGAGCCCAGGGTCCTGGAATCAAGTACCGCATCAGGCTCCCTGCAAGGCGCCTGCTTCTCCCTCTGCCTGTGTCTATGCTTCTCTCTTTCTCATGAAGAAATAAATAAAACTCTCAAAAAAAAAAAAAAAACAAAAAGCACAAAACACATTTCTAACAAGTATGTTGTAAATCATTCAATTCAACAGTATTTCTATTAAGATGTAACCAGACCCACCGGGATGGCCATAACCAGTAAAATGGAAAGTAACAAGTATTTCCAGGGTTGGGAAAACTGTAACTTTTGGATACTGTTGGCAGAGATGTAAAGTAGATCAGCTGCTGCGGAAAACCGTTTAGCCTTTCCTGGAAATGTTAAACCTCTGGTGGTAGGATAACCCGGGAACCGCAGGACTGTGTTCGTGCCCAGGGAGACCTGGGAACAGGTACCAACCAGAACTTGGATGAGCACGTATACAGAAGCAGCAATATTCATGATATTCCAAACCCTGGAAACCACCCAAATGCCCGTGGCTGGCGGAAGGCATCCACCAAATGGGGTCTGTACACACAGAAGGAATGAAGGTCTGACACCTGCCACCATATGCAAGGCCCCTGAGTATGGGATGCTCAGTGAGAGAACTCACACAGCCAAGGACACCCAGTGTGTGACCTCATTGATATAAAAGATGCAGAACTCGTAAAAAATCCACAGGGACGCACAGCAGATTCATGATCGCCAGGGGCTGGGGAGGGGGATGGGAATGGCTGCTAATGGAGACGAGGTTTTTTTGGGGGTGACAAATTTTGGAACCACATAGAGGTGGTGGTGGTGAGACAGCATGGACAGGGGGAGGAGCAGAGGGTGAGGAAGAAGCAGACTCTCCGCTTAGCAGGGATGCTGACCCGGGGCTCCATCCCAGGACCCCGAGACTATGACCTGAGCCAAAGGCAGTTGCTTATCCCACTGAGCCACCCAGGTCTCCCTAAAATAACACATTTTAAAAAATGGGTCAAAAAATCAAATTAAAAAACGTGTCATGCAAAAGGTCTTGGATGATTTTACTCTGCTTTCCCTCTTATTTTTATATATATATTTTTTAGATTTTATTTTATTTATTCATGAGAGACAGAGACAGAGAGAGAGGCAGAGACACAGGCAGAGGGAGAAGCAGGCTGCATACAGGGAGCCTGACGTGGGACTCGATCCCAGGTCTCCAGGATCCCGCCCTGGCCCTAAGGCAGGTGCTAACCCGCTGAGCCACCCACGGATCCTAGTACTTCTAAATATAAGAGTGAATTCAAGTAATAAGGAAATATTTTCCAGCAGCAGAAAAAAAATAGGAAGAGCAGAGACAACTCTTTCTTACCAGTAAAGCCGCTGCTTTTAAGGGAACACCATCCCTCGGAGAGAGGTCAGAAAAATATTATTTGGGGGATCGCTTTGCTTTCAGCTCAGAAAGCAGAGGTTGGCAGTTGTCCCAGGAGGACGTGGGCTCAGCCGTCGGCCCGATGGAGGAGAATCCCGGATTCCCCCTTTGGAGCTGAGATGTCGATGAATAGCTGGTGATAGGAGGATAAACGAGAAGCTGATGCCTTTGGACACACACGGCTGCTGGGGGTTATTAAAATTCCCACCACAGTTCCCATTCCTCTGCTGACAGATGAGTCAGCAGGGAGGGCTCATGGAAAACACGGACGATGGGGCCACGCGGCGGCACAGACCGGCCCGTGGCGTGTTAGGGGTGGCCTTCACCTCCGTGCTGCTGGCAATTCCAATAGGAGCCTCATGATGGCAAGTAAGTGTGCTGGGGATTTGCCCACTGGAGATATTAACCCAATAACACCGTGGCCCTGCCTGTCAATGCAATGAATCAGTGGCAAATTCCCCCAGCGACAGATGTTGTTCACTCCCAAACTCCTTGTGTCCATGGCAGATGGAAATGCTTAGTGAACCTGGGCCAGGTACGATGCCTTTACCGCCGGCCGGGTCTGAAGTCTTTACTGAGATGCGTGTGTTGTTGCCAAACGGTGACCCGGCTGTGTCCCAGAAAATGAAGTTGCAGGAACCCCCGAAAGTGCGTAAACACCATTTCAAAGAAACAGACGGATCTGCTTTGTGCAAATGATCGATTTCTGTGCCTGCACCCGTTTCCAATTTGACCCCATTTAGCAGGACCAGAAGTGGTTAGGTTATGTTTTCCAGCAATTTTGATGTTGATGGTCCTTATCAGGGCATGAAATTTTTTTTTAAGATTTTAATTATTTATTCGTGAGAGACACAGAGAGAGAGGCAGAGACACAGGCAGAGGGAGGAGCAGGCTCCATGCAGGGAGCCCGATGCGGGACTCGATCCCGGGACCTCAGGATCAGGCCCTGTGCGGAAGGCAGATGCTCAACGGCCGAGCCACCCAGGGATCCCCAGGGGATGAAATTTAATGGTAGATTAATTCCACATGTATACACAAGAGGGACCAGGCAGGATTCAAAGTGTCATTATGTGGAAACAGTGTAAGGTATCTGTTCAGCTCTTGCAAACTTGTTACACTTACATTTTTCAACCTGGGAACGGATACTATGTGACCCCTCACTTGTACTATGTTGCATTTTCAGAACTGCAACATATGCACAAAGTTTTTGTTTTATCTCGTTGCTTTGTCTAGGGAGGGATTTCATAATCTGCAATTAACCTTCCGGAGGTCAAGTTTCACCCCCAACCCTCCTGGGTGGAAAAAAAAGGAAAGAAGCAGAGAGTAACCTGGGCCTCTGATCTGGTCACGCACACAGGAGAGAAAATCATTCTTATCAACAGCAAAGTTTGATTTTCTGGCTGTGACTTTTGATCCATCCTAAGGCTCGGTGGGAAATTCCGACAATGTGAATTGAGCAGGGTTCGGGAAAACCCACACATCACATGGTGGCAGAATTTTTTTTTTTTTTTTTTTGCGTGACCTTTTCACTTGATTCAGGTATCAAAGCATGTTAAAAAGCCTATTTTGCACATAACTAAATATTCCAAATATGAAGATCTAAATAAGTAAGTGGATGAATAGAAAATATAAGCTTAGACATTTGCAAAATGTTTTCAGGGGGGATCCCTGGGTGGCGCAGTGGTTTGGTGCCTGTCTTTGGCCCGGGGCGCGATCCTGGAGACCCGGAATCGAATCCCACATCAGGCTCCCGGTGCATGGAGCCTGCTTCTCCCTCTGCCTGTGTCTCTGCCTCTCTATCTCTCTCTGTGACTGTCATAAATAAATTAAAAAAAAATGTTTTCAGGGATGCATAAGGTGTAACACATCGCTGGGCTCCAGACGTGGGATCTACGGATCTACGGGACTATCCCCAAGGTTTTTCGAGAACTTGTCCTAAATTTAATGAATTTAATTGCTCTGTAAAAAGGATTCTTGCCATTACAAATGCAAAGCACACAATCAGATTCTCACACAATCATTTTTCTTGTCTTGACTCTATGAGGCACGATTCTCTACCTCAAATTTACATGTATGCTGCATACATGGTAGTTTGTTTTATCATTTTTAAAAAGATTTTATGTATTTATTTCAAGGAGAGAGCATGAGCATGGGCTGCTCAATTCACATTGTCGGAATTTCCCACCGAGCCATAGGATGGACATCTATGCAGGAGACACAGTTAAAACCCATTTTTTTTCGTTCAATGGTAAGTAACATGATGTAGATGTGTAATGTATAGTTTTGTGACTTTATATGGATTCTCGGCTATTCCTTCTGTTCCCCTAAAATGTGAAGCTGACTTTGTTTCCCAGCCAAAGGAATTCTGGAACATTGGTAACTTCTATGCCCACTGCCACTCACCTATGCAGTAATTCACCTGCTTGTTTTTCTGTTTTTATTGGAGATGGATAAGATTTTGTTTAGCTTGGATCAATATATACTATCCAGTCACTGGAATAAGATCAATGGTATCCATACATGGACAGACAAATTGATAAAAGTGGAGAAAAGCAGAAGGCTTTTGTGCCCCAAGAAAGGATGGTTTATGAAGCAGACTGGTGGGTAGGGCTGGGAGCTGGGGTGCAGTAGAGGGTTTGAATTCACAGCAGATCCTGCAAATTGGGATATTCAAGAGGGTAGAACTGACCCAGTGGATAACAAGGGCAGAGAATGGGACGATCATTTCCAGCCTCTTGCTGGAAACATAGAATGTTTACAGTTGCTTGTGGAATCTGTGCTTTCCTAACAAAAAAATAAATAAATAAAATGAATAACAGCATGAATCGATGGATTACGGAGCACATCCTGTGTGCATGACACTCTCCTTCATGCTGTGGTTGATATAGCAGGGTTATGAGGCATGTTTTCAGGGCAAACAACACTTGGTTCTGACCCAGGGAGATCAATTGGTATAACTGATGTGGAAAGAGCAAAAATGAAGAGAATAGAAACTGTTAAGGAACATGTAGGAGTCAAAAACACGTGGAGACCGCAGGGAGGGAGCAAGTGATATAAGCCCATATGGGGAAGCATGGAGGACGTAGGGTTTGCAGGAAACCCAAGAGGAAAGAGGATGGGGTATTCCAAAGGAGGTCAATGTGTGCAGTTGTCAGGATGGGACAGCGTGCGGTGTCACCAAACAAGTGAGATTGGTCAATCCAAGAACGAGTTTCCTGTCAGGTTGAATGGAAGTCTGGGTGATGCGTGTCCCATTGGAAATGTTGTATTTGTTGATTGGGGCGATGGAAGGTGAGGTCACCTGGAGATGTTCTAGACTCTGGAATCACTCCATTAATGGAGAGCATCATTTTGAGCCAAAGGACAGGACATCACTCAAAATGGAGACACAAGATGCCAGCAAACTGAATTTAAATAAAATTTTAAAAAATGGGTAGATGTACCATACACGTTTTAATTGAACCAAAAACACACCAACGCATCTTTTTGAAAGAGCTGAGGCATTTCGTGCTGGTTGCTACTTGGAATTTGGGGTGGAGTTTGTCTTCGTATATCACTGCCATGATACATTTTTATTTTATTCTGTTTTATATTATTTTATTTTATTTATTTATTTAATTTACTTTTTCTCATGATCTATTTTATACATTTTTAAGAAGCTCCCTGAAAGCCAGGTGGCTTTGGAATACCCCCAACCTACCGCGTTCTGTTAATAAAATCAAAACTATTGTAAAAATGCATGCATATCAAGCATCTTGTTTTGTTTTGTTTTGCAGCATCAAACCTGTGGATGACTGTTCTGTTCTTGGACTGAACATTTCTGTCAGATTCCCTACAAAGTCCATCTCCTTCCTTGCTCCTGGTGTGCAAGCCACGCTCTTGCTGTATCTGGCCTGTTCTCCTGGCCTTATCATGTCATGAGTCCTTGGGGCTCTTCCATTCTGGAATAGGTACTCTTCTTTCATTCACAGAAATGTGTTTTTCTCTAATTTCAAAATCACATTTTATGAATGTGAACAGGCAAGCTGTGTACCGACAGATTTTCTCTAATATTTATAAATGCAATTTCTCCTCTGACGTCTGGTCGTGAGTGGTTGACAATCTCTGCAATGTCTCCATTTTGATTTCTCAAAGGCAGCTGGCATCACCAAGTCCCCCAAACCTAGGGCTCTTCTTTCTTCCCTGTTTGATTGACAGCTGCCACCTGCTCTTGCTGCTTTGTCTTCTTAACAGTCGAATATACGCAAAGACCAAAAATGAACTCTGACCGTGTGCAAAAGCTAATTAGGAAGGGATCGCCGGTCTACTTGTTAAACACCGAATTACAAACGTTCTGTAAGCAAACATAGGAGCAAAACGGTGACCTCCATGTAGGCAAAGATGTTTTAGATAGCACAGCAAATGCATGATTCATGCAAACGGAGAGAAAAAAAATGATACCGGGTTGGGGGGGGCTTCATTAAAATTTCTTAAATGTCACTTTCAAAATCACATTTTATGAACGTGAACAGGCAAGCTGTGTACTGACAGATCCTATTTGTGTGTCACGGGGCCAATATCTTTTTTCTTTTTTAAAAAAATATTATTTATTTATTTGTTTGTTTATTTATTTTTTAAGATTTACTTATTTTAGAAAAAGAGAGCTTGCAAGCAGTGGAAAGGGCAAAGGCAGGGAGAGAGAGAATCTCCAGGAGACTCCCTCTAAGCAGAGTCCAACATGGCGCTTGATCCCAGGACCCCAAGATCATGACCTGAGCTAAAATCAAGAGTCTGATGCCCACCCTCAACCTTTAAAAAAAGATTTACTCATTTATGTGGGGGGCCAGGAGCTTTTTAAGGTGCCCTGGCACTATTTTAACACTGACCTAACAGGAAGAGCTGACTGTGGGGACATGGGCATCCCTCTTCTGCTGGACAGGTGCATTCACCTGAACACACTGGGTATGGACTGCACCAGTGAAGCAAGGTCTGGCGACTCTCAGGTACATAGTGTTTATGAGTCTGCTTCTCTCTCTGCCCCTCATGCCCCACTTGTGTTCACTCAAATAAATACATAAAATCTTAAAAAAAAAAAAAACATACAAAACTGTCCCTGGCAGGAGCTTTTTATCCAGTAAAAAAAAAAAAAATGTTTATTTTAGTTGGTTATTTGGAGATCTCTTTGACTACTTTCACTGATGTTCTTTGGATGCTACTGAGTGACTAAGAAATCCAAAGGCAGAAATACGGAGCTTAAAAAGTTTAATAATTTCTATCCATATAGTTAATTTTTAGTAATGTAATATCAGTTATTTGTTCCTTATTTAATGATTTTAATTATTTGATCTGAAATTAATTTTAATATCTCATTCATTATTGATAGTATGAAAATCTTATTACTTCACAGATATTAATTAAAGTATCTTTTTGATATAATAGTCTACATATTAGAGAATACTTATGTAATGGAAAGTTATAACATTATGGAATTATAATTATGAAAATGCTGAAGTGATTTTAATGATTAAAGTATTTACTTGTGTGTTTATTTCTTAGCATGATAAAATAGACACTTTAGAATGTACGATTTAGTAGCATTAAGTCTGCTCACAATGCTGTGCAACCATCACTGCTAATTCCAGGGAAAAACATTGTTTTAAATTAAAAGGAATATTAAATTAAAATTAAAAGGACTAGGTGACTCAGTCAGTTAAGGATCTGACCCTTGGTTTTGGCTCAGGGTCGTGAGATTGAGCCCTATATCAGGTTCTGTATTGGGTGTGGAACCTGCTTAAGATTTTCTCTCTCCATCTCCGCCCTCTAAAAAAAAAAAAAAAAAAAAAAAAGAGAGACCTGGAGTTTTTAAACTCAAAATTGCATTAAATAATAATCAGATATTGCCTTCATTAGCTTTTTATTTGGTGACATTTCTTTTGCTTTGTGCATCTGGACTGTGGTGGCCAGTTGTGATCTTGGTCTCGCTCAGCCCCTAATGTGGAAATAAGGACAAAGACTCATTCTTGTGTCATCGATGACCAAGGGCAACGACCAAGGTCTGATTAGTAGTAAACTCACCTGACTCCCAACTTGTGCTTGAAATGATTGACAGTGAGAGCAGTTCAAACTGTTCCTCTTTGGGACACCAGGAGGTGGGGTTTGATTGATCTTACAATAGAAACCTTATTAAGGAAGGCCAGGTTTGCTCAATTTCTTAGGATCGAGAGAAAGATGGCAGGAGATCAGAAAACATTCCTTGCCTTGTCTTCCCAAATTGTAACGTGTTAAAATTATCTGTGGGGAATAAAACGGTGCACATGGAGCATGCTGTAAGAATCTCTACACAGTATTTCAAGACTTTCCTTCACAGATAAACAAAGGATGGCTCACAGTGAGTGGCCAGGAACCTTATTAGTAGGTGAGACTTCCCAAGTGTCCCTTGACCAGCCTGGTAAGTTTTATCCAGAAAAAAAAAGGTAATGGAAAAGTTGATGTTGAAAATCACATTTCACTAAGAAACCTAGCGTATTTCCCGGAGAAGTGCGTCCGTGGTTGGCTTGAAACAGAGATCTGTAAATTTATATCTGGTTCTTATACTGAAGACTGCTTTACAGGTCTCATCTTGCTTCAATATACATTAAAAAGTAAGGTAAGGAATATGTTTAAAATCAGAAAATAGTGAATTCGAGGACATTGGAATTCTGTGGCTGTTGACCTCTGGCTTTTCAGTAATGATTTTCAGCAATTAAACCTCCGTTATTTGACCCTGTTCTAAAAGACTAACTAATGCAATGTGATTGTGTGAAAAGTTTATACAATACATAGAAAATATCAAATTATTAAGATATGTCTCATATTTCCAAAAAGTTGCTTTTCTCCTAAAGCATATAACAATCTCCTAGAACTAAAAGAATATAACACAAATTCTAGTTCCTACATGTCAAATCTTATTACCTAAATTGTTTAAGTACATTTAGGGCTTCCAATCTATGCTTTCAAAATGAAATTTGATCTACTGTTGAGCATTGGCCTGGTGGCTAAAATAAGAAATTATAACCAAAATCCCAATGTAATGCATTGAACTACATATATAGGCATATTAGTAGTATACTAAATATGCACTTTGTATATTAATGTAAATTATATATCTATATTGTAACACAATATACATTATATATTATGTATAATATATGCTTTAAATATATATCAAGCAATATTTTAAAACATTTTAGTTTGATACATACATGTATCATGACGCATGCATATATACGTAGCCTTATGCACATGTCCATATATGTAGCATTATACACGTATTCATATAAGTATCATTATGCAATACACATATGTAGCCTTATGTAGCATCGTGCACATGTTCATAAATGTAGCATTATGCAAGTATACATATATGTATCATTATGTATAGTACCTATATGTATCAAACTATAGAGGTGAAAGATACTTCTTTAAAATATCGACATGATTTTATATGTATAGTACTGCCCACAGAAGGATTTATATGTAATACATATAGGACTATCTGTATGATTTTTTTAAAATATTATATAATATTATATAATGCTTACTGTAACGCCTTTCTCAGTGGCCATGTCAGCTTTCGTGAGCACCATGTGGTCAGTGAGAACATCTGGAACCACAATTTAGAAAATAGGCAGCAGGGAGGAGTGCAAGCTTGGCAGTGCTGGGAGAGGCTACTTTTTATTCAATAATCAGCTGCATCAGGGCTTGGCAAGCTTTTTCTGCAAGGAGCCCAACATTAAATATGGTCAGCTTCAATCTTGGACGTAAAATCGAGGTTATTATGTAGGTGCTTATCCATTGGTTTACAGTATAATCATCCGCCCATGGAAAAGCCATTCCTAGCCACGGCTTGCAGACCCTTATTCTGCATTCCCTCTGTGTGGTAGGGTTGGAGAAATTAATGCATTTTTTCACTCACCTAAACAATTCTGCAGCTCAAATTTGTCCACACCTCAAAGCATCACCCACTTCATAAAGAGCAAGGGTAGAACCCACAGACCTTTGGGGCATTGGGACAAGTCACCTTTGAGTTCAGGATGAAAAATCAGTGCTTGGGACATGAAAGGTGTCAGTCGTGGGAACAGATAGCTCAGGCTGCATTTCCCCTCTGCAAGAGGTAAGCCCTAGATCCCATGTGACAGAGTACCTCATGTGTCCCTTATTAACCCTCTGTGTTTATTGGTTGACCTGTATTTGTCAAGCAGGAGACACTTTGATGGCATGGGCCCCAGGTCAGGGACCTCTCCTGTGCAGGTGCATGGACTATACTACAGGAATGGATTTATTTTTTAAAATTTTTAAAAGATTTTATTTATTTATTCATGAGAGACACAGAGAGAGGCAGAGACACAGGCAGACGGAGAAGCAGGCTCTCTGTGGGAAGCCTGATGCAGGGACTCGATCCCAGGACCCCGGGATCATGCCCTGAGCCAAAGATAGACACTCAACCACTAAGCCACCCGGGTGCCCCGGAAACAGATTTAGAAGCATAATCCACATTCCAAATAGTCCTCTGTTGTTCTTCCCTGGCTCTTCATTGGGTCTAAATTTCATCTTCACTCATTAAAAAAAAAAAAAAAGTAAAACGCTATTAAAACTCGCTCATGGTATCTCTGATCAGTAAGTAATCTAGCATGAGAGCCTTTTGTTCCATCCCTGAGCAAAAAGGACATGTGACTTCACATATATTTTGGAGATTGAGAAAGTGAGGGGGGATTGGGCCCAGGAGGCAGCATGAACAAAGAAGGGATTTGTCAGAGAAGTAGGACTTTATATGCTGGAGTGAGATTCAGGGAAATATCCAGTGATGAAAAAGGAATAAGATTGGGGGTAAGTTCTCAAATGCAATTCCTGGTACCTAATAAGTACTCAGTGGATGCTTTCTCAATCAGTGAATCAATCAATTAAACACTGATCACCCAACGCAGAATAGATAAGATAGATATAATCTCACTGGTCAATTAGTAGGTGCATGAATGTTTCAAGTAGGGAAACACACACTGATATGTATTTCAAGACACAGTGTTTATTGGCAGTATGGATTGGCATCTGGGAAGTTGTGCAAAGAAATTTATGGTGTTATAATTCTGGAGGCCAGACCTCTGGAATCGAGATGGTAGCAGGGCCTTGCTCCCTATGAAACCTGTAGGCGAAGGATCCTTCCTGACTCTTCCAGCTGCTGGTGGCTTGTGGATGCTTCTTTCCAACCGGAGTCAGACTTCAGAATGTCAGAATGCCTCCTTCCTGGTGGGTCGGTGTCCTAGTCTCCTCTTCTTAGAAGGGTACCAGGCATATGGGATTAGGGGCCCACCCTACTGTGATATGACCTTGTTTTAAAACCCATCTGCAATGGCCCTATTTCCCAATAAGGTCATATTCTGAAGCACTGGGGGGTTATGACCTCAATATATATTTTTTTGCAGAGAATTGCAAGGGGGAGGGTAACCATCTACATGTCTTGTAAGTAACATGACATAAATACTGAGCCTAAGTTGGGAAGTCACAAATGGTGCCAAAGTCTTCAGGTTGGGTCGATATGGTCTTGATCTTGATTGAAATGGAAAACATCAGAACCTTTTATGTTCAGCCCTTTGGGTTTATAATGCCTGGGAACTATTTAGGAAAGATTTGGCAAAGGGAAGTCGGGCACAGGAGAACTCATGAGTGCCCTGCCATATGGAAGACACAATGGACTTTCGTCTTCTATCGAGGGGTTACTGCACCACGCAGTTGTAGGAAAGGAATGTGAGAGTGAGGTATGTATGTATGGAAACGTCTCCAAGGTACATGAGTGAGTGACCAAGGCATTGTGCATGAGGACCTGTGGAGTCTATTAACACAGCTGCAAAATCAAGATGTGTATGGATAGAACCATGGAGACCAGCTTGAAAATTTACAGAATGTCCTGGGATGGAAATATAATGTGTGAGAAACCATGTTTTGGACATGGACTGAACACTATTTTGAACCCTGGAATGTAGGACTATTTTATGGTATTCTATTTATATTTTTATTATTTATTCTTATAAGATTTTATTTATGTAGAAAGAGAGTGTGAGGCAAATGAGGAGAGCGGCAGAGAGAGAAAGAGAATCTCAAGCAGACTGTGTACTCAGCACACGAAGCCCGACATGAGGCTGGATCTCATGACCCTGACATGACCTGAGCTGAAACCAAGCATCTCATGATCAACTGAGACATCCAGATGCCTCGTATGGTATTATTTAAAAATGAACAGGGACTCCTGGGTGGCTTAGTCAGCTAACCATCTTAATCTTGGCTGAAATAATGATCTAAGGGTCCTGAGATTGAGCCCTGAACCAGGCTCCACGTGCTGAGCAGAGTCTGCTCTAGATTCTCTCTCACCCTCCACCCCTCTCTCCACTTGCCTCATACAGTCTCTCTTTCTAAATAAGTAAATAAAATCTCAAAAACGTAACAACAAAAATGGACCATCGCTTTGCATATGAGTATTGACCTTGCATTTTTGTTGATCCACCATGGAACCCTTGCTCCGAGTCTTGTGCACATCACATCATGGTGTTCTATAGAAGTTGGCTGAGAATCATTCAGGGGTGAGGTAGGTGGAAAACGGTTTCCCTACCTTTGATGTGTGTAACTTTGGTCTGTGATGCACAGAGCTTAACAGTGCACCAGGATGTCCCTCCTGGAAGGAAAGGAGACAGACAGGCTCTTGGAACCCGCACCCAGCAGTGTGAAGGATGAACCTTCTTAACAGGAGAAAGAAGCAGAACATGAACGGTCCAGAAAATATACTGAGAAGTAATATTGCTTGTGTGGGTAACAGCTTTCTGAGCTGTGAGTCTTTTCTGATGTGCCTATTTAATGATCCAAGTTGCTCTGGACATGCAAGAGAGATAGACGATTAGCACACCCTGTTGGGAAGTGGGGATGCCGAGCGGTCCAATTTTACAGCACATTGGTTTTCAGCCAGGACGGCCTATGTGACAGCGGGCTTTACGGGAGTCATTTGTCTCTGAGGTTCTCTTGGCGCCAGTCCATAGCTGCTGGATGGAGTTGGTGTGGCCTCATGAGCCATCAAAAGCACTGGCATCTCAACTCCCTCCGGAAAGCGTATTAGACTAACTGCAATTTAAGAGGATGCCTGCCAACTTCCTAAGTAGATGCTCCCTGAGACCGTGGAGCTCACTCCTGCAAAAGAAGAGCTCAAGAACATCATGCCTTCGCAGTCGTGAGGCACACAACGTAAGTTGAGATCATTTGGACTGAGATTAGTGATCAGGCACTCCATCAAAGTCCATACAGTGCCCCAAGTGCAAAGGGACGCTATTATCTTTGGCGGTGTTCTTCTACCATCAGAGTTTTGCCTTCCCAAAGTCACATCTCATTGTGGTTTTAATTTAAATGCACGCTTGAAAAAAACGAAGTCCTGAAATCGCAGGGAAGGAAGAGCATATTAAAGATTTACATCACGTGACTAAGAACATGGGCAGATCCCTGACTCATTTACACATGTGGATTATGGCTTCATCCTAAATTTGAATGGCATACGTACAGCTTCTAAATTAGATTTCTACAAGACCCGGGCTACTCCCAGAGGCAGAGGCAGGGGGTGACAGGAGATCGCAGAGGCGGAAACATGCAGGATGAGTTTCTAACACACGCTGATTTTAACGTGACATAGCTCCCTGGTGTTCCATCAAAATTTGTATTAGGGACCACTCCTTGGCTCTAGCAAGGAATCCAAACCACAGATTGGATAAACTGCCAGATAAATCTCTTAGCCTATCGTGTTATGATCTTGTTTATAAATCATCACCGCTCACCGTATTTGTGGCTTTCTTTGGTGAAATCTCAAAATGACCCCAAATGCAAACTCATAAGACAAACACCACCCATAATGAATATTAGTAAGCTTATGCTCTTGACATTTTTGTGTGTGTGTGTTCACTGTTGCTATCGTTAATTGATGGATTTATCTTTTGTGGTTGTTAATTTATAAGATTTTGTAGACACTTTGTCCTCAGCCACCCTCTCTGATCCACTCCGTACCCAAGTGCGAACCCTGGGCTGAGGCTCGTGCTCACTGTTGCCATCCTTGATTTGGTCATGTTAAATTTAAAATGTTAAACCTGAGTGTATGCTAATGAGCATCGGTTTCCATAAAGGGTTTTTTTTTTTTTACACCTAACCATGTTGAGGAATATTGTTAGAGGTCATTTAGGTGTTAGATATTATATCTGACTTTGCTCCCAAGTGAACGGATATCCCATTTATATATATGACATATAAATATATCCCATATATATAAAAATAAAATAAAAGTGTATAATGGTCCCAAATGGATGGATAGATACATGCAGATATATACAATGAAAGGAGTATTAATGGAAGGCGTATTACAACAGATGCTAATTTGGGGGACGTGTTGTCAGTTGAAATACGTTCTCCCTCCAAGAGGTGTGTGACATCTTAACCCTCAGTCCTTGTGAATGCAATTTTATTTGGAAATAGGGCCTTTGCAGACTGAATGATGCTAAAATGCCTTCTCCATTTGGTTCGACTCTAATCCAATATGACTTAAAAAAAAGGGAATTTTAAACATAAAGACAAATCTTAGACAGAAATATCGTTAACCTTAGGTAAATTTTTGGTGTGTATTATGCATTATTCTTCAAGTGGTAAGAGTTTGGGAAATAAGCCAAAATCCAGTATAATCTTCAAAGAAAAAAAACCAATAAACAGAAAACATGCTGATGAGGCGACCATTAAGAAATTAAGGCTTGGAGTCACATTCCTAAGTAGTTTTCTATTTCTGCCAGTTTTCATGAGGATTAAATTGTAATATGTGCACCAGCCTCACTGTCATCAGAAGGTAGAAAAGAACGGTTCCTTGACTGGTCATGTGAAGCAGAAAGTTGGTGTCATCCTCCCGCCAAAGGTGCCAGGACATATGAAATCTAAGAGATTGTTTACAATGAACAAATTTATTTCCACATTCCCCGCTGCTGCATAATTCAAAGCCACTCTGCTCAATTGGATAGTTTAATCTTTAAAGCGAAGAGGAAAAATATAACCTTTTAGAAGCAAATCTTCAGGTGGGAATGTTAACGTGTTTGCCTGAAAAGCCGTTCGTTTTTGCTCCAGCAGGCAATTTGCGGTGGGAAATCATTTTCATCTCAGCCGGGGGATTGGAAAATGAAACTGTCAATGGGGGGTTTTCACTCAGGAGTCCTGGAGGTGGGATGTGGCCACCGCAGGGGGAACGGGATGATAGTTTTGCCGCTTTTGTAACCCGGACCTCATTAGCATGGGATGGGTTTGGACTTTGAGCCACCAAGCTCTGTGGCTCACATCTGCATCAAGACCCATCTTCCTGGGATCCCTGGGTGGCGCAGCGGTTTGGCGCCTGCCTTTGGCCCAGGGCGCGATCCTGGAGACCCGGGATCGAATCCCACGTCGGGCTCCCGGTGCATGGAGCCTGCTTCTCCCTCTGCCTGTGTCTCTGCCTCTCTCTCTCTCTCTCTGTGACTATCATAAATAAATAAATTTAAAAAAAATTAAAAAAAAAGACCCATCTTCCACAAGATTTAAGTTTTGATTTTGTGGATTGTGCACAAACATTTTTTTTCCCCTAATGGCTCCCAAATTACCCAAAACTCTTCAAACATAAATGGTAATAAGTTTATTTCAATCTGAAAGGAGTTCGTGTTCACCTGTGAGCATGCCGGCTTCATTGGCAGGGTATCGGAACAGAACCATGGGCTGCCGTGTGCATCTCTGGGGTGTGAAATAAAATTTTCTTTTCTCCCCCCCTTTTTTTATTTAAAATTTTTATTTATTTATTTGAGAGAGAAAGACATGAGCAGAGGAAGGGGTGACTCCCCGTTGAGCTGGGAGCCCAACACTGGACTCCATCCCAGGACCTCAAGATCATGACTTGAGCAGTAGGCATTGGTTTAAGCAACGGAGCCCCGCAGGCACTGCTGGTGGTTCCTTTCTTGAAGGTATCCATTGGCCTTGCGTGTAAATGGAATAACCACTTTGGTGTGTATAATTTGCTGTGGGAGAAAGATTTCTCCACCTTCCTAAAGAAACCTCTTCCCTCTCTTTTCTTCAAAGCATCCTCCTTACTAATTAACAGTTTGAAATATGTCAAGAACATATGTCGTAGCCACGCTTTGAGTAAGAAGAAAGGAGCCCTCTGGTATCGGAAGGACATGGCTTGGAGAGTTTTACGCAGCGATGTTCTTTGAACCTACAAACATTTACCTTGGGAAAAAGAAAATCGCCGTGTAGAGAAACAGCCAGCAGCTCGGTTTGCAAACAGAATCCCTGTGAAGCAAACCAGGAGGACATTATTCTGAATCTCCGGGAGTCTTTGCCTGCGGGCACGATGTTGCACATTCACTAAGGTTTAGCTGTGTTGGTTGTAAAAAAAAAAAAAAAAAAAAGAGAGAGAGAGCGAGAAGATAAAATATTGGGATGTGCTTTAAGACAGTTGAATCGCTAGCATAATATGTTCCTGTTTGGCTTGCTGCCCTGAATTCTTGCAGGAGTTTGGAGGCTCAGGATGAGGAAAGGCTCCTCCTGGGACATGGCTGTAAACTCGCTGCCCAGCGGGGCTCAAGCTCAAGTGGATGTTCAACAACTGGTGAGGATCTGGAACTTTCTGACCGGGAGCTGATTCCAGCCCCCATCATCATGCCCGGAGGCTCAAAAAAGAAGCGGTGACTGTCTCTCTCAAACGAAGATAAAAATGGGCAGATACCATTGAGGAATGGCCCTGTTGGGTCCTGGGGATGCGGCAGTGAGTAATCTGACAGGGCTCCCCACTCTTATGTTTTCTGGTTAGCTTTTTCTTTTTTAAAAAAATATTTTATTTATTTATTCATGAGAGACACACAGAGAGGGCAGAGACACATGCAGAGGGAGAAGCAGGCTCCCTGTGGGACTCGATCCCAGGACCCTGGGGTCACGCCCTGGGCCAAAGGCAGATGCTCAACCACTGAGCCACCCCGGCGTCCCTCAGGTTATCTTCTTTCTGTGCTACTGTGCAAGTTGGAGTCTGCATTTCTTAAAATGAGTCTTCCCCTTGTGTATATATGTGTGTGTTTAAGACTGAAGTTTTTTTTTTGTTTTAAAGCGTTTGATAGACAGCAAAATTGAGAGGCAGGCCCCCTATGCCCTATGCCCCCTCCTCCCCAACACACAGCATCACTCACCAGATGGTGCTTTTCTTTATTTAACCAGGGATGAACCTATATTGACACATGATACTACCCCAAGTCCACAGTTTACCTTAGGATTTGGTCTCAGAGCTGTGCACTGTGTGGCTTTGCACAATTATAGGACATGTATCTTAACAGCATGGTGCAGCATAGTTCCACAGCCCTGAAAATCCCGTGCTCCACCTGTTCATCCCTTGCTGCCCCCCAACCCCTAGAGACAACAGGTCTATGAACCATCTCCATCGTTTTGCATTTCCCAAAATGTCAGACGTGGACTGTATCTCATCAAATTCCTAGTTTTGAAGATGGAGAAATGAACACAAACATAGGACCAGTCATTGCCCTGAAGGCAGGTAGTTTTTTTTAATGTTTTCATGTCTACAGTGTCTAGCACATGTATGGTATATTTTAGACATTTCATATACGGCTGATAAAAAATATTGCATGACGAAGTAGTGTGTGCATTGGAAAATTTTACAAAATTCCACGCATTTAGAAAGAAGTATGCGGTATCATAAACTATCTGACCTCCACTCTAGATATCACTGCTATAGTTTCCATTGTGAATCGTGAAATATTCAAGAGCAGGTTGCTCAACTGTGTTAGCATACCCTGTTTTACCAGTGGCTGCACAACTTGGCTTTGTGACTCACCCGATTCATTGCTCCTGGTCATTGTGGATACCATTAAGTTTTTTAAAGGTTTTATTTAATTATTCATGGGAGATACAGAGAGAAAGAGAGGCAGAGACACAGGCAGAAGGAGAAGCAGGCTCCATGCAGGGAGCCCGATGTGGGACTTGATCCCGGGTCTCCAGGGTCACGCCCTGGGCCAAAGGCAGCGCTAAACCACTGAGCCACTCGGGCTGCCCCATAATTTTTTAATTAGCCCCTTCCCAGAGGTTTATGTATATATACAGAATTTAGTTAGTAAAAAAATAAAATAAAATAAAAAGAATTTAGTTAGTGCATGAGAAATTGAAAATGAATGACTTTATGTGTGGTCGTTCTCCTCCAGGATGGGTAGATGATTTGCATTTGATCTTGGGGTTCGCAAACATCTCTGTCACCCCCAACTGTTGTGTTAGTGCTAAAAATGCATTACAAGATTTTAATCAAAGATAATTTGCATTTGGACATGGGGTTTGCAGACATGTGTCTCCTTAGAGACCACACAGTATCCCCAACTGTTGTGTTGATGCTAAAGACACATTGCAAGATTTCAAAGATGATTTGCTTTTGACCTTGGGGTTCACAGACATCTCCGCATCCCCCAACTGTTGTGTTGATGCTAAAGACGCATTGCAAGATTTTAATCAAAGATAATTTGCATCTGGACATGAGGTTTGCAGACATCTGTCTCCGTAGAGACCACACAGTATCCCCAACAGTTGTGTTGGTGCTAAAGATGCATCGCAAGACTTCAATCAAAGTGATGACAAAAGGAGCAAGGGCTTCTAATGATCAAATACGTTTTCCTATTGATTCTGATCTTGAGAATCAATTAGGAGCCTGTGACTTGAACGAGTGAGATGCGCTTCCAAGTTTACGGTTTATACTTCGGTCGAGACACTAATAAAAGGGCATGCTGAGACACTCAGGTAAGCATTTGACATCGTACGAAAACTCCACCAGTCCTTTTAAATGGATGGCCTTGGAGAATTTCTCTTTATGTAAATGCAAAAAGTACATTCGCTGCCATAATCCCAGGCACATTTCCCAAAGCAGGGAGATACTGTCTCAGAAATGACAGGCAACGGAGGTCTCCCATCGTTGCCTTAAGGTCGCTCTTTGGAACTTGGCTCCCAGCCACGGGGATGATAACTCTAGAGACAGACCTGATGAGGCAGAGGAACCTTGCACCAGACTCTAAAATACAGACGCCCATTAGAGCAAGGCTTTCCCCCCAGTCAACCATAGTATGCAAAGCATACTGTGCATTGCAGCTGCACGTGGAAAATTAAATGTCAGCATGTAAGTGCAAAGGACACAGGCTCCTTGACCAAGCACGATGCAGGTAAAAAAGGAAGGAGTTGCCAGACAACCAGGGTCCCTGAACCAAACATCTCTGCCAATCAGAGTCACTCCTCATGTTGCATGTTGGGGAGGGAGCAACAGAAGAGCACACACGCAGTTGGTGATGAGCGGCATGCCAGCCATGTGCAGCTCTTTTCTTCAAGAATGGGGAGCCCTGTGGGCTTGGGGGACTGGGATGCTGAGCTCTGCAGGAAGAGAGATCCCCCCCCCCCGCCACCAGCTACAATAGCCAATGAGGAGCCGAGCAACGTTTCCTTCCAGCTCATTCAAGTGACAAATGCACAGGTGCCAGGTCTTGAGCATCTTCACGGAGAATCGGGAGCTTTGAGTCGGCCCTGCACACACTGGCTGCCTCACAGCCGAGGACATGCAAGTGCACTTCTTTTAAATTGAAGCAGAATTCACTTAAAATTAACCATCGAAAGTGTGCAAGTCAGTGGCATCGAGTATGTTCACACTGGTGTGCAAGCGTCACCACTGCGTAATCCCAGAATATCTGTATCGGCCCCGAAGGCAACACCAGAGACGTTAACCCGTCGCTCTGTACTTCCCCATCTTTCTCAGCTGCTGTCTTCGGATTTGCCTACTCTGGACATTTCTTTTTTTTTTTTTTACTCTGGACATTTCATATCAATGGAATTTATAGGGTGTTCACTTTAGCATGATTCCATGGAGGATCAAGCCAGGGAGCCTACAATTGTATCCATCAGTATATGGACGCCTGACGGTGTTCTCAGGAGTGTCCATAGAAATACAGAAATGACCTGTGGTCAGTGGAAACCTATCTGTATGCTGAGATCCGTGCTCACCAATGGACTATATGTCACAGCTCGGCTCAGCCTGAGAAATGCTTAGTAACGTTGCCTCCCATGTTCAAAAATTAGCACATACTATTGCCTCGAGGTAGGAAAACCGACAATGTATTCTTCTTCTTTTCATGTTTAAATTCTCATGATGGCAGGTGCTTCGATCTTTTTTAATTTTTTTTTTTTACTTGAGGTTGACATCTACTTCCTTTAAATCATAAGGATCGGACAAAGATGTATCCCCTAAAAAAAAACATGTTTTATTGGGAAGGACATCATAGCACCAAGTGGTCACACCACGAACATCTCATTTCTCAATGACCCCATCAAGGCAGGTGTATCCTTGGGTTCTCTTCAGACTTTTTTGCCAGGTTTGAAAAGAGGGAGCAAACCCACACGTGGTGTTCGCTTCATGAGCACACAGAAATTGCTAAGAAGTTTCTTCCATGCGAGCCCAGGAATGATGGATTATTTCACAAGTGTGGCAAAAACTTTAGATTTTAGAAAAAAAAAATCATCTGGAACGTGGAAAAAGAATGTTGAGTGGTGAGCCTGGCTGTCTTTTGTTTTCATTTAACCAAACGCCAGGTGTTTGGAGGGACAGAAAGAAAAAATCATCTAAACAATAAAAAAATATCAAGTTGACCTTTTCCTGAGCGCTAATCTATGTGGCCCAAAGAAACAAGTTCAGTGGAGTTTATTTTCATTAAATGAAATTATTCTATCCTGTGAAACAGTCACCTTAATATTCGTTTAACCTTTTTTATGGTTTTCTTGCCTTCTGGGCATGCAAGGAAAAAGGCCAACTGCACAGGAAAATGAAGGAGTTTTAAACGTCAACAGGAAGCAACTGTCGGAGAATGTTTGACTGAGAGCCTGGTCGTGTCATGGAGCAAACGAAGACTCTGTCCACCCCGGAACTAATCATTTCTTTAGCAAGTTAAAGGGTTTTGAAATAACGGTCCTCCTCTCCTTGTCACAGATTGTCTCCATTGCTTCGCACAACAGGTGAGAGGCTAGATGTCTCCCAGTGTCTTTAAAACAGTGGGTATGTTGAATTTCCATGTGGATGCGGTTTGCATCAGTGTTGAGTTATGGATGTGGGTCTGCCCGTTGCGATGTCTGCTGTGGAAACAACCTCAAGTGGCCACGGCTTCACCCAACAAGAATCCTGCTGACGTCATGGTCATGCTAACCTTGTGGTTTCTTGCTCACCCCACGGTCTACACCATGGGTAGTTCCCCACACTGGGTGCTGCTTTAGAGACGAAGAGGGGCTTTACTTGCCCAAGGCAGGTTGAGGGAGGTCACCCGGGGCATTGGCATTCGGCTATTGGACAGGATGAAGGAGAGGGTAGGTCCATAGAGCACGCCAATGGCGCCCAATGGCCTTGCCCAAAGCGCGCCGATGAGAACTAGCCCAGTGGCTTCGTGTAAAGGCAGAGCCAGGATGGGAATTGAAGGGGGTGATGAGAAACAGGAGACAGGGGACACCATGAAGCCAAACGGCCAACATCTGCATGATTATAGTTAATAATTGGCCGAATAGAACGCAACATGTCACCATACTTTGCATGTATCACAGTGGGATGGGGAGGGAATGACTTATCATATCCCCTTCCACGTGCCTTGCCGTAAGGCACAGGGCACATTGGCCATGACCCCACCCCGACGCCCGCTCTCCCAATCCTATTAAATATCTGTTGAATTTCTCTCTCCTTGTATGTAGCCCGTCCTTGTGGCCATCAAAAATTGACATTTCCTTGAGATATAAATGGGCATCAATGAAGCCCTATTTGCATTTATGATCATTGAAAGAGGAGGAAGAGGCCAAAAGAGGAAATGAGGATACGTTTTGAATAAAGAAGGGTCCTCCAATTCAGCAGGAAAATAGCCTAATAGCATGTTCAATAACTGGTATCTTTACATTTTTTTTGTTAGGATGATGATGAGATCCTTGTATTATTAAATTTTACCTCATCTTCATTTATATTTAAGACTATATGAATACAGAGATTGAATGTACTAATGCAGAATAATATATTAATTTCGCAGTTAAAAATGTTACGAATTTCTTTGCTATCACCAAAGGATAATTTCAGGTAGTTATGGAATTTTTCACTACATGAATATATATACCTAAGTATATATTTGTTTTCCTAAGTGGCAGACATCTTTCTTATGTTACATTGCTTTAGTTTATGTTTCTTTTCTTTTTTAAAAATTTATGTTTCTTATATTAAATTGCCTTAGTTACTGTATCCATAACAATCTTCATCGTGTGATGGGGAACGTTTTTCAAGAAGTTATGTTTTATGAGAATGTCTCATATTTTATTTTTTTTATTTAAAAATAATGATGAAATTCACATATATCTTTTCAGAGCCTGTGACGATACTCACAATTTTTCTCTGTGAATTATTAATTTGGAAACCCCGGGCTGAAAACAGTGCTAAACCACTGGGCCACCGGGGCTGCCCCGATTTGCAATTTCTTGATGGCAAGTGATGTTGAGCATCTTTTCATGCGTTTGTTGGGCATGTGCAGGTCTTCTTTGGAGAAATGTCTGTTCATGTCTTCTGCCCATTTCTTGGCTGAATTTTTTGTTTTATTGGGTGTCAAGTTTGGTAACTTCTTTATAGGTTTTGGACACTAGCCTTTAATCAAATAGGAGACTGTTTCCTCCATTTACACTGTAGCCAAAGGCTTAGAAAGAGGGTGATTTTACTCATCCTTAAAATGAGACGTTATTATCGTGTGAGTCACCTGTGATTCTAGACCTGAGTGATTTCTCTAGACCAGGCCGTGTCAAGAGACCACTGCTCTGCGTCACGGGTTCTCATTTGCACAGCGAGACTTATCCCCATGATGTGGCTTTTTTTTTTTTTTTTTTTTTTTTGATGTGGCTTTTAAGAAGGAAATAAGTTCGGGGTTGTTGTATTTGATGTTCTATGAATCATAATCGATGCCCGGATCTGTGTGTGTGTGCGTGCGCGCAACTATGTCAAAAGGTAAGGAGCAGGGGAGAAAGTGATCAAAATCCATTGAACCGATGACCATTAATTCTGCATTTGTATGGCGATGTTGGAAATGCTTGCCAGGGAAGGGAATGCAGGCAGTTAGCTCCGGTAGTGTGGAAGTGGCTTTCTAAATTGCCAATCTTGGGGGATGGAGAAATATGTAGGATGGAGATGGAAATGTTTCTGTATTCTCATAAAGTAATGAATGAGCTGTCATCATTAATAGCCACAGGGAAGGGTTGGCAGCTCGAGCAGAATGACTAGGAAAAAAGCATGATAGCCTGTCCCTGCCTAATGAAGCCGAGAGATTAAAGATACTCAATCATAGCATTTTTACCAGTACACCTGGATTCTCTTTATTAAAAAGGCATTTATCTAATGATCCATGGCAAGCTATTACCAGAAATGGAGAATGGTGTTATTGATAGAAAGAGGATGGAAAGCCATCGAAGACGGAATATTTCCTCACCGTAATAAACCATGATACGGTATTGATCTTTAAAGGAAAACTGTTGGTTTTGCGTTTTGTGCTGGGCTGTCAAGCTTAGTTATAGAAAGAATTATGTAGCGGAATTCCCAGCACTTTGTGTTAATGAACTCAAGAGGTTGTTTTTTTTTTTTTTTTTAATCAAGTATTTTTTAGGCGAAATTGTAGTTTGATGATTGGTATAATGCTGAAAGAAAATTCTACGTTATTAAAAAAGGAGACAGTATAACTCTGAGAAAATCCATTACCCAATGGACACCTTTTCTTCTAGATTGTGTCAATACGTCTGTTTAAAGTGATTGGTTGCAATTGTTAAAATTATCTTGCTCTTTGCCAGCACCGTTGGGAGGACAGGACAGAGCAATGCACACACCAAACTAATTCATAAAACTCGTAGCAGTTACTGGATTATTAAGAGATCCTGGGGAAAATAAGCACAGAATGGCTTGCTGGTAACATTTATGCTTAACAGAAAAACAGAGAGAAGTGAGAAAATATGAGAAAAAGAGCAAAACAGACGTCTGGAATTTGCCTAGAAAATTTGAAATGTACTTTGGTCTCAGTCTCTGTCGGTTCGTTGCTGCATGGAAGTTAAAACATAATATTCTTGAAAGCCAGGTCTGGGATCCCTGGGTGGCGCAGCGGTTTGGCGCCTGCCTTTGGCCCAGGGCGTGATCCTGGAGACCCGGGATCGAATCCCACGTCGGGCTCCTGGTGCATGGAGCCTGCTTCTCCCTCTGCCTGTGTCTCTGCCTCTCTCTCTCTGTGTGTGACTATCATAAATAAATAAAAATTAAAAAAAATTAAAAAAAAAAAAAAAAAGAAAAGAAAGCCGGGTCTGAAACCGCAGGAGCCTACTACGACGTACGTGAGTGTGTATTAACCCTGGGGTTCAAGGGAGCGTGATCCTAGCATCTCAGCTCAACATAAGGAATATCTACTTCCATCATGCACACATTGTCTGGAAATTACACACCTAGTGTACTGCAGCAGGGCTATGCTTATAGCATCCCACCCGGAATTATTCATAGTAGGACACATTTGAAATCTGGTAAAGGAAACGTAAGGGAAAGAAGCCAGTTACCAAAGACACGGTGTTTGAGTCCATTTATATCGACTGCCTCGGACATGCAGATGTACTCATAGAGAAAGTAGATTAGTGGCTGCAGGGCTGGAGAGGTGGACATTAGCAGGGACTAGCCGTGGTTAAAGGTGTCCTTTGGGGTGATGATCATGATCTGGAATAGGCGGTGGTGATGGCTGAACAACTCTGAATATACTAAATATACACACGCACTGGCTTGAACACTTCCAACAGTGCTTCCTATGGTACCTGAACTACATCTCAAGAAAGCTGATAAAAAACACGATAGGATTCCTATTGAGTGCCCACCCCAGGGACGATGCCAATGTGTTCAAATGGCTCCATGTTGACAGGTGGAAACCAACAGGCATGCCTAGGTGGGACCTTAAACCCTTAAAAAATCGAGAACCTGTGGGTTTGTGCCTCAGAGAGTGGTTGTTGAATCGGTCACCTTACAACGTCGTGGGGGGGGGGGGAATCCCACTGCAGAGTCTCAGGGACTGAATCAGAATCTGCATTTTAGGAAAATCCCAAGGGGGTGGAGTGCATGCTCACATTTATGCAAGATCTCAGGAGGGTGCCCAAATTTACAGAGTCCAGGGTAGTTTTGTGCACACCCACACGTACATAGATTTCAGGGGAGTGGTGTGCACATTCACATTTACACCAGATCCCAGAGGATGGTGTGCAAACCCACTTTTACATTTATAAAGTCCTGAGAGATACCCTGTGCATGCAGGGATCATTCTATTGAATTATTTTCTTGCAGTCGGAACCCATGTGTTTTGGGTTAATGTTTGAACTAGAGGGTCTGCCTTTACAGAAGCAGAGCTGGGTTCAGACCCCAGGCCACCCCGCAGCACGAGTCATATCTAAATCTTAGCTCAACTCACTTTGGAGGTGAGTAGGTGGGTAATTACCCTGATGATAATACAGTGTTAAGATGACGTCACTGCCACTTTGCTATAAAAATGTCATGTCATCCTTACAGCCACATATGTTTGCCCTTAGAAATATGCATTTTACATGTAAATTGGTGCAGCCACTGTGGAAAGTGGTAGAAATAGAGTGCACGTGCCCCTTCGAATCACTATGTTTGTATCCTTTGGATAAATATCCAATGTTTATAGCAGCCATGTCGACAATAGCCAAACTATGGAAAGAGCCCAGATGTCCATTGACAGATGAATAGATAAAGAAGATGTCGTCTGTATATACAACGGAATATTACTCAGCCGTCAGGAAGGATGAAATCTTGCCATTTGCAATGACGTACATGGAACTAGAGGCTACGATGCCAAGAGAAATAAGTCAATCAGAGAAAGACAATTATCATATGATCTCACTCATACGTGGAATTTAAGAAACAAAACAGATGAACACCAGGGAAAGAAGGGAAAAATAAAATAAAATGAAATCAGAGAAGGAGATAAACCATAAGAGACTCTTAAGTCTAGGAAACAAATAGGGTTGCTGGAGGAGAGGGGGGTTAGGGGATGAGGTCACTGGATGATGGGCATGAAGGAGGGCACGTGATGCGATGAGCCCTGGGTGTTCTATGCAACTGATGAATCACTAAATTCGCCCCCTGGAACTAAAAATACAGTACATTTAAATTAAATTGAACTTAAAAACAAAATTTTAAAAAACAGTAATACTGCGACACATTATTTGCTGACCGATAAAGAGCACAGCTTGGCGTAGAACATAGAGAATTGCGCAATCAGTATGTTCTACACCTGAAACTAACGTAAAATTGCATGTTGGTTATACCTCAGCGAAACGAAGAAGTAGCGTTTTTAAAAGCACAATTATAGGAAAACTATGATGAGAAAGACTACCCCCCCACAATCCCAAGAACTCAAACACATGCCAAGATACCCAGTATCCAATGGAAAGGTTGCAAAAGTACAACTGGGGACGGAGATGGGATAAAATGATTCTAGGGCATGTCTGTGGTTTCCATCTCTGTTTATGTGTGAATTCGACGAGCTTCAGTATTTATAAGCCTCCATTAGTCTTCTGCGGAACAGAGATAACGCCGAGGCCTCCTTCCTTCAGAAAGACTTTTGATCACAGAAACTAAGGTGCATGAAAATGTCCCATAAATTATATGAATTGCCAAATCTATATAAATTTTTTTTAATTTATATAAATTTTATCAACAAAGATGCTTCGCTCCGAATTTATAGTTTCTCTGGGTTGTGAACACCTCGGACAACGATCTTGTTCCCATTTTGAGAATTTTGAGAATTCTCCTTCCTCACCTGTACAACTGGCCTCGGACACAGAGTCCCGTTTCCGTATGTTGGTTAATTAGGATTATGAATTACCGGCTTGAAGTTTATTTTCTATAAGGTTTATTGCCTCATTTTTCATTGTGTTTACAAGCTCCTTGGCGTTTAGCTTTTCTTAGCTATCCCATGGGCTGGCGTTGGCAAAAGGGAAAAAAAATCATTTAAGCGATGAAAAAAAAAATCTTTGTGTTGAATATGAAATCATTATCCCACAACCTCCTTTTCCTTAAAGCTGAAACAATCCACTGAGTTTGCTTTGCTGCCTTGTACCAAAGTCTTCATCCTAATCTTTTCCTGCGCCAGGATTTAATCCACTTTGTTCTTTATTCTTATGATGGATTTCCAGTTGCCCAAATGGCTTTCCTAAAGACGTCTTGGATAGATTGTCTTCATAAATTCTGTAAACGGTATCGGCAAATGCTAGCTTGCTTACTCACTTTTGAATGTAATCAGCCTACATTCATGGTGCATCCAAATATCCAGAGCAGAAATTCTCAGAGGGGTCTATACGGTTTTATGGAATAGGAAGCAGTACGTATAACGTTGACATTTCTTTCATTTATGCGGCCAGAAATACTGGTTGGGACCATAGTGTGAGCTATAGTCTCTGCCCTGAGAATAAACAGGCAAATAGGAACGATGTGACTTCTTCCAATTTAAACATGAATACAGATAAAAACAAAACATCCAGGGGTCCTTGTGGAAAAATATATCCAAGCCCAACACATTTGTGGAAAAATCCAAATACGCTGAAGGCGAAGTGGAAAATCTGAAAGTCCACACACCCATTTTGCAACACACCCATTTCAGTTTCAATGGATAAAGAATGTGCATCCCTCTGTGTCAGCACACACGGAAAGTCCTCCCTGTCTTTCATGGGATCAGGCTCTTTCATGTTTTTTTTATATGGTAATTTGACTTATTATTTAAGATTTGGTGCCGTTATTGCAATTCCTGGCTTCATGGACGTTCACGCATTTCTGCTTTAGCTTCTGAGAAGTGAGTACAAATGAGGTAGATGAGTTCACGATAGGAGAGGTAATGGAGGCTGAGACAGATGCACGGGCTCAGAAGGTGCTCAGGACCTGGGGACGAGGGCAAAGGGATGTGCTGCTAAATGCTTTGTTTCTGGCATTTACCCCAAAAGCATAGTATACATAGTATACAAGTGAGGATCTGGATCCGTGGGCTAATTTTGCACGCGCTCTCCAAGAAGAGTCACAATTTCATGTTCTCGGAAATGAAGGAGATATCATCCTGGGTTCCTCCATGCAAAGAGGCCATAACATTTCATTGGTTGTTGAAGGTGGTGGAGTAGAAAAGGAAGACACCAGGGAGCGTGGGCGTCTCTGAGAAGCCAGGAGGCTACGTGCGGTCCTGACCTGGCGGATGAGTTCCCCTCTTATCACCCTGTCTCTTGGCAAACTTCTTGTGATTGATGCGGGAACCCTGGCTGCTTCCCAAATCTGCACCGATGCTTCATGCTACAGGTGGGAATGGCGGTCCAATTGCATCAGCATTCAGCACGCTTGCGCCAGGTGCTGAGCCACTTGTATCCGAGGACTCGCTAATTTCTGCAGGGACCCTGACACCGGGAATCCCTGGGTTCTAGAACACAGCACCTTCTCCTGTATCTCTATTCTAAGGACACTCTCCCTTCGATCCAGGTGTTCCTTGTACCCTCTCTCCCCTGGCCTCTAGACACACGTAGGTGTTTTTGGGCGGTATGTATATAAAATTTATCTTTTTAACTAGTTTCAAGCATACAGTTTGCTGGCATGAAGTAAGTTTTCCCATTGTTGTGCAACCAGACCCATCCTCTGTCTCCTGAACTCTTCCATCTTCCCAAACCGAATTCTGACCCAAGACATGCTAACTCCCCATCCCTGTCTCCAGCTCCTGAGAACTACCGTTCTGCCTTCTGTGTCTGTGACTACGACTTTTGTAGGTTCCATATAACTGGAATCATACAGAACTTGGTCATGAGTAAGGAGCCTATTTCACAGAACTCAAGGTGCATCCGTGCTATAGCATGGCAGGACCTTCTGCCTTTTGAAGGCCGAATTGTATGTATGCACCACATTCTACTAGGTGGATGAACCCCATTGTGCTCATCCATTCCTCTGTTGGACTTCAGGGTTGTGTCCTCCTTTTCGGCATTATGAATAACGCTACAGTGAACGCTGGTGTACACACGTCTTGAGTCCTCGCATTCAATATTTTGGGGTAGGTATCAAGGGATGGAACTGCTAAGTCACATGGAAAGTCTATGTTTAACTTTTTGGGAAACTGCAATAACTGTCTGAAATCTATGGCTTTAAGAAGGCTTCGGGTAAGAAAGGCAGATTTCTCCTTAAAACGTCTGAGGGAGCTGGGACGCCTGGGTGGTTTAGTTGGTTAAGTGTGTGACTCTTGGTTTTGGTGCAGGCCATGATGTCAGGGTTGTGGGTTCAAGCCCTGCCTGGGGCTCCATGCTCAAGGGAGAGTCTCCTTGTGGAGTCTCTTTCTCCCTCTCCCTCTGCTCCTCCCAAGGGAGCTTTGCTACAAAAAAAAAAAACCTGAAACAACAATAAAAATCCCCTAAATCAGCCTCAGGACAACCAAAGTCTGGTTCCTGGAAGGCACCACCATACAAAACGTGGGTAGAAGGATGCTATGATTGGGAAAACCAGAAAGATTAGGAGGGCAGTAATGTATCTTGCCATGTAAACCACTCATGAATGCATCACCCGACTTCGTTCCATGCATTGGGAGTGCTCCTGTATGTTGGGGATGTATGCCCACTGAAATAATATTCATTCCACTCCTGGAAAAAAGTCTGGCCATTTTCATCCAATTTTCTAAATTTTGCCCTGGAATCCACAAAGGCGTTCGTAACCCACATCAGCTCTTTTGCACATGGCTACCCCCTGGACAGTCATAAGTGGGCATTTATCTGGGCTTCGTTACAAAAGCATCGGGGTGGCGCCCATGACCGCGTGCGCGCTATGTGGCCTTGCGAGTTGAGAGGAGAAGAAGGAGTAGAAGGAGTAATGGGCTCCCTGTGGCTTGCTGCCTCCTGCGATATGCTGTGTATGCTGCTGTGGATACTCTGTGTGCATCACCCGTGGGACTGTGGAGAGATTGAGGTGCTGAGTGTCTCCCGGAAGCGGGCTCCCCTAGATTTCACATCTCATTCTTGGTACACAGCCACATGCAGCCAGACTTGAGCCTGCCGACATTCTGCAGATGTCTTACAAATCAAGTTGCTGGATCCTTTTTTGTTTCTTAATTCACTCTCCTTTGATCTAACGTTTAGAAATTCTATTTGAGAGCTTGCTCTTGCTGGTTGCCATATGCTGCCAACATTTCAAATGAGCTGAGCAAATCCAACTGGGCCATGGAAGGAATATCTTTCCTTGCCAGCTCTAATTTTGAATTAGTATTTTAATATTCATACTCTGATTTGGGTCGCTTCATGTTACACGTTACCGGCTGCACCGTGGTAGTAGCTTTTCTGTAAGAACATGCATATGTTGTTCAAGGGATTTTTCCTTTCTTGCGTCCACTGCTGCCCCGAAGAGCAGTGATCATGGAGTCCCATCGTGCTTCTGCTTCTCCTATCAGGGTTTTGCAATAGATGGTGACGTCTTCAAGGACAGAGATCGTTTACTGTTCGTCTGTTGAGTTCCATGTTCAACAGAAAGCTATATAGGAAGAAGGCTTCTAGTGCAATTGCATATATGTAGGGATGAAGAGGGGAAGACAGGGAGAAGGGACATGGGAGGGAGGGACACAGATGGGGTTTATGCAGTAGCATCAAACATCTTACAGCACAATAGTATTTTAGGCTTTCACTCATCCAGCACCATATAGTTGAGCTTGTGGAAGCCAGAATGACGTTATTCTGAGTTTATCCCCTGAAAACAGGGGCCAGAGCTCATCTGATTGATCTCTTCTACCCAAGTAAGGGTCACTGATTTTGACAAAAGAGTGGATTTCGCTTGCCTAGCTGCAGGGGGATTTCTGATCAGCAGTGGCTCTAGCTTCCCAGGCTATCGAGTCCATAATGCATCTCGAGGCTATGGGCTTGGTGACCCAAATGCATGGTGTGAGCTCAAGCTAAGCCCTGAGCCAGTGAGACACAGAGTGTCCACCCCATCACCCTATGGCTGGCCTCTTCATGGCCTTTTGTGCTTCCAGTTCATTGGGAGACTGAGGCACTCCATGAAACTCTGTTATACGACTGGTCAACCCAGAAGTAGATGATGCCATGCAGTGCCATGCACCCCACTTCTCAGCAAGAATATCACCAGCTGTCAGCACCATGCCAATGAGACCCTTTTACCTATGGGGTGATGGGTGCTGCTTCTGCATGGCTGATTAGCCAGCATTGTTCCTCTTTGTGATCCCAGGCAGGCAAAAGCCTTCTTCTTCCTTTTTTTCCTTTCTTCTCATACCCTTATACCTGAAATCTGTGATTGTGGTCAAACCAAATTTGCAGATGTTCTAATAGTGGGGTCTCCATGATTAGGAGAAAGGAATGCACTGCTGTGTTAGGGTTCCCTAGAGAAACAGAAGCAGTATATATACTATGGGATCGGGGCTGGGGGAGGCATGAATAGGCACAGTACAAGGGGGATTTAGGGCACTGAAATTATTCTCTGCAATAAGACTTGGGGCGTATATGTTCAAAGTCAGACGGTCCAATGCCAAGAATGAATTCCAATGTATATTATGGACTTTACGTGATGATGACATGTCCCTATGAGTTCATTGGTTGTAATAAACGTGGGGGACATGGATCAATGGGGGAGGTGATGCACATGTGTAAGTATGGTTATCGTGTTAATGGCTGCATTAAACTTTACAATTGAATACGTGTTATTTTGTGGTTCAGTGTCAACAAAATCAAAACCAAATCCTCTGTTTCACATCACATGCTCGTGTTCATGATTGAGGGCTGAGGCGCCAAATGAAATGGCTTTCCGGAATATTTGTCAATAGCATCTGAAACCCCAAGGGTATATTAAAGTCTTCTGAAGAAGGAACATCTGACTAAAACTAAAATAAAAAAAAAAGAAAGAAAGACAAAAAGAAAAAAAAAAAGCCTTTAAAAAGTTCAAGACAATTTCGAATGAAATTCCTTATAGTAGATTTTCTAGAAGTCAGTTAAATTTTATTGTGCACATTATCATCTTTATAGAAGTTGGAAAACCCTCTAGAGAAGTGAATTAAAGTTCGTTCTTTTGCTTGTAATAAAATAAAGAATATCCTATTTTACCTGAGGGGATGTCTTCGAAATGACTTTTAAAGTAAAAATCATAAAAGTTAAAAAAAAAAAAGAAAAGAAAAGAAATCCAGGGAGACTGTGTACATCATTCTTCCTTTTTCTTCCTATCTTCCCCCAAGAAGTTACCTAACTCATGCTGTGTAGTCACTCTTGTGTGCATCATTTCTTCACCTTTCGTGGAGAGGATGTTGCATCCACTCTAGAATGAGAACAAGTGTCTGGTTGGAAATCCACAGTGGACAGCTTGTAGGTGTGTGAGAAGTAGCATTTTTTAAAAGATTTTTTTAAATTTATTTAATCATGAGACACAGAGAGAGAGAAGCAGAGACATAGGCAGAGGGAGAAGCAGGCTCCACGTGGGAAGCACAATGTGGGACTCGACCCCAGGACCCTGGCATTATGACCTGAGCTGAAGGTAGATGCTCAACCACTAGACACCCAGGTGCCCCAATGGTGTTTCTTTTTCAGTGCTTACTGGGATTTGCACAGTTGGCTCAAATGCTGCTGGTAGGAGAGGTCCAAATTAGCTTTGAACCTGCCTAATGTCTACACCTGCATCTATGGTAGTGAGGTGAGGCTGGGTTCACATGTTGGACACCTCGCATCACCAGAACACCTTCTCCTCCCAGTTACGGATCACTCATCCTGCTTATTAACTTCATGCTGTTTATGGTGATCTCCGGTGATCTCACTTGTGTGTTTTCCTTCTTGTTTCCTGCCAGTCTATGGCCTTGAATATAAACTCAATGAGCAGAGAGACCGTGTGTGTCTGCTTGTTTGTCTGTGTCACCCTGCTAAGTAGCCAGTACAGAGAGCAATAAAAGAAAAAAAATATACATATATGTATACATATTGGAAACATGGTTGCCTGTGTATCTGTGTAACCCTTGGTATGTAGTTGATACACAGGGAGTAAGAAAAAAAAAATATATATATATACATATTGGATACATGGTTGTCTGTATATCTCTGTAACCCTTGGTATGCAGTTGATACACAGGGAGTAAGAAAAAAATATGTATATATACATACTGGATACATGGTTGTCTGTTTGCCTGTGTAACTACTGGGAAATAGTTGGTACACGATTGGATAAAAGAAAAAAATATATATGCATATTGCTGTAGTTTGAATGCTTGTGTCCCCACCCTCCATGCCAAATTCCTATGCTGAAATCCTGACTCCTTAGGCAATGGCTTTAGGAGGTTGGGCCCTGGGGAGGGGATTGAGTTGTAGGGTGGAGTGCCTTCTGGTGGGGTTAGTGTCCTTATAGAGAACCCCACTACCCAGGCCTCTTCCACTGTGTGAGTGCACAGTGAGAGGTTGCCGTCCAGGAATCAGGAAGCAGGTCCTCACTAGACACCAGATCTGCAGGTGCCTTGATGGTAGACCTCCAGGTCTCCCAAGTGTGAGAAATAGTTGTCTATTATTTCTAAGCCCCCCAGTCCACAGTATTCTCGTACCGCAGCCCAAACGGACTAAGACGCATATGAAGTAGGTGGTGCTTGCAGATCATATATTGATGCCGTTTCTGATTTCACAAAGTACCCCAAGGGAATAAAGTAGAATTATCTCCAAAGACCAGCTGTGGTCGTATCTGCAGAGATTATAAGGGAATATTAACAATGTCAAATGGTGACGTATGGAAAATGAAAATATTAGGGAGCCTTGTTTCCTGTTCTGAGGCTTGTATTCGAGAGGGAACATTTTATAGAGCGTGACCCAAAGGCATCGTTATGTTTCCCTACAAGGTAATTCAGCAAACTTTCCACTGACATTTTTATTTGCCTTACTCTTTTTCTTAAAAACAGATTTTATTTATTTATTCATGAGAAACAGACACAGAGAGAGAGGCCGAGACACAGGCAGAGGGAGCAGCAGGCTTTACACAGGGAGCCCGATGTGGGACTCGATCCGGGGACTCCAGGACCATGCCGTGTGCCTAAGGCAGGCGCTAAACCGCTGGGCCATCCAGGGATTCCCTGCCTTACTCTTTTGAATGGTCTGAGGGGCAGACTTTATCTCAGCCAGTTCCTAGCATGAGAAACGACACTGAAATGCCTGCCCCTCATGCTCCTATCTACTTTTGCTGCAGGAACTCGGGAATGAAACAAAAGGAAAATTGATTCCAGTTTTCCCAAAATGTCTAACCCCGTGTCCTCACCTATATGCTCACAGTCAAGCAATTCTAGGTCGTCCAGATGCTCTGTAGGGCGTCATGCTGGGAACAGGAGTGTTGTTGCATCTCCTACAGAACGTAACGGGGTGGTGGAGCGCTTCACAGAAGACGCTTCTCATCGTATAGGTTCGAGTTTTAGCTTATGCAGTGGAGATGGAAATCATGGATGCAGCTTGTAAGTCACTGCGTTTTCAAAAGGCCACTTTTCCCAGCTAATTTTTCCACTCCTGTGAGCTATCATGCCGACGTAATGGTGGAAACCATCTCCACACATGTGGGCAAGACATCTTTCATGGTCACAAAGACCAAGACGAGCAGACTATCATGGGAAATTCTGGATGAATCAGAGCACAGGGCTTCCATTCTCCCCAAATACCCAGCAGTTCAAACATGGAAGAGCTAGAAACGAAAGTTTCATCTTGGTCAATCCTCTGTGGTCTGGTCTGTGCAGAAACATAAACCCCATTACCATTATGGGATGAGTAATAAGGAGAAGCCGGACAACATGTTCAAAGGACACGGGGACTCAAGCATCAAAACATACAAAAGGGTGGTTTCAGAGTGGATTTGGTCAAGAACCAAGATCAGGGAGGACCTGGGAACTAGCTGAGCCCAAACGGTTAACCCAAACTACGTATGTATTCATCTAGGCAACACGGATGTCATGAAATCAGAAGTAGGAACTGATTCCAGAAGATACTGTGCCCTGTCTACTTCTGGGCTCTACGTGTGTGTGATCCGCCCTTATGATACAGCTTCCCTGACTCTGCACACGTCGGTTTCACCACCCTGTTGAGACAACCCTCCCAGTGATTCTGACAACCGAGGAAAAGTTTGCACCTGGCCAGGGAGCACATGCCCAGGGATGTGGGCACGAGATACAGCATTCCTATCTATGGAAGTTCTTAGGCAAAGCAAAAATGAATAATATATTTTTTCTAACATGAGATTTCCCTCATATATTGAAGCGATCATTTTGATTTAAGGATTTTCCTTATGGATATTTACTTAGGGATTTTCTAAGGAAGTCAGAGCAGAAACAAGAGCATCGTGCTTCAGCCGACAGACTCGGCATTTAGGTGCACTTGCTGTTTCGTGGCTGACTCTGTCTGAAGCCGCGGTAGCACTGCTTAGGACGTTCTCCGTGGGCTCGAGACGTTCTGTTTTAGTTATTGCACCATTGCGCTGACACGGTTTGACCCTTTGGGGGTGTTTCTCCAAAGAGGTTGGGTCACTTTGTGGAAATGTTTGCCCTGCACTAAACATGAGGGTGCTGGTTAGAGTCCCAGTGTAAAGGAGACTCCCACATTCTGAGAAGTGAGGGGGTTTCTAGAAACGTACCAGCCTACCCCCTAAATGCCTAAGGGGAAAAATGCATGTCCTTTTGAGAGCACTTGATTCCCCATGAAGCTGATGCAACCGTGGGACGCGTGTCTCAGCGAGCCCTCATGACGCGTGGGGAGATGCATCTGCCTGGTGGACGTCATGGGTGCGTCTGCTGACAAAACGTTTTTAGGTAAATACTCTCCACGCTATTTTGTTTGAGGTCATCAAATGCAAATAACAACAACGACAACAACAAAGAGTGAAGAAATGCAGTCTGAAACGCCTTAATTTGTCAGTGTCCATGAAGCTCAGTGAATGCACTTCCTTATGTCGGAGAGCCTCCCGTTCGAAAATGGGCATTAAGATATAGCCACTGTGTTCAAGATATGGAAAAGGGTGAGCCTCTTTAGCTTCAGCTTTGCAAAACAAACAAACAAACAAAAGCAAACAAACTCTGTAGTTACCTAATTCATGCAAAAACATTTATCACTGTTGTGTGTTAATCCCACTCCATGACCTCTGGAACAGTTCTTTATGAGAGGATACTCAGGTGTTCTGACAAATCGAAGGCTTCAGGACATAGCATTTAGAGGGTTTCTTTCTTTCTTTTCTTTTTTCTTAAGATTTTATTTATTTCTTCATCAGTGACACAGAGAGAGGCAGAGACACAGGCAGAGGGAGAAGCAGGCTCCCTACAGGAAACCCGATGTGGGACTCGATCCCAGGACCCCGGGATCATGACCTGAGCCAAAGGCAGACGCTCAACCACTGAGCCACCCAAGCGTCCATTTAGAAGGTTCCTTAAATGCATACCCTACACCGAACCTTTATTTGCATGTAGTTGCAAATCAGTCTGTGAATATTCTAAATCTCCTCTGCACTCAAAATAAAACTAAAAAAAAAAAAAATAGTAATAGTTCAGCAATTTGCTTATGGTTTCACGTGTTTGGTTTGGAGCCAAGAGAATCTGATGTTATTAAAAAATAAAAGACAGAGCTTCAGTTCATATAAAAAGAATAAGATAGATCTCAAATTGCACGTGCATTAGAATCTAATGTTTGAGCTGAATTCAGTAAATGAATCCAATGGTTTCATCTAAACCACAGAGAGGCTGCTTATGCGTTGCTCAGCCCAGGAGAATTGAATAAAAAATATTCATGGTTTAGTTTTTTTAATGCCCAGGAGCCAATGGGTTTGATGGCATATCAATTTTTGGCACCATTTATGACTACCCTTTCTATTTTAGAATACATTTCAGAATGCATGGTGAGTCTGTTAATCAAGATGGAACCTACATTGAAACGTGTTACATTTTAGAATGAAAGTATAATTTGCAACAAAGTGGGCCATTGGCCTATGAGTTTTCTTTTTGAATTCTCTCTGAGAATGAGAATGAGTGTGATTGGCAGGCGCCTCCTTCTGCTTGGATCAGGGTTCTCAAACAGTGTTGCCCCACCTTCTAAAGTCTGAAAGTTTTAAAAGAGACGCAAGGACAACCACTGATCAGGAAAATCCAGTGTTCCATGTTGTGAATGATTAGTGTAGACTTCGATAGAAAAGGGGAAAAAGGGATTCCTGGGTGGCGCAACGGTTTGGCGCCTGCCTTTGGCCCGGGACGCGATCCCGGAGACCCGGGATCGAATCCCACGTCGGGCTCCCGGTGCATGGAGCCTGCTTCTCCCTCTGCCTGTGTCTCTGCCTCTCTCTCTGTGTGACTATCATAAATAAAAAAAATAAAAAAAAAAAAGAAAAGGGGAAAAAAATGATCCCAGAGTAGCCTAAACGAAAATATGAAAGAGCTTTCTCCAAATAAGAAAGCCAGAAGGGAGAGAGTTTGCAGCCACTGTGAAGGAACTCAGGTGGGAGAAGTCTCCTGACAGGCCAATGATGTCATTAGTAAAAAAATGGATTGTGATCCTTGTAGATCAGTGACCTCGAAATGCTTCCCTGGAAAAATTCTGGAATGTGTTTTCAAATGCATGGATTATGAGCATGTAGACAGACAGGATGATCTCCTTCAGAAAAGTCAAGATATGCAGATGAGCCAGACTGACCTACTATTCCCTTTCTAAACTAAATTTGAGAAATGATCCCTTAAAAAAAAAAAAAAGAAGATAGGAGGGCATTCAGATCCACCTGACATGGGTGGAGGCAGGAGTCCTTATCATGATGATCATCTTCAATATGATCAACTTAGGCTCAGGAGACAAGATATGCAGTTTTATTTCTCATCAGAGGAAGGACTTGTCTACAAAATAAAATTATTTTTTTAAGATCTATGTATTTATTTGAGAGAGAGCAAGAGAGCACGAGCAGAGGAGGAAGGGACAGAATGACCAGGACAGAGAATCTCAGGCCGACTCTCCATTGAGCATGGAGCCCTAGGCAGAGTTCCTTCTCATGAACCTAAGATCATGACCTGAGCCAAAATCAAGACTTGGCTGCTCAACCCACTGAGCCACCAGGTGTCCCAAATATATAAATTTTATTTAAGGACTGTCTTTATTGAAATATTACCAACTGCTATTTATAATCCATATATAATTTAAGTAAGTGAGCGATGAGTTGGAGTTCACGACCCAAGAGTTTCTACTATCAAGATGTACAACCATTAAAAAAAATTAAATAGGTAAGGGAAGCAGTACAGAGAACTTGATAAACAAGAGGCTGTACGATATGTGGAATATGCCCATCAAGATGGCACAGATGAGCACCTGGGAAAACAGAAGTGAAAACCACACGGACGTAGGGTTTCTCGCACACTAGGGTGGCTGCAAGGAGAGAGAGGGTTCCTAAGGAGACTTGGGGAGGATGTGAGGTGAAAGGAATGCTTGCACGTGGCTGGGGGTCATGTAAAGCCTTGGAAACACAGCAGCTCCTCCAATAGTTAAGCATACAGTTGACCATGGGTTGCACAGTTTCCCCCCTAGGAGCCCGCTCAGGAAAACACATGCCCACATGAAACATTGTCTGCAAACAGCAAACATTGTTTGCAGCATTGTTCACGGAACCGTCACTTTGTGATCCCGAAAAAGTGGAAACAACCCCAACTATCCATCGGCGGATAGATGCATAAATAAGACGTGGTTTGTCCATACAATGGAATAGTATCCAACAATTTAAAGAAATGCTAACGCATAGAAAAATCGGAGGGACAGCAAACTAAGTCAGAAACGAGACATCCCAGAAAGTGGGACTCCATGTGCATGAAATGGGCAGAACCTACAGAGACAGAAAGTAGAGTAGTGGTTGCCTAGAGCCGGGAGGGGACTGTTGAGGGGTGCAGGGCTTCTTTTTTGGGGGTAATGAAAATATTGTGGAATGCATTATGGTGCTAGGTGCACACACAGAGGAATATACTAAAAAGCATTAGGTTGCACCTTTCAATGCATAAATTCAACAGAACGTGGGTTATGTCTCTACAAAGGTCTTGAAACACATCAATTTATCAAGTCACTGTCGATGCATATGGCAGGGGGAAGTGGGGAGGTGAGGAGAGGTGAGCTACAAGGACAAGCTGTGCCCCTAGGCCCTTAACAGAGGTCCTTCGCCAGCTACGAATCTGTCGTCCCAGGAGGCAACGAACACACCCCAGTGTTGGGGACTGATCCTGCCATCTTCGAGGTTGGTGGCTTTCAAATGGAACCACCTCACCCATCGTGAATTTGTTAGTCATATATAGCGTTGCCCATCCACGAGATGGAGAAGAAGCATTCAGGCACCATTTCCCCGGGGAGCAGCAGGACCCAAGGCAAATGTCAGCAGCCACAGGTCAGAAAACACCCCCCGTCATACTTTCTTCATGAATGGGAGATGCAGAGGGTGGCTCCATGCAACACACAGAAGGATGGCAATTGTGCATGGGATTGAAACGCGACACCAAGAATGTTTATACAAACCTCAAGGCCAACACACAGTGGGGACACTTTTAGAAGAAATAAATAAGCCACAGAATTGGGGGAAGCAGGAGTATTTCTCAGAGATCAGAAATGAAAAGAAGGCCGACGTTGAGGGAAGAAAGGTGAGTTTTCCGTGTGAATGACTGTGGTGATAAAAACCCCAAGTTTGCATACAATCTCATAGGTGGGGAGAAGGAGATGGAAATATCCTACAGTCCAGAAAGGTTGGGGATTCAGAGATGAGTGCCCCAAAGAGCAGGACCCCAGAGAGTGGAATCTGGGGGGAAACAAACTGTATAAAAGAGAAATCCAGTTCATAAAGGAGGCTGTAGAGAATATCAGGTAATCTGAGCACTGGCTGTGGATGAAGTTGGATGAATACGTCGAGGAATGAATGAATGACCACGTGCCCGGCCTATTTGCAACATGATCCTTTGCCCATCTGTCTTTGCTAGTGGAATGGATTGCATTCCCTTTCCTAAAAATCCTAAGTTGAAACCACAGCTAAAAGAGTTCTAAGTTGTGGACGCCTGGCTGGCTCCATCAGTGGAGCATTGCATTCTTTTTTTTGGGGTGAATTTTGGATTTTAAAATTGTATTTAAATTATTTAATTTGCCAGGGCACCTGGGTGGCTCAGAGTTTGGACGCCTGTCTTTGGCTCAGGGCGTGATCCCGGGGTCCTGAGATGAAGTCCCACATCGGGTCCCTGCATGGAGCCTGCTTCTACCTCTGCCTGTGTCTCTGCCTCTCTCTCTTTGTGTCTGTCATGAATAAATAAAATCTTTTTTAAAAAATAAGCTTGTATATATATTATATATGGTCATATATATTTATAATTTATATATATGTATAATTGATCTTGAATGCTAATATAATCAAAGTCTCTACAACTTGTGACTGTGACATGGTTATAAAAACATGATATTTTTTTAATTTAAAGATTTATTTATTTTACAGAGAGAGTCGGGGGGAGGAGCAGAGAGAGAAAGAAAATCTCAGACTGCCCGTTGAGTGCAGGGCCGACGTGGGGGTTGATCTCAGGACCCTGAAATCATGAGCTGAGCTGAAACCAAGAGTCAGACACTTAACTGACGGGGCTATCCAGGTGCCCCAAAACTGTGATATTTAAATATATGCAGATAGATACAATGCATCCATTCAGAAATACATTTGTTATGGTTACATGCAAAGGTCTAACTGTGTCTGGATACTGGATACTATAACTGTACCTTTATATGTAGCAATAAACGGACTTAAATAAACAGACTTAAGTTATGACACAGTGTAACTGTGGTGTACATAAACCTACACATAAAAGGTGTGTATAACAGTAACAAATGTATTTCTGTTCCCTTTCCTTCATGTCCCAGGCACCGAATGAGGCTCCTGAAGTACAACCTTAACAAGCAGATTCCTTCTTTCATATTGGTCTTAATGGCGGTAATGCAGCTTCGTTTCCTTTTTACGATAAAGGATATTTTGAAGGACATTTTTTAAATGGGGAAAAAAAGCCTACTTTATAGAAATGTTTGATTTACACTGTTGTGTAAATGTAGTATTTTCATTTCGACATCACAACTATTTAAATAACATAATACCCTCCCCTCCTGTCAGGTGCATTCGTTGCAAGCACACCCGTATTAAATCTTGGTTTTATTCCTAAATGGCTGTGAAGCTTCTGGAGAGCCACTTAGTGCTCTGATTCACTTCCAATTGTTCATCTGAGAAATTAAAAAAAAAAGAAATGGAAACAGATATCATGGAGTCCTAGGGGAATTAAAAATATAATGCACTAAAAAAATGCCCCTGAGATCGAAGGCTCTGGAAAAGACAAGTGTTAACGCGACATCCTTGTATTTGTGAAGCCCCACTGGAAAACCAGTGTGAGAACATCTCACAGCTGTTGGCGGCAAAATATTATGTAGGAATGATGGGCGGATGGAGCCCTGGCTCAGCATGTCACATTTTTTTTACCATAAATACAGCTGTCCAGTGGGATCAAGGATGAAGACTTTTTTTTTTTTTGACGATGAAGACTTTTAAAGGCAAAGGCACTGAGTCTTAATGAGATTAAAACAAAATACAAATAATTAGTTGAGGCACTCAAGCCCAAACACAATTGCCCATGCCCCTCTCTACACGAATGTTGCATAGTGTAAAAATTACTAATAATTAGATGAGGCGCTCAAATCGAAACAAAATCGTCCAGACCCTTTTATGCAGAAACAGCACATAGTGCGAAAACAGCTACTATTTTGCAGGCCGTGGGCATGGTATCCTCAGACGTGAGCAAGTGGCAGTCAATGAGAGAATGTGAGTGATTTCAGGGGGAACGATACTTTCCCAGAAAGAGAGAGTCATCGAGTTGGATTTCAGGATATGGATATGACGGGGCCATTCCTCATAAATAAAAGCCATAAACACAGTTCCTCCAAACTCTGTGTTTTTGAACCAGTGATGCACAGGTGGAAATTACAGAATCAGGAAAGAGAATTTGAGTCCAAGTGTGAATCGTGTTCAGGCTCAGCGACAAATGACTGAAATGAGATATTCCCCAGACACACCTGGTCTCAATATCCTCCCAACACTAAGGGCCTCCAGGAGCAAATTAAAATATTTTGAGTCAAGGAGCAAAGGTTTCTGGACAGGAAACAAAGGTTTAGCCACACATCTCCCTTGGGGAGGCTGAGCTCTCGATGCAGAGAGGGGGAAGAGTAAAACCAATGTGCTCACTCTGTGCGTCACGATATCAAAAAATAATAATAATAATAAATAAAAAAAATTTAAAAAAAAACCCTGCATGTATAGAAAGTAAACTAGGGACATCTGTTGAGATACTCCGAACCAAAAAGCAATGATTAAATTTTTCATTTGCAACCTGAAATGGAATTTTCAAACTCATTAGAGAAACTTAAATAACACAAGAAATGATAAAAAGGAAAAAAAAAAGTTGGCTGTTCAGCAGAATTGGAATTATGTAGCTACTGTTATTATCTTGAAGATAAAAACTAACCGTGAAAGTGACAACCCGTTCTATTGTGAATTTTATGAAGCTAAGTAGAGATGTTGGGCTTACAGAGTAAGAAATGATAAAATTCATTCTCTCTTTTATTATCCATTTAACAAATATTTAGTAAGAGTCTTCCATATGCTACAGACTGTGAGAAAGAGCAAAATTTATCAGCTTCGGGCCCCAAGAGAATAAAAATACGGCAGAAAAGACAAAGCATCCAATAAGCTAAGTAAGCCAAATGTCAAGCATTCCATCTCATACACGCGTCTATATGTTCGTTGGAAGAAGAAAGGGCATTTGTGGAAGTGGTGCAAAGAAAGGGGAATTTTTTTCTTTTTAATAATGTTTGTCTTTATTAAATAAATCCATAAAAATCGAGCAAATGAGGTGAGCAAGGGGCTGCCAGCAGGAGTGGCAGAGAAATGGGGTAAACTGGTGCTGATGTGGATAACAGGGAAGATCACGAGATGATAGATGGGTTTATCCTGAAGGAGACAATTGGCGAAACTGAGCAAGAAATGGCTCAATGGGGTCATTGGGACAACAGTCCGCTGGGAATGGACTCAAGAGAGCATAAAGGGGAGAAAAATGAAGTCAGTAAATTTAAACAAGTGGTTGATGAAACTTTCTGCCAAGGCATGCAGGGAAAGGTGGGGAAAGTGGTTTCACGTGACATTTAGAACTCGCTTCAAAATGCGAGATGGTACGAGGTGCCTGGGTGGCTCAGGTGAAGTGTGTTGCCTTCAGCTCAGGTCATGATCTCGGGGTCTTGAAATCGAGTCCTGCATCGGGCTCCCTGCTCAGCGGAGGATCTGCTTCTCTGTCTCCACCTGTGTGCTGTCTCTCTCAAATAAAGAAATAATCCTTAAAAAATGTGAGGTGGTACAGCTTGTAGGATCACCAGGGCGAACGATGAAGCACGAGTCGCATGTTTGGGGCAACCACATTGGCCGTGAACACTGGTTCTGCCCCCGCGGAGAGGGGTCCTACCTTCCTGTTCACAGAGGCTGGGTTCCCGAAGTGGGAAGGACAACACCCACGTTGGAGGGGCTTTGAGGAGAGGAGAGCAAGGCAGAGGGAGCAGGGAACGCAGAGCCAGGCAGGCACATCTTCAGGAGGACTTCAAGGATGGTGGAAGCGGGAGGCAGTGAGGAAGGCACAGGCAGGGAAAGGAGGACAGCAGGAGAGAGAAGAGGAGGTGGCCCCGGAGAAGGAGGCACAGAGCACACTTGGAGCAGGAGGGGGAAGAGGTGGAGAAGAGAAGCAGCAGGAGGCAGAAGGAAGAAGGCACAGGAGGCCAGGACGCCACCCAGGGGGTCAGAGCAAGGAGGGTGGGAGGAAGACGGAGACCTGGTGTGGAAGGCGATGGACCACCCGAAGGACGGAGAAATGAGGAACCAACAGTAGATGAGGAAGAGGACAGAGAATACAGGGTGGTGATGCCAGGCTAGGAAAGAGAGAGGAGGTCTTGCTTTTCCTTCAAGGATGCTCTTGAGGACACAATCCTGGCTGAAGTCTGGAGGGAGGAGTGCTTGGACACGTGACTTTTGTCAGCGAAGTGCCGCTGGTTGATGCACCGGGTGGGGGGATGTGGGCTGTGTGCCCCACAGCTTGGTCAGGATCAGCCCAAAGCATTCCAGCCTGACAGTAGGAAGGAGGAAGACAAGGAAAGAAGAAGGAAGCTGGTAGGGAGGGTCGGCAGTAGGGACGGGACGATTGATTAGTCTTGAGACTCGTGGGCATGGAGGCGCTGGCGGGGCAGGCGGCAGGGCGCATCTGAGGGCCGGTGGAAATGGAAATCTGGGGCAAAGAGGAGAGGCCGTGTTGCCAATATGCGATGAGGGCATGAGCAGCAGAGAGGTGATGATTCGGGCTGCAGAGGACGAATCAGCTCCTAGTGGCAGGAAGCAGACACGGGTGGGCTTCCACACAAGAAGAGGCCGTTGATCACCTGAGCCAGCCCCGAAGTCCAGGGGGTCAAGATCGATCCAGGCGGGACTTAGCTGCACCGACTCAGGGACTGATCACGCTATGTATTTTGTATTCTCACGTCTCTGTTTAACTTCTTTATTCTGTTTCGTCCACGTCCTCCTCCTCCTCCTCCTCCAAGTCTGAAGAGAAAAATCAAAGCTTTGTCCCTGGGCTTGATAAACTTGAGAACTTGTGGGACCGCAAACTGGGGGAAACCACGAAGTCAGCTGATTGTATAAGGTAAGAGTTGAGAAAAGAGGCCCGGGGGTATAGTGATTTAGAGGTTCATCAATATGGACACCTAGAGAGAGAGAGAGAGAGAGAGAGAGAGAGAGTCCAGGGCGGGAAGGACAGGGAAGTCCCCAACCAAGCCCAGTTAAAATTTGGAAAGGGGTCATAGAGAGGAGTCACAGATGAGACAGGAAAATGATTTCCCGGTCATGGAAGGAAGCCCAGAGTCAAGGAGCTAATGGATAGTTGGGTGGGATCCTCCTAGGAAGACACAAGTCCTGTGAGTTTGGTCCACACTTATCTTTGGAGACCAAAAGGCAACAGAATATCTCAGTTAGTGGCAGGAGGTAGGTTGACGTGGACGGCTCTTGAATGGCGTGTTGAGTTTGTAAAAGCCATACAGCGGATGACTTTGTCGAGAAACGTAGACATGGTTAAGAGAGTTGGGGTAGCTGTTTGGAAAAGGAAAGGCAAACCGGGGATGATTTTTATTTTATTTGTTATGTTATTTTATTTTATTTGTTAGTTATTTACGTTATTAATTTTAACTTTTTCTTAAAGTTGTCTGCAACATGCCCTGCACGTTATACGGCTTTAATATGTACGCATTTTACATACTAGATTTTACGTGTTCGTTGAACGAACGAATGAATGGGAAATAATAATTGAAGGGGCAAGTTTCAAGCATCCCTCTCGGTTTTCTATCAAATCAGCACGAATTAGCGGCTGTCATTGCCAGTCATTTATGACGTCAGAGTGGTCATGGGTCACAAGGCTGCGCACAGCGTGGATCAGTGGGATCTTCTGCTTAGGACCTCCCAGAGTCACAGTTAAGGTATTGGCAGGGCTGTGCTCCGCCACGGAGCCTCTGGGGAGGAATAGCTTCCAAGTTCACTGAAGATACTGGCTGAATCGGCACCCGAGCCCCGTGTTTCCTCACTGGCTGTCAACGAGGGGCCCGATTCTACTGCGAGATACTACCCATATTCCTTCCTCATGCTTTGCATATGGCCTTCTCCAGCAATGGCAGGTTGAGTCCTTCTGTTGCTTTGGGACATTCCATTTTTTATTTTTTTTTTGCCATATCCCTCTACCCTCTAGCCAAAATCATTCTGTGCATTGAAGACCTCACGGGATCAGAAGGGACTCCAATAATCCAGGACACTCTCCCTATGTAAGATTCCACTCAACCTTCATTCCATCTGCAAATTCCATCTCCAATAATCCGGGACACTATCCCTATGTAAGACTCCCCCCAACCTTAATTCCATCTCCAATAATCTGGGACACTCTCCCTATATAAGATTACCCCCAACATTAATTCCATCTGCAAGTTCGATCTCCAATAATCCGGGACACTATCCCTATGTAAGATTCCCCCAACATTAATTCCATCTGCAAATTCCATCTCCAATAATCCGGGACACTATCCCTATGTAAGACTCCCCCCAACCTTAATTCCATCTCCAATAATCTGGGACACTCTCCCTATATAAGATTACCCCCAACATTAATTCCATCTGCAAGTTCGATCTCCAATAATCCGGGACACTATCCCTATGTAAGATTCCCCCCAACATTAATTCCATCTGCAAATTCCATCTCCAATAATCCGGGACACTATCCCTATGTAAGATTCCCCCCAACATTAATTCCATCGGCAAATTCTCTCTTGCCACATGATAGAAGTTATCCACAGTTTTCTAGGATCAGGGCATGGACATTTTCGGAGATCCTTCCGACTACTACTCCACGCAGGAAAGAGTCAGTTTGCTCCCAAGCATCCTAATGCATGTACTGTTCGGAGTAGAACACATTTCTCCTGTAGGATCTGCCCAAGAGCATCCACCCTCATTCTCAACAGGCAGCTCTTTGGGAATGAACGGACCCGGAGCCAAGCGTCTGTGCTGATGGAAGTCAAGTTCATCCAGATGGTATTTGTGCCCTTTGAGGGGGCGTTGCCAAGGGTTTTCCTCAATTCCTTACATGCTAACGCTGTCTATTCCTTTATATACATACATATATGCTTTTATAAATATATAGAGACAGAAATACGTATACGTACATATAAGTATATATATAATAGAAACATAAATACATATACATACATCTAAGTATTTATGTATATAAATATGTTTAAATATGTATCAATTTGGCAAGTTTGCCATAACAAAGTTTCACAGGCCAAGTGCCTTTAACAAAATATTGATTGTCTTAGTTCTGGAGATTGGGAGTCGGAGATCCAGGCAGGGTTGAGCGTGGTTTCCCCGGAGGCCTCTCCTCTTGGTGTGTAGATATCAGATTTTCCTCATGTCCTCACCTGATCGACCTTCTGGGCGAGTCTGTGTCCTCATCCCGTCTTCTTATAAGGACCCCAGTCCTCTGGGATCCCAGCCCACCCTACTGACCTCATTTTACCTTGTTTACATTTTTAGAGACCCCCATCTCCAAATACAATCACATTCTGAGGTCCTGGGCGCTATGGCTTCAACATATAAATTTTGGGAGAAAATTCTAACCTCTAAGAACATCTAAGCTCCTAACATATCCTTACTTCAATTAAGGAGAAACCACTGAAAACTTTTAAAGATGTGTCTTAGGCAAAAATTACCAGCTTTGATCAGTTCACTTGTCTTTTCTGCATATTGTACTTGGCAACCTGGTCTTCGATGAAGGAACCAAAATATCCCATTTCTCGACTTTATATAACAAAGTTTAGCCATTTTTCGTGGTTGACTCGTTATCTCATACTTGTTTTTTTTTTTTTTAAGATTTTATTTATTTGTTCATGAGAGACACAGAAAGAGAGGCAGAGACACAAGCAGAGGGAGAAGCAGGTTCCCCACGGGGGGCGTCATGGGGGACTCAATCCCAGGACTCTGCAGTCATGACCTGAGCCAAAGGTAGATGAAGGTAGATGTGTTCAACCACCGATCAACCAGGCACCCCTCTTACCTCATATTTCTCAATTACATGAAGAGCTGTGTCCAGGGGTGAGTCATGAGATTATGTAGAAATCTTGAAACGCTATAACCAATACTGGGGTAAGATTTCTCTTGGGCTTCCTTTTACCATCCCTACTGTTTTGAATGCAATCCCCAACATAGATCGTGAATGGTAAAGTCTACCAGAATTCTTGAAAACCAACACAACCAATTTTACCCCCCCGGGTCAAGGGATTTTGTTTCTTTGAGCTGTAGTTTGCCTCATGCATAGCATGGCACGATTAAGACCTCCTCGGTAGGGAACAGATAAGCACTTAACGTTTTTAAAGGCGTGGTAGGTGTGAAACCATGGTGGCCATTAATACAACCCCTTCTGTTAAGGACAACTCCATAAGACTCTGAATCGGAAAGCCACAACCCTCCTCACTTTGTCATAAACGACAAATTCCTAGCTGAAGAGAACACCTTTGGTCAAGTTGCTAGAAGCGATGCCACTAATTCTTCTAGGGCGCAAGGTGACATTTTTTTTCCACCCAAGATTATTCACTCCTCTGCCACAGCCATAGTCAAACTTCTCCATATCATAAAACTTCCCTGGCTCAAAGTCTTACATTTTCTCAAGGCAGTTGGTTCCCTTGACATGTCTTTTTAACGGATGATTATGATCAGAGCCCATGTAACTCTGTCACTGTTTTCAAAGAAGAAAGTTTAATCTAATAACTTCTTATTAAATTTTTAGCTCTCAGAGTAGCACGTTTGAAGGATATTCAAGGTAAACCACCTCCCATCACAATTCCACTGCTGGATACCCTCATCCTTCCTAATGAAAATTTATTTCAGGCTAATAACAAATTCTGGTCTTTGTTATATTGTTGAGGATTTCTGCACATGAGCTTTTTTGATATGCTAAGTTTATAACCAATAGTTTATGCTTGCCTAACTTATTTTCCATTTAGAAATGAATGATTAATAGATAAAGCCCTAAAGAAGAAAAATTGGATTTTAAATCACTCAGTTGTCTTATTAAAAAAAAAAAAAATACAGGCAATGATTTACAGTTGGAGTTAGACCAGACATGTCTTCAGTCTATAAAAGATGGAAATCATAATGCTATTTAAGTGGACATTTCTTTGCTGTCTTGCTCTGTCTCCCCTAGGTAAATTCAGATTTACAAAATTATCGAGTGTGAGAGCTCTCAATCCTTTGCAGTGCTTGGCAATTCAAAGTCCTTTAGGGCCAGGAGTAAGAATAATGGAAATGGTGGGGACTATAGGGTGCAATGGCGGGGACTATCGGGTGCCGACGAACGTGTCTCAGGCTTAAAGTACATATAAGTGAAATCGCTTTTAAAAATTCATTTTGCAGACCAGATAAAATATACCTGTGAAATCAGACAGCCCAAGAGCCTCCTTGTCCGGCCCCAAGACCAAGATCTACCTAAATCATCTCCTGTGTTTCAGTGGCACATTCCTAGGTTCCCAAGGATGGGACTCTGGCCCCTGAGGACATGAGCATCCTTTGAATGAGGGCTCACCTCTAGTTTTTATGACCTGTGTCAAAGGCACAAGATGGTGGTCATAGAGTCATATGGTAGTAGGGACGAAGCAGCATATGAGGTGACACATAAGGGCCATGTCTGATCCACTGCCTGCAATCCATTCTTGCCACCTTTTACCCTCTTGAGATATCTTGGAGCAAGCTTTGGGAATTCCACCCCTTATGCATGTGGGGTTCAATCAGTTCCTCTGTTGAGGGCTATGCTGGCTCCTCACTCAGTGGCAAAGTTCTGTGGCTCACAGCATCATGCCTTGCCAACATTCCCAATTTCCGTTACACAAAACGACCAAAGCAATAACAGCAACAAATCTCCATTTCTTTTTTCAGAGAGAAGACTTGTAAATACACCATCTCAAATTCACTTCTTGAAATGGCTTTGGTTTGCCAATCTTAGGAAAAACACTACCCAGCCCCTTGGCAACATGGCACAAGATACGCACAAAGACCTTGCGTAGCATAAATTAAAAGTTGATGCCTTGAGGATGCAACCATTTCTGAGAAGACATGCATAAGGGGTACAGACTCGAGCCAATGACTCTGGCTGGTGGCCCTAAGCATCTCTTGATGAAATTTCTGAAAGTCCTAATGCCAAGTGATTACACCGAGGGTCATTCAGAAATGGTTGCCTTCCTACAACAAGCTTAGGGGGGTGTGCTTGATGCAGATGTGTTTTCTGCTCGTGTTTTATTTTATCCCCTCTACAGTCATGACTCATGACCTGACTGGTACTTCTCCCGTCCATGCCTGCTTGTGCCATATTGCATAGACATTCCCAATAATTTATGGCTTTCGGTGTTATTTTCCTCCCTGCCATGCTGACAAATATGGCCTCCCATTTTCACATCTTTGTGATTCCATCTGTGAGCATTTGCAAGGAAACAAGATTAAATGAGAAATAAATGATAAATAATTGTAAAGTGGGTGAACACTCACTGGGGAAGAAAAAGTTTCCCATAAATGAGCAGTCTTGTTGGTTTTGGAGACCGGTTAAGCTAACGGAGTCATTGCAAATGACTGATCCTTTGAACAAGATGGCACTAGTGCAACAAATAAATAACATGGTGCCCAATAATAGCATTTATTTGTTTGTTTATGGAAAAGACACTTTCCTATGGTTTAGGCACATTTATGATGATTTCCATTTTTTAATTTTATTTATTTATTTATTTATTTGTTTGTTTGTTTGTTTGTTTATTTATTTCTATGATTTCTAGAAAGTATTTCCCTGTGAGGCAATAAAACATGGTATTGGTCACATTCTTCCAAGGAAATCTTGAGTCTGTGAGCGCTGATGAATGCAATTCTTAGTGCTGATCTACATGGGGTTGGCGGGAGTTATTTCCTTGTGGAGGCATTAGAAGGCCATACTAAGACAAGGTACAGGGGGGGGAGGAGGGGACTTAGCCTCCAAGAAGTGAGTATATAATTCATAGATGCATACAATTGTAGAGGTCAAACCAACGTGAAGGTCCGTGTTCTCTCATTCCAACATTTAAAAAATAAGAACACAAGTCAAAGGAACTGTCCGTGGTTGTTAATATTTCTGGGACCATGGAGACTTTGAGCATCTGATTCAAGTTAATGAGTCTCTGCCTAGAAGTGTGTGTGTGCTTCAAATATGGAACGTTCTCATTGGGTTTTCAGAGTCTTGCTGCACAGTTTTTTTTCATCACTGAGATTTAAGAACCCTGAGGTTCAATGAGAGCTCTAAGGACTCTAAGGTGGTGGGTCATGACATATTCCTGAAAAAGATTTTTTGGCTGGAATGGAAATCACGTATTTCAAGAATAGAGAATCACAACTTGTCCCCTCAGGAATAAAGTTCTCTTTAAAATGGAACGTTCTAAGGCTGCCTCAAGATATTGACATGCCCACCTCAAGAAAATGACCATTTTCAAATGACTATTTAAAAAATAATTTTTTTAAATATTTTTTATTTATTTATTCATGAGAGACAGAGAAAGAGAGTCGGAGACACAGGCAGAGGGAGAAGCAGGCTCCATGCAGGGAGCCCGATGTGGGACTCAATCCCGGGACCCCAGGATCATGCCCCGGGCTGAAGGCAGATGCTCTACTTAGCTCAGTTTAAATTGTCCCGACAATTTAAAATTTATAATTGTTGTCACCTTGGGATTTCTGAGGATGTCCTACAACTTTCCTTAGGTGTTTTTTCTGTCGTTACTTCTTGCTGCTATAGTTGTCATTAGGATGGAAACATTAATAAGCCCTATTTTCTCCATAAGAGCATCGCTGCATAAAACAGTACGTAATATCCACCCTTGGTATTCCAGGAGAGTCTGAGTTACATTCTACCTCTCAGATGCTTACTGATGTCTTCACATTCTTCAAAAAAGTGAAAATAAAAATTTTGTTATTGGATGCCACTTATGTCGTACTGGTACCTGTATACATCTTTCTTAGAACTATACATTTCACATTTTTCCAATTAAAAAAAAAACATAATTATAACAACTCAAAAATTATGCTGGCCAGAGACTCCTTGTCAAATCCGCAGAGTCAAATTTTTTCATTGGTATCATTTCTGTGCAAGATCCTAAGCTCCACTCGTTTGAAACAAATACCCAATTTTGGACAAAATATACTGTCTACTCTGATCTCTCCCTCCTATACCCTTGGCAGAATTTTAAGTGTTCTGCCCTTAGATTTTATTACTGTTTACATTTTCACAAATCAACTTAAGTCAAGGTCAGCAAAATGAGTCACCCCCAATTTTGGCAAGAATCCAATATAGTTGTAGGCTGTATGCTTTGATTTAATAAATATCATATAATATGTGAAAAATTCCAAAGTACTAAACGCCATGCTAATGCCAAGGAATCTCATTTTAAAAAGCTAGAATATGGGACACCAGGGTGGCTCAGCAGTTGCGTGTGTGCCTTTGGCTCAGGGTGAGATCCCGGGTTCTGGGATCGAGTCCTGCATCAGGCTCCCTGCAGGGAGCCTGCTTCTCCGTCTGTCTGTGTCTCTGCCTCTTCTGTGTCTCTCATGAATAAATAAATAAAATCTTTTTAAAAAATGGAATGGAATACAGTTTCTTATGTCTACGGAGTCTGTTTTCAAATATTTCTTGAACAAGTACTTCGTATCATACAGTAATTTTTAAAATGCAATATGGGGTGCTGTTGGGTAAAGCAGTTTCATTGTTGTGCAAATCCCCCTGCAGAATATAATTATGCTCACTTAAGTTTAAACCAGGAATGCTCTGGTCTGCTATCGTTTGTATCCACTTGCTCCCAGTCCCTCCAAAAAACCATGGGAAACAATGAGGACATGTACTTTGTGGATAAGCAAAGCATAAAAATAAAATATTGAGATTTTAGGATTACTTTGTCCAACGAGTTTGTATTAGGACCTGTGGGACGGGAAGCATCCTACAAAGAAACTAGGCTGAGTTCTCACAAGTATGACACATGAGCATCAATAAGGAGGAGATGGTAGGAACATGGAAAGGTGGAAAGGCATGGCTCAAGAGAGTTCAATAATTTCTGGAAGAAGGAAATCATAAAACAAAATATATTTGAGTGTTACAAATCCCAGCCCAATTATTAACCCCTGAAGACAACACCGTAAAACCAAAACCTGGATTCATTCAACGGAGTTCTATTCAGATTATCTTGAGTTGGAAACGACAAGTGGAAATGCAAAGTATTTCATAAAGCAAAATATGAAATCTCCTCCTTGTGGCTCACATGAGAAAACATAAGCGTAGAATTCGACTCTCAGAAATTGACGTTTTCAATACGCAAGAAATAAATGGAAATGGAGCAAAAAGGTTCTTTTTTAAGTACGACGTTTTACATTTTAAGTTTCATGAGGTGACGACTCACTACGTGGAGTTCAAAGTTACTTTGGCATGTTGGAAAAGAGTTTGGATATCCGTGAAAATACTCTGGTCACCATGAAACCTCAGGGAGCATCTTTTTTTTTTTTTTTAAATATATCCTGGAATTAATGTTGATTATATTTTATTTATTTATTTATTATTTTTAATTTTTATTTATTTATGATAGTCACAGAGAGAGAGAGAGAGGCAGAGACACAGGCAGAGGGAGAAGCAGGCTCCATGCACCGGGAGCCCGACGTGGGATTCGATCCCGGGTCTCCAGGATCGCGCCCTGGGCCAAAGGCAGGCGCCAAACCGCTGCGCCACCCAGGGATCCCCTCAGGGAGCATCTTTAAAAAAAAAAATATTTAACTCAGATACGCAGGTGAGCCAGCCAGCAAAATATGACCCTACAATCGTGCTTTGCATTTTGAAATTCTGGAAATCCGTAACTCAGATATACAAATGAACCAACCAGCCAAAAATTTACCTTACAATTAAGCTTTGCATTTTGAACATTGAGCTGGGAACCTCAAATGCCACAACCTTCGTGCTGGGTGCTCAATTATGATTTTTAAACTACATTCTCAATGGCTCACACAAGGGTTGGTCTAAGAATTCTGTCGTCAATGGTGATTCCTGCAGCATTTTCGTTAATTTGACCAGGATGATTCCTCAATCATTGTTCTGATCCCTTCTTGGGTTTTCCTACTGACAATCCCTGCGCCTCAAGGAATGTTTGCCCAAACACCCCATTCTGGTCAACTCCCAATTCTTTCAACCACCGTAAGAAATCAAACACACCAACTTCCTCAAAGGCTCCAGAATAAAGTCTGCAGAACTTCTATAGGTTGACACATCGGGCGCTTGATCATCCTGGAAATGAATTTCATTCATTTTGTGTTCAAACATTTAAGAGGATTCTAAAACTGCTATTTAAAAAAGAAAACTGTATTCTAATCTATTTTATCTTGCTATGACTACCACGATGTTGCGTTCCTATCGTTGTGCCCTGGATAGTGTTGAGCATCTTATACTTTTGGTGGCAGGCCTAGAGAAGGTTTTTTGAGGGTTGTGTGGGAACCTTATCATTATTAAAAACGTTGCTTTGCAAAAATGAACTATTGGGACTTCATCAAGATAAGAAGCTTTTGCACAGCAAAGGATACAGTCAACAAAACTCAAAGACAACCTACAGAATGGGAGAAGATATTTGCAAATAACATATCAGATAAAGGGCTAGTTTCCAAAATCTATAAAGAACTTATTAAACTTAACACCAAAGAAACAAACAATCCAATCATGAAATGGGCAAAAGACATGAAGAGAAATCTCACAGAGGAAGACATAGACATGGCCAACATGCACATGAGAAAATGCTCTGCATCACTTGCCATCAGGGAAATACAAATCAAAACCACAATGAGATACCACCTCACACCAGTGAGAATGGGGAAAATTAATAAGGCAGGAAACAACAAATGTTGGAGAGGATGTGGAGAAAAGGGAACCCTCTTACACTGTTGGTGGGAATGTGAACTGGTGCAGCCACTCTGGAAAACTGTGTGGAGGTTCCTCAAAGAATTAAAAATAGACCTGCCCTACGACCCAGCAATTGCACTGTTAGGGATTTACCCCGAAGATTCAGATGCAATGAAACGCAGGGGCACCTGCACCCCGATGTTTCTAGCGGCCATGTCCACAATAGCCAAACTGTGGAAGGAGCCTCGGTGCCCATCGAAAGATGAATGGATAAAGAAGATGTGGTTTATGTATACAGTGGAATATTACTCAGCCATTAGAAACGACAAATACCCACCATTTGCTTCAACGTGGATGGAACTGGAGGGTATTATGCTGAGTGAAGTAAGTCAATCGGAGAAGGACAAACAGTGTATGTTCTCACTCATTTGGGGAATATGAATAATAGTGAAGGGGAATATAAGGGAAGGGAGAAGAAATGTGTGGGAGATATCAGAAAGGGACACAGAACATAAAGACTTCTAACTCTGGGAAATGAACTAGGGGTGGTGGAAGGGGAGGAGGGCGGGGGGTGGGGGTGAATGGGTGACGGGCACGGAGGGGGACACTTGACAGGATGAGCACTGGGTGTTATTCTGTATGTTGGTAAATTGAACACCAATAAAAATTAATTTATTAAAAAAAAAAAAAAAAACGTTGCTTTGCAGAAGCAAATACTTTATTTTCTTCCAGACAAATGTCTCCGAGTTGAAACTTGCAGGCACTGGCACATAAACGTTCATAAACTTTGAACCCTACGAGGCTCATGAGTGATGCACCAGCTAAAGGCTGTGAGTGGTTTTAGTGCCCGCATGACACCCTCACAGCCCCAGACGAACCTCAGAATCACCCTTGCCTCAAGTAAAATATCTCCTTTAAACTGTGCATTGTTTTAAACTCAAAACTATTAATGAAAATGTTCTAACATGTATTTCATAGCCACCAACACTGGCTTTCTTTTCAATATTGATGAACGCGCTGCTGTAGGATGCTTTTAATAGGCTTCAAATATTTATGTCATGACAGATTTTGATGACAACCTCCGGCACCATATTTTTAAAAGTATTTTTTTTTTCCATACTTAACAATTCGGTCCTCTGGTTGTTCAGATTTCAAATGAATCTGTTTGGGTCTTTGCAAAAATGAGAGAATTATGGCTCTCCCACAAATAATTAGATGCTAAAATACAGTCACTAAATTAAAGATTGTTACTTATACATAAATTAATGACTTTTTAAATGAAATACCCCGCCGTTTTAAAAAGCTGTGATTATCTAATTCTAATTAATTTTCCACATGATTACAAATAGCTCAAGCTTTTCCCATCCACAATTATTTGGACGTCTTCCCCTGTACATTTCTGTACTATCAGACGGTCTTAAAAGTTAATTGAAATACATGAACGTTGCAGGCAAAGGTCTAAGATAACTATGATTCCTTGCAGTATATTTTCATATAGCATGTGCCCTGCGAGCTTATTTATTTTTATATTCACAATGTTAAATTAAAGAGGCTGTCTCCCTGCTTGCCAAGGCTTGGAACTGGACTAAGGGAAAGCTACTCCACACAGAGATGTCTGGACGGGTTTCTCTCAACTGCCTGCTACGGCATTCTGCTTGTAGCAGATGCTGGCGGCTGTCTAGTAAACAGACTTTCCTTTCTTCTCAGCTTTTAGAAGGCTCATATTCTTTACACAACATGCCCTGGAAAGCTCAGCCTCTCCCCAGCCCACAGCATAAGGACCATTAGTATCAGCCAGGCAAGAGTCGTGAATAATTTAGGAAAAGCCAGGAAACTGATTTCAGACCAGAGACACAGGAGAAACTCAAGTGTCATGAAAGAATTTGGGTCTCTGAGCAGAAAAGGGCCATGTCTATTTCTGTGGTCACCCCCACAGAGCTGGGAAGGATCTGCCCCACAAATGGCTTCAGACACACACACACACACACACACACACACACACACACACACACACCAAGAGGGTATGAAAAGTTTATTGCTCCCACAATGAGACTTTCTGGGGGACACAGAGCTAAAGAGGCTTTTTAGCTTGTCTGTGCAGAGGCTGAACACAGGCTGCCCCAAGATGGGGCCACTTTGCCATGAAGATCATGTTGAGTTAAAAAGCAATCAAAACGCACTAGATTCAAGAAAGGTTCTTTACGCACTCCATGACTGTCTAAAAGGAATTCATATGGAGGACCTGCTCCAGGCACAGAGCTCTCAGCATGGATAACTACACTACGCTATGAACCAGGACTGGTAGACACAGAGGAACCCAACAAAGCCTATTACATCAAAGTCTCCTCTACGTCCCGTTGTTTGACTGGCTCAGTGAACACGTTAATCTGCCTCCTGTCAATGTGATTATCAGTCCAGCCAGAAGGACCTTGAAAGGCAGAGGAAATTCTTTCTCCCCGACATCTGAAAACGAGTAGGAAGAACAGAGAAAGAAGACAGGTTTGGGTTTTCCGCTGGGTCAGGGCTCGGTGCTGAGGTAAACCTCCCGCTAGCACAAGAGAACAGAGAACTGGGGCTTTTTATGAGTTTTCCCTGATGTGGAGCAGAAGGAGACAAGGGAGGCAGGCAGCTAAAAAACCATGAGGAGTGTAACAGTGAAACAAATCAAGTTCTACTTTTTATTCCAAAGAGAAGGGAACCGCAAAATATGATTGTGTGCACACTTCCTTTCAATATTCGAATTGCGTATCTGCGATTTTAAAGAAACTATCAGGAATTAGTAATTACATAACATTTGTGAAGGTACAAATAGTGTATATTGTGCGACACATTATGCAGATTTATTATGAATGGGACAATTAACAATCGCCAGGGGGATGAGTGATAAAATTAAATGTCACCATGTGTTTCCATGGATGGTAGAGGTGTGTGGTTGCTGCTGTCAATGTATCTGCTAGGTGGGTGAGGTAGAAATGTTCCGAATAAGGAGAATGACCCCTCCAGTGTTGGTGCTCACAGCCACCATACTGCACTCCAGAATATGGGTTTGGACATGCGTGCACTCGGTCATTGATTTTTTTTTTCAAAGATTTTATTTATTTATTCATGAGACAGAGAGAGAGAGCGAGGCAGAGACACAGGCAGAGGGAGAAGCAGGCTCCATGCAGGGAGCCCGATGCGGGACTCGATTCCGGGACCCCGGGATCACACCCTGGGCCGAAGGCAGATGCTCAATCACTGAGCCGCCAGGTGCCCCTCGGTCATGGATTCTGATGCCTCGATGCTGCGTATCGATGGAGCCTGAGGCCATATGGAGAACAGCGTGTTCACCGATTTGGGAGGCTCCTTCATCAATATGTGGCTGCGCATTTTGGTTGTTTAATGTTTCTCCAACCTCTGTCCCTCTGCTCCTGGCAATTTAGAGACTGATCTGTCTACCATTTGGTTTTAAAGGTTAACTTCCTTCAACTGAAGATAATAACCCTTCCTTGTTGACCTAAGTCCCTTGATCTGCAAAAGAACTTATTTATTTATTTATTTATTTATTTATTTATTTATTTATTTATTTAGATTGTATTTGTTTATTCCTGAGAGACGCAGAGAGAGAGAGAGGGAGGCAGAGACACAGGCAGAGGGAGAAGCAGGCTCCATGCAGGGAGCCCGATGTGGGACTATCCTGAGACTCCAGGATCACGCCCTGGGCCGAAGGCAGATGCGTGAATGGCTAAGCCACCCAGGCGTCCCTACGAATTTACTTTCTTTTTCTTCTTCTTTTCTTTTTTTTTTTTTCGAATTTATTTTCTTTTGAGATTTGCAGACCGGTGGCCTTGGGAAGGTGAAGGACCAGAAATGTTCCCAGGCTACAGAGCCCAGCAAGTCGGCTTGGAGACACTTGGCTTTCTGATTAGCTTAACAATCTTTTAGCAAAATGTTTTTCTTTTCTAAGATCACACAAATGACTTTACTGGCCATCCTTTGCGTATTTGTAGATTTTGTCCTCCTTTGCAGTGAGAACAGAATACTCTGGTGCCCCTCTGGCCTGAGCACCAAGGAGCCAGACCTTCTGACACAACCTTGAAGCACCGAGACAACTCTAGATGGCATCATGGAGTCTACATGTAATGAAGGAATGTCACAGACCACTCACTGCAGTCCCTTAACTGATTAAAGCCCTTGAAAAATCTCTGGGTCGGGCAGCAACATCGGAGTTGGCTTTTGCACAAGAGATGGCCTTCGCCCCAGGTTGCCAGCCTCCTGAATAAAGGTCAGGAGCCTTTCCAATCAAAAGTCATGTCTTGAGTATTGGCTGAACATGGGCTCAGTTAGAAATACTACACGCTTTTGGAAGCACTGGGGAGAGCGGGGGAAAGAAGAGAATGCAGCAGAGAGCACATCACAGCTTGCCATGGGACGTGACCCCGCGGGAGAACCGAGGCAGAGAGTGGTTTGTTGGCAGCGCAACACCATGCCCTGCCTCCTCGTCCCAGAACTAGAGGGTGGATTGGGATAGTTGCTGCTACTGACTGCATGAGCCATATTTCCATCTATCTTTCCTAAAAAAACGGAAAACAAACTCCTTTGCAATTTGGGGAGAGACATTTTCCTTCTTACTCCTTGATTTGTTTCAGATACTATTTTCACCTAATACGTTTTTCAGTAAAATAAATGCACGTAACTGAGAGGCCATATAATGTTATGAGGGAAACAGAATATTTCTGAAGCACCCTGAGATGATTAAATGAGTCTATTTGTGATAAGTTTCCTGCTGGCTCATGTTTGGGCATCTTAGACCAAAGTGCCCCAGAGTATCTAGCTCTCATCCAAAGATAAAAGTGGAAAGGCATGTGGATGCCACGTCTGTGAAGCGTGCCACCACTCGCTGGTTGCTTGCTTTCCAGACATGGCCCTCACTTGGTTACTCCTTGTTTTTTCTGTTTTTTTTTTTTTTAATATATATATATAAGCATGTGAGATGGAGCTTCAGATTCAGAAGACTCACTTCCAAGGGTTTTCTATCTCATAGTTTTCTCAATCCCCTCATCACTTGATGGCACAGCCGAAGCATCAGTGTTGATCCAGATGGGGTGAACAGCAGATGAGGCTCAGGATAAATATCCTCATTATTCCCGAATGCATGAAATGTGAATGATATCAAGTTGCCTAGGACTGAGCTTTATTTTTTCATTTAGGGCAGCCCTGGTGACTCAGTGGTTTAGCGCCACCTTCAGCTCAGGGCGTGATCCCGGAGACCTGGCATCGAGTCCCAGGTCAGGCTCCCTGCATGGAGTCTGCTTCTCCCTCTGCCTGTATCTCTGCCTCTCTCTCTCTCTCTCTCTCTCTCTCTCTCTCTCTCTTATTTTTTTTAAAGAGTTAATTTATTTATGAGAGAGAGAGATCATAAGCCGGAGAAAAGGACAGAAGGTGAAGCAGACTCTCAGCTGAGTACAGAGTCCACCTTGGGGCTCCACCCCAGGACGCTGGGACGACCTCAGCTGAAGGCAGATGCTTCCCCAACACAGTCACCCTGGCACTCGGAGCTTTCTTTAGAATCTAGATTAGAATGTCCCAGTTTTGCAGCCATGAGTGCCCCCAAATCCCGTTGGGTGCTGCTTCAATTACAATTTTATCCTTCATCTTGGGCCTCCTTAAGTCTACATCCCTTTCGACTGAAATGTGTAAGGGATGAGGCCGACTTTGTAAGACTATGATTTACAATTACAAAAGTGAAGTGAAACGTTTCTAAACACAAGAGAAGGAAAATTACATCTCCCCCCGCCCCCGAAGGACAACGTACTTTTTCTTTCAAAATACGTTTTAAGAGATCACAGATGAACGGTGAAAATAGTACGGAGACTTTCCATAACCCCCGCAGCCAGCTACCTCTATTAACATCTTACAGTAGTAGCATGGGGCTTTTGCCACATGTGGACACACTGCTATTAACTCAAGTTCGCAGTTCCTTCAGATCTCCTTAGTTCCTGGGCTTTTTAAAAAGATTTTATTTATTTATTCATGAGAGACACACAGAGAGAGGCAGAGACACAGGCAGAGGGAGAAGCAGGCTCCATGCAGGGAGCCCGACGTAGGACTCGATCCCGGGTCTCCAGGATCACACCCTGGGCCCAAGGCAGGTGCTAAACCGCTGGGCGACCCAGGTGTCTCTCTCCTTAGTTTTTAGTTAATGCGCTTTTTCTGTTCTAAAATTCTAATAAGGATCTCACACAACATTGAGTCTTGTCTCCTTCACGGGCCTCTTGGCTGTGAAAACTGAAGGTCTGAGGATGTCCTTTAGGATGTTGTTGCACACACGTAAGGGGCAGCCAGTTACACTTAACATCCTTCAAGACCAAGTATTTACATTTATTGCTCAGAATCTTCTGCATGTGAGATTTATGTCTTATCCTCTAGCTTTATCTATGTATCTATGTTTATATGGGTGTCGGTACCTATCATCTATCTACCTACCTACCTACCTCCCTATTTATCACCTCTCTACCTAGTCTATTTCTTTACCTACTTACCTATCAACCTAACTACCTGCCTATATATCTATGTATGTACACACACATTTAATTTTAAGCTTCATTGATATGTGAGAAAATTGCACAAATTTAATGTAGGCATCTTGAGGAGTTTGGACCTCTTCATATACATGTGGTCCCATGACCATGATCAAAATATGCTACATCCCTACCTATCACCTCCAAAAATGTTATTGTTTATCCTCTTTAAAAGTGTAAAAACCCTTTTATCATGAGATCTATCCTCTTATTTTATTTTAAAATGCATGAAAACTGTATACATTGATCTGAGCATGTATTTGTGATATTGGCCCAGTTCGTTCAACATGCTTTGCCTTGGGGATCCCTGGGTGGCTCAGCAGTTTACCGCCTGATATTAGCTCAGGGCGTGATCCTGGAGACCTGGGATCCAGTCCCTCATCAGGCTCCCTGCATGGAGCCTCCATCTCCCTCTGCCTGTGTCTCTGACCCCCCCCCCCCCGTGTGTATCTCTCATGAATAAATAAATAAAATCTTTAAAAATTTATAAGGGCTTAATCTCATTCATGAGGATACTACCCTGATGACCTAATCTCTTCCCAAAGCATCCCCTCCTCCTCCAGATAGCATTACCTTGGAGTTAGAGTTTGGAGAAACACAAATATTCTGACCCTAGCACGATAACTCCAGTGCATGGTGCACATATGAAAATAAAAACCAAGTAAACATATGAGTGCTTCATTTCAGAGCCTGCTCCCCGACTGAGCACACTCATCCTGGAGACCAAGTCACAGTCAAGACTATTGGCAAGAATGCAATAATAGGGACAGCCCGGGTGGCTCAGCGGTCTTGCGCTGCCTTTCAGCCCAGGGCCTGATCCTGGAGACCTGGGATCAACTCCCACATCGGGCTCCCTTGTGGAGCCTGCTTCTCCTTCTGCCTATGCCTCTGCCTTTCTCTCCCTCTGTGTCTCCCATGAATGAATAAATAAATAAAATATTTAAAAAAAAAAGAATGCAATAATAGCAAGTCCAAAGAGTGGGCTGGTTCTTGCATCTGGGTCACTAATACTGATCCATATATCTTTCATGACTTCCATGAGTATGAGATGGTCATGGTCATGGAACCCAGTGTGTTCTCACTTAGAATCCACCTTTCCAAACCCAACATTTCATTCAGGAAACTTTTATGGAGCCCACATTCAATGTGAGGTCCTGAATTATGGCGACAGCACCTTATGCCTGGCTTCTAATACTGGTCTTGATACGTATCTGGTACAATACTAGTGTTTGATGAAGGGAAGAAGGAAGGAATGCGTAGGTAGCATGATTTAATTCAGCTGGAGGGTGGATAGGCAAGGAGAGGAATCACAGAGAGTCTTTCAGGTCACTCTAGCAGGCTTGTAACCAACCTTAAACAATGGGGCGAACGAAACGTTCTGACCTGGGGCAATGAGGCATTCCACTGTTGGAGGAGTTGTGTTTTAGCAACACCGCCCTGGAACTCAAGAAAGGGAAGGAAGGAACATTTGCCGTGGTCAAGGCATGACTTGAACTGATAAATTATTGGAAGACAAAGAGAGGAAGAGAAATATGAAAGGAAAAATTCACAAGGCTTAAGTGAGAGTCAAGGATGGGCCCCTGTATGGGTGAAGGAGTATGAAGATTGGGGTTAGAAGTAGGAAACATTACAATTTCAATTTGAACACGAGCCAGTGTGCCTCCAGTTACACAGGGCTGGAAGAGATTTCCAACATTTTTTCCGCTTTTTAGGGAGAGAGCAAGGATGATTGTGTGTATGTGTGTGTTTATTAAAAGAAAGAATATGTAGTCTTTTAACCTAGAGAATCAAGAAAAGTCTATAAAATACAGTCCATAAAAAATAACCTGATTTTTTTAAAAAGAGTTCATATTGAATCATAGGAAAAATTGGTTCAGGACATAGACAAAGTAGGCAAAAAAGTAGGGTTATGAAAATCGAAAGGGTACATAGGGCATCGAAAAGTGATGACTTAACATTCCTGATGTACACACTCGAGAATGACAGCTAAGGCATGGGATACCCTATAGGTGGTGGGAAAACAAGACCTATTTTTTTTTTTAAATGGTGGCTAGAACAATTTCAGTAGTTTTATGAGGTTATCAGTCAAATGTCTGCTGACTGGAGAACACACATAGTTGGAAAGTAGGGTCATGGACAGAACGGTTTTCTTCTTTTTTTTCTTTTCTTTTCTTTTTCTTTTCTTTCTTTCTTTTTCTTTTTTCTTCTTTCTTTCTTTCTTTCTTTCTTGCTTTCTTTCTTTTTCTTTTTTTATTTAACAGAACACGTTTTGCTAGTGGGACAGGTCTGGAACGGTAGACCAAAATGCACGATCAGCACTGGGCAGTCTACTTTTGTTTTTGACTCTTTTGCCATCAAGACAAAAAGTGCCATCAGGACAAAAAGTTCCTATTAGGGGAAAGTCTCTTGTTTTTAATTTAAAAGTTCAGAAATGAAATGGATGGTGTGTTTCTGTGTCTCACAGGATACGACCGCATTAAAAAAAAAAAAGTATAAAAGACATCTTATATAAGTAAAAGAAATATCAGGAAAGAGTTAGTCCCAGAGGACATTTCACATAATTGTGGTAATATTGCTTTCGCAGTTATGAGAGTAAACAGCACTGGGGGAAGCACAAAATCTCCCGGTGTAGGTTTAGTACATTTTCCAGAAATCCGAGCAATCAATTCACCTCCTTGGTGGCATCCACTTAAAAACCTAGCCCATTTAAAAATATATATATAACAACTGCCAAAGTGTCAGAATAATGACTTCCCAGGGCCCCTGTCCCTGCCATATTCCATAATAGCAATAAAACCACCAACAGCCTTTTTTAGAGCTGACACTTGCCTTGGAGAGAAACTAACTCAGATCAAATCATCCCGGTCCATTTTATTCGACAAAAAGGCAGCCCCAGCCAGGCGGGTTTCCGCAGGAGCCCAGCGTGATCTCTCTTCCTCAACATTATGTAGACACTGGTGCTTAGAATATTCTTCACCGATTAGCATGCAGAACCATCTTCTTTGCCCTACAGGTTGCTTCTTGTATTTATAAATGTTGCATTTGAAGACTCTCATGCACGAAAAAAGGCTGTTTACTGCCCCAAATGCGAGCTCTGAGAAGACAGAGCTGTCAGAGCACTCTTTGGAGAAGCGTCCGCTGGCAATTAAGAACCCAGGATGGAAGGAAGAGCAGAGAGGAATGTCAGAGCCACGTTGAAACGTCTCATCCTTTCTGCTTCTTCTTTGAAAAGTTCCCCTGCATAATGGCTCTAAATTATTTGTAATTTTGATAGACATTCCTCCTCTTCAACCTTCTCTCTGACACATCTCATGTATTAAATATCAAAACAGCAGGCCCTGGAGATGAAGACTTTGGAGAGTACCATTTGGAAAACTATAAATTTTGTAACATCAAGAGGATTTTTTTTGGGGGGGGGGGTAAATAAATGCTTTTAAATCACGCATATCCAAGTCTTTAATAATAATGCTTTCCCAATGCTTAAACAAGAGGTGAGATTTTCCTAGTGAGACCATGGACAAACTTTTGTAAAAAGACATCTCCATCTTTACTCATTATCCTGGCAGGTTCATTTGCAAGTTAAGTAGCACAGTGTAGGGTTTTAAATAAGATAGCGATGTGGGTCGGCTACATGGGGAACGGAGCTCGTTTCTGTTGGCCTGATCTTAATTCTGGGTACTCAGGGTGGTATCAAGAAAAGAAAGTTTCCATGGGGGAGGAAACGGGAAAAGACACACTGTTCTTTCAACCCTCAAGATTCATCTTTCCAGGATAGGCCAATAATCGTTCTTTGCCGGGCGATTGCATTGCTGTTACAGGAGATTGGTTACCCACAACAGGAACTCACAGCCCACTGTGATTCTGAATACCTGCCTTTCTTGACTAGGAAATTATATATTATTGAAACGGAGAGGTGCATTTTCTATCAGTACATTTTCACGGCGAGTTTTCAATCTGCTGGGTAATTTGTTGCATTATCCCTTCTCATCTTTTTCATGACTCTATTAACATTTTATTTCTATTTTATATATTGACAAATTAGAGCTTGGAGACACTCAGTCAATTGCCCAAAGACACAAAGCTATATAGCATGTGAGGATGTACATTTATGTCATGAGGGCTCTCAACCACAAAGCCATTGAGTTTTTGGGCCAGATCATCTTTTGAGGGGTGCGCGGTATGTAAGCATCCCCGGTCTCCACCTGGTAGGTGCTAGAGGAATCCCGCCCTAAGATGTGATAAATGGGATATCTCCTGACATTACCAGGCGTCCTCTGGGGCCTAAAATATCCCAGCTTCAGAATCACTACCCTGGATGATTCATGTAGACTAAAGGTTAAAAACAGCATTTCACAAAGTATCCTCCAAAGACCAGAAGCATCGTCCTCCCCTGGGAAGTCTTGCAGCCTCAGATTCTCAGGTCCTACCTCAGATCTACAGAATCTTTGGTGCGGAGACAGCAATCTGGGTTTTGACAACCATCCAGGTGGTTATGAGGCTCCTTGGAGTTCGGGAACCACTGGCTTAAATTTATTTTGTAGCTTTGCAACGCTCACACTTTACAGGGGGAGGGAGAGAAGGAGAAAAAAAAAGGAAGACAACCATGTCAGTCCTCACACAACTCCGGAGGCTGTTTCGGTTACCTTTAGGTCACATGTACTCAATGAAAAGTGCCCGGAAGGAAATTGTCCTATCTATAACTCAGTCTGTCTTGTTCTCTTCTTCTATAAAGGGTCGTGTTGAGTCACAAATGTGAGATGCTAGGAACCCTGACTTGCATTTTAGTTGTCTTTGGTGGACATACTGATGAAGAACATGAAATCTCTGTCCTCTAGCTCTTCCAGGGAGGTGCCACCATCACTGGCTTTGTCTCCTTAAGATGAATATCTGGCTGATAGAGTAATGTACAAGGGAAATAATTTGCAAATTCCTCCACGGTGAGGAGGCGGCTGGGCTGGCCAGGGACTGAGGATGTATGAGTTTTTCTGTTGTTGCTGTAACAAATGACTACATATTTAGTGGCTTAAAACAACACATATTTATTCTTCTACAGTTCTGGAGATCATAAGCCCAAAATGAGTCTTTTATTTGCTTAAGGATTTATTTAAGTCATAAGAGAGACTCATATGAGAGACTTATGCAGAGTCTGAGCTGAACTCGAAGCCCAGTGTGGGGCCCAACTTCATGACCCCATCAGGACCTGAGCCAAAACCAAGAGTTGCTCACTTAACCAGGCACCACCTAGGCATCTCCGAAATGAGTCCTGAAGGGCAAATATCGAGGTGTCCAGCAGGGCTGGTTGCTTCTGGAGATGCAAGGAGAGAATCCATTCCTTGCTTTCTCCAGCTTTGAGAAGCTTGTGGCAACTTCCTCCATCATCAAAAGACATCACTGCACTTCTGCTTCTATGATGATATCTGCTTCTCTCTACTTTGACCTTCAAGTCCTCTTCTAAGGACGCTTTTGATAACAATGGGCCGGACCAGGGTAATCCAGGATGATGGCATCATCTCAAGATCCTTAGCATAGCCAAAGGCCCGTTTGTCAGGCAGGCTATCGGAGCCTGGTTGTGGTCCAGGTATCAGAGATCTGGTTGTGGATCTCTTTGGGGGCATAATTATGTAGGGTCAGTTCCCTTCTTGTTTTTATTTTCTCAGATATAACCATGAGTCCACTGTCCAGACCCTGGCAGTTTCCTCTGGAGACAGCTCTCATTCCAAGTATATGGTGATGTGTATTGTTTCACAGCATCCCACCACATCACCCAGCAAATTTCATCGTGAGGTCCTCATGCTCTCTTTCTGGCCACCCCATAGTCCTAAATGAAAGAGGGACAGAGGCTAAGAAGATGAAAGTAAGCATTTGCATGGGCAGAGGAGCAATTATTTATATTTCCCAAGGAACTGGCTCTCATCAGACATGGGAGCCTCCATCTCCATCTGAACACAGCTCCACTATTTACTATGCGACACTAGGTGCCTTATTCTCTGTGGACTTCCTCTTATAAGTAAAACGAGCTTGAGCTGCTTCAACCATCTCATTGTAATGACTTCATAAACTATTAAAAGAAAAATCCTTAACGTGATGTCTGCAATACTATGGGCACTCAACGATTGATAAGAAGATTATTCTTTTAGGGATTTAAATGCCATCAACTCAAGCCATTGAATGTTTCTCTGCTGCTTTACTGTTTGCTATTTATTGTTAGTAAACAGCTTTCAGGTAATTCCTAGGTGGCGCAGATATTTTAGCAAGTCTGGGTCACTGACTTCAACAGCTAAGATTTTAATCTAACAAATCGCAGTAGATTTAATTAGCAAATATTCATTACTTGGTTATGTCCAGTGGGCTCGTCATGGACTTGAGAGTAAAGGAAAACATGTCAACTGTCATTTTCCATCTGTTGCAAGTCCCCAACAGCTGAGCCCTCTAAGGGCTTGCTTCTTGAAATTGCAATTCAAATAGGGAGATTTAGGGTTTCTATTGTATAAAACCACAACCAGCTTGCTCTTAATCCTATGGCCGAGGATCACTTCATACATCCTACATGTGAAGGGATTGATTTTTTTTTAATTTTTAAGAATTATTATTATTATTTTTTTTTTAGGTAGGCTCCACATTCAGTGCAGAGCCCAGCACAGGACCTGAAGTCATGACTCTCAGATGAAGACCTGGTCTAAGGGGGTCCCTGGGTGGCGCAGCGGTTTGGCGCCTGCCTTTGGCCCAGGGAGCGATCCTGGAGACCCGGGATCGAGTCCCACGTCGGGCTCCTGGTGCATGGAGCCTGCTTCTCTCTCTGCCTCTCTCTCTCTCTCTGTGACTATCATAAATAAATAAATTAAAAAAAAAAAAAAAAAGACCTGGTCTAAGATCAAAAGTCAGAGGCTCAACAGACCGAGCCACTAGGGCTTTCTGGGGAATTATTATTATTTATTTTTAAACAATGCTTATGTCTTTCCATTAAAGAATACGCATTCATATGGGAAATTAGTAGGAAGAAAATACATTTTTCAGTACTCTCTTATTATCATGAAACCTGTGCATTTGTTGACTCCATTTATTTTATTCATATTTTACATTGTTTGTCTCATAGTCTACATAAAAGAGCCACGAAGGCAGGAATGAAGTGGGAGTTAATGATAGTAAAATCTCCTGGTGGTGCATTTGTCTTCCCAGTTGCATTTATCCGATGATGGAGGACATTAGAATATGCATTCTTCCATAGAAAGATTATGGTTCTACTTATAAATAGTAAGGCGTCCTTCATATTTAAAAATATATATTTAGCACTCACGTGTGCCTACAATTGTTCTAGGTGCCAGGAGCAGAGATAATCAACATATTGGTTAGTTTTACAGGATAATTGGAATTGTGAAGCATCCAGTATATTTCTTGGCTCCTGGGAAAGCTTTTGGGGAATGCCAATGAGTAACCCTTTCTAACACAAGCAACTTTTGAGACTAGTTACTGTTTCTACTGCAAAAATATATTGGAGAGGGATCCCTGGGTGGCGCAGCGGTTTGGCGCCTGCCTTTGGCCCAGGGCGCGATCCTGGAGACCCCAGATCGAATCCCACGTCGGGCTCCCGGTGCATGGAGCCTGCTTCTCCCTCTGCCTGTGTCTCTGCCTCTCTCTCTGTGACTATCATAAATAAATAAAAATAAAAAAAAAAAGATTTAAAAAAATATATATATATATTGGAGATGAGATCTCTGTTATTTTCATCCTTGCTTTTCTCATTTTTACTGTTTTTCTTTCAACTCCGGGAGGGAGAGCTGGTCTCATGTGTTCTCTCCATACCAAGTTTCATTTTCTTTTTCAAAATCTGTGCTTCATCTGCTGACTCTATTCTTTCTCTGTTGGTTGGCTTGGGTCATCACTGCATCACTTGTGTCCAATGCATGCCATGTGATGTTGTTAGAAAATAACGTTTAACTTCACCCCGTATGCATAGCTCAAGGACTCGCCAGCTGCACAAAGTCATCTTCGTTGGCTTTACAACGTGTGAGAAATTAGCATTCTTGATGCAGCGCGTCCCAGCGAAAGTTCGCCTGTGTGCGGATTCGTTTACTACCACAGTGAAACACACGGTAGTCAAAAGCAATAAAGTAGCGCTCGGCACAAATTATATATGGCTTGTCGTATTTTAATGCAACGAAATATTATATGGCAATCAAAAGAAATCAGGCCGGACAAAGCCTAATAACATACTGGCAACTTTGCAATGTATTAATGAAAGAGTAAGTGCTAAAAGAGTACGAGCTGTAGAACACATTTTCGTTTTAAAACTTGCAATATCCTCTTGAAGAATCCATACATAAATCCTTTGAATGTTAAGGCCATAAAATAATACACACAGAGTTAAGGTGACAACGTATTTAAGGCAGTGGAGGCAGGGGGGATGGAATGAAGAACGAGTCGTTAATACCTATGGGTTGTTGTCAAGGTGATTTTGTGTATGTACTGGGTGGTGCGGGGGAAAAGCAAGATAATGGGAGGGAGGGATGGATCAAAGAGGCAATTAGAGAGTAATGAGAATGTGCCATAAATCAAGAATTATCAGTTCATTTCCATGCAGGGAGTTCAAATCCTGAAGGGGGGATTTGCAATTGGAAGCATGAAGCGATGGGAATTCTGATAGAGAAGTATTCTTCAGATCGTGCAGTTATCTAGCGGGTGGGGTATTTCAGAAGCGGTAATTTGTCAGAGCCTATGGATGGGAGGTGTTACAGTATGAGCAAAATACTCATGAAAAGGAGAAAATCGGGGATCCCTGGGTGGCTCAGCAGTTTAGCGCCGCCTTTGACCCAGGTCCTGATCCTGAAGACCCGGGATCGAGTCCCCCATTGGGTTCCCTGCATGGAGCCTGCTTCTCCCTCTGCCTGTGCCTCTGCCTCTCTCTCTCTGTCTCTCATGGATAAATAAACAAAATCTTTAAGAAAAAAAAAAAAAAGAAAAGGAGAAAATCATCTAAATAAAGAGCTGTTTTGACCAAATATGTTTTGATCTCCACTTTGTGTGGGTGTCTGAGTGCTCGTCTCACATGCCCTTCTCTTTCTTCTCCTACATATGACAATGTTGACATTTCACCCACACCCGTGTAGAAGCAAAGGTTGGTAAACCTACTATTTTTGTCTGACTTGTAAGACTTTTTTGTCTGACTGGTACAAAATTCTCTGTAAGACCTTTCCAGTTCACCTAACTGCGTCTATGTGTTTCCGATCCGTAAGCTTTCACCTAGTCTACTTTGTTCTTACAGAAATGTTTTAATTTATGTCTTAATCATCTGCATGGAAACTTTTCCGTGGGGATGCAGAACGTCCTTGAACTTTTGTCGTTAGACACAGCTATTACACATTTTGACCATATGTAATTTATTATTTTTTTTTTTTTTGGCAAAGATTTTATTTTTAAGTAATCCCTATGCCCAACTCGAGGCTCCATCTTACAACACCGAGATCAAGAGTTGCATGCTCCACCCACTGAGCCAGCCAGGCACCTCAACCATATGTAATTTAAATATAAAGCGGATGTTTACTTCTGATTTGTATTTTAGGATTCTCCAAAGGCTAGAAATCGTTTTTATCTTAACGCCATCACAGAATTTTGGAGGAAACAGCGAAATTTCTCTCTTGGATGTTGTGTTTGCGGTGTCAGGAACCACAATTAATGCCATATAAATATTTTAACCAGCCCCGTGCGAGTTTCCATGTTCTATTTTGAGAAATCTGATTGACAAGCTGGTAATTGCATTGGACATGGGCTTTCAATCAACACGGGCACAAGCTGTGCTTCACTGATTCGCTGAGCACCATGATAATTAATCATCGACTTTCCCATAAGATAATTCTCCGACAGCCCCAGGAGACACCTAAGTATACATCAACCTCTTCCTGGGAAGGGTAAGTTACTCTGAAAGCATAAGCCTGTAATTGTATCTTTTTGAATTTTACAAGTGTGCCCTGTCAAAGGCCTCCCCTACAGTGACTTTTCTTTTCCCCTTGGAGAAGAGTCAGATTAATTACCATTCATCACCTTCCTGCCGGGTCCCATCCCTAACATGTAGGGAGAATCCATCAGTGGGATTCTACTTATATATTTTCTTCAAGCCACACTCAATCTGCCCAGGCCAGTTTTAGCATTGACTTACCACAGGTTCTCCGGAATAAATGAAGACATTATTTAGGGCTACTCTGCATGGCGTGAGGACGCCAGAGAGAAATAGAAGAAATGATATAGAACTGCTCCAGCTTCTCCACTGGCAGGGACCATGCTGTCCTAGGAATGGGATCCTGGGACTGCTTAATCCAGAAAGCAGGACAAGAGAGGAGAGAGGACATCCAGATTAACAGTATTGCCCAATAAAAAAATTCTATCGATGGAGACTGAGGGGAATTGGGATGCCGATTTCACCAGGAAACCCACAAGTCTGAGGATAGTGGTAAGGTGGAGTATGCATGCAAACTGAGGTCAAGGACAGGGCATGCATGAAATCCATTCGTCTTTGGGAAGCGTTCAATTTGCAACATGCATGTACTTGAATGGTGGGCTTTGGATTTGTTGCTCTTACTGCCCTTTGCCTACAGGATTTGACGTCTTACTGGGTTGACTGAATGGATAGATAACACTCTTTCTTAAAGGATGTACTCTTGGTCAGGGTTTGTGAGGAGCCATGGATATTCGCCACCCACCTGGAAAGCAAGTTTGAAAGAAATAGGGCGTCTTCCTATTTTGACATCCAGATAATCCAATGAGATGGGGACATGTGTTGTCCAGTACTGTTCCAGAAAACTTGTTGAGTTGCTAAGATTTCTTAAGACTTTGTTTGGCTTTCATTGGTCGGGGACTCATTCTGGTTGGGAATATTCTACTTTGAGGGGCTTCATAAAATGCCTCGTCTTTAACCAGATGGACAGTTTCATCCTGCAAGGATTTGCACTGAGTTCACACTGACGCGTCCATGTCTCTGAAATAGGGCACCATTTACGTCCAGACTAACAGATGGGGATCGTGCCAGCTGAGAGACACGTTTCCAGAAGAATGAGTGTTTTGTTACAGTAACTTTGCCTATTTGATACATCCTAACAGCAGTGACCTCGAATATAAGAATTCCTACTTCACACACACCTGCTTAAAATAATCATGTAACAAAAAAAAAAAAAAAAAAAAAACACAAGGGAGAGAGAAACAGAGGATATAAACTAAAAGGAAGTATTTCTAGCCCTCGAACAAATGGAAATCCAAAATTTATTTGTGATTTTAGTTATTCAGCTGGATTATCGCCCTGAATCTACACAATATGCTTACATATGTATTTCTTGACGTATGAACTTGAGAAGGGAACGCATTGCATTTATGCTACCTCCCACCAGCCCTGGGCCGTCGCCTTCCGACACAGAATCACCAAGAGTTATTTTGATGACATGATACACAAAATAAGAGGCTTTTTCTGACACGATTTACTCCTCTTGTTTTTTTTTTTTTTCTGCATCCTCATTTCTGCATAGATCTGTTGCCAGCACAAACATTTATCATAGAGGTGTGACTCGAGTGTTTCTCTCGGATTCCGGTGGCACAGATTTCTCCCCAAAGATGCACATGTAATGACAAGCAGAGGAGAGTCACTTGGGGAAATATTTTCATTCTGTCACTGAACAAGAGGACTCAGGATGTTGGGGGGGGGGGGCAGCGCACAGGGTGGTGAAAGTATATTAGTTTTTAGAGTAGTTCGACCTGTAGACTTGTATGTGGAGAATTGAGTTTTACAACAAGATATAAAATGTAAAACCTGTTTTGGAGCATACGTAAGTAAGATGCACAGAAATTCCCAGCTCTGGGACTACGCACAGTGCTCTGTCTTCACGGGGGAAGCCAATGAGACTGGGGGGCTGTGATGTAGGTCCTCAAATTACCATCAAAGGGAAGGGGCCAGGATGTTGTTTATGTTGTACTTGGGGCTCATATTGCTAAGGAGCTTTATGCATACCCATAAGTAATTAAAGAATATCTGCTTAAAGTTCACTTTGATTTACCTAAGTAAACATAGCCTATGGGGCAGAAAAATCTAGTTTCGCCTTAAATCCTGCTGTGATGCTTTGAATCCTGTCATCCTCCAAAATAATCAGTATTTTGAAGCCCTGAAGCCCCAGGAACATGGCTCGGGACTGTATTTGGAGGAGGGTCTTTAAAGAGGGGATGATGGTAAAATGAGCTTATTAGTGTGGGTCTTAATCCTACGGGACTGGGGTCCTTATAAGAAGAGGGGAAGAGGACACAGATATGCACAGAGGGATGACCATGTGAGGACACGGTGGGTGGGTGGGGGGGAAACACAGGTGTCTAGACTCCAAGGGAAGAGGCCTCAGGAGGAACCAGCCTCAACCCCACCTGGATATCAGAGTCCCAGCCTCCAGGACCAGGAAGGAATGAATGTGTGTTATTTAAGGCACCTCGTCTGAGATACTTTGTTACAGCAGCCCTAGCAAACTACTGCACTTGGTGACTTGTCCTTTAGCATCGTATTAAATGTAAAAAGATCGCATAGGAAAACACACGCACCTGCACACACAATCAGCACACACAAAGCACGTTGCTCTCCGATTCTTCTTGCTTTGCGGGAAGACCCCATTCCAAGCCGGCAGTGAAATGAAAGGAGAAGTGTGCTTCTCCCCGAATTTCTTTTTCTGTTTGTAATTAACTGCATGGTGGGGGTTAAATATTTTACAATTCTAAAGAGAGAGACCCACTCTTTGAGAACCTTGTATCAGTGACACAGGGTAAATGGGAAGAAATCCCATATCCATTTCAGCTCCTGCTTCCAAATCCTTTGACAAAATTGAAGAATCCTTTCAGGAGCTCAGAACGCTGATGTATTCACAAACGACTGCAGCAGCCACCTCGTTGCAATTCTCTGGGCACAATTACTGCTAACGGCGACCAGTGAATACAAATTAGCAGATAAAAGAGATAGCGAGAGCACCTTAAATTAGCCTTCCTGTAGGGGATGCTCCTGCACTCCCCACGAGGATCCGGGAGGCTTCGACAGAGACTCGAAAAAGTGGGGAGAATGAGACTGTATTTCCTGCCCTCAGTGATTCAGGTGAAAACAATTAGAAGCATAATTGACGATGCTGAGTTTCTATGGTGCAAATCTATTCAAGGCTTTGAAAGGAAGCCTGCGTCCAAGGGAAGTCCTCGGCTTTTCTGATTTTGTTCGTGAAGGCATTTTCAGGGCACCATAAGCTAAATGATATCGTGTTGATGACTATTAACTATTATCGCTGGTCTACTGTTAAAATGCGGCGCAGGTGCTCTCTGGCATGCATAATGACAGCACGAGCCTCCCTCCCGGAATCAGCCAGCAAGAACTGGGAGGTCGCTCTCCAAAAGGAAATGAAAGGTCACAGACAGAAGCGCGAAAAATAAAGACTCTGAAGTCCAGGATACACTTAGGTCTCGAGATAGAACACAAGAGCCATGAGCTGTTCTAAATTCAAAACCACCTCCTCTCTCATCAGGCACATAGTGTGCAAACTTATCTGGTAGAGATTATTTTACATCACTGGAATCGTGTTCTCTGTTCATTCAAATCTCATGCTTACTTCAATGATCTAGAATTTGTTTCCTGGGATTAAAAAAATGTTTTTTCTTTAATTACTGAGGTGACAAATGAAGGTGTACTGCTATTGCCATTCGGTCCCGTAACTTATATATATATACATATATATATATAATAAAAATGGCATAATTATATATTCATATATCATTACATGTAAATTAATATTCTGATATTATATCACTGTATGCAAATTAATGTTAGTATATTATAATCATATGCATATTAATATTTATATACTTAATTATATGAGAATTAATGTTTGTGTATTATATAATTGTCCATCAAGTAATATTTATATGTCACATATAAATAAATATTTATATATTATGCTACTGTGTAAATTAAGATTAATATTTATATTATATGTGGTTATACGTTAATGTGAGATATTAATTATGATATTTTATATTACATAAAAGACATAAATATAGATATTACAAGTGTTATATATTACATAAAAGACATAAATATATTATGTATTATATGTATATACCTGCATATAAGTATTCACGTGTTACATATTTACATATTTACACACATAAACTCAAATATATAGTTATCAATGAAGAATATGCAATTCTACATAGTTCTTAACTGTAACAATGCATAGATGAAGTTTTGATCATGTCCCCAAATACCTGATGCCTTCATTACTAATAGACTAGAACAAAGGATTATTTGTGTTCTTGTACTGAGCATGTGTCTAATCCAGGAAAATATGGTGGGGTTATAACCAGTAAAGAAACCACGAATGTGACAGTGTACCTGGAGTTGTGGTCACATGCAGACACAGGTATCTGACACTGGACGAAGCCTGGGGTGAATCAGAATCTCAGTGAGATGATGGGAATCTGATGTAGTGTGGGAATAACCCTGTCAAAGAGGTGATCATTAAACTCTGTTGTTGCCCTGGAGACAGTGGAAGTGAAAGGGGGAAATGGGAAGGGTACCTGCCTGAACATTAGCATAAAGAAAGCAAAGTTAAAGAAAACCCAACAAAGAAGCCATCAGTAATGACGGGTCAGAAAGAGAACAGAAACAGCCTGACTTTCTTAACTCAGAGTGAAATTCTATGATAAAAAGTCACAGTGGGGGAGAAAGAGGAAATGCTGGCTGTGTCAGTCTTTTGTATTTGCAAACCCAAGGGACTTGAATGTTATTTTATTGTTATCTGGAATAGTATTTATCTAGTTATTAGGGAAGGTAATCATTTTATCTGTATTTTCTTTATTCCAATTTTTCTTTTTCTTTTTTTTTTTTTAAGGATTTTATTTATGTATTCATGAGACTCAGAGAGAGAGGCAGAGACACAGGCAGAGGGAGAAGTAGGCTCACTGCAGGGAACCCAATGTGGGACTCAATCCTGGGATTCCTCTGGGGCTCCAGGATCACTACCTGAGCCCAAACCAGACACTCAATCACCGAGCCACCCAGGAGTCTGGATTCCAATTTTTCTATTATGACTTTGGCTTCCCTATTTCCTTTTAATTCCCTTCCACTGTTTCCTTTTTTCTGCTTACTTTGGGTTTTTACACGTTCTTATTCTAATTTCTAAACAAGGAAGCAGGGGTCACTGATTTAAGACCTTTATTCTTTCTTAACATAGTTATTTAAACCTATACATTTGTACTAAGTTCTGCTTTAGCATCATCTTACACAGCTACTAATTATACTTCCATTGTGTTCAAAGTACTTTCTGATTTCCCTTCTCATTTCTTCTTTGACCCACAGGTAATTTACAAAAGTGTTATGTAGTTTCCAATATTGGTGGATTTTTTAGAAACGTTTCAATTTTTATTATGACTTAATACCACTGTGGTCAGGTAACATATATGAGTGGATTTGTTTGGTTACAGACACTTGTTTATAAGTCCAGAATACGGTCTACTGTTTGATCATGTGTACCAAATATCTTAAAAGTAAGCTGAAAAATATCTATAGGATGCAAAAGTACGTAATGTGCAGCAAAGTAAATTTGGCAATATCTGGCATCCATTCCAGGCAGGGGAAGCAGTTGGAAAAATATAACAGATAAGGGTAAGGTTACAAATACACACACACACACATTGATTAAAAAAAAAAAATGGATCCTTAAATGACAAAGAGGGTGGAATATGTACAGTAGCATTAAATAGTTATTACAGCTGTATTTCATAAGCTCACAAAGCTAATGATATGAAAGATAAGTGAAACACCCATACCAAACATCCGGATGTGAGAACTAGATTGAGATGTATGTAGTTGACCAATTCATTGAAAGGAATTAACAGTAGATTAGACTATGCAGGAAAAAGGGTTAGTGAACTTAAAGATAGGGCAATAAAAATTCTATGAAATAAAACAGAGAAAGAAAGTTTTCAAAAATGAACAACTTCTGGGAGCTGTGGAAAAACATTAAACACCCTAATATACATGCAGGATCACAGGAACAATTCTGAAAGAAAAAAATCACGAATCGTTTTCCATTTTTGATATAAATTTATAATCCCAAACATCAAGACATTCAGTTAACCCCAAACACAAACATCATGAATTAAACTCCAATTTATTGTAGTTGTAAGATGATGTGAATGCAGGGTTTCAGAGAAATGCATAGTATTCATAATCAAGTTGCTAAAAAGTAGTGATTAAGAGAAAAATCTTAACACATCCAGACATAAGAGACAGGTTACATATCATGAGACAATTAAAAAAAAAAAAAAAGATTGAAAAGATTTCTTGTGAAAAACAAGGCAAGCAAGAAGATAGTGGAATAGCAGCTATTAGGTACCAAGGGAGGAAAAAGTCAATGTAGAATCATAGAACCAGCAAATATATCTTTTAAAATCAAAGAAGATGTAGACATTTCAAATATACAAAAGCAGAAGGAATTCATTAGCATAGGTAGCCCTGCAAGAAATATTAAGAGAATCCTTCAAAGAGAAAATATATCAGGTGTGATTATGGAAAGATGGATCTACACGATGGAAGGCAGCACATCAGGAAAACGTAACTACATGGATTAAATGTTAAGAGTTGGGCACACCTGGGTGGCTCAGTGGTTGAGCATCAGCCTTGGGCTCAGGACGTGATGTCAGAGTTCCAGGATCCAAGCCCACATTCCCTCTGCCTATGTCTCCCTCTGCCTTCTCTCTGTGTGTCTCGGGAATAAAGAAATAAAATATTCTTTTAAAAAGTGTAAGAATTATTTCTGATTATTTAAATCTCTTTAAAAGGTAATTGAATGTGTTTTTTCTAAAGATCATATTTATTTATTTTGAGAGAGCACATAAGCATGGGGAGAGACAGAGGGAGAGGGAGAATTTCAAGCAGACACCAAGCTAGGCATGTGCCTGACCAGGGGCTCATGATCCTGAGACTATGACCCCAGATGTAAGCAAGAGTTGGATCCCTCAACTGACTGAGCCACCCAGGCACCCCAAGAAAATCGAATGTTTAAACGAATATGATGTCAACATGAAAATTATAATGATGTTGTTAAATGTTTTTACTACTTAAATCTCTGCTTTTAATTTTTTTTAATTATCTATTTTTTTATTTTTATTTTTGAGACTGAACATGTCACTTACAGGGGCGGAGGGGCAGAGGGAGAGAGAGAATCTTCAGTAGGCTCCATGGTGCCGTAGGTACAGTAGGTACAGTGATGCATAGGGCTCAATCTCACAACCTTAAGATCATGCATGACCTGAGCCAGAATCAGAGTCAGACACTCAACCCACTGAGTCGCTCAGGTGTCCCCTATGTCCCCTACTTACATCTCTTTAAAACACAAATGAAAAAATAATAATTGAAAAATAAAATCAAACACAAATGATTCTTTAAGCAATTATGATCTGGTATGAGGAGGAAAGAAATACAAGTAAATTTTGTCAATATTCCCATACTCCCTGTCAAGTGTAATATCACTTGAGTGTTGCTATGATAAGTTAATGATATATACTATGAACCCTGAAGCAATCACCAAAATAACAAAACAAACAGTACAGCTAACAAGCTTACAAAGGGAGAAATAGAGGAACACAAACAAATATTCAAATAATACAGAAGAAGCCAAAATATAGGAAAATGAGAACAAAGGCAAAAACAAAAAACTCAAAATGAGACAAAAAAAGCAGAAACCAATTGCAGATGGTGTTTAGACCTTGCCATATCGTTAATAACTTAAATGTGAATGGTCTGTGAACTCCGAATAAAAGCTGGGTTGAAAAAAATAAAGATAAAAATAAAAATAAAAGCTGGGTTGATCAAGATGCACAAAGGCAAGATCCAACTACATGATCTGCTACTAACTGCATATATGGACTCCAACTCTATGTTTCTTGTAAAACACATTGAATATGAAGACAGGAGGAGGTTAAATTTGGTGTAACTATATTTCTATCACATAAAGGACTTTTCACAGCAAAGAATATGACCAGTGATACGGGTTGTTTCTTAACGATAAAAAGGCAAATTTATTAAGAGGATATAAAACCATAAATGCTTACGCACCTAATAACAGAGCCTCAAAAATGCAAAAAACAAACTGAGAGATATGCAAGGACCATCAGAGAAATTAATAATTTAAGTGAGGATTTAAAGATCCTTCCCTCAACAACTGATAGGAAAGTGAGAAAGAAAAATTAGTTAAGGGTATCAGAGATTTGTTCAACACTATCACCAACTTCTCTTAACTATAATAATAAAACAACAGTTCACCCAAGAATACCCAAATAGGCATTTCTTTCAAGAGAACACAAGCTATATAGCATATTAGACCATATTCTGGGCCACAATATTTTTCTTAATAAATTTAAAATGATTTTGTTGATAATTTTAATAATGGAGAGATTCCAGAACGTCGAAAAAAATTATCTTTTGAATTTGTTTAGAGGGTTCTTGGCCATCTGTCATTGTTTTCTATATTTAATCCTACATTTATAATACTAACAATTTTTAAAGATTAAAATCAAAGTTCTGTATTAAATATTCTCAGTTTTTATAATTTTGGCCTTTTATGTAATAAGTATCTTTTACTATTGTAGAATAAAAATCTACTGAAATACATGCCTATCCATAAAGCCAGATTTTTGAACCATAGAATTCCATTCCTACAAAAATCCAAAAACTATTTTTGTTCTTAAGGTATAACATCTTGAGAGGCTTCATTTGAAATTTCAGGCATGACAAAACACTATCAGAAAAGAATTTTTTTTTAATATTATTCTCTGGTAAGCAGTAATAGTTTAACAAGTTGTGTTAAATGTGCAAAATAAGAGCTGACAAATTAAATACTAATTATTTTTTTTTTAAAAAAAAGCTGTCAGAGGCCTGAACAATTACCAGATTTCAAAGGACCCTGTATAAGTGCTTTACTCCAGTAATAAAATAACAGGTTTTGACTTTGGGGTGCCAAGAATCATATATTAACAGAGAAATATCATATGAATTCTGACATAAAGAACACAGGAAACTGGAGTGATAAAGTCTGGAAGAGCTGTGCATGGTACTGTGATTTATATTAAGAAATACTTATTTGGTCTTCCACTTCATTCCTACCCCAGAGCTCCAGAAATCCCTGGAATTTCCTGGGGTAGGAGAATGACAAAGATGCCCTTGTTATGTTAATGAGGTGACTCTGAATGATGGGGGCTAGTTGCCAGGGGACCCAACCACTTGATTAGAGAATTGAAACTTTCGGTCCCCGCCTCCCACCTCCAGGGAGGAGAGGAGCTGGAAGCTAATCAGTCTCCAATGTCCAGTGATTTTAGTCAATCGTACCTAAGTGATGAATGCTCTATAAAAATGCAAAAAAAATTACAGGATTCAGAGAGCTTCTGGGTTGTTGAACACAAGGAGGCTTGGGGAGGGAGGTTCACCTTTGAAAAGGGCATGACAGCTCTGCACCCTTTCCCCACACCTGGCCCTATGCATCTCCTGAGTTACATCTGCTTATAAAAAAACTGGTGATCCAGTGAGTAACATGTTTCCCTGAGTTCTGTGAGCCACTTTAGCAGATTAATCCAACCCAAGAAGAAGAAGGGTGGTTAGAACCCTGATATTTAATCTTACGTTTATAATACTTAAATATAATAGCAAATGTCACCTGGGCAGTCAGAAGCCCAGGTGGCAACCTGGACTTACAATTGGCATCTGAAGTTGGGGAGCAGTCTTGTAGGACTTGGGCCCTTACTGTGTGGGATCTGACCCAATTTCCTGGTAGGTGGTGTCAGAATTGGCTTGAATCGTGGAATACTCAGTCGGTGTTCCAGAACTGTTTGGTGTTGGGTGCAGAACCCTTACTGAGAAAGGAGGTGTACGTGCAGCTGGGTAACACTCCACAGCCCCACATCTACGCGGCACAAGATGTCCAACACTTAGAGACTTTCGTAATGAGCCGTTAGTGAGGCAACCTGTAGTCTTCAGAAACTATTCTAAAAGAGAAGGATATTGATAGGAGGGTTTTTGATCATCTCTTATTATGTGGGCTTTGGTAGCCAATAGAACATCTGTACATTGGAACGCGTCCTTCTCAGGAGTGTCGGAGGTAATGACATAAGTAGGGATTCATCCTAGCAGAGACTGGACGTTGAAGGGTGGGGCTAATTTATCTTAGCTGCTCATGGTTGGGGTAACGATGTGAATAGAACTCAACGTAGATCACATGACTTTTTTGACAGTCAATATGCCCAGAATTAACTACATCCTTCTCCTGCTGTGCCACATGGCAAAACCACAACTTTTCCACCTAAGACCAATCTAACATTTGATCCAAAATGCAATCCTATTGTTTTTTCACCCATCACAATTGCTCTTTTCTCCTTGGTAGGGAAATAGCAAAGGAGCCAGCTTTGGTTTGTGAGCTCAGACTTACTCTGAGTAGCTGGGGGTTACTGGTAGACAAGTTAGCACAAGCCTTGAGAAGAAGCCTGGTCCCTAAAACTATTCACTTTTAGAAACATTTGTGTTTCTTTTTCTTTTAGGAAAAAGGAGCAGTGCATGCAAGTTTTACAAGATGATACAAATTTCAGAAAGTGTTTATATGTTTGCAAAGACTTCCCAATGGCTGGATGTTTGAAAGGACTGACCGGGCTCCATGGAGTTTATGTACGTAGAGGCTTCATTTAAAGGAAAGAGATAAGGTGAGAGAGAGAGAGTGAGAATCAAGACAGGAGAGACATAGAAAGAGAGAGGAATGAAAGGGGAGACAGACACTCAGAGACACAGGAATGGGAGAGACAAACATCAAGCCCCAAGAGACATCCAGGGTACAGGCTCTCGGTCTTTACTGTCATATCAACTGTGCTCTGTCTCAGAACCTGATCAACCCCTGGAGGGGAATCTTGACTTCTCCTTCCCAAAAGGCTCTTGGGAAGTTCCCAGGAAGCTTTGACTCTCCTGTGGAACTAAGCCAGGCTATCTACTTGATGAGGCCAGCCACACACCATGGGGATCACCACGGGAATGGTGGACTTCAGTATGCATCACAAATCCCACTACCCTTATCTTGTCCAAAAACCAATAGAAAGACAACAGCTTTTCCACTCCACCTGTAAGTCAAGTAGATCCTCTGTAATTTTTATATTTGTCTGGGGGACAATGCATTCAGGACCTAATTGGGGGAAGAAGATCCATTTATTCATCAAAAACTTGTCTCCATAGATCACATTTTACACTTCAATGCAATGAATGAGGACCTTAGGTCCATAAAACAAACACTGCAAACTTCTGGTATATAATGCAGTATTATTAACTATATTCACCAAGCTCGATATTAAAGGTTTGGAACATAGTCATCTTATATTGGAGAGTCAATTATACACCAATAAATCTCGAAAAAACCCCAAACATTTACATTAAGATTTGAAACTCCCCTACTTAAGCACCGTTGTTTCAAATAAGGAGTAGAGTGAGTGGCTTTGTTTGCTAAAACCACTTAATTAGCTGCGACTTAGGGAAATACCATAAATGAACAACAGATACCATCAGTGTGAATTAAAAACAAAAAAATCCAAACACAAGAGGTTTAACTCCTGGGACTATCTCTTTGTTTATCCCCTAAAAGAGGCCTGCCCAGGTACGCTGAAAGTTTTGGTCTTTGAGGAAGGGCCTCTGTGTGTTCCCTGAAGTCACACACGCGTAACCACTGGGGTCTACACATCAGGGGATGAAGTGGTTGCATAAAGAGACTTTCTCCAGACATGACTATGGTTTTACCACGAGAAATACTGGTTTAGACCAACTCAATTTGCTCATCCCCTCTCTTTCGTGCCAGAAGCTTCAGTGTATCCATTGGACAAGCTCTCCAAATAGGTGAGCTGAAAGAAAAAGGCATCTCAAACTTATTTGACCTCACAGACCTACAGCACCATCTACTCCCTCTTTCCCCCTTGGAAAGTCTTATTTTTGGAAATAGTGACCACAAGAATTCTCAAGCCCATGGAGCTGCAGACACATCCAAGGAACTTTTGGAAAACCTACATGCCATGTTTGTCAGTCTTGACCTTCTGAAGTCTGACCTCCTCCAAGGAGATCCATGTGCCCTGGAGTTGCCCCTTCTGGCGGTTGGGGAAGTAGGAGACCTGCAGGCATTTTTTCTCTCCCTGTAAATATATTCATTTCTCAGAATCCCTTGGGTCACAATTACACATGTTGGCGAGAAGCATCACTGTTTGGACCATAGATGTCAAAATAATGCAAGCAGCAGTTCAACCTTACTTTGTCCTTAGATTACACCTAAACGGTTCCTTTTTGTTTTTCTCCCTCTTTCTTTTAATTTCACATCGAGATGGCTCCCATTAAGTTCTAGCGGACCTCCAAGCCCCCTGCCTGTCAAGGCATCAGCCTTCTGTTACAGATGATTTACATGATGGTGGCCAGACAATTTGCAGAAGTCAAGCAATTAATCAGGTAACTAAAAACGTGTTTACCAAAATAGTCAAGTAATTGAAACGTCCCTGAGAAGCCATAAATGATCTACATACTCCTGAGAAAATATCTGGTTGTTACATTAGCAGGTCACATTTTTTACCCCAAGTTTAAGACCCTGGGATATGTTAGTGCTGAGTTATACTCCTTTCATTAGAACCTCAAAACCTCACCCCTTTCCTTCCTCTCCTGGAAAGGAAGGTAGAAAATTTCAATGAAGTATCAAGACAGGAAGCCATGGTTTCTTTTTTAAAACCAATTACCCTAGCATCTTTTATTGAAGATCCATACTTTCTAATGTAATTTTTCCTGAGGGAGGGATAGAAATCTAAGTTTGCATTTAAAATAAAACAACAACAAAGGAGTTCTCGCTGAAAACTAAACACATATGGGTTTATTGATGTTTTTTCAAATTAGGAAATAGGACAACTGGGGGTTTCTTGGGGTAAATAAGTAGGATGGGAGATAGACTTTTCTAAAACTTCAGATGCCTTTCGTACATCTTAAATATGACCGAGCATTCATAGGGGAGCAGGATGGCCCCACACGGCAAGTGAGAATTGTAGGGCCAGTGGGATCAAGGGGAATTGGCGGGATCAAGGGGGATTGGCGGGATCAAGAGGGATCGGGAGGCACCAAAAAAATGGCGGTGGACACTCCACCCTGTGTCCCCCACCTCAGAACTTTCCCATCACCAGCAGATGGCCAAGGACATGTCACCAAGGGAGCCTGGGCCTATGCAGGAAACCTAAACCGTACCTTACCCTGACCCCATATAAGGGCATCAGCAGTTATCCACCCATACTGACTTCACCAGTAATATGCCCTAATACCTGTCACCCTATACAGACACCCAACTCCTTACCCCTCCCGTCTTAAAAAGCGCCCTTGCCCTCCCCTGCACCTGACTTCCTTGGCCACGACTTCCCTGCTCGCTCTCTCCCTCCCCTGTGGGCCAGGGAACGTCACCCAAGAAGGCATCCCATTAAAAGCTTGCCTCCACCAACTTTGGCCTGGCCTCTCTATTTCATTTCCCTACCAACTGGATTAAAGCTGACAAGAATGTTTTCAGAGTGTCTCATCATAGACAGATGGGCTGCCACAGGTAGATGGGATTAGGCACTTTCTTAATTCTGGAATGTTCTGCACCAGTGGCAGGTCTGTATTGAATGGTACCTGGGACTGCTTAGTCTTTACGTGTGTGTGATCAAGCCTTTTGGCCCAGCTTAAAACACAGATTTACTGCAGGGATGGCTTCAGCACCCCTATGTTGTCCTTCTTGGGATATCCCTTTCCATGATTTTTATAAAATGAGACAGTTTCTAAAAGCATTGTCCTAGAGAGCGTGCAAACATTCTACATTTAATAGTAGCACTTAGGCCACAGAAGCCAACACAACAGCATCAGGCTATCATGAAAAACGTTACCTCTATGAAACATATTTAAGAAGCGTCCAATGACACCATGAGACTATTTTACAGGATCGTCTAACACCTGTCTATTTGCTGTTTGTACCTGGTGCATCTCTGTTGAACGATGGTTAGGAAAGCAAAGACTGGGGACCAAGAAAATGGAGTTTTGGGAGAGTAGGAAGTGTTCTATGCCTTAAATTCTAGCAGCAGAAAAACTCATGTATAAAAATCACAGAAATACAAAGTACATTCCCCTCCCCACACTAGTGTTCTGAATGACCCATCGGTGTAACCATTCTTGTGTATTTGCCCTCTACAATGTAAATTCTTTTAAGCATTAAAAACAAAAAAACCCACAATTCCAATTATCCCCAAATTGTGTGGGAAAGATGACCCTCTTTTACCTGAATTTTCCTCGAATAAATAAGAGACTTTATTATGAAGCACAATGCCTCGTAGTGATTACAGAGAGATCAGTTTGTCCTTCATTCTAAGGTGTTAGCTATCATAATGTCAACGGGAGACCTCACTGCTGAAAAAATAGAACTCATACATTTAAGTCTGTTTTTCTTTTGTCTTTGGGGTGTACACTTCCACGGACAGGCATATAAAACGTTGCGTTTTGCTTTAAGCAGCAGTAAGGATTTGGGTTCGGGCATGGCTAGACTTTGGCTGTTGGCAGACTGGCACGTTCACATTCATACTCTTAGAATAGCAGCTGCCATGTTTTGTGCTTCTGGCACACAAACTGTAGTGTGAAGGGAAACAGGGACCAGGGCAAAACTTTATTGCGGTAGGTGGGCACCACAGCGTGGACGGTGAGCCCTACCCTGCTTCTGAGCTCTTGTCCGAGTGCAACGGACATACTAACTTGGGTGGGTATTTGAGGAAATCTGGGACTTACATGCAGTCAGCAGAGTCACACATGTAATCGGGGATGGGGCAGATGTGCTCCTTACTGGAAAAATCAGAATAGTCCTTGTCGAGGAGCAGACATGTATTCATGTCGGGTCGCATCTCAGGTCAAGTGCTTCTATGGTCCAGCCATTGTCACTGCCACTGAGCTCACATGTGCCATAGACTGTACATGCCACGATACCCTGCAACATGACTTCACACCTCAGCTACTGTGAGCTGCTCAAGGAAAAACCCTAGTCTTTCTTCTTCTTGGTTTTCCCATCACTTGGCAGAGTCAGAGTAAATATGTAGTGTCTTTGTTTTACATGAAGGATGTTTTGGGAAGGTAGGTGCACATGGATGGAAGCAAGACACTCAAGAGTCTAGATTTTAGATACGGAAGATCTTGCATGTGAAAATGAAAAGAAATGAGCCTTTTGGTTCCAAAAGCACTGGAAGGGCAGATACCTTTAAGTTTAAACATGAGAGCAACGTAGCTAAACTGCCTGTAGGTCATCACTGTGGTGCCTCTTCTGGGAATCTGTCTCTGGGTGTTCAAGGCCACCATGGGTGCCATGTTGGGAAAGATCATGGATTAGAAGACCTATGACCCCACGTTGGGTTTTGCAATTTTCCAGTAGGAAGACATTGGGGTGGATTCTAGGTATAGCCTGAGTGGTTGTAAAGGAGTAAAGTGAGGACGAATACTTTTCTTTCCATAATGTAACTCTGTGGCCAAAATGAGATTGGCATGAAAGGACTGTGGATGGAACAACAGATTTAGGAAATGCATTGTAGTACCTTTATATTTTTGGAATCTTAAAAAAAATATATATATATTTTTGGAATCTTGAGAGGACCAATGGAAACAGCTTTCAACTTCCATTGAGGAAACAATATGGCAGAGAACATTTATTTGCATGTTTTAAGTCTATTTAAATCTATTTTAAAAAGATCATCCAACATATTTCTATTTTCAAAACATTTTTATGCAAAAAAATTGAAAATCAATCAATTAGTTCCCCAAAGGAAGTGGCCACCCCGTATTCTACAGAGACTTCACATCCGGAGACTTCGACTCTGAAATCAGAGGGCCTGTTCAGAGGTCAATGTTATCGGATACAATTTAACTAGAAGCAAGACAAATTTGGAATTTAAAAAAAAAAAAAGGTAGATTTCTATAGAATATTTTGCATCTGAGCTATTTCTGTACTTTATCTTGTTTTATTACTATTCAAACACTAATGACCTAGCGTTGGCTGAAAGTATCGCAGTAATTTACATGTGTGTTCATATTATATACTTGCAAGTAATTATTTGGAATTGATTTTATACTCACTCATCTTTGGCTTTTTAATTATAAAAATATTAAAATAAATTTACTCACAATTCTCCTCATACAATTCCCCACTTCTTTCACATTACACGCTTCTATCCTGTTCAGATTCTATGATGCTTCCCTAAAGAATGCAATGGTTTTTCTGGCTTGAGATTCAAAAACTAAAAATGTTTAAAAGCCAGAGAAGGGGTAAAAAAGGAAAAGGTTAAGACAATACGAGCTCCTCGTAATGCTGCCAGCTGATTATACACGTGGTCCCTGGGAAATGAAAAGGGCACGTCATCAAGGAGACAGTTTGTTTTCTCAAGTCTGTAAAGTAAGCACGTTCGCTTTCAGGGCTACAGATGGTCTACGGACGACAAGCTAACTCGATTCTGACCAAGAAGTGCTTGCGGTGCCAAGTGGGCATCTCCCCCACCCCCCACCAGATCGCTGCCACGGAGTAGGAAGCAGGGAGCATTCATTGAGGCTTCCCCCCATTTTCTTGGCTGGAGTTTCAGCTCTCAGAGATTCGACACAAGCCATGGAATGCATTTTCTGATGGCGGGCTTTAGGGGCGCGGATACTGTAGAATGGAAGACTGATCTGGGGAAAGGTAGAGATTCTAAGCCCAGATGGTGTGGGGAGCAGGGGCTGAACGATGCCCTGGAGACTCTTCTGGGCAACCTGCTCGGGGGACTTTGGCAGGTGGGGACACCAGAAAGATAAATTGCATAGGTCTAAGGATCAAAGGGGCAGAGGCGAATCGTTCGTTCAGAGAGCAGTGGGTAACCTGAACAAGATGCGAGTCTCCTACAGCGGCCAGTGGCCTCTGCCCAGATTGATCTTGAAGAATGCAGGGGGAAGCAAGGAACAAAGCAGCTAAAGCCAGGCAGCCGCTAGCTGGGACCCTCTGGGCAGGTGTCAGCAGCTGTGGGCAGATGCCGGTGTCTGCCTTAGCCGAGGGCAGTCCCACCGGTCTGTGACATTGAACTAAGGGGCAAGATGGACTTCTGCTTTATATGTCCCCCCACTGTGGCCTTGTCTCCTGAGTCAAATAAATGTGGCATGGAAGCTGGAACTTGTGAGAAGCTGAGAAAAACAGGAATTGGGAGGATCCCTCCAGCACTTGGAAGTTGTGTCTCAAATTGCCCATTTGGGGATGAAAAGGGGAAGCATTATGTTGCCACGATCATGCCCTTGCTAAACTTGGCCCCCGATACACCTCGACACCTTTAAACACTGTCGGCCCCAAGAGATTGGGAAGCCTACAGCTTTGGGAGACTGTTGAGATTCTGAAAACAATTTTTTAGTATTGTACAAAAATGTCCGAAAGACCACGTGGGTGTCAGAGAGACCATTAAAAATACAAGTTTTTTACCTAAGCCCTTACAGACCATTACAAATATAGACCATGTATTAACTCATAAGAACGCTCAATAAATACTAAAGATAAAGTATCCTAGAAACCACGCTGTCTACCTCTTACTCTGTATTATATTGACATGGGTGCATGCTAATTTATATATTTAAGAACGTAGACAAGACATTCCTGCATATTTAATAAAACATATGAACATACATACATAAATTAAGTGCTGGGTTACAGGAGGCATCGTAACTAAAGTTCCAAAGTATTAATTAGAACTAAATCAAGACGCTATGTTGAAATAAATTGGGGGAATTGACATATAAAATGGAGGGAAATTACATCCCCAAAAATTTAAATTGGAAAGCAGACTATCTCAAAGCGATGATCTACATCCTACGGAAAGGTGATAATGAGTAGAGTCGCGTAAATCCCAAGGATCTAAAGGGAAAGAGATAACATAAGAGAAGAAATAAACCATAGAGATGATAAAGGTACGATTGGGAAATTCAACACAACCAAGAGTTGTTCTTTGAAAACACAATGAGTAAAAGATGTGTACCTCTGGCACCACTAAGAGATTAGGAGACACAATACAAAGAAGTAGTGATATTTGTCAATTATTTCTTAATTAAGGTGCGGAACAATACAAAGGATGAAGGTTTTAAATATAGGAGGGGTCACGGCTACAGATAAAGCAGAGATCATTCAGAACTTCATGGACTTTGATGTCCAGAAGGAATGTGGCAGCAAAGTTCAAGAATTATTTTTAGGGCTGGCTTACCAAGAGGTAACAAGATTGAAAACTGCATACGCTGAAAGCACTACAGCAGTGGTTAAAAGGCTTCCAACAGAGAGAATATCCATAGGCTGTTCAAGAAGTAGATCATTCTAGTTTTATACAAAAAAAAAAAATAAAATAAAATAAAAAAAATAAAATTAAAATTAAAATTAGAAAATTAAAAAAAATTAAAAAAGGGGAAAAACAATGAAAAAACATAATGGCCCCTATGCTACTCGTAAGGCTGGTGTGAATTTTTTTTTAATTTTTTTACTTTTTATTTATTTATGATAGTCACACACAGAGATAGAGAGAGGCAAGGCAGAGACACAAGCAGAGGGAGAAGCAGGCTCCATGCACCGGGAGCCTGACGTGGGATTCGATCCCGGGTCTCCAGGATCGTGCCCTGGGCCAAAGGCAGGCGCTAAACTGCTGCGCCGCCCAGGGTTCCCGGCTGATGTGAATTTAACCCCGAAGCTGATAAATAGACAGTGCAGGGAAAAAACTAACCAAACAAGAAATCCACTGTACTTACAAATTTGGCTTTGAAAATCAAAAGGCCATAATTATGAACATGCGTTATCCAAAAAAGCAGAGATTTATAATTAGAAAATCTGGAAATGCAGTTGATCACGGAGCTGGATTTTGAGAAAAAACTATAATCAACTGGATGGAAGGAGATAAAGCAATGATGATATTTGAGTGTCCTATCTCAAAAAAGTCTGTAATTAGGAATGAAATGGAATCTACTCTGGGGACTGCAGGAATTCATTAAAATGGCAGAGCACATACCGCCTGAAATGGGAAGGCACCGTCAATTCAATGGTAGACATCTAAACTAAAAGTGTGAGCTCCACCAGATGGCAGCCGGCCCCGTTTCCCCGGATTTGCAAAAGGCAAAGAAAATGAAATGCACATACTCATCGTGAAACAAAAGTTCACTTAACGGCAGGAAGAAAACCCTAAAAGCGGGATTTTTTTTTGCAGAGATGTGAAGCTTAACTCAAGATGGGGAGACATGTTCGAGAGGAGGTTGTTCAAGAAATTAATCTTCGTCACAATCCTCGGTTTTGTTTGGAGTGGTGGGCTGTGAGCTTACATCATCTAAGCAAATAAGTAGAAAGAATGGGCCAGCAAGGAGCACGCGTGAGCCGGGTATTTGGATTAACCAATTTGTGCCCACCTGGGTGCCAATATAAACCAAATATAGGGATCCCTGGGTGGCGCAGCGGTTTGGCGCCTGCCTTTGGCCCAGGGCGCGATCCTGGAGACCCGGGATCGAATCCCATATCGGGCTCCCGGTGCATGGAGCCTGCTTCTCCCTCTGCCTGTGTCTCTGCCTCTCTCTCTCTCTCTCTGTGACTATCATAAGTAAACAAAAATTAAAAAAAAAAAAAAATAAATAAATAAAAATAAACCAAATATAATTTAACAGTTTGTAGGGCGGCGACTTTGTGGAGGGGGGATAAATGTCATAGACCATAGGGCAGCCCTGGTGGCTCAGCGGTTTAGCACCGCCTTCAGCCCAGGGCCTGATCCTGGGGACCCGGGATCAAGTCCCACGTCGGGCTTCCTGCATGGAGCCTACTTCTCCCTCTGCCTGTGTGTCTGCCTCTGTGTGTCTCTCATTAATAAATAAATAAAATCTTAAAAAAAAATACCGTAGACCATAGAAGTGGTAGCCACATCACGATACACGCAGGGGTCCCTAAGCACCCTTCAAGTGGTGTGTGTATGTGTGAACACATGCGTACACTCCAAGAGCTCAACCCTCAAGTCCATGTGTATTTGGGGGAAAAAAAGAGAAATTGAAGGTAATGGATATACAATAGGGTGTTGCTTCCCTGAAAACTATTTTCTGGGAACCATAGTGCAGATTCTTGATGCTGCATTTTCTTAATTGTGTTGAGCAGAAAGGATGAATGGTTGGACTTCAGGAAAATAGACACTTCCCACGACAACAGAAACACATAGGGGGCCGAAAACGTTTTCTGGTCAGTGCTGAACGCATTTACACGGCGAAACACGCCTGCCCAAATGAGGTCCTTGGAAATGAAAAATAAAATAAAATAAAATAATAAATAAATAAAATAAAATAAAATAAAATAAAATAAAATAAAGTAAAATACAATACAATAAAATAAAATACAATAAAATAAAATAAAGATCGATCAACCAGCAAAGCCTTAGGGAAAAAAACATTTTAAACCCACACTTTATTGACAATGTATTAAACTTGGCTGTTGGTGAATATTTTCTGAATTTGGTCTTTTCAAAATAATATGCACCTCAGGCTTGTAAAACGGAAACTAGCACAGGATATGAATTTCTCTGGTTTCCAGGGGTTTACTTTTGTACAGGAAGAGATTATTAAAAACTCAAAGATGATTTAATTTAATTAGTAGCCTACTTAGCAATTAGAAAACTCTTTGACCAACATTGTATGAACCGTTTTTTTCCCATATTTTAGCACAGATATTTTATTTATTATTATTTATTTTCCCCATATTGTAGCACAGATTTTTTAATTTATTTTTTTCAAGATTTTATTTATTTATTTAGTTATTTATTTAATTCATGGGAGACACAGAAAGAGAGAGGCAGACACGCAAGCTGAGGGAGAAGCAGGCTTCCTGCGGGGAACTCGACGTGGGGCTTGATCCCAGGACCCCGGGGTCATGCCCTGAGCCAAAGGCAGATGCCCAACCACTGAGCCACCCAGGTGTGCCTAGCACAGATATTTTAAAACGTGGCAGGTAGCAAGCAAAACAAAAGGTGAATCAAGTACGTGTCAAATCAAAGCAGCTAATAGACGTCAGTGAAAAAAATTCAACAGAAATATCTTTGTACCAAGTCTAGGAAACACATTTTCCTTGATGCCTCAGCTGGGAGTAAAAGGTCTACTCACAGGGATTGCAAGTCAAACAATTAAGTAGAAAGCTGCAGTTTGAAAGCCTCTGGACGTTTACTTATTTTTATTCTTCAGTAATCTTGAAAGCCTCTGGATATTTGTAAAGGTACTGATGTTGGTTGCAAAACCAACGCCAGCCTGGCTCACTTCACGCGGGATACTTGTACCGCCAGCCCTCAGCGAGCTGAAGAAGGTACAAAACGTAGCATTTGACTTCTGAAAACACTGTTTTTTCCCCTGAATGCTAAACGTGGAAGACTTGTCATTTGAGTTCTTTTTTCCCCCAAACATAGCATTCCCCACAGCATCAGGGGAGCTCGATGAAATTGGTTCTTTGTTCCATTCCAAGGGAATTAGCAGCTCCATGATGGCACGCGGGAAGAGGATGCTCTGGAGATTTATAATGTCAAGTGCCCCACGTGAACTGGACGCTGAGGGTACGTAGTTCACACCCAGTGCAACAGGCCCAGGCCAGTGCTCACACACCTGGGACACTCAACAGCTGGCTCCCAGTAATCCCTGGGTGTGGCTCAACCTGCAGCTGAGTTGGGCGTGAAGAATGGAGGCCATGGAGAGGAAGAGACTCAGCGGTAGCAACACATGAGATATAATTGAGGGTGTTCTAGATTTCAATACAAAGTTTACTTAATTCCTCTTCACCCCCAACGCTTACGGCAAATTTTGAAATCCGGTGAACTATATCTCTATCATTATTCATGAGGTCATGAGCCCCCCCCCAAGCCGTGCCCCGCAACAGGGAGCTGGGTTCCAGCAAGCGAGTGGCACATGGAGCACACGCAGCGATTTCAAAGATGCCGAATGTTCTCCAGGATGGAGATGGCTTCTCGGAAATCAGAAGGTCGATTCCTAAGATCACATGATCTGGGCATCTTTAAAAGGAAGTTATCTGGGCTCCAGAAGGTCATAACACCTTACGGACAACGACAGCTTTTTTCTCATCTTGAAGATAATCCTAAAAGCTCATAAAATGTGTGATGCTGGGATCCCTGGGTGGCACAGCGGTTTAGCACCTGCCTTTGGCCCAGGGAACGATCCTGGAGACCCGGGATCGAATCCCACATCGGGCTCCCGGTGCATGGAGCCTGCTTCTCCCTCTGCCTATGTCAATGTCTCTCTCTCTCTCTGTGTGTGTGTGTGTGACTATCATAAATAAATGAAAATTAAAAAAAAAATTAAAAAAAAATGTGTGATGCTTTTGTGGGTACCTGGAAACTTAGCTGCAGTGAAAACTTTGATGGATACACGAAAGAAGTGGGAGTGGGCTTCGCCACCAGGAAAGTGGCTGGCATGGCCAAACCCAACTTGATCATCAGTGTAAACGGGGATGTGATCACCATTAAATCGGAAGGCACCTTTAAAAATACCGAGATTTCCTTCAAACTGGGCCAGGAATTTGATGAAGTTACTGCGGATGACAGAAACGTAAAGAGCATCATAACCTTAGATGGAGGTGTCCTGGTACAGGTGCAGAAGTGGGACGGAAAATCTACTACCATAAAGAGAAAAGAAGTGGATGATAAACTGGTGGTGGATGTGTATCATGAAAGGCGTCACTTCTACCAGAATTTATGACAGAGCATAATCCAAGGGACATCGAGCTGAAGTTTGCATTGAATTCTACAACATTCTGTTGGATATATTGTCCAAACATGTATTGTTATTTTCTACTAATTAGCAAGCAACCAATTTCCCCCAAATGATCTTATTCAATGTGGATGTGTTTGTTAAATAAAACCTTTTAGATATAGAAAGAAAGAAAAAAGAAATTAGGAAGTCCTCGCTCATGGACACACGTCCCCAGCACAGGAGGATCCACAGAGGTGCCAGCCTCTGGCAAGCCTGATCAGGCTCCACTGAGTCACTGGCATTCAAAGAGATGCATTTGTCTGTCCCGAGGCTTCGGACAGAGGTCATCGCCACATATCATGCATATTCTCTCTAGGAGGGGACATTCCACTCAGTCCACGATTCTTATTTTGTCATTAGCAAATGTCTGACATTGTTCACGAGCCCATCTTACGAGCCCATTGTTCACGAGTTCATCTTAATATCCATTTTTGTGTGTGCCCTTCTGTTTGGCACGCGGAGAAGAGAATATTGAATCCTGTTTTACAGCAGATGAACTAATCTGATAGAGTTTCCTTGCTTTGGAGGTGCCGAGTTTTATTGTTTTTCAATTCAATTTTGTACAGAAAGTAATTCTGTCTATAGCTTTATGAGCTAAGGTGTCTGCCAGGACACACACACACATACACAGAAATCCACCATATTTGAGGGGAATTTGGGGAAGAATATGAAAGAGGAAGCAACCAACGGGGAGTTATTCTGCGATATTATTATTTGAAGATGTAAAGCCACCCCTGAGCACACCCCAACTAGTCATGATAGCAACTTAGATAATGGATTCGATAAAGTCAATAACCCGTACCTGCGTTTCTCCTGGACAACTGAATTTTTGGTTTGAGTCTTCAGCACTTAACACAGTATCATCGAGATTCCCGGATGGATGAATGCGTGAGTCTATTTCAGGTTGTTATCACCGTCCTATTATTTTTTTGATTACTGAGTACACAATACCTGACATACGGTGCTTTCTTTTTTGTGCATTTGAAATCTGAAATGAGCTCTAAAGTAAAGCTCAATGACGTTGTCAACTTGTCTGTTGGTGTTGGTTGGATCTTCCAGGAAGCACAGGTTGGCGTAAACGTAGGAGTGCCAGCGGTTAATTGGGGGTAAGAATATGATACACACGAGATGCGCATAAAAGGCAAGGGGTAGAAGGAGAAGAAGGATCCAACAAGGGGAGCTTCAGACAGACATGGCACCACCAACACAGAGAGAGGATCTGAAGCACAGTTTGCCTATTAACCGAGTCCCACACTGGGAAGAAATGGTGAGAACCCCCTCTTGCTCAGGGGTAACTGGAGCTTGACCCTAAAGGCATGGAAGTTGCAGCTCTCGGGCCTTGGACTCTTTGCAACCAAAACCCCAGGTCACACAGGGAGGTCTGAATGGTCTCTTGGGCCATCACACCTATGCCACTAGCAAAAAAGAGCAGAAAGGAGCCAGGATTCAGCCCTTAAAACTCCAAACCCGTGGCTCTTTCCAGGAGATTGCAAAGAAAGTTGCAAATAATGAGATTTTAGTGCCCGTGCAAGCCATTGTGTCAGGTGTCCACTTTGAGCGACTTGCAGTACCAGGCAAGATGCAAGCGGCTCTACTGAGAACCGAAGGTTGCTTGGAAGAAGAATCAGAAGATTTTACACTAGAATCTCAAGTACCGCGACCATGAGCTAGCTCGGACAGCTGTGCTTCTGCAACTGACCTGCTGGGAAGAATCACAGGGGCAGAGGGTACAAATACCACCTCCCGATATCCTGAGGAGTCCTCAGCGGGGAGGTGTGAGACACACTGCCCTGGAGGATCAAAGCCTTGAACCTCACAGCACTGCTGTTCACGGTGACCACCTTGCTCTGAGAATCCCAACTACTTCCAGCAACCAGAATAGGCTTCTTAGATTCCATGTGCAGGATGCTCCTGTCCTGTAGAGCTATGGGGCGTAGGGCCTTCTATCTGCGCTTTTTCTCTTCGTTCCTTGAAGAGCAGCTAATAAATATCAAATCTCTGTTCAGAAGTATCTAACAATGGACGTATCCATCCAGGGAAGCTCTGCCACACATCAGATAAAATTCAGTAATTTACTTGTATGCATTGCCAAAATGCTAAAGCTTAGGATTATGAAAACATAATTTGCTACGGGAAAAAAATATATGTCTACTTTTTAAGCAAGATTTTCCTATTTCCTCAGAAATCCCAATGAATGCTCACTATTATCAGAAGCCTTCTCTGTTTTCACAAGTCAGTAATGATCTAGGATGAAATAATGTAATTCATATCAAAAAGGGGTCTTCGAGGGGCACCTGGGTAGCTCCGTGGTTGAGTGTCTGCCTTCAGCTCAGGACTTCTCTCTCTGCCTGTGTCTCTGCATCTCTCATGAATAAGTAAACAAAATCTTTAAAAAGAAAAAGGGTCTTCAGTGAGTTCTAGACAACTTATTTGAGGTGGTGGAACTTGGAACAGGTTGAGAGGGTGAGAATGGGAGGTTGGTTTACAACGGTCAAAATAACCAACATGAAAATCCTCAAAAATGTAGACTTCTCATGTTCCTTGTGCCTCTGAAGTGCAGCTACACATCAAAGCTTGTGGGTAGTGCACAAGGGAGATTGGCAATTAACATTTAAAAACCAGCTAAATGCCTAAAATTGCAAATCAGAAGTCTGTAGGCATATCTTATTGTACATCCATTTCTGTTTGTGATCAAATAAGCATTAGGATCCAAGCAACATAAATTAGTTATTCTGAGCAGAAAATGAGGTTTGATTTATGACCTGAACATCTCACCTAGCAATAGCCTGAAACACTTGTAACATTCCTTAAAATTGAAATTGACCTTCTTTTCTCAAAGAGTGTAATTTGAAACACCTTACAACCAATTATTCCCAAATTAAATTATTTAAAATGTACATAAGACAAGGTGCATTGGTTAATATATACCCGGATCATTTGCTAATGAAGAGTGAAACAATTTCTGAAGGTGTTTATAGAAGGACCAGTATTTATTCAACAGAAATCTAATGAATTGGGGGTAAAAGCAAGTGCTATAGTGTGTCTTTCAATCTGGTTTTGTTTGCTTGTTTTTAATTATTAATGAGGCTCACAGTATTGTAGAGATGAATGTTGACAGACACAGTTAAGATGTGACTAGGTACAAAGGAGTTGTCTTGAAAATGTACTGGAAGCAAAAAAAAAAAAAATACTTGCTTTATATTCCTTTTTTATGTTTTCTAAGCACTAATTAATATTTCTGGGTCCTCTGTTTTAATCACTTTCAAAAAACCTGTTGATTTTAGGGTACCTGGGTGGCTCAGTGGTTGAGCATCTGCCTTTGGCTCAGGGTGTGATCCCAGGGTCCAGGGATCGAGTTCCACATCAGGCTCTCTGCATGGAGCCTGCTTCTTCCTCTGCCTGTGTCTCTGCCTCTCTCCGAGTGTCTCTCATGAATACATAAATAAAATCTGTTGATCTCTTCAATGGAACAGCCATTATCTGCTGCCATCTTAATCGGAGTTGGAAAAGGGAGCCTGCCATGTTGTGTCCATGTGTCCTTCAATGTCCTGAAGAAAGAACCAACCTATGTGGTCCCACATGGGAAGATGGGTGCTCACGTGGAAACCACCATGGTGGGGGCCACTTCAGAAGACTTGCCTTCTACTGGCCTCTACTCCAATATGCTTTCCGCTCCCCAAGTCCAGCGGAAGTGATTTCAAGAAATTAGTGACAAAACCAATTCCACTGTATACTCTGGAAATTACTTAAGAATATTCCTCAAAGGGGATCCCTGGGTGGCGCAGCGGTTTGGCGCCTGCCTTTGGCCCAGGGCGCGATCCTCGAGACCCGGGATCGAATCCCACGTCGGGCTCCCGGTGCATGGAGCCTGCTTCTCCCTCTGCCTCTCTCTCTCTCTGTGACTATCATAAATAAATAAAAATTAAAAAAAAAAAGAATATTCCTCAAAGAGAAAGTACTCCTTTCTTTGCTGTAAAGCATTCTTGACATCTTGATTTGGTTTGAAATTTCTCTTTATCCATAGCTGGGTGTGTGTGTGTGTGTGTGTGTGTATGCATGTGTGTGTGTGTTTTTCTACTTCCTCTTCCCCAATCAAAAACACCAAAAAAATTCTACTTGGAGAACAAATCCATTACAAAAACTTGAGAGTCTCCGTTTTAGAAGTGGGACTCAGAATCATCATGAAAGACAAGAAAAAACATATCCCTAAAGGTTGCTGGAACAAAGCACATAACGTTTTCTTGTTTGTTTGTTTGTTTATTTATTTATTTATTTATTTGTTTATTTAGCATGTTAGATTTTCAATGACTAGTATTTTCAGAAAAATACGCTTTGGATTTCAAGGGGTGCTTTCATCATAACATTGAAACCTGTGGGCTGGATGCAATATTAACAGAAGGGACTTTGTGAGTAATTTTGCCATCTGTCGAGAAGCCCCAAGAGACGACCAGCTCTGTTCTCTTACAAAGTACTGCTTTTAGAGCCCCTGACTTTATAGGATCTGTTTATATTTATGCATAATTGGGGAGATTCACCCTCTCAGATGTCCTTTCTACAGTTCCCAAGAAGTAGGCATGAAAGCTACACTTGGGAACATCAGTTCCTGAGGTCTCTGGTTCTGCAAATACCAATTTGTACCAACTTTCTGGTTTTCACCCACCCAACGTATGGCCATGGAGATCCTCAATGGTTTGGTTACAGAGGAGAGACTGTGAATGTTAAAGTTGATATTTGTGAAAGAGACTATTTTATACAAAATCCTTTATGAAAGAAGAGAGACATAGGAGGGATGATATCAGCAAGCAGACTGTACCTCAATCTGGGAGACAATAACTGGAAGGACAGATTGCACCATGGTCCCTATGGACAGAAACTCTTGGTTTATGCCTGTGAAGATACCTGGCTGGAACAGATTGTTTTCCCCCTCATAAAATCTGCCTGTGTTTGTGTTTATGTCGGTGACCTGTTGTTCTTTTGGGTGAACACCTACGCCTCTACACCAGTTTAACGGTGGTTGTTGTGGTCCAGTAAACGCACGTAGATGAGTCAGACAGAAAACTCTGAATGACCCATTAATTTGGCGCTCTGAGAAATGCATATTGCTCATTGGATTTAACCTTCATGGAGGGAACCTCGAGATTTCAGGCAAAGAAAAGGAACTTGCACTTGGTAATATATTAGTTAACATGAACTGAAAGATTTTTTAAAGGTACTTTGTGGCAATTTTCTGTCATTAATGAGCTCTCCACAGAAAGTAAACCCTGCCTGGCCCAAAGGGCTGTCCACCTGGATGACACTACCAGCTTTAGAGGCAAATGTGAGGATTATATTAAAATATGTGGAGTTGGACTATGTCCAAGTAGGACCGCACTTGTCCTCATTTTCTGGAGGAAGACCGAAACTGAAGAACTGGTTGATGCACATGCCCAGAGGTATGAAAAATACATCAATGCAAGCATGTGCATTTGCACATAGCAATATTTGTGGTCAATATGGGGATGTCTCAGAAGACCAGACACAAGGGTCACCCGTAAGACAAGACAGGAAGCAGGGTAAACATTGGAGGAGGCACCACAGTGCAACGTGCTGCAGGAAGTCCTACAGAGTAAAGGAACAGGGCACCACTCAGTTATATAAAATAACAGAGAAGATAAAATGTTAGCTGTGGGGACTTGAGCTATTACCCAGGAGGAGAATCTGGGGTCAGAGATCTCCAGTCAAACTCACTCCCTTGCATGAGCTGGATTAGGTCAGCAGCCCTGGAAAGGGTTGCTTCCCAACGAGATCAGTGAGCATGGAAACTTGATTTGGAAACTTGGCAGCAGCTAAGAGAAGCAAAGAGTCTGGAGGACGGCATCGATCCCCACGGCCAGGGAAAACCATATAAAACCTATCAAGAGCTAAATGCACATCCCTTCCCAGTAGAGAAAACAAGATAAGTCACAGAATCTCAACTAAATAGACATATGTGTGCTGCACCATCAAGTAACAAAATGAAAGAGAAAGTGTAAAGGATATGGAAGATGCCTCTTGAAGCAGTTTTAGGAAATTTAGTATAGGGAAGCTTGTTCCCGACTTTAACAAAGAAGTGAATTGCTAATCTAGGAGATGGCAAACGTTTTCTGTAAAGTGTCAGACAGGAAATATAATGACTTTGCCACCATATGGTGTCTGTTACAATTACTCAACTCCGCCTTTGTTGCATGAAGGCAGCCACAGACAATGCGTAAAAGAAGGGACATGGCTGTGTGCCAATAAAACTTTATTTACAAGGACATCAAGTGGGCCAGAATTGATCTATGGGCTATAATTTGCTGGCACAGGTTTCCCATGCTACCTAGCATAAGCACCTCTTGGGAGATTAAGAACTCAGCCCCAAGACCTGCGGAAAGGAAGCTGTATCTGTTTTTGTTTGTTTTCTAGGGTTTGTTTTTTTTTTTTTTTGATTTTTTGATTTTTAAATCTGTATTGATTGATTGATTGATTGATTGATTGATGAGTGAAAGTATAGAAGTTTATTAAGTAAGGATACAGAGAAAGCTCTCAGGAGTGAGAGGGGTCCTGACAGGGTGGCCACTAAGGGCCTGTAGGATTGGCCTTTTATTGGATTTATTTATTTATTTTTTTTTAGAGAGAGAGCACAAGTAGGTGGGAGGGGCAGAGGGAAAAGGAGAGAGATAGTCTTAAGCAGGCTCCATGCTCACCATAGAGCCCAATGTAGGGCTTTACACCTCACCACCCTGAGATCATGACCTGAGCAGAAATGAGGAGTTAGACACTCCATTGACTGAGCCACCCAGGGGCCCCTAAGAGAAACTATATTTGTAAGAAGATGCACAAGCAAACATTATAGAATGCATTTCAGACTGCTCTGATTTGCTGGGACAGCTTATAAGATTCAGGGGAAGTAAAGTGACAATAGACACATGCCCCCGACACATAGATATACGTACACACACACACACACACACACACACACACACACACAGTATTTGAAAAGCACTGCTCCAACACGTGGTCATTAATGGTATTAATCTTTAACAAAAGCAGTAATTCCCTAGTCAGAAGAAATATATTCGTTGTTGATACGACATGAAAAATTGTTATGGAAGTCGCCAAGGGGAGAAAAACAAATGGAGTCCATAAGGAAGCAACAGTAAAAGGATGTAAAAAAGAAGAATCCCTGTTGTCTCCAGTCTGTGTGTCTATAGCGAGTGAGGACTGAAAGCCAGGGCCGTCCTTCCAGACCTGCCATGAATGAACCATCTTCTGTGTCAGGACAACGTCACCACTGGGGTTATTTGTGCTGCCAGGCTCCCACCGCTCTTGGATCGGAAGCAAAGAGGGGAAGGCTGCATACAGGAATTGGTAACAACCATCCATGAGAAGCCCCAGAAGTAGGACAGGGTGGGGCGGGGTGGGGAGAGTCGGCCCCAGACTATCTGGGAGGAACCCTAGCCACTCAATGAGGTGAAGAGCCAAACTCAATGTCCCCAAAGGGCAGGATCAATGAACCGCACTTGCGGGGAAGTGGGGAAGCCGCACTTGCAGGTCTGACCTCAAAGAACTGTGAAGCCTTAGCGGGAAAATGCAGCACACTCCGTGCTCGTGGGTGGATGGTGAATGGCTCAGACCCAGATACAGATGTAGGGCTTAGATTTAGATACAGGGGTCATAGAAATATATAAATGTAGATGTAAGCAGTAGAGATACAGGGATACACACGCAGGGGACATGTAGATATAAATGTGCAGTGGATTTAGCTGCAGATGGTAGAGACGCACATCAACGCACACGGATGTTAGATGCACACACTACATCGCTACGTTTGGGTCGACACCTACTCCCGTTTCAACCTCTGTAGCGCTACTGCTACCTTGGACTGGAGCTACCTACAGAAAACTCACTCTCATGCAACTTCACACTTGGCCTTCTTCGGGTGCACCAGAATGTTCTACTGACACGATTAACCACAACACACCTAATGGCTGGCTCTGAAACACTCCCTGCTCTGCATAACCCAGATAAGAAACCAGTTGCAAGACTCACGGTTAAAAGGGAAACTGCACCTCTTACCATACATTTTTGTGACTCTTGTTTATAGAACTTATGGATCAGGGTAGCCCAGGGGGCTCAGCGGTTTAGCACCGCCTTTAGCCCAGGGTGTGATCCTGGAGACCCCGGATTGAGTCATGAGTCGGGCTCCCTGCATGGAGCCTGCTTCTCCCTCTGCCTGTGTCTGTGTCTCTCTCTCTTTCTCTCTCTCTATGTGCATCTCTCGTGAATAAATAAATAAAATAACTTAATGGATCAGAACTTAAGTGGCACATCTCCAGACACTGAGCCGGAAGAGGAAGAAATAGTGCATCGTGGAAAATATAAACTATCGTGATCATACTGAGTAAGCTGTATTCCATGTGGCGTGTTTAGACACATGTGCCTTCTCCTTCCATGTCAAAAGTTTTGTTCCTGTGTACTTGAAAATGTTTTCTTCTCTTGTCATGTTTGGGAATCAGTTCCATCTGCATGGCTGCTTACTTCTTAGAAGAGGAGACAAACAGGAATCTTCAGGAAACATTGAGAATATAAAGGGTGGACCGTCTGGTTACACAATGTAATCTAGAAGGATGCAGGAGGAGTCACTGCAAGTATCATTGTGGCTCCAAAATGTGAGTTCAGTATGTTGATACGCATACGCACTCACACAAAATGTCATAATCTGACACATTCCGTGTACCTAGGACAACTGAGCAACCACAGCCGTGCAATGAACAAACAGCCGCCTACCTGAATACCATCATCCATCTGATGAGTGAAATTTCCACTAAGAAAAAAAAAAAATCACTGTCCTTCTCTCTTGATGATTTCTAGCAAAACTAATGAACCTAATTCAGCCAACACAGCAAACAGCAAAATGAAAAATACAGAAACTTGGTATTTCCCCATCAATCTTCCTTTACCATTATACGCCAGAATATACCAAAATACCTAACAAATGAGACTTAATGAGTGCCTGTCTGCAAATAACCTCAATCTTGTGTTTAAGTCAAAAATACAGTGAAGAAAGAAGGTATTATTATGGAATAGAATTAAGACCATAATTTTGCCCTTAAATAAGTGCATTGAACAGGGAATGTATTCAAGTGTCTAGAACGGTCTCAAATCGAACCTCTGCATACCCATCACTTAACGTTCTCTAAAGACACATCATCAATTTCTGTTCATTTTCCCCAAAATCCCTTGCTTCTCCGTGCTTCTCTCTGAACAACTACCAAAAATGTCATTGATGTTTTCAACAATTAGCCTGTTGTCGCTAAACTCTTGGGACAAGACACAGCACCTACACTATAGGACCTTGTAGCTATGTGATTATTTCCCCTCTGAGATTCCAAGTAAGCACAATTAGCGAAGTCGGCTTGCGAGCTGTCAATGAGGAGTGGAGGAAACGGGTGTGAGACGTTCCCATTTGTTAATTTAGCAAAACAGAAGGGGGATGCTGGGTCACAGTAGCACCTTGTCGCATGTTCAAGAAATTCCTCAAGCACAGACTGATGGGTAGAGCCCTAGGTGAGCTTTACTCTGCCTTACATTTTAACCATCTTTGTGCTTCTCTTGGGTTCCCCCAAATCTCTCAGAACTCACCGCTTTCCAATACGGGCCACTATTCATTGACTGGGAACCTGCCAGCTGAATGCTGGATTAGGCAATTTGCAATAAAGTATATTAACCTAAGGATTTGCACATTCAAGAATTATTTGCCTATTAACACAGCATAATCCCTTAAGACTAAATACCAATAGTTAAATTTCAGGTAAATGTGCTTGAAAGATTTTGAGGCATGATCTTGATGTATGTTAAAAGTAAAAAAAAAAAAAAAAAAAACCCTTAGCCTTACTTTAGAGAATCAATTCAAGTTCCAATCAATGTTTGATTAAATCTGCATGCACGTGGGATCCCTGTGTGGCGCAGCAGTTTGGCGCCTGCCTTTGGCCCAGGGCGCGATCCTGGAGACCCGGGATCGAATCCCACATCAGGCTCCTGGTGCATGGAGCCTGCTTCTCCCTCTGCCTATGTCTCTGCGCCTCTCTCTCTCTCTGTGACTATCATAAATAAATAAAAATTTAAAAAAAAAAAAAAATCTGCATGCACGTTTAAACGCTAGTTGTGGAAAGAAATAGATCAATGTGGAATAATTTAACAGTGATTATTTTTATTTAAATATATGTAATAGATCTCTACACAAATTATATCTAAGACTTATGTGTTACTCGTACAATTTAATTCAGAACATCTGAACAGAATATGGATGGTGATGAAAATTTAGAGAAAAGGGGTACTTCCTGGTTTCTTATCGAAATGAAGTTTTGAACCAACAAGCTTCAGAGGCAATATCTAAAATTCCTGTGTTGTGAAAAAAAAAAAAAGAGAGAGAAGAGAGAAAGAAAAGAAAAGAGAGAAAAAAGAACCCACCTACAAGGTTACAGTAAGGCCAAAAGTGCTTGCATATGGAATAAAATTTTACTATAAAATAGCATCAATTATTAATAGCACTTTTTTTGTAATGTAGATGAAAACAATGCATTTTTCAAGAGGAGATGCTACAATAGATATCAGTAATGTTCTCTGGCAGATTAAAACATTTGCTAGCAATATACAGAAACAGGTACGAAATGGACACCTTTAACACATTTTGCTGCATGTATGTCTTATGTAATGGATGCTATTTTACACCCCACCTTATTGGGGTGTTGGAGTTTAATTCAACTGGGTCCTGACCATCCATAAGTAAGTGATGTTAGGCACATTCCCCAGTCTCTCGGAGTCTATTTCCCCATATATAAAAAAAGAAATAAACTAAATTTGATCAATATGTGCAACACAGAGCTCAGCTGCAAGGCTTTTATCTAGTCAAAAGAGGAAAAGAACAAGGAGAACAAGATATATCCTGCCTTGTAAATGGGTCACCACTAAAACTCCAACCTTGCCTGTCATGAGGATCCCCTGGCCTTTCTTGAAATCTGTCATATGAAGAGTGGTTCCACACAACACTCAGACCACAAGCTGGACAAGCCAAGGAGGTGATTTGGTGTTTTTTCCCTAGAGAGATGTCCATAAGGGTTGGAGTCAAGTCAATATTCTTTTCTATTTTCTAGGAGTCAAGACTTCCGAGGCTCTTGCCAGCAGACCCCCTGAACCTCCTTGGTATGGGGAGTAAAGCAGATTCCTTTAATGTGTTGGGGATGACATTTAACTCAACAGTGACAAATCAATGGTAGATGGGTGGATGGATAGGTAGATAATAGATGACAGGTAGATGGTAGATAAGATGAATGACAGATGATAAATATAGTTGGTGGGTGAGGATACATGACAGATAGATTAGATAGATAGATGATAGATAGATAGATAGATAGATAGATAGATAGATAGAGATAATTGATAGATAATAGATAATTGATAAATGATAGATTGATAGAATAGAAGGATAAATAGATGATAGATGATAGAGATAATTGATAGATGATAGATGATTGGTAAATGATAGATTGATAGAATAGAAGGATAAATAGATGATAGATAGATGATAGATAGAGATAATTGATAGATGATAGATGATTGATAAATGATAGATTGATAGAATAGAAGGATAAATAGATGATAGATAGATGATAGATAGAATGAATGGATGCATACATAGACAGGATAGATGGACAGACAGATGGATAGATAGATGATGGGTGGATGGATGGTTGGATGGATGGATAACAGACAGAAAAAATATAGTTTGTTGATGATATGTGATAAATACATAGATAATAAGTAATAGATTATAGGTGGTAGGTAGGTAGTAGATAGTTATGAATAGATGATTGACAGATGATAGATTAGTTAAATAGATGAGAGAGAAGGAGAATATACCAAGTCAGACATAAAAATTTAGTGTTCAAAGTAATATAGGTTCAAGTAAGGTGCACATACAGTAACCGCCCCTTTTTAAAAGGTAACATCCTGTTAACTGTGTAATTCGGGGTAACCTCTGTCAAGACATAAGCATGTTCACAAATTCCTCCATGTTTTTGCAGCCAACCCTTCCACGTTACTCCTGTCCCTAAGCCAACACAATCCATGCACAGCGCTCCCGTTGGTCTTCTCCACGATTTCATGCAAATGCCACCACGCGTGTAGGTAGACGTACGTGCCTGACTTTGTTCACATGGCCTCGTTTCGGAAATTCATCTCTGTTGTTGCATTTTATTAGCTATGTTCCCTTTGATTGATGAATCCTATTTATTGTATAAGTGGATAAACAACACTTGTTGGTGCGTTTAGTAGGTGATAGACATATGGCTTGCTTCCGTTTTTTTTTTCTATTTTGAACGAAAATGCTATAAATTCACGTGCACGTCTCAGATAGATATGTGTTCACCTCTCTGGTAGATACCTACGACTGGCTTTTGCAGGGTTATGTGATTAGTTTATGTTCACATTTGATCAACAGTCTCACTGCTTTCCAAATGGGTAAAATAGATTATGAAGAGTCAATTTCTAGAAATTTGTATTTTTAACACTCGATTACAAATGCTAGCAAATGATGGTGTTACTATTAAGGTTTTGCTGGTCTAAGGAAAAAAAAATCTATGTATTTATTTTTAAGTTAGAATTTTACTACCTGATGGCTTAAATGTTCTTTTTATATGCACGGCACATGGTTAGTCAAATGGTTAATCTAAGAATAACTGTACAGAAACATCTAATTTCCCACAGGACCACAGAATTCCTTAGAATATTTGATTCCGGGTGCAGAGACTATTACTGCAAACCTACATCTCCAATAGATGGCTCATCCTAATTTACCACCTTATTATCTGTAAAAATGCAGCATATATTGAACAGACATTTTGAAGACAGATGGCTTTTAAAATTTATCCTATTTGATTTTAGATCACAGCATGTGTGTCAAACGAACACAAACTCAATAATCATCACCTCTGGAGGTACTTTCTCTATTCCATGCCCTTGGAGTGCGTAATAAATAATTTTGAAGAACGGATGACTAATTTTCCATGCATCAATTTCCTTTTCTACGATTTTTCTCCACGATGTTCTGATTCTTTTCCATTCATCACGATAGCGAATAAGACTCTCACTGATGGCTGTAAACCAGCGAGCAGGGACACAGTTTGTGTAGAAGATAATTTTTTGTAAAGGTGTCAGTTTGCTCTGGAAGATAATTTAGAACGAAGAACAATTTTTTTTATGAATGTATGCCTTTGCAGAAGGCAGAGTTCAGTGTTCTTCAAAATGATTCATTGATGAGACTCATTGTGTACCTTGTCGTCGGACATCTTCATGGAGTATCAATTTACGGGGGGAGTGTTTGATGATAGATGATTGTCCAACGAGGCGCATTGAAAGCATGTTAAGTCCGAACTTACTACGCTTTGTAAGTATTTGTTGATTCTACTTAACACTGCCCATATAGTTACCCGCTTTCAGAGGCGGCCAGAAATACCCAGATAAATAATTACATGTTTAAGCACAACAGTTAAGGTGTATTCGAGTGTCGATCTTTGCCCTCGGATGAAATTCCATCCAACGTTTCACGACGCTACCAAAAGTGACCCTGGTGATGCTCTCCCTTTTGTAAGGCGGATTATGTTGTGTTTATCATTCCTGATTGAACAAATTGAACCTAATTGGGTCTTCTTCAGTCACGAATGATTACTTTGTGCTTTCTACAGGAGCTTCTTTTTCCCTGCAAAAGCAAGGTCAATATAAACTATTAAGAGAATTAGTCGCTGTACCGGTTGAATATGTAATTTCAAGTACTCTTCAGAGAATTCTCAAGTTATGAAATCCCTCATGCTAATTGCTGAAGAATATTCATCAGAACCTCAAGCTTCAAGGACAGAACTTATTTCTTCATTAAAACAAGGCAAGAGAGAAATAGGGTTTAGAAGAAAGGTGCCGCATTAAATCTCTTGACGTGCAGCGTTGCTTTGCTTAAAAAAAATAACCTGGGCTTTTGAATATATGTGGCCTTTGCATTTTAAATGTGGTTTGTGGATTCTCTTATCAATGGGTGTTTAGTTGAGCAGGAATGTTAACTTGATCTATTTCCTCACCCCAAAATTGGCTTCGAATTCGGAGGGTGGTTGGTACACCGTCGGAAGATTTACGTGAGACTAAACAAAATGCAACCTCGTTGGATAAATTCATTGACCCGTGTATTGGAGATGCGAAAGCTGGGCCTACAGAAATTCATGATTTTTGTTTCTAAATCCATTCTTCAAGATTTAGCAAAGAGTCCCCAGATATATTGAACCTTGTTTTCCCCAATTAAGATGTGTAGCATGTTTACAATGGTGAATCAACAAAGGCATGCCCAACACTGCAAACAGAGTTGAGGTTTCAAAAATTAATACTGATTTAGGCATGCCCATAGGCCGTGTGGTTATCGGCAGAACACAATTATCCGCCCAAATAATTCAGAAAAAAAAACAACAACGTATATTTTGCTTTAGAATAGATTTACGCTTTTAACGTAGAATTTAGTGGTAGCTTAATTTGGGGGAATTTACTTAATGTTAATGAAATAAGTACAGAAGGACCCAGATGTTACTACATTAGTGCATTTTTGAAACATACAGAAAAAAGCACTGCATTAGCTGGAGTGAAGAGCAACTTGTATTTATACAACAAACCCTGAATTCTCACCGGCTTTTTGCAAGAAACGTATATAAATTCCTCCTGGCTTTATGCAAGAAAGGTATAGATATGTGTGTATCTACACATACATATTTTTAAAGAAAGATGTGTATCTATATTTTTATGATAATATTTTAAAATATGTGTATATGTATATATTTTTTTAAACTTTTTTTTTTTTTAATTTATGATAGTCACACAGAGAGAGAGAGAGAGAGAGAGGCAAAGACACAGGCAGACGGAGAAGCAGGCTCCATGCACTGGGAGCCCGACATGGGATTCGATCCCGGGTCTCCAGGATCGCGCCCTGGGCCAAAGGCAGGCGCCAAACCGCTGCGCCACCCAGGGATCCCTGTATATATATTTTAAGCAGGTTTCACACTAACCCCAGGCCCGAATCCACAACCCTGGATAAAGACCTGAGCTGAGATCAAGAGCTGGACACTTAAACTAGTGAGCCACACAGGTGCCCTGAAAAGGTATATTTTTTTCTATCAGTTATGTCGATCACATGGATGGAGCTCAGGTATCTGGTCCCCTGTTTCTTCTTCTCAGATATGGGACATGTATCTGAATCTTCTGGGCATTGGAAAACATACTCATTTACAATTCTAAATTATTCTACAATAATATTTATGCTTTTACTTAAAGATTTTATTTATTTATTTCAGAGAGAGGGAGAACGAGCACAAGCAGGGGGAAGAGGCGGAGGGAAAGGGAGAAGCAGACGCCATGCTGAATGCGAATCCCAATGCAGGGACTCGATCCCGGACCCTGAGATCATGACCTGAGCCAAAGGCAGACACTTCACCAACTGAGCCACCCAGGTGCCCCTCTACAATAATATTTAAACCCAAACCTTGTATACACATCTAATTATATACTATTTTCTATGATTTATAAATATGCATGTATAGGTTTATTTATATCCATGTATTTTTTTTAATTTTATTTTTATTTTATGATAGTCACAGAGAGAGAGAGAGAGAGAGGCAGAGACACAGGCAGAGGGAGAAGCAGGCTCCATGCACCGGGAGCCCGATATGGGATTCGATCCCGGGTCTCCAGGATCGCGCCCCGGGCCAAAGGCAGGCGCCAAACCGCTGCGCCACCCAGGGATCCCTATATCCATGAATTTTTAAAGATTTTCCACAAGAGGTGTCAGCCCAAACATAGGATTATGTAAGTAACTTTTTTCTCTGAACATCGTTTTCAAGGTATATTCTTGTTGAGACCCATGTTTATCTATCATGCATGTGTATGGATACATCTGTGTGGGTAAATGCGTGTTACTTATTTCTAACTACTGTCACATGCCTCTATATTAAGAAGCCATGAAGTCTTTATCACTCTGTTGAATAGTAAGATCGCTTCTTGCTTATTTTTCAGAATATTCAAACTATTAAGTGGAAGCTCCAAGTATCTCCCAAATCATTGACTGATGTCGAGTGCTTAATGTGAAAGCTTGTATTTCTATGGGAGATGCAACACGTCAAGAAGAAACAGAGCTCAGATTTTTTTTTTTCCCTCTTTACGGTAATTCCAGAATGACCAATGCCCAATATCTGGTAGATACATGTCCCGTTTTTGTGAGCTGTCTTGAACCACAAACGCCAATAAACGTCAGCGCCATCTTGTTTCGATGATGGCAGTCCCCATGCATGCCATCAGATGGCAGTCCCCATGCATGCCCCAGAGGAGGAAGGATGAACATCCCAGACATGGCGAGGTGCAGCTCAGGAGAGGTGTTATTTTGGTCTTCATCCCTCACTCCCTGCAGCCACCAGAAGGGAATGTGTCCTCTTACTTCCTGGGAGGAGCAACTTGCCTAGTCATCTTCTCTCCAGATGGAAACATCCAATCTTGGATTTCAGGGACAACAATCCGAGCCACTCACAATCACTCTTGTTGCAATCATGGACCAACAGAATGGGAGGAGGAATCGAGTAATGGAACCCAAAAGAAACCTGCATCATTGGGTTGACAAATCCCTTCAGGACGGACTCACCGCCTGTAGGAAATCTTTGCTGACCACATGCAGTCCTTATCCAACCGTCTCAGAGATTGATGGGGCATAATGAAAGATCAATTAATGTCATTTGGTCGGCTAACTGATGAACTTCACAGTCCTCTGTAAAAACCCCGCTAAAAAAGCCAAAGTAAACTGCAACAATCTTTAAAATACTCCACCACCGTGGAAGATTTTGCCGCTCGGCCATGATTTTCTTCACAACCCACGCGGTTCACACAGATACACCCATTCTTACACCCATTCTCACCCATTCTTAGTGCAATGGCAGTGAGCATCTGGTTAGTATTTGTTGCATCGAAAGAATTCATGAATATTCTGAGTCTAGATTTGTAATAATTATTTTAAGTCTATTGCATGTATTTGTAACATTCCTTGTTCTGGAGTCTGATTTTTATCAGTACAAAAGATTGTTTCTCCCCAGAATTGTTCATTCTTGCCAGTCAACCCTCCTTGTTGGGATTCACAAGCCCGTTATTTTTTAAAATGCAGCCACTGTTGTACTTTTGATAAACTCTTAATCTTTTCAAATCGCTGAAGATTCCTTTATTGATTTTTTTCCCCCTCAGTGGAAATTATCTTCCCATTTTAAATTACATGCGAGTAGAATTTTGACGGGCAAATGCTATTTGATAATATTATGGCTCGTATCAGCACGCTCATCCTTTAAAAATACACAAGGCTATAATCTTCAGTGTTATTTCACAATGCGCCTGTAGGAATCATTACACGACTCCACGAACATTTACTGCTTATTAACAGGATGCCATATATTCCCCTCACAGAACTGTTGGAATAAATATACACTATTAATATTTAAAGGATTCATGTGACATTAACTTTGTTTTGCTGTTTTTTTTTTCATTGATGCATAGTTGGATTTGCCTATAACAACTGTTTTATGAAATACTGCATCTTTCAACACCACCCTGGTCCTCGGAATTAGGCTGCGTGCAAGGAGCCTGGGGTTTGGGTCTTCTTCACTGGGGTTTGGGTCCTGGGTGGGGATAACTTATGCCAGACAGCTGCACAAGGTAGACGCGTGAAGGATGGACCAGGGAACTCAGCCCTTGTACTTACCTAGAACGTGAGGGGGACATATCTGGTGATACCGGATATGATGGTATGACATATTTTATATATATATATATATACACATATATATCACATGATGTTATCTGTCTCAAGAGGATTAATGAAAGGCAGTCTGCTTTTGAAACCTAATTTGGTGCACGTTTCCATAATTCGTGAACTGAATTTCCAATCCATATGATGATGATATATATGTGATATATGATATATGATGTGTTGATGACAAATATGATGTGAAAGATGTATGGTGTAATATGACATATTGACATGATGTGATGCATGACATGATATGATGTGATGATATGATGGGTATATGGTATGACATGCTGTGTGATATATGACATGACACATGATACGATGTGGTGATGACACATGGCATGTGATATGTGCGATACATGATACAATATATGGTGCATGACATGACGTATGATACATGATAGGACACGTATGACATACAATGTGAGGGGATGGCATATGTGACGATGGCATGACACATGGCATGATATATATGATAGTATATGATCCATGTATCACGTGGCACATGATACTATGAGACTTATGATATACAAGGTAATGATACGGCATATGTGATATATGGTGCAATGATAGGACATATATGACATATGTGATGGGATATGATGCATATATGATATAATTATATGGTATCATGTCATCATATGGATTGGAATACCATATGCTGAAATGTCTTATTTGTAATCCATCGGAATATGCACATATCAGATCATCAATACCATATGATACATATGTACATCTACATATATATTCCAGTCCTGCCTTCCGTCTCTTGTGATGGGGTTTTCATGGGGACAGCGTTGGGGTCTGCTTGGATGCTTCTCTTGCCCATGTCATGTCTGGTTCTGAAATATCCATATCAATCTCTAAAGCTCTTACAAATTCCAATTAATTAAGGGCTTCCCATTAATGAATCCATTTCTGTTTAAACCAGCTGGAAGGCTTCTTTGAAAAATGCTGATCTCGTAATAGGAGCCTGATTCTCCTAGCTTTAATTAGTGGTTCGGTTAATGATGTTGCTAGTGAGCTCTGGGACGGGCACATTCCCAAGGAGTCCCAGAACATCTCAAAGGCACGGGAACTCTTTCCCAGCCCTCCTACCCCTTTGCAGTCCCGGATTCCGTCTGTCCTTGATTTGTGCCTGTTTATTCGCATGTTGCAGAAAGTGGCGTCTTGAATCTAAAAGACAGGTCGCTACCGTCCAATTTTACGATGAGGGAATTAGTGCAAAGAAAGGCACATTCATCTCAAGAGTATTAATTAAAGGCAGTCTGTTTTTAAAACTACCTTGGTGAGCATTTCCACATTTTTGAAGTGAATTTCCAGGCACACAGATGACTCCTCCAAACCTGACACAAAGCCACAACCTCTCGTTACACCCGTGTGTTCTTTGGAGAGCGATCACTCGGGGTATCTGAGGGCTCATCCATGGTACAATCCTTTACGTAATTTAGGGCGGTTTTTGTTTCAGATTTTTCTTCTTTGCTCCATGTTGGAAGAATGTCTGGTTATTACCAAAAATTTCCCCAGGGTTAATACTCCCAGGTACCTTCCAATTCCAGCATCCTTCTCTGCCAATAACTGTGTCTGCTTCCCCATGCGGTGCCAACGTCGGAAACACAAGCCTGGGTGTGTTTATGAAGACTTGTGACACAGACGGGCCTCTAATGAAGATGCAAATAATGCAGTCTTCCTGGATTAGCTTTCCCAGGAAACAGGAATATTCCTCACCCATTAGTATCTGGGAGGTTGCCTTCAGCTTACTACTTGCAAGCTGACGTTGCTTGCATTATTGCTGCATTATTAAAACAAACTGCTTTTCGGGGATCCCTGGGTGGCTCAGCGGTTTGGCGCCTGCTTTTGGCCCAGGGCGCGGTCCTGTAGTCCCGGGATCGAATCCCGCGTCGGACTCCCGGCATGGAGCCTCCTTCTCCCTCCTCCTGTGTCTCTGCCTCCCTCCCTCTCTCTCTCTCTCTCTCTCTCTCTCTCTCTCTCTGTCTATCATAAATAAATAAATAATAAAATAAAACATAAATAAATAAATAAATAAATAAATAAATAAATAAATAAATAAATAAAACTCCTTTTTCACTTGCATGTGCCTTCTTGGTGGTTTTCGAATACAGGACATTGATACATTAGCATAGAGAAACCCCAAAGAACAATAAACGCAAGAGCCATTGTCTCTCTTTGCTATCCTATTTCCATTTTCTCCGGGTACATATAAGACTCAGAAGAGGAACTGCTGGATCATATGGTAGATCTAATCATTTTTTTTTCTTTTTTAAGGACCTTGCACGGCATTTTCCTTACAATGGCAACCATATATGTATGTATATATCTGCGCCAAATTCACGTGCTGTACTCCTTAAATTTACATAATGTTATATGCTACACATAGCCAATAAAAAATTTTTAGAAGTTAATTACAACCAAAAAACCAATACAGAGACCACTTTCCAGGTAAAAGTCCTCAAAGGCCAACTCTTCGGTGAAAAAAAACTCTTATTTTCCAGCACTCTCTACCCTCCATTAGATAAAAGAGGCTAGCGAAGAAGCTTAAAGCATTTCCAGATCAATTCCTGATGTGCGTGCTCACAATACCCATATTTGGGTTTCGGGCCATGCCTCGGGTTTTCTGTGAACGGGAGATGGGATCTGGCTGCCTTTATAACGATGCACACGGAGGTTCCGTGCCTTCCACCAGAGACTGAGCAACATTCATGTAAATGATTTCAATCTACCGCATGGTAGTTCACTGCCCAGAGTTTAATAACTCAACTGTGAGTCGCTGGAAATGCAAGACCCGAGCTTTATATTTTTCGAAAGTCCCTTTGACTGGAGAGTCCTGCGTTTCAGGTTGTTCCAGGGAAAGGGAAGGATGCCTCGGAGCGATACTTTATCATTGCTCTGCATGTGTAACGGGGCTGCGTTGGAAATCTTTTCCCCCTACCAGTTGAAACGAGCTATAACTTGTATCTCAAGCCCTTTATGAAAAAGCATAATCTTTATATCCAAGGTTAAGGAGGACAAGAAGCATGTTGTTTTTTTTAAAAAAAAAAATTTAAATATCCCTTGGTAAGGATTGGTCAAATTTCATTTTCTGTCCATAACAATATCTCTGAAAGCAGGAATTGTGCATCAATCGGTTATGTATCTGGAGAAAAAAGCTAAGGAACTTCCAACAAATTCATTCCATTTAATGTCTCAGATAGTCTCCTATTCGTTTATTCCCTCTTCCTTCCTCTTATCATTTATTTACCAGACATTTATTGAACACCTGGTCAGCAAAAGGAAATCGAGATGTTTGACGCAACTTGAAGACCTCACAATGCAAAGAGCCAGACCTCTGGAAGGAGAACGAGAGAGAGACCCAAATAATAAATGAACGGATGATGCGTCAATTTCCAGCATCGTGAATAGTGGGGAAAACGCACCTTTCAAAATGCCCCCACCCTAGACAATTTGAAATTAGGACACTGAGTTTGGGGACACCTCAATGCAAAGCTGACCATCGTGCGGTGTTTGCTAGAAATACCTGCATCACTCGGGCCCCACTGGGAGGGAAACAAAGAGCATCCCTGTCCCTGGCAAAGCTCCCTGAGGATGAGAATGTTCTCATCCCCCTCCTACTTCCCCTTTCTCCAACGTCTGGTGATAAAGAGAGTCATCTGAAATATATAATACTACAGAAATCGGAGGTAAGCTCTTCACTTTGGAGATCTGCTTTGCTGTGATTTACACCGCACGCATGCAGCCTGCTAGCGGATTGTGAGCAGTTAGCAAAAGTCTGAGCTCAGGAAAGGACAGATACGGTCCTATGGTATCTGCAGGAGAAAAAGCAGATTTGTAGACCTATAAAATAATGTCAGGAGTTTGCAATGAGAAGTGTTCAGGTAGGAAATAATATCAATGAACTTATTGCACGTATGATAAAATCTTGCAGAGGCTTTCAGGAGTTTGCAATGAGACGTGCTCAGGTAGGAAACAGTATCAATGAGCTTCTTGCACATATTATAAAATCTTGCAGAAGCTTTCAGGGGATTGCAATGAGTAGTGTTTGTCAGATAGGAAACAATGATCAATGAACATATTGCACATATTATAAAATCATGCAGAGGCGCAAAAATGGAATTGCAACTTGTTATAGTAACATGTCAGTCTCACACTATCTTACCCTGTGCCCAGGACCCAGACTTGGATTTACACCTTTTTTTAAATTTTTTTTGCAATGGGTGTATGGATTTAAGAGATAGTATATTCTTTAAGGGAGGAAACTTCTTCTTGTTCATATTTCACTACCCTTGTTTGTTGGGTGTATCATATCCTTGACAAGCACTTATTCCAGATTGTGCATGAATAAACCCCATCCTCCTGTCGGCCTGACATAATAATTCAGAGGACCGACTGTTCCATTTGATTTGTAACACATTACAGATTTTAAGGCACGTTGCATATTTATTAATTCATTTAACCTGCTCACAGATTCCTACGGATTGGTATCGCTTTGTGTTTGGAAAATCTGGGCATCAAGCAGGATAAGAATTGTTCATGATTGCCCAGTGCCCAGGAGAATCGGGCAAAAAATGCCTCTAATTTCCCATCCTTTGTTTATATCCACATGAGGCAGTCTGAGAGGCGACTTTTAACAATTCCTGTACTGGTAAGTAGCTGTTGGATACTTTGCTTAATTTTTTCCCCTTTCCTTTCTTTTCTAATCTCTACATTTCAGAAACAAAATCAGGTCATTTTATGTTCATTTTGAGCTGTGAACTTTGTTCTACTGCAAGTGTTCAGGGAGAAAGTCACGGTGCCTTGTGATGCTCAATGAGCAATTTGTGTTTTTTTTTTAATGAAGTGGAGTTGGTTCAATGAGTATGGTTTGTTTAGAGAATTCGCTATAATGCAGAAAATTATTAATGGCCTGATGTTCATGTCTTAATGTACGGCTATTGTCAAGGAAGGAGGCGCTTTAAAGTGTCCCTATTAAGACGCAATGACACAAGCTAACTTTCATCTTTGCCTGCTTGCTTTGCCACAATTACTTTCCAGCGAAGAGAGATTAGCAGAACTTTGAGTCGTCAAATCCCTGCAAGAACACGCAGCCAATACCCCCTTAAGAGGAGGGGAACAGGAACCAACCTGAGCCTGGATTGGCCTCGAACCAAGCAGCTGTCACTCATGGAAGGTACTAGAAGTGTTTTTATGGGAGCTGCTGCCTCAGTGAGGTATCCACCCTTCCTTTCAATGGCAACATTGTGACACGACGCCTGACCATGTAACCCACAGTTACAACATCCACATGTTCTCAGTGAAACCATGCAATAGGGATACACTGTGTGGGGTCTGTAAATGTAGCTGCTAACTGGCATCAGGGCGTGTTTAAAACTCTAGAGGCTGGGACACCTGGGTAGCTCAGTCGGTTGGGTCCCTACCTTCAGCTCAGGCCATGATCTGAGGGTCCTGGGATCAAGCCCCACATCACACTCCCTCAGTCTGCGTCTTCCTCTCCCTGTGCTGCTCCCCTGGCTTGTGCTCTCTCTCTCAAATAAAATCTTAAAAAAAGAAAATATTTTTAAAAATACAGAGGCCTACATGCTGTCCCCAGAGGCTTTTATTTAATGGCTTTGAAATGCCATAATGAACACATGGTATTTTGAAGATTTCCTGCTGATTCTAGTGTACAGGAACATCTGAGAGCCAGTGTGGTATGCGTTCTATGCATCCTGGCCAGGAAGGTTGGGTTGTCACGCATGATGCCTTTGGCATGCACAACTATTTATGTATGTGTGTACATATATAGTTTGTATTAATATTAATGTATAAATATGTATTTATAAATTCACAAAGCATAACTATTTTAATGCATGAATAGTACAGAAGACTTCATCAAAGCACAGCGTGCACGCTAATCGGCACTGTGACGGATGTACGTGTGTGATGACCAAGGAACAGGTGCAAAGTGTCCCCGGGTCCACCTCCAGGGCGCACGGAGTTCCACAGGGCGGCCAGCAGGTGGAGATGTTGATTTGAGTGCTGAGGACACACCGGCCTGAGGTTGCTCCTGAGGTTGCTCGGAGGGACCTGGCAAGTCTTCCTTAAAATCTGGCATCTTCCTGCGACCCCCTCAAGGGCTTTGCTTTGTTTTAACTACACCTGCAGCTGCGGATGCCTGGAGAGAGTCAATTATGCATAATTAACGTTCCTACCTGATGTGCTGAAACCACACTTTGTTCACTGTTCTGGGTCCAAACCAGTATGTGCACGGTAGGTATTTCTTTTCTATTTAACATGCAGTGGGGAAGGGGAAGATAGGTGGGCATTCTTAACAGACAGATGTTTGATGTTGGATGTCGATTCCAGAAAGGGCTCACGCTCGAAGACGACGCAAAAGGAGAGAGAGCAAGGCAAGGTTTTGGGAAGACACGTTCCGCCCACGTGTGACGACACAGCAAAAACACACACACACAGAAAAAAACCATTTGCGGGTGGAAGTTGAATCTTGCTGGAAAGAGGTGCATTTAGCCTAATTAAGTTAACAGACCCTTCAGTGAGTTCCATGCAATTTTTAGCTCCTGTACATCAAAACATGGAACATCAACAAGAGAAGATGGGACAATGGAAGATCTCCACCCACCAGAGATGAGCCCATTCTGCAAATAAAACCAGGAAAGAAGAAACATCACAGAATATTTAAATGAAGTGATTATAGACAACATTGTAAGTCCTACTGGCTATACTTTTCATCCACCTGTAATATTTTAGGCAACACGCTAATCATCCATTGGTTGGTTGATTCATTCAATCACTCACTCATTCATTCCTTCATTCAAGGTGTCCTGAGCAGCTAGTATGCATGGAATGCTGCACAGGTCCTATAGAGACAAGCGTGCATAGCTCCCAGTTCCTTCTAAAAGCTGTTTTTCTTCCTTCAGTGCTGGTTCTATGGGGAATTACATATAAGGTAACGTCTTGATTCTCCTGCTGACACAGATTACTGATACCTGGCCCGTAGTCAAGGTCGTGGAGGTCTTGAAGAGAGCAGGAGAGATGGATCAGTGGCCACACAGAGAGAGGGGGGGGGGGGATGTGGACATGTGACAAATAAATGCAATGCAATATCCTGGATGGGATTCAGGAACTGGGGCAGGGGGGTGGGTAATTAGAAAAACTAATGGCATCTGAAAATCGTCAGGAGTTCAATCATGATATACCCACATCCATTTTGACAAACATACCATAGGTAATTAGTGAGATAACAATAGTAATGGAGAGCACTGGAGGAAGGATATATGTTGACTCTACAAGGTATATGATGAACGCTGTGTGAACCTTAAATTATTTTAAGGTGATAAAAGTCTATTTTTATTTTTTAAAAAAGATTTTATTTATTTGAGAGAGAGCAAGAGAAAACGAGCCAGGGGGACAGGCAGAGGAGAGAGAAGCAGACTCCCCATAGAGCAGAGAGCCCAACATGGGACTCGACCCCAGGACCCTGAATCATGACCTGAGCCAAAGGCAGACTCTTCACTGATTGAGCCACCTAGGCGACCCCCCCTTTTGAAAATGTCTATTTTTAAAACTCAGTAATAAGCAAAAAACAAACAAACAAACAAAAAACCCGAAACACCAAATAAGCAATCTTAAAACATTGGGTGTAAACTTAGATATTCCACAAAAGAGGATACTCAGCCAATAACTGCTTGAAAAGATACTCCACCTCGTTAGTTATGACAGAAACGTGACTTGAAAGTATAACCATAGGGAAATGCTACTACCTTCTGGTGAGAATATCTAAAATAGAATCAATAAAAATAGCCAAAACCCTGATAATAGTAAGGGTAGGGAGTATGAGGAGTAACAAGGAACTCTTATGCATGGCTGGTGGGAACGCAGAATGGTGCAGTCAGTCACTCTGGAAAATAGTTTAGTGACTTCTCATAAAACTAAATGTCCAATTACCATATGGACCAGAATCTCCTCCTAAGAATTTGCCTAAGGGAAATAAAACAAAAATTATGTTCATTCACAAACCTATCTACGAGGAGTGTTTATCATGGCTTAGTTTGTAATCACCAAAGTGATGGAAACAACCCAGATGTCCTTCAGTGGATGATGGGCAAGCAGACTATAGCCCATGTACAAAAGGGAACACAGCTCAACAATCAAAAAGGACTTAAGTTCTCACACGTGGAAGGGCCTGAATAAGCCTCACATGTGTTCATCTAAGCGCGAGAAGCCAGTCTCAACACCATGGGTTCTGTGGGATCCATTCATAGAACCTTCTGGAAAAGACCTCAGATGTGTGACCCCAACTGCAAGAAGCCAGTCCCCATACCCTGCATACGATTTGATCCATTCACAGAACATTCTGGAAAAGACCTCAAGTATGTGACCCTTAGTGCAAGAAGCCAGTCCCCACACCTTGCATAATATTTGATCTGTTTATAGAACATTCTGGAAAAAGACCTCATAGGGGCAGAAACAGTCTAGCAGGTCCTGGGGCTGAGCTGGGGCAAGGCGTTGGCCACAAAATAGAACAGGATGAATAATTAGCATGAGGAATTACAACCTAGTTATGTTGTCAGTCTGATAACTGTGTTTTCATCAAAAGTCCCCAGGCCCCACCACAAAAATACTAAGTTTTACTTTATGTAACCAGAGTGACCGTTATTGTAAAAAAAAAAGCCATCATCACAAGAAAAGATGAGGACATGCAATAATCATGGGACATGCATGCCAGCCTTTAGGAAAGGCAAGTCAGGAGCACTTGCCTCCCGGGTTCCTTCCTGGGGGTTGAACATGGTGATTATTTCCAGCATCTGGAAATAATAATAATTTAAGAAGAAGAAGAAGAAGAAGAAGAAGAAGAAGAAGAAGAAGAAGGAGAAGAAGAAGAAGAAGAGGAGGAGGAGGAGGAGGAGGAAGAAGAAGAGGAAGAAGAAGAAGAAGAAGAAGAAGAAGAAGAAGAAGAAGAAGAAGAAGAAGAAGAAGAAGAAGAAGAAGAAGAAGAAGAAGAAGAAGAAGAAGAAGAAAGAAGAAGAAGAAGAAGAAGAAAAATTTTCTAGGGAAAATTAAAGCTTACAATGGGTTGATTCTAACCCAGGTCAGACAAGCTCTAAGGTCCGTGCCTGTGTGAGCAGGTCTTCTTAGTTCTGGTTTTTCCCAATAATTGTAAAGCCTCAAGGAAAGAGGAGGCAGGGAGGTCGAGAGGTGGCATGGGGTGCGTAACTTCACTCACATGGGAAAGGAAATCGAGCAAGGAATAACTTTCCAAATTCCTGAAGACATTCACATAATACCTCTGTTTCTAAATTGCATCAGGTTTGAGAGTTACTCCCAACGCAGATAATGATACACTCGGTAATGCAATTTTTACTACAAAAAGGATAACTAATCAGTCCGAATTGTACAATACGGGGGACTTCCAGACTACCGGTGTCCTTGATCATCACCCACATAGTGACAAGTTTCATGAAAATGAACGCACATTGGATGGTGTACCTATGGTTTTGAATTGATGTCCTTGATGTGCTGGCTCAGCACATTGACCCCAAAAATCATATTACAGGGGACGACGCCATTGATCTTAAAACGTGACGGGATCCTAATGTGGAACTTCTCCAGACAGTTGGACTGTCACTTATTTCTCAACTTCTCCAGAGATACTGGTTTTAGACACCTGTTTCCATGTGTTCAAGGCCTACAGAAGGAAGTTCATTTTAGATGGTTTCCCCAGAAGGCTTTAGTCTTTGTGTACTTGTTGTCCGTATCTGTTGGGGCAGCTAGAGGACAGGCACTGAGTGACGTTGATAAGAGAAATTGTTTTTAAATGAAAGACCGAGCGCCGCAGCGCCTGTGTGTCCCAGTGACCAGGTGCTGGTGCATTTAGATGAACGATGTACGCTGGAGGATTGTGTTGGTTGCCATTACTGAAATGGGTCAACACCATCCACTCTACGGACTCATTTGACTTCCAGCCTTTATACAGACCGAGTCTCACTCTGTAAATCAGCTCTCCTGGCCTTTCAGCTTATGCAAAGATAAAAAGTAAAAAATAAAACCCAGTTCGTCTTCCGGTCAAAACCACAACTCCCAAAACAATAAGACAGCCTTAGACTATGCTTTATAATTATTTTTATCACTGTTGGAAAGTTGCAAGAGGAAAACCTTCATGGACAGTCTCATTCCAGAGCTATTTTCCCCCAGGCTTTTCATTTCCATCAGATTCTTATTTGGAATTTCGTTTATGTTTGTGGCTTCACGAAACTCAAAAGCGAATGCAATTCTCTTCAGTAATAAGCGTTATGGGATTTGGCTTCCCATAAAGAAGCTAGTATTTATGTAAAGGTGGCTTAAGAAGAATTACGAAATTTTTAAACATCACTGAAAGATGCCTTTCAGGCCCCAAGAGGATCCAAACTCAAGATTAAGAACTGGAACACATTTTATATACGCATATATTGTGGAATCTGATTCACCCAAATGTGAAAAAAAGAAAGGCTCTGCAATTTTCATAATAGTGCCCCAAATTAACTGTCCATCTGTGCAATTAGTAAATCTGATTCATCACACTATTCCCTTAAGATCGGTGCAGTGTATTGGCTATTAGTTATACCTCAATAATAAAAAAAAAATACTAAGATTCCAGTAATATATCATTTCTTCATAGTAAAAGTCTGCTTTTAAGATCATTTGGCATTTTGTTGGTGTTTTACTATAGTTTAAAGCATATCGTACTGAATTTCTGACACCTGATATCACCTTGGTCGTTTATGTTCTTTTGAATTATAATTACGTTGTTCTGTGATGGCACATTCTTCAGTGGTTGTAAGGGTTTTACATAGAATGAGTCGGTGGTTTTGTGTTTCCGCTTGTGAGGTCCTCAACTGCATGACGACCTACTGTCCTTGGAAACTCACGCTCGATAGAGTAGCGGCAAGAAGGACTCAGATAGAAACACAGTTGGGGAACCTCATTGGGCGTCCACAGGGTCAACCCGATGGGATCACGTGTTACAGGTGCTCTAGCAGATAGAGTGTTTCCGTCACCATGGGGAAGACTAGAATAGCAGTGCCACCCCACAGGTTATGACACGATAAAGGGACGTGCCATCGTCCGTAGAAGATATGCTGAGTAGATGACGTGGGCTCAAACATACACCACACTTGCTACACAGTTTGGATTGACGTGTGCTCATTATTGCAATGAGTTCTCCTGGTTTCCATAGAAGGTTCGATGGCGGGTGACACTCCAGTTGGATTCAAATGACACTTATGGAGACCGTCTATCAAGAATCAAGCCCATGTTTAACATTATTTCAATTATTTGTGCATTTTTTTTCAAAAAAAAAAAAAACTCAATAAAGTCTGAGTTCTTTCTCCCACACGTTACATGTAAGGAGGTGTCCTCAGCACCCAGAAGTAGCTGAGGTATTGAAAGTCACGATTATTCTTCGATCTCTGTGTCTATCCCAACCCCAGGAAGTTTACCAGATTTCCACAGGTCAACTTGGAAGCAAGAGAGATTATGGCTCAAATTGTGGTTTTCCAAATATTTTTGTTGTGGGGCAGTAGGATCCTATTTTGAATCTTTTCTGTGACTGCAGCTTATTTGAATTCCTAAGGTCTCAAAATATCACATCCTTCTGGATTTCATTCATCATCCATTGTGCATGCTCGTAGAATATAATTTTTTTTATATATTTAAAAATGGTTAGACTTACAGAAAATAGAACAAGGATGATGCAATGCCAGTAGACCCCATGTAGCATGAACAGATTTTATGCATTAAATTTTCACTTGATATTTTTATATTAAAAATGGTTGCATGAACGATCCCTCATCCTTATGGCAAATCTGTCCCCGTGTGCCTCGAGACAAACATTTTCATGAATCTGTCGGGTATGATTCGTGCCCGTGTGAGTCCGTGTCACTGCTCATAGGCATATGAGTGATTGCTGGATGGTACTGTTGTCACTCAATGTGAATTTGTCACTCTGCATGCATCCTATTTACAGAACACCGACTCACGTGTATTTACTTCATTTAAATTGCTGAGATTAGTCTATTTCTTCTGTGTTTTACTGATTTTATGAGTAATATTAATTTTGTCATTTTTTTATGCGATGTGATGTTTGTTTTTCTATCAAATTTTCTGTTTTACCCCTCTCCCATTTGTGGCTACATCTCAAATTGATGAAACTTTTATTACTTTTCCCCACGATCAGCTTGTAATTTTACGTTTATTTTGCATTCTTCAGTTTTGATGAATCCTGCAATTTTAATGTGTGTGTATAAAACATAAATGGTTAATCACTATCTCCAGCTTCCTCCTGAAAAAGTCCTGAAATGTGCTATTTCAGCACTCACATTCCATGCATTATTTCCTGATACGTTAAACGCAGCTGCTTTGTGTATTCCGAGAAATTAAAGTTATTTTGAGGACTGTCGTTGTTGGTTCGTGGCTCACGGTGCTTCTTACACAATGACATAGTTTACTTCCAGGCCTGGTTGTCATGCTCTTGACATATCTAATCTGGAAATTCTTTTTCGCTGCAGCCATAAGTAGCACAAGCTCAAGGGTTCATCCACAAACACTGCATTGGGTCCCCAATCTTGAGTATTTTTATTTGGTGTTGAATTCTAGGTTGGCATTTATTTCGATGAAAATCTTTCCAGACAGACACGTACCATGCTCTGTAAGGTAGCTCTGATAGAACTTTTGTACGCTCTGATTTCCTTCTATGTGATTGAATCTTTGCACAGAGTAGTCTAAGCTCCCCCGACAGTCTGGACAGTGTTGTAGTTGGGTTTTCTTCTCTGATGGCATTTGGAATTTCCCTTTCTTGCATTTGAGGCCAGTTATGGTTCAGACATTTTTTTTTTTAAATTCAAAATGTGTGTGATTGAGCTGAGTGGTGTAGCAGGAGACAATGAGATCACGTCAAAGAAACAGGAGTGTGTTGACTGATGGAGAAGTCTGGATGGAAGCATGTGTGAATGCCTTGCAGTGGTGGGTATGGTAGGCAAGGGGGGGATGCTCAACGTTGGGTTACTTCCACATTCCCATGATATTCCTGAAGCAGGAGACTGACAAGAATAGCAACTGTTAGGCTCCGTGGAAAGGTGGTCCTCGTGCGGCAAATCATATTATTATATAAAACCTGTCATCATGTTCTGATTTATTTGCGATTTTCAAGGGCTACCGCCTTCTGTTCCATGTTCCAAAGGAACCAGTGGGAGACGTTTGCAGCAGAAAAGTTTGGATGACGGTCCATTCCAAAAAATTAATACAGGAGTTTCACATTTTTGACTTGTTGAGTAGAATGTCTCTCCCCGTAAACACATGAGTGCATGGGTGTGTGCACACGTACCAGAGATGTCACCAAAGTAACGTGTGCAATTTCTCATGGATGGGTAACCAAACTATACTCCTGAATCTTCACGATCATTATTTTTCCAGGTGTGAACTGGATGGTTAAAAACCTCCATAAGACTAATTGTTTCCCTCAACACAGCGGATAAAAATTCTCATTCCTAAGTAATCGTCACACAGTAGCTTTTCAATTAATATCCCGTATCGAGTGTTAAAACCAAGATGAGGTAATTCTTTAATTAAAAATTTAATGGGTTTCTGGGATGATGGTCTAAGGAGTGACTACATAATTTCAGGTGACTTCTGGATCCCCACACGTGAACAGACAGAGCAAATCAATAAGCACAATACAAAACCCACAAGCAAGAGTAGACGACAAGCCATCCCAGGACCATAGCCAGCATACACAATGGTTGTATGATTTGGTTCTTTCAAGGGTTTAGAGATGAAACCCCACAATCATTAGTATAAACCCAGGATGACAGTCTTTTAACATCTGCTTGTTGGATTCTTTGCATAGGACAGCCAGGTCTCCAAACACCCAGATTTTAGCCAGGGGCTAACTTAACTGATTTTGAGACTATAGCAATGACTTAAACCACGATCCCATTATCTATCTCCTATATTCAGATGTTTGCTGCCGATTTATGATTGCATTATACAATAAAGTATGTAAAATGACTCTCCAAGGGCTAATTCTTATTTTTTAACATGTGAACGAAATGGAGAGACTGTGTTTTCACTGGGAGACATCCCACAAGTCGACTCCACAGTGAAAGGATATAACATTCCTAATTGAAAGACTCTCAGGTTGCCCTAGGGAATTAACATAAAATGACCAGGGTTCATTTTTCTAGAGTGCTCGCTTTCACTAAGACAAAAGATTTCACTGGAATGTTGAAGTGCTCATGGCAGATGGACATTATGGATTTCTGGATACGTCCAGATCTCCAATGGGAAACTCTACAGGACCTTCATTTGCTGTGAATCTATGGTTTCTTTTTCCTGAATTTACTTCAAAAATGGGAGAGAACAATTTTAGAAACTGACCAAGAATGATTTAAAAAAAAAAATGTATCCATCAATGAAAATAACGTATTTTAAGACCTTGCTCTAGATACTTAATAATTTTGGCTGACCTAACTCACATATAGTGACTTGAACTTACTGTTTGAAAGGCAGTAATTGTTGCCCGATTGGTAAAGAAACTACTGATCAAGTATGGACTCATTGGTGATGGACAGGGAGGCATTCGAGATCTTTGACCCAAATATAGCAATTTATTAGATTTATCAGAACACCTTTTATAGTTGAGAAGGGATAGCAGCTGACTTTCAGAAAGCACTAGACTTGGGACATGGAGGCATAGAACCTTCAAAGCCATGCATGTAGATAGGGTGACATTTCTCAGAGAAGAAAGATGCAGCATTGCAGAATGTTCTGGATGAAATAGTTGTGACCTTCCAAGTTGATCCATGGAAGCCCTCACCCCCCAGTGGGATGGCAGTGGGATGTAGGCTTTTGAGAGGGGCTCAAGGGATATGAGGTCATGAGGGTGGAGTGCCGTGATGGTATAAGGTGGCACTAAGATAAAGAGGGGGGATCTAGGGGCTCTTCTGGTGGGGGTTTGAATGCGATGAGGGTTAGACACATGTGGATAGCAAGAACATAGGTGGGCATTATTTTAGCTTCTACAAGTAGAAGCTTTTCTGATGAAGAAAGTCAGGAAAAGATGGATCAAGCTAAAGCCAAGATCACTGCGATTGATCTAGGGCAACCAAAACAGAAGCCTGCACTTTGACAACCTATTGAGTTAGAAAGCCTGGTCCCCGGTCCCAGGATAAACTATACAGTCTTACTTCTGACCCAGATGCGACTTAGAAGACACCAAAGCTTTCACAAAGCTCTATCTCCATTTCTCGGGAAACTGCTCCCCATGAAGGTAATCAGATGATTTGCCATCTTGGTGATATCACTCTCCTGTTCAATGGTCCCCCCACCTGAAATGATCCTTTTAACATTTAAAAAATAGTGCAGGGATATTTCCCCTCTACCTAAGTCGTTCATGGGATTCGCATCATGTCCAGCACGATGTACCTGGGCCCCGTACATGCTGGCAACCAAGTTCTGCTTCTGCTGTTTCCTACTCCTGAATCATTCAGCTGGAGTTTCCAAATAATCCCACCATGTAGATCCCCTCACATGCATGCTGTCCTTCACCATTCCTGATCCTCTTAGCCAGACTGTCCCATATGCGTTTGAAATAAACAAGACAGAAAGCTAACTTGTCACTGCATCCTAGTTCACAGGCTCCCTCTTCCAGGAAGCCTTCCCTGAGCGGTGGGATAATCTCTCCTTAATCCCTTCTCTGCATTTCAGTCTCCTCCAGATACACAGGGTGATTGCGTTGTTTTACAAGCATGTCTCTCCTGATGGACTGGATTCCAGTAAATGTTGTTTTCTTGGGACAGCCTGGAGGCTCAGTGGTTGAGCGTCTGCCTTTAAGCTTAGGTCGTGATCCTGGGGTCCTGGGATGGAGTCCCACATCAGGCTCCCCACAGGGAGCCTGTTTCTCCCTATGCCTCTCTCTCTCTGCGTGTCTCTCATAAATAAATAAATAAAATCTTTAAAGAAAACTTTTTGTTTTCTTACTGAATTTTGTATCTGAAACATGTGGGATCTCTTGGCCCACTAGAGAGAAGTAGAGGGGGATGGAAGAAAGGAAAGAAGGAAGGAAGGAAGGAAGGAAGGAAGGAAGGAAGGAAGGAAGGAAGGGAGGAAGGAAGGAAAAATAAAGAAGTGGAAAAAGAGGGATGAAAAACAAAAAGGGAAATTTTCTTTAAATAGAGTAAACTGTATTTGAGGGGAATGAAGTCACAAGACCTCTACGGAGAATTAAGATAAAACGGTTATGTCATCATCCAAGCACGTAGAAATGATCTAAAACATAGGTAGGGTTGAAAACTAATAGATTTACGAGGGCATTCAACCCTACTTCTTGGATTTAAAGTTTAAGTAAGTGGACATGACCATCCCCTCTTTGGGGTTGCCATATATACTCATTTTTCCATAGATTCCCAAGGATAAACCCCAAGTAAAAACAGCACCACTTTGATGTGTGTGTGTGTGTGTGTGTGTGTGTGTGTGTGTGTGTGTGTGTGATTTCTCAGCTTCCCACACCTCTGCAAAATAGTCTGCACCTTCTGACATCTTTCTTTTTCTCCTTTTTGGATTTGCATCTCTCATGAAAGCCCAGCACATGGCACCCTGCGATCTCCGAAACCCTTCGGTATAGAACTTTACTCCTAAACTTGCTTACGCTGGTAAAAAACAAGCTAATGAATTCCTGTTGAAATGAATTGAATACTTATATAGGAATTTTTATTAGAAGGTTTTATAACAAGATCTACAAATCACTGTTATTATGGGTCATTTACTGGGGTGCTCCATAATATAGAAATGGATCTTATACTGATATCTTCTCAAATGATGCTGAGTCTAATATTTTATTTCTATATAATATCTCTCATTGGGATGAATTTTACTTGCTTTATGAATATAAAATGAGGACGTCTGAGTGCCAAAGAGCATGAACTTTTAAAGCCCACTGACCATTTCAATCTCCACTCTGTGTCCAGTGGATTGTAAACCTGCTCACGACTATGTCTCTGAGCTTCAATCACCCCGTCAGTAACAAAGGCGATAGTGCTAGTGAGCTCACGGCGATCACGTCAATGTTACATGAGATACGATTTCCAAAATCTTGATTATTGCAAAGGTTTCCTTCTCTTCCCATGCTCCCTAAGATATAGATATCCTTATAATAATGTGGTGATTTTAATGTCTCTACACAACCAATATCACGTTTCTTGCAGAACGCCTCGTTCTGGAGGCCACTGATCTCCATAATTGTTTCAATCGCTTAGGAATGCATCCTTCCTAGTTCGTAATTTTAACTTTATTAAGCAAACGCTATTTAATTATCTTTGCTTTTTCTGTTCTTAAAAATTCAAATAATTCAACTTCATCAAATGTTGCTTCCTTATCCTAGCAGGCTCTTAAGAAATAGGGATTAAAAAAAAAAAAAAAGAAATAGGGATTATGGTCAACTGGTAACACACACACTTGTGTGCTTCTGCCGATAATATGACATGTACTAAATAATACAGCTTGGAGATGTAAGATAGAACATACAAATAGATATCATGCATATCTGTGTCGCATATTGTAAATGATCACGTTTATGCCATGATCTCATTATAGTAATAGACTGAGATTGTCTAAAATATCTTGCTATCATACACAGAGCCCTATTGACACAGCCAATTAAAGAACAGTTACGTTTCTCCCCGGTCACCTGCAACAAGTGGCTCTTTTCTCACGGCGCTCATTAAACGAGCTTTTGTTTTTAATTGCAAATCCCAATTCCTTGTATATGATTTTTTAAAAATTGGCTCAGTACAATCATGTTTGTCATGACACTTTGTTGCAATCCCTCATCAGTCCCAGAAGTTCTCATTGTTAGTGATTCTCTGGCATTTTCTGCAAAATCATGTCATCTATTTAAGAAAAGCATGACAGTTACAGTTCTCCTTCCCAAACGGAGTAGCTTTTCTTTTCTTTTCTTGTCTTATTACATAAACTAGGACCTCCAGGATGGGCTCATATAGAAGTGGTGAGAGGGGAAATCCTTGCTTTGCTTGTGATCTTACGGGACAGCATCCAGTTTCTCATAGAGAAGGCTGTTTGTAGCTGTTCTGTATGAGTGTTCTTACGAGTTAGATTTAGCAAGTACTTTTTATGGGATGACTGATAAAATCATGTGAATTTTCTCAACATGGTCAATTACAAAATTCATTTTCAAGTGTGCAGGCAGGCTTGCATACAGTATACATCTATCTTGCTTTATCACTGCGCGTGTTTATTTTTACATGTTATCGCAATCTACTGAATATTTATGTTCAAGATTTTTGCATCAATATCTATAATGTTCCTCTATTCTAATGTCTGTATCTGGTGTTTATGTTACAATGATGCTAGCCTCACAGAATAAGTCAAAAAGTATTTTCTTTGGGGGCGTTTGAGTGGCGAAGTAGGTTGGGCATCTATGACTCTTGATTTTGGCTCAGGTCATGATCTTCGGGGGTCATGGGATACAGCCCCATATTAGGGTCCAGACTCAGTGGGGAGTCTACTTCAGATTCTTTCCCTCTGCCCCTCCCCCCACTTCCGTTCTCTCTCTATTTAAAACAAATTTTAAAATATAGTTTTTAAATAAGTGTTTTTGTTTTCGTGCAAGAGATTTGGAAAATTGGCATTGTTTGTTCTGTGCTGAATTGTATCGCTCAAACATCCCTGGTGTAAACCCCAATGCCCAATACCTATATGTAACGATATTTGGAGATAAGGTCTTTTACATTAGGCCATTGAGGTGGTCCTTCAAATTTTAGGTCTCGTAAAACTAGGGACCAAGGAGAAAGGACTCAGGAGAACCCACACTTGCCCATAACTGGATCCCAGAGTCTCAGCCTCTACAACTGAGAACAAGAAAATGTCCGTGTCCACCTGCATGGCAGCACCAGCAAAGTGATACCTGTTTATCTCTTATAGGTTTGGTAGAAATCTCCAATGAAATGGTGTGGTCCCGAGCATTTTTAGGGACATTCCTTACATTAAAGACATTTTTAGGGCATTCTTTACATTAAAGACAATGTAAAGAAGCCTATTTGTAGGCTTTAATGTAAAGAAAGCCTATTCAAAATACGAATTTCTCCTTGTAGGAATTTCAGAACGTTGTGTCTTTCAGAGAATCGGTCCTTTCCATCGAACTTACTGAGAATTACTCATAATATTCCTGTTATATGTTCATTTCCATGGGATCATTGGTGATGGCTTTTTTCTGTGTGTGGTATTACAAAATTGTGTCTTCTCTCTTTTTTGCTCAGTTTGCTTGCCTTGAGGTTTATTGATGTTATTGATTTTTTTCACAAACACTGTTTTGTGGAGTTTTTTTTTGTTTTGTCTTATTTTATTTTGTATTTTTTTGTTTTGCTGATTTTTCTCCATGGGCTTCCTGTTTTCTTTTTTAATCTATTGATCTCTGCTGTAATTGATATTCTTATTTTTATTTGATTTGCTTTAGATTTAAATTGATCTCCTTTCTATACTTTCCTCAGGCCAACTTTTAGGTCATAGATTTTTACACCTTCTCCAATATATTATGCATTTAATGCATGAAGTAGTGCTGGCTTTCACTATATTCCATTTGTTTCAGTAAGCTGGTTTTCCCCCCATATGTTGTCCAGGAGTGTGTGGTTTAATTCCCATTTATTTGTGGATTCATCAACTACCTCTTATTGATTTGTAATCCAGTTCTATTGTGGGCAGAGAATATACTTCATATGATTTCTATTCTTTCAAATTTGGTTAAGTTACGTTTCATCATCCAAAATGGATTCTTGGCACCTGCTCCATGTGAACTTGAGAATATATTTTCTGCTGTTGTCAGAGTATTCTGTAAATGCCAATTAGATCAAGTTGACTGACAGTGACACTGCAACCATGTACTCATGAATGTGGTACCTACTGGATTTACGGGTTACTGATGAAGAGAAGTTGGAGTCTATCACCATAGAGTGGATTTTCGATTTCTCTGAGTCTTTATAAGTTCTGTAAGTTTTTACCTCATATAATTTAATAGTCTGGCATTTGGCAGATAAAAATCTATGCCTGATGTGTCTTCATTAGGAATTGTCCCCTTTAACATTATATAATGCCCATTTTTATTGTTGATAATTTTCCTTGTTGTGAAGTCTAATTTGTCTGAAATTGATACCAGTCCAGATTTCTTTTGCTTGCATGGTCTATCTTTCTCCATCCTTTATTTTAGCCTACCTATGATTTCATATTTGAAATTGGTTTGCATTACATGTGTTGTTAAAAAAAATGCACTGTTACAATCTTTTAATCTCTCTATTCAACATTAGTGTTTAATTATTGAGGGATCCCTGGGTGGCACAGCGGATTGGCGCCTGCCTTTGGCCCAGGGCGCGATCCTGGAGACCCGGGATCGAGTCCCACGTCGGGCTCCCGGTGCGTGGAGCCTGCTTCTCCCTCTGCCTGTGTCTCTGCCTCTCTCTCTCTCTCTCTGTGTGTGACTACCAATAAATAAATAAAAATTAGTGTTTAATTATTGATATATTGGGATTAATATCTAACATATTTGTAACTATCCTGTTTATTGCATTTGCTGTTTTATTTCCCTTATTTGCAGTCCTCTTATAATTTTTCCTTATTTTTCTAGCCCTTATTTTTACGTGAGGATTTTATTTTATTTTATGTATTTATCTTTTATAGTGGGGCTGGAGGGGAAAGGGGAAGGGAGAGACAGAGAATCTTAAAGAGGCTCCAAACCCAGCACAGAGACTTGACACTGGGCTTGATTTCACAACCCTAAGATCATGACCTAAGCCAAAATCAAGAGTCAGATGCTGAACCAACTGAGCGACCCAGATGCCCATTTACATGAAGATGTTAGATAATTCCATTTGTGTTTCTGGAGCACATAAATTATAATTTACTATTTGCCAAGGTATTATCTATTTTTATCTAATATAACTCCCCTTCAAATACCACTGTCTGCATCTAGAGTCATGTAGATACATCATCATGCAGATAGCCTGGGCTAATCACTTCTGCAGAGCAAGGTTTTGATGCTGAAGAAATCCAATTCATGAACTATTTTCTTTTATTTTTTTTTAATTGAAGTATAATTGACATCCTATATTCTACAAGTGTCAAGTGTGAGTTGCTTCTTTTGTGGGTGCTTTGGGCAACAATTTTGTTCCACATCTTGAAGATTTTCTCCTATAGTTTTCCTAAAAAAGTTTATAGTTTTATTTTTTAATCCTTTTTCCTGAGGGAATGTAATTTTATTTCAAGTCTATGTTTTTCTATCAAATCTTTAAAAACATAGGATAATTACTCTTTAAAATGCAACTCTTTTAGGACACCTAGTGAAATAAAAATAACTTTTTCTTTTTCTTTTTTTTTTATTATGATAAGACTACTTGACATGAAATCTACCATCTGAACAGGGTTTTAGATACAGTACACTTATATCTATGGGTTCATCCATGTTGTGTTGTTTTGCAGGATTTCCTTCTTTTTTGAGGTTGAATCATATTTCATTGTACATATAAAGAACATTTTCTTTATCCACTCATCTGCTGATGGTGTTAATTTTAAGACGACATCATATTCTCTTCATCATTTCTCATGCATTGCATTTATTTTATTGTTTTTTTGTTAGCTTCATGGGTTGTTGCTAAGGCCATTTAGAAAATCCTTTTTGTGTCCAGAAGATACATTTTGATATATATCTCACATCCCTTGATTTAGAGTACTTTTTATATCCTCTCTTTCAATTTTCACCTTAAATTATTGAGTGTTTAAAAGTGTAGTTTTAGAATCCAAATAAGAAAATGTTCAGGTAGATCGAGTTTTTCAATTACTATATTTTCACATCAGGTTTAGTAAACCTGATATGCATGGTGCGAAGATGTTAAACGGCACTATAAGCTAGAACATGTTCTGTTCATGTCATACATATTTGTTTAGGACAAAAAACTTTTTCTTATTATCATGTTTATTTATTATGCTTACTAGTTTCACTATGTCCTTAGTCTTTAACCTTCTGGTGCATAAGTATTATTGTGAATTTTCAGTTTCTTCTTGCAATTACTTGAGCTTTAAAATTATAACTCTTCCACCTATTCCCAGATTTTCCATGAACCACCACAAAAATATTCCTCTTTATGTATATAAATTCTTTTTATCTTGGATCCATTTTTTATTATTTTATTTTTAAACCAATTTCCTTCTTAGCATATTTATCTAGGATATATATATATAGCATATAGGTAATATATCTTGGATATATACACATATTATAAATGTTCTGCATAATTCTGCTCAAGACATATACTTTGCATGTGGCACACATACAAATATAATTTGTTATTCAAACTGAGGAGATAGCAAACATAAATAAAAATACTGATTACAGAAGACTACAGTAAAATTAAGAACATCAGTTAACCAAAGGACACTATTGAGTGAAAAGGCAAGCTGTTTCATAGTGGGAATAGGTATTAAAAGGGTGTATGACTAACAAAAACTGTCCTTAAAGTGTATAAAGAAAGTGAGGGGAGCCCTGGGTGGCTCACTGATTGAGCGTCTGCCTTTGGCTCAGGGTGTGACCCCTGGATCCTGGGATCCAGTTCCACAACGGGCTCCCCACAGGGAGCCTGCTTCTCCCTCTGCTTGTGTCTCTACCTCTCTGTGTGTGTCTGAAATAAATAAATAAATAAATAAATAAATAAATAAATAAATAAATAAATAAATAAAAGATTTTTCTAAAAAATGAAAAGATTTTCGTTAAGTATATTTTTAATATAGGTGCCCACTCTAAGACCACTATTATTCCCTCAGATTAGATTTTGTTTATACAAAAAGGTACTAAATCTGTTTAAGATTTTCAGTTAATTTTTACAAGAATATTTAACACAGCTGTTACTGAGTCCACAGCCAGTCTTTTTGCTTTTTGGCCTATATATCTCCTGTATTTTTAAAGTTAATTTTCATAAGAATAGGTAAATTATCTTTTTCTGAGTAAATAGTATCTGCTTTAACTTGCTAGTCTTCAGACTCCAAACACTACCACAGCAGGGTAGGACTTTATCATTATCCATCTTGGCAGTTTGCCTCAATTAAATGCTCTTCAATTAAATTTTTCACTAATTCAATAACATTAAAGAACTACATGTAGATTTCAGACATTTGTTTAGCTGTTACGGATGAAAATGACAAAGACCCCTGCATTTATGGAAATTACTTTTCAGTTAGTAGACCCACAGAGCATAATGAATACATGACCTAGTAAAGAAAGAAGACAGAGCAGGCTATGAGTGACCAGAAACATAGGGGTGGGGAGGTGTCAGATTTTAAAATGGGATGATTAGAGCAGGTGTCTCGATGGTGGGGGGTTTGAGCAGGGTTTGGAAGCCATGAGAAAGCTGAATATTATTCTGTTTGGAAAGGGCTGATATTTCAGGGAAAAGGATTAGTGAAGACAAGGCCTTCAGGTGAAAATCTTCCAGGCATATTGGTGCAATAGCATGGATCTTAGTGCAGCCAATCAAGTGGAACTTGGTGCTTGGAAGTACAAATGACATCAGAGCTGTGGTCACTTGGAGAACTTTGGTTGTTACTCTGCATGAGAAGTGAAGCCCTATAGTATAATGACAGGAGGAACAGAGACAGCTTGTGTTTTCCCAAGAGGAAGGCTGGCCAATATGCTTGAAAGAAAAGGAGAGAAGAGTGAAGAGAGAGTGGCCAGTTACATTTTTGCATTAGACAAGTAGGAAGTGATGGATGGTTCTACCAAAGTAAAAGCAAGAGAGCATCCATCCTGGATATGCCTTTAGGGGTGAATAACTGAATGTAGTGTGCAAAAGAAAATGCGAAATGAGCAAGGACCCTGAGGATTTTGGCTGAGCATCCAAAATGATGGAATAAGGAAGCATGGAAACAGAGAAGGTGAGAAGGTGAGACAGAGTTCAGTGAAGGATGACCATTGGGAAAACAAATGGAGACATGGAGGAGAGAGTTGGGTTGCAGTCAGGAGTTGATGAAAGACAAGAGTCTTCTTAACCAAGAAAAGTAAATGGGAGAGAAGATAGCATGCAAATGCCACTTAGAAGCTGTTCCTTGGTGACATGGCCAGGTAAGGGAAGATAAACAGAAGGAAGGGAGAAGAAAACCAACAGGAGAAAAGGAGAAAAATACAACCTCCTGGACATTACATATATTTGTTTTGTTCATCAGGAAATCTAGGCTCCTAGATGAGTGTGCTGCAGAGGTTGGTACTCCATAAATTCTTGTGGAATCAACATGAAAAAGACAAATTTGAGGCTGGTGATTAATAACAGCATAGTGATATAGACAGTTGTGCTCCTTAAGATTCAGTCACATGGTATAAGAAATCATTCTTAGCTTTCTGTTGGTAGTTGTGAAATAAGGATCGGCAAGCAAGCGTGAAGGTCAAAAGGCATCTGCAAGTCTACTGAATGCATTCCGATTTAATTTTATTCCTTCCTTTCAAATAAATGCAAAAAAAGAGCTCACGAATCTTGTAGGTTAAAGGAAGGAACGCTTTAGCTTTCACTCATGCTAGGATTCTTCATGGGAGTGGACAGTTCCTGAAGGTCAACCACCTTGTAGTTGAGCCAAAGTAAAGATGCCTTGGCAACCAAGGACAGCTTGCAGCTCTCTGCACTGGATAAATTGCGTTCTTCAGAAACGCTGTCTGCAGATTTAAGAACTTCGAGTCAGAAGTAACATATCGATGATAAAATTTCCAACAAGACGCCCATTAAACGCGGCATGCCTACAGCCACTAAAGATTGCCAGTCTCATGTTACAATGTATATATGGGCACTACAAAAGGGGAGTGACGATAACGGATTCGTATTACTTCACATGGCTAAATGCGCCTACTAGATGGGAAATCAAGCACTCAGAGGTTAAGAGTACAAAACTTCACAACAACAAAGTCTGGGGATTAAGATCCAGGTGTCCTCATTTTGCCTTCAGCAGGCAGCTGGTCACAACTTTATTAAAAATTCAAAGCAAAACTTTGTTGCAGAGGAAATGAATGGATGATAGCATGGATTGCAGAGCAATCTTCTTGCATTTCCAGAAAAAAGAAAGGAAGAGAAGGAAAGAGGAATTCTACTGTACACACACACACACACACAGATTTCTGAATGATTACTGAAATGTGCTGAATATTCAAAGGGTACAAAATATAGATTGGCTCCAAATTTATTATAAATTTAAATGTTAGCAACATATATGAATAAAGCCATTTTAGATACTCAGTTGAATTCGGGATGATCAGAAGTCAGCATGAAATTCATTCAAAGATAAGTATGAACTTTTATAAATCATTGACGTCTGGTAATGTTAAACCTAGGACAGAAGGATTGCCCTCACCAAAAGAACCAAGCCAGATGTTGCTGAAGCAAGACTCTGAAAATCTCTTTTTTTTAAGATTTGCTTATTTATTTAATTGAGAGAGAGCAAGACAGAGTGAGCACAGAGGCAGGGGGAGAAGCAGGCTCCCTCCCAAGCAGGGAGCCCAATGTGGGGGTCAATCCCAGGACCCTGGGATCATGACGTGAGCTGAAGGCAGACCCTTAATCAAAGTGAGCCACACTGGCATTCCAAGTCTCTGAAAATCTTAATGAAGAAATCCCTCTGATGAAATAAGATTCATCCAGAACCAAAGTAAAATAAAAATGTTACTCAGATAATATACCTAGCCATAGTCTGGTAGCAGACTGATGTACGACACAAATTTGTGTGACAATATTGTTTGCAAATAATGATATGAAAAGCCTAAAAGAAAGGATCTCCATTTGACATAAATTTACATTAATAGTATTGGCTATGTGACCAAGAAGGTATTAACTCAAGACTATTAGACTAATGTGGGGGAATAAAAAATGCAAATGTATTACATACATATGTAAACATTTTCATGCACCTGAAATGTGTGCAGATAATAAACACAATTAAAATGCATTGGCAATTATCTATCAGCTTTGCATTTTCTAAGATTCTTATATATCACTGTCTTTCCAAAATATTCTCAAATACAATTCTTGGTGCACCATAATCCTTTAAAAGGAAACAAAATTTGATGATATCAAGGCAAATTAACTAATAATTTGGTTTCTATTTCAAGCACAGTTTGATCGATATTTCACATAAAAGAGAAATCTAGAAATTCAAAGTATGAAACAAGTTAGTATATGATGGACTCCTGCATATTTCAATGGGTATAATGGCAAATGAGTAACCACATAGGAAAAAAAATTGGTTCCCACCAATGTTGTCTCTCAATGTGTCAATCTTTAGGTAAATCCAATAGACCACATATTTTAAGGTAAAAAGGAAATAATAGAGTACCCGAAAGAAGGTTGAGAAATTTTTGGTTAAATAATCTTAGACTGTGGGCTTCTTGAAAAGATTTTATTTATTTATTTATTTATTTATTTATTTATTTATTTATTTATTTTAATTATTTGAGAAAGACCGAATGAATGAGAGCATAAGAGGGGGAAAGGGCAGAGGGAGAGGCATACGTAGATTCCACACTGAGCAGGGAGCCCCACGTGAAGCTTGATCCCAGCACCCTGAGATCATGACCTGAGCCAAAAGCAGATGGTTAACTGAGTGAGCCATCCATACGCCCAAAGTGGTAAGTGTTTTAAAAGAATGGAACTAAGTTCTTTTAAAAGATAGGTAGATTAGACGGCATTTTATGCATTGCATGGAAAAATATAATAAAACCAAACGATAAAAGAACAAGTAAAAACTATTTTAGTATATAAAATACATATAAAGTTTATTTAAGATACATATGTAACTTAATTACGAGAAAAGCCCAACAGAAAAATACGGATGACAAGCATAAATAGATCATTCACAAAAAAATGTTATTTAATTTATGAAGATATGTTAATCTTATATTAAGAGAGATGTAAATTAAAATTAAAACATTTGCTCATTAGATTGGAGAAGATGACAAAGTTTGACAACACTCACCAAACTGATGAGTAGATGGAGAAACACTCTCTGCATAATTGGTGACAGTCTAAATCATCGTGACATCACCAAGAGCAATGCCTCAACACCCATCACAATTAAAAATGTGCATGCATTTTGACCTAGTAATTCCACTCCTAGAAATGGTTTTAATCACAACTGTGTAGGGGTGGTGCCTTGAGAAGCTCAATCAGTTAAATGTCAGCCTCTTGATTTTGCTCAGGCCATAATCACAGCGCCTTTAGATTGAGTCCTGTATTTGGCTCCTCGCTGAGCCTAAGATCTTTCCCTCTCCCTCTGGCCATCCTCCTCCCACTTGCATTCTCTCTCTCTCTCTCTCAAAAACAAAACAAAACAAAAAACAGAAAAGAAAAGAAAAAAGAGAAAAGCATAAGATCTCTCCCTCTCCCTCTGACCCTCTTCCTCCACTTGCATGCTCTCTCTCTCAAAAACAAAACAAAACAAAAAACAGAAAAGAAAAAAGAGAAAAGCATAAGATCTCTCCCTCTCCCTCTGACCCTCTTCCTCCACTTGCATGCTCTCTCTCTCAAAAACAAAACAAAACAAAACAAAAAACAGAAAAGAAAGGAAAGAAAAGAAAAGCATAAAATCTCTCCCTCTGGCCCTCCTCCTCCCACTTGCATTCTCTCTCTCTCTCTCAAAAACAAAACAAAACAAAACAAAACAAAAAACAGAAAAGAAAAGAAAAGCATAAGATCTCTCCCCCTCCCTCTGGCCTTCCTCCTCCCACTTGCATGCTCTCTCTCTCTCAAAAACAAAACAAAACAAGAAAAGAAAAGAGAAAAGCATAAGATCTCTCCCTCTCCCTCTGACCCTCTTCCTCCCACTTGCACGCTCTCTCTCTCAAAAACAAAACAAAACAAAACAAAAAACGGAAAGGAAAGGAAAGGAAAGAAAGGAAAGGAAAGGAAAGGAAAGGAAAGGAAAGGAAAGGAAAGGAAAGGAAAGGAAAGGAAAGGAAAGGAAAGGAAAGAAAGGAAAGGAAAGGAAAGGAAAGGAAAGGAAAGGAAAGGAAAGGAAAGGAAAGGAAAGGAAAGGAAAGGAAAGGAAAGGAAAGAAAAGCATAAGATCTCTCCCCCTCCCTCTGGCCTTCCTCCTCCCACTTGCATGCTCTTTCTCTCTCAAAAACAAAACAAAACAAAAAACAGAAAAGAAAAAAAAAAGAAAAGAAAAAGAAAAAAAGAACTGCATAGCAGGTCATCTGACACAAGCAAGCTCTTGCCTCTCTTGGGATGATTTCCAAAAGCAGTGCCAGCACCTCCCATTCACACTCCATTGGCCAGGATGAGGTTCAGATGGGCATACCTAGCCTTGGGAGAGTCTGAGTAGGTGAAGATTTATATCTGGACTTCTTGCTTTTCCAAATAAATTTGGTATTGCATAATGGTTTCTTATATAAAGCCCTGAAAAGAGCAAAGAGAATAGACGCTGTGCACGTAGTGCATGCACACGTAACACTACCATATGCACGACAAAAGGAAAGAATGTATGAGAAGACACTTGCTAAACTGGAAAAAAAAAATCTCATCCCAACCTAAGCATTCAACATACTCAGTGAAACACTTTTATTTGTTTTGCAGCAAAACGTGCTTCAAATGCCAATTAAAGTAATCTCAATATGTCCCAAAGATTAAACTAAAAACAAAATCTCCTCACCTCTCAGGTTTATCCAGGCAAGGTGATTAGCACATGGTTCAGAACTTGTTGGAAATAAAAAACCATTTTAATTGGTGTATAATAAACATTAAAAGTGCTCCCATGTGGAAATGCCTTGATTAAGCCAAGGCATACTTATTAATCAGTGTCTGGCTTTGAATGTTGACTGTGCAACACTTGCCTTCTTTTTTTTGTCTTCAGATTCACAACATTTTCTGGGTTCTGGCCCTTCCCTCCAAGCAAAGAGGATATGCAACATAGAAACAAGGAGTAAAATCTGGTTTTACCGTTGTAGATAGGGTGCAAACATCCACATCGTGATTCAGAACTTTATATATGGGAACTGATCTTCAATGAACCAATAATTCTACTTTTCCTGAATTGTCTACATTATTGTTTAAATCTCAACATGGATAAGGCCCTGCACTCACAAAGAATGCAACAGGCAGGGAAATTATATTTCTCATTTTACATTTCCAGCTGGGAAAGTCCAGGGCAATGATAAGCTTTAGGAATCCTGTGATATATTTGATGCTGTTTTGGCACCAACAGCATAACACATAATAACCACAAATTTGAGAGGCGACTTGAGTAGCTGGAATGAGTAACAGCATAATAATTAGGCTGAAATGCTGGCTCTGGCGATTTTTAGCCAAGCGACCTTCAGAGTGTTCATCTCTCTGAGACCTACTTACCCCGTTTTTGAGGGGAGGAGGATTGTGGTATGAGAAGTACTTCCCAGGATTAAGCAAGGAAGTGGTTGTGAAGCATCTATACTCATGTCTGACACTTGTTATGAGGTCAACAAGCAATTTTTCCTTTTCCTTAAAGCACAGATGCTGAAATAGGAAGAGCAGAAAGTTCCACAAGAGGAAGATACGGTGTAAGTAACCATGCAGGAGGTAGGGAAGTGTAGAAGCCTTAATGGAGTCCCTACAGAGGGTATTACAGAAAAATGATGGTCTGAGCCCTGGAGACCGGAATAAACAAAAGCTGATCACCAGGAGCTGATGTAGTGGTAGGACCAATCTTTATAGAGTGTAGACTCCTAATGCACACTGTCACTTAGTATTGAGGAACTTCTCTCAAGTCAAGAGTAAGTGACACGTCATGGGGGCTGGTTTAAGGTAACTTAAGGCAGGAGCATTTTTGACTTTTAAGAAAGAAAATTCTTGGAAATGGATCGAGTGATGCTATCGAGATCAGAGGGATCATAGTTAATTTAGCATTTTAACCATGTTATTGATTGAATAGTTTCCTTCTAAAACAGAGGCTGCAGTCCTACTCCCCAGTATCTGTGAATGTGACCGTATTTGGAAATAGGGTCTCTGCACATGTAATTAAAATGTAAGTAAAAATGAAGTCTTACAGGTGGAGGGTGGGTCCTAATCCAACATGACAGGTGACCCTGTGGGAAGAAGAGAAACAGAGGAAAGGCACAGACAGAGGAGAAGGCCATGTGAAGACGCAGACACAGAGGAGAAACCATGTGGAGACAGACGCAGAGATGGGAGTGAGGCACGTGCATGCCAAGGATTGCCACCAGCTACCAAAACCTGGAAGAGGAAGGGAAGATCTTCCCTTAGAGCCTTCAGAGAGATCACATCCTGGCCATCCCCATGAATTTGGACTTTGTCCACTGGACCCAGGAGAAAGAGAATACATTTCTGTTGCTGTAAGCCACATTGCTGGGGATACTTTGTCATGGCGGCTCTAGGAAACGGATACAGATTGCAAACACTTGAGACTACACCAGTGGAAAGGCCCGAATGAACATAATCATTGTGGGGACAGAAAACAAGGGATAAACTCAATGCAAAATCAGAAGCCTGAATCTGAGAGGAGAGAAAAGGAGAAGATGGACATCAAGGGTCCCCCAGAGGACTGGTTGGATAATGGGGGCTTGAATCAGTTCAATGGATAGTGAGACCAGAGAGGATGGGGTGGGGAGCAGATAGAGCGTACATTGTAGATCATGCATTGGAGCCAAGGCAGGGAAATCAAGAAGAGAACTCCGGAAGGAAATCGAGAACATGGAAAGGAGACACAAAAGAACTTTGTAATGAAACAAAAGGGTAGAAAGAAGAGTAGCAGCTACTAGAAGCCAAAAGGCAAGGGATTTCCATGAGAAGAAGGTGGCCCAGGTGTTTCAATGCATGAGGCAGCTTTTCTGGGAGACTTAGCTCCGTCGGGCACAGGGAGGGTGCAAATCTCTTTCTACATTTCCATTCTGGCAGGATGCAGTCAACAAAGCAATGTCCAATTGTCTTAGTCCTAACACGGCCAGACTCAATCCTAAACTGGGTGGCACTGAGGGCAGTGGTTGTGCCACGTGGTCTATGGGATCAGGTTTGTTACTCTGCAAATGCAAATGCTGAGCCCACCTCACTTTTCTTTCTGCTGCACTTCTAGATGGCACATGGCACCTTTGTGCGTTTTTCCAGATTACGGTCAAGGGGAAGTTGTAATGGGGTTTTTTTCAGGGCTTTGTTTGATACCATCATAATACACTTGGGTCTCCCATTGGAGATGGCTGAGAAAGAGCAAAGATGGTGCTTCGAGACTCAACCTCACACAGTGAGTCCATCTGCTTGGTTGACAACCACCCTACTCTCTAACTTGTCTTCCTACGTCTGGGAGACACTACCGTGCCAGGTATTCCTTGCATTCTAAGAGTCTTGAGTCATTCTCCAAAGGAGCAATGCCACTCGTTTTGCTGTGAGTACCAGAAATAATACAAACCAGACCCGATGAATAAGGCATGAAGTCTGATTTCACATCAAGGTTATTTCCGGCACCGGGTGTCTATCTGCAAATAGCATATTAAGAGCAGGTAATTTTGGGGGTTGTTGATAATGATGATCGAATGATGAAAATAAGACGCGGCATTCAGCCCCGTAGATTCCTGGCTTAAATGTAATGCGTGCAGGTCTAATATGTTAAAAACACAGACTGGATGAGGTTTAGTGGTTGGACAGAGAGACACCTGGCTCTCTCCTGTATGTGTGTCTTATTATCTTTATTTTTAATAATTTTTATTTTATTTAATTTATGATAGTCACACACACACACAGAGAGAGGCAGAGACACAGGCAGAGGGAGAAGCAGGCTCCACGCACCGGCAGCCCGACGTGGGATTCGATCCCGGGTCTCCAGGATCGCGCCCTGGGCCAAAGGCAGGCGCTAAACCGCTGCGCCACCCAGGGATCCCTATTATCTTTATTTAAGTGAGATGCGTTGACCATTGTGCAGATGACAGTCCTGGTTTGTGGCAGGTGAATGAATAAGGAACAGTCCCCTAAAAGAGCATCGTGGTTTTCTCTGAATGGTTTAGTTTTGAGCATTGCTCCTTACTCTAAGGACCCATGAGTTATCCTTTTGGCTTAGTTCACACCATGGGGAGACTTATTCTTCCTCCATCAAAGATGGACGGTGGACCAGTCGAACTTGCAAGGAAAACTCTGGATTGCACAGGAGCTCTGCACATTAGTCTTCTAGCATCTTTCTGTACAAAGTCGTTCAAAGGACAAGGAAGATAAAGTCTGGGCATGGGCAAAGCTACAGCACATACAGCCGAATGTCTTGTAGTGTTGCCTTATGCAGCCTTCACTAGACATTGAAATATCTCCCATCAATATTGGAGGGTTTGGGATCACAAGGAGCCCACTACACTGCCCAGTCATGCTGTGCTTTTTTTTTTTCAACTATTATTCTCTCCTCTTTCTTTTTTTAAAAAAAATATTAAAATTCAATTTAGGTGACATATCCTGTATTATTAGTTTCCAGGGTAGCACTTTAAGAACTTTCATTTTGAGATCTTCTATTGCATTGACTTTTGATGAAATATTCCTGGCCCCTTCCAGCTTCTGTGGCTCCAAACATCCCCTGGTTCGGGGCTGCATCCCTCCCTTCTCTGCCTCTGTCTTCATGTGGCTTCTCCTCCTTGTCTCTGTGTCTCCTGTTTGCTATAAGAACACCAGTCTCTGCATTCAAGGGCCCATGATACATCCAGAATGATCACATCTCAAGATCTTTAATTCTCTCTGCAAAGCCCCTAATTCCAAATAAGGTCCCATTCAGATGTTCTGGGTGGATGTGGATTTAGGGGGACACTGTATGACCCAGGAAAGCTACCAAGAAGCAATGTTGGGGCAGCAGAAGCCAACGGACCTGAGGCATAGGTGTGGAGAGATTGTGGAAATGAGCCACATGATGCGTGCAGAACACGCATGATTGATGCAGGAGTAATAGAAGTAACCCTCAACAATGCAGACAGACATGCTCATTGTCTGATGGGGGAAATCCGGACAGATGTTTCAAGAGCTCAGAGAGGGGATGGGTTCAAATAGATGGGGTGGGGAGGTTGTCCCAGGAGGAAGGGATGAGGAATTAACATTTAATGGGGACAGAATTTGAGTTTGGGAAGATAGGAAATTATAGAAATGGATGATGGGGATGATCGCACAACATCGCCAATGTAGTTAATACCACTGAGGTGTATACTTAAAAATGGTTAAGAGGGTGGGCACCTGGGTGGCTCCACAACTGCCTTCGGCTTAGGTCAGGGTCTCAGGGTCCTGGGATCGAGCCTTGCATCAGGCTCCCTGCTCAGCGAGGAGTCTGTTTCTCCCTTTCCCTCTACCTGCCCGCCCTCCTATTTCTATCTCTCCTGTTCTCTCTCAAATAAACAAAATGGTTTAATAAATAATTAATTAATAAAATAAAAATTAATTAATTAATAATTAATAAATAATTGTTAGGATGGTAACTTTTGTGTTGTGTGTGCTTTGTCAAAAACTACTAAAACACCTCGAAAAGAAAGTTAATGAAATTTCAGAAGACTCTGGGTCTTCTTCTTGCCACCAAACCTTCCAGGAAGGTTCTAAGTCATGGCGCCTGTGCCCATGTGGACTCACTCCTCCAACAGAATAGAAAAGAAGAGGATATTATTCTGGTTGGGGCTGTTGTGTATCTTCCTAGTGGTCCTGGGTGGCAATACCTATTAAGTAGCCTATAAAACATGATTGAAACACATAGGGTGTGGGGCACCTGGCTGGCTCAGTTGGTAGGGCGTGTGGTTCTTGATCTCGACATCATGAGGTTGAACCTCAGGTTCAGTGTGGAGATACCTTGAAAATAAAAATCTTAAACATGTAGGGCAGAGAAGTGACAACCGTACCAAAAGGTAGTAAAAGGAAGCCAGGTGGTCAATGCCCTTGTTGACATTGAACTCGTCTCTCCAAGACTTAGTAAGGGAAACATGAAAACCAGAAACAAATCAACTATACTTGAATCCTTACTCGAATGCCATTTAAGTAAAGTCAAGATTTTACTCTTGACCATTCATCTAAAGCCTGCACTACTTCTTAGAAGGTCTCTGTTCCAGGATCTGTTCCGGGGACATCTGCTTTCAACATCTTTTCCGGGTATAACATTAAGAGAGCAAGCATGAGGATGAACTCCTAGCGAAACGGACAATTTGGACTTAAAAACATCATCAACAGGGAAATTAAGAATTTATTAAAAAAAATAAAAAATAAAAAGAATTTATTAAAGACTTTCAAAGATTCAATTATCACCACGCACGCCACATTTTGATTTCTGGTGGATATTCTATAAATCATGACCGGTTATTGAGCCGGGTCATCCATACTGTATCTTAATGGCTCTCTCGGGCACTGTACTACTGGAGTCAGCTTAATGTAGTAGATTCGGGGAGTCTCGATTGATAATCAGCGTGTACGTTTTTAACGAGAGGGCGCAGACCATTTGTCGACAGCCCAAAAGACACACCTCATTAGAGAGACAGAATAGGAGTGAGTGGTTAATCAAATATAGACTAGCCACAAGAATAATTTTTTTTAATTAAATATATTCAAAGTGAAAGGACCAAAGTCAATTCTGGCATAGATGACATAATTTCTAATGAAGGGAATTATAATATTTATTAAAGCACATTAGTAGCCTGATGTCTGAGTGATGGGATAAGAAGTCACTCGATGCCAGAGACACAAAGAGAGGAAATGTATATGCCAAAATGAAGAGATAAAGGGGAAGCGTGTTTTATTTTGTTTGGATTGTGTAGATATTTGGAATTGAGGAACCAAGTGGAAATGAGTAGATAATGTGCATAAATTCGAGATGAAGCCAACTCCCCTCCGCGTCCACCACGAGTGTCGTTAACTCTGGTGCCCGATTGATAACACTGAATTATGTCTATAATGGTTGGTGTTTCGACGGGTCACTTGCGCATCTAGAGACGTAAGGGTTTAATTACCGATATGTCAGTTTTCTAAAACCAATTAAGCATTACTGAAATCAAAGTACTCAAACAGAAATACCTAGGGATGTTCATCTGAATATGCTCACTTGTCAATACACAGAGAAAATGTGGAGTGCACACTTGGTGGGCGTTCACACAATTTTGTGAGTGAGAAAAGGGGGCACAGTAATGTAATACCTCAGCCGGTGTACGCGGGACGATATGATTCTCTCAAGACTGCATCTCTATGTCTGCCACTTTATTGGCTATGTATTGGCGATGATTTAGTTCTACAATTCAAGAAATTTGACTTTACATGTTTGAGAAGAAGAACTATGTCATAGACATGTCGGCCTGACAATTTCTTGAAAAGTAAATATTTCTAGATAATATTAAAGGACTGTCTGTAAAATAATCTACTTTTTATCTTGATTGTGGTTTAAGGATGTTATTTTTAAGTAATCTCTATACCCACCATGGAGCGTAAACTCAGAACCCCAAGAGCAGGACTCACATGCTCCGCCAACTGAGCCAACCAGGTGCTAAAATAAATAAAATAAAATAATCAATTTTTAAAATATGCACCTATGATTCTCAAAATATTTCCAACAGTGTTGCTTTGTCAGCTACTCATTTTAAGGCTATAAAGTTCAGAACCAGGGGCATCCGGGTGGCTCAGTGATTGAGTGTCTGCCTTCGGCTCAGAGCATGATTCCAGGGTCCTTGGATCGAGTCCCGCATCGGGCTCCCTGCAGTGAGCCCGCTTCTCCCTTTGCCTGTGTTTCTGCCTCTCTCTCTCTCTCTCTCTCTCTCTCTCTCTCTCTCTCGTGAATAAATAAATAAAATCTTTTTAAAAAATCTAATTAAAGAAGAGTAAAACAGTAAAATCCTCTGTAACAAGATAATGGATGGGTGGAAAAATATGAATATTGATTTTAATAAAGATTACAATTACTGATGGAAGGTATCACCCAGGAGAAAAAAATGAGAACACAGAACAGTCATAAAAAACAGTTAACAATGTAGTATGTTCGGTCTAAATATATTAGTTACACTAGATGTTAATGGTCTGAACCTTATAATTTCTATTAAAAGAAAACTATTTTCAGACTACATTAAAAAAAACAAAATCCAATTATATGCTGCTTACTGTAGCAATGTCCTAAGTAGAAAGGTAACAAAATATTTTACATTAAAAAAAATGTTAACCAAGGCAAAAACTCAGCAAGGCAGCCTGCTATAATTACTGTTAATGTCGGACTACATATTAAAAAAAAATTAAAAAATAAAAAAATAAAAAAATGTCGGACTACATAGAGGTGAACCCAGAATTGTGAAGAAGTAAGGAGAGTTTATAAAAAGGAAGGGCCCTTGGGATCCCTGGGTGGCGCAGCGGTTTAGCGCCTGCCTTTGGCTCAGGGCGCGATCCTGGAGACCCGGGATCGAATCCCACGTCGGGCTCCCGGTGCATGGAGCCTGCTTCTCCCTCTGCCTATGTCTCTGCCTCTCTTTCTCTCTCTCTCTCTCTCTCTCTGTTACTATCATAAATAAATAAAAATCAAAAAAAAAAAAAAAGGAAGGGCCCATGCAGTAGAGACGTAACCATCTCAAATTCACATAAAGGTAAAGGATGGAGCTCCGAAAATTGAGAGAAAGAAGGAAAAACATAAAAGATGTTGATAATCAGAGTCCGTAATTTGACAGCACAAATTGCACAAACTAATACAGATTCAGGAAAAAAGAAAATAGGAAAGATACGGATGATTTGAATGAGATATTAATACAGGTCAGACTGATGGAAATAAAACTCACACAGTGCGCTTTGTGTCTAAATACACCTTAACACTCGCCTGATGCTATGAATCTGCCGGGGTACAAGTGAAGCCCGCACAGTTTTCAAAGGACTGAAATTAAGAAGGTATCGGTCAGAGGAGAAATCACAATGTCAATTTGGGGAAAACGTGAAGTGCCGAGTCATGACGGTAGAGTTTGTGAAGGCGGGTGCGACGGCGCTTAAATTGAATTCGCCGAAAATGTACAGGTGCCGGTAGATAGACCAGGGAAAGAGAAAGGCCAGTAAACAATTTTTTCAGTGATCTTATATGGAAGCAAAACCAAAAAACAGTGACTATGAAAAAAAAGGATATTGGGATGCCTGAGTGGCCCAGGGGTTGAGCATCTGCCTTCGGCTCAGGTAGTGATCCCCGGGTCATGGAATCGAGTTCTGCATCGGGCTCCCTGCTAACAGTTAAGGTAGGTACATGACAAGACCCTGAAATTAATATAACACTGTCTGTTTTTTTATGACACTGGAATTAAGATCAGAAAGAAATAGAGCAAAAACACTTTGAAGGTCTATGAAAAGAAGACCATGTGCAAAGCTATTCTTATTTAATTCGAAACATTTAAGTGATTCACTGATTTAAAAACCTGCACAAGAGAAATTCTATGCATAAGGGATATAATGGGTGACCTCTTGAAAGTATTTTGGGAAGAAAGAACTCAACATTAATGAACTCTGGCACGGAAGACAAGAGCTCCCCACCAAAAAAAATTCCCACTTATTTTAAGAGGACCGTGTAATCCTAATACCACATTTGAAAATGGCATTAAATTAAACTTCCCTCATGCCCATAGTGGCAAATATTATAGATCAAATATGAGAAAAACTGACCCCAGTGCCATATGCGAGGAGGGTATGTTTAAAGGAGGGCTTATTCTAGGAATGCAAGTTAATTTAACACTTTAAAATCCTCAATACAATAAAACAGAAATAAAGATTATGTGATTTTTTTAAAATAGATTTGAAAAACCCACTAGACAATATCCATTACTAGTTTTTAATAAAACTCTTAATTAACTGGGGTCTTGAAAAACTTTTCTCATCAGACAAAGGTTATTTCCAATACCTATATACCTATAATTATTCTTAATAACTCATTATTGAAGCTTTTCCACAAATACCTGAAATGAGACAAGGATTTTCATTATCATAATTTTATCATTTCTATTTATCACTGTGCTGAAGATTTATTTTTACAATTTGATGTTTCTAAAGGAAATACTGAATACATACCTAGATATCCATTACTTAGAACAAATATATGCACATATGTTATTTTAAATGAGATATATTATTCATAAAAGTCATAGGGATCCCTGGGTGGCACAGCGCTTTGGCACCTGCCTTTGGCCCGGGGCGCGATCCTGGAGACCCGGGATCGAATCCCACATCGGGCTCCCGGTGCATGGAGCCTGATTCTCCCTCTGCCTGTGTCTCTGCCTCTCTCTGTGTGACTATCATAAATAAATAAAAATTAAAAAAAAAAAGTCATGATCATCTACATATAAAATTATAAAGGATCTATAGATATGTCATCAGAAATAGTAAATTAATCTAGCAAAACATCCAGATACAAAGCTATGAAACGAAATATAAATGAAACTATCTATTTCTGTATGCCAGAAAAGGAAAGAAAAATAAATGCAATAGAGCAGTTAAAACACCAAAGTATCAAATATTTTAAAATAAATCTGGTGAGATATATTAGCTATTGATACTAGAAACTGCCAAACGTGATTATGAGAAAATGAAAATCTTGCTTGACGGGGGAAAATGGCCTATTCACAAATCAAGATGGTGTCTCTCCCCTAATTGACAGATTTAGCCCAAATTCTGTAAAAATCTCACCAGTTTATTGAATACACATTGGCAACCGGATTGCAAAACCTGTATGTAAATATAAAGGAAAATGGATGACTAAGGTATCTTGAAAGTTAAGGACAGTGCTAAAAGATACACGTCACCAGATGTCTCTAAGTCACTACAACTCAGGGTGTTTTCTTTGCAACAGACATCATTGACAGATGAAACAGGATGTGGAGAGCCCTGAAAGAGATCCCACATACGCCACCACCTTAGGACAGCCAAGTGCAGAGAGGAAGGCCATCTCAACGACCGACGGTGGGGTATCTGCACTTTCACTATGATTTGACATCATTTCTATAAATTCATGCTAGATGCATGGCATATGCAAACGCACAATACAGAACGGTTTTTTTTTTAGGAGAAGGCGGGAAATATCTTCACGACATGGATTGAGCCAAATTATTTAAGTAGGACACAGACATGGTAACTATGCAGGGACATGTTGATAGACTGCAGCACAGTAAAAGTAGCTGTATTATTATCAATGACATCATCACAAGATCGAAAAACTCATTAAATAGGAAAATAGAAGTTTAATAGATATATCCAACAAAAGATTCTATTATCTACCCACCCATCCACCCATCCACACAAACATATCTATCGCCTATTATCTCTATCCATCCATCCATCCACCCATCATATCTATCTATATCTCTATATCTATCCATCTACCATATCTGTCCATCCATCCATCCCATCTATCCATCATCCATCATATCTATCCATCCATCCCCGTATCTATCAATCCATCATCTTTCTATCCATCCTCCATCATATCTACTATCCACCCCTACATATATCTACCCATCCCTACATCTATCTATCCATCCCTACATTTATCTATCATCCATCCCTATATCTATCATCCCTACATCTATCTATGCATGATCTAACCATCCTCCATCATATCTATCTACCCACCCCTACATCTATCATCCATCCCTATATCATCATCATCCCTACATCTATCCATCTACCCACCATCTATCTATGCATCCTCCATCCTATCTATCATCCCTACATCTATATATTTTTCCATCTGAAACCCATCATAGCTACCCACCTGTACATCTATGATCCATCTCTATATATATCAATCTATCATCACCCCTACATCTATCTATCCATCATCTATCTATCCTCCATATCTCTATATTCCATCCCTACATCTATCTATCCTATCTATCTACCTACCTATCTAGGTATCTGTCCATCAGTCTATCTTATCTGTATTATCTATCTACACATTCATCCATCTATCACTCCTATTAAAACTCCATAGAAACACAGAAATCCCAACATAAGTGTACCACTCAAATGCCAAGACATATATGAACAGGCTCTCAGCATCATCTGTCATCAAGGTAACGGTCTTAAAACCTCAACAGGATAGTACTACACTCCTACCGCAGGATATACCAAGTATTAATGAGTCGGTAGATAAAACTGGAACTTCATTATACAACCAGTGGAATATATATATTAGGGGGCAGCCTCTCTATAAAATCTTTGGTTACACGGTGTGATGTAGCAATGCCACTGGTTATACGCCATTTACCCTCCAGAAATACATACAGACACTTTCCAGAAAGCATCCTTGAGAATGTTCTTAGCAGCACTTGTTCAAAAGAGCCACAGACCAGACAGAAGCAAGACACTGGAAAGAATATTTCCAATCAATGTTAGAATAGAAAAATCACAGGTAAATTCATATGCTGGGATTCCAAATGCATATCCAGATGCATTAAATAAATACCCAAATGCATAAAACGACATGGGTCCATCTTAGAAGCATCAGAGAATCCACTTACCAAAAAAGAAAAAAAAAGTATTTGGTGAGGTTGCAACTGTATAAGATATAAAAACAGTCAAAGAACATGTTGATGTTGATGGGTTAGTGGCTACCTAAGGAGTTGGACAGAAGCCGAGTGCTCTGCAAGAACACTCCCACCCACTGTAAAGAAGACGGGGAACAGAGTGTGGTGCTGATTTATAGGATGGGTTCACGCGAGAGAGCCGCCTCCCTCCCTGCGGGCTACAGTTAGAGGCAACAAGACCAATGCTAATTCTAAAGGATGAACAACCAGGAGGTCTTGTTTCTCTGAACTACATCCTTCAGGTGTTCTGGATCACCTTGCCTTCAGAGCCTGGTGGGACACCCCTGGAGGGCCCAGCCTTGAACTAGAGGGAGATGCCATGTGCCTGTACTACCACTGCCCTCCAGGAGCAGCTCACTTCCTGGAGCACCCCCCACCCCCACCCCCACCTTCAGGTGCTTGTAGAGGAGGGAATTCTGGAATGTGCATGAACCGGATGTGGCCAGCAGAAGCCCAGTGGAGCCATCGTTGCACCCATTGCTCATAAAATACTTTAATGGCCTGAAATGTAAATGCATCCCTCCAACTGCCTCACCTAGAAGGAGTAGAACTGGATGCATCCTCGAACATATAATCCTTCTAACCAAACTATCAGGAGGACCCACTGTTGACAACCCTGATCCCACATATAGTATCATTTCTGGTCATTTTGGAGGTTGTCAAAGACGGAGAGGCAGAGAGAGAGAGAGAGAAAAAGAGATAAAAGTAAAGTTTTCAGGTCGTTGAGAAATGTCCTCAAACTGGTGCATTCTATGAGAATCAGGCCAATATGGCATTTCTCCTGAAGTGATGTTTTTGGAAGAAATGCTGGGACTCAGTGGATCTAGAGTGGTCACGATTTTTTGGAATGTCTTGAGTTTGTGCAAAAGGATGTGCAAAGAAAATCAGAGAATGCCAATGTTTCCACACAAGCTAAACTCGTCTTTTTTTTTTTTTTTTAAGACGTGCTTCAAAAAACATTAGCATGTAGCTGAATTTACGGGTCTAAGTGTAAGAGTCTGGCTCCATCACCAGGGGTATTTTATTTAGCAGTAGCCTATTATCCCGAAATAGCTTCTCATGGAGGTCAATGACACCTGGCTGTGGGAGGATGTTACTCTGTGATCCATCATTAATCTCGCAGGCCACCAAAGTCAGCGTCTTGGTGTTATGGCTTGAACTGGGTCCTCCAAAGAGATACGTTGAAATCTTCACCCAGCCCGGGGCTGAGAATGTGGCCTTATTTGGAAATCGGGTCTTTGCAGATGTGATGAGGCTAAGAGGAGGTCACATTAGGGGGGACTTTAATGGAATATGGATAAGCTGTTTATCCAAAGAGGCACTTGGACACAAACGTGAGCCCAGGGATATTGTTGTATGATGGCGAAGCCGAGATTGGAGCCACGTGGCTGCAAACGAGGGGGTGGTGAGGATTGCCAGCAGACACTAGGAGCTAGAAGACGTGAGAAAAATTTTACATCCACACGTGGGCTTCACAGTTTTGGCCTCCAGAGCTGGGAAGGAAGACATTTCTTCCGTTTCAAGCAATCCAATTTGTCAGACTTCATTACCCCGGTCTTATGAAACCAAGGCACTTGAAAGAAATAGAAGCTTTTGGTCCAAACAACCAGGGCTGTTTCATGATCTTATTTTCATGATAAATACGCATCCCCAAGTGAATTCTTTAAGACGCTAAACTTACTCAGACATTATGGCCAAAACTCAGTTTTTAGATTCTATCTTGCGTTTAGATTCATGTCCAGCCATAGTAAATTTGTAATAAAACAAACCGAGTTCGATATCTTAAAAAAAAAAAAAAAAAAGGTAAGGGTATATTGTCCGATGGTAATCGTTTAAATCTGTAATTTCGAATGGATAAATTCAAAGTAGGAAGACATAGCTACACTGGTAATGTAATTCGCAAATATTTGCAAGTGGATAAAATCATGATACAATGGCCCTGTTCCTAAAGCATCCTATAAAGAATTTAGGACTACAAAAATGTTGGTAGCAATTCCCTAACCCCAAATACAAAATTAACGGTAAACATCATCAGGAAATCTAATGTGAAACAGGAACGCAGATGCTTCCTAAAAAATCTGAGATTTCTGTAAAAGTGAAAATAAGAATAGTCTTCCAGCAATAAATGTTTGCATTCCGTTCTCTGGGGCAAAATTAAGGAATTAAGCATGAGAACCGAAAATGATGGAAGCTTGCTGAATCGCAGGGTTCTCCTTGGGATGTGAGGCCCAGGGATGAAGACACTGCCCGATAGACTCAAGCAAAGGTGGCAGCCACGCAGAAAACAGCGTGTTTATAAAAGAATGTGCTAGAATGCGTCATGCCACGCGCAGAACAGGCTCGTGCTATTATTCACTGTTCAAGGTGCGATCGGTCCACGTATTTATCTTATATTTTACCTGAGAGCAGAAGCTTCCATGAAATGTTTACTTGACTTATATTTACGTATTCATTTATCTATGTTTATAATGATGATGTGCGTACGGGGGAAAAATTACTGCAAATCCATGTGAATATAACTGGGAACCCGGATGCTCAACTTTGCAAGCTTTTAAAGACTATTTGCTTGGAAGTTCTCTAAACAAGTAATAAGATTGAAGGCAGGTGCACCGTGCATCAAAAGCATTGCTTGCTCTCTATACACTTTGCCCTGTTGGACCTCATATTAATGAGTATTTTTTAAATATATTTGATGGGGATCCCTGGGTGGCGCAGGGGTTTGGCGCCTGCCTTTGGCCCAGGGCGCGATCCTGGAGACCCGGGATCGAATCCCACATCGGGCTCCCGGTGCATGGAGCCTGCCTCTCTCTCTCTCTCTCTCTGTGACTATCATAAATAAATAAAAATCAAAAAAAATTTAAATATATTTGATGGCAATGTCTGTAAGGAAGACTAAATAATGTGCCCAGACTAAAGACGAACCCAGACAAGTGGAGTTTTCTGACTCCCATATCGTAAGACGTTTCTCATGTGGTTCTGTCTTACCTAATAACAAAGAGTTTTTGACCCAAGAGTAGGAAGGGTTAAGAAGCCAGTAGAATGATGATAAATGATGAGAAGTAAGGTCTCAACATGGGGCGCCTGGCTGACTCAGTTGGTAGAGCATGTGGCTTCTGATCGTGGGGTCATGAGTTTGAGCTCCATATTGCGGGTAGAGATGAGATACATTTAAAAAAAATCATTAGGGCGGCCCCGGTGGCTCAGCGGTTTAGCGCCACCTTCAGCCCAGGGCATGATCCTGGGGACCCGGGGTTAAGTACCATGTCAGGCTCCCTGCATGGAGCCTGCTTCTCCCCCTGCCTGTGTGTCTCTGCCTCTCTCACTCTCTCATGAATAAATGAAATCTTTAAAAAATTTTTTTAAATTAAAAAAATTAAAAATTAAATAAAATATTTTAAAAATAATAAATAAATAAAAATAAATTTAAAAAATCATTAATAAAACAACAACAACAACAAAAAACGAATGAAGAACTGATGTACCCAATTCAAACCAAAGGAAGGTCTCTACCTTACAAAGTGTGATACAAATTAAACACACAACCACGGATTTGCTTAAAACGAGCTTTAATTTGTCATAAGTTAATTTAGGCAAATTTATCATAAAATGGTCAGAGGGCTCATGTTAATGGGTTCCCGCAGTCCTGAGATATTCAAACACTAGTTTAGATTCTGCTGTAAAGGTATTTGTTAAAGATGAGATTAAGATTTAAATCTGTAGTCTCAGGACTCCTGGGCGGCTCAGTGGTTGAGAGTCTGCCTTTGGCTCAGGGCGTGACCCCGGGGTTCCGCGATCCAGTCTTGCATTGGGCCCCCTGCATGGAGCCTGCTTCTCCCTCTGCCTGTGTCTCTGCCTCTCTCTGTGTGTCTCTCATGAATAAATAAAATCTTTAAAAAGAGAGAAATATATAAAATATGACTAAGCAAATAATGTTCTTTCCATAACCAAAAATGCTGCCTGAACCTCCCAAGAATTTCCTGTTACTGTAGTTATTTTTCCCATATGGTAAGGCTGCCCTCAGGTATTTTACAGTGTGCATTCAACAACAAACTTTATGCATCAAAGAGGAGTCCACTCGGGAGGTCTCCCGTCTCTCTGCAACAACCCGATGTTGGCGGCTACGGAGGGAGCCAGGTGCAACGTGTCAGCTCTTGTGAAAACATGCACCATCTTCCCGGTGGGTCAATGCAAATCTTGAATCCAAAGAGCTCAGCCCCTGATGAAGCCCTAGTGAGAGGTCTGCATGCAAAGTGGGGTGGCGTGTTACTTTTCCATTGTCTACTGGACACACTTCTAAATGTGCATCAGGTGTACAGCGTAGTCGCTGCACAGAGTTTATACAGTATGGGGTGCTCCCCGCAGGTGTAGCCGCCACCTGCCCCCATGCAACACTATTGCACATTCCCGTCCCACTAAATACTCTGAGCTGTGACTTTCCTTTACTTTCAACACTGTTTCCAGGAAGCCCAACGAACAAAAGCTTCAAGAATATCTCTGACCTCCTCTGTAGAACTGCCAGTGCTTCTGCTTTCAAGATATATTGCAACCATGTAACGCGAGGACAAAACAAGACGGTGTTGGTTGTTTGTCTGGTTTTTTGTTTGTTTTTGTTGTTTTTAGGGAGGGTTGTCTGTTTTTGGTAAAGAATCACAAGTGCACGATGGCCTCTTTTCAAGGAAGCATCTGAAAGCAGGATATTTGTCAAAGGAGGCATTTCAGCAAAGTGGCGATGTGGTGACACCTCATTGTGCGGAGTGTTTTAGGGTATCATGCACATGTTTAGGGTTTCCAGGGAAAAAAACCCGTAGAGACTCACTCTCCATAAACATTTGCTATCCAGTAGAGGATGGCTTGGGAAACTTCTTTAAAGAGCCAGAGAGTCGTATTTTACACACTGTAGGTCTCCACATGTAGGCTCTACATGCGCGAGAACTATTCTATCTGAAGCACAAAGTGTGTGCCTGTGCTTTAAACTTTACATTTTGAAATGTGCAAACCGTTCTTGACCCAGCCCTATTTGTGTCTCCGGCGGCTATCTGAGAACCGGAGCCTTGGGATCCCTGTGCTCTCCAATACCACATGGTGGAAGGGGAAGACCGGGGCCACCATGGCTTCCTGTCTACCCGCTTTTGCAGAAAAGGCTTTCTGCAGGAACGAAATAATTAACCATGAAACATCGGTCGCCATCACTTAGGCCCCGAATACCAGCCCACAAGACCACCAACACGGGAGTAGTAGTGAGACAGGTACACAGGTGCATGATCAAAGCCCTGCGGCCAACGTGCACAGGTGCAGTGTCAAGGGGCTTGAGGTAGTTCCTATAAAACCCCTACACTTGGAAGCTCAAAGGGCAACGCTCCGCAGACCCCCAACGTCTCCAGGAGCTTCTCCAGAGCTTTGCTCTGCTGGCCACCACTGTCTGTCTGGGCTATGGATTCATTCTTCCAAGATGCAGGACCAAGAATCCTGCAACAACAGGACCTCGGCGAGCAGCAAGGAAGGCGGGAGCACTGGCTCTCCAAGCGCACGCTTGTTTGGTAACGAATCCCTTCGAATGGGGGACCCTCTTGCTAAACCATTCTCCCCACGTCTTCCGCCAGCATTCAGTAGCTGGCATTTGAGAGTGGACGCTGATTTAATATTCCTCGTGGATCCGGAGGGGTTATTTTGGTCTCAGATTTCCTTTTCTCTCACACAGATAGTGTGTATCAAAGCGACTTTTCTTCCCCCTGCCACCTTTTTTGTTGGCATTATCTCATCCAGCTTCTTTGCAAACCGTTATCTGCTCTTTGCAAAAGTTAACAAGTGAAATGCAATATATTTCCTTTTTTTACAATTCTTGTGCTCCTTGCTATCTACCTTCAGCTATCTTTCCTTCAGTGGGATTTGGGGTTTTCAGCGGTGGCGGGAGGGGGTGGAAAAAAAAAGACTGAGGCCTGTCTTATTTCTTTGCAATGGTTTAAGCGTGGTGCACTGACATCTTATAATTTCTACAGCCTTTGAAATGATGGCGTGAGAGCGAGGCTTACAATGTGTTGTACAAAAGAGTCAGGTCTGAGAGGACCGTTTGTGTGGAGTCCGTTTACCCCAGATTACGACTTTCAACCTAGCTTCGTATCACAACAATGGGTGACATTATGTGAGTTCAGTTAATCCCGATGGTGTGGTTTGCAGTCCGACAGGAATTAGGGAAGATGGAATCCCATCTTGAATTCCAAAATGGCCCTCACGTAGTATCCTTACTACTATTACTATGATTATTGTTATTCCTTGACCGAATCTCCCACCTTGATTTGGGTGTTGTCCAAGAACGGAAATGGAGGCCGGAATTGGAGTTTGGATGCAGGACGTTTGTCCTGAGTTTCAAAACCATCTTCTAATGCATTGGATTTCTTTATTTCATGTCTATGTTTCGAAAGTATGGCAAACAGTGGGACTGCTACTAATTTCATGTTTCCATTGGTCATCTTTATTGATCTTTCCTGATCAAATTCTAACTGTGAACTTTAACTGACATAAAGAGAGCTGTCAACTCTGTTTTTCTAAAGTGACTCCTATTTTTTTTATATCATTACCAGATTAGATTTTTTTGTTTTTGTTTTTGTTTTCTTTTGCAAGTAGCCTCCACACCCAGCCCAATGTAAAACTCGAACTCATGACCGTGAGTTGAAGACCTGAGCTGAGATCAACAGTCGGACACTTAACACACAAAGCCACCCAAGAGCCCCACTAATCACATTTAATTTTTATTAAAAATTTTTTTCACATTTAATTTTTTAAAATCATGGAGTTCAATGTAAATAGAACTCTTTTATAGACAGGGCACATCAAGATACTCGTTTCTCTCAATTTGTCTTTATTAATTTCTTAGAGTTTAGGGAGAAATAATCGGAACAAATCCGAATATATTTTTAAAAAACTCATTTTAGGCTAAAACAAAGTGAGGAATGAAAATCCCTGGGGTCAAAGATACAAGATAGGAGATAAATTTTTCTTTACGCAACTGGTAAATAATTCTACATCTGAACCTAATGATGATATGTTGGCTAGTTGAATTTAAATAATAAAATAAAATAAAATAAAATAAAAATAAAATAAAATAAAATAAAATAAAAATTGGACCATTTGGCTGAGATCAGGTGTGGAAGTCACAGCCTCACCATATCAGAGAAGATCTGGAACCCAGATTCTCAGGGAAATCATGAATTTTGACCTTCCCTTCCCAGAGGCAATGGGAGTTTGTGTCCAATGTGGTTGCTCTAAGAGGGAATGTTCATAAACTCCCTTGATCCACGCTGTTTTTTTTTTTTTTTCAGAAAAAAAAAATTTTTGACCACTAAAAATTCTAGAACTTGGTGGATTCTGAGAAATACATATAACTATGTAAAGATCATCCCAACCAAAACAGACCATTTGTAGGAGTTCTTCCAATACTCTGATTTAAAAAACCCTTATGCGTTTCTTATTTTGTACAACCTTTCTCCTAATTTGTTGAGTCATTTTATCACATTGCTAAGTGTTTTTAAAAACAGAAAATTCAAATATTAACGAAATATAATTATTATTATCATTTTCCTGGCTTTTGTGTGTCTCTTCTCCAGAACATATTTTCCTAAAGGACCATGACAAACAACGCCTTAAGGGTGTCTTGCAGAAAAGTCGTGTTGTTTAGTGGTTATATTTGAATTTTGTCAACTGCTTCTTCTGCTTCACTTCTTCATGGCACATGGTTCTTATTGTACAGATTTTCATTTTTATTCTGTTAATACGTTGACTTACACTGATGGATTACTGAGTTGTTACACCAACCTGATAACCTGATATTCTTATGGTTCAACTCATGGTGGCCAACATACAAGACTGTTTTTAAACCAACCTGGATTTGATCTATCAACATGTTGTCAAGGATTTTACACCTGGATTCCCTGGGGATGTTCATGTATAGTTTCTTTTTGTTGAAATATCTTTTTTTTTTTTTTTTTTTTTTTAGGGTCGTGAGAATACTGGCTTCATTACAGGCGTTGCAAAGTCCTTTCTCTTATGTTTTCTAGATGATTTTAAATGTATTCGGTATTTTTTCCAATTTTAAGTTCCACCTGATAAACCATCTCTTCTTCAAGTTTTATTTGGGGAAATGTGTTTTATCATGAATCTGTTAAATATCCATAGATCTATGTAGGTTATCGTCTGTGTGTGAGGTTTGGTCATTTGTGTCCTTCAGAGGATTTGTTCACGATCTGTGTTGTCAGGTTAAGTTGTTCATAACAGTCATCATTATATTAATATTTCTAAAGTCTTTAGCAATGTCTCCTTATCGTATTTCTTAGTCTTTTCTTTTTCTTGGCAAGAATGGCTAGGGATTCACCTTTTTAATAAAATTGTCCAAAGGGCCAGCTTTTGATTTAATTGGTTTTATCTGTTTAACTCTTTTGTCCCTCATTGATTTTCGTTCCTAAGTTTACTATTTATTTTTCTTGCATTTATTTTGGATTTAATATGCTCTTATTTTCCTGGCTTTTTAAGCGGAGCCTTAAATCATTTGTCCAAGACTGATTTTCTAATGCACGCAAAGATGCAATTTTTTGTTGTTGTCTTTTCTCTGCACACCACAAATTGTAATGTGCTTTGTTTCCATTTTTACTTAGTTGAAAAACACATCGCGCATTACCAATTCCATCCAAACGCACCATGTTTTACAGGAAAGATAAAGAATGGAAAGATGAATAAATATGAAACAATAAAGATAAATAAAGATTAAATAAAGGAGAAAAAGATGCTGATGCCTTGGTTATTTTCTGCAAACTTTTAGCTGTAGTTCTTGTGCAAGGAGATGGTTCCTGATGAAGATTCTGAGGTCTCAGAACGAGCAGACGGGGACACAGGCACAGGGGTCACATTGAAGCAGAAGGATCATTAGCCAACCTCCACCAAGCGTTTAGAAAACCCGCCTGAATCTCTTCCTTTCACCTGGTATTGTAATTGCGGACTGTCCAGGAACAGGAAGATAAATTACAAGTTGGCGTTTGAAGATTGAAACTGGGTTTGAGCTTTGCCACACACAAAAGAAATATTTGCCTGCTGGGCCCCTTTCTGCTTCATTTCCTCCCCACAGTTTAGAGCAGATTAATGTGCTCCTAGAAGGATGGTGGTAATTACCCTGTCCTGCTGCTCCACTCAGTTATGCAAACAAATGCAAAGTATGGAGCAACAGAGACTGGAGACCAGCATGGGGCGACTTCAGAGGTCCCATTCCCTAATTTGTAACATCCTGTGTGCAAGACCAATCTGGGAGCCTAGCATTTCTGCAGGTGTCTGCATGCAATGAGCAGATCTGCACCCACCCCACAGGACTTTTCTTAATTGCAAGCGTAGAGTCTCACTGAACAGTGCACCTTGGTTTTCCATGAATAGTTTTCTAGATTGTTATGTCTAGTTAATGTTTTTTAATAAGACCAATAAAAAAAACAAGACCCCCTAAATAAGACTGGTAGGCATTTTGACAAAATCATCACCCTATACATCATTCAATCTGGCCATAGATTTGTTACGGAAATGGTGCAATGCATGAAGGCGTCTGTAATACCTGCCAGAAAATAATAAAGTGGCCAGAAAAATAATAAAGTGGCGATGGCCATGAATAATATCTGGTGTGTGCCACAGGATTCGTATTCAAATTGTTTTAAAGCGCCTATGAATTCCTGGATCATCTTTAATGGGCAGACTATCGTATAGTAAAATGAATTAGTCACAGACTTGGCTCTGAGAGCAATTTGGGATTGGAATGGATCAGTAATAACAGAATAAGCACATCAAAATATATATTGCTCCTATTTTCAGACATCCTCCCCCTCTATAAACCATATTCTGTATAAAACGATTATTTTAATGGATACCAGTCACTTGATAGCAACAACAACAAAAAAAGTCATTAACATTTCGTGTTTACCTAGGCCTGTGGAAATCACAGCTATGTGTGTTGAAATAAAAAACACACAATGCTCAGTAGAGGATTACCCAGCAGTTCTTCTCTTAGCTAGAAAGCCAAAAGGTGGATGCCTGGGTGGCTCCGCGTGTGAGCACCTGCCTTTGGCTAGGGGCATGATCCCAGAGTCCTGGGATAGAGTACCACATTGGGCTCCCCACAGAGAGCCTGCTTCTCCCTCTGCCTGTGTCTCTGCCTCTCTCTCCTGTCTCTCATGAATAAATAAATAAAATCTTTAAAAAAAAAAAAAGGAAAAGAAAAGAAAGTCAAAATGTTGCAAATAGGTGTTTAAACAAACACAGATAAGGATAAATGGGTGACAGGCATGAAGGAGGGCACATGATGAGAGGAGCGCTGGGTGTTATACTATACGTTGGCACACTGAATTCAAACACATTTAAAAAATAAACAAAAAATAAAAATAAAAACAAGTGAAAAACAAAACAGCTACACGGATAACTGTGGACTTATTAGTGACAATAGCAAAAACAGTGGAAGCAGTCCCAACATTCATCTTCGGATGAATGGATGAACAGGACACGATCCATGCACATGACAGCATATCGTTTAAATGCAAAAAGGAACAAAGCTCTCATGCACTGTACCCCGAAAACTTAAACTGGGTTACAGGATGGAAGGCCACAGAATATAGGATTGCACTGATGTGAGCTGTCCAGAATTGGTGAATTATGGAGACACAGAGCAGAGGTGTGGTGACCAGGGGTCACCAGGAGAGAGCCCCAAGAAGTGACGACTTCATGGCAGGAGGGTTTGCTTTGGAAAGTGCTGGAACTGGATGTGGTGATGGTTGTACCACGCTTGTGAATATACTTACTGCCAGTGTGTGTGTATAATATTGGTATGTATTTACACATGAATATATATACACCGTGGTATATTATCCTGCCATTTGCATCAACAGGATTGGATCATGCGAGTGTTAAGCTTGGTGGCATAAGCCAGACACAGAAGGACAAACACTGTGTAATCTCACAAATACATGGAATCTAAAAAAATAGTCAAACTTACAAAAACAGAAGGAAGAATGGCAGTTGCCATGGGTAGCAACTGGCACATGAGTCAAGCTCTACAGCTCTAACGCACAGTCAACCATACCGTATTGTCGACTTCAAATCTAGATCTACAGTGATCTCACCACAAGAAGAGAAATAGTAATTTTGTGTCGGGATGGAGGTGCTAGCTCAGGCTGTGCTGTTAATCGCAATGCAAAGTATCAGATCGTCACAGTGCACACCTGGAATCTACGCAATGTTACAGGTCAACTGTGTCTCGAAAAATAAAGGTCAACAATCGTATACTTCAACGCTGTTAAAATTCTAGACTCTGTGCTACCTGTTTATTTTTTTTAACCACTATAAAGAATTGGAAAGATAAAGAATTATAAATGGTAGAGAACAGAATAACCAAAATACAGAAAGATTCGATCTGAGTTCACATAATCAATGATCAGTAGAGCTCAACCTAAACATTTTCCCCCCAGGTGCCCTAACCTCGTTCTATTTTACAATGCAGAGAGTAAATAAAAATAAGATATCTATTTTTCTTAAACTGTGTGTTTTTATTTAAAAAAAAAAATCTTTGTAAGCAATCTCTACACCCAATGTGGGACTTGAACTCACAACCCTGAGATCAAGAGTCCCATGCTCTACCTACTGGGCCAGCCAGGTATACCTGCTTTTAACTAATTCTGGCATGAACGGTAATAAATATTTCCCCAGCAAATTTATTTTAAAAAGCCCAGTTAAAAAAATTTTTAAAAATTAAAAAAAAAATTTTTTTAAAAAAAAGCTCAGTTAGGGGTGAAGGAGTGTCTTGAAAGATATTTATGTCTCTTTGAGAACCAGGACATTAGCAAAAGAGATTGGAAAGGTGACACGATTTTTAAAAAGGAAATGTAAGTCCTAATGAGATCTCTGATGATTCATTTAGTGTCATGGGTCCTCACCACCTTTATTTATGAAATAGGGATTATTTAATGCCTGGGATGAACGGGTCAGCCTACATTGCCCCTTTGCTTGGTATTAGACGTTTTCACAATATACAGTGCCAACGTTGAAACAATAAATAAATAAATAAATAAATAAATAAATAAATAAATAAATAAAAAAAGAGACCCCCCAAACGGTTGGGAACTCGCCTTAGCTTTGCAACCACAATTAAATTGAATGTATCTGGAAACTATTGCAGAATTTAAAATGGCAATCAAGGGTTACTTCTCTCTTGTGACTCAGGTGAAGGAAACATATGAGTGTTTTTTTCCTAATGTGGAATGAATATGGATACGTAAGTCTTCTGTTATTGCATTGACCCTTCTGCAATGTCTCCGTGAAAGGTCACAAACTCTGGCTTGTTTCCCTTCAAGGCACCAAATTCACCTGCTCCTGAAAATACAGAAGCATAGGCTGGACCTAATAAATTGGACAATACATTGGTGGGATATTGCAGAAAAAAGTGGAGCTAGCAAGATACTTAGCCCAGAGGATGACTGACTTCCCCTCCGATCCCAGAAATGGTCGTTTTCTAAGTATCCACATTCTTAGTGGAATAGGTGACAAATGTGGTTCAACTATTTAAGGATATGGTTCTTCCAAAAAAATATGAGTAAATCTCTCGACAGTTGACAACACAGATACACACACACCCAGACGTAATGGGAGTAAAAACATACACACACACCCAGATGCACAAATTTAATGGGAGTAAAACTGGAAGATTTCGGCCTTAGAAAATGGACAGATTTTAGCCCTTTTACTTAAAAATGGGAAAAAATAGGAGAATATAGTCAATTTTGTTTTTAGGAAGAACAGATTTACTCTTTTCCCCCACCTCTGGATTTTCTTAGGAGTTAATTCATCAGTTGTCCTTTGCTACCTAGTTTTGATTGGATTTCCATCACCTGTTTCCTAGGAATCACACAGAAACCTAAATTTGCGGGATTCCCCATTACCAACTGACATTCTGGAGCCTGTGCCGTCTCAATAGTATCGATACAACGGACGATGGATCTTTCAGAAACCATCAAAATAGAAAAAAATATGTACTTGGGAAGATTGAGACCAAAAAAAAAAAAATCCCAGCAACTCAACTCAGAGCAGCTGATATGGAAAATATATTTATTGAAAAACAGTACAAGGAGATCCCTGAAACTATATTTCTCTTACTAAATTCCAAAATAGCCACGGTCTTTTATATCATTTAGGGAAGGGAGAGGTCAACCCTGCGTAAAAATATTCTGCAAGTGTCGCCCTTCAAAAGTGGTTCAATAAAGAGGCCCCAGTTCATTAAATTATTTAATTTAATTCAAGTTTACTTTTATTTTTTCATTTGCCCACCTAGGGAAATTTGAAACCTTATACTTAATGGCCTCCACTAAGATTCTGGATATTGTGAAATCTGCCCATTGCAGGTATGGATTGTCTTCCTTCATGCCAGAGTGAAGCAATGCGACGCCGCCTTCATCTCTGGGGGGACATGCATTACCACGTATTACAAGCAACTCACGCTGCTGGTCGTCCAACCCAGCACCCCATCCACAGAGCACTGAAGTCCTGATGCGTCGTTACAGTGACTCTCAGCCAGGCTATTTCCACCCCATGGGGACAAGCTACACTCTTAAGATGTTCACGGTCCAGAGTAGGAGTTTTCTGGAAACAAGGTAGCAGATTTTTTTCTCTTCATCCTTGCTGGACCCTTGGTTGATGGTTCAAGCTCCTTGCGTTCAATGTGGTCCTATTGCCATGATAGGTTAAAGGGGGAATGTCCACATTCCACCGGGCGTTGAGTAAATGAACCCAGAATGGGGAAGACCTCACGTGGCTTGTGTCCATGTCTGCAAAGCGAGCAGGAGAGGGAAGGTACGGAAGTGCAACGATGCTGCCCGCAGAGGTGGAAATGGAGATGCAGAAGGCCTTTGTCCCCTCTGGCTGCCCCTCCACCGTAACCCTGTCCTTACATAGCCAGCTCCACGTCACAGCACGGAATTCGAATCTTTTTTGGCGCCAGATGCGTGATTACAACTTGTAAACATGCACTAATTCCACCCAATTTAAAGGAGTTTGTGATATAACATCATTGTGTGATGTTCTTGCATGAATCGGACTTTATCAAAAATATGTTGTAGACTCTCAGATATTTTAGGATCCGATTTTCTACAAAGGATGTTTACTTAACTCAGATTAAAGTCCCTGTGAAATAAAACCCAGTGGAATGATGCATAAATCATCAATCAGTTCATCAGAGAGAAATACTCAAGTGTTTTGGGTTATAGGTTTTAATGAGAATTCCTCTTTTATCGCATGGCTTATTCTCATAAATAGGAAAAAAAAAAAAAAAACCCTTACACTTAAAAACTTAAAAACCAGAATAAACTGCATTTTAAAATATTTTCAAATTCTACTTTAATTAAAAAGAGAATACTGAATTTTTATTTCATTTAAACCAATTAGGACACTTTCTTGTACTGATCTACTAAATCTATGTGTCTCATCCTGAGCACATTTGTAGTGATTTTCCAAGTTTACTTTTAGTGTGTTCATTTTATTGAGGCTAGGAGCATTTTGTACTGTGAAAACACAGTTAATGGTTCTTCAGGCTACTCCGAACAGCATGTAAAAATGGGGAAAATACACACAAACACAGTGATATTTTTCAGTTCCCTAGGAGATCATAAAGTCTGGATGTGGTGGTAAAAATACAAGTTTGCTTTTCAGTATTTGATCCAATGTACATATTCTAATTTATGAGAAACAATGACTCTAGGTCCATCGGCCACATGGTCTCAAAGACTGTGCAGACGAAGCTATGTGTTCAGATCCCTCAAGAAGCCCTGTAAAAGGGCAGCGGACTCCCCAGGTCTGGGATGCTCTCAGATCTCCAGGGAGAAAAGACCACGTCCAATGTTTGAGAAAACCAGCACGGATTTTGCAGAAGTCCTGGGTTGAAGACGGCAGGATGAGAGGGTTACTGTAAGAGGTGGTTGGGTGCATGGTGTTGGAAAAGAAGGTGAGGGAAGGAGGTGGGAGAAATGTGTTATTTGTGCGGTCAGAAGGGAGCTGGTGCTATTCCAACATCTTGAGAAGGAACCACAGAAAGAAGAGGGACAAGTAACCATGAAATCGGGTCAGTCTACACTAAAAGTGGGCTATTGGATGTGCTTCTAAGTCACACATGGTTTTTAGGATGCCACATCCAGGAGGACAGACCCTGAGGCTGTTCCTAAGGAGAAGGTGTGCAGAATGCAGAGCGAGACCACAGAAGCCTGCCCAGCGGGATGGCCCAGGACGTTCGGTAGGTTGGGGCACGTTCTTGTAGCAGGTCCCATCCCGCAGCATTGCCAGGACCGTTGATCTCGTTAGTAAAACGGGAGATATTGCTAGACGGGAATTCGTCAATGGAGCAGAAGGACACGCTCAATCACAGTAAGGGTCAAGTGAGCAAGAATGCAGGTAACACCACCACACCAAGGCAAAAGCAACCTCATTTTACCCAATGGCCTCCTTGCGACAACCTATAGGAGACTTTATCTCTTCTTTCGTCTCATGCCAAGGTCAAGTGAAAATTCTTCAACTCAGCGAAGACAAGATCCTGTGTTTTCCCCACTCAGCGTCTGCCAAACCACCCGATCGTGATCACAGTGCAGAAGTTCTACCGAACTACCAGACTCTGACACCACGAACTACGTAGGCCTCCGTTAATTTATGAGCCTTAAAAATCAAGGCACAAACGCAAATTCCATCCTAGAAAAGTATCCGGCCATTATACTGAATTACACAGCACACATTCATGGGCAAAGAATTTTGAGCAGGGTTCAACAATAGGACTCGGTACTCAACCTGTCTTGTTAAGCCGAGACTGTTCTACAGTATATCCTCCCCTGGGGCGAAGAAAACCCCTATTTGTTGCTGGAGTGAAAGCATCTGTCAGTTTAATGAGAGGGAGACCTAGTAATTCAAAGTGAAATATTAAGGAGCATCCTTAAGCTTAAATTAAATACTGTATGTTAGTAACTAAGCTTATTTTATGGAGAGATAATTCAGGAGGTGATGTCTTTCCTTATAAATTCCGTGAGGTTGATCTATTATTTAAAAATGATGGATTGACATGATTAGGCTTTGAGGATAAAACCCAAAGGTTTAAAATACACGAAATAATACAAAGGAAAATGGAGGTCTTTCTGTACAAACACCTATTCTATATAATCCTGCTTATATAACTTGAGGGTGACCCGGGCGAGCAACCCGTAATGCGTCTATACTGGAAGTGTCTATCACTACTAGACACTAATTACTACCAGCTTAGTTTATAGAAAATAATTACGGGAGTATTTTCAATGAAGCTCATAAATTACCCTCGAATACTTTTCTGCTTATTTGAGTTATTATTTTCTCATTTTCTCATGTGCCTTGAGAAACTCTTGAAACAGAAGGGGCCCATTTATCAAAGTTACCGCATTTCTTGTTTCACTTCTTCCTGTGACATGGAGCAGCAGGGAGACCCAGAATTTATTTCTCAGACTATCTCCCTTCCTCATTTGGAAAGGATAGGGAGAGGGGGATCCCTGGGTGGCTCAGCGGTTTAGCGCCTGCCTATGGCTTGGGGCCGCGATCCTGGAGTCCCGAGATCGAGTCCCACATCAGGCTCCCGACATGGAGCCTGCTTCTCCCTCCTCCTGTGTCTCTGCCTCTCTCTCTCTCTCTCTCTCTCTCTCTCTCTCTATCATGAATAAATAAATAAATAAATCTTAAAAAAAAAAAAAAGGAAAGGATAGGGAGATGGTTGGCCAATGGGTCATTCCCTGAGGTTAATGTAGCAATTACCTACTCGGAGACTTTCTAAAACTTTCCAGGGTGTGTCTGATGTGGACGATGCTGAAGCTAATTAAAATGTGGTATATTTGCAAGGCAGCTGACATGCAGGGGACCCTCAAATATATAGGAACAAGGCACCCTTCCTTGGTGTCAGAGCAGAAGCATGCCTGCCTTCTGGGTGACGAATTAACTGAGCATTGACCAATCTAATATACGTCACAGCCAAGTCCCCAAAAACGTGTTATGCAGCCTTTCTTCAGCAAAATTATGCATTTTTGCTTTTGTGCATAGCCCTCCACCTAACTTTCTAATTTATATGCCCGATTAGTAAAGTTTTTTTTAAGATTATAATTCTATAAAAGGATTCTAAGATTCACATCTCCCTAATGCAACTATATATATATATATAATTTTGCCTCCTCGAGTAAGTAATCGGCAAACTTCCGCTTATGCTGGGTGGAACGGCAAGCATCTCTGAGGTCAGAGAATTTGAGGCCAGGTGTGTGATTTACAGACTAAATATAAACTTTCAATACCTTTCGTTCATGCCGGTTACATTCCTTTTGAACTGGGTTTATCACATACCTATGCCGCCCCAGATGGGAGGATGTCTGAAGATATAAAACCTTCAGGAAGAAACATGTTCCAAACTCTTATTAATGTTCCGAGCCCCGGGTATTTTTCACGGTTGATGCATTTTGAATGTTAGGGAACGAAGGTATGAGGGAGAGGGGACGAAATTATCTGGAGCTTGAAAGATACATAAATCAAGGTTTGTAGTTGGAGGCCGAAACAGCGCACTCACTATTTTTAGGGAGACGGCTCTGTTGGTTGGCGATCATGTTTACACCTGTTTCGAATTGTGTTAATTTTTCAGGTTGGCACTAATCCATCTGCCTAGGCTTGCCCAGAACATTCTGCACCCAGAAAGCAGTTGGGCATCCATCTCATTGTTAATGAAGCTGTCTTTTATATTTGCTATGCTTTGAATACAAGAGAAGAAAACATGTAGATGGTTTCTCAGAATATATACGTGGACAGCTTTGAGGTGGTTTTTATCACCCCTGCCAGATGTAGAAGCGATCTTTTACTGACAAAACAGAAATTATTATGCCCCACAGTGTGCATTTATGCAACATAAAAGTCATGTTCATTATAAACCTACAGAAAAATGAGAAACACACCCATGCGTTTACACACCAGCCTCCTTTTCCAAGATTCTTCTTACCATTACCACAGAGGGGGGGTCCATGCAGTATTGAACATGCTCCTTCTCACTCATGATAAGTCTTCCTGCCCAACATGTTGAACTATAAATTTCATAATGGCAAGATATGGGGTTCCATAAAACATTTGCCATATATATATATTCTATACCATGTTTTGATGTGGTGCATAATTTTATAAAACAGCTACATGAGATGTTTACAATTGCCTATATAAAGAAAAAAAAATTTTTAGAGAAGGAGCTTCAGTACATAACTCACTAAAAGTCTACAAGCCAAGCAAGGAGTAAATGGAAGAAAATACAAAATGATCACAAATGGCAGCTCCAATATTATGTTTTGGAAGCAAGAATGGTGATACATCCATGGAAATAGAGAAAGAGCAAGAAAGGGGGCCTGGGTGGCTCCATTGGTTGAGCATCCGAGTCTTGATTTCAGCTCAGATCATGATTTTAGAGAAGTGAGAATGAGCCCCACGTTGGGCTCCACACTCAACACAGAGTCTGCTTGAGATTCATGCTTTCCTTCTCCATCTGCCCCTCCCCCTGCTTGTGTGCTTTCTCAAATAAATAAATAAATTTTTTATGTAAAATATTTTTTAAAACACAAAAAACCCCACAAAACATTGACCCAAAATGCACAACAAAAGTAGACATTTTCAAGTCTCTTCATGTTGGGAATAAAGTAGTTCTTTCACCAAAAAAAAAAAAAAAAAAAAAAAAGTCATATAATCAAAAATAAAAACTAGTAGATAGACATCCATAAATTTTTTAATTTAAAATGAGAAGTTTGATGACTGGTATCTGTACATTTTTCATGCTGAAAAATACATTGCTGGCTAGTTTCAGGTAAAACTTTGTGATAATTTGGTTTAAAGTAATTTTCCTATACAACTTCCTTTCTTCCTTACTTCACTGCTGACATAGGAATAGAACATCATTTAGCTGCCTCTACTTTCCTGGAGATAAAACCACAGAAGGTCCTTCACATCTCTGTTGAAATACCTGAAGACGCCAGACTGATAAGCACATTGAGTATTTATGGAGCATCTGTTCCAAATTTATTTATATTTGTGACATCACTTTTATTTCAGTTCACAGTTCCTTCCCAAACATAAAAACTAAGAATTAAAGACAATCATTAATTGGCTCAAAGTCTTCAGAGCTAGCAAATGAGTCCTTTGATTTCAATTTGATGATCTTCCACACACAAATCATCACCCCATAATGAAACAGATCAAGGGATCCCTGGGTGGCGCAGCGGTTTGGCACCTGCCTTTGGCCCAGGGCGCGATCCTGGAGACCCGGTATCGAATCCCACGTCGGGCTCCCGGTGCATGGAGCCTGCTTCTCCCTCTGCCTATGTCTCTGCCTCTCCCTCTCTCTCTCTGTGTGTGTGACTATCATAAATAAATAAAAATTTAAAAAAAAAAAAAAAAAGAAAGAAAGAGATCAAGCAGCATTTCTTCAGCTTTGAAGAGCCATCATGTCATGAGCAAAATTTCTTGAACGTAGTAAAATCCTTTATTTTCCCATTCAAAAATACACGAGGTAAAATGCCTTCAAAATTGCATTTTGGTGGGGTTTTTTTTAAGATCTTATTTTTTTTAGTAATTTCTACACTTGATGTCGGGTTTGAACTCACAACCCCAAGATCAAGAGTTGCATGATTTACTGACTGAGACAGCCAGGTGTCCCTCAAAATTGTATTTTTGAATATTATAGTGAAATGACTAGACTTTGCATGAAGAAACAGACAATAACAAACATAACTCAGCGTGTGTTATTCAGTCCAAAAATACAGGGCTGTAATAGGAGGATCTACCAGAAAAATGATGTCTCCCATTTTCCAGGAGGATGGCTGGCTCTGCTCCACACAGTCATGCAGGGATCCAGGATACTAATAACTGGCATTTCCAACTCCATCCCACTTGTGGTTGATTCCATTCAAATGGTGGGTGGGGAAGGCCCAGGTTCAAGGGACACCACTTCTCTTCATGTCCCATGTGCGCAAGGTAAGGACAGGACTTCACTCTCCGTCAGTGAGGAAAAACGTAGTCATACATCCACAATGAAGTGCCAGAGGAACTGGTCAGTTTTGGTAAAAACAAAGCAGAACAAAATAGAACAATTCAACTGAGGAAATCCTAAATACTTTATTTGCTTCATTCAAGGATTCCTGAATGGGGCATCATGTAGAATGGAGCTCTGAGGAGGCGTAGAGAAGGAAGACTGTTTATAGGCTGAAGGGATGGGAAAGAAAGGGGTTCTCTTAGCAAAAAGCAAATTGATTATGGCAAGGTCACTTTCCTTTAGGGGATGACATGGGTCTACCAGGTGGGTGACCTCACTAGGGCTGATGAGGTGACTTCAGGTTGCCTGGGTTAAGATGCCATTCCTGGAAGAGGTTGAACTGTATCGAGGTTGGGTGTCAGGTGTCTATTTGGTGATGTGGGGCATGGCTTTGCACAAATGACCCCGTTTTGAGCATCTAGTCTAGTTTTTAATACTTTAATGGTTAATCCAACAGCTTCACCCCCCTATCGGCCTATTAGGGAAGGAGAAATAGTTTGTTCAGGGCATGGGCAACTCTTGGCATGCCACAAGAAGTAACAATGTGTTGTGTGTAGGATATGAATGAGGAAAATATTGAGGGTACATTTAATTCCTTTTTGGTATTCAAGCATACTAAGGTTGTTGTTTTTTTTTTTTAAGATATTTATTTATTTCAGGGGAGAGAAGCAGATGGAGAGGGAGAGAATATCCAAAAAATTCCCCACAGAGCATAGAGCCTGAAGTGGGGCTCAGTCCCATGACTCTAAGATCATGACCTGAGCCAAAATTAAGAGTTGGATGCTTAACCCAATGAGCCACCACCCAGGAGCCTCCATAATAAGGTTATGGACAGGGATCCCTGGGTGGCGCAGCGGTTTGGCGCCTGCCTTTGGCCCAGGGCGCGATCCTGGAGACCCGGGATCGAATCCCACATCGGGCTCCCGGTGCATGGAGCCTGCTTCTCCCTCTGCCTGTGTCTCTGCCTCTCTCTCTCTCGCTGTGACTATCATAAATAAATAAAAATTAAAAAAAAAATAAGGTTATGGACACATACATTTCTTCTTCAAAGTATTAGAATCATACTATAGAAGATCTGAAGGAGCGTTTATGTCAGTAGGTGGCTGGTGTGGTGTGCAAATCTCCAAGGTCAGACTGCCTGAACGTTGGAGTAACCGTTTTTTATGTTCTTTGTCCGTGTACGTAGGACCACAATGGAACAATAGGGGTACATCTTCCCTTTGAAACAGTATTTGGAATGGAACACATTGGATTTTCAGCTGTTCAGGAGGATTTGAGGACTTGAAAACCCGGTATTGTCATTTACAAAACAAATGGTTTACAAAATGAATCACAACACAATTCCCAATAGTGCAAGTTGACCCGATGTGCCTTAATGTGTTTCACTCTGGCAAAGACCCCATTTAAAAACATTACGTGGAGTCTCGGGCATACCGAAAATAGTGTGGAAAGTTCTCTATCAAAGTTGCTTAATCGTGCAATCTCTTTCTGTCCAAATATTTTTAAATGGAATTACTCTGATGTGTTCCTGCCAAGTGCTATGGAGTCTTATAAACCAATTATAATAGGTTTCATAAAAATGAATAATTCGGCTCATTTCTGTTTTTTTCCCCCCTTTGGTTTCTTCAAAGCCTTCTCTCAAAACAATATATTATCTTTAATGGGTAAGCAAAGTAAATTAAGGCCCCTCCCCAAGCTTGGGATGTGCTTTCTTTGTTTTAAATGGGATTATGTTCCCCTCTTTGTAGTTGATAACGGAGTTAGCTCTTAGAAGCTGCATCTACTCATGTCAAAACCATGCTTCTCAGGCAAGACAGACTGAACACCTGAATAAAAACTCAGAGTTCAAATCTCCTTTAAAGATATGATCTGTTTTATTCCCCAGTTGCATAATGCTAGCTCTTTATGATACAATCTTTGAAGAATAATCACTTTTATAATTAAATTGCCATGAAGAAAGCTACTAGTCTTAACTACTCTTCATCTTTTTTCTAATTTCTTGGCAATCCAGCACAAGAATACACCTGATGAGAGGGAATGCATCAAAGCACACGGCAAACGCTTAAGTTTCCTACCACTAATACATAAGGTTTTCTTTTTTTTTTTTTTAATACCTACGTTTCAGCACGAATTTTATTTGTGATGTCCTCAAGTCCTGTATCTTCTACGGGGGGGCTTTTTTTTTTTATATTGGATAGCAACTATATTGTGCTTTCAGGAGAATATGACTGATCCCAAAGACTGTTCCCCAGTGAGCCTGCCTTATCTGTTTCTCACAAAAACATTCATAGATTCTTTAGCCACAAGGTGTGTGTGTGTGTGTGTGTGTGTGTATGGACTGATCAGTGGGGTTGATAGATACATTCCCTGCTACCTTTTTCCTAATTTATGTAGACAAAAAAATAACCTAGTAATTGTTTAATAGTCTCAAATTCAGAATTCACCATAACCCCTGAGACATAATTACCACTAATAATGAGAAATGAAAATACGTAAAAAAAAAAAAAAAAAAAAAAAAAAGACCACACCACACAGACAAAAATCACAAAATGTGTCAATGAGGCATACCATTTTGGCATACCCCAAAACTGGCATCCCTCTCCTCCTGGTATCACCATTAAGAGGGAGGGAGGCTACCGCCTGAAGCCAACATGGAAATGATGGGTGTTGGACCCATGAGGCTGGAGACAATTTCTCTTTACAGAGGACACAAAGATGTCTCTCTCGCAGCCAAGAATGTGACATCGTGATAGTTTTTCCGTCATCTTGCTGATTTACATAGGAAAACGCAAATGTTTAAATACACTTGCCAATTACACGTCAATGTCAACATTTCTTCAGAGGTGACAAATTACCAGGCAAAGACACCGATTTGATCCAGAAAGTCCTCACCAGGTCTTTGGCTTTACAGAAATATGACAGCAGAGAGTCTGTGGCAGGTAGATATGCACTGCTGGTTGTTTATACAAGGAGAACTCAGGGAACTGTGCTAATTTCAACGTGAAAATAAATCTCTCTGATAATAATTGGTCTCTTCTGCTCCCAAACCTTGAGTTATGGAATAAAAATGAATGCCGTATCTCCCTATGAAACTTGCAGATTGCGTTTTTTCCCCTTTGCATATTATGATAATTAGGATTTATGTGGATTGCACGTTTCATGCCTGTGGTTGAATCTACGAGACGTCCTTGTGTCTAGAAACCATCATCTCTTGAAAGAAGATAATGATGATAGGTAAAACTTTTCTGCTATTTCAAGGAATTTTTAAACACTGGATTCAGGCAATTTAATGTAATAAATATTGATTGAGGAACTAACATAGCCAAGCTGTGCTCCAGCCCTGGGTAAATTCATACATAAATAGGATACAGTCTTTGGCATCATCATACTTGCTGTCTACTGGAGGGGTCATGGATAAACCATTAGTTGTCTACAGGGGTGGTGCTTAACAGGGGATAATTTTGCTCACCCACCTCAGGGAGCACTAGGCCCTTATGGAGACATTTTTGGTTGTGACAACGGAGGATGCTTCTGCTATCTTGTGGGTAGAGACTGGGGATGTTGCTGAACAACCTACAATGCACAGGGCAGCACCGCCACCCATAGCAAAGATTTATGGAGCCTGACACACCATTAGTGTTGAAGTTGAGAAACTCTGTTTTACAGCTTCAGGAAAACGAACACGTAAGCAAAATGAACTAGTAAACACCACGTGGCTATGAGCCCAAGGGAGGAACAAGGATTTGATAGCTTTAGGAAGACTGAGGATAGCTATGAATACGAAACCCAAAGGTATTTGTATCCTACACTTCTATGCTTTAAAGAGTAGCCTGCATCTCATGACAAGACCAGTATTTAAAACAAAGGAAGGTGGAGTCCGACTCCTGACGCTGTCCATGGACAGACATCCCTTACTGTGAACAGGGAGCCATTCGGGTCATTTGAGACATCATGGTGGACGGACACCAACCACCTCCCATGAGTGACACCTGGCCTGAGCGCTAGGGCCAATGGGAAGATACAAATACACGGGAAACGTGCCATGATCACCTTAGAATCTAACACACTTGAGTCATATTCCACCTTTTTGCTATGCAAAGTCTTATATCTAACTACAGGTTTGGAGTTAGGACGTTGTCAATATTAGAATCATCAAACCGTGTTTTAGACAGAATTAAATCTGGTCAGGGAAAATGAAATCCTTGAAACTTTGCCCCTGGCCTCTGCTAGAGAGAAGTCCAGATGTTGAAACAAGTTGAAACGTCAAGGAACCATGTATTTATGTGTTACTTTTTCCCTAATGGGGTCAATAGAATATCTGCAAAGCAAACATGTTTGAATATATGTGGATTTCCCTTGTCTGGCATAATAATCTAGGATTACTGGTCTATTATGAATGCTATGTCAAATGCCCATGCTCTTCAAAGTCAATGGGTGATCACACTTGAAGATCATCAAGTACCCCAAGATGGTACGAAAAGGAAACATGAGGGTAAAGGGAAGGGATATCCCCCATCCCAAGCCTGGCCTCTTATTTTGGGAGGGCTGGAAAGGACGGGGGGGTGGGGAGACGATGGGGATTCACCTTGCTGGCTGTGAAATCATGAATGTCTGCTCCAAATCGGTTTGAGGGAGGACATTCCTTTCCAAGAGACATGCTACATGGGACAGCAAATTCTGGAAGGTTTTGTCATAGCCAGTGGGTACACTCAGGAGAGAATGGATTCTCAGTTGGACTCACGACCGAGTCCCAAGCACGTTAAAGCAAACCTAATCTCTGTCTCTGTGTCAAATCCTAGGCAATAAAAAAAAAAAAAAAAAAAAAAAAAAAATCCTAGGCAGTGTATGTAAGCAAAGATATCCTCTGTTTAGTGCTCATGTGTACATTTATTTATAAGGCTTTCCATATAGTCCACAGAGAGGGTTTTGTTTAATTAGCTAATATGTTTAAGTGATTCTATGCCTAATGTGTCAAAGACGGGCGTGAAGAGATTCATAAAATGGTAAGATGACAGGTCGCTCCTACACATGCCTGGTTATGAAGACTTGCTCCCTAGCTTCGAACAAGTGTAAATGGGAATATTTGCATGAGAAAGTAGGTATCTACAAAAGTAATTAAAAATAAATATCGCTTCTCCTTGCTGTCTGTAATTCTGAATCACTAAGTGTTAAAACACAACATAATACAGTATGTCTTTATGTTACTATACTTGCAAAAAAAAGAATATAAATTAGTTCTTGGTTTTCATCACATCATAGGATATCACTTGGTATTGCCACTGAATGTACGTGGTAAAATCCTAAGACTGTGTATGACACCAGGGTGGTCACAGAGAAGAAGTCTTGCCTTCTTAATCTGGGGCCTGTTACGTGGCCTCCCATTTTGGGTTCCCAGAATCTTGAACCCGACCTTCTTTCAGGATTCACCCACACACTGACCTGCTCTTAATTACACGTGAGGAAATCTTCCTACTTACTTCGACTCCCACTTCATAAATAAACAAATTCACTGCCTTGTGCAGGAACCGGGATAATTGATATAAACTGTGTACTTGTTTATTTACAAGAAATTGTTTTAATGTGTGGGATCTCACCACCTCCGCAGACCCCCGTGATCACAAAAGGATCGCTTACACAAGTGGGGACTGATTAAGGTATGCGCTCAATTTTAGTGTCTTCACAGCTGAGAATTGTGGAAATAGTTGCCTGTTGATATTTTACAGCCTTTGCTGCACAGGCCAATCCAGGGGAGGGATACCATGAGAATGACACCTTTGGTGCAAACCCATCACTACATCAAGGGACAGAAATGATGTTTCAGATCTTCTAAGCACGGGGCAAGGACATCATAGCTCAACTACACAAACAGCCTTTAATTTATCATTGTTGGTATCATGATAAACTTCCGACTTACAATAACCCACAAGACTAGGTACCATTAATGCTTTGAAATAATCCCTCCTTGAAGCAAGGAAGTAAGCAATCCTCATGGAGAACATGGTTGTGATGATGGCTTCTGGACAAAAGGTACTTATGTGAAATGACTTGAAAACATTTTGGGGGATCCCTGGGTGGCTCAGCAGTTTGGCGGCCCAGAGCGGGATCCTGGAGTCCCAGGATCGAGTCCCACATCAGACTCCTTGCATGGAGCCTGCTTCTCCCTCTGCCTGTGTCTCTGTGTCTCTCTGTGTGTTTCTCATGAATAAATAAATAAAATCTTTAAAAAAAAGAAAGAAAGAAAAAGAAAACATTTTGGGACACCTGGGTGGATGAGTGTCTGCCTTTGGCTCAGGTCGTGACCCTAGGGTCCTGGGATCGAGTTCCGCACTGGGCTTCCCACAGGGAGACTGCTTCTGTCTCTGCCTAAGTCTCTGCCTCTCTCTCCGTGTCTCTCATGAATGAATAAATAAATAAAACATTCCACGTAGGATTTGATGAAGATGAGATGTTTGAGACAACTAGACTCTCTCTATCTAGGGGAGACCGTGATCATGTTCTAGCATGGAAGCTTGGAAAAAGTTTTATTCTGGGCCAGACTATGGAAGGAGGTTCATAGTCCACCAAAATTAAGTCATCACGTGATTGTCTTTCTTGCTAATAATTTATTTTAGGTTTTAGCATTTGGTTTCAGACTTTATCTCCTAAGTGCTGCTAAATACTTTTATAGAATTAAACAATGATTGAGAGTGTGTGTGATTTTTATCTCCTTGTGCTTTGCACTGATTTCACTCTACCAATTCTTCCTGTCTAATCCTTGGGAGCTCAGTCTCCATAGAAGGGTGAGCCTATTTTTCTCAGAAATGGGAAATTAAACTCCTTAATCTCAACTGATGTGGCTTCCCATGAGAAGTCGGGTAGAAACCGTTTCCCACATTGTACAGAGTGCCTTCGTATCCCCTATGAGAAAGGGTATTTATTGGCTCTAATGAGGATTTGTTTCTGAAACCACTGCAGGCCTATTATCGTAAGATTAACGGACATTTAATTGCATCTTAGACGTCGTGGTACAAAGAGCAATTGCTGTTTAAGACTCTAGGGATAGCAGATTTCTCAGTAGAGTAAATGACCAAGACTCCAATCCTGACGTAGTACATGAACTGGACGTTGCAGGAAGAGTTGACATAGCAGACGTAGAAAGGAACGCATCTGAAGATACTTACGGAAAACATAGGAAAATGAGAGATTATTCACAAAGAACAGAATGAATTAACCAATAATCCACAAAGGTGGGAATGATTTAGCCATGTAGGAAGCACAGGTGCATAGAATGGAAGACGTAGGGATCTCATTTTTCAAGGAGCCTGTGTTGTGAACGAAATGCAGTTCTCTTATGTATTCGAAAAAATGATCAGTAGTCAACAGATGTGACCAAAGTTTGGTAGTTGACCAGAACTTTGAATGGAATAGTTGGGCAAGGGCATAAACCCACTTGGTGCTATAGGTTTTGGAGCATTTAGAATTTAGGGAAAGACTTTCCCCAAGCCATGTGTTGCCAGTAATATCTCTAAGGAGGATGATGCTACTTTAATTTCCAGAAATGGTAGGTGCAGCTTCAAAGCATGTTTTGTTTCACAGAGTATCTTAAGTGTTCCAAGACCCCAGAGCAAAGAGTGCAGAGGGAACAAGGCTGCCATGGTGCTACGCACAATAATTCAAGGTGGTTTGGATATGGAGAAAGGATGGAACCTGGGAAGGAGAGATACAGGGAGACACGTTATCAGCGTTATCTGGGGAGGTGGAATGCTGAGGGAGTGGTAGGGTAGTTATTTCCAGTGGTATTGAGTTTTACTTTATGTGTTCTGTTGGGATGTCACGATTCCCACCCAGCACAAACTTTGAGTGCAGTGTACACCAGGGTCCTTCCTGCCTCTTCCAGCATCTGGGGCTCCAGACGTCCCAGGGCTGGTGGCTGTGTCCCTCCCATCTCTGCCTCCATCATCCCATGGTTTCTCCTCTGTGTCTGTGTCTCCTCTTCTGTCTCTTACAAGGACACCAGTCATTGGATGCTGGGTGTGTTCCAATCTACTATGACCTCATCTTATCTTGACTCCATCTGCAAAGATCCTATTTTCAAATAAAGTCCCATTCACAGGTTCTGGGCTTAGGACTCTCACATAATATTTTTAGGGCTGCTGTTTAACCCACTGGAGCAGTGAGAAATCGAGTAAAAAGTAGTATTTTCCGGAGGTTAAGAGTCATTGAGGGAGTCCATCAAAAGGAGATGAACCCAAGGTAAGGTAAATCCTTCCAGAGGATGGAAGGTACAAGCAGGAGCAGAGAGGGTGTGAGGATTTGTCTTTTCATTGGACAGAGCCCTGTGTTTTCGATTCATTTCCCGGAAACATTAAGGGATGCGCCTCTTGTGCTTATTATATAAGTTCCAAATCCTGTGTCTTTGATTTTTCTTTAGAAAGCAAGGATTTTGAAGGGAAATGTGCCATAGTGACCAGGATGTATTTGAGGTTAATCCTCCTAGTGGACGAGAAAAGGAAGCCGTAACATATGACATGGCGGGTCATGCCTATGGACTCTGGCTTCTGAGTCTCTGCAGTGACTCTCCCTGCTTATTTCAGTTCAACGCTCTTCAGTCAATGTGAATCTTCACCCAAGCGATTGTGATGATGGGATCTCAGGGAATGTCCTGCAGAGCCTGCAGCAGGGGGAACCCACTCACCGTGTACGGATCTACAAAGTGATACAGCCCAATGGGTGGATGAACATGTGCACTGTCTTGGTTTGAAGCTTGAAAAAGGCCATAGAACTGGTAAAGTTTCTTTTTTTTTTTTAATAAGCAAATCTTCTGCATTCTGGGTGCAAGCAAATACAACACTTGTTTTCCTAAGGTGTGAAGTGCCTGCAAATACATTAAGGCAATCCTTTCAGTAATGTTCCTGATGTTGCGTGAATGAACATGAATAACGTTCTCCTCCCTTGAGAACACTGTCCAAGCCCCTGTCCACAGTCTCTGATGCTTCCCTCCTGGAAAGAGCCTCCACGCAAGGCAGGCTGATTAGCAAAGAATCACTCGAAATTCACGTACTAAGAACCCACACGGGAACATGGTGCCTCCTCTGTGTGTGTTGTGGTTGCTGCTGAGGGGTCAGTGTTTCTTTTTTTTTTTTTTTTAAGATTTTATTTATTTGATCATGAGACATACAGAGAGAGAGAGAGGCAGAGACATAGGCAGAAGGAGAAGCAGGCTTCCGGCAGGGAGCCCGCTGTGGGACTCGATCCCTGGACCTGGGATCACGCCCTGGGCTGAAGGCAGACGCTCAACCAATGAGCCACCCAGGCATCCCAGGGTCAGTGCTTCTTAAGAGGAAACCACTTTGGAGAAATCTACCCTTCAGCCAGGAAGATGCTACCCACTCTGCTCCCCCACCTCAGCCCAGATGTCCCAGCAAGAGAAACACTGCTAGAGCAGAGAGGACTCAGATACGACTGTGTCATCTTCACACAGGGCTGCTGACGTATCTCTTACTCAGATCCATAAAGACCAGTGTTCCTTTCAGCCCTAGATTTCTGCTCTTTTGTAGGGATGATTTTATTTGTTTCTGGTAACCTATCTATGATCTATCTATTATCTATCACCTATCTACTATTATCTTTTATCTACTTATCACCTATCTATGTATCATAATCTGTCACCTATCTATCCTCTATCTTTGTATTCATCTATCTAATCATTCTATCTACTTATCCGTCATAACTATCACCTATCTATCCATCCTACCTATCATCTATCCATCCAACCATCGATCCATCACATCTATCGACTATCTACCCATCTATCCATCGATCCATCATCTATCATCCATCGATCTATCATCTATCTATCCATCATATCTATTATCTACCTATCTATATATCTATTCATACATTTCATTTCGTTCTCTTACTGAATTGCCCAAGACCCACCACTCTTCCTTCTTTTTCTCCAACAATATTAGCAAAATAGCCCACAATTAAAAAAAAAAAAAAATACTAAGAACTAGTCAGCAGACCAGAAAGAAAGGAAATACTAAATTGCTTTTTCAAACAAATGGTAAACGTTTCTAGATGGAAGCCCAGAGATGATTGAAAGTTTCATTAGTGACAGTTTAAGACGTGAGCACTGTGGGCTTCATACATCGTAGAAAAAATGCTTCATGGAGGTGTATGTGTGCGTATGAGAGAAGGAAGTTAACACAATAAATAAACACACTAGAAGGAAGTAAATGAACACTGCAGAAAAAAATGAGAGAAACTAATTTTTGATAAAGTGTCCTCATAGGTTCATCACATTGTCTGGGATGCCCATTTTCACAAGACTTCAGGCATTCATTCACTTTGTGTCTTTGAGAGCAAATACCAAAGTAGAGTTAAAAAGTAAAACATTGTAAGAGCAACAAAAAAGGTAGAAATGCCTTAATTTAAAAATATTTCATCTATCACAAAATGTAAATAGACCCTAATTATAATAAATAGTAGCATTCTACATAGTACAATGAAAAATAACTCTCCTATTGAGTGGAAATAAAATCTAAATACATGCGAGGTCTATGAGATAAACCATAAACGCAAAAGGTAAAGGTTAAAATTTTAGTTATGAGAAAAGGTGTTATCGTGAGAACACTAACTGAAACAAAGCGAATGCAGGAATATTAGTCTCAAACAAAACAAAACACAAGGCAGAAATCATGATGAAGGATACTGTGGGGTATTTCATAATTTAATCAGAAGACATTGGGGGGTATTTCATAATTTAACCAGAAGACATTAATTTATACATCCATTGGCGACTAATAAAAGAGCTTTGAAATATTTATGGGGCACCTCCCTGGCTTAGTCAGGGAAGCATGCGACTCTTCATCTCAGAGTCGTAGCTTCGAGCTCCACATTGGGTGTAGAAATTACAAAAGAGGAACTTCCAAATATTTAAATCAAAATTTCCTTGTAAAGGAAAAACAGACATGCTCTTGATGTAGACTATTTTCTACATCATTATGTTATTTTATGTTATGTTATTTTAACATATCTACTGAAGCTGCTGATAGAACAGGAAGGAAATGATTACAAATGGTAAAGATTTGGAGCACCTGGGTGGCTCAGGGTCAGGGCATGATCCAGGATCCTGGAATCTAGTCCCGCATCAGGCTCTCTGTAGGGAGCCTGCTTCTCCCTCTGCCTGTGTCTCTCCCTCTCTCTGTGTGTCTTTCATGAATAAATACATTAAATCTTTTTTTAAAATGGTAAAGATTCTTTGCAAGCCCACGACACATGACTCGCATATACGGTGTGATGTAACTGGCAGCCACACCTTGCACACTCTCTTCAAGCGCACTATGCTGACCAATTGACCAAATGCTGCAACATAAAACAGATGTCACCACGTTGCACACACTGAAAACACCAGGGACATGCACGTTCGTCGCGGTGCAATTAGCAGAAGTTCCAGAGCAAAAGGACAACTGGAAAAGTCCCAAGTGTCTGTAAATCAAGGGAAACACAATTAACACGTGCGTGGGACAAAAGAGATAAACACAGACAATTAGAAAATAGTTTGGATCTAGTGACAATTAACATGTGCCTTTGTGAACGCTTTGTGGTATGCCCCCGAACGGAGACGCAGACGGAAAGATGAGCCTTAAGTTGAAACGTGTATCCTTTTGGTTAATGCTAAAAACTCACACTACAAATACGAGTCTGAGGAAGCAAGACAAAAAAAGCACAACTGACTGTACTCACAGAGGACAGAGGGATGGAGAAAGTAAAAGAACAAAAACAAGAATGAAACTGTGAAACACAGAGTAAAAGTCTGCTCGTCCAGAAGAGCGCTGAGGTCTCCTACTTGTCAAAATTAAAAGACTCAAAATTCGATTAACCAAATGCTAGCAGCACTCAGCGGAGGGTGTGTTCAAGAAAAACTGGGGTGAGTTTTGGGAAGAGCGGGAAGACTGGTACCGTACGCTGACCCATGGCCTTCCCCTCAAACAGCTGCATGAGAGCCAGGCGACCCAGCAGCTCTGCAAGCACCAGAGCTTCTCAAAAAGCTGAACACAACCTCCTGCCTGCATGCTGCCCAGAAACCCTCCATTTGGAGGGCACTTTTTTGTAGGGTGACTGGACCATTAGCTTGTCCAGTGAGGAAGCCTCTTTCTGCACACTACATGTCAGAGGCATTGTCCCCCAGCACGTATGGAGCACATTCTTGGTTAGACATTAGGAAGCCATACAACGAGTCTCAGTCCATGTGAAGGGATAGAAATTGGGCAAAATGCGTGTCTCTCACCACAGTGGAAGCGAACTGGAAATCCACAGCACTGGGGTGTGGGAGTCTTATAGGCAGACGGAGATCAAACGTATGCTCATAAGTAACCCAGGGATGAAAGAATAAGTCAAAAGGGAAATGGAAAAGAATCTGAGGTCAATGAACACGAAACCCGCATTCCAAAAATGTATGGGATGTGGCTAGACCAGTGCCTCACAGGCCATTTATCAATGTAAAAATCTATACTCAAAAATAGGTCAATCTTGGGGCACCTGGGAGGCTTAGTTGGTTAAGCATCTGACTACAACCCAGGTCATATTCTTGGGGTCCCGGAATAGAGTCTCAAAGGAGCTCCCTGCTCAGGAAGGAGTCTGCATCTTCTCCTGCCCTTCCTCCCAGCTCATGCTCCCCCTTCTCAAATAAATAAATTAAATTTTTCAAAAACAATAAGACAACCTCAAAATAGTAAAATCATCATCTCCCTTCAGATCTAAATTAAGAGAAGGAAATTAAATCCAACCAGAAAGAAGGAAACTATAAGTATTGAAGTGTGAATAGACAAATACAGTACTGAAAAACCACACAGAGAAGTCAATGAAGATCAAAGGAGGGTTCTTTGTGAAGATGAGCAAAATTGTCAAATTTTAGTTAGGCCGACCAAAAAAAAAAAAAAAAAAAGAAGACTTAAATTACTGAATAATAATTATAAGATTCTGTTAGTGATTAAACACACATACACAAACTTCCCACATAGAAAAGTCCAGTCCTGATGGCTTCCCTTGTGAGTTCCAGCAAATATTTTAGAAGAATTGATACAAGAACATCATGAATGTTTCCATAATGAGAACAGGAGAAGATCTTCCCGATGGTGCTGCCACAAACCAGGCCAGGACGCTGCAAGAACACAATAAGCAATATCCCTTAAGAACACGTGCACACGTGCACAAAAATGCTCAGTAAAATCTTGCACATTCAATGAAAGCAACATATAAAATGGATTCTAGGCACCATGGCCAAACAAGAGACGTAGTAAAGGTCAAATTTCAGAGACACACAGGACATTTTAGCACGTGCCACAAAGGAAGTACATGTGCGTGATTGGAAGAGGAGTCATCTTAGGGATAGGATTTTTCATATCCGTCAGCACAAGCCTAAAGGCAATGAGGTCTAGTCTGCAAATGGTCCCAGGAAGGTTTCTCCTCCCGTCCTTGGAAACACTCCCCCAGGCAGATCCACGAGCTCAGGTCACTATTCCCAGCAGGCAGTGTCTCCTCAAGATTCGTTTTCCTAACGAGGGTACTGAGGTCAACAAGGTCTGTCTGAGATCGTAACACACAGTGAGGTAAGGAAATGAGTGATGGGACCCCACATACCACACATGTCATATGAGCGGAATCTATATTCCGAAAGAATCCTTGATCCCCCACATCGACAGATATAAAGAGAAAGTGAGGTTTAGGAGAATCATTTTTTAAACAGATTTTATTTGATTATTTGAGAGAGAGTGTGAGCAGGACGAGAAGGAGAGGGGATGTGAAGCAGACCCCACATCCACTGTGTAGCCTCAAAAGAGGGTCCATCTCAGGACTAGAAGATCATGACCTGAGCCTAAACCAAGAGTCATATGCTTAACGGACTAAGCCACCCAAGTGCCCCTAGAAGAATATCTTTTAAGGGTATGTAGAGAGTATGGACATGGATATTTAAGAAGCAGTGTGAAACGGGGACACCTGGGTGGCTCAATTTGTTTAGAATTCGACTCTTGATGTTGGCTCAGGTCAGGATCTCGGGGTCTTGGGATTGAGCCCTGGGTCTGACCCTGAGCTAAGCACAGAGTCAGCTTGTTCTTCTCCCTATGCTCCTCCCCTGGCTCTCGCTCACTCTCTCCGTGTCAAATAAACAAATAAATTGTTTAAATTAAAAAAAAAAAAGAAAGAAAGAAAACCAATGTGAAATGGCCCACACATGAGACGTGTAAATATTAACCACACGTGGGAGATTCTCAATGTTTGACAAAGATAGAAAAGTTTTATAATGTGCTGGCCAAAAAAGGTGGAGAAGTCAAAGAAATAAAACTCTTCCTTGAAAACAAACAAACAAACAAAAAACTTCCTACATTTTTTAGAGGACGGCACTGATTGATTCAACCCCTTAGAGGATGCTCCCTGTGACTTCAATGGTCAGAATTCACTCTAAATGTGCCCCTTTCGAAATGTTAGTGTAAAGACAAACACTGCAGCATGGTTTGAAGGACCCAAAGGTTATATAGTAAGTGTAATTTCTGCATGATTAGGTTTAATGCATTATACCACACCAATTTCATAGAGTAATATGCAGACCTTAAAGAAAAATGAGGGTGATTTGTGTTTGTTGATATAAAAAGATGTAATATGCGCATAGGCATCTCAAGGACAAAATGGAAATATATTGTGAAGAATGTGATATAATATGTGAATAGATGGCCAAGGATGTTTTCCAAGTGATTGATTTTTAGGAAAGGCCCTGGTGCCTCAACCACAGGAACAGGACTTCTTTTCAATTGGAAATAACTGTTATTTTCTACCTTAATGTGCTTCATATATTAATTATTTTTTTAAACCCATTATTAGTCCAATTGCCAAATTAAAGGGGGAAGGGGAGTGGAGAGTGAGGTGTGAATATAATTGGGCCATACGAAAAAATACAAATAAAGAAGTAATAAGAGCCAAACATAAAAACTAGACACATAAAGTAAAAGATGGGAGGAAAAAAAAAAAAAAACAAGTATTCAACCTCAGCTATCCCAATAAATACGCAGAAGATAAATTTTCCTGTCAAAGATACACTGACAGGTAAGATAGTAAAGATAAAAATCTATCTGTGTGCTTTTAAAATGATGCTCACTAAAAAAATTTTTTACAAGGGAAAACAGTGAAATTAAGACATGAGGAAAGATCCAAAGTCAATGCAAACTTTAAAGAAAGGTTGAGTGGTACTATCCGGAGCAGAAGAAGCAGAATTGAGGTTTCAAAGGAGGACCCAGTCATTGTGGTTATTGAGGCCTGGAGGGTATGTCCTAGGAATGTCAGTGTTGCATGGAGATGAGCTAGAAGAGCCTCTGCTGTTTCCTGGTTTTGAACATGGCATGGAGGGATGTCTGATGCTCAGAGCCACCGCAGCCACTTTGAGGACCATAGAATGAAAACCAGAAGGGCAAGAGCATCGCCAAGTAAATGACCAATATCCCTGGATGGTCGGGCTGCGCAGTTAACAGAGCCTAGAAGACTCTTCTTGCCTCTTCCTCCTTACACGAAATACATCAACCCCTCATTGTGCAAGTTGCTTTTATTTGGGTATATTTTTAATTGTGAATGCATCTAGGCCGCTGCTTTATATTTTAGGGAAAACAAACCATAGTCTATGGGAAAAAAAATATAAAGCACTTTTTTTCTATACAAAACAATATATCCAATGGATAACTTCAAAATCTGGTGAAAGGGGCACCTGGGTGGCTCCGTGGTTGAGGGTCTGCCTTTGGCTCAGGTCGTGATCCTGGGGTTCTGGGATTGAGTCCCACATCGGTTCCCTGCAGGGAGACCATGCTTCTCCTTCTGCTTGTGTCTCTGTGTCTCTCATGAATAAATAAATAAAATTTAACAAATCTGGCTGAGATAATCACAAAGAAAATCATTTAAAAAAGAGCTGGAGATATTACCCAACTATGGATATATTCAAGAACTTGAATGATGTCAAAGTCATTGTGTTAGGCCAAGTCAAGCTCAAGAGGTCATCTCATTGATGACTCCTCGTACAAAATATTCTCAAAGTGACAAAACTAGAGGGAAGGGGAAGACATGATTGGAAGGGATGAGGGATGGCAGGGAGGAGGTGGGCATGGTGTCACTGTAAACAGGAGGTCGTATGGTAGTGGAAGAGTTCTGTGCCTTGATGGTGTTGGCTTCTCCATCCACTTGTGTGGACAAAATGGCACCGAACGAGAAACACCTGCTGTATTAATGCCAGATTCGGGGTTTTGATAGCGTGCTAGAGTTACATCCGATGTAACCAATGTGGAAACCAGGTGAAGGGCACACAGGACTTCTCCATATTGTTTTTCCAAATGCCTATGACTCTATGCTTATCCCCAAATCAAAAAAATATATATATATGAATAAAAGAATGTGACCTTTGGTGTATCTTGTCAGAGATTAAACTTAATGTCCTAAATAATGGAATTTTCTTGTCATTTTCTGATACCACTGAAGAAGAAATAAAAGCTAATGGCACATTGTGTTGTCTTATAAATACTCTGATGCTCTGTGCTACATACATTCTACTTAACTTTTTACGTTTAGGTATTTTTAAATGTTTACAACATGGGACACTTTTGTTTAGAGTTTATGCTTCTCGTGGAAATAAAATTCCAGATTCTGAAGAACTCGCCAACTCATAAATAGCATTATTTATCATCACCTGCAACTACTATAACAAATCATCTCCATTTCAGGTTTTCTTTTCCTCTCTCAGATGAACCCGCTTTGCATTTGCTTTTTTTGTTTCCCATCCTCCCGACTTTCTGTACTTCCTCCTCAAACTGTTTCTTTTAGTTATTTCCTAAATAATAGACACAGACCATATATCTGTGTTTGCACCAACTGTCTTACACATGATTCCCCTGATTTAACACTTCAGGACTCAGTAGTCTGGAAATTAAAGTATCGGTTAACTTTAAAAACACGGTCGACACAGACGTTTAGGGTTCACAGCAGCAACAGGGAATACAAAGAAAAAAAACATTTCTTCAGAGTAGAAACATGTTGATAATCTAGCTTTCCTTGTTAAGATTTAAAAGTGGTATAAACATTGTGGGAAACAGTGTCTGATTGAGTTTGTATTTAATGTTGTAGAAGAAACTACTATACATAGCTCTCTACAATGTCTTCATTAGTGGATAATGTGAAAAAAACCTTCAAAATAAAAACAAAATCTTGCAACTTCATTGCTGATTAACTATCTTAAGCAAGAAGGCAGCATAATGAAATTCAATTTGGACCACTATTAACACTGGGTGGAATTTAATTGGGAGACAAACTAAATCCTGGATTATTGTTTCCATCTAAAATATGTGAGCTCGGTGGTTTTGTTAAAATGTAAATGCACGGTGGCTTTTATTATTTGTTTTAAGAGCAGAAAAATAAAAATCAAGGAGCATAGATTTTCAAGTATACAGAATAAAAGTTAATCACAAGTAGGCACATTTTTCTCCTCCAAATTAAAATATATTCCTAGAAAGTAATTCTTTTTTTTTAAGATTTTTTTCATGCATTCATTTGACAGGGAGAGACAGAGTACAACCAGGAGGTGCAGAAGAGGGAGAAGGAGAAGTAGGCTCTCTGCTGAACATGGATTCGATTTCAGAACCCTGGGATCATGACCTGAGGTGAGAGCAGACCCTTGACCTACTGAGCCACCCAGGCGTCTCGAAAGCAAAGTTATTCTAATGCGTATTTAATAAATACATTATGATAAGCAATTCTTTATGAAGCAGGTATAATAAAAATAACTTACATTGCTAGAGTAAATTTGTAGTTTTCTAGCATTTATTTATTTTTTTTCTAGCATTTATTTTAAAAGTACATTTTTCAAACGATCATGTGGCATTATAGGTAAGTGCATTTTTGCACGGTTTCTACATCAAATTAGTCAAGGTTTTCAGGATACTTTTGTAGAACCACGAGATAACAATATACTTGTTGCATTCATCTGTTAGTAGTAGCCTTGCATCTGTAACACCGCATTGTCACAATTTGGTCTCTGCTTAAACCTGGACTCAATGGGCTGTGGATGCCAGGACATCAGGCACTATTAAAACTCTCAAAGTGGGGGAATTCCCTAAACAACATGGCTGTCAAAGAGACCTTTCCAAATAATTGTTGGGGCCTACAAAATGTGGAGTAGCTGGGGCATTGAGGACTTGGATGGATCTTTAGTCTCACTTCCCTTGTGTGTCCTAGGCAAAGTTTGGGCATCCGACATGTCTGGCATCCAGCACATTCAGGCAACAGGGGGACCCTCAGAGACAGTTTCTCCTCAGCTCTGAATTAGTATGCTAGACCTCCCTCATAGCTGAGAAGCCAAGAGGGAAATGGACAGAGGTTGATTCCCCCACCCCACCCCATCCCAGGCTAAGCCTGGAAAAGTGTGATGACACCTGGGAACACAGAGATGTTGCCCAGGTGCACCTAGAGACTAGAGATGTCACTCAACTCAATTACTACATAAAAACATGATGTTTCCTAAATGGGGTTACTATGAAGAATATAAGGGTCTACTTTTGCAAACCTGGTAATACAATCCATTAATCCAGTGGAGAGAGAAAGCCAAACAATTCTACCAAAAGACATGGAAAATGTATTTGAAAATAATTGTGCAGCCAATACAAGAAGGAAATAATAAAACAATGCATAAAATAAGCAAAAACAAACAAAACTCAAATAACAGAAGCACACTTCTAAAACCAAAACCAATATGAGAGTAAAAAAGCAGGTAGGAGAGTGCCTTCCATTGGCATTATTATGCAATAATTTTTTGAAGATTCTTGAAAATGCAGCGAGAGGAGTAAATATAAATGCATTACAATGACTGGACAAGGAAAGATGAAATGGGAGCTCTTTAGTTGATAGTATGACTGCGTACCTGAGAAAATCAATTAAAAACCTATGAGAAGGGGACTCCTGGGTGGCTCAGCGGTTGAGCATCTGCCTTTGACTCAGCTCGTGATCCTGGGATGGAGTCCTACATCGGGCTCCCCACAAGGAGCCTGCTTCTCCTTCTGCCTATGTCTCTGCCTCTCTCTCTGTGTCTCTCATGAATAAATAAATAAAATCTCAAAAAAAAAAAAAACACAAAACTATGAGATGGTATAAAGTGATTTAGTAAAGTTGCTGAATACAAAGTAAATAAACAAAAATTCTTAGTTTTCACCTCTACTGCCAGTAAGTACCTAGAAAGCAATGTAGACATCCTCCATTCTAAATCCACTAATTGTCAAAAAAAAATTTGGAAGTGCATTTAATTAAAAAAATGACATTAGGAGGAAGCATATCACATTTTTTTTACAATTACTGGTTTATTATGAAATATAAATGAACGATCCACTGGAAGAAAGACAGTCTCTTCAATAAATGGTGCTGGGAAAATTGGACATCCACATGCAGAAGAATGAAACTGGACCACTCTCTTGCACCATACACAAAGATAAACTCAAAATGGATGAAAGATCTAAATGTGAGACAAGATTCCATCAAAATCCCAGAGGAGAACTCAGGCAACACCCTTTTTGAACTTGGCCACAGTAACCGGAGAAGGACGAACAGTGTATGTTCTCATTCATTTGGGGAATATGAATAATAGTGAAAGGGAATATAAGGGAAGGGAGAAGAAATGTGTGAGAAATATCAGAAAGGGAGACAGAACATAAAGACTTCTAACTCTGGGAAATGAACTAGGGGTGGTGGAGGGGGAGGAGGGCGGGGGGTGGGGGTGAATGGGTGACGGGCACTGAGGGGGACACTTGACGGGATGAGCACTGGGTGTTATTCTGTATGTTGGTAAATTGAACACCAATAAAATTAATTTATAAAAAAAAAAAGAAATATAAATGAACAGCCAGATGAGGAGGTTCATAGGAAAAGATCTCCAAGGGTCCTTCAAATAGCACCTCATCTTATTTGTGGAATTGGGGTACACCATCCTCTTGGCACATGCCTGGGTTCACCAACTCAGGAGCTCTCCGAACTCCACCATTTAGGGCTTTTTTTTTTTTAAAGATTTTATTTATTTATTAATGAAAGACATACAGAGAGAGAGAGAGAGAGGCAGAGACACAGGCAGAGGGAGAAGCAGGCTCCATGCAGGGAGCGTGACATGGGACTTGATCCGAAGTCTCCAGGATCCCACCCTGGGCTGAAGGCAGCTAAACCACTGGGCCACGGGGGCTGCCCCATTTAGGGCTTTTTATGGATGTTACATAATATAGACATGAGTAATTAAATCATTGGTAATTCAACCTCCAGCCCAGCCCATCTACCGTCCCAGGAGGTCAAGAATGAGGCTGAAAATTCCAAAAGAAGCCTATCACATCTTACAAGATCCGAGCAAATGGAAGTACCTGCTATACTTTTTTAATGTAATCTCCTTATCCAATGTCGGTACATGCTAGCTGGTATGACCTAGCTCTGCATTGCATGCATCACTCAACTAGAAATGTATGGCTGCTCATAATATTTTTTGCAATCTTTAAAAAGCTGTATGAGCAAAACTGCAATTTAAGCTTACCTCTCTTGTTCATTGTGGGGTGAGCTATAGAGGTTAGCTCTGACAGGGGAGGGCATGGTGGTAACAGAAAATCAGTACAGGGGCCCCTGGATGGCTCAGTGGGTTGGGTCTGCCTTCGGCTCAGGTCATGATCTCACGGTCCTGGAATCCAGTCCTACGTCAGGCTCCCTGCTCATGGGGAGCCCGCTTCTCCCTCTCCCTCTGCCTGCCATTCCCCTTCTTGTACTCTCTCTGTCAAATAAATAAATAAAATCTTTAAAAAAAAAAAAAAACACCCAAAAACGCAGTACAGAACCAGGACAAGCCTTCTTTCTTCCTTTCTGCCATATGTCCCTCCCTCTTGTCTTCTCACCTTTCTTCTTTCCTTCTCAACATTAACAAAACCAAAAGAGAGAATACGCAAAACCTCAATAACTAAGTTTGCTAATTAAACAATTTACGCAACGGAAAGCATAAAATGAAACAGGTTGAAATCAGAATACTGGAAAAAAAATATATTTTAGGATAACTGGTGCGTTTTTGTTCTTGTCTTCTTACTCTGTTTTTAGCCTTCTTTATTTTGTCAACATTGAAATATAGTTGCTGTATGATGTGGTATTAGTTTGAGGTGTACAGCACAGAGAGAGAGAGGGAAAGAGAGACCAAGACAGAAAGAAAGATCATCAAGAGACATTGAGATGAGAGTAGAAAGAGTAAGAACAAGCTATTATGGAAAGAGACCCGTAAGTCACTGAACAAAAGCAGCAAAAAGAAAGAAAATAATCCTCTACACCTTTCAGGGTACACACAGGAGACCAGGATGCAGAGCGGGAGTTGTCCATCTTAAAGGCTCAGGTGCTGTCTCATGAAAGACCTGCAATGTTGATTTTATATCGTCGTTTTCGTTGAGTAGAAGTTCCACTGAACTACGGAAACACGAACCACTTGTTTCAAAAGCATTTGCCATGCTCATTATTCTATCCCAAGTAATACGACCAGTAGTTCACTGATCGATCACCTTTTCTGGCTCGGGGACGCTCTGTGGAGCTTTATACAGGGTCCCAGCACCATCCATCTCCTAACTAGCTAACTAGCCAACCTCGCCGCTAAATCCAGAGAACTAGAACTAGACAGACAGGAGGACCAGAAGGCATATTGCAGGAAATTCCAAGGCCACGAGGCAAGACACAACGAAGGAGATGCTCCTGCTGAGAATAGCCGGGTAGTTGCCCACCTGCCCGTTTATGGCCACACTCTGGACTTGAGTGAACACAGCAGCTGGAAATGACTTCGAATAAGGAACTCAAAGAAATCCCAAGGACCCTCAAAGCCTTTGAGAGACGTTGCTCAGCTCCTTTGAGAACTGTCTTCATGAGAGCTCACTCGGCTTAAGCTGCCCTAAGAAACACCACAGACGGGCTGGTTTACACAGCACGTGTTTTATCACCATTCTGGAAAGCACTGGTCTTCATGTAGTTGGTGTCCAGGGAAGTCCCTCCTCCTGCTGTATATATGAAGGCGTCTAGCACTGTCCTCATGCGGTAGAGACAGGTGTCTCTTTTTATAAGGACATTAATCGGGCAGCCTGGGTGGCTCCACGGTTTAGCACCGCCTTCAGCCCAAGGCCTGATCCTGGAGACCGAGGATCAAGTCCCACGTCGGGCTCCCTGCATGGAGCCTGCTTCTCCCTCTGCCTGTGTCTCTCTCTACCTCTCTCTCTATCTGTCTATGTCTCTCATGAATAAATAAAATCTTAAAAAAAAAAAAAAAGACATTAATCCTATAGGATTGGGGCTGCCCCACTCTGATCTCATTTCTCCTAAGTAAGATGGCCTCATCTCCAAAGGAGCCATACCGGGAGTTAGGGTTTAACATACGAATCTGGGTGGGAGCACACATACTCTGTCCGTAACACAGGGCGTTCTCACCACCGACGGCGGATTTTCCACAGGTAGAAACATAATGTAGCTTTTCTACCCTTTGCTGTGCACACAGCGAGTACCCATCAACATAGGCACAGACATAAAGGATGCCCAAGGAACAGCCAAGGTGTAGAAAGAACTCTAAATATTCCAAACACTTTGGAAGAGGAGGGACCTTTGGTCCCCTCCAAAGAGATCAAGGTGGTCGGCGAGCATGGCAGGAGGTACTCGCAGAGTTGTCATAGGATTGATTCAATAAAGACACGCTACACAGATGAACAGAAGTCTTGGAATAGGACAGCTGGGTGAATGGGAAGCACATTCTCTGCACTAGCACTGCCAAGTGTCCCGATGAAATGCGTCTGGCGCCATGAATGTGTGAGTGAGGACAAACGCTCCACAGAAAGGCTCCTGAGCAAGTCTGTAGGTTCCAGGGATATCCACATCTCTTTTAGAAGTCAACACGGCCCCATACTCTTCATGCATTTTATGGACATCTCTATTTTTTTTTAAGACTTTATTTATTTATTCATAGAGATGCAGAGGGCGGGGGCAGAGACACAGGCAGAGGGAGAGGCAGGCTCCATGCAGGGAGCCTGACCTGGGACTCGATCCAGGGTCTCCAGATCATGCCCTGGGCTGCAGGCGGTGCTAAACCGCTGCGCCACCCGGGCTGCCCTGGACATCTCTATTGACCACTTAAGACAATAGGCTTCTCGAGTGGTACGCTACAACCTGCCCATCCCCTCATTACCAAATCAGTGCTCCGAGATGGAACCTACGTTAGTGGACACAAATGTCATTTGCATCTGATTCCAAATTGTGTGGAGTAGTTAGATTCACCATCAAGCATCTTCCTTTTGCACGCCCTTTCATTTTTCATTCATTTCATTTTGATCTTCCTTTTGAAGATCACCCTTTTATATTTTACCAACACTGCTCTTTACTTTTCTTTCCAATGAGGCCTTTGAACAGGAAACAGCCCCACAGCAGAGTTCAAGTAACACTATCCTTTATAGGAAGTTTCAAAGACTTGAATCACCACTTGCAATTAGATAAAAAACGTAATCAGAGAAAAATCAGCTTCCTTGGATTTGTTCTGAATCAGGAGCTTCGTCTTTCAAATTAAACTATAATAATGGAAAAATAAACTATAATAATGGCTCCAGGGACCGGGGATTGAGTCTCTAGTCAGGCTTCCTGCATGGAGCCTGCTTCTCCCTCTGCCTGTGTCTCTGCCTCTCTCTCTCTCTCTCTCTGTGTCTCTCATGAATAAATAAATAAAATCTTTTAAAAAAAAAATGGTTCCAGGGGTTCATATCTTCATCATTAACAGATCTGTAAATAATTCCTGGGTGTGTTCCAGGGTGTGCAAATTGCAGTGTTAGGTACATGGATGTCACTGACGCATGCAAGATTGTTGACGTCCTGAACAGACTTATAAAAATGCAAGGGGAAGTACCATATTTGAAAACATAAGTAGCATTTGTAGGCACTCATGCTGGGACAGAATCAGGAAGGAATCCTTAGTATTTGCCCACAGAGGTTCTAGGGTAGACTTCTATGTAGGAACCCATATACGGCCTCTAAAACAGGATGGGCTGCTTTCCATTTGGCTATTGTATAATTGGGTCCCTGTATCTGCATGCAGGCATTAAGTGGGATGTGCGTGTGTGTGCGGTATATGTGTGCATGTATCTGTGTGTGTACATGTGCATCCACCTGTGGAGTGTGTGATGTGAATGTGTGTGATATATGTACGTATGCATGTTTGTGCATGTGGAGTGTGTATGTGCAATTCTGTGGTATATGTGAGCATGCATGTTTGTGTGTGCATGTGCTCACATGTGGAACATGTATGTGCATTGTGTAGTACATGTGTGTATGCGTTTCTTTGTGCATGCATGTGTGGGTGTGCATGTCTGTGGTATGCATGTGCATGTGTGTTTGTGTGTGCATGTACTTGTAGAGTTTGCATGTGCATGGTATATGCATGCATGTTTGTGTGTGTACATGCACGTGTGGAGTTTGTGTGTGCTTGAGTGTGGTATACAAGTGCATGTATGTGTGGAGTGTGCGTGCCTATGGCCTATGTGTGCATGTGTGTGTGCATGATTTTGCATGTGCATGGCATACGTGTGCATGTGTACTTGTGTGGCCTCTGTTGCATGTGTGTGGTACAGGTGTGTGTGCATGTTTGTGTACACAGGTCCATGTACATGTGGGCCGTGTATGTGCATGTGTGGGGCATATCTGTGCATGCTTGTTTGCGCACATGTGTATGGAGGCATAGAGACCAGTTCCCTTTGTACCTTACAGGAAAAAGCATTACATGCTTTCTGGGGAGAAAGGCATAGGAGAACTTCCACCATTTGTGTGCGGGTTGCTGGCCCAGCTTCCACCCTACCCGGCTCTGGCGATAGCACAGCTGAAGCAGTGCAGCTGCAGAGTTACAATCCCTGTCCGATGGCTTTTCCGTAAATGTGCACAAACTAAGGCTGGACCAGTGGACTAAAGCAAAATGCTCGTTTTGTTCTTATTGCTGTGTGTTTTTTTACCACCTCTTTTTGTCTCTTCTGGACTTGGAAGTCCAATACGTTGACTCATGCTGCAAAAAAAATTCACTGAACGTTTGTCTAAGCAGAAGCGATACGGTCACTTCAATGATAAACTGAAAATAGAGGAATGGAAAGCACCCTGCCTTGAAATCAGCTACCATCTAAGGCAGGACACAGGCATGATTTGTCTCCACACCTGTCAGAAGGCTAAGTGATGGTGAGGTGACCCAGAATAATATTCATTTATGCTTGTGGATTATGAGGTCAGAGGCGGGTAACGTGTGCATATGCTGGGGCTGCTGACGCCAAAAATAATCTCTTCTGTGCTTCTGCTTGTTTTTTTCATCACCACTGAAGAAACCTGAAGAGGAAAGGCATTTTCATCAACCAACCCATCTGGTTTTGGGGGGCGATGCTGCCTGTGACTTCAGGACGTGGAGAAAACCTCTGGCCACCAGCGTGGATGTGTGAGTTAGCCAGGACTCTGAACGGCTGCCGTCAGGAGCTCATTCTGGCCGACGAAGCAGAGAGATGTTTATTGAAAGAGGTTGCACAGATCTCCAAGATTTGGGGAAGAGCCAAGGACCAGATTACAGGAAAATCTTCCAGGGACGACGTCCAATATAAGCTTATGAATTGGTCTGGTGGAGACATTGCCACAGAGACTTGGCAGGTTGCTCCTAACTCTCATGCCACCCGGTCTGTGATGCCATGCCTTAAGTCAAGGTTGCGAATGCCTCCTGGTGTAGCTGTCATCTTGAACATCTGCACACTGGCACCCACTGGTGCCATCCACACTCATAAAAATGATTCTGGTTGGAAGACCCTGCATCACTGGTTTAGGTCCCAGCTGCAAGGGAAGCTGGAAACTTGAAATTTGAGGATTTATAGGAGACTCATAAAGTAAGAAATATGCCAGGCATGACAGGGGAGCGCCAACCAAGTCAAAGATAACCAAACCAAAGATAAAAATCCTCCACGGAAGAATTTTTTTGGATGCATTGGACGACGTCCTGATTAATGAATGCCTTCCCTTGTTCTGCAGAAATACTATCTGAGTTATGGTTGGCTCTTTGTTGGCTCTATGTTGGCTCATTGTTGACAACGATGGGCAGGTGTACACGGAATGGGAAGAATCATCCCTGGGTGGGTTTCATGACGACCAGTCAAATATAGGGCCCTGCCTGCCTAATTAGGTTACTAAAGAATGATCCCGCAGGTACCCGGTGTTGTATCAGAGAGCTTCGTTTAAACACGACTTGGAAGCAAGGTGTAGCGGCCTACTACGTGGAAGAAGCCAAATAGATTCAAAGATGGACGTGGTCGTCTTACTGGAAACGTAGGAATAATGAACTACTTTTCCTCTAGGGGATTTGCGGCTGAATGAACGTTTTCAAGATGAAAGAAAAAGAAAATCTACTTCTCTCTGGAAAGGACTGAAGTCCTTCATCGTGCGCAATGACGGAGTGGGACGTTCGCAAGAAAAATAAGAGTCTTCCAGATGAAGAGAAAAAGCAACTAATCCAGTTTCTCGGGAAACAGAAGCTTCGAAGGGAAGGCAGCCAATGCAATTCAGGGCTACACGCTTCTCTTAGTTCCTTAAACTTCTAGCACTTGATAACATCGGATGGCTTGTGTCCCGGATCCAAGTGTTCATCAGAGAAATTTCCTCGCGAACAGGGCGGTGAGCGGTGAGCGATAAATCCCTATCTGCTCACCACCTCTTCGTCACCGAGTTTGTTTTTTTTTTTCCAAAAACTCAATCCTAGGGGATCCCTGGGTGGCTCAGCGGTTTAGCGCACCTGCCTTGGGCCCAGGGCAAGACCCTGGGGTCCCGGGATCGAGTCCCACATCGGGCTCCCTGCATGGAGCCACCTTCTCCCTCTGCCTGTGTCTCTGCCTCTCTCTCTGTCTCTCATAAATAAATAAATAATCTTAAAAAAAAAAAAAAACTCAATCCTAACTGTTGGAGGAGAAACGCCAAACATCAGGACACATTTCCGCCGGATGACTTATTGAGGATGACTTATTGAGGGTCGGGTTAACTGGAACCAGAGACTGTCAGCAGTTACCGAATTGTAAACGACTTGGCTTAGCTGGTTCAATCCATGCAGTAAAGAGGGAAAAAAACAATAAACTTCTACCACCGTTTGATGGATTGCAAGGAGCTCAGCTCCCCCCACAATCCCCACCTGTCTACTCCCCCTTTGGATTTATAGCAGGTCTCAGACAGAGCCATTGGCCCCGACCTTGGCACTAATGCGTGTCTCTCGCATGTCCGCATGTGCTCAGTAGAGCTTCAGGATTGCGGTGTGATGGAAACACACCATGATTCTGACAATGCACATCCCGCCCTACTCTCTCCAACCTCACATCTTCCCCGTGTGTGTTGGGACTTCTGAGTATATGTCACTGCCTTTGTCACCATGACACACACTGCCTTGGTCCTGACCGGACGACTCTGGCTGAAGGCACCTGTCTTCCTTCTCCAGGTCCTCCCACTCTAGGGTTTGGGTTGGCCATGCCAACAACCCAAATCCAAGCCCTCAACTGCCCCACATTCTGCTTCTTTCCAGGTAGCAGATTTTAATCATTTTGAAATGAGGGTATTGGGTTCTTTAGAAGCAGTATCCAAAAGGGAACCTTAGACTCCATGGAGCTCTGTCAGTTGTGGGGCTCAGGGTCCTCAGCTCTCATCCTGGGGGATGCCCATCACTCCTTCCTGAAGATGAAGCAGCACATGGCGTGAGGAGGACGCTCCTGGCTCAATGCCCCTGAATACTCTGAATACTACAGGGGGCATCTGAGATCATTTATGTTGGCCACGTCGCAATAACGTGAAATGATAAAGTCAGAGTAACTTTCAAATACCCTGACTACAGTAATAGATTGTATTAAAAATGTTACCATTTTATCACATAAATAATACAAAATCATTGATGAAACAGTTTGCTTTTTTTTTTTCATACTAAATATTGAAGAGTAGGATTGTCTTAAATAATGCCAGAAAAGAGGGCACTTGCATGGCACATTCGGGTAAGTGACCGAGTCGTGATTTGGGCTCAAGTTGGGATCTCAGGATTGGAGATGGAGCCTCACATCGGGCTCTGTGCTCATCAGGCAGTCTGCTGGAGATTCTCTGTCTCCATCTCCTTCTTCCTGCAATACATGCTCAGTCGCTCACTGTCAAATAAATAGATAAATCCTAAAAAAAAAATACTGCCAGAAAAGAACCATTGGAAAAAAGAAATATGTCTCCTCCACTGGCAAATATATGCTTACTTATCCTTGCCATGTTTTTATTTACTGTTATAAAACTAAACTAGTTCTGTTTACTGTTATAAAACTAAACTAGTTCTAAAGCATCTTATGATTTTTGCAAGGTCAGAAATGGATTTGTAGGGCAGGGGGAGCAGAAAAAAAATCAAGAAGGAGGGAAGGAAGAGTTTTAGGAAATCAACGTGGGTCATGTGTTAATACAACTAGATTACACATACATTTCACTGAGCGATAATGTTGTGAAGCGGTGGTGTTCTCGTGACACATAAATTTGAAGAAATATTGTTTGCCAACTATTTAAAATGATAATTTCTCAACATTCAAGGCAAGCTCATGGTGGCGATTTTTTATACATGCAGAGCAATATAGAGAATAAAATTCAGAGGCTCTTTGGCTCCATCCTCAAACAACAGCCCTTGTCATTTGTGTATTTCTAGACTTACATTACAGATACTGAAGGATAGGATTATTTGCGATATTTTTGAAGAACATTAAATAGAGCATCGGGATCCAAGTAATTGTTTAAAGGCTGGATAAGAGACGAGTATGTACTACTGTACGGTGCATCTTTAAAGAAAAGAATCAATAGCTTAAAACATTAAACAGAGGCATCAACAATTCATTTAGTGGTGGATGTGGGTGGATTATGTTTTTCAGCAATTACATATCCGATACACAGAGGGATGCGGAGATGTAACCATTTCAATGAGTCATTTTTTATTTGGGGCTCTTGGCTCTACTAAATTCCACAAACAGAATAACAAAGGTTTAATTGTAGATTGTCATCATGGGGGTAGCAAAGCTTTAACAGTAGATTGTCACTCAAGACTTAGACCAATAAATTAGCACTTATCAGGATTCCTGTAACAGAGTATTTAAAAGACCATCTAGAATGGAGACTTCCCCCACCGTTTCAGATTCCCAAGCCACACGGCTGATGGCAGGTGGAAAAGAGACGCCAAAATGGCCAACTGTAAATATGCATATTTTTAGAAGACCTGTCCTGAGGAGTTTGTCTAGGGTTGGGAAGGTGCATGGGGCTCGAATGGGCCATTCTATCAAGATACTTCCATTGTGGTTGCTCAAGGACTCGATGCCACTGGATTGACCAACTCACTCAAACCTTTTAAAATAAGGCTCTGTTTGTGGGAAAGAATATCTATCATCCTTTGTTTTTCTCTAGTATCTTCTACATCTCCCCATTGCATGGTGCATGGAGTTCAAACGTTTTTATATTTAGAGTCTTGCAGTTTTGTGCTGACTAGATCATGCAAGCAACACATATCTCCAGGCATTTTTTTTTCTTCTCCCAAAACCCACTGGTGTGATCTCTAACACAGCCTGAATGTGTCGATCTTAAACCTCTACAATCCCGCGATGCCTCCCTGCTTTTCTGCCTCCACTCCTGAGACGTGCTATCAGTGCCTGGAACAAATCTGTGTTTCAAGGACTCATGGTACGTAGAATAGTCAACTGTCCCAAAATGTCCATGCCCTATTTCCCAGAACCTATGGGAAATGTGTCAGCCAGGCTAACACAGCAAAGGAGAATTAAGGCCGCAGGTGGAATTAAGGTTGCTAATCAACTGGCCTTGGCATTGTTGATTATCTGGATTGGTCCATGATGACCATAAAGGGCCTTCATGAAGAATCTGGATGAGAGTCGTTGATGAGTAACCGCTGCTGGCAATAGAGGAATGGACTCCGTGTCAAGGAATGTGAAGGTCTCTAGATACTAGAAAGGCAAACATGTTTTTTTCTGCTAAAATGTGCAGAAGAAACACAGCCTTGTGGATGGATTGATTTAGCCCAATAAGAAATGCATCCAATTTTGATCTCGAGAACTGCATTCTAGTGTTTTTTAAAGACATTTGATAAAGGGCACCTGGGTGGCTCAGTAGGTGAAGTACCTGCCTTCAGCTCAGGTCATGATCCCAGAGTTGAGGGATGGAGCCTGGTGCCAGGCTCCCTGCCTGACGGGGAGTCTGCTTCTTCCTCTGTCTCTGCCCCTCCCCCTGCTCATGCTCTCTATCTCTCAAATAAAAAATAAAATAAAATCTTAAAAAAAATAAAGACACTCAATAACTTGGTGGTAATTTGTTACAGCAGCAATTGAGAACCGATACACACTAAAGCTTCCTCTCACACGAAAGCTTCCTCGGACTAATTCTCGCCTTAACCTTGACTTGGATGTGTCCTACTGCGTTTTATATGTGTTTTAACTCTCTGTACTTTATTTTTTTATAACAAATTGATTTTTTTTATTTTTTATTTATTTATGATAGTCACACAGAGAGAGAGAGAGAGAGAGAGGCAGAGACACAGGCAGAGGGAAAAGCAGGCTCCATGCACCGGGAGCCCAATTCGATCCCGGGACTCTAGGATGGCGCCCTGGGCCAAGGCAGGCGCTAAACCGCTGTGCCACCCAGGGATCCCCTGTGTACTTTCTTTAAAAAAAAAAAAAAAAGGACACCCAAATTTATTCATTCTCAGATACCTCAATGTTTATACTGAAAGTGGCTAAAAGTTTTTTTTTTCATTACTTTGTAGCAAGTGAATAAATAAATTATATTGATAACTGACATTTTTTTTGAATTGATAGGATGGCTGATATTCAAGACAAAAACTAAAAGCTTATTTTATGATATAGAGGCAATGCTGTTTAAGACAGAATGTTATAGTTAGCCCTGATTTATGGCAATACAGTTTCTATTTTGTCCCTGTGTTTACTGTGCCAGTGCTATGAAAAAAAAAAAAAATCAAGCTAAGTCCAAGAAACCAAGTTATTTTGTGCATTAAAAAAATCTGACATGTGGGATCCCTGGGTGGCGCAGCGGTTTGGCTCCTGCCTTTGGCCCAGGGCGCGATCCTGGAGACCCGGGATCGAATCCCACGTCGGGCTCCCGGTGCATGGAGCCTGCTTCTCCCTCTGCCTGTGTCTCTGCCTCTCTCTCTCTCTCTCTCTGTGTGACTCTCATAAATAAATAAAAAATTTAAAAAAAAATCTGACATGCAATGTTCCTGCAATACCTATTTGGACAATGCATAGGTTAATAAGTACAGAAATTGTCAAATTAATTATTAGCAAATTAAACAATTTTAGGAAATTGACTCTTTGAACTTCAAAGCTAAATATGCTATGCATATCAGTCACATTTTTTTTATTTTTTATTTTATTTATGATAGTCCGAGGGAGAGAGAGAGAGAGAGAGAGAGAGAGAGAGAGGCAGAGACACAGGCAGAGGGAGAAGCAGGCTCCATGCACTGGGAGCCCGACGTGGGATTCGATCCCGGGTCTCCAGGATCGCGCCCTGGGCCAAAGGCAGGCGCCAAACCGCTGCGCCACCCAGGGATCCCTATCAGTCACATTTTAACAATTTTTGTGGGTTTAATGTTAAATTTCGGTTTTTAAAAAATCAAATAACGACATCGAAAGCATTCTTAGAACTTCCAGCTAATATGCTACTCTGAACGCTGAGTGTCAGACTCTTAATGGCAAAATGTCTATTCCAGATCAGAGAAGCACTCAGAAGCCTCTTGACAGAAAGGGGTGAACTTTTTAGCATAAAGGAACGCCGTGTGCAGATCTTCACGAGCTGCTGCTATCGTCCAGAGAACTGTCAGATGTTGGCGAGGCGAGATGACCTCTCATTTCCGACTCCCGATGGTGGACCTCTCACCTTCTAACTCATTTCTGACTCTTGCGTTTTCTGACTATGTGGCTCGAAAGGACAGAAGGAGAAACCTTGGCACAAACTGTGAGATGATATTTGAAGCTAATTGTGTGTAGTTGAAAAACCAACAAATACACCCTTTTCAGGTACCGGGTGCCCTGTCCTGAGGTGGCTCTTAGGTTGTGTGTGTTATTCTGTGGAGTTTCATTCACCCACCCAGGTAACTGCACGCAGACACATGATCCCACCGGATGCACAGAACGACATTCCAGGGCATAGTTGGCGGAGAGTCATGGAAAAATAGAACACCTATTCTTATGGATGGTACACACTCGTTGCTCGTAAAAGGTTGCATACGTACAATTTTTTTTTTAATTTTGGAATGTACAGGAAATGGGCAGTGAGCGCTCAGTGAGAAGAGAAGCACTGCATTTCAGAAAAGGGTACCATTGTGCCTACAGAGGATGTCACCAGGCAGATGTCCCCAGAGGCCAGTCTTTCAACAAGAGTCGGGGATACCAGGGTTATGTTACCCTTTTATATTGGGTGTCCCTCTGAAGAGTTCTTGCCTGTGATGATTGACTTTAACTGAGTCATGCCTCCAGAAATTATCATTTCAACGGGAAATAGAAGGTGGAGAGGCATGTGTGGGCTCCAGCAGACACAATCGGATGCATCCAGGGTATGGGAGGGGCACTGAGCCAGAACCACGGTCTCCCCTCAGAATAGCTTTAAGCCATCAGGAAAGAAATTGGGAGACTGGGCGAGAGTAAAAGAGAGTCAACAGACATGACTATCCTGTGTGAAGGAACGTGTGTTTTCAGATGCCACTGAGGTAATGTGAATGCAGAGGACAGGATTTTGTGGTACTAGAAAGATCTGCTCTATTTTCTTTAGATGGGAGAATGGAATCGCTGTTCTGCTGGAAAATGTTCTCTTATTTTTAGAGGTGCACAGTACATTATTTTGGGAAGGAATGCTACGATGTCTGTATTTATTTGAATTGCCTATGATTGTATACCGATAACACACCATTATCTACATGTTTATATATTAATAGTCCATTTCTAAAGTAGGGGAGAGGGCTCCCTGGGTGGCTCAGCGATTTGGTGCCGGCCTTTGGCCCAGGGCATGATCCTGGAGTCCAGGGATCGAGTCCCATATTGGGCTCCCTGCATGGAGCCTGTGTCTCCCTCTGCCTCTGTCTCTGCCCCCCTCTCTCTCTGTGTGTCTCTCATGAATAAATAAATAAAATCTTTTAAAAAAATAAAATAGAGTAGGGGAGATACTCCTTCCAGAAGGCATTTCCCATTGTCTGAAGATACTGGGGGTATTTTTGGGGAGGTGGAAGAGGGTCCTACAAGCTTCTAACAAGCTGGTGGAGGCCAGCAAGGAGGTTGAATGCTCCATAATTACAGGATAACCCCACACAGAGTTTTATAGGGCCTCAATGATAAGAGTTTTTTTCTTTTATCTATCTATCTATCCATCTACTTATCCACCTACTTACCTACCTATCCATCCATACATCCACCCATCGACACACTCATTCATCATATCTCTTTATCTCTGTCTATATCTATCTATCTATCTATCTATCTATCTATCTATCTATCTATCTACTTACCTACCCACCCATCCATCCAACCATCCATCAGATCTCCATCTACCTATCCGTCATCCACCTATCCATCAAATCCATCTATCATCTATCTATCTATCATCTATCATCCATCCATCTATCCATCCATCATATCTAGCTATCCATCTAGCTATCCATTTATCAATCAGCGTACCCAGCTACATACACACATATATATCTGTGCCTTTGTAGCAACTCTGGTGGAATGTTAACTTTTTCCGAAAACAAAATGATAGGTATTGAAAGTATGATTTTTTCTATGTTCATCTAATTATGAAACTTTAATACAACAAATAAATAATGCAATACCTGGTCCCAGAAAAAGAAACACTTACTTAAAAATGCATTCCATTATGAGAAAACATAAATGTAAATTGCAGCTGGAACAAGTGTTATTCATCTCAGGGGAAAGAAAAAAAGATTATTTTGCGTAGCTGACTACTGATCACAGTAAGAATTCCAGGAGGTCCAAACTAAAAGCAAAGCACCATCATTTAATAAACTAGAAATAAAAATAACCAACATCTTTGTTTTCATAAGCCAGAATACAGAAAGAAGGTCACCTAAGAACTTGAAAGATATTTCAATCAAATTGTACCAGAAATAGGACACAGTAAAGTTATTGCGCTTCGTTTAGGAGAGAAATTCGGTAGCATTCTAATGGGTAAGAAATGAGGGCTATTGATTGAGCCTGATAAAAGCAATCTCTGCTTCTTTTCATAGCAAAGGGTCAAGAGAAGCACCCGGGTCCAATGCAAGATAACCTAACAGAGCTTTAGGCGCAGAAGCATATAGAAGCCTTATGGAAAAGACTCATCTTGGAAAAGGAAATAGATCTAAACTTATTTAGAGCCCTAACTTTTTTTTTTAATTTATTTATTTATGATAGTCACACACACACACAGAGAGAGAGAGGCAGAGACACAGGCAGAGGGAGAAGCAGGCTCCATGCACCGGGAGCCCGACGTGGGATTCGATCCCGGGTCTCCCGGATCGCGCCCTGGGCCAAAGGCAGGCGCCAAACCGCTGCGCCACCCAGGGATCCCTAGAGCCCTAACTTAAAGCAAGACCACTCTCTACTACTACAGGAAGAAAAGATTCTACAATCAGAACAGTTCTATGAGTTATGCTGCACACGAGAAAACAGGATGGACTTAAAAGTGTCCTACAAAAAATTAAATGAAACCTAAGCATGAAACTGGAGACACTCTTAACTCTGACACAGGATTAAATTTTTGATAAGTTCTACCTATGTGAGTTCTCCAGTGCCCTCGGGGTAAACTGTGATTGGGTGACTATGTTTCCTCTATTAGTGAACTAATGTGTGTATTCATTGATTTATGCCCTTTGGGGGCTATAAATAGAGCCCTTTTTTTTGGAAATAAATATGCAGAAGTGAAAGTCATAGATTTTAAATCCACAGTTCAATCAGGATTATCAAATTGTGAATACATCATACAGACATCGTCCATACAAGTATATATATCTTCCATAGCAAGGGGAAGTTTACTCCCACCACTCCACAAAAACCACATTCTGGTCAACTCCTCAAATTCAATGTCCTGGAGCAGTTTTGCCTCATCTTGGAACTTGGATGAATGAAATCATGCATTGCACATTCTTTTTGTCTACCTTCCTTGATTTCACATACGTTTTTTAATCGACCCACTTTGTTGTGTTTGTCTGCCATTTTCTTTTTTTTTTTTTAATTTTTTTTTTTATTTACTTATGATAGTCACACAGAGAGAGAGAGATTGGCAGAGACACAGGCAGAGGGAGAAGCAGGCTCCATGCACCGGAAGCCCGACGTGGGATTCGATCCCGGGTCTCCAGGATCGCGCCCTGGGTCAAAGGCAGGCGCCAAACCGCTGCGCCACCCAGGGATCCCTGCCATTTTCTTTTTCATATTGGCTATTGAACCTCATGTTGGCCTCCTCTCATATTAAAAATACCACAGTTTGGTTGTCCATTCTCCTACAGAAGGACCTCTGGCTCCTTCTTGTGTGGTGCCACGAAGAATAAAGATGCTACGAACATTAATAGATGAGTCTATTGAAGGTATACACTTCTATTTTTCTTGGGTCAATGTCTACAAGTAGAATGATGTGGTCACAGGGTTATGTGGGGATAATTTGGTAGGAAATACAAAACTGTCTGCTCCTCTTGAGCATTCTTCAACCTTTTTTTTTTCCTTTCACATTTTTATCTGTTATGGCAGGCATAGCTGCTCAAGTCCTTTGAAAAAGAATTTGTATTTGTTAAAATATTTAAGTTATAAATATAAGCATACATGCATTCATACCAATATATTAGTACAAATAATTTATGCTCTATATGTGTGATAAATAATTTACATAAGCACATCATGAGTTTAAATGGATATTTATGTATGTCCATATAACACTTATTAATCTGTTCCTAAATTAGACTTGATAAAATTTATTTCATGCGGGCAGCCCGGGTAGCTCTGTGGTTTAGCGCTGCCTTCAGCCCAGGATGTGACCCCGGAGACCCGGGGTTGAGTACCACGTCAGGTTCCCTGCATGGAGCCTGCTTCTCCCTCTGCGTGTGTCTCTGCCTCTCTGTCTGTTTCTCTCATGAATAAATAAATAAGTAATTTTTAAAAATTTTTATTTCATGGATGGATGTGCTATGGATATGTTTTTCTGGTCTACACGAGATAAATAAATGATGTCAAATTAATGCATCTGATAGGTTGTGGGATGTGGCTAATGACATATTACATCACATTGCCTATACATATTAGAAAACAAGAAACGTGATATACGAGGATCAAATTTTCCAACCTAAAAAACTAGATAAAGAGGAGCCAAGAGGGGGATCCCTGGGTGGCTCAGTGGTTTGGCACCTGCCTTTGGCCCAGGGCGAGATCCCGGAGTCCCGGGATCGAGTCCCACGTCAGGCTCCTGGCATGGAGCCTGCTTCTTCCTCTGCCTGTGTCTCTGCCTCTGTGTGTGTGTGTGTGTGTGTGTGTGTGTGTGTGTGTGTCTAAAATAAATAAATAAATCTTTAAAAAAAAAAGAAAGAAAAAGAGGAGCCAAGAGAGAAGGAAAAAAAAATGAAATACTTATGTAATAAAATGAGTGCAAGCTAAATCAAAATAAGTAGAAGGGGATAGAAGAGTGGCAGTCCACTAAATACAAGATAACAGAGATATTCTATAAAACCCAAACTTTTTGATTCAGAAGATCTGAGCGTTAGCATCTGTGAATTATCGCCTGCCAAGGTCCCCACAGTGAGGATGAAGCACATTTCCATTACCCGGGACAGTGGCCTCATAGCATTGGGAGTTCATTCCCCTTCATCCTTAACCTCAACTCATCAGTATTAGTCTATGCAGTCTGCTCTGGCTAGAACCTCTCAACAATAGAAGCAACGATATGCGCTCATTTGCGCCAGGCTTATCACTCAACCCTGCATTGCTCCCATTCCTCCATGGGGATGTCAGCACCAGAAGGCTCTTAGGCTTTACCTTGTTCTCTTTAATTAGTTTTATTTTCCCCGGCTTTATTGATACATACCTGACAAATTAAAAGAGCACATAGCTCATCTGTACGTCATGATTTAATATGCTTATATGTTGTGGAATGATTACCATAATACGAAGCTCATTAACATGTGCAGCACCGCACGTGGGTAACATTTGTTGTGTGGGATGGGAACCCCTGAGGTCTACTATCTTGATAGTTTTCAAGCACAAAATGCAGTGTTGCTAACTATACAGTCACCATGCTGTGCACTAGATCGCAGAACTTACTCACCAATCCCTGGAAGTTTGTACCTTCTGATAGCTCTACCCTGATATCTCCCCATCTCTCCTACCGGCCTCCCCTCAGCCCCCGGCCACTGGCAATCAACCTTCTCCTTTTATGAGTTCCACTGTCTCAGATTCCACACATCAGGGAGATCATGCAGTATTTCAGAGGCAGCCATCCACGTTGCCACAAATGGCAGAGTCTTTCTTTTGAGCGGCTGAGTAATAAACCCTCCCCGGTGTTTGTATGTGTATACATAATCAAATGGTTTTTTTATTCTTTCTTTTTATTTTTTTTCTTTTTTTTTTTAAGATTTTATTTATTTATTCATGAGAGACATAGAAAAAGAGGCAGAGACCCAGGCAGAGGGGGAAGCAGGCTCCATGCACGGGAGCCCGACGTGGGACTCGATCCCGGGTCTCCAGGATCAAGCCCTGAGCTGAAGGCGGCGCTAAACTGCTGAGCCACCCAGGCTGCCCTTTTATTCTTTTTAAAATTTTTAATCCAGCATAATTAGCATTCAGGGCTGTATTGGTGTCAGGTGTGTACTATGCAAGGATTCAGCCAATTGTAGACCTTACTGGGTGCGTGTCGCAATTAAGTGTACTCTTAGATAATCTCATGTTCTTTATCTACTCATTCATCAATGGACATGGGATTGTTTCCAAGCCTTAGTGACCATGTGTGAGGCTGGACTGAACATTTCCTGTGGATATAAACCTAGAAAGGCGGTTGCAGGATCCATTACTGAATAGACTACATTTTTGCCTTTCCATTCACTCGCGGACGGGTATTGAGATTGTTCCTGTATCTCTCTGTTATTACTGTAGGCACAATAAACATTCATGCACACGTTGTTGGGGGAAAAAAATGCTTTGATTTCTGAGTAAATACCTAGTGGTAAAATGTCTGTGTTGTGTATAAAGTTTATATTTCCCTTTATAAGACTAAGTCAATGCTTTTTCTGAAGCAGTGTAATCATTTACATTCCCACCAGCCACGTGTGAGAGCTATGCGCCAATACGGGATTTTCTAACTGTAATTTCACCCCTTTTATTCAGTATGCACTAATCTTTGGATTTAGTTTGCATTTCACTAATAAATGATGTCAGATTAATGCACTTGACATTTATACATGTTTTGAATTGAATTTAGCGTTTTTGCATCTTTAATTGAATTTATCATATCTGTATTTTTTTATTATTATTATTCATGAGAGACACAGAGAGAGAGGCAGAGACACAGGCAGAGGGAGAAGCAGGCTCCATGCAGGGAGCCTGATGTGGGACTCAATCCTGGAATTCCAAGATCACGACCTGAGCCAAATGCAGACGCTCAGCCGCTTGACCTAGCCAGGTGTCCCCATATATGTATTTTTAATTGAATTTTTTGTTGAAGTGTTTCTGTTTAGCCGATTAAATTTTGGGGGGAAAAAAAGGTATTTCTCTTACCAAGTTTTTAAAATACCAATTCTATAATATAATCTCTTTGTTAGCTACACATGTTGCAAATATTTTCTCCCAATCGGATAGTCATATTTTACCTCAAAGATCAAAATATTAGGGCACCTGGATGGCACAGTGGTTGAGCATCTGTCTTTGGCTCAGGTCATGATCCCAGGGTCCTGAGATCGAGTCCCAATGAGGCTCCCTGCAAGGAGTCTGCTTCTCCCTCTGCCTATGTCTCTGCCTCTCTCTCTGTGTGTCTCTCATGATTAAATAAATGAAATATTCTTTAAAAAAACAAAATACTTTAATTTTAATGAAGACTGTATATGTATTTTCTTACTGTGAGTGTGTACAATTTAACCATTTCGTAATTACTTTAACATTTTTTTTGAGGATTTTACTTTTAAGTAATCTCTACACCCAATGTGGGGCTTGAACTTACAACCCTGAAATAAAGAACTGCATGCTCCCACATGTCATACCCTTAAATATAACTGGATTTCTGATCCATTTAGATAGAATTCATTTTTCTGCATGCTAGAAGTAAAATTTGAGACTGATCATTTTTTTCCTCATTTGGGTTCTCAATTGCTATCGCAGCATTTAAAAAGCACATCAAGGGATCCCTGGGTGGCGCAGCGGTTTGGCGCCTGCCTTTGGCCCAGGGCGCGATCCTGGAGACCCGGGATCGAATCCCACGTCGGGCTTCCGGTGCATGGAGCCTGCTTCTCCCTCTGCCTATGTCTCTGCCTCTCTCTCTGTGTGTGTGTGTGTGACTATCATAAATAAATAAAAATTAAAAAAATATTAAAAAATAAAAAGCACATCAAGGGGATCTTTGGGTAGCTCTGTGGTTTAGTGCCTGTCTTCCACCCATGGCGTGATCCTGGAATCCTGGGATTGAGTCCCAGATCGGGGTCCCTGGAGGGAGATTGCTTCTCCCTCTGCCTGTGTCTCTGCCTCTCTCTCTCACTGAATCTCTCATGAATAAATAAATAAAATCTTTAAAAAAAAGAAAGTACATCAAAAGCACAGTGATTATGCTTATCCAATAGTTTTTTTTAAATATTTTGCATAAGATTACAAGGAAAAAAAATTTTTCTCTTAAATGTCTGGTACAAAGCATCAGAAAAGCTACATGGGCTTAGAGTTTTCATTATTGAATTTTTTAAAAAGATCTTATCTATTTATTTAGAAATTGGGGGGAGCGGCAGAAGGAGAGGGACAAGCAGACTCTGTGCTGAGTGTGGAGCCTGCCATGGGGATCGATCTCATGACCCTGAGATCATGACCTGAGCCAAAATGAAAAGCCAGACGCCCACCGGAGTAAGCCACCCAGGTGCCCCAAAAGCTTATTAAAATTAAAATTCAACTATTAATACGTATTTACAGCTTTAGGGGTTTCTTGTTCTCCTATGTCAGGTTAAATAATTGGTTGGTCTTTCAAGAATTTGTCCATTTCAAGCAGGTGGTCTACTTCATTGACATGGGTTGTTGTTCATGTTTCAATATTATTTTTCCCGTGTCTGTATGGTTGGAAGGGTGTCCCTGGATTTATTACTGATATTGGTAATTTTTAAAACTTCCTTTGTTATGCTGTCTCATTACTGACCAAGCTTAACTGGTTTTATCAAGAATTCACATTTCAAAAATATGATTCACGAGAAGCTGTAACAAATATAGTCACTTGTATCTTACCCTGGTTATGCAGACTTCTTATAAACTATCTTACGATATCATTACCAGGACTTGGAAATTGATACAACACTTCCGTTAACTAAACCACAGATTTTATTCCGGTTTCATCACATTTTACATGTACCGTGTGTATATCATGTCTGGGTGTGTGTGTGTGTAAAAGAATCTACTTTGGATTTTGCTAAAGATTCAGCTTCCAACTTCATTGATATTAATTATAATATTATTATATTATAATATTAATTATAATATTAATTTTGTCATTCTTCAACATATTTTCCACTAAACTCACTTTTTTTTTCTTTTTTTTTTTTTTTGCTAGCTGGAAAAAAACTAGGTGAAAACTTAGCTGACTTTATATATTTTTAGATTTCTGTATAAGTATTTATAGATACAAAATTTCCACCAGGCTCTACTTTGTGTGTAAGCCACAGATTTTGATACATTTTTGTTTCATTGTCTGTCAGTACAAAATATTTCAAAAATTTCCTGAGAGACATTTATTTTGACTAATGTTGATTCAGAAGTGTGGATGTTGTTTAATTTCTAAATATTTGTAGATTGCCTACATGCGCGGCATTCATCAACTTCTAATTTAATCCCACTGTGATCAGTAATTAAGTGGAACACAAGAAAATATTTGATTAAGACAAAGAGGAGTGGAAGGAAAAAAATGCTATTTGAACTTGATGAAAGATCCTAAGAAAAATGCTCAAAATACCGTATATTCCAACTTTTGAAAAACGTCCAGCTAAGTTTCTGGTGCTTTCTGATACAGAATATGGAGAATTGGGGGCTTGACCATAGTATGAGCAAATTATTTTGCTGTTGGTTGAGTGACAATCCTCAGAAAGCGCCTAGGGAGTGCTCCTTATTATCAAGCTGCTGTGAGTTTCTCAGGGCCACACAGAAAAAAAAGGACATTTCTTTCCTCCAGGGTCTCTCCTATCTCACAGACTCTCCAGAACTTGCGGGAAGACATAAAAGGCACATTGATTCCACACATCATAGTTTGCTTGGAGCAGTATTTTACATTGTATAGAAAACTGAAAGGACCAGCCAGATGATGATAAAATTTAACAAAGAAAGGGTAAAATCCTGCATTGCATTTTTTTTAAAGGCAGGATTGGCAACTCCTTCTGAATCCAATGAGCAGAGGCATGATGTCATGAGACAGGTGTTCAGCAGCTCACAATTCTGGGTAGCTCACATCTGGGCATTGCAAGTCGTTCTGATGGTCACAGTGGGAGACGCATTGGAAAGGATTCCACATCTTGGGTCTCAGAAAAGGCATGTGCAGGAGGAGAGCTGCTTTTCAGCAGTGGACACTGGAGAGAAACTGGCATCTGGAAGAGGGTTGTGTGTGCACTCACTGGGAAGAACAAGCACGAGTGAGTAGAAGCTGCCAGGAGACGGACAAGGCTTTACGTAAGGCCAGATGGGATGGTGATGAAAATTGTTCTTGGCTTAGAGAGCACGGTCTCCTGAGCCCCTCAGCTCCCGGGAAGACATTTCCAAAGGGAGGCTATTTGCCAACAGTGACAGAGGGAAGGCACCAACATTGAGTGCCCGTCAGGATGGATGAGTAAACATGTCAGTGAGTAGGATGCCGGTTCTTATAGCTATTTTGGGATCGACGGATCTTGTGTGAAATGGACAGGGCATTGGGGAGAACACACATGAGCCCAAGGAACCCAAGCCCCAGGCTGGCGATGAGCCTGGTGTTCCTGGCCCACCATTCTTGGTCAGATTGGAGGATCTGTAACACCAGAATCTCATGGGGTCAAGAGCAGGTAAGAGTATCACCACCGGCATCACAAAAGTCACCACCAGGTAGGACTTAGCAAAGGTAGACAACACCCCCAGGACGCGGGCCTCAGCCTCAGGTATAAACACTCCCCGAGGCCAGGGTGGTGGAAATGCAGGCATTCAGATATCCCAGGACATTTCCTTCTTTGTCCCTGCGTGCAAGGGACACGTGTGCTTTATTTCACTATTCTTTAACTTTTTTCACATGTCTGGAGAGCAGAGTCCTCACTATAACCAAGTCACGCGATATATTAGAAAAAACAGACGTGTACCGCCCGTAGTTCTTGCAGCCAACATAGACGGTGCCCACCCCATAGACGTGATAGCATGCCCACCCCAGCTCCACAGCAGGTGAATATCCAGGGGGTGTTATTTTTCAGCCCCAGTGCATTTGTAGGTGAGGTTGGACAGTCATGCTAAAGATGGCTATTTTGGGGCATCTGGGTGGCTCAGTCAATTGAGCCTCTGCCTTCAACTCCGGTCATGATCTTAAGGTCAGGTCATGATCTCACAGTCCTGGGATCAAGTCCCATATGGGGCTCCTTGTATCTCCCTCTTCCACTCCCCCTGCTTGTGCTCTCTCTATAAGGAAATAAAATTTAAAAAAAAAAAAAGTCAAGGTGGCAATTTCAGCTTGTGTAGACTGTGCGTATTCTGGAGAGCTTGTTCTAATGCGCCTGTGTTATCTCTAGGGCTAGAAACTCTTTGAAAGGCATATTATTGACTAAAAAGGGAAAGCGACATTGGGGATGTCAGGTTGATTCTAGAGTTAAATAGAAGCACCGAAGCAAGGAGCAGAGAAGCCTGGGAGCACATCAGAATGCACACAGGTGATGGAGGCTCTTCTACGCAAATGATTTGGGGGCAAAGGTGGCATTTTCAACTTTGCTTTCCTGTAACGCATTAGGCTGTTTTATAACAAAGTAGGTCTTCATATAAAATTATGCTGATAGACCCCGAGTTATTAATGCAGGTGTGAATAAATTAGGTGTGTGCCACGGAAAAGAACCATCAACAAACCGTCGTGTGTTTTCATTAATGGATGCAAATTGATCTTTCTATTTGCCTTTCCTTCCCCTCCCCTCCCCTCCATTCCCTTCCATATAGTCCCTTTCCTTCCCTCCTTCCTTCCTTCCTTCTTCCCTATGTTCCTTCTTCCTCCCTGTCTTCTTTCTTTCCTCCCTTCCTTTCTTCTTCAAAGCAATGATTCTATAATGAGGAAACCCATTGGGCGGTATTTTCTTATAATTATTAGCTTGTGGGATGTGACATCATTTCATAGAGTAGTGGTCTCTCCTCTCTAAACCTCTGTGACTTTAGAGGATGTGCCTTAGGGCAGCCCGGGTGGGTCAGCGGTTTAGCGCTGCCTTTGGCCCAGGGCGTGATCCTGGAGACCCGGGATCGAATCCCACGTCAGGCTCCCTGCGTGGAGCCTGCTTCTCCCTCTGCCTGTGTCTCTGCCTCTCTCTCTCTCTCTGTGTCTCTCATGAATAAATAAATAAAATCTTAAAAGAAGAAAATGTGCCTTACGTGCATGTCTTCAATTTCGTCAACCAGAATGCAGAGAGGGGTATGAGCATTTAATGACATAAGACAAAAGCACCCAGCAGGGCACCCAGCACGTGGTACGTAGTCAAACATGCAGTTTTCTTTAAAGTGAGTATGAACCAAAGAAAGCAACTTCTTCGAGGACTGTGTAGAACCACCTGCTCTGTTGCATCCCGAAGAGGATGTCTTCGGGAAACAGAACCGGGCAATGTGACTTGAAATGACAGGTCAGAGATGCGTGTGCTCACGGGACTGCATGAGCCAAGGCAGGTTGCACGCGGGGTAAAAACTCAAAGCAGATCACATCACTCTCAGCTCCTTCTACTGCTTTTGTTTCTGTCCTTCATCCCCGTCCCCCCTCCCCTGGCCCTCCCGCCATGAATCCAAGAGAGAACGAAGAGAAAAGATCAATGACAGGGCTCAGAAAACAGCCACTCTCAGGCTACCTCTGACACATTTTTGTTCTAATACGAGGTCGACAGAGTATCCTGCTAACAAGCCGACTGGAGCCCACTGCTTGTTTTTGTAGGAGCTAAAGGCTACGTCTGCTTGTACATTTCTAAATGGTTGGAAACAAATCACTCAAGAGAAAAACATTATTTCGCCACATGCACAAATTATATGCAATTCAAATTTCAGTACCCGGGCAAAATTACGGAAAGCCACACGGATGGATTTATCGCCCTGTTTTCTATGGCTCCGTTCCGCTACCAGTTACAGTGGAGTAATTGTGACAAGGTATGCAAAGCCTGAAGTATTTACTACCGTCTCTTTCTAGAAAGACTTTTGGAATGTGTTTGCTGATCCTTGTTCTAAACAAATGTTTAAAAAAATAAATAAAATAAAATAAAATAAAATAAAATAAAATAAATGTTTTCCGGGGAAAACATCACATGGGAAGTGATATCACATGGGATTATTTGGTTCTACAGGGTCATGAATGAGTTTGACGGGGTTCTACTCTATTTTTAATGATTTATGGTTTTATACAATATGGATAAAAGGGGAATCCAATCAAATATCCATCATCTAGTAAAATATTCATGATGCTCAACAAATGCCTTCTAATTTTTCTCATGTATAGTTCTTTTTCTTTCCCCAAACCCCAAAATCTTGAGAAATTGGGAAACCAGTAATACTTGGCACACAATTATTTCTGTCGGGTCCAGAAGGTGTTCAGGAAAGGGGCATTCCCAAATTCCACAGGAAGGCATTTCATTACAGTCTTTTCTCCCCCGTCAAATGGGTTGGATTTCTTTCATTCTTCTAAAACTTAACAAATGGGAAAATAGTGTTCCTTTTTAGAAGCTGGCTGTCGGTCACGTGCTGTGACTCAGCACAGAGTTAGTAAGGGGATGGTGGTGCCACCCTGGGGCAGCAAAGGTCAACAGCAGAAGGGTGGTACCAGAAAGGATCAGGTGTCCGCTCTCACCCCTGAGCAGACAGCTAATGATGTGACCACAGACTTTAGAAAGATCTGCCTACAAAGCGGAACAAAGGGATGGTATTTTCTAAAAAGCTATTATTAAGTCACAGCCTATAACTGATGTGTTGTTCTTCACCCAGATGACATTTTTGCCATCTGTCCACTGAAGCAAGAAATGCTCTGCACTGAAGTTGCCGTAGGGTTTTTATTTTCCTTAAACCACAGGTCAAGCTTGCCGGTTACCGAGCGTGCCGTGATACGTGAAAACAAACGCATAAGGATGGATGTGGATTTCTATATTCCATGGAGCCTGAATTTTGGCACTGGGCTATTAAATTTTATTTGATGGAGCCAAAGAGGTAAAAAGAAAGTTGAGACTAAGGGGGGGAAAAAATCTAGGAAGAGCCAAGCTACACTGATGGCTGTAAATTTGCTATCATATCAGGTACTTCCTTTTACACAAATAAGCAACATAGCTTTCCACAATAGGTAAGGGCTTTGTGGATTAAGTTAAGCAAAGTTAGCTGAAGTGACCAACCCTGGAACTTTATGGTCTCTGTGAAATTACCGAATATAGAAAGAAAATTAAAAAAAAAAAAAAAACAAATAGCTCCATCTATGATGCTCACAAAACACATTGCTCTAAGTGAGGGCTCAAGCCAAAGTAGTAAATGAGGAATTAGGCTTATTTATGGACCCCGAGGACTGTTTTCTCAACACAGGGAGGAGTAGGGTACGGTGATGATCACTTCCCCCCAAAATGGTACAGCAACAGGAAACAGATCTCTTGAAAAGCTTTACAGAAGGGAGATCAATGAAAAGACTATTTAAAAGGGTGTGGAGAGGACTGTACTCAAGGGTCTGTCCTCTGGATTTGCACTAGCAAAATGGTTAAGTTTTAACCAGCCTGGGGGTGTGTAGGAAAAGGGGACAGAAGGTGTTCATCAGGGACCTCTGGGTGGCTCAGCAGTTGAGCATCTGCCTTCAGCTCAGGCCGTGATCCCAGGATCTGGGATCGAGTTCCACATTGGGCTCCTTATAGGGAGCCTGCTTATCCCTCTGCCTGTGTCTCTGTGCCTCTCATAAATAAATAAAACTTAAAAAAAAAAAAAAAAAAAGGTGTTCACCAGAGCCTGTGGAGCTTTGGACTACTGCAGGTTAAGCAGAACCATGGAAAAACCAGCAAGCAATGGTAACTGAGGGCACCACCAGTCCTACCACATTAAAACCTATTAACCAATCTTCTCTCATTAAAATAGCACCATATTGTTGCACAGACAAGTTTCAACAGAAGACAAAGTCCAAAAGTTGACCCAGCCACACAGGAAAATGAAGTCAATAAAATAATGATACCACCAACCCCAATCCCGTTGGGACTTTTGGGGAAACTAGGATAGATTCCCTACTTCACACCACGCAGAAAATAGCCTCCAAATGGATTGCAGTTCTAAATGGGAAAAGAAAAAAAATAGAAAATATACAATTTTAGAAAAAGAGATGAAAAGACTTCCAAAGAACCCGGATATAAAGAATGCTTTGAAACTGATTCAAAGTCCAAATGCAATTAGAGAGATGACAGACGGATGATAGGGAAGTAGATATAGGTAGATATCGACATAAATGGATAGGTAAGAGATAATAGGCAGGTATTGACATGGATACCACAGGAGATAATGCATATATTTGCCTTTTAACTTACTCCATAAACACTAGATATTTGAAGAAGTCAAATGTTGTATTTGAGAAGAATTAAAGGAAAAAAAATAATAAAAAATTAAAAAATAAGAAGAATTAAAGGAAAAACACATACTGTTTGAACATCCCAAATAACGAATCATGATAAAACAAATTTCTATCATCTGAATTAGCAATCAGAAATACAGAAAGAAGAGAGTACTTGCATTAAGAGAGTAGATCTTGGGACAGCTGAGTGGCTCAGCGGTTGGGCGCCTCCCTTCGGCTCAGGTCGTGATCCCAGGATCCGGGATCCAGTTTCAGGATCCAGTTTCGCATTGGGCTCCCTGCATGGAGCCTACTTCTCCTTCTGCCTGTGTCTCTGCCTTATTCTCTCCGTCTGTGTCGCTCATGAATAAATAAATAAATCTTTAAAAAAATAAGTGGGGCAACCCGGGTGGCTCAGCGCTTTAGCGCCTGCCTTTGGCCCAGGGCATGATCCTGGAGTCCCAGGATCGAGTCCCACGTAGGGCTCCCTGCATGGAGCCTGCTTCTCCCTCTGCCTGTGTCTCTGCTTCTCTGTGTGTCTCTCATGAATAAATGAATTTTTAAAAAACTCTTTAAATAAATAAATAAATAAATAGATCTCATGTTAAGTGTTCTTATGACAACAAAGTAGAAATACGTGCTAAATCAATAACTACAAAGTAAATTGAAAGAAATAAAATAAAATGTAAAGGTCGTCACGTTGAATGTAAACCGATGACATTGCCTGTTAAAATGGAAAAGTACAACTTTGTACTTTTACAACCCAAATGCTTTAGATTTTTTAGCAGAAACACACTAGAAATATAAAGTAAGGGTGAATATTAAGTGATGGGCAAAGAGATACCAGCCGAAGGCAAATAAAAAAATGCAATTGAGGTCATCTGAATATCATATATCTGAGTTTTTGGTTAAGCATGGTAACCAGAATGAAGACAACTTTTAATGAGTGAACATGGCATTTCTGATGCTCTGTCATAGAGTATATATTAGCAACATAACAGTAATTAGAATGATAAAAATGAAACCAAAAGCACACAATACACCTTATTCAGGCTGAGCAGATTCAGTATAAAATAGAAATAAAGAAAAGATGAGTCATAAAATGAACCCCTTGCTTTGGAGTCTATACCCATGCAGAAGGATGTCTTAGTCCTCAATAAGAGAATCCAGTGTTGAACATATCAATACTTTTTTTTAAATTTACGTCATAAACTTGCATAAAAATCAATACTTAGATAATTTGCAGGGCAAATCTGTCTCCGTAAGTCGATAAAAGTAAAACGGACTCCAAATACAACTTAATCAAGAAAAAGTTTAGTGAAAAACACACTTCCAAATAACGCCGTCCTAGAAGCAACCACCAGGGAACTCTGAATCTGTCCGAGTTCTCTCAATCTGCTAGAGACACGTTGAGAGGATGGTAGCTGTCAGTCCAGGGCCCAACATTTCCTCAAAAAACAGCACAGAACAAGAACCGATACACCCACACAACACCAACCTCGACATGACTCTACAGCAAGCCATGCCGACTCTTCGAGTTAATTACTACGTATTAAAAGAAGAAACAAAAATCCCCCCCCAATTCCCTGAACTCACAGGCTGGACAAGAAAGACGCACAGGCTACCAGGACTGTAGGGAAGAGAGAAGGGGCCAGAGAGAAGAGCTTGCATCTTTTACACCGGGAACACTTTTGGAGTCATTATTTAAAACACTAACTACAATAAAAAAAGAGATGGTGTAGCAAAGCAGAGAGAGGACAGTAGAGTAAAGCAGTGGAACTCAACTCTTTGAGTGTTGGACACATTTTTCTGGCACTTGGACTTCTAATTTCTGAAAATAATACATAGGTTGACTCTCTGCTGAGTGTGGAGCTCAACCAGGGGCTCAATGCCAAGACCCATGAGATCATGACTTGAGCTGAAATCAAGAGTCAGACACTTAAGTGCCTGAGGCAGCCAGGAGCCCCTCGACTTGACCATTTTATTTTATTATTTTTTTTAAAGATTTAATTTATTTATTCATGATAGTCACACACAGAGAGAGAGAGGCAGAGACACAGGCAGAGGGAGAAGCAGGCTCCATGCAGGAAGCCCGACGTGGGATTCGATCCCGGGTCTCCAGGATGGCGCCCTGGGCCAAAGGCAGGCGCTAAACCGCTGCGACACCCAGGGATCCCGACTTGACCATTTTAATGCAATTCCATGGATTGTCTTCGACGGGATCATGTGATATGTATGTATATATATATATATATATATATATATATATATATATGCATATATATATATGTGCATGCCTGAATTTTTTTCTTTAAAGTCTCAGCGTTATGTATGGCTCAGAATAAGCCAGGAAGTACTGTGCTAGGGACGCGGCCAGTCCCTCTCAGTGCTTAACATCACTGGATTTCAGCAGAAAATAACGGAGGCTCTTGTAGAATCTGAGAATCTTGTAGAATCTGAGACGCTGTGATGAGAACTATTCTCTAGAGACAGTTTTTGGGTTTGAAAATAACCAATTCAACTCATTAAATGATTTTCACCCGGGGAAGTTTTCCTTTCTTTTTTTCTGTCTTTGATAAATACTGCAGAGGCATTTCATCATTCTACAAAAAGGGGAGCGTATACATGCAGACAACTGCCTTTAGCTTACACAAATTCTCTTCCCTAATTCATGTGTGGCTTGCTTGTAATATGTCTTGTCTTCCCTGCTGACCAAAATGAAATGTGCTGGTCCTAAGGTATAAAGTCTCACACATCGCAAGTCAATAAGCTAACACACTGGCTTTGAGCAGCCTAAAAAGAATAGCATCATTTCTGCTTGTTAATTGTACATTCTTTCATAGAACACTGGAGTTCTCACAGCATATTTGCCTCTTTATTATATTTTCTTAATATTTTCACTTCAAAAGCAAAAGAGAACTGAAATATAACCACGGAAAAGCTATCCAGCTGCATAATGACATAGTAGCTCAAAGCTATAACCAACAAATATGATTCTAAAAAGCTATTTTGTCAGCATAATATAACCCAATAACAATGCACCATGCTTTTAGTTTGGGGGATGCTTATGCACACTTCCATGGTGATTGCTCAATTTTGCAGGCAGCATCCCGGCAGTTAAAATCAAACCCACTGTTCCAGCTAACAAGGGACTGGAGACAGTGTGTTCCAAAACAATCTCTGAAATGTGGCCATATTACCCATTTTTGGTCCAATATGTTTAATTATAGGATCATCTTTGAGTGCTTTCAGATCCTCAGTAAATTAGCTGTTCAAAGAACGGGTCAATTTATAGCATTTATCAATTGTTCACTACTAAATCTGTGAGTTGAAGGTGAAATTGGATGGTTAAATACTTCACGTCCACTTACTGGCCCTTATTGGTTCACTATACCTATACCGGTATTCAAAAGATTACAACTTATGTCAATTATGCAAAATATCTGGGGGCTTGTTCCTTATAATCAAATGCAAAGATGCTGTTCCTAAGGTAAAACAGCTTGGAATTTGTGACGGGAGGCATACCTAAGGTATGGCATAAATTATTACGGTACAATTTATTCCTAAATATAGGTTAATAAAGTCAAGTTAATCTTTATAGTCTGGGATCCCTGGGTGGCGCAGCGGTTTGGCGCCTGCCTTTGGTCCAGGGCGCGATCCTGGACACCCTGGATCGAATCCCACATCAGGCTCCCGGTGCATGGAGCCTGCTTCTCTCTCTGCCTGTGTCTCTGCCTCTCTCTCTCTCTCTCTCTCTCTCTCTCTCTCTCTCTGTGTGACTATCATAAAAAAAAAAATCTTTATAGTCTATATTTTGCTCTATCAGAATGAGTACTAAAATCCATATAAAAGATTGTTTTCCTTTCATATACTGATAAATGCAACTCATAAATTGCTCATCCAGTTCACTTATAAGTAGCCACTGATTGTAGTGCTACTAGTATTATTCCAATTTTTAGATGAGGAAACTTGAGTCTCATAACTTCCTATTTTCAGCTGGTTAGTAAATTATGGTACTAGCCACATTTTCATCTAGCCGGTAAATAAGTATCTCAAGTCAGGAACTCTCACCAAGAACCCTGTGCTTTTAATCAACTGGATTTAATTGTATATGCAATTATATATTTTTCCAATTTCTTCCCCAAATATAATCATTCGAACATAAAACAATATACACAAGGTAGAGGAGGATGTAATACACCTGTGAGAAAGACAGAAAGGAAATGAAATTATAAACAGAGTATCCAGGGAGGTCAAATGCTGCAAGAAAACAGAGTTTGGGATCCCTGGGTGGCGCAGCGGTTTGGCGCCTGCCTTTGGCCCAGGGCGCGATCCTGGAGACCCGGGATCGAATCCCACGTCGGGCTCCCGGTGCATGGAGCCTGCTTCTCCCTCTGCCTGTGTCTCTGCCTCTCTCTCTCTCTCTGTGTGACTATCATAAATAAATAAAAATTTAAAAAGAAAAAAGAATACAGAGTTTGGGGTCATAAAGGAAAAAATGCAAATGAAGAGTAGGTGATCCTTCCTGGTAGGTCTGCAAGGATCAGTTTTATTTAGATAGATGGAAACAGTGAAATCTTTTCTTGATGAGAAAAAAAAAAAATCCGCAAAGAAAAGAAATGGAGGAAGTTTTGTTAAGATCTGGGAAAATCTGGGCTATCCAATATGGTAGCCATTACCACATACAGATATTTAAACTTCCGTTAATTAAACAATTAAGAATTGCGTGAGTTACACTTGCCATGTTTCAAGACCCAGTAGCCACATGTGGCCAGTAGATACAATACTGGACGGGACAAGGTTATAATATCTCCATCACCCCTAAAAGTTCTATCGCACCACGCTGGTCTCAGAAAAACAGAGTAGAGTCGGGTCAACATGTCTCCATCAGCAGTTCACTTTCAGATAAATTCCTTCATGCAAAGACCGGGGAAGGTCTGAATGGATAATCTTAAACTTACTTAAAAACACAACTATTCATATATACATATTTTTTAAAAACACATTATTTCATATATATTTTTAAAGGACATTCATTATGGATGAACTGTTATAAAAACATGTCTTAGATTTTTGTCTGATGTCAAACAATCATTCATAAATCATACAAGGATACTAATTGAGGCATAGGAAAAAAGTGCTTTGCAAAAAAAAAAAATAGGTACAATGGCATTAAACTTAAAATTAGAGGTTCCTGGTGGATGCTTTGCATTTCTAGGTATTTTACTTTATTTTATTTTAGTTTTTAAAAGTAGGCTTCAGGGATCCCTGGGTGGCGCAGCGGTTTGGCGCCTGCCTTCGGCCCGGGGCGCGATCCTGGAGACCCGGGATCGAATCCCACGTCGGGCTCCCGGTGCATGGAACCTGCTTCTCCCTCTGCCTGTGTCTCTGCGCCTCTCTCTCTCTCTGTGACTATCATAAATAAATAAAAAATTAAAAAAAAATAAATAAAAGTAGGCTTCATGGAATCCAACATGGGGCTTGAACCCATGACCCTGAGATCGTGACCTGAGATGACATCAAGAGTTGAGTCACCCAGGCATCCCCAACTCTAAATATTTTAAAGAGATCCAAAGAGTGTGCCAACAGAGGCAGTTGACCACTCTGTCCTTCTTTTGCCAGTTTTCAGGTCCTTTTCCCCCTCCTATGGTCTGCAATACCTGGAACCGGAAGCCACATGCAATTGTTTTTCTCAACTCCTTCGAAAAGGCTCTTGAGTTTTGAGTTCATATGCTGTTCAGATTAAAAACTCACAAGTATTTCTCAACTGCTACTAACTGTGCATTAAAGAACAACTTCCAGGGCACCTGGGTGGCTCAATGGTGGAGCATCTGCCTTTCGGCTCTGGTCATGATCCCAGGGTCCCAGGATCAAGTCCCACATCAGTCTCCTCATAGGGAGCCTGCTTCTCCCTCTGTCTCTTCTCTCTCTCTGTCTCTCATGAATAAATAAAATCTTTAAAAAAAAAAAAAAAAGAACAACTTCCAATTTTACCCAATAAAATTTTCTTCTCAAGATATCCCAGTAGCTAAAAAAAAAAAAAAAAAAAAAAAAAAAAGATATCCCAGTAGCTTTAAAATATCATGAGGTGGGGAATCCCTGAGAGGCTCAGCGGTTTAGCGCCTGCCTTTGGCCCAGGGCGCGATAAACAATTTTATTTTTTTTATTTATTTTTATTTTTTTTAATTTTTATTTATTTATGATAGTCACAGAGAGAGAGACAGAGAGAGAGAGAGAGAGAGAGAGAGGCAGAGACACAGGCAGAGGGAGAAGCAGGCTCCATGCACCGGGATCCCGACGTGGGACTCCATCCCGGGTCTCCAGGATCACACCCTGGGCCAAAGGCAGGCGCCAAACCGCTGCGCCACCCGGGGATCCCGGGATAAACAATTTTAAAATGTTGATGGGGTGCATAAAAAAAGGAAAAAATAGCATCCCCTTCTGATTGTTGAAATGCTATTCTAGGACCCAAAGGGAGCAGCTATGTCATAAAACAGAAATGAGCTGGCTTCTGGGTCCCTTGTGCACATTTCCACGGGACCAGACACATGGGCGATCTGCACATCCAGTCTCCTGGTATCAAGGGTGACCATGTGCCTGCCCCCCAGCCAATGCGAGATGTTGTATTTGTCTCTTCCTGTTCTTTATTCTTGATCTTACAAAAGCTTTCTGCCTTCGACCTCATTTTGCAGATCACCAATGGGCAGTCGCTTGGCAAAGTGTTCAATTTCATCTGCATCACCTGAATGGTCTCCTATTGTCATTTTCTTAACATTATTCTCTCCACTCTTGTCCTTTTCAGTGTTCTAATTTTTAAAAAGGACATCTTCAACATTAGGGTTCCTTTAAAAAGAATCCCTTCTTAAAGAAAAAAAAAAGAGAGAGAATGCAAAGACCTCCGTGGATTTTGGAAGCGAAAATGAAATAAAAGGAATAACGTAATAACATCAAGAATATGATGAATCGAAAATGAATAAAGCAAATTATGCTAATGGTAATTGCAGACTATTCAAAGACGTACAAATCAGAATCTTCAGACGTGTTTTTGCTTCCCTAAGAGGAACTTTGTGCAAATAAGTCCTATGTGACAGTAGCCAAGGGGTTGTTGATGAAACATGTCACTTCTCACCGAAAACAGTACTGGGAAGTCCAGCAGATCTTTCGAGAAATGTTTAGCCTCTCTCTCCCAAGGAGATCATGCACTCTTGTCTGTGAGTAAATACACACAGCTCATGGATGTCAGGGTTGACTGTATTTGACAGAAATTTAACATATTCCTTAGAGAAAATGAAATTTCTAATCACTTCCAAGGGAGAAATCTCGCGTCCTGCACCAACGTTTGCAAGTGGAATCTAAACGCATCCTTCCTTCGTAGCAGGGAGATTAAATATCTGAATTTTGAAATCAACAGTGAAGCAACTATGCATATTTTTGCGTTGGAAACAATTCCCAGAATAGATGATGCTTCACCCTGGGCCATGAAACAGTAGAGCAACCACCGGTGTTGACATTTAGCACCAGAATCCATCCCATTTTTGTCATGAAACAAATCTCTGCGGGAAAGCAATTGTGTTCCTGAAGGTGAAGATCCAATGGATTTTCTCTACACTCGGACTCTGTGACACTCGCCATAAATCTGTGAACATTTTTGGTGTAGCTGGGGGTTTTGTTTTTGGGATTTTTGCCATGTTCTTCCGACTTTCTAGTATGAACCACAGAGCTGCTTTGCTTCACATAGTTGAGGGCGTACTGGCTTCTGAGGTTTATGAAACAGACTTGCAATCACCAGGATTAGATTTGACAAGGCGGTATGTGTTACGCTTGTTGTCCTCTTCCTTGGAAGGGAGTCACTCCATGCATCCCTTCCCTAAGGATTGAGGAATTAAATTCCACCTCCTTGAGGGTAGCGTACCTCCATGAACTGTATGGAATTGTCTATCTTTGTTCACCTTTATCCATTTTAAACTTGGAAATACCCACTGGTGTATTTTATCCAGTACATGCCATTCGCTATCTGATCTCTACGGAGAGAATCAGACATTTAAAATCAAAGTTCCAATTTCAGTTATTTAACTCTGAAATATTAGCTGTGTGTTTCTATCTTTGGCCTGATTCTATTCACATGGTTCGTTTTCCTTTGATAGACGACAGATAGATCTGAATTTTCATGCTAGACTGTCTCTGTAGATTCTACAAAATACGCTACTGATATTTCCTGCCACTTCCTGAGTTCCCATTTTCATGCTTCATCTACTTGATTTTAGTGATAAATCACATTTGGCTATAAAATGTGGTTAACATCATTTAAATCTTGTTTTTATATTCATGACATTGCCTGCATCCGTGCAGACCACCCATTGTGAGTAGAGAAATATGTCACAGTATTTCCACATAGAGTTTTATATATATATATGATTTAGTCCCCTGCCATGTACAGTTATTATAATCCACACTCCACTGGTGGGGCTACAGAGGGTCACAGATTTCTGACTGCCCCCTAACAAAGATGCAAAACAAAAGAAATGGTAAACAGCCTGCCCACATTTATCTTCTTTGGTGTTGGAAGCACACTTTACCTTTGAGGATGCCGCTATTCTAAGTGGAGAAATAATTAAAATAGGGATAAGACTCAAAGCCCAAGTCTAAGATGTGAGGAGGAGTTTGAGACACGGGGAAAGTGATTACAATGAAGTGATAATCCTCCTCAGGAGAGGCATTTTTATACACTATATAAGTAATTGTTGCCATCCTTCTATGGATGGAAGTTGAGGGTTCTTGTAAGCAAGGATGAGAAAAGAGGTAGGGAGGAGGAAGCCCGGGAACAGGTCAGCATCCAGAGGAGATGCATCCTTGGTGGACTTCAAACTCAAAATCTGAGTGATAGACGTAGAAACCAGCACTGTTCAGGGCGGCCGTGCCCTATTTATATTCCCAAGGCTTGCTTTCTGTTCTTAAACTTTGTATGTTCTTGTGTTTTGGTAAATTAAGGGAAGGTCTGGTGTCTAATTCTGTGACAATTAAATTTTCTGAGGGCTGGACCAGAACTGAGGAATGGTAACAAGACACCAAACATGACTTGAAGCATTAGACCAAGGAGCATTGCCCAATGAAGGAGTGACCAGAGAGACTGAGAACATGCAAAATACTCCAGAAATTCAGAAGACTCCCCAAGGACACTGAATCTCATGAAACCATGGTGGATTGGAAGGTGAAGCATGACATTTATTTAGATAATAAGTAAGCTTGAGAAGTAAAATTATTATATCTCGTGATCTCATCTCCTTCCCAAGCTGTCTTCTGTATAACAAATTCTTTATTATCTCCCTACCCTCACAATGCTACTATTTATTATGGGCATCATGTTATGTAATGCCAGATCATGAAAAATTCACAATAAACTCTAACTTTCTCTTTTTTTTTTAATTTTTATTTATTTATTTATTTATTTAATTTTTTTATGATAGTCAGAGAGAGAGAGAGAGAGACAGAGAGAGAGAGAGAGAGAGAGAGGCAGGCAGAGACATAGGCAGAGGGAGAAGCAGGCTCCATGCACTGGGAGCCCGATGTGGGATTCGATCCCGGGTCTCCAGGATCACGCCCTGGGCCAAAGGCAGACGCCAAACCGCTGCGCCACCCAGGGATCCCAAACTCTAACTTTCTAATTGCACATGAAGCAGGTCTAATCTCTGAAATCAGAAACATTATTCACTAACCATCAAAAAGAATCCTACTAATCAGGTAAATCTAGAGTTGTGACAATCTTACACTTATGCAGCTAATCATACTATCCCTATCCTTTATCCAATTAATAACATTGTTATACAGAAAAAGGAAATTGTGTTTTTCTGATCAAAAATGAGGAATCTCCTTTTTTTTTTAGGAATCTCCTTTATCCTAGAAAATATTGTTGTTTCCCAGAAAAATGTTAATAATTGAAGCTGGGCATTTTTGAAATAGTTTAGTGACTGTAATTTTTATAATAAATTTTACTTTCCTGTTATTGATAACACAAGTATAATATGTTAAACAGCTCATTAGCCTAAATGCCAAGCGATTTAGCAAATATTTACTTTGTGCATTGAATGTGCCAAACAGTGAAAAATCAGCAGCATTCTATCACATTTTATTCTAAGATTATTTCAAATTTCATCTGGATTTTCATGATCTAAGAAAATAAATGAACATATTTTGCCTAACAGTCATTATTAAGCCAATCCTAAAAAATTGACTTTAAAGCACCATTTTGAAGGAACTGAAACTCACAGAAAGTTTAACTGGCTGTTTCTAAAAAATAAACTGGTCTTGGGAAAATATTCCTCTCACTTAGGTGGGGTAGAGTATAGAGCAGGTTGTGATCACTTAAAACATCCTCTTGTACAAACAGCATGCCAGCTTAGAGAATGGAATAGAATCACTTCTCTGGGTCAAAAAGCCAACAGAATTAGGTCACTTTGCTAAAGGTCTTCTACAATCCACTGATTGTTCTGGAAGTTCATGACTGCAGGAAAGAAGGTCTCTGATGCATGGTGTTCCTTTCTGCTTTAGGCATGCAAATGTGTGTGAGCGTGTTGGAAACAGAGAGCAAGAGACAGAGACAGACATAAATTTTTATTTACAAAACAGTCACCTAGGGACATGTGCGTGGCTCAGGGGTTGAGTGTTTGCCTTTGGCCCAGGGCGTGATCCTGGGATCCTAGGATCAAGTCCCACACTGGGCTCCCTGCATGGAGCCTTCTTGTCCCTCTGCCTGTGTCTCTGCCTCATTGTCTCTCTCTCTCTCTCTCTCTCTCTCTGTCTCATGAATAAATAAATAAAATCTTTAAAAAAAAATAAAAGAGTCATATTTATTCACATGGAAAGTGTTTCTGGACATTCAGAGACATTCAAATTAAAGCTTAACTCTAAAAAATGTTGTTTATTCATGAAGGTTCAACTGCAGTTCATCAGGCAAAAAAGAGAAAAGTAAAGTATAATTTTTAGGTAACATTCATTAACCAAATATTATACTATAAAAATATAGTATAGGGAGGATGTACGGTGTCTCAATGGTTGAGCATCTCCCTTTGGCTCAGGTCCTGGGGTCCCAGGATGGAGTCCCACATCAGGCTCCCTGCATGGAGCCTGCTTCTTCCCCTACCTGTGTCTCTGCCTCTCTCTCTCTCTCTCATGAATAAATAAAATCTTTAAAAAACATATATATATAATATATAATATTGTATATATTATAATATAGAGAAACATAAGACATAAAAAATAAGACTAAAACTGATGGTTTAGTCAAATGAAGATAAACATGAGCTATGAAGTTGATTAAGAAAATCAAGAAAGGGGATCCCAGGGTGGCGCAGCGGTTTGGCGCCTGCCTTTGGCCCAGGGCGCGATCCTGGAGACCCGGGATCGAATCCCACGTCGGGCTCGCGGTGCATGGAGCCTGCTTCTCCCCCTGCCTGTGTCTCTGCCTCTCTCTCTCTCTCTCTCTCTCTCTCTCTCTCTCTGTGACTGTCATAAATAAATAAATAAATAAATAAAATTTAAAAAAAAAAAAAGAAAATCAAGAAAGAAAACTATATAACACATTCTAAAGAAAGATATATATCTGTAGAATAGGTTATAGTAGAAATATCTATATAAATATATAGATATAGATAAATATAAATGATGGAAAGAACAATTATAAAATTACACATATATGCAAAATATGTCAGTAAACAAATATGTGGCATTTGGTAAAGAAATGCAATAAAAAAATACCAATTAAAGATTTAAAAAGTGAAATAAGGAAGTAAGGAAGTAAGATAGTGTACACATAAAGATGGCATAAAATATAAACAAAAAAGGGCAGTAGGATCAGCCCCAGTGTGGCAGGGCTTTCCCCTGAAGGCCAGCACAAACCCCTGCCCACATCACATCTCCTGCCCAGAGTTCCACAGAGCCACCTCAGTTCTGGTGGAGGTGGTGACAGTTCTCATTTCACAAAGCAGACCAGAGTACACTCAGTTAAAACTCCCCATGTTCAGGCCAAGGACCAAACGCTGCCCACAGCAAGCAGGGAGAGCCTCTGCAGAGAACTGGCTTGAAGGACAGAGAAGCCACAACACAACATCAGAGACCATGCAGTACACACCACAGACACTTCCTGAAGCATCAGTCCCTGGACACTATCTGACCTCTTCATAAAGCCATTAATCTCAGAAGCAGAAAACATAACAGGCTTTTCTTCTAACATGCAGAAGACAGAGACATAGATAAAACGTCAAGACAGAAGAATTCATCCCAAAGAAAGAATCAGGAAAGGTCATGGCCAGAGACCTAATTGAAATAGTTGTAAGTAATATGCCTGATGGAGAATTTAAAGCAACAGTGGTAAGGATACTCACTGGGCTTGAGAAAAGAATTAGAAGACATCACAGAGACTTGTACCACAGAGAGAAAAGACTTAAAAAAGAATCAACCAAGAGATGAAGAGTGCACAGAATGAGATTACAAACACAGTTGATGCAATGAACAGCAGAGGCTGGGAGAAGCAGAGAACAGTTGATGACCTAGAAGACAAAGTAATAGAAAGCAATGAACCTCAACATAGGAGAGAAAGTATTCTGCAAAAGGAGAATAGACTTAGGGAACTCAGACACTCCATCAAATATAATAACATTTGTATGATAGAAGTCCCAGAAAAAGACAGAGATACAGAGGCAGAAACTTTTATTTGAAGAAATAGTAGCTGAAAACATCCCTAATCTGAGAAAGGAAACAGATATCCAGATCCAGGAAGCACAGAGAACTTCTATTAAAATTAAAATCAGGAGCACCTGGGTGACTCAGACAGTTAAGCGTCTGCCTTCAGCTCAGGTCGGGCAGGATCTCAGGGTCCTGGGATCGAGCCACACATCGGGATCCCTGCTCAGGGGGGAAAGCCTGCTTCTCCTTCTTCATCTGCCCCCAACACATACTTGCTTTATCTCTCTAGTGCTCTCTCTCTTCCAAATAAATAGTCTTTAAAAATAATAATAATAAAATCAACACTAAGACATACTGCAATTAAATTAGCAAAATGCAGTGAAATAGCAGAAAATCTTAAAAGCATCAAGACAAAATAAGTCATCAACATACAGGGGAAACCCATAAGGCTAGCTGGAGATTTCTCAACAGAAAATTGGCAAACCAAAAAAAAAAAAAAAAAAAAGAAAGAAAGAAACTTGGCAAACCAGAAGAAAGCAGCTTGATATATTCAATGTGCTGAATGGTAAAAATCTACAGCCAAAAATACTCTATCCAGCAAGGCTATAATTCAGCATAGAAGGAGAGATATGGAATTTCCCAGACCACAAAAACTAAAAAAAGTCTGTGATCAATAAACTGGTCCCACAAGAAATATTAAAGGGGACTCTCTGGGGTGCCTGGGAGGTTCAGTTGTGTAAGCATCTACCTTCTGTTCAGGTCATGATCCCAGGGATCAAGCTCCACATTGGGCTTCTTGCTAAGCAGGCAGCTTCTTCCTCACCCTCTGCCCCTCCCCATGCTTGTACTCTTTCTCTCTCTCAAATAAATATTTTAAAAATAAATAAATAAAGAGGGCTCTTTGAGTGGAAAAGAAAAACCAGAAGTGACAGCATAAAGGCAGGAAACATGGGGCACCGGGGTGGCTCAGTGGCTGAGCATCTGCCTTTGGCTCCACTCGTGATCCCAGGGTCCTGAGATCAAGTCTCACTTTGGGCTCCCTATGGGGAGCCTGTTTCTCCCTCTGCCTAAATCTCTGCCTCTCTCTATCTATCTCTCATTAATAAATAAATGAATAAACAAATTTTAAAAATGTAAGAAACACAAGAGCAGTAAAAATTAATATCAATATAAAAGTCAGTCGAGGAACTCACAAGCAAGAAGGATGCAAAATATAGTAACATACCCAAAACGTGGAGAGGAAAGAAGAAAATTGTGGGTTGAAAATTGAACGACCATCTGCTTAATATAGACTGCTCTTTGCAGAGAGGTTATATAAACCTAACTATAACCATATATCAAAAACCACTAATAAACACAGAAAGAATAAAAAGAAAGAGTTCCAAATATATCACTAAAGGAAATCATCAAAACATGAAAGAAAGACAGGAAAGAATCAGAGAAAATCTCCAGAAACTACCACAAAACAAGAAATAAAATGACAATAAACCCCTATCTACCAATAATTACTTTGAATGTAAATGGACTAAATGCTCCAATTGAGGCAAAAATGGATGCAAGAAACATGACTTATCTAAATGCTGCTTACCTGAGAGTCATTTTAGACCTAAAGACACATGCAGATTGGAAGTGAGATGGGAAAACATGAATCTTGCAAATGGATGTCGAAAGACAGCTGAAGTAGCCATACTTATATCAGAAAAATTGGACCTTATTATTTACTTATTTATTTATGTATTTATGTATTTATTTATTTATTTATTTATTTATTTATTTATTTATTTATTTTTAGGATTTATTTATTCATGAGAGACAGAGAGAGAGAGAGGCAGAGACACAGGCAGAGGGAGAAGCAGGCTCCAAGCAGGGAGCCTGACGTGGGACTCGATCTTGGGTCTCCAGGATCAGGCCCTGGGCTGAAGTTCAGCACTAAACCTGTGAGCCACCCAGGTTGCCCAAAACCAGACTTTAAAACAAAGACTGTAACAAGAGACAAAGAAGGGCACCATATCATAATAAAGGGGACAATTAATTGGACAGCCCGGGTGGCTCAGCGGTTTAGCACCGCCTTCAGTCCAGGGTGTGATCCTGGAGACCTGGAATGGAGTCCCATGTCAGGCTCCCTGCATGGAGCCTTCTTCTCCCTCTGCCTGGGTCTCTGCCTCTCTCTCTCTCTCTCTCTCTCTCTCTGTGTGTGTGTGTGTGTGTGTGTCTGTCATGAATAAATACATAAAATCTTTTTTAAAAAAATAAAGGGGACAATCTAACAAGAAGACATAACGATTACAAATATTTAAAAATGCAACATGGGAGCACCCAAATATATAAAACTATTACTTACAAATCTAAAGAAACACATTGACTGTAACACAATAATAGCAGGGGACTTTAACACCACACTTATAAAAAAAAAAAAAAAAACACCACACTTATATCAATGGACAGATCATCTAAGCAAAAATTAACAAGGAAATAATGGCTTTCAATGAAACACTGGATCAGATGGACTTCACAGATATATGCAGAACATTCCATCCTAAAACAGAAGAACACATTTGTTTCAAATACACATGGGACATTCTCCAAAATAGATTACATATTAGAACACAAAACAGGCTTCAACAAATACTAAAAGATCAAAGTCCTATCATGCACCTATTCTGACCATAGTGCTATGAATCTAGAAGTCGATCACAAGACAAAAATCTGGAAAGTCCACAAATACTTGATGGTTAAACAACATGCTACAAAGGGTGAATGGGTCAACCAAGAAACCAGAGAATTTTTTAAAATATATGGAAATAAATGAAAATGAAAACACAATGGTCGGCAGCCCAGGTGGCTCAGCGGTTTAGCACCGCCTTCAGCCTAGGGCCTGATCCTGGAGGCCTGGGATCGAGTCTCACATCAGTCTCCCTGCATGAAGTCTGCTTCTCCCTCGCCTGTGTCTCTGCCTCTCTGTCTCTGTCTCTCTCATGAATAAATAAATAAAATCTTAAAAAAAAAAAAAAAGGAAAACACAATGGTCTAAAACCTTTGGGATGAAGCAAAGTGGTCCCAGGTGAGAAGTATATACTATCAGGCCTACTTCAAGAAACAAGACAAATCTCTGGGAAACCCAGTTGGCTCAGTCATTTAAGCATCTGTCTTCAGCTCAGGTCATGATCTCAGGGTCCTGGGATCAAGTCCTGCATCAGGTTCCCTGCTCATCAGGGGAGTCTGCTTCTCCCTCTCCTTCGCTTGTGCTCTCTCTCAAATAGTCTTTTTTTAAAAAAAAAAAAAAAAAAAAAAGTAAGAAAAAAAAAAGAAAAAAGAAAAAAAAAGTAAGAAAGACAAATCTCAAATAAACCACCATAACTTTACACCTACATTTAGGAGCTGGAACAAAGAACACTAACAAAGCCTAAAGCCAGCAGAAGGGTGTAAATAAAGATTACAGCAGAAATAAATGATATAGAAACTAAAACAAAACAACAATACAGCAAGATCAACAAAACCAGAAGCTGGTTCTTTGGGGGGAAAATCAATTAAATGCATTAAAGCTCTAGCAAATTTATCAAGAAAAGAGGACTCAAATAAAATCACAAATGAGAGGAGAGATGACAACCAACACCACAAATATAAACAATTATAAAGGGATCCCTGGGTGGCACAGCGGTTTGGCGCCTGCCTTTGGCCCAGGGCACGATCCTGGAGACCCGGGATCGAATCCCACATCAGGCTCCTGGTGCATGGAGCCTGCTTCTCCCTCTGCCTATGTCTCTGCCTCTCTCTCTCATTCTGTGTGACTATCATAAATAAATAAAAATTTAAAAAATTGTCTAAAAAAAAACAATTATACGAAAATTTTATAAAAAATAACATGCCAACAAATTGGAGTACCTGAGAGAAATGAGTAAATTCCTAGAAACATATTAAGTACCAAAACTTAAACAGAAGAAATAGAAAACTTGACTGATTGGCAGCACAGAAAACATCCAAACTGATTCTATGAGGCCAATATCACCCTGATACCAAACCAGATAAAGACCCTAGTAGAAGTGAATTACAGACCAGTATCCCTGCTGAACATGGATACAAAATTCTCAGTGAAATGCTAGCAAATCGAATCCAAATATTCATTTAAGAAAAACATTGAATGGGCAGCCCTGGTGGCTCAGCGGTTTAGTGCAGCCTTCAGCCCAGGGCCGGATCCTGGAAACCTGGGATCGAGTCCCATGTCGGGCTCCCTGCATGGAGCCTGCTTCTGCCTCTGTCTGTGCCTCTACCTCTTTCTCTCTCTCTGTCTCTCATGAATAAATAAATAAAATCTTTAAAAAAAAAAAAAAAAGAAAAACATTGAATAAAAAAATTTTTCTTAAATGCTGTATGTTGGCAAATTGAACTCCAATAAAAAAAAATAAAATAAAATAAAATAAAATAAACACTGACCATGATCAAGTAGGATTTATTCCTGGGCTGCAGTGGTGGTTCAATATTCACTAATGAATCAACGCAATACACCACATTAATAAAAGATAGGATAAGAACCATATGATCCTTTCAATAGAGGCAGAAAAAGAATTTGACAAAGTACAACATGCATACATGGTAAAAACCCTCAACAGGGACCATATTTCCGTATAATAAAGGCCATCTTTAAAAAACCCACAGCCAGCATCATCCTTAATGCAGAACACCTCAGAAATCTTTTTCTATGGTCCATTTTCACAACTGTTGTTCAAAATAGTCCTAGAAGCCATAGCAGCAGCAATTGGACAATAAAAAGAAATAAAAGGCATGCAAATCAGCAAGGAAGAAGTCAAACTATCACTATTTGCAGATGACATGATCTTCAGTGTGGAAAACCTGAAACTCCATCCAAAAAAAAAAATCACTAGAACTGGTACAGCAATTCAGGAAAGTGTCTGGGTATAAAAATCAACATACAGAAATATGTCACATTTCTACACACCAATAATGAAGCAGCAGAAAGAAACCCCAAAATAAATACTTTGGCATCCTCCTAACAAAAACTTCTACTGAAAGATCTATATGAGGAACACTGTGAAAACTCAGATCAAAAAAAATAGGAGAACATAATACATCGCAGAGAGAGAGATTCCATGTTCATGGATAGGAAGACTCAAGAATTGTCAGGGTGGCCATTCTTCCCAACTCAATCTGTTGAGATTCAACGCATTCCTAATCAAAATCCCACAAGTTCTTTTATGCACATTATAAACTGACTCTAAAGTTTATCTGAGGAGGATCCCTGAGTCGCTCAGTGGTTGAGCGCCTGGACACTTGGGATCGAGTCCCGCGTCAGGCTTCCTGCATGGAGCCTGCTTATCCCTCTGCCTGGGTCTCTGCCTCTCTCTCTCTCTGTGTCTCTCATGAATAAATGAATAAATAAAATCTTTCTCAAAATTTAAAAAAAATAAAGTTTATCTAAGAAATAAAATTTATACAACCTGCCCAGACACGTTATGTTTTCAAATGTTTCCTTCCTTGTTTCTTTTCTTTTTGTTCCATAAACTAACCACATATTGCGGTGTTTTTCAACAGGAAAACATTTTCCCCCAAACATATCCATGGATTTCTCTCATACTTAATTATAGACTCTGCTGCTGAATGTTCATGTCCTCATAGCGATCCCCTGTTGATCTGAGAAATTTAAGCAACCATAAATGTCTACAGCAGTGACTGGCAAAACTCTTTCTTTCTTTTTTTTTTTTTAATTTTTTAATTTATTTATTTATGATAGTCACACAGAGAGAGAGAGAGAGAGAGAGAGAGGCAGAGACACAGGCAGAGGGAGAAGCAGGCTCCATGCACCGGGAGCCTGACGTGGGATTCGATCCCGGGTCTCCAGGATCGCGCCCTGGGCCAAAGGCAGGCGCTAAACCGCTGCGCCGCCCAGGGATCCCCTCTTTTTTTTTTTTTAAGATTTTATTTACTTATTTATTTATTCATGAAAGAGAGAGAGAGACAGACAGACACAGGCAGAGAGAGAAGCAGGCTCCATGCGGGGAGCCCAAAGTGGGACTCGATCCCGGGTCTCCAGGATCACGCCCTGGGCCCAAGGCAGGTGCTAAACCGCTGAGCCACCCAGGGATCCCAACTATTTCTATAAATGGTCAGATGGTAGATATTTTAGGTATGGTGGGTCAGATGGTCTCTGCCACCAACTTTTTAAAAATCATATGTAGCACTTTACAGTTGTTTGAGTAATGTAGCACATTGTTCACCTGTTGTGAGGTACAGTTCAATGATTGTTAGTAAATCTACACAGCTGTGCAATCTTCACCACAAACCCATTTTAAAACACATCATTTCAACAGTTGCCTTGTGGCAATGTGTAGTCAAGACCACATCCAGCCCACATAGGTAGTCACCTACTTAGTTCAGAAAACTAGGACTTTTTTTTTTTTTAAACAAATTTCAGATAAAGGAATCATACAACTTGTAGCCTTTTGGGGCACCTCAGTGGGTCAGTTGGTTGAGCATCCGACTCTTGATTTTGGCTCAGATCATGTTCTCAGGGTTGTGAGAACCAGCCCTGCATCAGGCTCTGTGTTCAGCAGGGAGTCTGCTTGAGGTCCTCTTTGTTTCCCTCTGCTCCTCCCCCCGTCTCTCGCTCTCTAAATCCTTTTATTTTTTTTAAATCAATATGTAGCCTTTTGTGTCTGGCTTCTTTCATTTAGCATCTTGTTTTGCAAGGTCATCCAGTTGTAACATTGTATCAGATTTTAATCACAGAATACAATTCCATTATATGGACGGGCCACATTAGGTCTTTATTCACCCAGGGATGGGCATGCAGATTGCTGCCAGCTTCTAGCTATTATGTCTAATCCTTCTATGAACATTGGTCAAAGTGTACAAATATTACAAGATAAAGTTCAGGGGATCTAGAGCGACATGGTGCTCTCTGTTAACAATACTATATTTAATACTTTACCATTGCAAAGACAGTAGATATTAAATGCTCTCACCACACACAAACACACACACATACACGCACAAATGGTAATTACGTGGTTTATCGACAGGTCAGCTAACCCTACCCTGGTCATTATATTGCAACATATAAATGTATCCAGTCAACACACTGGACCCCTTGAACTTAAAAAATGTGACATGTCAACTACAACACAAACGATAACTCCACTGATTTAGTGCAAAACCATCCATGGATAATATATAAATGAATGACCATGAATGTGCTCCAGTAAAGCTTCATTGATAAAAATGAGTGGTGGGGCCCTAATTTCCTGGTCCTTTGTTTTACTAGAATGTCCAGAACTGGGAAAACTTACCATCACACCACATGCCTATTGGTTTATTGCCTATTTGAATATATGAAATCCAAAAGCAGTCGATAGCCAGGAATCAGGTCCACACTATTAGATACCGATTCAACATTCATCCAACCAGTACCCTGAAGATTCGGCATCCACAACAACAAAATATGATTCTTATTTTCAAGCTAGAATTTCCCAAGGATTTAGAATCATTCCATAAAATCCAACTTGCTCATGATGTTTCCTTCTCTGATGTAAAGACCACAACTGTTGATTTTCCAAAATTACTCTAGGGCATTCTTTGTTTGTTTAAAGACTGATTGATTGATTGATTGATTGATTTTGAGAGACAGAAAGAGCCCAGGGGGGCAGAGGGAGAGAATTTTAAGCAGGCCGTCTGAGCTTCTGGGCTCAATGATCTCACAATCCTGAAATCATGACCTGAGCCACAATCAAGAGTCAGATGATGCTCAACCAAATGACCCCTAGGGCACATTTATAAATTGTTCATAATAAATAAAAATATAGGGCAACCCCGGGTGGCTCAGCGGTTTAGCGCCGCCTTCAGCCTGGGGCCTGATCCTGGAGACCCTGGATGAGTCCACATCGGGCTCCCAACATGGAGCCTGCTTCTCCCTCTGCCTGTGCCTCTGCCTCTCTCTCTCTCTCCGCGTCTCTGTCTCTCATGAATAAATAAATCTTTAAAAAAATAAAATAAAAATAAAATATAAAAATATAAAAATAAGATAAACCATTCATATTTTCAGGATATCTGCAGAAAAAAATAATAAGGAAGATGTTGAATTTTGCTAGGAATAGGGAACGTTAGTGCCAGTGGTTTATGTGACATTTTCTAGGAAGTTAAAGGAGATGCTTGAAATGAATTTGCGAATGAACTACAATTTTCACCATTCCTCTACTCTCTAATGCAGTTAATACAGGCGCATTAAACTCCTACGGACTCCCAAGACAAAATTAGTTTTCAAGAATATATTCCAACCACCAGAGGTAGAAATTCTCTTTCAGAAACACACCCGTGACAAAGCAGCAACGTTCTTGCCATTCCAAGTAGTTTTTGAAAACTCAGCTCAGACCTTAAAATGACTGACTCATGGCTAAAATAAATGCAATAAAACTGAATTGAATTAATCTCAAAATTACACCCTGAAGGGAAAATAAGGCTACATTGGAATAAGTGTATGTTGCAAAGTAGATAACTCCTAGTAAAGAGGTGTAATTTATAATCTGTATCAAATTGTTTCTATGGCATTTTTAAAGTTCAAGGTTACAAGTGAGAGTCTACGTAAGCAGTCCTGACGCTCCGATACTTTGTAATCTCTGCCAATGTACTGATAATTCACAGCAATATTCAGAATAAAGGTCTTCCTTTTGAAGTATAAATAGGCTGGCCCTATAATTACCATTCATACTGGGACATATTTGTGGGTGGAAGGGAATAGTTTTAATTATATGGGGACAGGCACCATATTCCAAGGATTTCCTAAAGAAAAGTAAATTGTAGTCAATTTAGTAAACTCTGAATATAAAAATAACCTTGCATTTACATTACGTAAAATAATGCCACCAGCTTAATGGTGAGAAATCTAAAAAACAAAACAAAACAAAACCAAAGAACCTCTTGAAGGGTTGAGTACCTACTGATCAGAGAAGCAGGGAAATAATTTGTTCATAACAATAAGTAAAAAGAAACAAAGGTCATTCATCATCATCATCTATGTGCCAGGAGTGTGCAAAGATTTTACTTATTTATTCATGAGAGAGGCAGAGACACAGGCAGAAGAAGAAGCAGGCTCCCTGCAGGGAGCTCGATGCGGGATTCGATCCCAGGACCCCAATATCATGACCTGAGCCAAAGGCAGACACTTAACCACTGAGCCACCCACGTGCCCAAGACCTGGCCTTTCTTTGAACAAATCTTATAAGGTGTCATTCAGGTGACTTGAGGCTCTTTGTTGGACAAAGGTCAAGCACAGCCGCATTTAGGGAGAAAGTAGTTAATTGAAAGTGTTGCCTAGTTCCGTGTCTGGGAATGCTGGTGCCTGCTGGAAGCCATCACACCTGGAAAACTATAGATGGAAGGGTGTTACAGAATTTGAATAATTCACACCATCCTTCCTCCTCTAAGAGTAGATTCCTTTTGGACAAAATGAATTCAAGGTACTTACGTGACATCCAAGTTTATGTGTCCCGGGTACTCATAAACAAGGGTCCAGATCTCACTATGGAATTGCAGGCCGGAAATACACGTTTGGAATGACTGGGGTGGAGGGGCTCCACAATGTCTGTATGTGCACCCACATATACGTGAACACTGCACACAGCTGTACACATATTTAAATGATGTCATTATGCATCTATAATTACAATATGTAATCAATGCATTTGGACTTCTGCGCACGTTATCTATCTATGCACACGTATTATTGTCATATATCCATATATGTCAATTCCATCTTTTATATATACGTATCTTAAGAATGATTATAAAATCTATATCATATATCTGTATCATCTATCACGTATCTATCCTGTTGATCTACGTCTACCATCTATTTGTCATCTATCATCCGTCTATTATACTTATGTATCATATGTATCATGCACTACCTGTCATATCTACCATCTGTCATATCTATCATATCTATCATGTCATATCAATCATAGGTAAGATTTATCCATCTATCTATCTACCACCATCTTCTATCTATGTATCTGTAATTATCTATCTATAATCTATCGTATCCAGCATCTATCTTACCTATCCATCTGTCAACCATCTATCATACCTTCTATCTATATACCTACCTATCATCTGTCATATCTATCTATAATCTATCATAGTCATATCTAACCTATCTATCCATCTATCCATCTGTCATATCTATCTACATCTATCATGTCATATGTATCCTATCTACCATCCATCTTCTATCTCTATATCTACCATCTGTCATATCTGATCTATCATCTATCTGTCATCATATCCATCCCTCTAATATCAGTCATATCTACCTATACCTATCATGTCATAGTTATCATTCTATCTACCATCTATCACATCTTCTATCTCCATCATTTGTCATATCAATTGATAATCTATCATATCTATCCATCTATTATGTGCCATATCTATACTGATCATGTCATATCTATTCTTCTATCATATTTTCTATCTCTATCACCTGTCATATTGATCTACAATCTTTTATATCTATCTATCCATTATGTGTCATATCTATATCGATCATGTCATATCTATTCTTCTATCTACTATCATATCTTCTATCCCTATAGCTATCATATTATATAATTATCTATCATCTATCACTATCTATCCATCTATCATCTGACATAGCTATTTATCATGTCTACACTGACACCTATCTATAATTATGTAATTTTGAGTAGCAACATAAAGAAGACCAACTGGGGATCCCTGAGTGGCGCAGCGGTTTGGCGCCTGCCTTTGGCCCAGGGCGCGATCCTGGAGACCCGGGATCGAATCCCATGTCAGGCTCCCGGTGCATGGAGCCTGCTTCTCCCTCTGCCTATGTCTCTGCCTCTCTCTCTCTCTGTATGACTATCATAAATTAAAAAAAAAAAAAAAAAACATAAGAAGACCAACTGCAGAAGGACAGATGTCCAGTTAAGGGTCCTTGAATTATTTACATCATGAGAGATACCTCTAATGGGAGCACAAAACATATTATCTAAGTAAGAGAGATGCCACAAGTACTATAGTCAGAGATTCCAAAGATACTGTCTGTTACAATAACAAGCAGAGAATATACTCTCCACAAACATTTGTTTCCTTGGAGGGAGCGAGTGTCGAAGAGCACTCCCGTTGGAAGAATAATTGTGACAATCTTTATCTCAACAATAACTGTTGCTCTCTCAGACTGAGATAATCTGCCCCCTGCCATCTGTTCCTCTCAAACAGTGGGATTCATTGGTTCCTGAAAAGCCAAGGATAGACGATTTAAAAATAAATAAATAAACAAGTCTTCAGTTCGGAAAATATAAAAATTACAAATAGCACTGTTGATAAATTATAACCTGACGGGGCTTCCTTGGGCCACGCTGAATTTCCTTCCTTTCTGTGTCAAGTCATTTTCTTGATAGGGTGGCATTAGTCACTCTCTGGAAGTAACGATAATTTTGCACATCTTTCTCGGCGGTGAGGACGTCCGCTGTCAGAATGCGGGTGGTGTCCAAACCCACAGGGTTTTTAGATCACTCGGCTACAGAGAGTTTGGAAGGTGTGGCGTTTGGAAGGTGTGCGTGGTTAGTGACCACAATTTGTTACCTGTTAATAGATCACCTTGATGTGATAAGAGCCATCAGCCAAGGGAGGCTGATCAAGCGGAAGAAAGCCTTGCTGTGCAATGCTCGAGGCCCTCTATGGGGAAGGGCTAAGAACCATCTAAGAAAATATCATCAGATTCCTGAGCGAGGTCTGGACACGTTCCTAACGTGGACATGGCATTTCTACGTAAACAGAGGAGAAAATATCTCCATTTCCTCATTGTTTCACACTTTCACACATGATGTGACAATAAACTTCAGCTTTTGCTAATCTTTTTTTTTAAGATTTTACTTATTCATTCATGAGACAGGCAGAGACACAGGCAGAGGGAGAAGCAGGCTCCCTGCAGGGACCCCGATGTGGGACTCGATCCCAGGACCTCGGGATCATGCCCTGGGCCGAAGGTAGGGGCTAAACTGCTGAGCCCCCCAGGCGTCCCCAGCTTTTGCTGATCTATTTTTAACATACACAAGACAACAGATTGATATACACAATAAGCATACACAAGTCTGTATTATATTCTACAGCAAACACAGGTGGCTCCACAGAAAATTAGGCAAAATATATGAATACACTGGATTCTTTTTTTTACACCCATGGAGAAGAATTATGAATAAGTAAATGACAAGATCCTCAAAGTCATTGTTAAATTAGAAAATTGCAAATTAAAATAAAAGTGAATTTGATTGCATGTCAGTTTGTAGAGAGCTAACATGTCACAACACTTGATAATGGCAAGCCCTGTGGGGAGGTGACAATCCTCACTCACTTTGGATGGGAGTGTGCATTTTCACAAACAAAAGAGAAGTTGTCTTCATCCATAAGATTGAAAATGAGCACAATCCCTTAATTCTGTGTGGCTGTTTTCCATATATTCCTTGAGACTATCTACTGTACGCACTCAAGGAGAATTGAGACAGGATATGTGCTATAGCATGGCATGAAATGCATGAAAAAAGTACCCACAAACACTTGCAGAAAACCCTGAAAAGGACCAAAATGCCCATCAATAGAAGAAGGTTATGTTGTATGATCTATTCCTATAATACGGCACTGAATGCATCTTTAAAAAATATAGACTAGGGACGCCTGGGTGGCTCAGTGGTTGAGCGTCTGCCTTTGGCTCAGGCCTTGACCATGGGGTCCTGGGATCGGGTCCTACATCGGGCTTCCTGTGGGGATCCTGCTTCTCCCTCTGCCTGTGTCTCCACCTCTCTGTGTGTCTCTCATGAATATATAAATAAATAAAATCTTAGATCTTATTTATATAAAATCTTATTTATCTTATATATATTATATATTATATCTTTATAATAAATATATACCTTATAGTTATCTTATATATATATATAAGATTTTATATATATATATATATATATATATAGAGAGAGAGAGAGAGAGAGACTATATCTACATGAAGTCACGTGAATATTTCTCAAAAACAAATAAGTATCTTGGAGAATGGTATACATAATAGGATATATACTATTTAGAGTATTTATTGATTTTATTTTTAGTTTTTTCTCAAGATTCTATTTTCAAATAATCCCTACATGCATTGTGGGGCCCGAACTCACAACCGAGATCAAGAGTTGCATGCTCCACCAACTGAGCCAGTCAGATGCCCCTTATAGATGCTAAAATCACAGAATTTACTGGCATTATTATGGATATGTGGACACTTAGGAGATTTATTTAAAAAATGCCGGGTTCAGGCACCTGGCTGGTGACTCTTGATCTCAGGGTTGGGGAGTCCATAGAGATTACTTAAAAATTACACGACAAGACAAAACCCAAAAACAATAATAGTATTTTTTTTTAGAATGCTGAGTGGTTCCAACTTAATCTGTGAGGCAAGATGTAGACAGAGTCCTTGGGAAGATTCAAATAGTTTTTAAAAATCTACCAAACTGGGGATCCCTGGGTGGCTCAGTGGTTTGGTGCCTGCCATTGGCTCAGGGCATGATCCTGGAGTCCCGGGATCGAGTCCCGCATCGGGCTTCCTGCATGGAGCCTGCATCTCCCTCTGCCTGTCTCTGTCTCTCTCTCTCTCTCTCTCTCTCTCTCTCTCTCTCTCTCTCTCTCATGAATAAATAAATAAATAAAATCTTTAAAATAAAATAAAATAAAATAAAAATCTACCAAACTAAGCAAGCAAAGAGATCACTTGCATCTGTGAATCCCATACTTTCCTCTGACACCGTTTGGTGTTAGAGATAGGCCTGTTTATCTGGGTTATCAGAAGATCCTTCAAACCATCAATCATTAAGCATGTAAATTGAATGCACCTTAAAGGGCAGCCCGGGTGGCTCAGCGGTTTAGCGCCACCTTCGGCCCAGGGTGTGGTCCTGGAGACCCGGGATCAAATCCCGCGTTGGGCTCCCTATGTGGAGCCTGCTTCTCCCTCTGCTTGTGCGTCTGCCTCTCTCTCTCTCTCTCTGTGTGTGTGTCTCTCATGAATAAATAAATAAATAAATCTTTAAAAAAAAATGAATGCACCATAAAATATATACATTTGCTGGATGTACAATCTTTTTAAATGTCCCAGAAAGCTGGCAATAGATGTGGTGTGAAGGAAACACTGTATGTGAGGTTTCACCTCCAGTGGAGTCCAGGGTCTTGAGGGCATGCATGTGTATGCATTCAATTTTATCACCACCACTGAATGCATTTGGCTGTTGCTCATCTCTTCCCTGCCTCCCGCTAAGGACGGGCTGCCGATGGAGGAGAGGGGTAAGCAGCAGATGCTGGCTGAGACCCTTTCGTTGCAGGTGAATCTTTGGGCAAATAAAGCCAGGGTGCCAGGTTTTACCTTCTTCCTGCTGCCCATCCGTCCTTTCAACCAAGCGTGCCAGCACCAACTCACCCCCGGGTCTTCATTCAACGTAGAATAAAAATCCCCCTTAGACCTCAGATCTAAGCCCGCTCGCTTCAAGTGAGCTTTGCACATTGCACCAGCTTTACAAATTTGGGCATTGCACAAATACACCGCACAACTGTTAGGTTTGGTTTCCCCACCGTCCTGATCCTGTATGTGCACAGCTGTGTCCTGGGTGAGGAGCGAATGGCAGGATTTCCACACCACTTGGTGGTGGGGTCTCGCTCCAATAAAGCTCCGCAGTGCTGCAATTATATCTGTACGCCTAACAACTGGAAGGTAGTAGAAACTCGATAAATATTTGATGATACTGCAAATGGAAGCCAAATTTAGATGAAAGCCCACGCAGGGATAATGCCTTGTGTCCTCATGGGACGCCTTTCTATCCAGCTGCTCGGAATGGCTTGAGGTACAGACGCTGCAGGTAGAAACTTTTATAACTTGGCAGAAAGAACGAACCGCTACCGAGACCACTGACTACATGAATTATTTCTAAAATATTCCGGCCCCCTACATATGTGTCTAGCCCACAGGAAAACGGTCATAAAATGATCACTTTCTGGATCTGCAGCTGGGGAGGGGAAGGCTGGTTGTCTCAAGTGTGGTTTAGGAGATAAATAGAGCAGGAAACCTAGAATTTCCTTTCTCCTTTGTTTTCGCACGACGCAAGTTTCAAACATACGGATACACGACATGCATCAAGGAAAAACGCGACACACAGTTGCAAGAACAGAGATGAATGAAGAGCTCAATGAGGAATACAGGCAGACATTGATTAGTATTTCCTCCATCGACAGAGCATCTCTAAACAAGGGCATAATCAGCCTACAGTAGCCACAGCAACAACGGGCATGTGCATGGGTGTGCGGCCAAAGAGGCAGATCGCAAAGCACAGGGCATTTTTAGGAGTCAGAGACAGTCCCGGACGGACAAAGGAGTACCCAGTTCATCGTCAGGGAAATTAAGACGGAGAATATAAAGTAGCACCCGAGGTGCACATGTTGTAGGCAAGCGTGTGGACGGGGGAGCGTGTAGGAGCTCGCCGATGCCTTATCGCTGCTCAGTTCACTGCCATCTTCGTGCAGGTTTGAACTGAGGGCCGGGGTTCAGCACCTGCTATGTACAGACACCAACCTGGAGGACGCCAAGGGATCCACGTCACCATGACTCTACGGTGAAGAGTGGGACTCTCAGCAGACTGTGGACATGGGGAGACTTTCAGGTTCTGGGAAAGCAAGGCTCTGTGGCCTTGGGCAGGGTACGGGCATTTGTGGCCACATCATGAGGTTACCCCGTGAAACTCCTATGGCTGTTGCCTATTGACGTACACTCTGCGAGGCTCAGGCTGTATGGAGGAGGGATGGTCCCTGCTTCTGACAAGGAGAGCGACAAGCCAGGGAAAAAATGACGAACGAAGAGTCTCATTGCACCAGAGCAGAGCCGTCTCCCCCCTTACGTACACACATCTTGTGCTGTTACCTGTGCAAACATCTGCATTCTGCCCCTTGCACTTGACAGTGGGACAATTCGAGTGTAAATAGGAATACAGAAACACTACAGACATCGCCACTTCACTACCAAGCAGCATCATAACCATGCGGACACCATCAGTGAGAATGGCCCTTGAGAATTTTTTAATCCCACAAAACACACAGAGCGTTGATACGTAAATTCCATAACGACTCTGTATCCATTCTCTATCCCCCAACATTGTATCCCTGCTCAAGGTCCAAAAAAACCCCATCCCCGTGTTGCCATTCCTCCCATCCATATGTCAGATTTCTACTATAAAGCTGTATAACCACCCAGGACCCATACTTTGTATACTCCCACGACAATTCAATCATATACTGCGGAACCACTTTGGCAACTTTTTACTCGATACATTTTACATCTACCGAGGTTCCTATTACAGACAGTAGCTCAGTGTCTCGATTGCTAATTATATTCTCCACGACACTCTACTCTCCTGGAGCATCCTCATTGCTTTCGCCCTTTGTTAGATCGACGCACGCGTCACGAAGGAAATGACGTTTTACTTTTCTCTGCATTGGGTGCCCATGAGTGAGTCTGTGCGGAACTGGAATTGCAGCGTATAAGTGATCCAGTTTTGACGGGAGAATACGTATGTGTTGTGGAGAAGTCACACACCCACAGCGGGTTAAAAATATTCCAACGGATGCTAAGAATTTTGGGGGACATTGGTGTAGGGCTGATGCACTGCTGCTCTTGTCTGTACCCCCGACTACTTGATGAATCATGGTCTGCGGGGCCTCGCCTCTGAAGTTACTATTTACCTCTTTGCAATTACCATGTATCTGCAGGAGATACTTTGAGACCATGAACATAAAGCCTTTCTCCTCAACTCTGTGCCCAATAATTTCACCGTCTACTGGGGGACATTGGCTACAATAATTATTTCTGTGGTATTTTGGCTGAAGCTGACTTTACATTGGCCTCATCCCTTCAAGAGGAATTGACTAAAATTCTTCTCTACAGTAGAGCTGTCCTGTTACCCATTTACTCATTAAATCATAGCCAATAGCTGCACAAAATCTGTTGATTTTCATGTTAACGCCAATGGGTTATCCTTCAGCCCTCTTGTTATTCCGTTGCCCATTTCCCCAGCTTTTGATACTGAAAACTCCTTCGGTTTGGCGACTGTGTCCTTCCAACCAAACGTCAGACAGATGCACATGGAGAGATATTCCACAAAACAACTTACCATTATTTTCACAAGGATGCAGTTCACGGAAGATCACAGAAGATATAGGAGTTTCGCCACACGGGAGGAGAGTAAGTGGCCGTGACAAGTATGCCACGTGGGAGCCCAGATGAGATCCTGGAACAGGAAAAAAAAAAAAAACACATTAAAAAATGCCATTTGGGGCACCTGGGTGGCTCAGGCCATTGAGTATCGGATTCTTGGTCTCAGCTCAGGTCTTGATCTCTGGGTCAAGAGCGCGAGCCCTGCACGGAGTTCCACACTGGGCGTGGAACCTACTTAAAAATATATAGCATTTGAATTACGTGTGTAGCTTAATTAACAGCGTTGTCCCAAAGTGAATTTGTGAGTTCTGCTCAATGTACCATGGTTACACAGGCAGTGTTGGACGAAGCAGAGGACGGGCAAGACGCCACGACCCCATTGCCCCATCCAAGTCTCATGGCCAGTCTCCGTTTTTCCTAATCCGCTACGCAGTTCCTGAGATTTGCTTATCTTTTGTGATGATGTAGGTTTCCTATGTTTGCACCGACACTGCAATGATATTTTAAATTAAATCATATGGATGCTACTAAGGAGTATTAGGAATAAAAATCTTAAATGTTGGGATGCCTGGGTGGCTCAGCAGTTGAGCGTCTGCCTTCGGCCTGGGGTAAGATCCTGGAGACCTGGGATCAAGTCCCGCATCGGGCTCCCTGCATGGAGCCTGCTTCTCCCTCTGCTTGTGTCGCTGCTTCTCTGTGTCTCTCATGAATAAATAAATAAAAATCTTTAAAAAAAAAAAAATCTTAAATGTTGTCTCTTCCCCACACATGAATCCTATGACATTACTTGAAGTAGTCTCCTTGCAGCTTAAATAAAGAGCCGACACTTTTACTAACAAAGTGGCCTCAACAAACAAACAAAAACTTGCACATATTTTTATGTTAAGGGGGTGATGACAAATCAAGAAACTTTGGATTCTCAATGCGCCCAAACACAACTAATTCAAATACACTCTGCAAAGGGTATTTCATCAGGCAATGCGGATGCTTGGTCATCACTAAGTATTATGAAGCTCTTTGAATTCAGATTGAAGGTATCGTGTGGCAAACGTGTCCCTGCCTTTGTTTTAGAGCAGCCGTCATTTTTTTTTTTCATCATGAGAACTGTTGGGATTTGTCTCAATCCGTGCAGAGGGGACAGGAATGCCTTCAGTGTCTGGATACTTCAAAGACGGAAATGCCCAGGGCTTGCTTCTTATGTTTTCAGAATTCAGTAGAGCAGCCACCAGGTAAAAAAAGGAAAACAAAAATTGACGGAATTGCACTGAACACCCTGCTTGGGAAACGTGGGGCCCTGTTCATTTCCTGCTTTCACCTACTATTCCAAACACCTGTATTTGTCATGTCTCCTTCCCAACACAGCTGTTCAAACAGTGAAGAAAATTCAAGCCTGTCCCCTTTGTTTTAACTCTATTTCCTGTGTTCTTGGTTTCTTGCTGTACCCTTTGGTTGTATGACCCCTTTGCATTATTATAATTTTTGTTGCATGGGAGGCAATCAAATAGTTGGTTACACATGCAGCTTTGTTTCTGCACATGAGACTTGGCTAAAGATCAAGCATCTATTTATCTGATAATATGCTCAGCGTCAGGGCAGCCCCCGTGGCTCAGCGGTTTAGCGCCACCTTGGGCCTGGAGTGTGATCCTGGAGACCCGGGATGGGGATAGAGTCCCACGTCGTGCATGGAGCCTGCTTCTCTCTCTGCCTCTGTCTCTCTGCCATGAATAAATAAATAAAATCCTTAAAAATATATATTTGCTCAACGTCAGAAATGCTTGAAGACCCACCTACCACAAGGTCTGCGCTTGAGGAGCGCTGGGGATGTAACCGTCCAGCGTTGAGGACCTTCTGCAGGATGCAGACGACATTTATAGGGTCAACACCGGTGACAATTGAAGAGAAGGTGATCAAAACAGCCCTCGTAAAATGGAGGAGCATCATTAGTGCAAGCTATTCAGTCTCAAAAGTTGTACAGGTACGATGCAAAGGGATGCGTTCCTCATCATGTGGGTGATGTGGTGCGACTTAGTGAATCAACCCAGAAATTGAGATAATGAAAAAAAGAAAAAAAAAAGAAATTGAGATAATGCAGCAACGGGTCAGCCATCGGGTCAAACATCACAAAAAGGAATAGAAACCGTGTGCGGTGGACACAGGTGGGGTAGAACCCGAAGATAGAAAATAAATAAATAAATAAATAAATAAATAAATAAATAAATAAATAAATAAATATTAAAATTAAAAAAAAAAAAAAAGAACCTGAAGACAGGTTTACGAGAACGTGGTGAAAGGTTGCGAATTCGCTTTTCCTCGTCATGCCCCGACCCTGGGCTCCTGGCCGGGCACACCTTGGAAAGCTTGTGTATTTACATTCAGAGTTTCCTGTTCTCTCTTCCCATTTATTAGAGGAGGCTGGAGGGCTTCTAAAGGGCCTTTGGTCACGAGGGAACTAGCTCAGATGTCTGGAATTTTGAACCCAAATAACATGAAACCAGCGGCATCGACTGTCGGATGTATGACCAGGAAGCTCCTGGAGGTGGGAGGTAAAAATTGGGAGACAAAGATGAACATGCCAGCGAGGATGCACCTGACATTCAGAGTATTCCATGCATCAAACCCGGTTTTTTCTCTGCGTGTGTGATGTCTCTAAAACCACTTATCTGCCTTGATAATCCAAAACCAATTGGAAACGACGTTTCCAAAGTTTTGTTCTCTGTCCCCAACCACAACCCCCCATACAAGGAGACCTAATTCCGGCATTTCCTGGCTATTGGAGGACTTGTGCAGGAGTCAGGACCTCTTAGGTCCCCCCCCCCAGCCCCCAGCTGTGAACACAGCAGTAGACAGACAATCTGGACATCAGGGATGGTGGTTTATGACCGACGGTTCTGATTTCAGGACGACTCAAGGAATCTCCTCAGGAGAATGAGTTCCATAAATGCTCAGATTAGTGTTCTTAGCGTAGATTTTCACCCAACACATCCTCTTTGGGATGCTCCTTAATTGTGAGGAGAATCTGGTGAGTCATTAATCAATGGCAGAGGGACGCGTGTCCGATGCGGCCTGCCTCCTGAAGGTGTCCAACTCATCTCTTCCTTATCTTCCTGTCCTTGTAGATAAGGGTTGGCCAACGGCAATATTACCTGGGTATTTCTAGGCTACTTAAATTTGCCCTGGAATAGAAGGGAACACTATCTCCATGTAGGACAATATTGTTTATGTGCAATTTGGGTGCCGAAGCTTTCCTGCTAATGCAGGGCATATTTTCACCAAAAGCCTTTGTTATTCTTTAAACAAATATTTGCTTTACCTCTTAAGCAAAGGTTCACAAAACATGGCCCTACGTTTTATGGAAAGATTCACCCTCATCTGTGAAAAGTCTGAACCCAATAAAGCTAAATTTATCTTAACAGGTACGTCTGAGATGTTTTATCTTGGGGCGCATGCGGAAGACAGACCACGCTCACTTTTCCCATTTCTAAAAAGAAATGTGTACTTTGTTACAAATTTTGACACTTTTCCGAATTGACAGGTTGCCTCATTGCGAATAAAAACATTCTATGTTTCGATGGCCAGGAGGGAGATATTGAAACTTAAAAGGACTGATGGGAAGCCCGAACCAGCTAATGAAAAAATACTTTGCAGATGGTTCAAAATCTTCGTATTCGTACGAATCTGTTGTGTGCAAACTAACTTTCATGCGCCTCGATCAATAAATGACAGGTTCTGGGTGTTCAGGGAGACAGTCGTGATGACAACCACGTCTGTCTTTCTAGCCAGAGGCCTTGACAATTCCTTTCTTCATTACTACCTTTCTCGGAAGCCAGATTGAGAAGAAACCTAATGTTCCCTGAATTCAAAATGAGACTCTAGAAGGCATCTCCCCAAAATAGGTTTCGGTAGATGGGGACACGGGTAGGTGGGGACATCCGTCTTCCAAATTGTCCATCGTCACAGAAGAGGCCAGAGTATTACTAAGAGATTGGCTGCAGTAAACACTGTAGCACAAGAGCCAGATCAAAACACAATGTTCTCATCTCAAAGTGCATTTCTTATTTTTAAAAATATTTTTTATTCATAAGAGACACACAGAGAGAGGCAGAGACACAGGCAGAAGGAGAAGCAGGCTCCGTTCCGGGGAGCCTGATGTGGGGCTCGATCCCAGGACCCCGGGATCATGACCTGAGCCAAAGGTAGATGCTCAACCACTGAGTCACCCAGGGGCCCCTCAAAGCAGATTTTTTTCCACAAAAGGGAGGAAGGCATTTATCCCCATCTTACAAAGTTTGTTTCTACCATTTCACGATCTTTAACATTAGAATTTCAGAAATTCCTCCAAGGACCCCTAGGATTTCTGTTCATATCCCTCCAAAATAATAAAACCACTTTGAAATGTTCTCTTTTAGAGATTTGCTCAAGTGCCTTATGTTGGTGTGTGATTTGGCTTCCCTAACGCATTTCCCTCAAAAGTCTCCTTATTCACCCGCTTTCTTTTTCCCCCTGCGGTGAGAACCAAGACATTAATGGAGGAAAAATGCAAAGCATGGTAAAGAAGTTGCCATGGTTTCCCAGATCCCCACCAGCTACGGAATCTAAAATTATGAGAAGTCGGAGTGCCTGGATGGCTCAGCTGGTTGATCATCTGTCTTCAGCTCAGGTCATGATCTCAGGGTCCTGGGATTGAGTCCCGCATCCGGCTCCCTGCTCAGTGCGGAGCCTGCTTCTTCCTCTTCCTCTACTGCTCCTCCTGCCTGTGCACTATTTCTCTCAAATTAATAAAAAATAATTCCAGAGGGAGCGCAAGATCCTGACCTGAGTCAAAGGCTTAACCGACTGAACCACCCAGGTGCCCCTACTATTGTTTTTTGAAAAAGATTAATCATGCTTATTACATTTGGGGGATGATAAATAGTTCAAGAAGATTCTTGGATGATGTTACATATTTTTAAGTAAGCCTACTTAAAAGAAAAATGAAGAGAGAGACAAATCCATACAGTAGTGTTTGCACACAGCTCAGATATGAACCCACCCTTACCTGGTGCATTTGTTTTCCACAAAGGAATTAATTACTAAATGAAAATTAATTCTTGGGCAGCCTGGGCAACACTCAGCAGTTTAGCGCCACCTTTAGCCCAGGGCATGACCCTGGAGACCGGGGATCGAGTCCCACATCGGGCTCCCTGCATGGAGCCTCCTTCTCCTTCTGCCTGTGTCTCTGCCTCTCTCTCTGTGTGTGTCTACCATGAATAAATAAATAAAATCTTTAAAAAAAAAAGTATAAATAAATAAATAAATAAATAAATAAATAAATAAAAATTAATTCTCCATGAACCAAACCATGTTGATGGCAAAACAAAGTCTTTTAAACAAGTAGTAAAGGGGAAACTTGATATTCCTAGGAAGAAATGTCATGTAAAGCAATTGTCCATATTACAATCACTGGACATGCCATATATACCTACATATAAAGATGATAGATAGATAGATAGATAGATAGATAGATAGATAGATAGATAGATAGATAGACAGCAAATGATGATAGGTGATTGGGTGGATTGATGGATGGATGGATGGATGGATGGATGGATGGATGGATGGATGGATGGGCATGCAGCTGGGTGGATAGATAGATGATAGAATCGATGGATAGATAGGTAGGTGGATGGATAGATAGATAGATAGATAGATAGATAGATAGATAGATATAGATATAGATATAGATATAGATACAGGTAGATCTTTACCAAGGCGCACTCACCAACATGAATCAGTGAATTCGATTGTTACCACTCAATCGAATTACTTGTGTCCACTTTAAAATTACACACTTTCCAAGTCGGTATATTTAAATAATGTTGAATATGGGCAGCCCCAGTGGCTCAGCGGTTTAGCGCTGCCTTCAGTCCAGGGCGTGATCCTGGAGACCTGGGATGGAGTCCCACGTCGGGCTCCTTGCATGGAGCCTGCTTCTCCCTCTGCCTGTGTCTCTGCCTCTGTGTGTGTGTCTCTCTCATGAATAAATAAATAAAATCTTAAAAAATAATAATAATAATGTTGAATATAATAGTCCTCTATCAAAAAGGGTAGAGAATTTCGTAGCCTGCACACAGTTCAGCTACACAATCTGCTAAACTGTAACTTTTGTTTGGGCAGGGAAACTTTTTTTCTTCCTTTGGAAAACTTCAGTTCTAATTGCTGTATTGGAGTGATTCTTGGTATATAAGAGTTTTGGCTGCATGAACAAATACCTAAATGCTTCACCATACACTTTCCCTCATTTATTCCATATACAGAACCAAAGAAATTACAAAGGGTAAATCTATGTGTATCTATCTAGATATTGTATTTATATATGTGCATAAACAAGTGATGGGTCATGGGAGTGCATGCTGGACATTTCCTAAGAACTGATTTCATCCTATGACGGGAGCTGGTCCTCAATCATGAAGATTCAGGAACCCGGGTTTACAAATGCAAAGTAGAGCCATCGTCACAGAGGAAGAGAACTCAAAATGACCAATGATCATGAGTGACACATACACGACGTCAGGATGCCAACATATTAACTTGTAATGCATGCCTCTCACTGAAAGTGGAATATTAAAAGAAAATTCTCAAAAAAAAAAAAGAAAAGAAAACCCTCCATCAGTAGGCAGACTTCAATGGCTAGCAAAAGGATCACCTGAATTTTCTTCCCCCATAAACACAGAGCTGCTTTTTTAGGATCGAAATTCTCTTAATAAGCCTGATTCTGATAATCCCGTGGAGTCTCCTGCAGGATAAAGGGTCTGGTAAACGGGCCTCTGATTTGTGACACGGTTATGCTGATGGGTTCTGTGTTCTTTCCCTATTCAGTCCAAGTTTTCCTTCTGAGGGGCACAGACTATCCCTGAGCAGGTTAATACGTTGCATCTACATTAAATACACTGAGTAGATTGAAATAGGATCATCCATTGCATTTAGTGGGGCTTCATATTTTCATGTTCTCTCGAGATGCTCAGATCTCATTTCTGGAAGATGACATGTTTCTCCCCCATCTGAGTTTTCTAATTACTTAGGGGGGGAAAAATCTCACTCCTCCATCCATGGAGCAGCTCCAGCTTGTAAAATGGCCTCATGCATATCCCTTCCATTTGTGCATTTAAACCTTTTTTGTTCAGTTCCCCGCCTAAATTGTTGACTAATCTGGCTGTGCTCTGTTAAGCAGCTGACACATTTTAGTCGTATGTGAAACGACCCTCATATTCATTTGTAGTGGAGGAGTTGTTAGGCACTTTATGACCCTTCTGGATGTAAGATACAATAAAATTGGAGGTCATTATCATTACGGGGATCATCTTCCCTCTTTGGAATGGCTCCTGGCATTCCGAATTTCTAAGCAATCCCTGTAACCTTCCCTCCAACCACAAAGTCAACTGCCCATCCAAGGGCCCAAGTCAACACGCCATTAGGAGAAAAATTCCTCTGCTATTGAACTTGATCAACAGGATTAAAAACCTTAGAGAGAGGGGATCCCTGGGTGGCGCAGGGGTTTTAGCGCCCAAAGGCCCGGGGCGCGATCCTGGAGACCCAGGATCGAATCCCACGTCGGGCTCCCGGTGCATGGAGCCTGCTTCTCCCTCTGCCTGTGTCTCTGCCTCTCTCTCTCTCTCTCTCTCTCTGTGACTATCATAAATAAATAAATAAAAATTAAAAAAAAATCCTAAAAAATAAAAAATAATAAAAAAAAAAACCTTAGAGAGGCATCATTTCACCTACACTATTACACATATTTTAATCGGGTGCAAAGTTTAGAAGTGCCCATGCTGGGGAAAGCTTACATTCTGCTCTCTGCTGATGTTAGAGGGGGAAACACCCACGTGTCTGCAACAGGGACAAAAGGCAGCAGGTGAGCCTTCTGGGATACAGCCAAGGTTGCTGTAACCTTGAGGTGATCACTGGGACCCAAGAAATAGCTTTGGAAGAAAGCCTACATCTTTCTGCAAGAACAAGAATGGAAAAAAAAAAAAAAGAACAAGAATGGAAAAACTTGGGAGATGCTGCCTTTGATCAAGGCCTGATGATGTTAGGGGAAGGGAAGAGGGCATCGTGGCAAACACAGGACACCTTGAGAGAAAGAAGAGTCTCTGCAGGTGACACAGGTGCAAGATGAGGCCTTCAAGGTTGGGAAAGAGCTATTTTGAGGAGAATTTTTGGTAGACACAGAAGGATTTATATTCAGGTCTTTGTGTCTAGGCCTGCTGACCACGGGTCTGTGCCTCTTGGAATAAAAACGAAGCCACAACCTATTATTATCAGTCTAGGCAGAGTATATACTTCAAGTAGCACAGAGACAATTGCTTCAGTGCATGGATCAAAATCCACTTTCTTTATCATTTGTCCTTTGCAAGCCCTTCATGCCCCTTTTCTTTCTTTTTTAATAGACTTGATGTTTTTTAGAGCAGTTTGAGGTTCATGGCAAAATTGAGGGGAAGGTAGAGGGATTTCCCAAACACCCTCTGCCAGAACTCATGCACGACTTCTCCCATTATCAACATTCCCACCAGACGGTGCGTTGACTACAACCGATGAACCTGCATCAACACGTCATCATCACCCAGCATCTATCGTTTCCATTAGGGTTCACTCCTGGCGTTGTGCATTTTGTGAGTTTTGATGAATGCATGATGGCATACATGCACCATCGGAGCACCACACACACCTTTTCTTTAAAAGCCATGAAGGAAAAAAAAATTTAAAACTAAAAAATTAAATAAATAAATACATACATACATAAAAGCCATGAAGGGTCTCTCTGAGAATTTAAGAGAAAAATGCAGAGCGTCGTGCTGATGGGTATCAGGAAACTGAGCGATCGTTGGAAAAGAAGAGAGAGAAACATCTCTACGTGACTCCAAAAAATGGTGAAGCAAGTCATGCATATTAAACCGGCCATTACTAAACCCTCCATTCCATGGATAGTTGAGCTATCAATTTCAAAGAACTTAAAATTTGCCCATGTTAGTTACCGTCTTTAATTTCATTATTTCTGGGGGTGCCTGGGTAGCTCAGTGGTTGAGCATCTGCCTTTGGCTCAGGTCGTGATCCTGGGGTCCTGGGATTGAGTCCCCACAACAGGACCACCATGAGGACTTGTCTCTCCCTTTGCCTGAGTCTCTGCCTCTCTCTGTGTGTCTCATGAATAAATAAATAAAATGTTTTTTAAAAATTCATTATTTCTGTTTATAGGGGCATGGCCACCGTGTTGGTCAAATCTCTCCACAATGAAATGGTCCGTCTCTACTCCCACATTTTCCTAAGTGCTATATAGTGTTTCTATACCAATAGTCAATCCGCTACATAGTATTTCTTACGTAAAAAGTAATATATGCTTTCTAATATCTGTTATTTACATCCTGATGGTCTAGCTTTGTTTCTTTTAGTTGTTACTTCGTGTCTAGAATCCAGTTTTGTAGTCCCGGAGGTTTAAATAAGGGGAGGATTAAAATTGCTACCGTGAAAAAAAAAAAATTGCTACCGTGGGCATTTCCCCAAAATGCCAACAGAAGTCCATCAATTTAGGGATTTTTTTTTGCACCCTGAGCTATAAAAGGTGAAAACCCAACCTGAGGGATCCCTGGGTGGCGCAGCGGTTTGGCGCCTGCCTTTGGCCCAGGGCGCGATCCTGGAGACCCGGGATCGAATCCCACATCGGGCTCCCGGTGCATGGAGCCTGCTTCTCCCTCTGCCTGTGTCTCTGCCTTCCCTCTCTCTCTGTGTGTGTGACTATCATAAATAAATAAAAATTAAAAAAAAAAAAAAAAGAAAAGAAAACCCAACCTGATCCTTGACCTAGGGATGGCTCAGCTCCAAAATGCTAACCCTAGCCAACTCCTCCTCTCAAGTGTTTTTAAGGAATTCAACCATGGGAAAAATTATTAAGTATGATGAAAGTATCAGAGATTTGCCAGAAGGTGTGACTTTATCACCACAGCCGTCTGGCTTTATAAGCACCTAGATAGTGGAGTAGGTGTAAAAACAGAGCAGGATAAATACCAAATAAGTCGCTAAGGAGGGTACAGAACACAGTTACCCATAATAAAAAATAAACCGAAGCAACATAAAGGTCAGTTCATGTGGTCTTAAAAGTGAGATTTTCATGAATTTCTGGTAAAAGGCCAAAATTGGGTTCTCTTTCATTTTTAACGTCTCTTTCCTAAGTACTCCATGGAGAGAGAAACCAACACAAATCACAGTCAAGCCAATTCTTCTGCTTGTTTTGAGACCTGTGCATCTCTGATACTTTGAAAGGACTTTACAATTTACTTATTTATTTCAGTTTCTGTTGATTCCACAGCCGGTATGTCAAACAAGTGAGTTTTTAACTTTATGGGAGACAACTTCTGTCTTCAACATGTGAGATGATGGCTATTTCCAAAGGACTACTGGCGCTGGGTCGCCTCTCACATCAAACGGTGGCTTTATCTAATGTTCATAGGATCTATCACCCCAACTCAATGCTTTGCGTTAACGCTGGAGTCTTATCAATAGTGATTTATAATGTGGCCAAGCTCTGTTGAACTTGCTGCTGGATCTGTGTGAATAATCTAACTCTGCACAGATTATTGCCCTTGATACATTTACTTATAATTTACTTGCAATCACTTCTACAGTACCGAGAATAAGGTCCTAAATTGTACGTCGGCTCATGCACACCAACATATTAATCAGCATATCGACATGTGAATATACTAGCACGTTTATACGTATCATGTTATTCTATATATATCAACATTATATGGCAATATTGTAAATAGGTTATCATAAAACTATATATAGGGGATCCCTGGGTGGCGCAGCGGTTTGGCGCCTGCCTTTGGCCCAGGGAGCGATCCTGGAGACCCGGGATCGAATCCCACATCGGGCTCCGGGTGCATGGAGCCTGCTTCTCTCTCTGCCTCTCTCTATCTCTCTGTGGCTATCATAAATAAATAAATTTAAAAAAAATAAATAAAACTATATATATTTATATATCATACAAACCATATATATTTATATATTATATTTGTTCTATGTATATCAATATAATATGGCAGTAATGTAAATAGGTTATCATGCAAACCGTATATATTTATAGAGAGAGAGAGATAAATACAAAGCCAATCGCAGTTTCTGAGATTACGGAAGACTGAAACACAGGAATTTAACATTTTTTTTAATCCCACATCTTAGTGCGCTTGAACGTTTTCTTTTCCGTAACGAGTTACTGAATCTCAAGTAAATTGTTTAAGTGCTCCAAGATCGAATCTGGGCTCCAAGCTACTCCTAATGTATCACCATTTACTCATTTTCCATTTCAATCTGGGGGCACTTGTTTAGCTGTATTAACTTTGAAACCGTTTCACAGAATGAAATGTAATTTTGCCACCAGTCACGACTGAACAAACTGATACTTTCAACACCAAGAAAACCATCTGCCGATCCGCACAGTTTATTAATGGGATTCTGATGGCAGGCTTTTCATGATCATTAAGAACAAATTTTATTTTAAAATCCAATTCCCCACCACCATCTTCGGAATAAACTTTGAAGAAACCAACCAAGTTGTAAAACGAAACAAAACAACAAAAACCAGCATTTGAACATGCAAGCTATAGGGGGAAAGGATACAAAAGGAGAGAATGAAAGAGCAGGTAGCCTCCTCAAGGAGGTGGTAAGAGATTCCGGTCACCAATCCCATTGTGGGGAGGGGGCTTTCCCCCCCACAATGGATTCCACTCAATTCTTACACACCTACACAGCGACAGCAACTGGTCCCACAGATTGGGGCTCAGCCCTACCCCACTCAAACACCAATCTCAAATCCAAGTTCTCACCTGTGCTTCTGGCCCACCAGCTACAGATGGGAGCATCCCACGACCCCCTCCTCCGGTTGAGTTAATTTCCTAGAACGGATCCCAGAGTTTAGGGGAACCTGTTACTTACCACATGGCCGCTTAATTATAACAGGATGTAACTCAGGAGCAGCCAGATGTAGAGATGCAGGAGGCCAGGTGTGGGGAAACGGTGCACAGCTCCCGTGGCCTCCCCAGGTGCACCTCGGGCCCCAAACCGGCTCAAGTCTGCTGACCGGGAAGCTCTCTGAACCCCCTCCCCCTGGGTTTCTAGGGAGGCTTCACAATAGAGGCAGGATTGATTCCTTGGCCATTGGCCACTGAGTCACCTTCCAGCCCCTCCCTCTCCACAGAGGTCAAGGGGTGCAGCAGAAAGTTGCAACCTAAAAAAAAAAAGAAAGAAAGAAAAGAAAGTTGCAACCTTCCCAGCACCAGGCTGGTTCCCCTGGCAACCAGCCCCCATCCTAAAGTCACCTCATTAACTTAACAAAAGACACCTTTCCAGCGCACAGCCACAGGAAATACCAAGGGTTTTAGGAGCAAGGTCCCAGAAACAGGGGTGGAGATCAAACTCAGATTCTTCTAAATCACAAGTATTTGCTTCCTTCCTCTTTCAAACCCCGTGAGGCCAAATTCAGGCAAATGCTTTTTGTTTCAAGGAAAAAAAAAAATATTGCAAAACATGCTTGTTTAAAATATTGAAGGTGGGACCCCTGAGTGGCTCAGTGGTTGAGCATCTGCCTTTGGCTCGGGGCGTGACCCTGCAGTCCCAGGATCAAGTCCCACATGGAGCTCCCTGCATGGAGCCTGCTTCTCCCTCTGCCTGTGTCTCTGCCTCTCTCTGCGTGTCTCTCATGAATAAATAAATAAAATCTTTAAAAAAATAAAAATAAAAAAATAAAATATTGAAGGTGCCTATAATATAAATCCTCAGCCTTAGGTGAGGAGCACAACAATGTCCTGCTGCTCAGGAAACTTTTCTCATTTTATTGGTAGTGATTTTCTAATCAATATTTGAAGAAACCTCCCCCCTTGTAAGCAGGGCCAGCCCTAACCCAGAGGCAGCCCATCCAGGCGCCTTCCGGACATTTTAGCAACCTAAAGCATTCTGTTCACAATAAGAAAACCATTTCCCCCCACACCCTGATTGGAATGTCCCTGAATAGGTTCACGTTGACCCTCTGTGAAATCAACCTGGATGCTATGCGACTCCCTCGGTTCTTTTGCCTTTAGGCGGTTTCTTTCCTTTTGCCTTTAAAAGATTCCTGTAATTGCTAATCGGGGATCTTTTCCTCCTCAGAGGGGGAGAGCCCGTTTGCGCAAACGTTCAATAAACCCTCTTGCTAATTGCATCTGCCTGTCTGGGGTCTGAGTCTCTGGAGCGTCCACCGGGACACGTTGGCACCCATGAGCCAGGGTCCAACATTTTATTGATTAGAAAAATTTACCATTTTATTGGTAGTGAGTTTCTAATCAATGCAGTTTTTTCTTAGCAAATATGGTTTGGGAGATACTTGCACTCAGGCGTCTGTTGAGATTTGCTTTGTGATCTAATTCATAGTCCGTTTTAAAAATTATCTTTCTGCTTCCAGCCAATTATATGTGTGGTTTTATACTTCTCAGACAAAGTGTGTTAATCTAGCTGGGTTTGTTTTTTTTCTATTTTTCCGATTGGCCTGGTAACAAAGGAGAGTCTAACTATGTTGATTGCTTTATGTTTCCAGACAGATTTTTTTTGCCTTCATATTTTATAGCCGTATTATTTGTTGCATCCAAGTTTAGATTCCACATAAAACATGTTACTGTAACAGCTACCTCCTTTATTTAGCTAGGTTATTTAGCTGATATTAATACAATTCTACTAGTTTTGCTTTGGTTGGCCATTGCCTCTCTACTACTTTTATTTAAGATTTTATTTATTTATTCATGATAAACACAGAGAGAGAGAGAGAGAGAGGCAGAGACACAGGCAGAGGGAGAAGCAGGCTCCATGCAGGGAGCCCGACGGGGGATTCAATCCCCGGTCTCTTGGATCACACCCTGGGCTAAAGGCAGCGCTAATCCACTGAGCCACCTGGGCTGCCCTACTACTTTTGTATAAATCTTTTTGGGTCCTTCTATTTTAGATGTGCTTTTGGGTTTTGTTTTGTTTTTTTTGAATGTGTATATACTTGTTTATGTGGAAATGCTGCCCTTTTTCTCATGACTTCATCAAATAGGACTGAATATTTTTTTAAATAATAATACATTTAAGAATTAAATTTGAACATCAGTTGGAGAATTGGTTAAGAAAAGTGCTTCCTTAAAAAAAAAAAGTGCTTCTTTTTACATAGCATTCCTCTCCGTAAAATGCTCTTTTGTTACCTCAAGTTAGATTAATAAATTCCTTGTTCCTTTGTGTGATGTCCTAAAAATTGCCACATAAGTTTTGAAAACATACCAAGGACAAATTGTAGCCCCCACTTAACATGCTGATACCATACATTCATATCAATCAGGCTCATTGTTTATTAAGAAAATAAGCAAAAATGCTAACACATATAAGATACATATAAAAACTGTAGGTTGGGGCAGAGGAATGAGGCTGCAGGAAGATTTGGGTCAGATGACAAGCCTGTTTCCCTCTCGTGATTATTAGTTGAAAACTGTCAAAGTTAAAAATCATGCTTCTGCTTTTTTACCTCTCATACTAAGATCTGCAATATAACCAAAATTCATTTTTGCCCATGGTATGAGATCCAAGTCCATATTCTATTTTTTGCTTTTGCTATATCCAAACTTTCTGTCTTTGGTCCTCTCTATGCTGCCTCTTTGTCATTCACTGAGTGACAATATATATCTGTCTCTTGTCCTCAATGCACCATTATTTTCCACCGATCTGTGTGTCCTTTTTTGCATTGATAATACACTGCTGCAATATGGTAATAATCACCCCATGGTGTAAATTCTTTATATTTCTTATTTATGAAAATGTCTTACCAATTCATAGCACTTGTCATTTCCATTATAGTTTATCATTGACATCACTTTTTACAGAAACTTTGCTTTAGGTTTGATTTTGAATCCAGAGATAAATTTGAAGAGATTTGACATCTTTTTACAATAAATGTTTAAATATATAGAAACTAAGGCTCAGAATGAGCAATAGATTCTTTAACCCACTACAAATCATTCAACGCATCAATGTTTTAAAAATTAACTGAGATTTTAAATATGTAGGCTAGTGTAATAAAATAAATGCACATTATAAAAAAAGGCTTTAGGGTCCTCTGGGTCGCTGAGTGGTTGAGCATCTGCCTTAGGCTCAGGGCATGTCCTGGGATCAAGTCCCGCATCGGGCTCCCTGCATGGAGCCTGCTTCTCCCTCTGTCTATGTCTGCCTCTCTCTCTGTGTGTCTCTCATCAACATATAAGAAAATCTTTTAAAAAATAAAAATTTAAAAAGGACTTATTCTCAAATCAGGGTATATTACCTATAATTTACTTGAGTTTAGTAAAATATCCATTTTAAGTCTGCTTTGTTAAAACTTGCACTGCTTTATGTGTTAATACCAAATACAAAGTTTCATTAACTTTCGAAAAAAAAATAATGGTGGAAACAGTTCATTGACTTTTATGTCTGAATTTGAGCTTTTCCCTATTGAGTAACTACTGAGTTTTCAAAGTAAAGCTACTGATATATACTTCAGGGAAAAATGAGATTGGTGGAATCTGATAGAGCAAGAATATAAACAAGAGTACCAATGCTGCTGAAGAAGAACCACAATCCATATCATGAGAAGAAAAAAAAAGAAGAAACAGGACCTCACAAAATCAGAAAAAAAGAGAAGCCCATGACCTTCACATTACATGTGACCTAAAAAGTCTACTCATCAGGACTTGGCTGCCAGGCGCCCGGCGGCACGTTGGCCAGGCCTTGGGCGGGCTTCAGGGGGCGCAAACATGGCTATGGCCAGCGATTTCTACCTGCGCTACTACGTAGGGCACAAGGGCAAGTTTGGACACGAGTTTCTGGAGTTGAGTTTCGGCCAGACGGAAAGCTTAGATATGCAAACAACAGCAATTACAAAAATGATGTCATGATCAGAAAGGAGGCTTATGTACACAAGAGTGTAATGGAAGAACTGAAGAGGATTATTGATGACAGGGAAATTACAAAAGAAGATGCTGCATTGTGGCCTCCCCCTGACAGAGTTGGCCCACAGGAGCTTGAGATTGTAATTGGAGATGAACACATTTCTTTTACCACATCAAAAATAGGTTCTCTTATTGATGTAAATCAGTCAAAGGATCCTGAAGGCCTTCGAGTATTTTACTATTTGGTACAGGACCTGAAATGTTTAGTATTTAGTCTTATTGGATTACATTTCAAGATTAAACCAATCTAAATTGTATGTTTTTGAAGCTGTTTTTATATTTAATCAGGGGTTTGTCATTTACACTATTGGGATTTTTATAAATGTGAAACTTTTTTTTGTATGCCAACTAAAAATAAGAAAATACATAAATAGGCTAATGGTTATTCTCACTTGGGTCCAAGTGGTTAGACAGTCCTCACACATGAAATTCTGTAAATAAAAGCAACCTTTTGTTGAGAGTTTGCTCTAATAAAACATATCAAAGCCTGAAAAAAAAAAAAAGTCTACTCATCAGATTGGGAAACCTCACTCATTAAAGAAAACTATATTACATTCTTGTTATCCAAGACACGAGACAGTGCTCCATTTTTCAAGGAAGTCATAGGTCTGGGATACATTAAATTTGATTTTGTAGTTTTTTTTATGTGGGGATTACCTGGCGACAAAAAGTGATGGTTCTGATAATCCCAGAGCAAAACTGGAAGCTCATCGTCTTGTTTACCACAAGTCAGGTAGACATGAAAATCTGATCCGATCGTGGATTTCAATGCTGGAAAATAAATACTGTTTTCTAAAAATTATGAGATTCTTTCACTATTATCTCCAGGCTTGCTATGACATTGTTTGCCTCTGGTTGATTTGTAATGAGAAACCTATTAATCTTTGTGAATTTGTAACCAACAAAGGGCCGTCCATTGACATGTTAACCAAATTACTAATCCATGCATTTTTTTTTAAATCCATGCATTTTTTTTCCCTTTCCTTCAACTATTTGAAGGTATTAAAGCAAGGACTTCCAACAGTTATGAAGAATTTTGAAGGAAAAGATCTTGTCTTTTGTTTTAAAGGACTTCCAACATTATTTTCTTATGCATATTGATTTATAAACCACATATTTCAGGGGCACCTGGCTGGCTCAGTCGGTAGAGCGTTATAACTCTTGATCTTGCAGCTGTGAGTTCAACCCCTATGTTGGGTGTGGGGTTTACTTAATTTTTTATTTTTATTTTTATTTTTTTAAGTTTTTATTTATTTATTCATGAGAGACATACAGAGAGAGAGAGGCAGAGGGGGATCCCTGGGTGGCGCAGCGGTTTGGCGCCTGCCTTTGGCCCAGGGCGCGATCCTGGAGACCCGGGATCGAATCCCACGTCGGGCTCCCGGTGCATGGAGCCTGCTTCTCCCTCTGCCTGTGTCTCTTCCTCTCTCTCTCTGACTATCATAAATAAATAAATTTAAAAAAATTAAAAAAAAAAAAAAAGAGAAAGAGAGGCAGAGACACAGGCAGAGGGAGAAGCAGGCTCCATGCAGGGAGCCCGATGTGGGATTCGATCCCAGGTCTCCAGGATCAGGCCCTGGGGTGAAGGTGGCACCAAACCGCTGAGCCACCTGGGCTGCCCCTTAATTTTTTTTTTAATTCATATATTTTAAGTAATCACAAATAAGGTAGACACAATATATCAACATTATATGTTCATGAAATTTAAACATTCTATCTTACGGGAGACGGTCAGATTTGGTATGTAAACAAATAAAAATCATTATTGTTCACTTCAATTTGTTATACCATTTTTTTATACCATACCATTTTATACCATTTCCCTGATTTATCATTGCTACAAATTATTTAGCTAATTTTTTGGAATCCACATATATTCATATAAATGTGGGAGGTTTCTTAATTCACATTTTAAATTTAAAATACTAAAGCAGGGGCAGCCCCGGTGGCGCAGAGGTTTAGTGCTGCCTGCAGCCTGGGGTGTGATCCTGGAGACCCGGGATCGAGTCCCACATCGGGCTTCCTGCATGGGGCCTGCTTCTCCCTCTGCCTGTGCCTCTGCCTCTCTCTCACTCTCTCTGAATGAATAAATAAATAAATCTTTAAAAAAAATAAAAAATAAAAAAAATAAAATAAAATACTAAAGCATGAAACTTCTTATTGACTTTATAAAAGTTGGATTAATTGTTGACTGTCATTAAATTTTTATAGTTATTTTTCTGAAAATATAGCATATGGCACTTTATACCATGTAATGGAAGACTTTCTTGCTTTTTATTTTTTTTTCTGTAATATTTCTAACAAAATATGTGCCCTGTGATTTGCTTTTTACTCTCAAAACAGCTATACTATATGTTTTCCTTTTTCTCTCTCTACATTCCCCTGGGCAGGGAAGGTTAGTCATGGTTCAATCTGGCATTTAATTATTCCTCCTGTAAGCTTTATGATCTCAGAGTTGATTAGGAAAGTTCATATAGCAAGTTTTAAGTGAGAAGTTGTAAATAAGTTTAGATTCATTAAAGTGAGTTGATGTTTTTTGTTTTTTTTTTTCCAGAACCCATGCTGGGGAATAGTCTGTATTTCCCTTGCGTCATTATTTTCCATAATTTAATCTTTACCATATTTTGTATTATGAAAGTGATATACGTCCATTAGAAAAACAAAACAAAGGGCGCCTGGGTGGCTCAGGAGGTTAAGTGTCTGCCTTTATTTGGTTCAGATCTTTTTTTTTTTTTTTTAATTTTCACTTATTTATGATAGTCGCACACACACACAGAGAGAGAGAGAGAGAGAGAGAGGCAGAGACACAGGCAGAGGGAGAAGCAGGCTCCATGCACCTGGAGCCCGACATGGGATTCGATCCAGGGTCTCCAGGATCGCGCCCTGGGCCAAAGGCAGGCACCAAACCGCTGCGCCACCCAGGGATCCCTTGGTTCAGATCTTGATCCGGGGTTCCTGGGATCCAGCTGGACTCAGGCTCCCTGCCCAGCGGGGAGTCTCCATCTCCCTCTGCCCCTCTCCCAGCTGGAGGTTTTTCTATCTCAAATAAATAAATAAAATCTTTAAAAAAAAAAAAAGAAAAAAATTAAAACATAACAAAATAAAAACAGTCAAATATTTTTCTCACATATTTTTATGTGCAGAATGTATGTGGATTAATATATAATAAAATATGTGATCCAACCATTGTACACTTTTGCTTCTATATTTCTGTCAGGAAATATGTACACTATCTTTAAAAAAATAATCTCTACCCCCGACATGGGGCTCAAACTCAAAACCCTGAGGTCAAGTCCCATGCTCTACCAGTTAAGCCAGCCAGGCACCTCAACAACACTATTCTTGATTAGTATCATTTGATATGAATATTTCACAATTCATTAAATCAATGCTCCATTTGGGGGCACCTGGCTGGATCAGTCTGAAGAGCAAGTGACTCTTGATCTTGCAGTCATCAGTTTGAGCCCCATGTGTAGAGATTACTTATATGAGAAAAACTTCAAAAATAAGTTAATTAAATGAATGAATGAATAAAAATAAATGCTCCATTTTAAGATATCTTACATGGCTCCTAGTTTTGAATATCATAATTAAAATGAAATGAAGTACTTGCTATCCAAAATGGTGCACATTCTTAGTTCTTTCTTTAAATAGTTCTTTTTTTTTTTAAGATTTTATTTACTTATTCATGAAAGACATAGAGACAGGGGCAGAGACACAGGCAGAGGGAGAAGCAAGTACCCCGCCCCCTCAAATTTTTTTCATTCAAAGAGCTCTTGACCTCTACATCATGAAAGGTAACATGGACACATTTAATTGCATTAAAATTAAGAAGTTTCAGAGGCACCTGGCTGGCTTGGCATGTAGAAGCAACTCTTGAATTTCAGGATTGAGAGTCTGAGCGCCACAATGCAGGTACAGATTACTTAAAAGAAATTAGAAAAAAAAAAGAAATTAGAAATTTCTTAAAGAAACAATATGGAAGAAAGGAAAATACACTCATAAACTGGGAGAAGATACTTGAAAACAGCTTTAAAATGATGTTATCAACATGTACAATGTTTAAAAAATTAAAATAGTTAAGAAAAACATAACATTTATATATGATTATTTATTTTTAGTTAATTATTATTTATGATTATGATAATTTTAAATTTTCCTAATGCTGCGTTTTATAATATGTGTATGCTGAAATTCTAACAGTAGATTCAGCTAGTTTATACCTCATCTATTTGCTCTTTAAGATGAAAAAAGAAAAAAAACGTAGACAGTAGAGAACTTCAGGGTTTTTCACTTCTGGTGGGGATAAATAAGTAATTTTTAATTTTTTTAGATTTATCTCATGATCACTGTATTCTTTAGATACATGTGTCTCTTATACATTTTATAAAAGTCTAAAAATAAAAGTCAAGAGCACCCACACTGTTTAGATAAATGAAACTATAACGTTGATGGGCAATTGTTGCGTTGAAAATGTCATTTTAGTGCGGGTCTATGCTTGAATAAAAATTCATCATCCACAGATGTGGGAGGTAAATGATCTTAGTCCCTGCATCCAAATATTGACCTATCCTTCATCAATTGTATATAAAATTCTAAAGTAAAAATATACATTTCCTGAGGTTTACAAGGACCTGTGTTGTCTTCTTCTGAGTCTTCTTCTGAGTCTCCCTGTGTTGGCCGTTTTCTTTATACCAAAGGCTATTCTCACTCTTGTCTGCAGATATTTCCATGTTTCTTGGTTTTTGAAACCATCAATATCATTACTATTTAATAAAAATCTTCCTCTCCATGTCCCTCCCTGCTCATTATATCTCTATATCTCTATTTTTCTTCTTTCTCTCCTACCTCCTGCTCTGTTGCTAAAAATTAAATCTTAGGGGTGATTCAGTTGGTTGAGCATCTGCCTTTGGCTCAGGTCATGATCTTAGGGTCCTGGGATCAAGTCCCGCATCTCCTTTCCCTCTGCATGCTTGCTCTCCCTCTCAAATAAATAAATAAATAAATCTTTAAAAAATGTGAATCTTAAAATCTTCATATTTCCCAAAGGACACAGCAAGGCTTTCCTGCCCCTAATCATTCCTTAACATTGTTGACTTCCCACATCTGCCTTCTGGCCCTCTACTTCCCCCACATTTTCAAAATCACTTTTCTCTTTTTGATATACATTGCAGCAGATATCCTTCATCTTAAATCATTTATTTGTTTATTTGTTTTGAGAGAGAAAGAGAGAGTGTGCATGTGTACCCAAGCAGGGGGTCGGGTGGAGGCAGAGTGAGGAGAAACAGGATCTCAAGCAGACCAACACCATGAAGCAGAAATGCAAGGTGGGGCTCTACCCCATGACCTTGAGATTGTGCGCTGAGTCAAAATCAAGAGTCACTGATTTCTCTAAGTCAGCCAGGAACCCCCAATATCCTTTATTTTATAAAGAAATCCAATTTATGGGGATCCCTGGGTGGCACAGCGGTTTGGTGCCTGCCTTTGGCCTAGGGCGCGATCTTGGGGACCCGGGATCGAATCCCACATTGGGCTCCCGGTGCATGGAGCCTGCTTCTCCCTCTGCCTCTCTCTCTCTCTCTCTCTCTCTCTCTGTGACTATCATAAATAAATAAAAATTAAAAAATGTTTAATAAAAAAAATGTTTAATAAAAAATAATTATAAAAAAAAGAAATCCAATTTATGGTCATTTTTTTCCCATTCTGTATATATATATATATATATATATATATATATATATATATGAAGACATAGTTACCAATCACCTTTCAAATTTCTAACAATTTTTTTAAATTCCTATAATTTTAGAGAAAGCTGTGATTGATTTAAAATTTACTCATTGCGGGATCCCTGGGTGGCACAGCAGTTTGGCGCCTGCCTTTGGCCCAGGGCGCGATCCTGGAGACCCAGGATCGAATCCCACATCAGGCTCCTGGTGCATGGAGCCTGCTTCTCCCTCTGCCTATGTCTCTGCCTATCTTTCTCTCTCTCTCTCTGTGACTATCATAAATAAATAAAAAAATGTTTAAAAAAATAAAAAAAAAATTTAAAAAAAAATAAATAAAATTTACTCATTGCTTGGAATTTTCTAAGAACACAAAAATATGAATTTTCTCATTTATTACCAGAAATATGTTATATTTTGAAACAGCTCTTCCCCCCCCCACCCCATCCCATTATAGACTCCGCCGTTATGTTCTTTCTCTTAAATGATAGGAAATCCTTGGCTTCCCACCTTTATGTGTGTGTGTTAAATATGAAATTACTGGGGCACCTGGGTGGCTCAGTCAGTTAAGCATCAGGGGTCATGATCTTCGGGTCCTGGGTTCCACATCAAGCTCCCTGGTCAGTGAGGAGTCTGTTTCTCCTCCTTCAACTTCCCCTGCTTATCCTGCCTGTCTCTCTCTCAAATAAGTAAATAAAATCTTTTTAAAGCATAAAATAAAGATGAAATTACTATAACTTAAAAAATGTAAATGCTATATGGAAAAAAGAAACCCTACCACAAATAGCAGAGGCCTATTCAAAATACAATCACCCTGCCTTACTTGGGACCCAACCCCAGGACCCTGAGATCATGACCTGAGCTGAAATCAAATGCTCAACCAACTGAGTCACCCAGGAGCCCCAAGAGTTACTTCTTGATTGCTTTCTAATAACATCAAAGTCTGTGATTTAAAATAATTTCATTTTCCAAGGAAGTTTACATTTTCCTTTATCGTATCTGTGTCACCCGGCCATGCCATCATTCACTTGGATTTCTAACAGCATGAATACAATTATCATCTGCAACCAGACTTTCTCTTCCCGACTGCCAAATGTGGCGCATTTGGAAACTCCGCAGGGACACTTAATTCCGCTTATTCCTGAATATCATATTTCTATTTGCATCTCTGCATAGTGCCGTACCTATTTGCTCATCATGTGTGCCCAATAAATGCCTTTAGATGAATAAATGTGAAGTCAGCCCAACACTTGGAAAGACCCATTTTCATTAATTTCCAAGAATGGAAAAGCCAAAATGAACTAACCAGGGCGTATTCATTCCATTGGAAAACACAAAAACAGATTAAACTCTTGGGTAGCTCTGCTGCACCATTTTCCGTTCTGTGGGAGGTTGTAAATTGATTCACAGCTGTCTTAAAAGGTTATAGATGGTCAAAGCTGACATTGTGAGAGATCCTTTAAAGCACACCTGGAGTCGACAATATCATGAATTCCTTTATGCACAATAGATGCTTACCAATTAATGTGTTTTGTACGTATTCTTACTCGTTTGTTCCAACATCATCAGGATCATGCCTAAGACACACCCTGAATGCTAAGTCTTGGCAGTGGCTGAGTATTTACACTGAATCCAGAGCTGGAAATTGGTGCAAAATCGCCATGGTCTGTAAATTCATTCATGGTGACTCCGCCTCCTGCCAACCGCCATCCAGCACTGCTCATTGCCTTGGTTCAAGAAATGCTAAAAAAATAAAAAATAAAAATAAATAAATAAATAAATGCTTTTGTGTTCCTTCCTGGAGTTCAGATGCTTTTCTGGCTGACTTTCTTCTTTTGCTTCCCTCCCCCCCCCTTTTTTTTTGTGCTTCCACACCAAGTTTATTGAACCAGCAGGCTGCACTACTGACCACGTATAGAGGTCTTTCAAATATGCATAAGTACGGCCATAATGTAATATATCATTTGATATAGGCAGATCATATTAGAATTCTCTCGTTTGTGAAGAACACTCTACACAAAGCCTTTGCAAGAAGACGCTCATCTTCCCCTGGAACACAATGTAGATACTAAAAAAATTAAATAAATAAATAAATAAATAAATAAATAAATAAATAAATAAATAAATAAATATAAAAAAATGTTGGTACTAAACTCCCATCATCTACTCATGTCTTCTTCTCTCTGAGGATTAAGGACTGATCAATGCATACTTATGTGCATTCATTCCACTCTATGATGCTCCTGAACAAATTATTGCAGAAAAACTGTAAGGGCTGTACAAATTTAAAAATTAAAAAAATTCTCAAAAAAGATTATCACAGCCATCCATGCTTTATAAGGTTTTAAGGCAAATAAATCACAGTGGCAGTCAGTGTTCAAATGTCTTGAATTTCGGAGTTGTGAATATGCTTGAACAGTAGAAAATATATAAGATAGAGCTGAATTATCTGTTGTTTTAAATCATGGTGAACTGTTTGGAATGCAGCACTTTTTCCCCCAGGTGCTCTGTGACCATGTAAAATAACATAACTATTGTCACCACCAAAAATACATTTACTAAAAGAGAATCTGAAATCTCAGTTTGATGTTCTGCAGATAGTTTTTTTTTTTAATCTCTATTTAGTTTTTCATTAAAAAAAAAAAAAAAAGTGTACATACACCCAGGGGCACCTGAGTGGCTCAGAGGTTGAGCATCTGCCTTTGGCTCAGGTTGTGATCCCAGAATCCTGGGATCAAGTCCCACATCGGGCTCCCTGCCTGCTTCTTCCTCTGCTTGTGTCTCTGCCTCTTTCTGTGTCTCTCATGAATAAATATATAAAATCCTTAAAAAAAAGTATACATACACCCAAGACATGACCCTCAAGTAGTCTGCCCCTTGTAAGTGGATTTTATTAAGTGAAAAAATATCCCTTTCACTTTTTTGAGTTCACTCTTTATTTCTACCTACTTTTTTTTTTTTTCTCACAAAAACTTTTTTAGACCATATCGTTTTTTGCAGATCCCTGCGCAATGCTTCTAATGGCTCAGTTGTTTGAGCGTCTGCCTTCAGCTTAGGTCATGATACTGGGGTCTTGGGATCCAGCCCCACATGAGGCTCCACAGCAGGGAGTTTGCTTCTCCCTCTGTCTCTACACCTGCTCACACTCTCTCTAACTCTCTCACTCTCAAATAAATAAAATCTTCAAAAAAAAAAAAAAAAAACAGAAACAATGCTTCAGTATATGATAAATATTCCAAGGAGAAGCAGCTCAGCTAAAGCAAACACAATGTTTAAGTTAATACAATCCCACACTGACTCTCCCCAAACTTTGTGACAGGGAAAGGCAACTGGGTAATTCTGTTTGGATCGCACGTAAGCCCCCAGGGCCATGGATGCCCACTTCTAGGCAATGGATTAATCAAGTCCAGCTTTATCTAGTGAAATAAATGGCCTAAAGCAGATTGCTTATTGATTATATATAAAAAACAAAAAGTCGACACTATAGAGACATAAGCATTACAAACCCTTCATTAAACTCTTTTGTGCATAACTGAAGGAAGGTTAGCCAGTAATTAACTTTTTATAAAACATATTGGCCTTTGAGAAGAAAGGGTAGGCAATGGTACTCAGGAAATTGCATTGCTATCAACACACTTGGAATGATTTTGAATATAGACTCATATTTTAAAATTTGTTTTATAGGGGCACCTGGGTGGCTCAGTCCATGAAGCATCTGCGTTCAGCTCAGGTCATGATCTTGGGGTCCTGGGATCAAGTCCCATGTCCAGCTCCCTGCTCCACAGGACTCCAGCAGGAGTCCACCAGGAGTCTGCTTCCTTCTGTTCCTTCCCCTGGCTCGTGCGCTCTGTCTCCCGCAAATGAATAAATAAAATCTTTAAAAATAAATAAATAAAATTCATTTTATGATTATCATAGCTGATAATTATTTTCCTATTTAATATCAGTTTCAGGGATCCCTGGGTGGCGCAGTGGTTTGGCGCCTGCCTTTGGCCCAGGGCGTGATCCTGGAGACCCGGGATCGAGTCCCATGTCGGGCTCCCGGTGCATGGAGCCAGCTTCTCCCTCTGCCTGTGTCTCTGCCTCTCTCCCTCTCTCTCTCTGTGACTATCATAAATAAATAAAAATTAAAAAAAAATCTTTTTTTTAAAAATAATATCAGTTTCATATTTTGGTTGTATTTTAACTATAAGAGTAGTCAAGAAACACTTTATCAGGGCACTGTCTCAATACTCTTGTATGTGGAATACAAAAAGTGTTTGCAGAATTTTGGATCAAGAGTATAACATAGGAAGGTGAGAAATATCATCCTACCATAAATATCTACTGAATAAAATTATGCCATCTAAAGGGATTCCTAGGGGCAGTCCAGGTGGCTCAGCAGTTTAGCGCCGCCTTTGGCCCGGGAGACCTGGGATCCTGGAGACCTGGGATCGAATCCCTTGTCATGTCGGGCTCCCTGCGTGGAGCCTGCTTCTCCCTCTGCCTTTGTCTCTGCCTCTCTCTCTCTGTGTCTTTCATGAATAAATAAAATCTTTTTTAAAAATGTTAAAAAAGGGATTCTTACATGTCAGGCACTTAAAACCAGATTAGGTTGCCGATTATTACAATTAAAAGAGGGTTTGAAATAACAATATTAAATCTATTTTGGAAAAAAATAAATAAATAAATCTATTTTGTAGCTATCTTAAGGACTCCTTGTAAAAAAGGGTTGAAATGTGTGTCTTCGGAATATATAATGCACTAACGATTATAGTAAGAAAAATGAGTCATGAACCAAATCCAAGCGAGGAAACTCTACTGATAAAATGTCCCCCATCAGAACCAAACTGGCCCCGTCCAAATTGTACTTTATCTTTACAGATGACCCTTGAATGATGAGGGGTTGACCTGAGTGTCAGAGTGTTGCGCCCTGATTATGCAGATTTTTATCTGATACAGTACAGTACTGTAAATGTATTTTCTTGGTAGGTTTCTTAATATTTGCTCTTCTCTAGAGCACTTTATCATAAGAATGCAGTATGTAGGGGGATCCTTCGGTGGCTCAGTGGTTTGGCGCCTGCCTTGGGCCCAGGGCGTGATCCTGGAGACCCGGGATCAAGTCCCAGGTCGGGCTCCCAGCATGGAGCCTGCTTCTCCCTCTGCCTGTGTCTCTGCCTCTTTCTCTCTCTCTGTGCCTCTCATGAATAAATAAATAAAATCTTGAAAAAAAAAAAAAAAGAATGCAGTATGTAGTACAGAGGACATACAAAATACAGGTTAATTGGCCATGTCATCAGTAAGGTTTCCGGTCGGCAGTAGGCTATCAGTAGTTAAGGGTTTGGGGACTCAAAATTCATACCTGGGTTTTTGATCGTGCAGGGGGTGAGTGACCCTAATCCGTGCTCACTCCAGGGTCACATGTATTAAATTTCTTCTCATATCCTAGTTATACTGTAAATGAATATACATCTGCGGTGCTGAACCCAGAAAATGCATTTCCAACTGGATTCCTCGGGTTCCAACACCTACTCTAGATACTTCACTACATATTCTCCCATATTTATTGTTTAAGCAGAGAAGAGGATCATAGATGCTTTCGTTATTATTTATTTATTTTTCGTTATTATTTATTTTATGCAATAAGTATCTGTTACGAGTTGTCAGGAGGTCTAATTTCATTTAGAAATCACAGAGAAGGTGGGTGGGGGGTGGGGGTGAATGGGTGACGGGCACTGAGGGGGACACTTGACGGGATGAGCACTGGGTGTTATTCTGTATGTTGGTAAATTGAACACCAATAAAAATTAATTTATAAAAAAAAAATCTTAAAAAAAAAAAAGAACTGTTTGGCAATAAAAAAAAAAAAAGAAATCACAGAGAAGGAAGCTATCGTTCATAAAGGAGAAAAATTATACAATCTCAGTGACTTCTATCCTCCATGGTGGTACTTTCAATGGTGGCTTGAGAAATTCCTCTTCCAAATCAGTACCTGAGATTAATCTTTGAATATAGACAGTGGTTAGTATGTTTTACGAACTCACTATGGACTGGGGCAGCAAGCAAATGTGTATCCTTTTGTGCAGGGCATAGGCATCTTGGGTTTTGAGCGGTCAGTGTTTCTGGACTCTGCCAGGAGGACTTTCTACAGACATTGTTTGTATACATACATGAGAATAAAACAGCAAGGAAGACCTCACCCCACCAATATTCGGAGGGGAAATGTCCTACCTATTTTTTAAAATTTATTTTTAAAGAGTTTATTTATTTATTCATGAGACACACACACACACACAGAGAGAGAGAGAGAGAGAGGCAGAGACACAGGCAGAGGGAGAAGCAGGCTCCATGCCGGGAACCCAATGCAGGACTTGATCCCGTGTCTCCAGGATCACCCCCTGGGCCGAAGGTAGGTGCTAAACCACTGAGCCACCCAGGCATCCCCTATTTTTTTTTTTACTTAAATGCAATTAATTGACATATAGTGTATTATTAGTTTCAGAGGTAGAGTTCAGTGACTCATCAGTCTTTTGTGCTCATCACATCACATATCCTCTTTAATGCCCATCACCCAGTTACCCCATCACCCCCCACCTCCTGTCCAGCAACCATATTTGTTTCTTAGAGTTAAGAGTCTCTTATGGTTTGTCTTCCTCTCTGATTTTATGTTGTTTTATTTTTTTCCTCTCTTGTCCTATGCTCCTCTGTGTTGTTTCTTAGACTCCGCATGAATGAAATCATATAATTGTCTTTCTCTGACTGACTTATCTCACTTAGCATAATACACTCTAGTTCCATCCATATCGTTGCAAATGGTAACATTTCATATCTTGATGGCCAGGTAATATTCCATATGCCACCTCTTCTTCATCTGTTCATCTGTTGATGGACATCCGAGCTCTTTCCATAGTTTGGTTCCTAATTATTTTTTAAATACACTATAAAGACATCATGTGAGGGTCTGGGGATGCAAAGTGAGTTTCCTGCTTCTAGAGAAAGTTTTTAGAAATCAAATACATTGGGGCTCCCTGGGTGGCTCAGTGGTTTAGTGCCACCTTTGGCCCAGGGCTTGATCCTGGAGACCTGGGATCAAGTCCCATGTCGGGCTCCCTGCATGGAGCCTGCTTTTCCCTCTGTCGGTGTCCCTGTCTCTCTCTCTCTTTCTCTCTGTGTGTGTGTGTCTCTCATGAATAAATGAATAAAATCTTAAAAAAAAAAAAAGAAATCAAATACATTGAGCCTCTCTGAGGCTAAGGATTCTTAGATGGAATGAATGAGACAGATAGTTTGCAAGGGAGCAAATTCGTGTTCAGAAACCAGAAGGGGAAAAAAAAAAGTTAAGGGTGTGTGTGGACTTAAATGTCTAAAACAATAAGGAGCTTGCAATTCAGCTGAATGTCCAAAGTCAGTTACCAACTGTACTGATGTTGCCCTAAAGGGGACACCGGTAGTGTTGGAGACATTTGCTGATCTCAACTGTCATCTGCTGGGTAGAGACCACGGACACTGCTTATCATCTTCTAATGCACAGAACACCCTTACCATGGAGAATCATCCTGCCCCAATACAGCCCAAGTCTACAAGGTCCTCAGTTAGGTGATCACGTAGAAGTGCCAAGTAGCAGAAAATCAGTGGAGGGCACCATATACAGGAAGTGTGAAATTGTAACTTACAACTGCCATCTCTTTTTTAAAGATATTTATTTATTTATTTATTTATTTATTTATTTATTTATTTATCTATCTATTTATTTCAGAGACAGAAAGTGAGCATGTTTGTGGAGAGGGAGAGAGGGAGACAGAGAAAGAGAGAGACCCAAGAAGATCCCACGCTGAGTGCCAAGCCCAATGTGGAGCTTGATCTCAGGACTCCAAGATCATGACCTGAGCCAAAACCAAGAGTTAGAATCTTAACCCACTGAGCCGTTCAGGTGCCCCACAAGTGCTGTCTCCTTGATTATGTACATTGTTGGGTTGTAGGTTATGGACTTGGACTTTGACATCAAATAACATGGCACCACTCTTTCCTAAACTTGTATGAATCTCAGTAAATTGGGCTGCAGGGCATTTGTCTCTAAAATTAGAAAGATATTACTATTCATAGACTGGAGTTTAGTGATGATTTAAGTCATGGTAAATAGTAGTTTACAAACTGCGGCAAGCTTTCCATTTATTTGTTCAGAAAGAGTATCTGTCATGGAAAATACGTTAAGTTATTGTATGCTAAGTGGTGCCTGGCTGGCTCAGTTGGTAGAGCATGCAATTCTTTTTTTTTTTTTTTAAGATTTATTTATTCATAGAGACGCAGAGAGAGAGAGAGAGGCAGAGACACAGGCAGAGGGAGAAGCAGGCACCATGCAGAGAGCCTGACATGGGACTCAATCCAGGGTCTCTAGGATCACGCCCTGGGCTGCAGGCGGCATTAAACCGCTGTGCCACCGGGGCTGCCCTAGTGCATGCAATTCTTGATCTCAGAGTTGTGAGTTCAAGCCCCTCATTTGGTATAGAGATTACCTAAAAATAAAATTATAAATATAGTTACTGTGTAGCAAGATTTTTAAAAAGTTATACACACATGCATACCCACATGTATATATACATGTGACATAAGAACATACAATTAGTTTCAATGTTGAGGTAGAGAGACAGACAAAAGGATAATTTGCTAGATAGCTAGACAGATAGGCAAATAGAGAGATAAAAGAGATAGATAAAGATAAATATAATGGATGGATACATAATAAATGGATAGATGAGAGATATGATAAATGAGTAGATATGATGGATGAATGGATGGATGGATAGATATGATGGGTGGATGGATGATAAATGAATACATAGATATGATGGATGGATAGAAAGATACATATGAAGGATGGATAGACAGATATGATATGTGGATGGAAGGATAAATGAAGATAAATATGATGGGTGGATGGATAGGATAGATGGATGGGTAGATTGATTAATAGATGATGGGTAGATATGATGGATAGATAATAAATGGATATGATAGATGGATATAATTGATAGATAGATGATGGATAGAGAAGGAAAGAAACAATTTGCCTCAGAATGCCCTATTCAATACCTTTCGATTATCAATGTTCAGTTATTAGATAAATATATTTGTTATTCTTCCAGGTTATCATTTTTATATACTTTGACAAAATGTCAATGAAAGCTTCATGTAAGTTTCCACAATTAAACTCAATCTTTGCTCTTTCCAACCTCGCTAAAATGCGCTCTAGTGAATTCTGGACTCTGGTGCACCCAGTGTCTGAGAAGTAATTTCTGAATGCCACTTCATTTGACACAGCGAATAATAAGTACATTTTAAAAAATCATGTGTCAGAGAGGGAGTTGGAAATGATTAAAAAAGGCATCTTGGTGATGTGCTTTAGGGGCCTTGTGACCTGATTTCCAATTGTAAACCTAGAGACTTGTGCTATTCTCCCCAGAGGTTTTTTTTTTTTTTTTAAAGATTTTATTATTTATTTATTCATAGAGATGCAGAGAGAGAGAGAGGCAGAGACACAGGCAGAGGGAGAAGCAGACTCCATGCAGAGAGCCTGACAAGGGACTCGATCCAGGGTCTCCAGATCACACCCTGGGCTGCAGGCAGTGCTAAACCACTGCGCCACCGGGGCTGCCCTCCCCAGAGGTTTTTTTTTTTAATTTTTTTTTAATTTTTTTTTTTTTAATTTATTTATGATAGTCACAGAGAGAGAGGCAGAGACACAGGCAGAGGGAGAAGCAGGCTCCATGCACCGGGAGCCCGACGTGGGACTCGATCCCGGGTCTCCAGGATCGCGCCCTGGGCCAAAGGCAGGCGCCAAACTGCTGCGCCACCCAGGGATCCCACCCCAGAGGTTTTTAAAGAAAGTTGCAAAGCTGTGTAATTTTATTTGATTTAGCCTTCCCACTGTCCATTATTCTCAGGGTCTACTGTTTACACGCTTTGTTTGAAAAGCAGCCAGTTAGATCATTTGCAGACACATACTTAGCAATGTGCTCTCATTGTCTGTTTTCAAGGAACACATATTAGTAAATTAACCTATTTATAATGGGTAAAGATTTGGGGACATATAATCCTCAAAGAAACTTGAGGTTTTTTTCATTTTTAGGTTTTATTTCTTTATTTGAGAGAGAGAGAGAGAGCATGAGCTAGGGAAGCAAACTCCCCACTGAGCAGGGAGCCCAACATAGGACTCGATCCCAGGACCCTGGTATCATGACCTGAGCCAAAGGCAGACCCTTAACCCACTGAGCTCTGAAATTTTAGTTTTGAAAAGCATCCTTCTCTTGAACAAATGCCCTACATTCACTTGTACATTCACCTACCTATCTCAAGGTAGGTGACCAGCGACATTGATATACATGTGAGGCAGAGACCTAGTGAATCAGAATCCACCATTAATTATGTCCCTATGGGATCCGTAGACATAATTCATAAGCAGCTCTCTGAAAATGTCCTGCATCCACTTTCTGACTTAGATTTTGGCTTCATGACCAGAAAATGAATCTTCAGTTGTCCTGGTTGCTAAAATATGGAAATACTCCCCAGGGGAGAGCTAAACACCTAACTCCTGACGCTAACCAACCCTAGCTTTTGAATTGTGTCTCATGATGTGTATTGAATATCAAAATTCCTCCCTGACAAACTGTTGAGTAATTTGTAGAAGAGCTAATCAAGTGCTCAAGTCTGCCCAGAACTTGCCAAAGTACTAGATCCAGAGTACTTAGAGAAGGTCCCCCCAAATTCAAGAAAGAGGAAGAAGAAGTGGATGGGTTCAGAATTTACTTAGCTAACATAACTTTCTCCCAAGACTGGGTAAAGGACGGCATGCACATATGGAACTTGGATCAATTTTATTGCATTCTATGGAGTCAATTATGGTCAAAAGACCATGAATGCAGTGTCTGTAAAGTAAAGCAGCCAGTGTGAGCATTCACGGAGAGGGAATGACTGGAGGATGAGAGGGCGCACAGCATCTCCCCCCCCCCCAAACATGTGACAGTGGCACAGAGTTCCCTCCAAGACTTTTGAAAAGAGGATCTTCCAGACAAGCCCTTCCCCATGTGCTAGCAACCCAGGGCGACCTCTGTGGGCCTCTTCCTGGCTATTGAGATGACAATTTCTGGCCATATGCAACCCAATTAGCAATCTGGGGTGGTTGACTGTGAGTCCCCCTATCATCCCCACTTTAAAGGGCGGGTCTGTCTGAGTTGTTCATTTTGCTTGTTTGCCTGTTTGTCTTTTGGTGAATGCAAAGCAATAAACCAAAGACAGGACTGGATCAAAGTCTGTGTTGGTAATGTAAGGTATTATCTTATATGTCTGAAGAGAGAGTGCTCAGGGGAGTTTTACTTCAAGTGTCTCACACGGTGTAAATGAAATTCCAGATCTAAGGAATATAGATAGATGGATATATAGCATGTATAAATATATATATTTTATCACAGCGTAATATATATGCTTATCTGTTTTTATATATAGTACTTGCAATATATGAAATATAATAATATATAAAGTTACATAATTATATGACATATATAATGTATATAACCATTATACATTGTATAATTGAAAAAAAATGTCACATTATGTGACATAATAATATAACGTGTTATCACATATAATAATATATACATGATGTATACTAATATACGATACATATTATGTATACTAATATATGACATATTATGTATAACAATATTTAACGTATAATAATGTACGCAGATTTTTATCCAGATATTAAATATACAAATCTATACACATTATATATAACATATATTTTGCATAATATAATATATTACCCAGTCTTATCTTTGGTTTACATAATGCATATGATCTATCTATATATGGACACATATAATATAACATGTAATGTAATAATCTAGGCAGGTTTTACCCAGTCTTGTCTTTGGTTTATATAATGCATAGAGTCTATTTTATATTATATAAAAGTATAATATAAATACTTTTATAAAAATAAATATAAATATAATATAAAATAAGTATCTTATTTATACTACATATTGTATATTATAGTACTAATTGTAATGATTATTACAAATGTACCATACAATTTAAGATTATGTAGTATTAAAAAAAAAAAGATTATGTAGTATAGGGCAGCCCCGGTGGTGCAGCGGTTTGGCGCTGCCTGCAGCCTGGGGTGTGATCCTGGAGACCCAGGATCGAGTCCCACGTCGGGCTCCCTGCATGGAGCCCGCTTCTCCCTCTGCCTGTGTCTCTGCCTCCCTCTCTCTGTGTGTCTATGGATAAATAAATAAAATCTTAAAAAAAAAAGATTATCTAGTATATATGAATTATTATAAAATGATTATATTGTGCAACTTCTACAACATGTAAGAACAGATAAGCATATACGTGTGTGTGCAGATACATACAAACATATAAATCAATCAGAGATATGGTTATTTGTATTATTCATCTGCTCAGTCCAGCCCTTTAGAAGTAGCACGAGCACTCGTTTTGTTATTTCTACTACAAAAACACAGAGACATCCGGAGAGCAAGTCCGGACCTGTTTCTAAGGGATAAAACACCTTATGAAGATTATTTTCTTTCTTCTGCAAGCATTGCTTTATCCATTCACTTAAACTATTTGTTCAGTGGCAAATTTTCCACAGAAGTGAATTCACATCAAATATGCCACAGACTAATAAATATCACCGCAGTACAACTTTAGATGAAGACTTTTCTTAGAAAACGATGGACAGAAAGGTTTCTCGGGAGACGTGCAGAAATGAAAATGACACGTCGACGGTGAACAGATTTCCTTGGAGAGACAGGCTGCATGAAAGCAGAAGATCAGTTCCCCAATAAATTTTAGAATCAAATTCATTTTGTATGTGGGTGAGGATAGAACTTGTTGAAAATGAGCTGCAGACAATTTGTTTTCCGATGCCTGGCTGGAATTATCAATGGGTCACAGGGTAGCATGGGTTTGTGCCAATAGTTTGGTGGGCAGGTGTGTGAAATAGAGAAATGAAGTATTAAGAAAGCATCTGAGCACAGTGCAACAAAGCTCAGGACCCTGCTCTGTCCTGTCGATGAGTAAGGATGGAGAAACAATAAAGGAAAGAATAAGAAGGGAAGTTGCTCTCTGGTGTAAAACACCTACACGGAAGAGGGGATAAAAAAATCCCCCCTCCTCAGGTTTGCAGAAAAGATGGTCTAAGGAATTAGAAATAATTTAGAGGAAAAAATAAAAAAAATTAAAAAAAATTAAAAATAAAATTAAAAAAAGGAAATAATTTAGAGGGACAATGCAGGTGTAAACATTCAGAATGTGAAAAAATAAAATAATGCTCATTTTTCTTCTCAGTTGCTTTAGCTGGGTCATTTTCTTTGAGACACGAGAAAGTGGACTGGACTATTCGGTCTTAGCAACACTGATTGAAACACCCGTGAATTTATGCAATATAAGATCTTCAGTGGTTACAAAGCACAGCCCTAAAGTGGGGATCACAAAATTTTACTTGAAATATGCATTCAGCTTGTTGGAAGATCATCCCGTTTTGAAAACGAAACGACTCTCAATAAGTAGCTAAGACACATACGTCGACATTGTATTATTCTAAATATGAAAACGGGGACGCCCGAGTGGCTCTGTGGTTGAGCATCTGCCTTTGGCCCAGCGCGTGATCCTGAGTCACGGGATCGAGTCCCACATCAGGTTCCCTGCATGGAGCCTGCTTCTCCCTCTGCCTGTGTCTCTGCCTCTCTCTCTCTCTCTCTGTGTCTCAAATAAATAAATAAATAAATAAATAAATAAAATCTTTAAAAATAAATAAATAAATATGAAACCATGTCAGAAAAGTAGCTGTGGTGTAGAGTGCTTGCTCGATGGGAAACTCAAAATGCTGGTTAAAAATTTATACGTTCCTTTGAACGCAGTGACTCTTGCTGGTGGTGTGTTTTCCCATGTATGTTGTAGATCTGTGTTTCTGGTGTGGCACGTCGGACTCCAGAACCTGTCACAGAATTGCACTGTTTGCATTCAAATTGCCACCCTGTCTGTTACCAGCCTTTGAACCTGGAAAAGGGACTCAGCTTTTTGGGGATACACGTCTCCAATCTATAAAAGGCAGAAAACAGTGGCACCTGATAGCCAAGGTAGGTGGAGAAAGTCAATGAGAATATTTTAGCTAAGTCTGGTAGATGATAAGTGACTTAAACACCAGAGCCAGTAGGAGAGGTAAAAAAAACAAATCTGAAGCCATAGCCTTATGAAAAAGCTCGATATTGGGTGCCTGGTTTTGGGGGGGGGGGGCTCAGTCTATGATGCGTCATGATCCCAGCAGAGTCCTGCATCTCCCTTTCCTCCCCTCTCGTGCTCTCTCTCTTTTAAATATATAAATAAAACCTGAAAAGAAGGGAAGAGAAGAGAAAAGACAGGTAGATGCCTGTGACCAAGCAGGTGTTTGTCACCTGGTCATCTGCTGGGCATCAGTCAGCACAGGCCTTTCACTTGCAAATTTACAAAACATCTGAGAAACCAACGGGTCAAGGCAATGGAACCAAACCACCAACTGCTGCAGGCTAGACAGTCAGCTAACATTTCAGCGACTTCTGTGGATTTTCCAACACGGACACAAGTCGCAGGTGTATAGAGGAATTATGGAGCTTCTTTGCATGTTTTCAAAGACGCTCTGCGCTTCGTTTGCCTGGGTGGCTCAGTGGGTTGAGCCTCTGACTCTTGCTTTTGGCTGAGGTCATGATCTCAAGGTCGTGAGACGGAGCCCTGTGTGGGGCTGTGTGTGCAGCACGGAATCTGCTTCTCCCTCCGTCCCTAGTCCTCCCTTTGCTCCTGCTTACTCTCTCTCTCTCTCTCTCTCTCTCAAATAAATGAATAAATAAAATGTTAAAATAATACTTTGTGCATTAAAGCAATTCACTATAGTTTCCCATTAAAATCCCCATGTATGACTAATTCACGTAATAGGTAATAAATTATATGGCATAGATTTAAGTCCATATTTATGCATCCTCTTCACGCTCTGGCTGTCCTCAAAGACACTCTGCCCTGAATTTGTCAGCTGCTCTTTTAATCAACGGGCACAGCCCATTGCAAGGCTTTGTCTTTATTTTTTGCACATGCTGTTCCTGCCGCCGGTATCCTTTTCCTCTTGCTCTTTGAATGACTGTCCACCTTTCAGATCTCAGTTTCCTCCGGCACAGCTTTTCCAGGTTTGCAGCAGGTACAGGATCAAACCAGAAGGCCACATCCGCCCTCCCTGGCTGCTCACGCCAACCACGCCCTCCCAAGCTCTACACCAATTTCCAAGGTTTTGTTTGTTGACTGCCTGTCCGTGTGGGTTCTAGGGAAGACGGCGGCGTGTGGGATGTGTGGCCGCATGTTTGGATGGCACGGCGCTCTACAGTGTCGTCGTTCAGTAACTTATTATGGATTGAATGAGTCTGGAGGAGGGAAGGCTTACCTACACGTTTTTGGGGCTGGGCATTTCTGCAGGTCTCCTTAGAGCTGTGGGATGTCTTCAGAGGCATAGCGTATTTGCACGTGCATATAACAGCGCATATTTGCACATGGGTGTGATTGCACACACACATAATGAGAGTGTAGTTTTGCTTGATCAGATGGACACCCCTCCTAAGGGAGGTGGATTCCCAGTTGCAAACACCACCGAGGAAGAGTTGGCACCCGCTGCTGCCCCTTTGTGCCGCATAATGAATGACACGTTGTGCTCAATCCGTTTCCTGTGAAACAATTCAAGGTGTTTCATGTATTTCTGACTTTTCTTTTGTTTCCTACGCGTCTTCCTGTTTCACTGGTGGTTTTCAATATTCCCTGCCTCCCCGATCTCCTAGGACAAACAGCGGATGCAAGGTGGATGAGCTCCTCTGAATGGGTTTGACAATAGTTTTAAGAATAAACCCGATGGCATTATGACTCCTGCGGACTCTCTGGGACGGTGTTTTCTAACGCGGCTACGGGAGCTCTGGCAATGACTCTCTTCTATTCGACTCCTTCCCTTTTTGAGGTCTGGTTCTTACCTATGTTGTTACCAGACTCAGCTAAAATAAATTACGGGTTTATGACTCTCACATTACCAAGATGAGAGAGTTCTTTGCAGACTTTAACTAAGAACATAGGTTAATTGCTTTGGGACAGAGAGGTTCTAAGTACTTTGCATATGGGTGACAATCCCTGAAGCAGACTTAAAGTACTCAGAATGCAGACACTAAATTTGCTTAATCATGTTTTCCCAATGTCAATTTTTCGGGAGAGCCCCTGATCTCAATTTAATTTTAAAATAGAGGAAGTAGGACCACCTGGCTGTCAAAGTCTGATGAGCATGTGACTCTTGATCTCGGGATTTTGAGTTGGAGGCCCATGTTGGGTGCAGAGATCAGTAAAAGATAAATAAATAAATAAACAAAGAAAAAGTAAAAAACACAATAGATAAGGTACATTTAGTTATAAATTATTTCAAATTAATCTTGATAATATGTGAAAAAAAATTATGTTTATTATATTAAAATTCTTTTTGTTTTTTACTTCAAGTTCAATTTCTATTTTATTTTATCTTTTTATTTTTCTTATTTTTTAAAGATTTTATTTATTTATTCATGAGAGACACACAGAGAGAGGCAGAGACACAGGCAGAGGGAGAAGCAGGCTCCATGCAGGGAACCCCACATGGGATTTGATCCTGGGTCTCCAGGATCAGGCCCTGGGCTGAAGGCAGTGCTAAACCACTGAGCCACCAGGGCTGCCCTCAATTTCTATTTTAATTTAAATTCAAATAAAATTTGTAAAAGTCTTCTAAAACTGTTGCATAGGGATCCCTGGGTGGCGCAGCGGTTTGGCGCCTGCCTTTGGCCCAGGGCACGATCCTGGAGACCAGGGATCGAGTCCCACGTCGGGCTCCCGGTGCATGGAGCCTGCTTCTCCCTCTGCCTGTGTCTCTGCCTCTCTCTCTCTCTCTCTGTGACTATCATAAAAAAAAAAAGAAATTAAAACTGTTGCATATATTTCTTCCTGACACTGTGCCCATCATTAGAGGTATATTGTAGATAAACACTATATTGTATATTGTAGATGTATATCATTTGTATATGGCATGCCTTTTATTTGTATTTTGCTTTTAAGATTTTCTTTATTCTTTTTGACAGAGAGAGCACAAGCAGGGGGAGCAGCAGAGGGAGGAGAAGCAGGCTCTTCACTGAGTAGGGAGTCTGATGAGGGACTGGATCCCAGGACCCTGAGGTCATGACCTGAGCCAAAGGCAGATGCTTAGCCAACTGAACCACCCAGGTGCCCTATGGTATGCTTTTAAATCAAAATGTATTTTTAACTGTTAAGTCGTAAAATTAGATCATTACTTTAAAAAAATTAAGTAATTTTACACCCAATGTGGGGCTGGAATCCAAAACCCCAAGATCAAGAGTTGCACGCTCCACTGACTGAGCCCTCAGGATGCCCCTAGATTCTCATTCTTTGTGATGGTGGGAACCCTGATTTTATCAGTAACACAGTATGCTCACTCAGATCTGTCTGGTACCTCAGAGGAGGTGGAAAGAAGAGAAGTTTGTATCAAATATGAGTCACCTCGAAACTGCAGCCTTACATTTTTGCATGTTGCAGAATAAGAGTTACAAGATATGTTTCATGTCTTCATCAAAAACACAAGACTCTAGATAAATAAGTATAATTTAAAAAAATCGAAAACACTATTTCCAGTTAATAAAAAAATAAACACACAATTAAATTTAAAAAACAGCTTTTTGAGCGATCCAGCTAACTCTGACACACGTGGTTTGGAGGCATTTTTTAAAAGAATTTCTTCGTACGTACTCCATACATAGTATAGGGAAGAAAATGAAGCCTAGATTTGCATCCACCATGAATTCTCCAATATTATGTAGAGAAATTAGGAAAATTGTCCCAACCCCGTGCTTTGACAAACTGCAAATCCCAAATCCCAAACAGAGAAGTAATCTTTGAAAAGATAACCATGCAAATTGACCTCGATCTCAAATTGAGCAGAGATAACTGCCTTTTCTTGAGAAAGAAGGGTTAATAAGACTGATTACCGTTTAAAAGTGAATGGGGGGGGGGCGCCCCGCCCCGGCCACCCTCGGGGAACATTTTCTACACAAAAGATTATTTTTTAAGATTCTATCAAGAAGCATTAAATCATTGCCCCATTTTGAAACCTAAGCCTGGGGTTGCTTTAGATCGCTGGCATGTTTGCTCCTGTGATGCGGGGAGATGACAAAAGCAAAACCCTTGAAGGTTTATAAAAGAGTTTCATTTGGAAGGCCAGTGGGGGAGGCGGCATTCAGAGGGCCTCGGTAGACGGAAGCAGCGTCTGACACACTTGCCTTTGGCTCTCCACGGGAGATATTCAGAAGACATTAACCTAACTAGCAATCCCAAATTGTATTCCTCTTCGCCTTATAGGAATGTTGCCCAAAACCCATTGTATGTAATCATGCAGATTACTGACGCTGGGTTGGGGAAGTGGAGTATCTGAATGTCTTTAGAACTTCAGCAGCTCCCTCCCCAAAGCCAGTAGAACTGGAGGGTGTGATGCCGAGTGAAATGAGTCAATCGGAGAAGGACAAACATTATGTGGTCTCATTCTTTTGGGGAATATAAAAATTAGTGAAAGGGAATAAAGGGGAAAGGAGAGAAATGAGTGAAAATATCAGTGAGGGAGACAAAACATGAGACTCCTAACTCTGGGAAAGGAGCGAGGGATGGTGGAAAGGGAGGTGGGTGGGGGGTGGGGGTGACTGGGTGATGGGCACTGAGGGGGGCACTTGATGGGATGAGCACTGGGGGTCACACTAAATGTTGGCAAATTGAACTCCATTAAAAAAAAAAAAAGCCAGTAGAAGCAACCGGATAGGGTTTTCAATTACACAGACAAGACTTGCATCTTAAATAGTTCAGTGATCGTAACCATTTAAAAGTCTTTAACTGTAAAGACTGTTTGCAGGGCACTCGGGGACGGAGCAGCAAGGAGCTGAAGTTATGGAGGTATTATTTAGAATATCATACCCCGATGGAGTCTTTCCTCAACAGTAAAGTATATTTAAAGGGCCACGTGTATGTGGAGCCTTAAGAAAACTTCAGAAATCACTGCACGTTTGTTAATGATCAATGTTGGAGTGAAAAATTCTCTATGGGTCAGCGTTTATTGGGATTCAAATAGGGTAGAGGGGAAAAAAACTGCAATAGCCGAATGTTAGAAGTTAGTAAAACTTTAGGCAACTCGTAACTATGACAAGATTAATACTTCGTAAGTCAGTTTTTCAGGATGGTTAAAATGTAGGTCATGATTCTTCACCAACCAGTTGTAACGGAAGCACAGAGGTACTATTCTGCTTATATGTAACTATTCCCTATAGCATAGCTCAACGGAAGCTTTTTTAATCAGTCATTAGCTATGAGGAAGGTGAGAAAAAAATGACATCCAAACATCACTTTATTGTAACTGAAGACTTTCTGAGAGCACAAATGTCAGAAGAGATAACAGCCATTTCTACAAAGCTCAGAGCAACACTGAAACATGGATGCCTTATAAAATACCAAACTTACAAATTAGTAGGTCTTACCGACCCCTGGGTGACTCAGTGGTTGAGCATCTGCCTTCGACTCAGATCGTGATCCCTACAGGAGCCTGCTTCTCCCTCTGCCTATGTTTCTGCCTCTGTCTCTGTATCTCAGGTGAATAAATAAATAAAATCTTTAAAAAAAACCCCAAAAATCAGTAGGTCTCAAAGGCTAATAGGAGGAAAGCTAAATCTCCTAACAGTTTTTTAAAAAAACTTGGAGTTCCCAAACTACAACAATGCAAAACAATGCCAAATAAAACCAAGCACACCCAGGCCTACTGCATAACTATGTGAGAGAAAAGATCACAGACTCCACATAACCTATTAACATAGAAATGGAAAAACCAGGAAACAATTTCCGTAAGAGATATTTCTCTAAATCCCACATCTACAAAAAATCCTTTGCAGATGGGCAGCCCCAGTGGCCTAGTGGTTTAGCGCCACCTCCAGCCTAGGGTGTGATCCTAGAGACGGGGTATCGAGTCCCACATCAGGCTCCCTGCATGGAGCCTGCTTCTCCCTCTGCCTGTGTCTCTGCCTCTCTCTCTCTCTGTGTCTCTCATGTATAAATAAATAAAAATCTTTAAAAAAAAATCCTTTGCAGAGAACTAGGGGATTGTAGACAAAATTCCAAAAAAAAAAAAAAAAAAAAGAGAGAGAGAGAGAGAGAGAAAGAAAAAAAAGAAAATAGGAGCCAACAAGCCAAAGATAGGCCTACTGTACTCCTAAAAATGAGAAATCCACACTAATTGTAAAAATATTCAGAAAGGGCCCAAGAATATCAGACTGTTGAGCAGAGTGATGGACATGGAAGATTTATAGATTTCATGGTGGTAGGCTTCTCAGTTTTTGAGAAGTCACATGAAAACAAGTGAAATGCTACCTTTAATTTATATAAATTTATATAATTTATATAATTTATATAAATCTTAATAATTAAAAAATTTATTGTTATTTATGTATTTATTTAAGATTTTGTTTATTTGTTCGTGAGAGACACAGGCAGAGGGAGAAGCAGGCTCCATGCAGAGAACCCCATGTGGGACTCAATCAGGTGATTCCAGGATCACACCCTGGGCCCAAGGCATCGCTAAACCGCTGAGCCACCCAGGGATCCCATATTGTTATTTATTTTTTAAGTAATCTCCACACCTAACTCATGGTGTTGTGGGGTTTGCACTCATGATCTGAGATCAAGACTTGCATATGCTACAAATTGAGCCAGACAGGTTCCCCCTAAAATGCCATCTTTTGAGCATGGGTTGTATAGGGAAGTAGAGGAAAGAAAGAGACTCACAGAAATTTGTCAGAAAAAAGTCCTGACGGATACACAATCCTACCCCAAATTATTTCTTCTCTTCCTCACACCTCACAAATAAAAAACATCCTTTGAAGGAGGTGATCTCACCTACACTAGGAAGCTGATCAATCAACATCATCCAAGGAATTCTTAGCCAAAAGCAGCATCCATCTATACGTATTTTAGCTAATCAAAACCTCAACCCTGTCCATTCCCTCCCCAACCACACACAGAAAAAAACCAACGTTGAGAGCAGAATAAAACTTCAACATTGCACTTCAAAGTAACTTGAATATCCAGACTTTTGACCATGATGGACTACCCAGGCTGGATACGCTCTACCACTTTACAAAAAGGGGACACCAGACAAAATTATGCGGCATGTTTCCTTTTCAGATAGTGGATGGTAGGCCACGCAACGTAGTGATCACCAGGGGAATAAAAACAAATTCAGTATGTCCCGTGAGCATCTCAGCTTCCTGATGCTCAGGGCATGCAAACTCAGCGGAGCTCAGGGTTATCTTTCTGTTCCCGGGGCTCAGGGAGAGGTTTGAGGCAGCAAAAGCATGTAGAATCTGAACGATAAAGTAATGCAGAGAAGGAACCAATAAGGTAGGAGCTCTGCCAAAAGAGTCCCATGAAAATTGAGGGAGTGAGTGTATGTGTGCCAGGGTGTAGACAAGACCCAGGATGCAGAAAGGATTAGCTGGAGCAATCCCTGGAGCTCATACAGAGCTGTCCATAGTTGACTGTCCACATTGGCCAGAGTAGGATGACCGAACACAGGGGGCCATCCACAGTCTTCTCAGGGTGATGTCACCTAAAAGGTGGGACCAGATGAGCTCCGCATGGAAGACTTCCCTCTGCTGCTCCTTCAAAACTCAAGATCAAGACCTGAATGGGGACCTAAAGGCAAGTCAGCCCAAGGACGAAGAAAAGGTATATCTAGAGATATGTTTAAAAAATAACATTATATAGAGGACAGTGGGTGGGCAGTCAACAAAAAAGCTTAATGGGGATGAAAACAAGGAGGAAGAATAGGAGCCAAGCAGTTGTCACACATGGAGAGAGGTGTAAAAACAGGATGGAACGAGGAGAAGAAGGCTTTCAGGAGTCTTCACACTCAAGGAAATATAGGAAAGTGAATATAGGGACACCTGGGTGGCTCAGTGGCTTAGCACCTGCCTTCGGCCCCGGGCATGATCCTAGAGAGTCACAGGATCGAGTCCCACGTCAGGCTCCCTGCATGGAGCCCACTTCTCCCTCTGCCTCTCTCTCTCTCCCTGTGTCTCTCATGAATGAATAAATAAAATCTTTAAAGATTTTTGCCTTATTTAAAAAAAAGGGAAAGTGAAAATAGGAAGGAGACAGGTGAGCAATTTTAAAAAGGCAAAAAAATTGGACTCAGGAAGGAAATAGGTCCTATCTGAGATGAACGACGAGAAATGGATGTCATTCACGGCACCGGGGAAGACTTATGAACTCTGACACACATTCACAGAAATTATGTCAAAGTAAAGAAAGAAAAATAAATACATAGCATTGGGGGTTCTGGAATCATGGCAGTTATTGCAATTTGCCCATGATTGGAGTCACGAGAATGACACTGAAGGGAACAGAGAAGAAAATCTATATTTGAAGAAATAGACTGTATTTTTAAATAACTTGATAAAAAATAAATAAACCAGAGGTACGAGAATCACAGTGATTCTGAAGCAGAAGAAACATAAATCCCACACCAAGAACATCATCATCTATTTGTTCAAAACCAGCGATAAAAATAAAATGCTAATAGGAGCCATGGAAAACAAATGTGTCCCGTCCAAGGGAGAGATGAAAGGGATGGTAGTGTTCTACTCATAAACAATGCAAGCTACGAAAGGCCGGAGGAACAGCTTGTCAAGTACAGAGAGGGACAGCACACAAGCCACAAAAACACAAACACAAACACAAAAACAACCCCCCCCCCCCAAAACAACGGGAAAGTGTTTTTGCTGATAAAAATTTAGTGCTCTGGGACGCCTCGGTGGCTCGGTTGGTTGGCCTAGGTCATGATGCCGGGCTTGTGGGACTGAGTCCTGTATTGGGCTCCCTACTCAGTGGGGAGTCTGCTTCTCCCTCTGCCTCTCCACCCTGCTCATGCTCTCTCTGTGTCTCTCAAATAAATAAATAAAATCTTAAAAAAAAAAAAAAAGATTTAGTGTTTTGTTCTCATTTGCTTATCCCTTTGCCCACCATCCTCATTCACACGCTGACTCATCTTCACAGCCAAGTAGTCCGGGGAAGAATGTCTTCATCTTTGTTAGATTATTCTGAGAAGCCGACATTTTCCACACTAGAAAAATGCCTTATTGTTATAATGTGTTTTTTTTTTTTTAAGTTTGTTTATTTATTTCACAGGGTGGGGGCAGACGGAGAGAGAATCTTTTTTTAAATTTAATTTTATTTATATATTCATGAGAGACACAGAGAGAGGCAGAGACACAGGCAGAGGGAGAAGCAGGCTCCACGCAAGAACCCGAAGTTCTTGGGGAGCCTGATGCAGGATTTGATCCCAGGCCCTGAACCAAAGGCAGATGCTCCATCACTCAGCCACCCCGGTGTCCCAGGGAGAGAGAATCGTAAGCTGACTCTGAGCTCGGCATGGAACTGGACATGTGGCTCCATCTCACCATCCTGCGACCATGACCTGAGCAGAAACGGAGTTGGATGCTCAACCGACTGCACCATCCAGGAGCCCCTCGTCATGATGTTTTATTTACATAATGGAAATATAACTAACACTTAGGGGAAAATGTAGGGTATGACTGGAAGTGGGTCTGTTGGCAACGGCTGCAAAAGAAATGCCCCCAAAGTCAGTGACTTGGTATCTTGAATGGGTACAGAGCTCGGGTCGTTCTGGCCACACTGAGTGGGTCTTGGCCAAGCTCCTTCATGCATCTGAGGCCGGTTGGTGGGTTGACCACTGGCTGGGTGATGTGGGATGCCCAGTGCTGGGACGGTGCACCTCTGCTCCATGTTGTATTGCACAGTCCAACAGGGTAGCCTGAGCAGGGATGGGATTCAGGAGAAAATGCACACGCACATGGGTGCCTTCCCAAGTGTGTGCTGACACCATGTGTCTCCATCCTTTTTTAAAAGTTGTTTCCACTTTTATTTAAAAAAAATTTTTTATTGGAGTTCAATTTGCCAGCATATAGCATAACACCCAGAGCTCATCCCATCAAGGGCCCTGCTCAGTGCCCATCACCCAGTCACCCCCATGCCCCGCCCACCTACCCTTTCACCACCCCTTTGTTCCTTTCCCAGAGTCAGGAGCCTCTCATGTTCTGTCTCCCTCTCTGATATTTCCCACTCATTTTTTCTCCTTTCCCCTTTATTCCCTTTCACTATTTTTTATATTCCCCAAATGCATGAGACCATATAATGTTTGTCCTTTTCCGGTTGACTTATTTCACTCAGCACAATACCCTCCAGTTCCATCCACATCGAAGTTTCCATTTTTATTTTTATATTTTTTAATTTTAATGTTAATTTTTTTAAGCTTCCATTTTTAAATTAAACCCTGAGCCCAATGAGAGGCTCAAGCTCATGACCCCAAGATTGAGAGTTGCATGCTCTAACGGCACATTCAAAGGGCGGAGAAATGGACTCCACGTATTGACTGGAAGAAGCGGAAAGTCATCTGCGACTCTCAGGGGTGGAAAATCACGGCTATTTATGCCATCGCTCTATCCTATCAACTTTGCAAAGTGCATCGAAAACCCCAAATGACATATTTCAAGATGTAAGCAATAGTTGTGCTGGTGGTTAGTTAGCTTGCATGAATTTTTCGTCTTTCTTCTCACTTCAATTTCGTATGACATACATTTTCTTTATCAGTTAGGGATATATTTGGAGAGTACTGGACGGGAATCCACAGATGTTTTTATTTCTGAATTACTGATGCCCTACATCATACGCTATTCAAGCAAAGACTTGATGGTTGAATAATGAAAAAAAAGAAAAAAAGGAGAAGAGAAGCACAAAAACAGTCCGGATAACTTTAAAAAAGGGGAAGTAGATAAATTTAGAAGAGATAAAATCAGAGTGTTGCTGCCCATGTCAAAAGCTGTTTGAACACCCAGAATCTGCTGCTGAGCAGAAAATAGGAATCTGTTTCTCAAGGGGAATTTTGAGGATATTTTCAACAAGACTTTGTCTTTAATGACCCTTGTTTAGAGTAGAAGCTGCAATTAGCTTCACAGCAGGAACTACAGTGGCATCCAAAGAAATTCAAGCATTTCTAGATACCAGCAAACAGAAGTATCAAAGGAACTAGATTAATACAAAATAATCTGTGGCTTAAAAAATCTAATTTTCAAATAAATCTCTAAATACATTGTATTGTGTGATATGAAAAACATAGCACCTACTTCGGTAATAGTTATCTTTGTATTTTTAAGTTGTATTCTCTTAATCTCCGTTCAATAATAAAAAAATCATTATTATAATGTTGTAATGCATTGATAGGCAGTATATTTAAGGACCTGGTACAAGTAGTATCTTGAAAAATTAGGGATTTTTTTTAAACATGCTTTTTATATGGAGATAATTAATGTGTTCTTTATGGGCACCTAACTGGTTGAGTCCATTGAGGATCTGACTCGATTTTGACTTAGGTCATGATCTCAGGGTTATGAGATCTAGCCCTGCTTTGGGCTCCTTTGTTGGTGAGGAGTCTGCCTGAGATTCTCTCTCTCCCTCTGCCCCTCCCTTCTGCTCATACTGTTTCTTTTTCCTCTCTCTCTCAAATAAATAAATCTTTAGAAACATTATCTTTACAGTTCTTTTGAAAAGTAAATACAATCGGGGTGCCTGGATGGCTCAGCCATTACAGCATGCAACTCTTGATCTTGGGGTCATGAGTTCAAGCCTCATGTTGGGCTCAGAGTTTAATTTAAAAATGAAAACAGGGCAGCCTGGGTGGCTCAGTGGTTTAGTACTACCTTCAGCCCAGGGTGTGGTCCTGGAGACCTGGGATCAAGTCCCACGTCGGGCTCCCTGCATGGAGCCTGCTTCTCCCTCTGCCTGTGTCTCTGCCTCTCTCTGTCTCTCATGAATAAATAAATAAAATTTAAAAATAAATAAAAATGAAAGCATCTTTTAAAAAAGATCTTTAAAAAGATAGATGGGATTTTCTTTATGGGTTACAGAAAAGTAGAGAAGAACATACAAAAGTGGTTGGCATGGATGTTTCATTATCATTCATTTCCTGTACACCCTGAATGTCCACATATCTTTACAAAAAAGATGACATTAAAAAAAAAAGTATTAGGGCACCTGGCTGGCTCAATCAGTAGAGCCTGTGACTCTAAATCTTGGGGTTGTAACTTTGAACCTCACATTGGGTGTAGAGTTTACTTAAAAATAACATTTAAAAAAAAGAGCAATTACCATATATAGCCGTACAATACAGCTCTTTTTATTTTTTTTTATTTTTATTTTTTAAAGATTTTATTTGTTTATTCATGATAGTCACACAGAGAGAGAGAGAGGCAGAGACACAGGCAGAGGGAGAAGCAGGCTCCATGCACCGGGAGCCTGACGTGGGATTCGATCCCGGGTCTCCAGGATCGCGCCCCGGGCCAAAGGCAGGCGCCAAATCGCTGCGTCACCCAGGGATCCCTACAGCTCTTTTTATTTTAAAGATTTTTACTTATTTATTCATCAGAGACAGAGAGAGAGAGAGGCAGAGACACAGGCAGAGGAAGAAGCAGGCTCCATGCAGGGAGCCCGATGTGGGACCTGATCCTGGGTCTCCAGGATCACGCCCTGGGCTGAAGGGGGTGCTAAACTGCTGAGCCACCCAGGCTGCCCAATACAGCTCTTTTTATATCAGAAGTTAACAATTTAGAGATGCATTGTTAAAACTTTCAGTAAGAAAATGCTTCCCTACGTTGGAAGTGGTGAAATAGGACTATTTTAAGAGGTTGCTATAAATATCCTACTCTACAGCTAGCTCATCCCTTAGGCATTTCTAGGATCACAGGGATGGGAAGAGCATCTCAATGGTGGACATCATCGGGATCGGGAACTTCTTAGGTGTCTTCTGGCTTCGGGAAAGCAAGGTAACTTCTGTAGGCCAGGTGTCAGCCACCTTTTTATTCTGTGAAGTGCCAGACAGAAAGTATTTTGTTAACATCTCTGGTAACGACTATCAGGTCTGCCCTGGAAGCATGGAAAGAGCAACAGACAATATGTCAACAAATGGGTGACTCTGCGTCCCAATAAAACTTTATTTACATGGGATCCCTGGGTGGCGCAGTGGTTTGGCGCCTGCCTTTGGCCCAGGGCTCGATCCTGGAGACCCGGGATCGAATCCCACATCGGGCTCCTGGTGCATGGAGCCTGCTTCCCCCTCTCCCTCTGCCATTCTCTCTCTCTCTCTCTCTCTCTCTCTCTCTCTGTGACTATCATAAATAAATAAAAAATTAAAAAAAAACTTTATTTACAAACATGAATGGTGGGCCAGATGATACCCTAGTGTGCCAACCTCTGCTGCTTTATGCCTCAGTATCAAACATGTAAATATTTCCTTAAAGGAACTGGGTGAGGAAGACATGTGAACATTTTTCACTTAATAAACAGTCAGAAAGGGTAATTTATACTGAATCCGATCCTGAGGACTGCAGGAAGAACTCCAAAGGAGCCTTCTGTTACCCTCATTTGAAACAACCAGTAAACCAGATGTTTCTTCAAAAGGAAGGGATTTGAATACATGCCAGCTTCTCTGATTTTTCTTTTCCCTAAAGGGGGAAAGACTGGCTGTCTCTCTGGACCTATAGCAAAGTATGAAAACTAGGACATCTTTTTTGGAACAAAGGTGTTTTTCTCCCTGTTGACATGTAGTCCTCAAAAAGGATGCTCAGGGAGCACATGGGTGGTTCATTCAGTAGACTTTGTGAGTCTTGATCTCAGGGTTTTCAAGCCTCATATTGGGTGGAGAGATTACTCAAAAGTAAAATCTCAAAAGAAAAAAAGATATAATAATGGCTTGATCAAGCACAGCAGAGGCAGAGCACCAACTCGAGCCTTAGGAATATTTTAAAAGGAGAAGATGAAGGGAAGTTGTTTATAGCATTTGGAGGTCTCACTTCAAGGGCTATATGATGGCCTTGTGATGTGGGTGTTGGATTGAATTGGGGCAGACTTTGCGCCTAACAGTTTGGTGTTGGAGTGCCCTGTAGGGCTCTGGACTGAGTCTTGCGTAGGGTTCATGTGATAAGCAAGAGGGCTTACCCCTCCGAGTGATGAGTTATTCTGACGGAGTCAGTTTATCCAGAAGAATCATCTCACTTTTGAATAACTAGATGATTCCAGAGGGGTCCTGAATCTCATTATGAAATTATTTGCTGGTTATAGCCTTACAGTTGTGTGGAATCACTGCCTGGAAGCAAGAGTAGTAGGGTTGATGTGGTCTTAACCATAAATGTGTGGGACATAGCACCTCGACTATATCAATCTGGAACAGAGACTGCAAAACTATGGCCCACATGTTGACCAATTGTTTTTGTAAGTAAAGTTTTATTGAGATATAACAACACTCATTCAATTTATGTATTTTCTGTGGCTGGTGTCATCCTACTGGAGCAGAGTCGAGTAGCTGAGACAGACACCATGTGGCTCACAAAGCTGATAATATTTATTCTCTGCTCCATTACAGAAAAGTTCAGAAATGCTGAAATGAGCAAATATTATCCACAAACATATAGATTAGTTTAAGACCAAGCACAATATTTTTTTCATTTTTTCCCTTATATTTGTTATCATCTTAGGTGTGAACTTAAGCTACTAATTAGTGGGGCACCTGGGTGGCTCAGTGGGTTAAGCATCTGCCTTTTGCTCAGGTCACGATCCTGGGGTCCTGGTGTCCAGCTCCACATTAGGCTCTCTGCTCACTGGGGAGCCGGCTTCTCTCTCTGTCCCTCCCCTTTCTCATGTGTCCTCTCTCTCTCGAATAAATAAATAAATTCTTTTTAAAAATCCCTGTTAATTAGTTGCTTAACCTGTTTCTATAAACCTGGTATTGTGGTTTCTCCTCTACCAAACATCTTCATATTGTACAGACACAAATAAGTTTTTCTTCCAAAAGTTATCTTGTGCTGCCTGGTAAATGAACTATGTGAACTTTCAGTGAAAAAATACTGTATCTCTTTGCACTTAAACAGGATTTGTGCTTCTTATCTCTCCACAGAAAGGAACAGTATTCAGAACAGGAGCACTTGCATATAATAAAAAATGCCATGATTGAGATTTATTTTAAATTAAAACAGAATCATAATAACTTGCATGTACATATATTTATGATTTTCAAATTTCCTTTATGTGTGTATTTATAGTATAGATATTTATGCACATATACACATATATATACATTCTTACATGTAGTCCTTTTTTGATGGGAATGAACAGGACAGATAATATTTTCTTCATCTACTAGTTGGGAGACTTAAAATTTCTCGGTTTGTTTTGGCAAAACAACACATTTCCAAAAATAGCTGGAACACGGCGTTTTTAAGAGAAATGAAAAGAAAAAGAAAGCTACTTCAAAGACAGAGAGGTAAGGTGAGACAGAACCAAACTGAGTGGGAACGTACATGTGAAATAATTCATGATCTTTTGACGTTTCTTAGCTAACTTTTAGTTTATACATTTTCTTTAATATTGCAAGTTTTTTTTAAAAAATAAATAAAAAAATAAAAAAATATTGCAAATTTTTAGGTGGAAATTACATATATATTCAACTATATATGTATAATCAACTATATTTATTCCTATAAGATGGTTAGTTCTTTTAAGAACTTTCTTAAAGTTCTAAAAAAAAAAAAAAAAAGAACTTTCTTAAAGTTCTTTCTTTCCATGGACATTTTTCCCCTGCTTTAAAGGATACATCTCCCTCCTCTCCATTCATCTCCAAAATATAATCAAGGAATAAATGTTATAGTTCTGAAAATTTTAGGCATCAAGGGGAGAAGTGCTGAGAGACTTTCAGAAACACTTTCATTAACATGAGCTATATACCAAGTAAATGAACTACAGCATGAATATGAGAACTATCTTTCTGAACTAAATTCAGAGCAGAGTGGATTTTATGCATGTGTTCGATGAGCTTCCATGCAATTTAAAGTTGGAGAAAGAGAAAAAATATCATCCCGAGGATCAAGAGAGAACCCCTGGGTCTTTTAAGTGCTAGGATTTCTGAGCATCATTTCCATGAATACCAAATAGGAAACAGTGTGAGAACTGGCCTGCAAACTCTTTTTCCGTGCAGTTGTGTACTAGAGAGGGGATGCTTTAGAGAAACACACGTTTCTGTACCACTTGGGCCCTTTGCTGTGTTACAGAGATGCGTGTTTACCACTCATTCTTCTCAATGCGCTGCTGGCGTGGGGGTGGAAATACGTAGCATTCAGTTTGGGCAGAACATTCTTTGGTGCCAAATGTATGTTTTTGTCAGAGTCCAAGTCCCTTATTTATGTATTAAGACATACAATGTATGAAAACAATTTTGAAAGAACACACACGCAAAAATGAATGTCAGGGCAGGGGACCCGATTCTGAATAGCAGATAATTTAACAAGGCTACGTAATCTTATAGAATAATTCCCATTTCAGAAAGTTGAGTTACCTTAAGTCCTGTGTATGATCCTCTCAAGGTTAGTTATGGATAAAATATCTGTCCTAGGAGTTAGAGGGACAGAGATGGAAAGTGGTTAAGAAGCTGGCTATCTGATGAACATAAAACAAGACCTTAATATTTTACGGGATATTTGTTTGAATCTCTCAGTTTGCCCTTCATGCCACCTTCCCATTCTTTTTCTGTCTTCCTTGTTACCTCCTCCTCTTTTCTAATTCCCTTGTTTTCTTAAAGTAAAAGTAGTTCTCCTTAATCAAATGTGTCCATTCAAGTCTCCTGAGCAAACACGAAATTTCAGGAGTCAAGAATCCATCTGCCATTCTGACTAGAACAATATAGTCCATCCTTCTTGCTGCTCCTAGAATGTCAATTCCAAATGTCTACTAAACCATATATGGGCAGATACTTTCTTCTCAGTATCTTCTAGCCTGTGAGGTCTCTGAGTGCAAATGATGGGCACTGTATCCTCAACACCACCTATATGATATGAAAAACATGAGGTGCTCAGCAAGGCTTGATAAATAAACAGTGAATGAGGGAATGAATGATTTTTTAGAGAAGAGCACTCTGAAAGCAGCTGTAGAAAGTGAAAAGATGTTGTGTCCTTTGCCTTCGAGATGGAGCACAGGTTAGTTTCTCTGGGATACAGATGCTGGGATGGAATTTAACATGTCATTGTTTATTAAGAATGGTCTTTGGGGTCAACACGTGTGAAGAAGAATACAAGGGTATAGGGAAGTACATAGATAAAATGGATGGGTGGATGATTAATGAGTTGGTAGATGGATGGATGGATGGATGATGGATGAGTAGGTGGATGGATGGATAGAAGGATGGACTGATGGATGCATGGAGTGATGAATGATGAATGAGTAGGTGGATGGATGGATAGATGGATGGATGATGAATGAGTAGGTAGATGGATGGATGGATGGAAGGATGGATGAGTAGGTGGATGGATGGATAGAAGGATGGACTGATGGTTGCACGGAGTGATGGATGATGAATGAGTAGGTGGATGGGTGGATAGACATATGTGTATGTTCACAGACACAGGATTACTTTGTATCACATGAAACATAAATTTGCTGGAATTGACAATGTCTAACCATTTTTTAGTTTAAAATATGGCAATTTCATGTGACTAATATATACACCTATACACATAATCATAATAATACAAGACATATATGCATCTATATTCGTTGATGCTTTTATATTTTCTCTATTAACATGAGAGAGATGCAGAAATTATGTCCATGTGAAGGGAAAAATCCTTCAGTCACATAAATTACGTATTTTAGCAGCAAAGAGGTAATTATACAAACCATATATTAAATATCTAGAGCACTATCTATAAACTATTTTATGTACCAGAGTAAATTGTTACCTTTTTTTCTAATCTAAGATGTAATTTATCCCCACAAAAGGCTCTTGTTGGTGCACTTGAGTGGCTCAGTCAGTGAACTCTCTGCCTTCAGTGCAGGTCATGATCCTGGGGTCCTGGGCTGGATCCCCATATCCAGCTCCCTGCTCAGTGAGGAGTGAGCTTCTCCATCTCCCTCTGACCCTACTGTCTGCTTGGACCCTTGCTCAGTCTGCCTATCAAATAAATAAATAAATAAAAAATCTTAAAAAAAAGGTTGCAGACTCTTGTTGCTCTCTGACATGCATGGCCGTGAATTTCAGCAGGTAGCCAGCCTGTCCCTCTCAGCTGTGCTGGGAAGAGCATGGCTGGAATGCAGAGACCATCATTGGAACCACGATGCACAGAAACTGGGGATCTTCTGTGCTCGGTTCAGCATCTGAAATTATGTGTGTGAGGTCAGGGGTCCCTACAGGTCCCTGTTAGATAACCCAGAGGAGTTAAGGAATCATCGTTCCAGTACACTGTGTGCCTGAGTATGCTCACCCTGCAGGCCTGATAAATGAAGTCCTGTACTGATCAGTTCCCAGATTAAAAAAAAAGAGAAGTGTGTGTGTGTGTGTGTGTGTGTTTGTACATGAGCCTGTTGCTGCTGGTGACTCCATTCTGCTTTTCTTCCAGAATTCGTGTTGCTTCACAAAACAGAGGAGGCCCAGTTAAATTTGAATTTCCAATAGACACCAAATTCATTATTAATGTAACTTCATTCCTATGGTTGCACAAGACGTACTTATGTGAAAACGTACTTCGTGTTTACTGGAAATTCGAGTTTAACGGGGTGTGATGTATTTTTAGCTGCATAAGCTAGCAACCTGATGCACAAGCGAGGTGGTCCTGTAGCAGTTTTGAAAATAGGTAAGTGTTAAAAAAACGAGATGTCTTCCGATGGAATGAGGAGTGGAAGTAAATTCAGGATGACATGTTAATGAGATGTGAGTACTCTGAATACGTTTCAACACTTTTATTCAAACCTAGACACAGGGCACCTAAGCTTGATGGGTTTGTGTGAGGTGGGTGACTAGTGTAAAGACTGCTCCACCATATCCTTACCGTTTGCTTATCGATGAGGTTCATTTTGGGCCTGAGTGTGCTAGGCTCTGGGCTGCAGGTGTCAGAGCCCGTTACAGCATTATTTCTTTTTTCAAACATTCTGGAGTGGAGCAAATGTGTGCTGCAGGGCCCTGCCATGGCCTCCCATTCTCTCCCGAGGCTCTCACTGAGCTGCAGCAAGGAATGCCATCACTAATATGAACTAGGCTCTGATTTCCTCAAGGGGTATGCTCAATACATAGGGCAGGTCTGATTCCAGGCATAAGTGTGATGAACGACAGCAGCAGCACGCAATGCCTCAGTGTGTCGCAAAGGTCTTGGAAAACCTACTGCGGTATGGCGCCAATTTTCAACAGGCAGAAGGTAACATAGATGAGGGGACTGTAGGTGGTTGAAGACAAACAACACTAATTAGAACAAAATCACATGAAGGGCTGGCCCTTTGGGGAGCGTTTCCCCAACTTGCTCATATCCACTGTCTGTACTTTTTTATGAATAATGCAAAAGGTGAGAACACCATGTACAGGAAGTTGGCACAGCTCTCTTTGTTGCAGTTGTGTGAAACATAGGAAGCTCAAGAAAAACTCAAACCACACTCATTTGTATACATGTGTGTCAGTATGTTACTTTAGCTTATCTTGAATTTTTAACTTAAAAAATACCTATTCATGTATCTTTCTATATGTATCTATCTATCCTGTCGTCCATCCATCATATCTATCCATCAAATTTATTTATCCATCCATCTGTCATCCATCTATCCATCACATCTATCATCTATTCATCCATCCATCAATCAAATCTATCTATCATCTGTCTATCTATCTATCCATCCATTATCTATCATCTATCTATCTATCATCATCATCTATCAACATATCTATCTTTCCATCTGTCATCCATCTATCCATCAAATCTATGTATGTATCTATCATAACTATCCATCATCACCCATGATATGCATCTATCCATCTGTCATCCATCTATCCATCATATCTATCAACTATCTATTATCTATCTATCTACAATCAATCCACCATATCTATCCTCCATTTATTCTATCTATCTATCTATCTATCTATCTATCTATCTATCCATCATCTATCATTTTACGGTCTATATATATCCACCTTTCATCTAACTATATATGTACATATCTATCATCTACCCATCTATCAGCATATATACCTATCATCTAATAATCCATCCAATCCATCCATCATCTATTTTGTAAGATCACGCTTCTCCCAAAACATAATGTCCTCTTATGGGACAAATACTAAATTCAGCGTAATATAAAAAAAAATAAAAATAAAAAAATAAAAAAAATAAAAAATAAAAAAAATAAAAAATAAAAAAAATAAATTCAGCGTAATATATTAATTTAAATAGACTGTGTTCATTTTCTATAAACAAAAGTACAATGAATGTTTTATTTCTGGGTACAAGTTTTAGTATTCTGACATAATTTACTATTATTACCAACAAAATGTCAATTAAGTTTGAATCTCTAATAGGCATTTGTATCCTTTTAAACTAGGGTTACTAGTTTTTTTTTTAAGATTTTTATTTATTCATGAGAGACACACACAGAGAGAGAGAGAGAGAGAGAGAGAGAGGCGGAGACACAGGCAGAGGGAGAAGCAGGCTCCGTGCAGGGAGCCCGACGTGGGACTCGATCCCGGGACTCCAGGAGCACACCCTGGGCCGAAGGCAGGTGCTAAACTGCTGAGCCACCCAGGGATCCTCAGGGTTACTAGTTTAAATGTGTAAAAAGAATGAGGTTTTAATGTGCGAACTGAATGACTATTTTGATCCTACAACACATATTTTGTTAATAGACTCAATCTTTTAAATTACATCCGATTCAAAAAAAAAATTACATCCGATTCAAGAGAGACACTCTTGATATTTCAAAACCCTGAAAACACATGCCATTTTTATATCTCAACATAGAAAACTGTGGGGTTGCACATACCTGTTGTTTTTGAAATTCATGTAAACAGCATCTTTTTAGCATGATTCCATGTATAGGTGCACTTTATACAAATGGAGTGAGCAATGCATGGAGCCTTCCGCCTACATTTCCATGGTGGTATTCCATCTCCAGAATCATACTGCGTCTACTTACTAATAAATCAGACTCTGAACTCTGAGAATAATCAGAAGTGACAGCCAAGGGTGAAGGGAGATTAAGAACGCATCTGTGAGCGCAAGTGGAGAAAGGAGCCGTGTCTGGGGGGACGCTGCAGGAACACGCCAACATGCCAGGGTGTTCGGGTCACTTGGCATCTCGCAGAGAATTCTGCAAAGAACTTATCACGATGCATTTCCAGGTGAATAAAGACTAGACATTCAAAATCAGCAAAGAAGGTTTCCAAGAGGATTTGGAGGCAATGTCATCAGCATTTCCAGAGAGAAGAAGTGACATGGGCAGGTGTCTGTGGGACCATTTTTAACACGGAATAAATGATCCGCAGCAGGTCCGCATTTCAATCTCACATCACTCAGTATTCCCCAAGAAACCAGACTCTCTTACAGAATGCTGTTCTAAGACAGCGAAAGAATTAAAATCCTCATCTACTACGTGTGTGAAGCACAAAAGACATGACGTCCAGATCAGGCTTTAAATAGCGTTGATGTTGTTACTGGTCTAGGTCTTCATTGAGCCGCATACCTGCCTCCACCAAAAAAGTTATTTTTATTTAATGAAGCTAGAGAGCAGTCTCTGGCAAAGAGCGTGACCACAGTTCACATTGACTGCAGGAATGGAAATAGTCTTGTGCGTATATGTGGGATATCCAGTTTTCCAAGGTCTCCGTCCATAGAAGATCAAGTACAATTCACAGAGGAAGGAGCCCCGCCAACAGAGCTACAATGGCGGGAACCACACAGCACGGTTAGGATGGGTGGAATGGAGCAGGTTTTGTCTCATTACCACATGCAAACCTTCAAAGGAGCTTTCACAAATGGGGCCTTCCATTGCTTTATCTTCTTCCTTCCCAGAGAGAACATCTTGGGCCCTAGATTCGCAGACTTTGGGAGGAACATGAATGGATCTGAGACTATGAGGTTCAGTTTGGCTACTCTTCTTTTGGGAGGACTTTGGTCTCATCTGTGGGGTTGTGTTAGGAATCGCTGTGGTGATGTCCGTGATTGACTAGGTGAAGCATGGAAGCCTCCAACAACTGTCTACTGTCTCTGAATCGAGTCTGAACCATCCCAGAGTCTCATCAGACTTATTTTCCACATATTTTTAATTTTTTAAAATTATTATTATTTTTTTTTAAAGTTTCTTTTTTTTTTTTTAATTTTTATTTATTTATGATAGTCACAGAGAGAGAGAGAGGCAGAGACACAGGCAGAGGGAGAAGCAGGCTCCATGCACCGGGAGCCCGATGTGGGATTTGATCCCGGGTCTCCAGGATCGCGCCCTGGGCCAAAGGCAGGTGCCAAACCGCTGCACCACCCAGGGATCCCATGTTTTTTTTTTTTTTTTTTAATGAAACATGTAAACACCCAGCGAGCTCCACAAAGTGCCTTTTACTCTGAAATATTTCCCTCTAAACTTTTCCAGAGTTCTTTTAATTACCACACCTTTTTTGTTCCCCTCCTGACAAATCTTTCTGTTCCTGGGGGGTTGGGGTGGGGTGGGGGGGGGCTGGGACAGTAATTGCTGGATGTATGGAGATTTCCTTGTGAATTAACATATTGTAAATGTGGATTCCTGAGGAGAACACACGAGGAGAGTGGCTGATAAGCATATATGCAGCATCTCACTTCCCCAAGTTACTATGAAATACAGCATTTGTTTTAAATTTGTCTTTAGGGATACATTTGTTTAGTTAACAAAGCCAACCCTTCCGTGCTTTTGCTTTTAAGTTAGAAATGGATAAATAGTTTGAATCATCCAAATATCTGAAAAAAGCACCGAGAAACAAACTCTTTTCATGAGGTTCCAACTGGTGTAGAGATCACTGCTGTGGTTTTCTTCGTTTCTTTTCTTTTTTTTTTTTTAAGATTTTATTCATTTTTTTATTTGAGAGAGAGAGCATGAGTAGGGGGAGTCAGAGAGAGAGGGGGAGAAGCAAACTCCCCACTGAGCAGAGAGCCTGACATGGGGCTCCTTTGCAAGATCCTGAGATCATGACCTGAGCCACCCAGGTGCCCCCGCTGTGGTTTTCTATAGGTAAATTCCATACATGTTTCAAATATGGATCATTTGTTTAGGAAATCATTGATGACTTATGCCTTTTGTATCACTCCTGGGGACCCAGGATCGAGTCCCACATAGGGCTCTTGGTGAATGGAGCCTGCTTCTCCCTCTGCCTGTGTCTCTGCCTCTCTCTCTCTCTCTCTGTGTGTGTGACTATCATAAATAAATAAAAATTAAAAACAAACAAACAAAAAAATAAAATTAAATTAAATTAAAAAAATTGAATCAGCCTACTGGTCTCTCTGCAGGCAACACACCAAGGTCCTCTCATTTCTGTGATGAAGAAGTGCAAACACCGAGCCATGGCCCTTGATTCTGGTTCTCCATGATGCTCCATGATGCTGGTTCTCTATTTAGCCCACAGCTCATCTCCTTCCATGCTCTCTGCATGTTGTGGCAACAGCCACATTCACTGTATTTCTCTTTCTGGAAGCAGGTGGGCTCGGTGGCTCTGCAGAGCCCTTGTACTGAGGTTGTGGTCTTTCAACAGTTCTTGTCCCATCTTGAAAAGGGTGCCTTCTCTTCATCCCTCTGACCTCAATGGAAGGGTCTTCCGAAAAGGGACTATCTTAGTGAGACCTCACCCACTCTCCCTAACACGCCTGCCCTGTATTTATGTGGCAGCACTGATCACCTCCTGAAATTACTTGGGAATGCATTTCCTCATTTTCTGGCCCATGTTGCACTGAATGCCTACAAGAATGCAAGTCATGAGGGAGTCACACCCCCACCTGCAATGCAGCCTTAAGAAGGAAGGGTGAACTCTGGGTGTGCTCTGTCCACCTGGGACTTTCTGTGTCTCCATGAATAAATAAACAAAAACTAAAAAAACAATGAGGGCAGCCCCCGTGGCGCAGCGGTTTAGCACCGCCTTCAGTCCAGGGCCTCATCATGGAGACTCAGGATTGAGTCCCATGTCCAGCTCCCTGCATGGAGCCTGCTTCTCCCTCTGCCTGTGTCTCTGCCTCTCTCTCTCTCTTTCTGTGTCTCTATGAATAAATCAATAAAATTTAAAAAAAAAAGAAAGACTGTTTAAAAAACAATAAGGACCCCAATTATCTGACTTTGTTTCTGAAAGTCACCTCTGATTACTTCCTTTGATGACTCATACCCACAGCACACGTCAATGTCTATTTACCTGTATTAACTTCTCTCATCAATGGGTTGTGTGGGTTTTGCATGGATTCCATGTAAATGTATCTCCAAATAGTTCCTAACTTTTGATGCAAGTGGAAATGATATTAAGCTTTTTATTCCCTTGTTTGTTTGTTGTTTGATTCTTTGTCTTCCGGCCTCCTCTCGAGTAGACTCAGGTTGTGTCTTTGCACATGGGATGCCACCAGGTGATGCACTGTCCTTCCCATTGCACCACATCTGGGAGAACACTAGTCATCGTTGTGGATGTGAATTTTGCTCACTCAATCAAGCTCTTGGAAGGGGGTACTATATTTTATTTTGTTATTTTCATTTTTTATTTTATTTTAAGATTTTATTTATTTATTCATGAGAGACACAGAGAGAGAGAGAGAGGCAGAGACACAGGCAGAGGGAGAAGCAGGCTCCATGCAGGGAGCCTGACGTGGGACTCGATCCTGGGTCTCCAGGATCAGGCCCTGGACTGAAGGCGGCGCTAAACCACTGAGCCACCCGGGCTGCCCATATTTTCATTTTTTTAAAGATTTTATTTGTTTCTTTGTTTGTTTATTTATTTATTTAATAATAAATTTATTTTTTATTGGTGTTTAATTTACCAACATACAGAATAACACCCAGTGCTCATCCCGTCAAGTGCCCCCCTCAGTTCCCGTCACCCATTCACCCCCAGCCCCCGCCCTCCTCCCCAAGATTTTATTTATTTATGCATAAGAGACATATATAGAGAGAGGCAGAGGGAGAAGTAGGCTCTATGCATGGAGCCTGATGTGGGACTCAATCCCGGTCTCCAGGATCACACCCTGGGCTGAAGGCGGCGCTAAACCACTGAGCCACTGGGGACTGCCCTATTTTCATTTTCTTTTAAAGTAAAGTCTGTCTTCAATGTATGGCTTGAACTCAAGACCCCAGGATCAAGGGTTGCATGCTCTACTGACTGAGCCAGCCAGGGATGCCAGAAGGGAGATACTCTACAACCACACAAATATGCTATTTATCCTCAAAATTGTCCCTATGCTTAGCAAGATTTCATAGTTCCTGCCCACTGCAATTTGTGCAATGATGGTTGCAAAATGACACACACACATACAAATACATATACGCATTTGTCTGGGTGTATCATTCTGCAGTATATACATTGATTTTTACAACTACAGAATTTGCTCCATATTTACCAGTCAGGGTGGGGCCCTTTATTGTAAAAAAAAAAAAGTCCTTTTTTGCATATAGATATAGAGCTATTGATATGGATGCATGCATATAGTATATATGGATATATAAAAAAATATATATATATTCATTATGCACACATGCACTGTCATTCTTTCAAATGCTTATAATCTATTCCTGAACCTTATTTAGTTTCCCACGATGAGAGCTCCTTTATTACAGCTCCTGTGCTCTTCTGATAAATTCCTCTAATATATATATATATATATATTTTTTTTTAAAGATTTTATTTATTTATTCATAGAGGCACAGAGAGAGAGAGGCAGAGACACAGGCAGAGGGAGAAGCAGGCTCCATGCCGAAGGCTCGACATGGGACACTATCCAGGGTCTCCAGGATCACACCCTGGGCTGCAGGCGGCGCTAAACCGCTGCACCACCGGGGCTGCCCTAATATATATAATTTTAAGGATTTATTTTATTTTAGAGAGAGATCAGGGGAAGAGGCAGAGGGAGAGTGAGAATTCCAAGCAGACTCCCCACTGAGTGTGGAGCAGGAGGCAGGGCTACATCTCACAACCCTGAGACCATAACCTGAGCCAAAATCAAGAGTCTGATGCTTAACTGTATGAGCCACCCAGGCGCCCGTAATTCTTCTAATATTCTTTAGCACTTTCTTGGTATTTAAATTTTTTTTTTTATTTTATTTATGATAGTCACAGAGAGAGAGAGAGAGAGAGAGAGGCAGAGACACAGGCAGAGGGAGAAGCAGGCTCCATGCACCGGGAGCCCGACGTGGGATTCGATCCCGGGTCTCCAGGATCGCGCCCTGGGCCAAAGGCAGGCGCCAAACCGGTGCGCCACCCAGGGATCCCACTTTCTTGGTATTTGAAAAGATTCCAAGCATATCTTGTATCTACACAGCCCAACACTGAATTCAGCCTTTTTTTTTTTTTTTTTATAAAACTTGGTGCCTTTACTGGGGATTGATACTAGAAACTAATTTCTGGGTGCAAGGTGAACTCACTGCTAATGGGTGCCATTTTATGGCTATTTTATACAAAATATATGTGTATTTGCATTGATATACACCTTCCCAGGCTTACACACACACACACACACACACACACACACACACTTATAAGATATTTGATCTTTGAATGACATAGCTTTGAATTGGGTGGGTCCACGGTTGGATTTTTACATGTGGATTTTTTTTTTTCTGTAAATACAGTGGAGTCCTACAAATGTATTTTCTCTTTGTTGTGATTTTCTTAATGACATTTTATTTTCCCATCTTAGTTTATTTATAAGAACACAATAAGTGATACAAATGACATACAGATTATGTGTTCATTGACTGTTTTGTTATTGGCAAGGCTTCCGGTCAACAGTAGGCTGTCAGTAGTGAACTTTGAGGGAATCCAAAGTTACATGCATGTTTTGACTGTTTGGAGGCTGGCGTTCCTGATTGCTCAGGTTGTTCAAAGGTCAAGTGTATGTACACACATGTGAGGCACACCTAGTTGGCATGTGCCTGTTCTAGGAATCATGAGTTCACAAGGATACCTTCAACATGAAGCCATTCCCATAGGGCTTTTATCTTCTCTCATACGAGTTTCTTCTTTCACCAGGAGAATCCTGGCTCCCAACATCTGTAGGTGTTAGGTTTTCGTCTGGAATATTTTCATTATTAACCGTGTACAACCTATCATCATGGTATATGTACGTGCATGCAGACACTTGATGCAATTTTGGCAGGATGATATTTGGATATTTCAATGTAAGTCTTCGTAGGACTACACCTCTGAATAGAATGAGAGGGGATTTTCCCACAGCTTTATATAAAAAGTGATTGATTTTACTTATTTGTGGAGTAAGATAGATTTCAGAGAAAACAAGCAGTGAGGAGGTGAGACCATGTCGAATGACTCCTAGGAACAAGGTTTGCAAATGCTTTATGGACCATTATCGTCAGCTGCACATAGTGCTCTGGAATCTACAGCCCATTAGTCTACGAAATACATGGTACAAGTAAACACATGAGCACGTCTATTACAGAAAGGAGATTTGTGTTTCATGTTCAATAACCTCTGGGCAGGTGATAACAAATGGTTCCTCTTTGGAGTCACCATATTTCATTAAAATACAAAATGGTATCTTCCTTCCAATGGCTGCTTCAAAAGAAGTTTTATGATTGTTTTGTTAAGAATACATTTGTAACTGTTTACCACCTCTTCCACCCGAAAATCATTCAAGACATGACACTGAGACAGAGTGTGAAGCAAGAGTGATTGAGCGAGTCCTCCAAGGTCTTTGCCACTCTTGAGAATAGTCAACGGGCAGCAAGGGCATGATTTGTGGCACAATGTTATTTCCTGGGATGCCTACTCCCCTCCCCTGGAAATCTCACCACAAGATGGATAGGCAGGGCGCGGGACCCTGCCAGGGGTCTGTCCACGGGATAAAATAAGGTGCCACCACCCTCAATATTTTCCTACAGATACTCCTTATGGGTTGCTCTCACAAAATGTTCCCTCAGGGAAGATTCCTTCTTTGAAAGTAGGTGTGCCACGGAAGAAGCCAGGTTAAAGTGGAAGCTGTCATGTTCGAATCCAGCATGTCTGCAATCTGCCTGGATTCAGCGTGTCCTTGCATTGGCCAGAAACACCTGAACAGGAGCAGGAATGTGGCTGGGGAGACTGCTCCATCTGACCTGCAGCCCACAGGTGTCATGATGAGGGTGGCTCTATCAACACCATACATGGACTCATGCTCTCTTGAAGGACCTAGAGGATTATTTCACATCCCAGATCAATGCATCATGAGCAACAGGTGCCGTTCTCTGAGAAAGGGTGGGAAAGGTCAAAAAGGCATAAAACATGGTGAAGAAGGCCTATAGGCACCTCTGCAGGGTCAGGCAAGTTCTCTGGAAGAGCTCTCTCCTCACATCTCTGGAGAACCTCTGCGTCATGTTCCCAGAGCGAATGTTGAGCATTCTATTCAATGTTTCTTGCGTTTTCTGTCATTTTCTGTATTAGACTCTACACTAACCTAATCTCATGTGGCCATTTGTTATCATTGTTGTTTGGTTATGGAAATGAAGCCCGGGGTCGTGTGTTATAACATCTTATTCAGCTTAGCTACCACATTTTACAGGAAATATTTTCCAATCCCACTTATGTCAGAGGCACAACCCCTGATAGCATCCTCATAGAATGAGTTTGTCATACTCCTGACCTCGCCCATACTATTTGATGGTTTTAAGGGAGGTTTTGGAGAATGCATTCATCCATCCCTGGAGTTGTCCAAAATCGGTGGCTTCCTAATGTGCTCAACCAATGCTTCCATCCCTAGAACAGCAGACTCTAGACAGTGAGAGGTGCTTAGGAGGGTTGTTGAAGACTCTGTAACAGAACATCAGGAAAGGAAGAAGTGAAATAGGATGCACAAATTCACCACCTCAGAAATAAGTGGAGTTTCGTGGTATTTGAGTTGACTTGACGACGTGAGGGGATTAATTTTGTTGCCACTTATAACATGGTGCACACTAACACACACACAGATACATCCACGCGCGCATGTATGCACATGCATGCACAGGGCAGTCCATAGGGAGCTTCACCTGGGTCCCTATTCACCCTGACAGTGAGAGGAGATGCAGACTGCAGGTTGAGTTCAGAGGGCACAGCCCGTTGGTGGGTAAATCCTTGCAGACGTGCACCTGCCAGTGCAGCCCAGAAATGCCTCTGCCCCCCGGGACACAGTGGTCTGTATCAAAGAGCCAGCCAGAGGCCTAGACTTGCATTCAGAATCAGGAAACCATGAGAAGTAGGGTATCATGGCATCTTCTCAGAAACACACCAGTTAAAAAAAAAAAAAAGGCAATAAAACAAAGAAGGAGAATAGAAAGGAAGGAAGAAAAGAAGGAAGGAAGGAGAAGAATGGAGGGAGGAAGAAAGGAAAGAAGGAAAAGCAAGCAAGCAAGGGAATAGGAGGCGTGAAAAAAAGAATCGTCAGGAAATACAATTTTGGAGGAATGCGAAATGATATTTCAGGACTCACTTTTGGACGACTGAAATAAATGAGATGTATTTCGGCGTCTTTGAAATGCAGTCTCATGGACACAATGCCTGGGATCTGAGAAGGAATTGAAAACTTGCAAGAGATGAACAACACCCGCCACACTCACCCACCCGAAAGGTGATGGCAAAGTAATGCTGTGCGAAAAGTGAAATTGATATGTGGGGCAATGTACAATAGAGCGGGAGACCTGAAACGAGTATAGGTAGATAGAGCTGGAGGTTAGATTTCTCAGTCCTAAGCTGCATGAGATAAAGAATGAAAATTCAAATTCATCAGAGCTGAAATGCTAGGTGTCTCAGGACAGGAGCCGGCGCGAACAAGTGCATAATCCATACTCCTCTGATGAAGAATTATGGATGCACAATTTTTGTTAGTCAACTGGTAGCCTGAAAGGTAGCAAAGGATCCAGACCCCCTGGGGCAGGTCATAGAGATTCACACATTTCTCACCCACCAACATCATCATTCACATCAATGTAGGAGAAAGGTATTTTCGAATGCAGGAGACCTTGGGAGTCATAAAGGAGCCTTTCTTCAATAGGAAATAATAATAATACGTGAATGAAAATCCAGACAGTGGAGGGAAGGCACATCAAATCCATATTTAACATATCAGTGGTGCTAAAAGGTGCGAGGCAGGTGGGTGGCACGCGTCATTTGTTATACAAATGCAAAACAGGGCCATAAAACCACTAATGGAAAGAAGTGGATGGGGAGAGTGTGCTAGGGAGCCCTTGAAATACATCTCCACCATCCTTTTCTTTTTTTTTATTTTTTATTTTATTTATTTTATTTTATTTTTCCACCATCCTATTCATCGCGGACGTAAGTGGGTATCTGAAAGATGACATATTGTGATAGGTGTTTATTGAGATTATTAGAGACTGTGTAGAAATCCTTTGAAAGACTAGAAATAATACAATACTAAGAGTTCAAAATAATCGTGAGAAGGGAGGGCAATGACTTTTTTTTCTTCCTTATCCAAAGTTTTGTGGATAGGAATCAGTGTTGGGCTGATGTTGATAAATGAAGAAGTGATTGATTGATTGATTGATTTATCTATCTATTTATATATCTATATATCTATCTATTTATTTATTTATTTATTTATTTATTTTGAAGACGTGATTTAAAATACAGTAACGTGCACGTTAATGTGTAATCATAGGCGATATCACTGCTGTGTTTTGGAAGGAACACAAAACGCACGCACGCAGGGGAGGGACAGAGGAGACCGTCTTTAATGGTCAGGCTTGAAAGATCAAACATTAACAATGAAAGCTGGTTTTCTTTGGGTTGATGACCTTTCCCGCCCCTGCAGACTGCCTTGAAATGAGTTGTGGTTTTTAAAAGTTGGCTCTCAGGGCCTGGGAGTAGGGGCAAACGTTTCCCAGCGCGTGAAGGATTTCCGTGCCGTCTGGAAGTTGGGAAAGTGCTCAGAGTTGAAAGAAGAGAAGGAGATGTGTTGAGTTTGCTTAGGACCTCCTACTTCTGGAGGCATAAACAAGAGACGACCCAGGACCAGCCAGTTTTGCAAAATAGATGAAATTAAGCGTTGCCTGCATGGCTACACTGGTTTTGTCAGCTCTAGGGACTTTCAAGGTTGGTCTGTGACACAGGGAAGATGTTGGGGTTTGAAGGAGACAGGCCAAGAAGGAATTCTGAGTCCTCGTCTTTGGTGCAAAAATGTGGTTTTATTACAGGATGGGGGCAGGACTCGTGGGCAGAAAGGGCTGCCCATCACGGGGTCATCAGGAGTGGCCTGTTTTATACCGTCAACTTGCGAGGCATTAGCGAGAGCCTAAGTCTTGAAAACATTTTGGAAACAAGGTTTCTAGGACTTTGAGGGGACTAGATATTGTTGGGAAAAGGTCATTTATTATCGTCTAACAAAATGTTGGTCCTGTGGCCCTTCAGATATACATCGGTGGGTCATTTGCTTCGGGGATGATCACCAGAATGTATTTTCGGGGAGTAGAGATAAAGGAAGTTTTCAAAGCAATTGTAATATGTTATTATTATTATTTTTTTGCAATTGTAATATGTTAAAAGGAGACGCACAGGGTCCTGGGGGGTCAGGCTAGGATGGCCTTTTGCCCTTAGCAAAGTATTAACATCGAGGCAGCTGCATCCCTAGAGGAAGGTGCCTCTGCCTGTTTCAAGGACATGCCAATGAGGCTGTAGGTAGTTAGGAAATCTAATAATTAATCTTTCTTCTGCCTTTGTTTCCACATCAGTCTCCACTTGTTTTCTTGAGTTTTACAAGCGTGAAGGACAAGAGTGGCACTCTACAAAACAGTTAAGGCACAGAGTAACAATATTTTATTTTATTTTATTTTATTTATTTTATTTTATTTTATTTATTTTTATTTTATTTTATTTTATTTTTTATTTTTTTGTTTTTTGAAGGTTAAACTTTTATTCATCAAGGCTCAAACAATTACATGCTAATTTCCATCTAGGTTGCACCAAAAATGACGTAAAAATTTCCTTTTGGGGTGATCCTGGAGTTCTGGGATTGAGTCCCGCATCGGGCTCCCTGCATGGAGCCTGCTTCTTCCTCTCTCTCTGCCTGTCTCTGCCCACCCCCCCACCGCCACGTGTATCTCATGAATAAATAAAAACCTTTATTTTTTTTATTTTTTTTTTTAATTTTTATTTATGATAGTCACACACACACAGAGAGAGAGAGAGAGGCAGAGACACAGGCAGAGGGAGAAGCAGGCTCCATGCACCGGGAGCCCGACGTGGGATTCGATCCGGGGTCTCCAGGATCACGCCCTGGGCCAAAGGCAGGCGCTAAACCGCTGCGCCACCCAGGGGTCCCAAATAAAAACCTTTAAAAAAATTTCCTTTTGGTATCCCTGAAGAACTGGATTCCTGTTATATAAAAGCTTTGTTCTTTCTTTACACCTACAAAGAAGTATGTACAGTTGACTTCACCAAATGATTTATTCCCTTTTCCCATATTTAGAAATCCCTTATGATCCCTCAGACAGTTCCTTCTGGAGCAGGTTTCCTCCTTCCCCCCAGCCAGCCCCAGTGGGTTCACCTTTACAGGCTCTGGGACTAGGACAGGAGGTAAGACTGTTTCCTCACTGGGAACCAAGTAACAATTTTAAAAGGGCAGATCACCATGGAGGTTTTGTGTGTTTATAGTGGGTGTAACAGACTGATGGGATGGCGCTGGACAAGGTACTTTGGGAGATGATCAGGGTTACAAGATTGAACACCTGTGTGTCCTCCACAAATTACTATTTTTTTAAATAAAATTTTTTATTTATTCATGATAGACAGAGAGAGAGAGAGAGAGAGAGAGGCAGAGACACAGGCAGAGGGAGAAGCAGGCTCCACACAGGGAGCCCGACATGGGACTCAATCCCGGGGCTCCAGGATCACGCCCTGGGCCAAAGGCAGGTGCTAAACCACTGAGCCACCCAGGGATCCCCTGTCCTCCACATTCTTATGTGGAAGTCCTAACTCCCAGTGGGGTGGTGTTAGGGGTGGGGTATTTGGAGAGGATCAGGTTCCATAGGGCAGGCCCCACGATGGGGTTAGTGCCCCCCCACAAGAAGATAAAGAGAGAGCTTGCTTCCTCTATCTCTTTCCACCATGTGGCGACAGGTTGATGAGGTGGCCATCTGTCTACCAGAAAAAATCGTCACCAGAACCCACCCACATGGTCACCTTCATCTTGCATTCTCCAGCCCACCTAACAGTCAGAGACAAATGGGTACTGTTAAAGATCCCCCTTGCCCCCCCCAAGTCTGTGGTATTTCATTAGAGCAGCCTGAGCAGACTGAGACGGTCTCCATGCAGAATGGCCTGCTGTCGAAGACTACGTCGGTATTCCAAAGATGAAGAATTCCCTCTATTACTGGTAATAGGATTTGTAAGCAACTGGGAAATACAAAGTACACCCTAGAAAAGACCGGTATCTTCCCCACAGGAAAGAAAAGAAGGCAATCAGAAAAGTAAAAAGAAAATTATTTTAGAAATGCATCAGGGGTATGTAAAGTATTCTCCGGCAATGGTATAGAATATGGATGAAAGGGGATGCCTTTGAATTTAGGATGTGGAATATGCAGGATTGGGCTCCGTGCTCAGCGGGATATTCTCTCTCTCTCTCTCTTTCCCTCTGTCCCTCCCCCCACTGCTTCCCTGTGAGCTCTCTCTCTAAAAATTTTTTTAAAAAAGAATAATTTTTAAATTAAAATTGAATAAAGTTAAAATAGGCAAAACATTTTGAAAATGAAACCTAGATGAAATGATTTTCAGAGGAAACAGAAATCACTCAAATAACGACAGAAGATACATATACAGACTATGAGCGTGTAATTATTGAGGACCATATCAATGACTTTTTTTTTTTAAAGGCACGACTATGCACGTTTCCTCCTACTAAAGTTACATAGCGAAACACGCTTTTTCGAAGCGATATAAGCTGCTTCAGACTGTGTGGAAAAGGGGAAAACATCTAAAGCATTATTCTATTTACAGAATTGCCATAATTGAAAAACTAATGCCGAGAGATTAAAATCATGTACGATTAATGATGCAAGATTTCCACAACAATGGCAGCTAGATCCCGGTAGGAATGCAAATAACAGTGTTTTCTCGACCTGATTGGGGCTCATTCCAATAATGCCAGGATGCTCTCACAACAGAATTGGATGTGTGTGTGTATTCTGTGAGTAGGAGTATAAATTATGATATTTCCCCCCCACCCCAGAATGTAAAATTGAAGAGCAGTTGCATGAAAGGAGCCTTGAATGTAGACAAAATGGCGACATTCCATAATGAAACGTGAGCAGCAGAGGACACGAGTCAATCCAAGTGTGACGTAGTTGTGTTCCCAGGAGCTGGTGGTGTGATGAGGCCAGAAGCAGGAGTCAGGGTGGATGGGGGGCATGGGACTGGAAGGTTTTGGGTGTGCATATGAAGGAAAAGTGGTTCCATGGGCATGGGGCTGTGGATGTCACTTCACACATGGGGGTCATTGAGCATCATGCACCTCATGGGAACCCACCTGTACACAGGCGTGTTTTGTCAATAACCGCACTCCAGGAGCCACACTGTCCGTGTGTCCATTACATCTCAAGAGCTTAACATGCTCACTGAATTTAGCTTGGGTATTTTGATAGAGGATTAAGCCCCCTGTTCCTTGTTTCCTTTTCTCCTTTCCTTTTTTTTTTTTTAATTTTTATTTATTTATGATAGTCACACAGAGAGAGAGAGAGAGAGGCAGAGACACAGGCAGAGGGAGAAGCAGGCTCCATGCACTGGGAGCCCGATGTGGGATTCGATCCCGGGCCTCCAGGATTGCGCCCTGGGCCAAAGGCAGGCGCCAAACCGCTGTGCCACCCAGGGATTTTTCTTTTCTCCTTTTTCCTTTTCTCCTTTCCACGAGAATCAAGTATCTGTGTCCCACAGCACCGGCAGTGCTGAGAGACAAAACACAGAAAAACCCTACAGCATTTCTTGGAAAATTTAAGTACAGTGAAACTCTGCAGCAGATTTCAAGGAAATACTATATTGAATAAACTCATCTATATAAATAACTTGGAATAATGTTTTTAGAAAAGGGCTCAAGTCCTATTAAGCGTCTTCGGTAGATGAAAACATAGAGTTCACAGACATATGGGGATGAGTGTCTTCTCCATGGATCATGCTGGCCTAAAGCCGAAATAATGGAGAATTGATTTTCCCAAATCAAAACAGAATGATGTTGTTATACCCTTGGCATTTTCAGAAAGTTATTGGTATGGGAATCCCAGGGTTTTCACACTTTGTGCATGTAGGGAGCACGGGTCAAAATCGACTAAATAGGGAAAACAATATGTTTATGAATCTTTCTTTAAAACACATGTATTGGGGATCCCTGGGTGGCTCAGCGGTTTAGCGCCACCTCCAGACCAGGGCGTGATCCTGGAGACCCTGGATCGAGTCCCACGTGGGGCTCCCTGCATGGAGCCTGCTTCTCCCTCTGCCCGTGTCTCTGCCTCTCTCTCTCTCTCTCTCTCTCTCTGTGTGTGTGTCTCATGAATAAATAAATAAAATCTTAAAAAAAACCCACATGTATCTGAATTACAAAATTTAGCCATTTAGAATATACAGCCCAGGAGCTCCTGGACAGCTAAGTTAGTGGAGGTGTAAGTCTTGATCTCAGGGTTGTGGGTTCTAGCCCCATGTCGAGTGTAGAGAATACTTAAAAAGAAAATCTTTAAAAATTAAAAACAAAACAAAACAAAACACACAGCTCAATGGTATGACATTTCTTCACAGAGTTGTGTGGCCATCGGCACAACCAATTTTAGGATATTTTCATTATTCCACAAAGAAATCTTGGGCCCAGCAGCGGTCACTGCCTCTCCCCACTGCTCCCAGCGCTGCACACCACACATCTACTCTCTGTGTCTGTAGATCTTCCTATTGTGTACATTTTATGTAAATGGAATCCTGCAACATGTGGTAGTTTGCAACAGCCTTTCTTTGACGTAATGTTCCCAAGATGTATCCAGAGTGTAGCCTCTCACACACTTCATGCACTTTTTTTTTCAAGATTTTTATTTATTTATTCATGAGAGACACACAGAGAGAGGCAGAGACACAGAAAGAGGGAGAAGCAGGCTCCATGCAAGGAGCCCGACGTGGGACTTGATCCCGGGACTCTGGGATCATGATCTGAGCCGAAGGCAGACGCTCAACCACTGAGCCACCCACGTGCTCCCCTTCATGCACTTTTATTTTAATATAATACTCCCTGATTGAACAGCACACCACGTTTCGCCTGTCCATTCACCTACCGATGGGCATTTACACGGCTTGCCTTTTTTAGCTATTACAGACAGCGCTGCGAAGCACACTGCTGTGCTGGTTTTTATGGGCAGCTGTACTTCCATATATGACTTGGAATGACAGTGCTGTATCACAGTAAACATGTACCCTAAAAGATCGCCATGCAACTTTATTTCAAAGAAAGCACAAGACCAACTGAGGGTCTGAGTATGAGAACCTCTGCAGCATAGGCAAGGTACGTAAAGTCCGCACCACAGAGGTGGCCCTGAGTCATCTGATTGACGTTACTCTGACGTGTGTTGAGTATCCAAGCCATCTGGACTATTGTTCTTCCATTTCTAAATACGATTTGTGCTTGTAGGCCTCTACTATTTCTAGTATTCCTGCTGATGGAACATCTTTGGTGAAAAGCGTGTGCAAGACTTTTCCTCAGCTCTTGCCCACAGGGGTTCCTTTATTCTCAATAATCCCATCTGTCACTGTGATCTGCTCTTAAAAACCCACAAGTATCTAAATAAATAAATAAAATCTTTTTTTTTTTTGAATCAAACCCACTGACCAGTATCCTAGATTGAGCATGGGAGGAAGAATCAGAGCCCTCGAGCGGCTAGACTCAATCTCCCCTTTTAATGACCTAACATCATCCACTCTCTCTCTTGCTCCTAAACTGATTCTGAAATGACTTTTTTTTCGAATTAATTTTAGAATTCACCTATAGAGAAGCATGGGTGACTGAATGCTATCTGCTTACCCTTCCAGTTCTTGCAATCCATGAAAGTCTTACAATGGAAATGATTTAAAAGGGAATTCATTTTTATGGTCGCGTGATGCTAACTGGAGTTTAATAGTCAGTGACAAGAAAAATACAAGCTTAGAATGTGGCCAGAGTGGGAAAAAGACCTGCTTTGTCTAAATCTTCCCAGGATTTATGCCCCACTCCCTGGAGCATGCATTTGCCCATGACTTCCAGCTCTTGTCTGTTGGTATGACGCCCACCAGCATGTCGGGTCCACGTGATGTTCTGTGGGGATATCCTGTGGGATATCCAGGCTGCCTGTAGCTCTTAACACTGCGTTATTATAGAAGGTGACAAGTATGTGTCCTTTGGCTAAGCCACCCAGTCTGTGATATTTTGTTATGGCAGCTCTAGCAAATGAATACAATCACTTACAGCCCCCCAAATCCAGGAACATTAATTAACAGAGTCTCGATTATGAGACGTAACCCCAGGTTATTTCCAAGAGCCACATATCCGCACAGTACATCCTGGCATTTGCCAAAGTTACAATGCTAGTGACTCTGGGTGGATAAGAGCCATGGTCCACAAGGAAAATACCCTGTAGGCAATGATTATGGGTTCCCTGGGAAAGAGTCAGAGTAGACAATATAGAAGAACCACCCTGGATTTGTCAAACAGCAACTGAGAACTCTGTTTATGCCCACCATGAGACCCGTGCCACCTGAGAGTCATAATCAATTAACTTTATTTATTTATTTATTTATATTTATTTATTTATTTATTTACTATTTTTTTAGACAACTAACTTTAATAAGAAGTGCAAGGTTACATGACCCTTCATATTTTCACTGAGTTAGAATTGAACCTACTCATACTGCCTCATTTAGCGCACACACTAGTTTCTGTAGGCAGGTGCCTTGTAAGAAACTGTGCAATCAACAAATGCTCGTTTAGGCTACAGGTTGTGATAGCCAATACTACAACGATTCAGGGATGAGTGTGTTGTGCTCACAAAGCCTGCCGACAAGGGAAGGAGAGAGAGCAGCCATAAGCATTCAGAGCGTAGCAGAAAACACTGAAGAATACCAGTAGATGCGTGTTCTCATCCGGGTTAATCCCGTCAAAATTGTAGAGCGCACATTGTGTTTCTTTGTTTGACACCATGACTCTGAGGGCACATTTCAACAAGCCGGTGAGAAAACCAGACTCATTCTACTCCACATGGCCATGGATGTGCCACGTGTCTGGGGTTGATTTCTTTGTGGCTCATTTCCTCATTCGTATGTCTCTCGGGTGTTGAGCAGCGAATGTGCTCCCATGTTGCGCATCGAACAGATACATTTGTCAAGGGAGAATCATGCAGCTCTTTCAGATTGAGGAATGAGAGTGCAGTAGCCTCCTTGTTCGCAAAACAACACGCCATACCTGTGATTTCTCTTCCACTCTGCAATAAATTCTTGTAGGTTTAGTAAATCCCTTCCCACCCTCCCAGTTGATGCATCCCTCGGAATTATCACTCTCTCCAAGATTCCCAACATAATTCCACAGAATTGTTTGCTTGTTTTAAAAACACATAAATCAGAGAATTGACTTACTGACAATTTCTTTTTTCTTCCTGGCCTCCTGTAAAAAGGATGGTCATGATCAAGCCATGAACTGAAAAGAATAATTGATTCCAGTGAAAGCTAAGAGTTGCAAAGTGAAAGAATATCTTATTTGTAGCCTATCCATTTATCTGTATCTGTTCATCCATTGTCTATCATCTGTCTAAATGTCTCTACTTATCTGGTTCTCTATGATTTATCTAGCTGTCTAGAGCAGATCAATGGATGGATGGATGGATGGATGGATGGATGGATAGATGGATGAATGGATGCATGGATGAGTGGATGGATGGATGGATGGGAAGATAAGTAGATCACACAGAGATAAGTACACATATATGATATTAATTATGTACACAAATAGAGGAGATAAGCAGAGTTTTCATGCGATCAACCCTAAGGTATTGCTCAAATTGTCCACTGTACCCAAACCTCTCATCTTCAAGAAGTGGGGAGTGACACATGGGAGAAAATGGTCTCCTGGTGCTGGTGGTGAGAGTGGAGGTGATGAACTTAGCCTCAACCCCAGTTTCTAATCTGTTGGATGTTTCCTTCCCTATTGCCAAGCCCAGAAAATAAAAGGTTCTGTCTGCATTTTCCTTGAAGATGAAGATTACATATACAATTTAGACCTTTTTCCCCTTTCTTTGTAAACTTTAGCAATGACACGAGACTTGCATTCATAGAAAGGGATGAACAATAAGTGAACGGCTTTCTCTCACCCAGAAAGAGCACCCTTTCAAGAAAGAGAGCATTGCCAGGACCAGAGCATGCTCCACTTCCCCTAGAGGTGACCTCTATCTGGAATCCCATAAGAATTGCTGGCTCGTTCTTTTCTGAACCTTGATGCCTATGAGTGCAAACTTCGGATTTCATATAAAGGGGCAGGTGGCACGTGTAGTAGGGTCGCACCTCTGGCCTCTTTCATGTGACGTCACATCATGGGATCCATGCAGGTGTTGCAAGTGTCTTGTGCTTCATTGTGTTTCTCTGCTGTCTAGTGTATTATCCTACAAACACACCACAATGGATTGATCCATGCTATGGTTGGCAGATGGGGTGACTGGTTCCCCTCAAAGCTCTTTGAAACAATGCAGCTGCTGACATTTCTTTGTTCTATTACCTGGTTCTAGAGAATATAATTGTGAGTAGAGTTTCTGGAACTCTTCGTGATTTATGCTCTGTGTGTTGAATGCACTTCTCTGAAGGCCTAAGTCTGACTTCTTCTGTTTCTCACTGGAAAACCCAAATACAGGGTGTTTGTTTCCTGTGGGGGAATTCCCAAGGAGCTCTGTGTACATCGTGAGCCTGGCGTCAGCCATTTGTTTTTGTTGGTTCCCATTGACCTGGGCATAGAGGCCCAGCCACAACAGTGTCCATGGGACTCAAATAACTGGATTAGGGGATTTAATTGGACTCTGGAGATTCGACGTTCCCTCAGCTCCCAAACCCAGCTGAACTGCAACTGACCCCCGGAACTGCCTGCACTTTCCGTGTGATGAGCTAATCCTGCTTACATGCAGCCCCTGCTTGGCCACACTTGAGGCAGAGGCTTTGCAAATAAATCTGATTATCAGCATGTCCTCCCCCTCCATCCCCGCCCTTATAGGGGCCTCCTTGCCTCAGGACACATGATTGAAATCAGACCACAGCACGCATCAGGAAGACAAATGCAAAGACTCATCCAAGAAAAAAAAAAAACATACAACCAAGGAAATTGGATGAATTTACAGCCATGCAGAAGAGGGCCTTCCATTTTAAGGGAAATGAGAGACCTTGATAAATAATGTTGGGTCTGTAAATGCACCGGAGATGGTACAGTGTAAAAACTGCAGTATTCTTCGTAACAATGGGATGGGCTCTGTGAATGCTTTCAATGATTTAGGAACTTCTAGGCAAGTTTAAAACTTGTTTAAACTTTAGTGAAGTCAACACTAGAAACACATGCACGCACCTGCAGGCATGCATCCTACTCCACAAATATGTAACTTCAGTAAAACTCCTGGCAAGCGACGTAATTACGTAATGTTTGTGCACATAGGGTTCTAAGACAGCCCGAGAGGTGGGTTTTGAAACTTTGGAGGCAGGATGCCTGGGTGGCTCCGTGGGTTACATGGCTGCTTTGGACCCAGGTCATGATCCTGGGGTCCCGGGATTGAGTTCTACATTCTGCTTGGTAGGGAGTCTGCTTCTCTTGCTCCCCCTGCTTGTGCTCTCTCTCTCTCTTTGTCAAATAAATAAATAAATAAGATCTTTTTAAAAAATTTAAAAAAAAAAAAACTTTGGAGGTGATGAGAAATGCTAACCTAAGAGGCTGTTTGTCCAGCCTGAAGGACCATTTTTATTTGCCAATTGCTGAGCTTGCAAACACAGGGATAGTGACTGAGAGCCTAAGGAGGCACGCACCCCTTTCCCCCATAAAAGTTGACAAGGAGCAGGACGCTGCTAGTTCTACAGGGAAATGTCACTACCTTGTGTTTCAACAGGCCAAGAAAACGAGAAAACCCCCTCTCTGGTCCCTCCTGACCATGCCCATCAGTGTTTGAGGGAGATTTTCACTCTAGCATTTGTCACACAAACATCTCAAATGATGTCTGCACCCCGAGACCACAGGGGTTCTGGGTTTTAATTATAAAACCTGCTTGATTACGTTTAGGTAAAAGCCATCTGCCACCACTTCCTGTACCTACTTTTTAATCATGGTTTGTTTTTGTTTTTGTTTTGTTTTGTTTTTGCAGTTAAATTGCATTGGTTCCTTATATTTTTTATTTTTAAGATTTTATTTATTTGACAGAGAGGGAGAGCATGAGCTGAGGCAGGGGCAGAGGGGGAGAGGGCGACAGAGTTTCAAGCACAGAGCCTGAAACGGGGCTTGAACTCATGACCCTGAGATCATGACTTGATTTGAAACCGAGATTCAAGATTTCTTTTCTTTTTTTTAATTTTTACTTTTATTTTTAAGAATTTGTTTATTCATGAGAGACATGGAGAGAGAGAGAGAGGCAGAGACACAGGCAGAGGGAGAAGCATGCTCCATGCAGGGAGCCTGATGTGGGACTCGATCCTGAGACTCCAGGATCACACCCTGAGCTGAAGGCAGACGCTCAACCACTGAGCCACTCAGGCGTCCCGATATTCGATATTTGGATGCTTAACTGAGCCACTAAGATGCCCTGACTTATATATTTTAGCTATTACCCCCTTACAAGATAGATGTCTTGCAATTACATTCCCCCATTCCCCCTTTCTATAGGTTGCCTTTTAATTTTGTGGATTATTTCCTTTACCTCCAGAAGCTTTTTAGTTTAATGTCATCTCATTTATTATTGCCTTTTTTTTTTAAGCATTGCAGGGATACTTGAGGCATTTGGTCCTCTCTCAGGAATTGGTGGTGATGTAAGCCAGTTTAGCCAGTTCCAAAAGTGACCCCCACGATGGTCCAGCATTTTGATGTCTCATTTTCCGGAGAAAGTTCTCAGGAAGATGCCATGTGCCGTATTATGAAATTTCATTTTTTTTAAATTATGGAAACACATAATCCACATGCTTCCACATGCTTGTGGAAGTGTACAATCTGTTGCTTCTCAAGCAAAAAGAAGTGGCCAGTGACCCTCCAGCAGAATTGACAAGGAGCTCTGTGGTGAACTTGTTTTCTGAGAGCTCAATGTTTGGAATGGCATCAGGAAGGCCACCTCTTTTCTTGAAGCAGACACACGGGGAAACAGAGTAGCGTTCAATGAGAAGCTTCTACGCCACGATACTTTGTCTTTCCAATCTGCTCTGTTTTTTAATATATATATTTATATTTTTACTTATTCATGAGAGACACAGAGAGAGAGAGAGAGAGGGGCAGAGACACAGGCAGAGGGAGAAGCAGGCTCCACGCAGGGAGCCCGATGTGGGACTCGATCCTGAGACTCAAGGATCACGCCTGGACTGAAGACTCCCATCTGCTCTTAAGCCTTCCAACCATCCCTTCTGGTGCACGCAATCCCAAAACCTGGCCTTTGGCAATGTGAAACTAAACATGATGCGAGGTAAACAGCGGTAATTATAAAATCAAACACGCCCACTGCGCATCATCCACAGCTGTATCTGTCAGAGATTTTATAGGCGAGACGCAAGCCAACCAAAACAATGCACTGCTAGGACAACTGTTTGTTTTTACTCCACTAACCCTTTTAAATTCAGGGCATTACAAAAAAATAAATTCAGAGCATTGATTAATTCATATTCTTTCCCACCTTGGCAAATTCAACGAGGACATCTAAGAGCATGGACGTTCTGAGACAGAGAAGGCTGATTTTATTTTCTCCGTGCAATATTGATTCAGATACTTCTTTGCCATACAGGACTACATTGATTTGCTTTTTCTTTCTTTTTTTTTATTTTTAAGATTTTATTTATTTACTTGAGAGAGAGCAGAGCAAGAGAGAGAACACAAGCAGGGATGAGGGATAGACGGAGAGGGAGAAGCAGACTTCTTGCTGAGCAGGGAGCCAGATGCGGGACTCATCCCAGGACCCCGGGATCGTGACTTGAGCTGAAGGCAGAGACTTAACCCACTGAGCCACCCAAGTGCCCTCAATTGATTTTCAAATAACCTTTCTTCATAATCAAAATTCAAAATGTAACCAGAGGGATCAACTGTTCTAAGGTCAACAAGAACGAATTCCCTTAAATAAGCTTTCTTCTTCTGTCGCTTAAAGCTGGTATGGATAGCATTTTAGACAATATTTTTATCATTTTATAGTTTGGATAATTTATATAATTATAGGTTTACACGAACATCCCTGATATTTCTGTCTAGTAAATGTTTTTAAATTGCGGTATGCATGTTTCTAAGAATTGGGCTTAATTTTCCCAAAAGGCAGTAAACCATCTCTTTCCCCAAGGCTTTCCTGATTCTTTTTTAGGGGAAAGGCATAACAGAAGCAAAGTGCCGTATTATCCTGATTAAAATTTTATGATGCCAATCACAAGTTCTCAGCAACCGAGAGTGGCACTTTACCCAGACCAACAAACCTGAGGATAGATTTGAGTGTCCATTATCCAGCTGGACCACAAGGAAATTGTCATTTCTGACCTATACTAATGGCAGTTTCATGATTCAACCTATTATAGCGTTGTAGATATGGTCTTCATCAATGTGAGTAGTACAAGAGATCAAAGATGACGTATTTCTAGTCTTAGTTTGATTAAACCGAAGGTAATGCAACACATGGCTCCTAGTGCAACAAAATAACAAAATATCATTTTTATGAGTTTTTTTTTTCCAGAAGGGGATTTACAGATGCTCCTAGCTTATGTGATCCAGCAGCTAATGAATATGAAGGGTACCTGTAATCCATTTCTTTGTGCAACAAATTTTGGAGGATGGGGCACAGAAAAACATGCTTTTATTTTATTCTTTTAAAGATTTTATTGGGGCAGCCTGGGTGGCTCAGCGGTTTAGCGCCACCTTCAGCCCAGGGCGTGATCCTGGAGTCCTGGGATCGAGTCCCACGTTGGGCTCCCCGCAGGGAACCTGCTCCTCCCTCTGCCTGTGTCTCTGCCTCTCTCTGTGTCTCTAATGAATAAATAAATAAAACATTTTTTAAAATTCTCTTAAGAAAATAAATATTTAATTTATTTATTTGACAGAGAGAAAGAACAAGTAGAAGGAGCAGCAGAGTGAGAAGCAGGTGGGCCTGATGTAGGGCTGGATCCCAAGACCCCAGGATCGTGACCTGAGTCGAAGTCAGACTCTCATCCGACGGCACCACCCAGTCGCCTCTCAGAGAGAAATGCGTTGAATACCACCTTTATACACTCTTGTATAAACACCTTTGCAAGCATTGGAACCCACCCAGAAACAAAATTCACTTCCCAACATGCAAGTCAAACATTTAAGCCCTGAGCAGGGACAGGGACGCGCAGGCACATTTGTGTTCTGTAACCTGATATCATGTACAAAAATAATGTTTTCCTTATTTGTGAGCTAATAGCCCCGAGTCACCTTGCAAAATGGCAAACCAATTATGTTGACAAAGCGTGGCGTGTTAATTTACGGCGTGCTCTCTGATTGTGGAAGTGTACCCGTGGATGCAAATTGTTATGCAAAGTACATTCGGGCACATTTGTCTCGCCAGGAAGGAGAGAACGTTATATGTCTACCAGGTATCATAACAAATATTTTAATGCCTTATGTCTTGGACGCTTAATTAGACTCAGTTGCTAAGAGATTCACCAAAGAAAGCGTGATGGAACCCGTTTTGGACCTGAAAGCCACTTATTTATACTCTAAATGGAATGATGGAAACAAAGACTAGCCCTTTTTTCTAGGTGAAACTGTGACCAGGGATGGTGTGGACATTCGTGGGTGGCACGCTTGGCCACGCAGGATGCTCGTCGTGCTTGTCCATGGATCTAAACCCCAAGCTGAAACCAAGCACGACAGGATCTACACCCTCTGCCAATGGAAGTTGGGGATGGTGCTCGTAACCGTTCAGAATGCTAAGCTGTGGCTCACTATGGCTTTCTTTGTTGTTTTTGTTCTTTTTTTATTTTTATTTTTCCAACGGCAAATGTGTGATTCCTTGACAAGAGTGGTGAGCTTTCTCATCCCAGGAGACCACAGAGTTAGAAGAAATATGGGGTTGCCCGCATTTGGTTTCGAGAGTTATAAATTAAGCAAGGGCACAGGAGACAGATGGGCATGCTCAAGTTGTTCGTTTTCGTCAGTTGACTCCAGAATGTTATTTCGTGTTTTATGAAATCAAGTCCCTGAAGGTAGAGAGGCTCGTCCGTATTTATTTATGGCTTGTGATTGTTTTCTGCCCCTGCTTTGAGGATGTACAGTAACTATGGTACACTGGCCCTAGGGATTTTTGTATCCCCAGAGTAGGGAAAGGGAGTCATTTTTTTAAATTAAGATTTTTACTTATTATTTGATGAGAGACACAGAGACAGAGGCAGAGACACAGGCAGAGGGAAAAGTAGGCCTGCAGGGAGCCCGATGTGGGACTCGATTCCAGGACCTGGGGGTCACGACCTGAGCCAAAGGCAGACGCTCAACCTCTGAGCCACCCAGGCACCCTGAAGAGGGTCATTTCTTTTTTCTTTTCTTTATTTTTTTTAAGAGGGTCATTTCTTAAAGGTCCTTATTCTTATGTGTGGCTGTACTTTTCTTTATATCTGAGGAGCAATCCACCTTCCTAACAGAAAACCACATCCTTCTGTTTGTGGGTGTTCACATCAGGTACTTGCAACATTTTCTACAAAAGCTAGATGTCAGGTTGGTGTATGTTTTATTTCCTGGCCTTTAAGTTTCCCAAATGTTACCAAATTTTCTCTGATGCTGGCTTCTTATTTCAGGATTATGCATATGGTTCCCAATCCTTACAGATCACGTTAATCTGCAAATAATTAATTTATAATCATGTGGCACAATAGGTATAATTGATATAACTGCTCTGTTACACTCATTTCCAGAAACTGTATGCTCTAATTTGGATTCAGATCCTGGGCCTTTAATACATAAACTCTACTATAATATAATAGTATGTGTCTATTATATATATTGGAATATATATATATTATAATATATGTGCTAGGCTATATTGCTTATATATAATTTATGCACCTTACTATAATTATACAGAAATATGTGTGATTATATGTACACCTATGAACATTTATGTAGGTGTCTTATATATTTAAATAATTTTATTTAAAAATATATTTATAATTTATTTTAATACACTTATAATATTTGTTGATTCTATATGAACATACATTTGTATGTGTATGTTTATTATATATTATATATGATGTGTGTGAAAATATACATATTATGTGTATAATATACATTTATTTATTACTATATATACTATTATATATTATATATTATTATAAATACTATTTATCTATAAATAATGTACATTTTAATTATACTTATTATATTATATATACTATATATTATATAGACATATTATGGAATTATATATTACACAATCTATACAACATATTGTATAATTTTAATTATATGCTATATATAAAATGAACTATAATAAGCATAAAAACATATTCATAATTATGCAAGCATATTTATATGGGTGTGTTTATTGTATATAATATACATTATCTATACATGAGCATATATTCACACATTTTCAAAATTATAATTACAGGCTTAAGTTATATATACATGAAATACAAAATAGTCTTACAAACAAAATCCAAAGTAATTATATATATATAAGCAAAATATATTATGTGAATAATATACTTTTGTGTATATATGTATAGAATATATGTACATGAATGTCTCTGTCAATAAATACGAACATGTCTACTAACGAGAGTGAGATTTTTTTTTAATTTTTTTATTTATGATAGTTACAGAGAGAGAGAGAGAGGCAGAGACACAGGCAGAGGGAGAAGCAGGCTCCATGCACCGGGAGCCCGATGTGGGATTCGATCCCGGGTCTCCAGGATCGTGCCCTGGGTCAAAGGCAGGCGCCAAACTGCTGCGCCACCCAGGGATCCCGAGTGAGATTCTTTTAGATACCATTGGGACATGGATAATAATTTTTAATTCTTAGAAAAATTACTTTACAAATTCATAATTTATACTGAGCTCATTTATTAACATGAGTGCGGCTGATGTCTGTTTTTGTGGGTTTATTTTTTTTTTCTCAGAATCTCTGATAGCCATAATGTGAAAGCATTGCCTCATCAGGGAAACAAGGATGCCAGGTAATTTGGATTAATGCATGGACTCTGGGGGCAGTCTCCCAATCAATGTGCAATTAAAGGCAAACCTCACAACTTCTTTATTTGTCCCAAGTTTCTGAATCAATAGGTACAGGTGTAAAGGGAATGGGTAAGAGAAAAAAATTTGCAGGTCGGCAACAGGGTGCCGTACTCTTCACATGGATTTGCCATATCTACAAGGAGAGCAGCCTTTGTTTTTAGAGCGCCTGCAATGCCATCTAGTCAGGAAGACTTTGTATATTGCCGGGAATTGTTTTTCTCACAAATATTTTTCTTCATGTGCATATTTCTTTCTTTGTTCTTCTTTCATTATTATTATTTTTAAGGCTTGTTTTTAATTTTTTAAAATTTTTATTTATTTGTTAAAGATTGGATTTACTTATGAGACACACGGAGAGAAAGGCAGAGACACAGGCAGAGGCAGAAGCAGGCTCCCTGCAGGGAGCCCAATGTAGGACTGGATCACAACCTGAGCCTAAGGCAGCCGCTCAACCACTGAGCCACCCAGGCACCCCTCTTCATGTGCATATTTCTAATGTGTGAGATTCTATCATGATTTTGGAAGCTCAAAATCATGTTTCCCAAATTTTCTCCTTAAAAATACAATTTAAATGCATTTTTTTTTTTTTAAAGTAAGCTCTACAACCCAACATGGGGCTTGAACTCACAACCCTGAGATCGAGAGTTGCATGTTCAGTCCATTGAGCCAGCCAGGTGCCCCTAAAAAAGTATTTCTTCTATCTGACACAATCAAGTGTTACAGATTGCCATTCGTTCACCTGAATATCATTCTCTACTCTGATAGTTACACAGGTCTTGAGATATTTTTCCTAAATCGCCCCCCGGTAAATCCACTGATTCTAGCTCTTTATCGTAAACAATCTTAGCCAAACGGGTACAACCTTCCCACCTTCCTCTACAGATAAGAAATATTTCACTAACAAACAGCATGAGTGCATTTACCAGGTCTGTGTGTAGCATGTTTGCATGAAAGGGAAGGAAGTCGATTGTAGGTTTGCTGTCAACACTTTCCTACTGACTCTTTTAGGATATTTATCATCTTGTCCACTTCCCAGCCAGTTGATACCAAAAAGTCTCTAAAGTAGGAATTTACTAGACAAATATATCCCAGATGGGACGTCCTAGAAAGTATGATCCACAAAGGAAAAAAACATATCGCTAAGAAAGTAAAAAAAAAAAAAAAAAAAAAAGCTACAGATTGAGAGAACATATTTGTAAAACACAACATCCTATAAAGGACTTGAATGTCGAATGCATAATAACTCTCAATATTCAATAAAAAGACAACAAATCACCCAATTAATAATAATAAATGGATAAGGGATTGGAGCATACACATCATCAAAGAAGATAGATATGGGGCAAATAAGCAATAAAAGAATGCTCAAGGTGCCCCTGGGAGAAAGTTTGAGTATGAACAAAGCACAGAAACAAGATGTCAAGATGACAGAACTATTCTGCATCATGATTGTGGTAATGATTATCATAAAATATTTTAAAAGTCAGAGACTGTAAAGAATGATGGTATACATGTAAGTCTACATGCAAAACACACGTGTATAGAGCTACCTGAACACATACTCAGAAGGACAGCAGGAAATACAGACTTCTATTCATCAATTAATCCTTATTTTTCTCCCAAAATGCCTTTTTACTGAAACAAGAATTATTCGGGGCAGCACAGGTGGCTCAGCGGCTTAGCGCCACCTTCAGCCCAGGCCCTGATTCTGGAGTCCTGGGATCCAGTCCCACATCAGGCTCCCTGCATGGAGCCTGCTTCTCCCTCTGCCTGTGTCTCTGTCTCTGTCTCTCTCTGTATCTTTCATGAATAAATAAATAAAATCTTTAAAAAAAAAACAAGAATTATTCAAGCAATAGTGATGCTCCCATCTTCCAAATAATTGTTTATATTGTGTTTTGGCAACACAAAATCTTTTTTTTGCAACACAAAATCTTATAATAAATGAGGCATGTCATGAAAATCTGGAGTAAGATTATGGACATAAGAAAAAAATTAATTAGTTAAAAAATCTGGATTAAAGAAATGAAAAATCAGGGTACCTGGGTGGCTCAGTCGGTGAAGCATCTGCCTTCGGCTCAGGTCATGATCCCGGGGTCCTTGGATTGAGTCCCGTGTCTTGCTGTCTGCTTAGCCAGGAGTATGCCTCTTTCTCTGTACCCCCTGCACATGGTCTGTCAAATAAAAAAAATAAATAAAATTAAAGAAAATAAAAATGATCATAAACACCTGTTTGAGGTTTTGACTTTCACACCACATAAAATTTCTTTTTTTTGCACATAAAATTTCATATTCCTGTTCATTTTGTACTTAGATATTATTTTATATGTTGATAAGTTAAATCCAAGACTGTTTTTCTTTATAACCAAACATGAGTACTACCAACACCAACACCAGGAATCTAACCTTATATGAAATTGAGAAAACAATGCTTATGTTGGCGACAACCCAATCTGATATAGTGATGTCATCAGGAACCAAGGCATTCCATGTAACAGAAAACAGAATTAAAAAATATTAAAAATACTGGCAGGCCAAATTTCAAGGAAAAAATATTTATACAGACTCCTCATTTGTAAAAAAAGAAAAGAAAAGAAAAGAAAACAAAACAAAAAACAACGAAAGAAAACCCACAAGATCAAAGCTCAGCACAATGGAAAGAGTTAGTAGCAATGACATGATAGCAGAAATCAAAGAATTAGTACCCAAATCTTGGTGTCTGATTATTGGTGTGATTAAAGGGAACTCCATGCTTCTGGAGACAGGTATGGATTTACCACGTGGAGGATGAACCAGGTGAACCCATGATACCATGGCTGGTGCCTGGATGATAGAAAAGTCTGGTGACCAATGAGGACATGTGGAAAGGGCTTTATTAGATTATTTCTGCCTCTTTGGTTCAAATGTCAACTGAATACAGTGACAGATTCTTTCCTTTTCTTTCTTCTTTTTAAAAAATCTTTATGCCCAGTGTGAAACTTGAACTCAGGACCTCAGGATCCAGAGTCTCTGGGTCTTTGGACCAACCCAGCCAGGCGTCCCCAACAGATCCTATTCATACGTATGAGTAGTTATGGGGAACACACCTTCCTTCTGGTGTCAACACGGGTCACTGTAGGTGCTTGACGGGTAGATCTTCAGGGGAGCTCTCCATGGTCTTGGATGTCTCCTTGGATCAGTGCTCACATGCGACAGGGATACACCCGGTATAAATGGTCACAGTCGACCTCGTTCCAAAGGACGGAAGTCTCGGACGAGAAAACACTGCCTTGTTTACACAGTTCTCCCCTTGGGTGGATTTATGTGATTTCTCTGTAATTAACATGATTTAAACGATTTCTCTGTAAAACAATCTGACCCTTTTGCCCCATGAACTCGCTTCTCAAACCAAAGAACCCGGGCTCAGCGTTCAGTCTCCTTATATAACGGGAACAAGAGCGACAGATCAAAACGAAGACGATGCAAAGGAAACTTGATGGAGTCTTTGCATTACGGGTTGAGCACACGATTCAAGTGCAAGAGACGTGACCTGCGGATGATGGGTTCTTTCGTTAATGCAATTTGTAAATTTAAAGCAGATTGGTTGGAAAATGTACGTAAGTACGAAACAAATTAGCTCTTGCTTCAATGAAAAGTATAGTCGTGTTTCGAAAGTGTTGCACAAAAGAAAAACGTTGCACTGGTTCAAGGCGCACTTCTCTGTTGGGTTCATGATAATTGTAGAATTTAGATATAAACGATCATTCATTCTCCAAGAGCTTCTGCTTCAAATTAGAGTTCGCTTATGTCAGTAGAGTTCAGTGAGGTGTGAATACTTCAGAAAACATGATAAAGAAAATGACATTGTGCATCGCCCCAAATTCAAATATCCTTTCCCGATGACAACAGGAGAGTTGTATTATAATAGATTATTATGCTATTTGTGCTCTGTCACATTCGCTCGGATATTTTGGTTACAGTTTCACAAAAACAAATCCATTTTCTAATCATTTTTTTTCCCACGTAGGAAAGACAGTAAGTCTTATTCCTCGAATGCCACATATCGTATAATTTTCTGAATTGTATTAATATCCGTAGCCAACAACTTTGCCTCTGGTTAAGAGCAGACGATGTCTCACTCATTTGAGCAGCCGTGTGACGTGTTTGGAGGTCAGCAAATCTGTCTTCTCTGAGTGCCGTTCCACAAATTTGGGGAATCTTGCTAGAAGACTTCCTCAAAAATGCAAAAGGAAAGGATGCTCAGCAGCATTTAAGGAATATTTACTTTTTCTTCCTTCCAAAAATCAGACTGCCAAACTCTTAAATATTTTAGATTTTTAAATCTTTTTTTTTTTTTTTTTTTTTCCTGGAGGTCTATCACAGTTGTAAATGGTTCCACTGTGGCATGACTAACATCTATGGGAGAAAATGCATTTTTCCTTTGTTTTATTTTCCAGTGTAAAATACTGGAGCATGAAATTTGCAAACAAACAAACAAACAAAAAAAAAGAAATTTGCAAACATAGAAAAGGGGAAACAGCAACAAAAAAAGGAAATCAGATATATTTGTTTCTGTGCTTTTATTAAGCATTGGTACTTGTGTATTTTTTTTTAACTTTAACTTTTTTAACTTTAGGCAGCAAGATACACATGTATACAAATTTGCATAAATTTTGTTTCATTCAAGATGATGTTGGGGTTCTTTTGTCACATCATTATTCTTCTTTTAAGTATTATTTTGCATGTGCATAGATTCCATAATAAAAGTAGGTTTAGTGATTTGCCTCAGATTAGAAAGCTGTAATATTTCCTGTCTACCCTTATTTTAACTGTCCCTAGGAGAATCTTTGCAGACACGCCTTCCTCTATAATTTTGATATATCGTTATAAAAGAGTCCACTAACAGTCATTATCATGACAATATGGCTTTAAGTTCCCTGGTTCACAAAGGCCAAAGGTTTTTTTCTTAAAAATATTATCATCCCAAAAAAATTAAAAAAAAATATTATCATCCCAATAATCCTGCCTACCTCATTATGTACAAATGTTTTGTTGACCTGCATTTCAATCATCTGGAGTTGCCTTAAAAAAAAAAAAAAGACAGTAATTTTACCATGAAAATGTCCACCCCGTTGATTGAAGTGCACTTGTTACTAAGTGTGAGGAATGCACACCATTTTGTGGATCTGCTTCTCACGGGCCCTGCAGAGAACTGCCCAGAGTTGTCCGTTGGTGAGGTCTTATATTTTTATTTATATTTTATATATTTCTATTTTTATGATCTATGTTATCGGCTTTATTTTTATTTTTATTTTAGCTTTAATGTTTGTATGGATGGATTATTCAGCGTGCTGTGTTGAGAGCACCCACCCTTCCCTTTCTCTCCGTGAAGCTAATCGTTTGTGACCCGTGGGCGCTTTCTTAGCATTGGAAATAGTACATCGGTACAAACAGCAGAGAAAAGAAATGCCCAGTGTTTTCCATCCCGTGGACACCGCTTGCCTGTCTGCTGAAGGACCAACCCAAGTGTGTTGAAATCCCTTGGCATGAAGCCCACTGGTGAATCAAGGGTTTCTGTCCCACTTGTGTAAATGTGACAGAGCTTTGGTTTTCCCATTAGGTGGACAGTGTAGACGTGCCTGAAGGCTGGAACAACTCCAGATCATCAATCACTTGACCTTTTTTTTGAGTCATATGCATATGTATTTATATGTATGCAGTATAAAAATATATATGCATAAACATAAATAAATTCATATAAATATATACACATGACCATATATGTGCATATAAACTTATACACACATATGCATAAGAACATATATACACATAAACACATATACACATATAAATAGACATAAAAGCATAAATACAAAAAAATAAAAAATAAAAAACCATAAATACAAAAAAACCCCATAAATATATATATAAATACACACATGAATATATACACACTATAATCCTAAATACATATATAAATATGTTTGCACGTGTAAATATATGCATATGCACATGCATATGACTTTATATATACACAGCTTATATTTTTGATATGTTTCTTTTCCATATCTTCTTGATATGTTCTACTTCTTTTATTTTTTTATGATTTTTAGGTAAACTCCACGCCCAACGTGGGGCTTGAACTCACGACCCCAACATCAAGCGTCCTATGGTTTACAGAGTGAGCCAGGCAGGCAACACCCACCTTTTGCCTCTTTAATACAGTGGTTGGGGTTTGTATTTTGCAAGCATATGGCCCTTGATGAAAGTTTCCAAAGTGGACACAATGGGCCTTCTGTGGAAGGAACCCCTTCAGCCACCCCTTCTCCTGAGGATGCACCTTCTTATGGGCACACAGCTGGGTTCCTGGCACTCCGAAAAGTTTTACCAAGACCACATGCAAAATAATCAGTGTGCACAGGATGCCTGCTAGGTGTTGTGTGCCCAACAGAGACATAGCATTTTTTTAATGCATAAATCACACAAACGGTCTTGCAAGCCTGTCAAGGTGACGTGTGTATCTGAGCGTGCATCTAATAACAAAAAAGAGATTCAGGCCTCGTGTTAATACTGCTGCTGCTGCCTTCAGCACACGCGTTTCTGAGCTGGGTGTGTTTGCTGTGCTTGGACAGGCTTCTGCACTGAGGGCAGCACAATGCAATAAGGGCCCCATCTTCTCTGTGTGTGAGTTGATCTCATAATCCAGGCCTACCTCGCCGAAACTCAACCACCAGGTATCTTACCCTCACAGGGTCCTTTTGTACGACATGTACGTCTGGAAATAAAAAAGTGCATATCGCATGGGCCCCTCTATTCCACAGTCTTAACAGGCAACACATAAAAAGCACAGCCTTCTTTGGCATGATTTGTATTGGGGAAGTATGAGCCCCTGAGGACCAACCCAGGGATTCATGGTTTCAGGGACGCCTGTTGCACTGATTTGAGAAGTGAGCATGAACAGGGTACGCAGGTGTATTCGTGAGACGCTCCAGAGAAACATCTAATATAACATCCCTTGTTTTCACGTTGCTATTTACCATTTGGTTACATCACAGATCTTGTGACATCCTAGGTTCATTTGTCTCACGGGAAAGTGAACCCCAATGTTCATGTTTTTTGCACCTAACCTACCCATTTTATTCCAATATTCTTGTTTTTCTAAATGCTTTTCCTGATGAACTCCTTCCAGCCTCCATAATTAGCTGATTGCCCTAAATGCTCTTGGAACTGGCTCTACCATTTAAAATGTTCTTCCATTAAATTATGAATCCATCAACTCATTTACATGCATTCCTTCCTTATTTGCCGGAGTTGGGTTTTCAGCCTTTTTTTTTTTATGATTTTATTTATTTATTCATGAGAGAGGCACACACACACACACACAGAGGCAGAGACACAGGCAGAGGGAGCCCAATGTGGGACTCGATCCCGGGTCTCCAGGATCACGGCCTGGACTGAAGGCAGCGCTAAACCGCTGAGCCACCAGGGCTGCCCAAAACTAGACTTTAAAACAAAGACTGTCAAGTCATGTCAGACTGCACATTGCTGTTACTCAAAAAAAAAAATAAAAATTAGAAAAAAAGATGGGACACCTCAATATAGGAATGTAGTGTGTTCACATAATAATTACAGTGACCACGGTTCACACGATGCATGCAACATAGCCATAAATATTTACACATAAGCAGGTAACATTTTGCTAATGATGAGGTTAAAATGATAGGCAGGATCTAGAATATAAGTGTACTCAGTCCTTGAAATGATCAGTGGGCATATTTCTTGGTGACATTAGTAAGGAAAACGAATTACTCGGTAAAGTGGAACACGGGACAGAATTACTGGTGGATTATTTCAATTTCTCTAAGGTTTAGTGGGTTAATCTACAGGAGTACTGAAATCAAGAGTGAAAGGAAAAACGTGTAGCTCACAGTAAGAATAGTACAACACTAATTACCTGGATTAACTTTTTTTAAGATTATTTATTTGAGTGAGAGAGAACACGAGTGGGGGAGGGGCAGAGGGAAAAGCAGGCTCCCTGCTGAGCAGCGAGTCCGACATGGGGGCTCGATCCTAAAACTCCGAGATCATAACCTGACCTGAAGGCAGACCCTCAACCAACAGAGCCGCCCAGGCACCCAACCTGGATTAACTTTTATTGTAAATATATCAATATCAATGTAAAACTCAGAAGATTACTTAAATTATCAAACACACACTTCATAATTCCAAGTGACTTATGGCAAAACGGGTTTTGTCTTTTCTCTTTCCAAATTCTTAATGGCCTCTGAAACGCAAAAAAAAAAAAAAAAAAAAAAAAAAAAAAAAAAAAAAAGCAGGAACCTCAAAGAATGTGTTACAGGAAAGCAGAACATGAAGGAAAATTGCATACAGAAAGGTATTTTTCATCGTCAGAGAAAACTGTAAGGTGACACCAGTGTATGTATGGACTGTGTTTTAAATTCCCTTTTGTGGAACAAGAGAGATCATTCTCCTGCTCAAACCCAACGCACGATTGAGCTGTGCTCCTTTATTGTCCAATGTGTTTTTTTTTTAAATTTTATTGATTTATTCATAGAGACACAGAAAGAGAGAGAGAGAGGCAGAGACACAGGCAGAGGGAGAAGTAGGCTCCTTGTAGGGAGCCTGACGTGGGACTCAGTCCTGGGGCCCCAGGATCACGCCCTGGGCTGAAGGCAGGTGCTAAATCACTGAGCCACCAGGTATCCCCCATCCGATGTCATTTTTGCTGTGGCTTTGGACTCTTGCAGCCTTGTGATGATTTACAACTGCTGTGCTCACTCTGCAGGGACAGGGGTTCTCCTCACGTAGACCTCGCCTGAGCCCCAAGACTACCTTCATCTCATTCTCCACTCGTGGACGCTGCATCTCCTTCATGTCCACGGGTTTGTGTCTTGCTGTCTCTGTCAATGACTCATCCCCTGTGAGACTTGGGTTCTGCTTTCACCTTGAACCCTACAATCTTTGGTTGGCCTCGGCTGGCCTACATGTAGCCATGAACGTGACATGCTGAGGGTTGGTGACAGCATGGAGCAACACAGACATGGATATGGTACGGCAAGGACTCTTCATGGGGACATGGGTTGGGCCCTTGGAGGCCACCATGTTCCCATTGCCGGCCTTACCGTGGTAAGCCAGCAGCCACATCTCCCTCAGCTTCCGTGGCCTCTGCGTCTGTTGATACTTGAGGGATGCATGAGCACTGGAATTGAGGTGGGCATGTGTGAGGAACCAGGAGGTGTGACTGGAGGTGTGACCGTGCTCTTGGACCCCCTCATGGGCATAGCCATATGGCCTCTCTGCTCCATAGGTGTTCAAGCCAAGTCAGAGACGTCCTAAACCCAGCCTCAGTGGTCCCACGCGCCAGTCGTGGAATCCAGTCCGTCTTTCTTTGCTAGAACTGTCACAACAAAGTACCAGAAAGCGGGTGACTCAAATTCACCGTCTCACAGTTGTTGAGGATGGGGGTCTTGGCTCATCCAGTGTCCTAACCTGCTTTATAGGCTGAGACTTAATTCTTCTTTCCTCTGGTTGGTTTACTATAAAACACCCGACCAACGCGTGCTTTTCTTCTTTTTCTTAGAGTTTTCTTTTCCAGAATAAACTTCTAAGTTTCAAAGCTAACTCACTCATATCTTGCCACGCTTGCCTGTTCTTTTCCTCCTATAAGGAGACTGAACACAGTTTCAACGTTATCCCACAGAAGCATAAGGTTTCAAGGTTTCTACAAAATCATGGTTCTTTGTGGACGAAAGCATTTTGTTTCAAATTGCAGGCAGCTGAGTTACATCTTTCAGGTTATATAATAATAATAAATACATATAAAATAGATATCTTGTTTTGTGTGTTAATATCATATATTTTATATATAAGGTGTTTGAATTATAGTACTAATATGCAGTTACATATTACCTATAATATGTACGTTACATTATAATATATAACATAATCATAATATAATATAGTTATATTGTTGTAATTATAAATTTATAATTTATAAATTATAAATACATATCATAATTATATTATATTATAATATGTGTTATTAAATTATAATATAATTATAATACATAATTGCAACCTACCATTACATAATTGTATTATATTTTATATTGGTGACTTTGTTTTTTTGTTTTTTTTTTTTTAATTTTTTTAATTTATTTCTGATAGTAACACAGAGAGAGAGAGAGAGAGGCAGAGACATAGGCAGAAGGAGAAGTAGGCTCCATGCAGGGAGCCCGACGTGGGACTTGATTCCAGGTCTCCGCAGGATCAGGCCCTGGGCTGAAGGCGTCGCTAAACTGCTGAGCCACCCAGACTGCCCCAATATTTGCAATTCTTGTTGGTACATGGGACTTATCTAAAAACAAATCTGCAATTCCTTCACAGACTTAAAATGTGACGCATCATACTTAAGACCCAGAATATCTAGTGTTCAATTTCCTAAATTGTGTAATAAGTTATTATTATCACTATTACTAACAGTTTAATATAATCATAATATAAATTATGGTTTCCAATAAGATCCAACTACGTTCCATGCATTGAAATCATTTGGCACTTCTCTTTTTCTCTTATAAATATAGACTCCCACTGTGTCTTTTTGTTTCCCCCTTACAATTTATTTGTTGAAGAAACAGGGTCTTTCCCACAATCTGACTGTATATTCAAGTGCCCTATAATATCCCACGGTCTCCTGTTTCCTTGTGAATTAGTAGTTGGTCCAGAGGTTTGATTTGATTAGAGTTTGATTGCTTCGGCAAGAATATATTTCCATTGCGAGCTACCATTACTTGCTTTTCTTTCTTTTTTGATACTGTCATCAGTTGTCACCAATTAAAGGTTGTGAAATAATGAGTGTCTATCTGTGTCATTGTGTTGCATCGATTAGCTGGACGATTTTTGTAAAGACAAAATTCCTTGCATCCACGCTTTGGTTAAACTGAGGTAGATTTTTAGTTCAGAAAGTTACATTTTTATTTAAGAAGGTTGATTCTTTCGCTTTGTTTGTGAGGTCGCAAATTAGGTATGTGTGTTTGAATGGAGCCGTGTCATGGACAGGTGTGTAGAAAGCCTCTGGGCTGAATACCTGCACCCCCTCCTCCATAAACATCGTTCGTGCCCTTTAATGGATGAATGTGTGATTCTCACTTTTTTTTTTTTTTTGCATGATGCACATCTGGGAATATCTATTACTCAGAAGCAGACAGGATACTTTTTACATGTCTCAAAAGCTCCCTTGACAGTGGAGGGTAATTAACTGAGAAATTACATATAGCAGCCCTGAGGCAGGCACTGCCAACTGAAGCAGACAGGCGCTTTCTCCTGGTTTTCACTTCCACGTCTTTTTGCTCTTCTCCACCCTCACTCAGGATCGATACAGAAGTGTTTGAGGGTGGGCTAACCCCTCTGTGTCCCCCTCGGAGACTTTACCTCAGCAGAACATCTCGTGCAGTTCTGTACGTGTCCATCTCTGAGCCGCGTCCGTCAAATGCTTAGCTGTGCATTGATCTGCATCTGTGTCTCTGCATATTTGGGGAAAAGCAGAACACTCACAAGTGTACTAAACAATAGCATAGAAATTTTGGATTTTATCCTGAGGGTCATGGGATACCACTCATGAGTTTTACTGAGAAAGTGACAGGAAGACACTTTGGATTTGGAAACTTCATGATGGTTGCAGGATAGAGAGAAAAAGTAGAAGATGTGCAGAGAGGCAGCGGAGTCAGGAGCCTATTAATTAAAAATCTAAAGGAAAAAAGGCTGTGGCATTGGTGTGGGAAACATAAGTGGACCAAAGAGTGATTTACAGAGACATCACTGAGAAGGGATGAGCATAGGGGGAAGACAGATTCTGTGGTCAAGGGTAACTGTTGGCTTGAGAGCTGGTTAGTGAACTTGCTGTTTGGTTAAAATGGGGACCACTGGTTGCAAACAGAAGGGCTCATGAACTGGAGACAGAGAACTGAATCTGTGACCTAGAAGGCTTAGGGTCTTTTGTGGGGTAGCTCACTGATGGTTCTGATGGGTTGTTGAATTTATAATCACGGGCAAAGGTGAGAGATGTGTTGGAGGTATCAAGTCCGAAGGCATCATGGTGCCTGATGGATTGTCACTGACGTCATGGCATGCATAGCTCATTCGAGAGACTAGTTGATGACACACGTTCCCAGTTTCCAGATGTAAGTATAAAAGTGAATTGTCCCATTTGAGCAACAGGTGCCAGATAGTCACTGATGCATGGTATGCACAGCTCATCCAAGAGAAGACTAGTAGATGACACACATTCCCAGTTTTCAGATGTAAGTATAAAAGTGAGTTCTCCCAGTCAAGCCTGGTCTCCCATGTTATGTCAATGTTTCCACCAGTATTTATGGATATGTGTATGTGTGCCATACTTCGGCCCTCTACTTGTCTTAACAAAGGGAACTCGATGAAGCTTAATACAAAGAACCTTTGGTGCTCAATAAACTTGAATGCAAATCACTGATGGAAACCCAAGACTATACAGATGGTCAAACAACCAGTAATGGTCCTAACTGGCATCTCCTTTTGTTTAAAGGTTGAGCAAGTTCAGTGGAAAGAGGGAGAGGATTGGGTCTGGGACATGTAGATTCATATCTACAATTGCTTGGGTGACCCCGGACAGGGTCGTTCCATTATTTAACAGATTCCTGTTGTCCATCTGTGAAATTGAACAAAGAAGGTGTCTCAAGTGGAGTGGGTGAGGAATAAAAGACACACAAGCTGACAGAAAAGGAGAAATGTCCTCCAATCCCTTTATTGAGCCCAGAGTGCATGCTTCTCCAGGACAGGAGAACTTTTTGTAAGGAACAGGGTGATTCCCTGTTGAAATGTTTAGGTTTCTCCCTCTGCCTGTGTCTTTGCCTCTCTCTGTGTGTGTCTCTCTTGAATAAATAAGTAAATACTTTTTAAAAACCTACATCTAACTCTGGAGTTCTTGAAATCAGTCTCATCTATAGAAAAAGTCTTTGAATCCTTAGCAGGATGTACAAATCAGATTTCCTGACTGAAGCACTAGAGGGATGATAAAGGAAGGAAGATAAACATCCATAACACTACAAAGTAAAATTTGTTATTTGTTGCATGTAATTGTTAATTCTGTGACTTTAGATTTATGGAACTGTCAAGGGACTCAGGAGGAAAGAAATATGACATATGTTCAGCCCTATCAGGGAAGAATTCATGACATTTCCCAGGTTGGGGCTATTAAAGAAATTTTAGTGAGGGAAGGTTTCTGGAGTAGAGTCCAGATGGCTCTGTGGTTGGTGGAGTTATTAATGTGACAGAGATATTTTTCTAACGTCGTTATGTTCCATAGAGTTGTCAATGTTCATTAAGACAAAAAAGTGCCCTGAGGTTCGTTTAACACTATTAATGATTAAGTTTTTAGCAGCTATAATTAAATCCCCACATCAATCAATCTTATTGGGAATCTAAAACACCAAAAAAAAAAAAAAAAGAAAAGAAAGAAAGAAAGAAAGAAAAGAAAAGAAAAGAAACCCAAAATCAAACCAGAAACAGAAGATTTGAGGTAAAAAAAAAAAAATCAACTAGAAATAATTTAGGATGACAAAGTGAATTTCCATGTAATATTTAGAGGTTTAGAGCATGCAGATAAAACAAATCAAATTTAGGGGTGTCTGGGTAGCTCAGTGGTTGATCATCTGCCTTTGGCTCATGGTGTGATCCCGGGGTCCTGGGATCGAGTCCCATGTTGGGCCCCCTGCAAGGAGCCTGCTTCTCCCTCTGCCTGTGTCTCTGTCTGCCTCTCTGTGAGCCTTATGAATAAATAAAGTCTTAAAAAAATCAAATTTCCATTAAATTAGCAGGTATTGAGTGTCCACCGTTTGTGAAAAACCTCCACATTCATATCATTTAACATTGACCAAAGCCTACTGAGTTTTATTATCTTGAGTTCATGAAGCAAATGCAGGATTAAATATTAATTTTTTGATCCAGGCTATAACATTTGTCACATCCAAACTGAATACGTGTGGTTGGAATGAAAGTTGTAGAAATCACCCTTGAATATCCTTTCGTATCAACCAAGAAATGTAGATGACATATGGTTTGGGGACTCTATACAGAGAAATCTGCACACAGAAATTTGAGCACCATGCAGACAAAGGGGAAAAAATCAATCAAAAGTATTTACAAATGCTTGGTCATTAAAAATATTCCACTGGAACCCCTGGGTGGCTCAGTGGTTTAGTGTCTGCATTTGGCTTAGGTCGTGATCTTGGGGTCCTGGGATCGGGCCCCACATGATAAATAAAATCTTAAAAAAACAAACATGTCTAATTTCATTACCACCGAATCTAGTGCAATAAAATGTGTCCAGAATGAACTAGTGTATTTTTATTCCAACATCCCACCTCATCCAACGAGACCACCCTATCTTAAAATAAAAACAAAAACAAAAACAAAAGACTACGACCACTGATTGGGAGAAAGTCCAGAATCTGCTAGTTTTTGTTGCTCGTTTTTAATCAACACAGGAATTCATTCCAAATCAAACACTTTTTTTTTTTTTAAGGACAAAGTCCAAAATTTTGGAGGCGGTTCTGTTGAGCCCTAATTAGTTTATTTCTTTCTTGTGTTGCATGGCACTTGAAAACCTCACTGACATTGAAGGATATGTGAAGTCCACACGTTTAGCCACCCAAGTGATGGAAACGCTTTACCTTCTTGGAGATTCTGAGAAAAGGCAGCAGGACTGTGGAAGATGATGCCTTTATTCTAGGAACCACAAAGTGAGGTTGGGCGAAGACAAATATTTGGGTTGTGTCGTTGATGGTGCCCAGTTGGCCCTGGAGCCCGGGTCCCCACCGGCCATGTGGCCAAGTGCACAGGGTGTGTGCTCACACCACCCGGCTCTCTGAGGACCAAACTGAAGGATAAATAGGGTTTTAAGAGAGCAGGAGCAGCTGAGCCTCTGGCGTCGTGGCCGAGCTCTGGGGCCATCGGGGGGCCTGGGGTACCACGCGCACAGCTTGGGTGGGACGCTCCCCACTGTTTCTCATTACCTCTCACGACCCAAAGACGGCTGAACAGATTCTGGGCAAGCAGACAAGGCCCTTGGCACACTCGGCCGAGGAGAACCGCGGAATCCGTTAGGCACTTGGCTTCGGGGGCTCCTTTGGCAGGGCAGACGCAGAGCAGATTTGTGCAGGAAAACACTGAAATGCGTTAAGAGGCTCTTAAGTATTAACAAGGCCTAAAAATAAGTCCAGGTGAGAGAGAAGAGCAGAGCAACCTGTGGGACCTATTTTCTACCCCAGGGGAGGGCCTGGCTAGCCCAACGGAATGCTGTTTCGTCACAGAAGCCACCTTATGAGGTCACAGCAGGGCTCGTGCACACGTGGGTGTCTGCAGGTGTGCACCTGGCGGGGCTTCCGAGGCCTGCTGTCCTCGCACATGTTGTCAGAAAAAGTCAGCCAGCATTTTAGGACGAGGGGCACAGACGTCTCCCCTCCTGGTGGCAGGTGAAGGTTTGTCTTCTTCAGGGCTTTGGAATAAGAACTACAAAGAACTTCTTTGCAAAACTCTTTTTTTTTTTATTTCATTCTCTCTCTCTCTCTTTTTTTTTTGCCCCCCCCAAAGTCAGGGGCCTGTTTAAATATAAATGGGTGTTGGGTGTGCTCAAAGGCAGACTCGTGGGACACTACACCTGCAGGTTCTTATGTCCAAGATGTGTGCATGCGTTGGAGGAAAGCCTTCTTCACCTTTCCTCCATCAAAGCCATTAGGCCTGTTGTCCACTGGGGGGACCTCGCTTCTCTGCACAGGGCCCAACCTGCCTGCAGGCTGAGCTGGCCCCCTCCCGTCGCACATCTGATCATCACACCCAGGCTTCCCTCTTGCTGCCCATGACAGGAACATTTAATGCACGTTCACTCTGAGGATTCCTCGGTATGATGTGAGGATATCACAAAGCAAGAGGCGCCTTTGCGCAAGGTTTGAATGATGTCATCTCTGTCACGGAGTGCACTCCAGGTCACTTCAGATGTGATGGCATCTTCAGGCAAAAGTGGAGGACCGGAGGCAGAAAACACAACCCCAGGAATGGAGTTTCCATCACACTGAAAAGAAAAAAGGAGAAACTGGCCTTCCGTGGTGGGCAGAGGGGGTCTATTCGTGAGTGAGGATGGTGCTCCCAGCCCTCAGTACAGAACAAGAAGACGATGGGATGGTGTTGACTTTGCTTTGGAGGATTTACATGTTCGGTTCAGCTTTACGTCATCGTCAGTCCTGAGGTCCCCCAGCAAGATTCAATTCGCGGTGAACACCCCAGGGCTCTCAAATCCATTCCAATTTCAGGGCATCAGCATTTGATGGCTGCACCCTTTCCAAGCCCCTTGGAGTCCACAACGGAAAAAGGGAATAGAATGCAGGATCACCAGGCGGGAAATCAGGACCGATGAACACGGCCTAAACACACTGCCCCGAAACACTGGCTCTGATTACAACGAAATCTTGCATAGAATATATAAGGAAACGCCATGAAGACTCGTGTAAGTGAGGAATGATGTAGTAGAATATGGTGTAAGTTTGGTAGCACGCAGATCTTTGAATTCTGAGGATCAGGTTCAAAACCTAATCTGGTTTTGACTGGACAAGCAAGTGGAAAGCCAAAGAGAAGCCATATGCCAGTGGGCTGGTGCTGGCTCTGGGAGCATTGCTCCTGGCTGGCATCCGACTGGACTCGTGTAACAAGGCAGCATTTATGGACAGTAAGGGCAGCAAGCAAACGTCTCTATTGCATCAAAGGACCAGGAAGAGGGGCCCCCACAGAGCACAGCTCACAGCTCTCTCCCGGCCTCCCTCCAGCGAGCTCTAGGAACAGAGCTTAGGCAGCCACACTGAGGGCTAGAGTTGCAGCCACGTCTTCGAGCTCTTTCCCCTTGGCAGTCATGCGTTACCTAGTCATGCAAAGGATGCAACAGAGGTCAGGGCCAGTCACAGGGCAGGACAAGGAGCTCCAGGAGCTGCAGGTTGTAGGCAAAGTCAAGTGGAAGGAGCTGGTGTGAGAGAATGGGGAAACCCTATGTTGCCATGACTGGACCCGAGCTCTGCACACATTGCAAAAATGAAAATTAACATAGCAAAGGACGATGAAAAAGAGTGGGTGCAAGCTACCGTCCAGAAAGCAGACAGACTGTTGGTAGGAACCCATGTGAGACAGAGCAAAATAGCCAGTTGAAACCAGAATCGTAGCCCAGAAAGGCAGGTTAGAATTTGTGCTGTGAAATGAACCACGTGCAGCACCTGCCAAAGCTAAAAAAATTTTTATAAAAATAAATAATAAAACATTCTAGGTGGATTTAACGGGATCTCGAGTTTCACAGGGAAATATTCAAAATGTGCAAGGTCTAAGTCCAAAAGTACTCGACATATGAGAGAACGTGGATAATCTCAAGGATTCTCCAGACAACGAGACAGTCATCGTGTGCTAACTCCAACGGACCCAGAAGTGATAAGTTTACAAGACAAAGCTTTCGAGGCAACTCGTATAACCCCATTCCGAGAAAGAAAGGTGAATATTCTGGAAATAACAGGAAAGATGGAAGTCGTGGCTAAGACGTCAACCCAACAAAACAGAACCAAAAAGCACATTTCACGAGGCAGCAATACAGGAAGGACTCAAGTCACGTAGGTGGAGAAGCTCGATGGCAGGATGGAAGGAAGAGCGGGGAGAGACCATGAACCCAGAGATCAATCCATACAAATCAGTAAGAGGCAGAAACAAATGAATGTGCAAGATCACATCAACCGGTCTATGGCTCTTTTCCTTAAAATTCTTGAAGGAGAGAAGATGGAAATTGGTGCAGAAAGAAGAAGATGGGAGAGGAGGAGGGGAACGGGAAGACAAAGAGGAAGAGGCAGAGGAAGAGGCAGAGGAAGACAAAGAGGAAGAGGCAGAGGAAGAAGAAAAGGAAGAAGAGGAAGAAGCAGCAGGAGGAGAAGAAAAAATAATACCGGTATATTTCCCAGATTTAACGAAAGGCATGTCCAGAAAGTCAGTAAACTCTAAAGAGGATAAAATAATAATAATTAAAAAATGGCACACATATTTTCATAAATTCTGAAGAGGATAAAATAATAATAATTTAAAGATGGCACACACATTTTCATAAAGCTGGTAAACAGGTTTCACAAACTTTGCTAAAAGAGAGAGAAATAATACATGACATTCAGAGATTAATGACTGACACAAAAGCAGAGTGTTCGTCAAAAATCGTAAAGACTATCTGTGATTGCTTATTGCATGTGGCATCATGTCTTGAAGGTTTGTGTTCTCACAGGTGGCAGGATTTCCTTCTTTTTTTATTTTATTTTATTTTATTTTTTTTTTTTAGGATTTCCTTCTTTGTTAAGGTTGAATAATATTAGTCCATCGGATGGAGGTACCACACTTTCTTTTTTTTTTTTTTTAAGATTTTATCTTATTTATTCATGAGATAGAGAGAGAGAGAGAGGCAGAGATACAGGCAGAGGGAGAAGCAGCTCCATGCAGGGATCCCAACGTGGGACTCGATCCCAGGACTCCAGGACCATGCCCTTGGCGGAAGGCAGGCGTTAAGCCGCTGAGCCACCCGGGGATCCCGGTACCACACTTTCTTCATCCGTAAATCTATCCATGGACTCTTGGGTTGTTCCCACCATCTTGGCTATCCTGAATAGTTCTCCAGTGAACCTGGGAAGTACAGACAGCCCTTTGAGGTCTTGACTTCTATTCTCTTGGGTAAATACCCAGAGGAGGCATTGCTGGATTATACAGGAGTCCTGTTTTTATTTTTTATTTTTATTTTTTAGGATTTTATTTATTTGAGAGAGCATGACCAGCAGGAGGGGAAGGGGGAGAGGGAGAAGCCGAGTCACTGCTGAGCAGGGAGCCCAATATGGGGCTCGATCCCAGGACCTCAGGATCATGACCCAAGCCAAAGGCAGATGCTTAACCACCTGAGCCTCCCTGGGTGTTCTCCAAGAATCCTATTTTTAATATCTGAGGAGACACCATACAGGTGTTCATAGCACCTACACCAATTTACATTCCTATCTACAGTGTACAGGGCTCCATTTCTGCACATCCTCACCAACACATTATCTTTTTTTTTTTTTGAATAGTAGGCACTGAAAAAAAGTGAGGTTATATGCATCGTGATTTTTTAATTTTTTAAATTCAAGTAAAGGATATATAATGTATTATTGGTTTCAGAGGTAGAGGTCAGTGATTTGTCATCTTATATAACACCCATCACATCCTGTGCCTTCCTTCATGCCCATCACCCAGTTACCCCATCGCTATACTCATCTTCCCTCCAGCGACCCCCAGTTTGTTTCCTATGATTAAGAGTCTCTTATGGTTGGTCTCCCTCTTTGTTATATTTTTTTTCCTTCTCTCCCTAATGATCCTCTGTTTTCTTTCTTAAGTTCCACATGTGAGGGATCCCTGGGTCACTCAGTGGTTTGGCTCCTGCCTTTGGCCCAGGGCGCGATCCTGGAGACCCGGGATCGAGCCCCACGTCGGGCTCCCAGTGCATGGAGCCTGCTTCTCCCTCTGCCTATGTCTCTGCCTCTCTCTCTCTCTGTGTGACTATCATAAATAAATAAAAAAAAAGTTCCACATGTGAGATCATATGATCGTTGTCTTTCTCTGATTGATTGATGTATTTCACTTAGCGTAATACCCTCTAGTTCCACTCACGTCATTGCAAATGGAAAGAGTTCATCCTTTCTGATGGCTGAGTAATATTCCATTGTATATAAAGACCACGTCTTCTTTATCTATTCATCTGTCGGGACATCTGGGCTCTTTCCATAGTTTGGTGACTGTGGACATTGCTGCTATAAACATTGGGGTATCTTTGGGGTAAATACCCAGTAGTGCAATTGCTAGTTCATCACCTACCTAGCTCTATTTTCAACTTTCTGAGGACTTTCCATGCTATTTTCCAGAGTGGCTACACTACCTTGCATTCCCACCCAACAGTGTAGGGGGTTCCCCTTTCTCCACATCCTCTCCCACATCTGCAACATCTCCAAGTCATTTCCTGACCTCCTAATGGTGATTTTGATTTGCATTTTCCTGATGATAAGTGATGTCGATACACCGTTGGCCATGTGTGTACGTTCCTTGGAGAGTACGAAGTGATTCCACTTTTCAGAGGCTACTGAAACAGACTCATAGACGCAGAGCATAGAATTCTGGTTGCAATGGGGGAGAAGGATCAAGTGGGGAATGGATATTCTATGGGACTAAAGTTTCACTTATGCAGGAAGAACACTCTCTAGAGATGTGCTATGAAACGCTGTGCCCATACTTCACTCAAAACTTGGCGAAGAGGATAGATCTCCAACTGAAGTGTTCTTACCACAATAGAAAACGATCATAAAGACCAGAAAACACTGGAAGAACTTTTTTTAACTTTCCAAAGGAAAATCACACAAAGTAGAGTCTCTAGGAAGGGGAAAAAAAAATGCCCTACAGGAATGAAGCCAAAGTTAAGACATTTCGGTTCAAGAAAAACTGAGATAAGATGTCTCCAAGATCTACTTTTTTGGAAGAAATGCTAAAAGAAATTCTACAGAGGAGAGAGGCATAATAACAGAGGAATATCTGGAATGTCAGAAATGAAGAAAAACAGAAATAGTCAATATTTGGCTTCATATAAACAGATCATTTTCCTCTCTTAAATCCTAGCAGTAAAGAAGAATGTCAAAAGTTAACAGAATGCCATTTTCTACACATTTCAAAAGAATTTACTTTATCTTTCAGAGCCGTTTTCGCTTCACAGCAAAACTGAGCAGAAGGTACAGAGATTTCCCATACGCTCCCGACCCCACATACACAGAGCTTCCCATTACCAACGTCCCCACCAGATGGTGCATTTGCTAAGATGAGTGAACCTACCCCAACACCTCATTATGCCCAAGATCCACAGTTTATATATTAGGGTTCAGGGTTGGTGGTGTCCATTCTACGAGTTTGCACAAATGTACAATGACAAGCATGTGTCATTGTAGGATCGCACAGAGCCATTTCTCTGCCTTAAAAATGCTCTGAGCTGGGGCTCTTCATGCTCCCCTCCCATTCCCTGGCAGCCACTGATCTTTGCCAGTCTACAAAATCTTGCCTTTTCCAGTCACTCTATCAAATACTAGACATGTAGCTTTTTAAAATGAGGAACTGAATATTCAGTTAATTTAATTTAAATTAGTTTATATTTAAATGTAGATAGCCATATTCAGATAATGGATGTTCTATTACCACAGCTTGAGAGAATATTCCTGTTGACTCACCACCACATTTCCCCTGGTAGAGTTCTATAGTTGCTTCCCTGCCAGTCACAGAATTAAACACTGCACAGAAAGTGCTAGCATACGACTTTAGGTACATTTGTTTAAAATGAAAACAGGCCCTGCATGATCCTGGAGACCCGGGATCGAGTCCTACGTCAGGCTCCCTGCATGGAGCCTGCTTCTCCCTCTTCCTGTGTCATTGCCTCTCTGTGTCTCTCTCTCTCTGTCTCTCATGAATAAATAAATAAAATCTTAAAAAATCTTATATCAAAAAAAAAAAAAGAAAAGAAAACAGGCCCTGGAACACATTTTAGATATTACACTGACCTTGGCCACAGGAGTGCAATAATTATGAAATATATTCATTGGCTTGGTATTAAGTTGTGTCACTAACATTTTTATACTTCCCACATGTTATTTCTCTTTATGTTTACTAAAGTGTAGTTGCTGCATATCGTATTAACTGAAAATTGAATGAAAAACATTTTTTTTAAAGATTTCCTTTCAAAATAATTTTAAAGAATTTTTCTATTTGGTGTGCATGTTGAAATACACTTCTCATTGACATAGCTTCCCTGTAATATTAATATTATGACAAAAATATCAGTATTATCAATTTTATTTTATTTATTTACCATTTATTTATTTATTATTTTTATTTATTTATTCATGAGAGACAGAGAGAGTGAGGGAGAGGCAGAGACACAGGCAGAGGAACAATCAGGCTTTATGCAGGGAGCCTGATGTGGGACTCGATCATGGAAGTCCAGGATCATGCCCTGGGCCTAAGGCAGGTGCCAAACCACTGAGCCACCCAGAGATCCCCAGTATTATCAATTTTAACTAATTATATTTAAATTAAATTAAATTTTTAAAAAGTATGAGTATTATCAATTTTAAATGAGTAAAATCAGTGTTAATATTATTTAAATAGTATTAAAGTTAAGATATTACTATCATAATATGATTTATATGCTATATATTATAGATATATTGTAAATTGTATATTAGTATATAATGTGTACATTAATATTACACAATCATAATTAATAGTACGCTTGTCTTATCAATTGAGGAATCAGGTAGTGCTGCGCACCTGAGCCAAGGTCCCACATTTCTCTAATGTTTTTTGCTCATGCGTGGTCAGAATTCACTAGCAGCTCACCCTCTTAGAAAAACCACAGTTTGGGGTCTGTGAAATGACATTCATGCAAGATTCTATGCAGCCTCTTCTGTATCTCAGAGACCTGCATATGGATTTGACTCGGGGTCGTCTAGTATATAACGTATACCCATGTAGAATCAAGAGATCTGGATTTCACTGCTGCACATCTCTGAGTGTCTGCAGCAGCCCTGCTGCTCAAAGTGTGGTCCGCAGACCAGCGAGCAGCCTCTGCATCATATGGGAGCTTGTTAGAGATGCAAAATTATTGCATCCTGGGATCCCTGGGTGGCACAGCAGTTTGGCGCCTGCCTTTGGCCCAGGGCGCGATCCTGGAGACCCGGGATCGAATCCCACGTCGGGCTCCCCGTGCATGGAGCCTGCTTCTCCCTCTGCCTGTGTCTCTGCCTCTCTCTCTCTCTGTATGACTATCGTTAATAAATAAAAAAAAAATTATTGCATCCTTCTTCAGATCTACCGGGTCAGAATTAACGCTCCTTAAGCAGTAGCTGCGTAACCATAATCATAACAGTTGGTATCGTTATTGTAAGACTGAATGGTCTTAGATGCTCTGCAAATTCACATATCAGGGAGGTGCCACTGTGTGTCTGGGCATCATGATTTCAATGGGGGCACGATAACAGTGCTAGGAAACACCCAGGATTCATGCAAGGATGGGGGTGGCGAGATTGGGGGCAGTTCTCCACATTCTACCCTTTATTCTTTGGAGTGAAGATTTGAGCAGCAACAATTCCAGTAGAACAATCTATTTCTCCTTACATATAAATCAGGCATGATTATTCTTAAATAGGAACAGTCAGGGTGTACGGATAATCATTTAAATTGAGAGCTGAATAATGCTTCTTGATTAGCAATACATTGGACCAAACGTGGGGGTAAAAATCAGGGTGCTTCTCTGTTCATTTTGTGCCCAGAATACTTGAAATTCTGTTAAATGGCACATTTGTTCACGTGAGCCCATTAATACCCCATTTGACTCAGAATTCTTTTCAACCAAAGTACTCTCTCCGATTGCAGAAATCGGTACCAGTCTATCAGCTGGGAGAAAGAAGATGGGATATTGAATTTTCAACTCATCATACCATTCTGCTGTCGAGCCATTTTCAAAGGCTTATTAAAATCTTAACTTACCTACCCAGCTTTTGTTTAAATCGATACTCAACGCAACACAATTACCTAGAAGCGGTAAATTACGCTATGCGTCGTTACTACTTTGTGCTTGTTTGTTTCGAAAGAACAATCGGTGTCCGTGGTATAATAAAAACACTAATTGTTCAAATATTAACAGTGTCGAGGTCATTTCCAACATACGTTTTAAAGACGGTAGAATGCTATCTGCGCTTGGATCTACTTTTTAGGTGTATTTATTTTGATGCTTAATGGGTACTAGTAACCTCATCCATGATGCCCAAGAACTGCTAGTCCAACTGTGTCCCTCCAGCAGACACAGCATCTATGTGCTCATCATTAGAAATTGTCTAAATGTTACCACAGCCCCTCTCCTGAAGACTGTAGTTTCTACCCAGTGACAAAACACATTGCAAGAAAAAAAAAAACAAAAAAAATAAACAAACAAACAAAAAAAAAACACATTGCAAGAAAAGGTAACACGTTATGCAATTAGTATCACGTGCACGTGGAAACGCGTATGTTGGTTTTCAGACCAAGAGGATGTTCTCGGGTAGGAGAAGACGCGAAGATCTACTTGAGAGCAGAATAAAGGACAGTGTGGGCTGCGTGGAATCCACTGAGGTGGTGTTTGCAGGCCGGCCTGGTGACGGTGCAGGATCTCATGGAAGTGGAGGTGGAGCTTGGTTCCATTCAGTAAGGAAAACTTGAAATAATTATTCACTGAGTATGAATTAGGTATGGTGGTCCGAGGAGGTGTTGTAAAGAAGGTTATTTTCAAGGAGAAAAAGAAAGAGTAATGACAAAGGGAAGCCTTCACTCTCTGAGAGTGGTATATACACACGCCTAGGAGAATGCATTAAAATTCACCAGTTGTGGGGGTGGCTGGTGGCTCAGTGGGTTAAGTGTCTGCCTTCAGCTCAGCTCATCATCTCAGGGTCTTGGGATCGAGCGCCACGTCGGGCTCCCTGCTCATGGAGGAGTCTGCTTTTCCGTCTCTCTCTGCGTCTCCTCCCTGTTCATGGTCTCTTTCTCTCAAATAAATAAATAAATACAATTAAAAAAAATCTCACCAGTTGCCACTGAGTTACATGCTTAGAATAGTCAGAAGAAAAAAAAAACTCAATAGAAACTTGACAATGCTGCACTACATATTGTGTCTCCTTATGGATTAAATGTTCCCATTAGTTTTACACACACAAAGAACATCTACAAGTCTTTGCACGTGTCTGTGTGCATGTGAATTAATCCATTGTGTCCATGGCTCTTCCTCTGAGTTGTTCTTTTTAAATATGGCTCGTCTTAATTCCAGTTCCAAGGGACACATTTTGGGAAAGGTGGTGACATCCTTTCAACACCCTTGCTCATGACAGCATTTCACGGTATGGAACTATTCTGAAAGTCATATTTCCATCTGTCCACACTTTGACATTGTATACATTTCAGTATTTTTCAAAGGTAATGGGAACTAAAATGAACACATACACATTGAACAAGATCAGCAATATGTGCCCTCTGATCCCAGTTAAATTTGCTTTAAGCACATCTCCATTATGTTTCTATCTATCTATCTATCTATCTATCTATCTATCTATCTATCTATCCATCTATCTATCTAATCTATCATCTATCTATCTAATCTATCATCTATCTAATCTATCATCTATCTATCATCTATCTATCTATCTATCTATCTATCTATCTATTTATCTATTTTTGTTTTGTTTGAGTTTTCTTTTCTTCCAACACGGACGCAGAGGCAGTTCACAGTCTTGCTGGGGATGGCGCTGAGGCTGTGGCTATCTGGCAGACTCGATCAGAAGGCCAGTTATCAGAGCGCCATGTGATTTTTCATTTCTTTTTTTCCTGGCTGTTTGGGAGCAGAATACAGGGAGCTCCAGGAGGAGGTCCATCCAGATGAGGATCTGCCCTTCAGGAGAACTTGCCTTTCTGGCCTATATTTTGTCTTGCTGCTCAGAAAATGCTGGCAGGATGCAACCTGTTGGGATGAATATGCTTGACAAACTGTGATAGTCACAGTCGTTGGAGGAAAAGTCCAAACAAACATGGTGGCTGACCCTTGGACATTTATTTGTCAGAGCTCCGGAGGCCACAAGTCTCAAGTCAAGGTGGGCTGGGTTGGTTCCTTCTGGAAGCCCTGATGGAGAATCCAGCTTTTCCTCCCTCCTACTTTTTTTGGTTGGCAGCAAAGCCTGGCCTCTGTCTCCAGTGTTGCAGGGCCATCCTCTCTGTGGCTCACTCACATGTTCTTTGCCCTGGGTCCCAATGTCCCTTTTCATGGGAGGACACCCCAATCATCGCATGGGAGCCTGCCCACATCGTAACATGATGACATCTAGAAACACCCTGTTTCCAAATAAGGTTACAATTCTGAGGTTTCCTGTTGACACAGATTTTGGGGAAGGAGACATATTCAACATAGCAGACAAGTTATGTCTTTAATTTGACTTCAGAAGGAAACATCTTGCCATTTCTGTCGCTGGGATGGAGGTTGGCACGCAGGAGGTTCATCACGGATGGCTTACAAGAAGGATGCGTACAAGCAATCATAAAAGGTAGGTTTGGGCAAAGAGAGAAATAAACCAGTGGTTATGTTGTAGCAGGGTGTGTAGACTGTGCCTCAGGGGGTTGGAAGGAGGGTTGATACCTCAAGATATTCTAAGCCAAGGCAAGGGGCCAGAGCTTTTCAGCCACGACACTGAGCACTCAGTCCCTGCAAACTATCATTGAAAGCATCAAAACAAATCCCGTTTCTCTCTGTCTCTCTCTCTCGGTCAAACAAATAGATAAAATCTTAAAACAAAAAAAAAAAATGAACCCTGTTCCTTGAAGCATCAGAGAACCCTGGAACCCAATGGCCAGAAACACCCAAACATGGAGAGTGATGTTTGCTGTTAAAACGACTGCATTCAAGTAAAGCAACATCTAATAAACTTCCAGGATATAATGATCATTGGGAATCATCAGGACAAAATGTAAATGCGACTAGAAACAGACTATGGAACGTGATTCCACTTTAGGGAGCGTTTAGATTTTGTTTCCCCCACCAAAATAGCAGATAGATCCAGGGAGCATTTTGAAAGCCAACAGAAAGGAGTAGTAATGGTCATAAGGTAGGGTCCATATGACAATTTGATGTTCCTGTTGTCATCGCAGCCTTGGGATGTCGCTCTGCTCCCCGTGAAGACCCAGAGATCCATCCTACACAGAAGCATCCTCTTTGACTAATTTTGCAGAGGCCAAATTTCAACCTCTGCAAAATCCAACGTTGTCCCCGACTCTGCTTTCTGTAGCCAAGCACAGAAGGGTCATTCGTCTCCTGCACACAGACACTTTCACTGGTCACCGCTCATCTCTGCCCTACAACGTGGTCTCATGTATTTGAACATTCCGATGGGACTCCTGTTCTCCTAAAAATGTGCTCATTCTCTCTCTCATTCGTCCTGAGCGAATAAGCCCATCTCCTACTTCTGAGGAAGAGACAGCTTTTTTCTTTTCTTCTTCTTCTTTTCTTTTAACATTTCATTTATTTGAGGCAGAATGAGAGTGTGAGCTGGGGAAGAGGCAAAAGGAGAGGGAGAAGCAGACTCCCTGCTGAGGAAGGAGCCCAATGCAGGACTCGATCCCAGGACCCTGAGATCATGACCTAAGCCAAAGGCAGACGCTCAGTGCACTGAGCCACCACGTGCCCCAAGACAGGTTTTTACTCAGGATGAAATATCACCAAAACAAATCCCATCACCCAGGGCTCGATGGAGGAGATCGAATCCACCACCTCCACCACCAGGTGTTCTCACCTGCACAGAATTCAGCGCAGAGAATCTGGTGCCGTTGGAGGAAGTGCAGGCAGGAGGGAGGCCACTGGTAAAACCTCCAGGCTCAGAGTTTGCTGCACAGGACCACCATAGGTGCCTGGTCTGCAGCCGCTGAGGTAGGGACCGGCCCTGGCATGTTCATTGTGGCGCAGAGACCGCCTTGAACTAGTACACCAGCACAGACCGATGGAAGATGCTTGTGGAGGGGCTCTGCCAGGCTTCTCCCTACAGGGTTTGAAGGAAAGCCAATCCCTGGGAGCACATGGTTTCCCCCCAGAACCCTGGCTTGAAGGAAAGCAAGGAGATTGGATGCTGGGCTTCCTCTGTGGTACAGAAGGACAGCCGAGAGGGAGGGGAGGGCACAAAGTCCATGCAGCACAAGTGTGGACCACAGTCACTTTACCTGAAATGGAAGGCCCTTTATCCACAAGGCTCTACAGCCATCATAGGATGGACGTCCCTCTCTCTTCTTAGCCCCATTTTAATGGGTGATAAGTCATCAGGTGACAGCTGACGACAGCATATTATATATAAAATACACAGGGTGGCACGTGAGTGCACACACATGTAAAACTCCAGAGAAGAGCACATGTGTGTATCAGCTCTACTCCTGAGAGTTGCCATGGCTTCCTGCCACCCTACATGGCATGATCCCCATGCCCAAAGTGGGACCTCAGGGTCTCCTGCTGAGGGAGTGCCCTGCTGCTGTGGCATCTGGGGAGATCAGAACCCCTGGCAGCTCTGCCTAAGTTGCATAATTTTCCTCACCCACTTGCTTGTCCACTGGGTCCGGCAACATCAGGATTTAACTGCACGAGACATGGTGCATCCTGTCCTAGCGGCTGCCTTGTCCCTTTGGAATACACAGGATTGATTAGTCCCACTTTTACCAGTCAGGGTACTCTCCAGTGAAACAGAACCACCAGTAGGGTGTATCAATGTATTTGTCCTATCTATCTCTCTATCATCTATCGATCTATTTATCTATCTATGTCTATCCATCCATTGATCATCCATTCTATCCATCCAACCATCCCTATATCTATCTATCTATCTATCTATCTATCTATCTATCTATCTATCTATCCCCGTCCATCATATCTATCGTCTATTTACCTCTTCATCCATCCATCGTATCTATCACCTATTTACCTCTTCATCCATCCATCGTATCTATCACCTATTTATCTCTTCATCCATCCATAACTATCATCTATCATTTTATCTCCTTCTCTATCCATCCATCATATCTACCTATCCACCCACCCACCATATCTTTCATATCTATCCCACCTGTCATCTATCTGTATCTATCCATATCTATGTATCCCCAGATCTATCTCTCCATCATCTATTTATCATTTATCTCTACATGACTACATATCTATAGATGTCTACCATCTACTTATAATATCTATGTGCCTAGCTATGTATCTATTGATCATCATCATTTATCTATCTATATATCAGCTATCTGTCTCTTGAATTTCAAGGAACTCGCTCATGCAGTTTGTGGAAGCAGGCAAGCCTGAAATCTGTAGGAACAGGTCTGTAGGCTGGAGTAGTTGAGACTATACTCTTTAGGCAGAATTTATTCTTTCTCAGAGAAACATCAGTTTTTGCTTTATACCTTTTCAACTGATTGTATGAGTCCCACTCTCTTTAGAATAAGTGGCTTGCCTTACAGTTAACATATGGCAGATGTAAAACACGGGCAAAATGCCTTCATTCACAGTTAACACATGGACTAGTCTTTTTTTTTTATTTTTAAAAAAAAATTTTTTTTTTATTTATCCATGATAGTCACACACACATACACACAGAGAGAGAGAGGCAGAGACACAGGCAGAGGGAGAAGCAGGCTCCATGCACCGGGAGCCCGACGTGGGACCCGATCCCGGGTCTCCAGGATCACGCCCTGGGCCAAAGGCAGGCGCCAAACCGCTGCGCCACCCAGGGATCCCCACATGGACTAGTCTTTGATGGATTAGAGGATAGTGTAGCTTAACCACATGAACACCAAAGATGGACCCTTGCACCACCCAATACAGAGACCACCTTGTCCACTCTATTCCATTTGCACATGGCCGTAAGAAACTTAAAATCACCAGGACTTCCAGTTCATTATGGCCTTTCTGGTGCCCATGGTGAAAAAAGCGGCCATTATTTTAATTTTGCTTCTACATCCTCATTTGCATTTTCAACTATGCTTCTCTGTATTCTGCTTTATGAAACCAATATTATAGATACATTTTTCAAGCGGGAATTTAGCTTCTTAAAACAAGGTCAGGTTACATGTTATTTCCTCTGTTCTTATTAAAAATCACTCAGTATAAAGGAAAATTGCTTCTTAACAAATTCCTCTACCTTGTCCAAGTTTTCACTATGTAAATTTTTTAAAAATTCAAAAGCTTCACTCAAAAAAAAAGTTTAGTAGATTGTCCAATAAGTAGTCAATATTACATACTGACATGTAAGCAACAATACATGTGAAAATATGTTTATTTAATTCTTTCATTGTTTAGAGAGAAATAAACTGATGATATTGTACAAAATTCTTGTAGATAAACAAATTCCACAACATTAAAGCATATATTGTGCATTTTTCATTTGTTCCAGAAAATAGTCAGTAATTTTCAGTTTGCTTCTTTTTGGAATAAAAGCCATCACTCCTTTCAATCAAACCAACTCATTTTGTCATAAGACCCAGCTTGTGAAATTGTAAGAGAAAGGTACTTCTTACTGGATTTGGAGGAACATTCGATTGCACTCAAAAAATAATTTATACTGTGCTGAGAAATAGCAGCGGGACAAAAGTGTTGTCCATTATGTTTTTTGTGTGTGTTATTACAAGTCCACCTAAATCGAAAGAATAAATGCTCCAATTGTATTTCATAAAATATGTGCAAATACGTGTACCTAAGAACTAGAACAACACTTCAACACTGGAGGGTATAAACTAAAACATCACCAAAGTGACAAAGCTAAAATGAATTATGAGAAAGTACTAAATGTCTATAAAATTATGAAACAGACAATGATCAATCAATGACAATTACCTCATAAACCTCACAACTTAAAGAAGATATTGATTCACGTTTTCCCATTATTTCAACCTCAGCAAATAAAATTGAAAGAATTGCTCGTATTTAACAAGCTATTCATTCAGATATCGTGAGGCATCTAGTGAAGAAAGCTATGAAGTATTTCTTGAGCAACTGGGTTTTTTAAAGATACCTTTTGTAGTGTCCCAAATAATTAAACACATGACAGGTCATCACAACTCGATATTTTGATTTAAATGTTTTTTTTCATTTTTAATAAAAGTGTAAATGTATTGTTCGAAATAGATTATAAAAAGTGACTGATTCAGTGATTTCCAGTGTTTTTTTTTTTTAAGATTTTATTTATTTATTCATGAGAGATACACACAGAGAGGCAGAGACACAGGCAGAGGGAGAAGCAGGCTCCATGCAGTGAGCCCGACTCAGGACTCGATTCTGGGTCTCCAGGATCACGCTCTGGGGTGAAAGCTGCGCTAAACCACTGAGCCACCTGGGCTGCCCTCCAGTGTGTTTTATCTTCAGGCAGTAACAGAGATTTCCGTGGCTATTACATTTTTTTCAGGTTTGCGTAGATAGGACCAGTTTCTTCTATCTGTCTATCATAGGTAGTTTTACCAATTTTAATTTTTCCCATTAGCTAAAAATGTATCATATGTGACACAACAAGAGCACAGGGCAGCCCGGGTGGCTCAGTGGTTTAGCCTTCTTGTCACAGGCATAACCACTATGCATGATACTGTGATATAATAAGAAATACAGGGGCACCTGGGTGGCTCAGTTGGTTAAGCAGCTGACTCTTGGTTTCAACTCAGGTCATGATCTCAAGGTCATAGATTGAGCCCCGAGTTGGGCTCTGTGCTCAGTGTGAAGTCTGCTTGACACTCTCTTCCACTGTCCCTCCACCCTACTCTCTCAAGTAAATAAATGTTAACAAAAAATAAGAAATATATATTTAGCTTTGTCTCTGGTTCCTGAGACAGAGCTCTGAAAACCTTCATGATTTTCCAAGTGTTAGCGGTGAGAGGAACATCTTGTGTTGTTCACATCAAGTCTATTTCAAATGACTTGACTTTTATGTCAGTGAGGTGACTCTTGGTGGGCCTGTACATCAGATCGCTTCTGGATGGGGGCTGGTCACCAGAGGAGCCAACCATGTGATTAGAGAGTTGGAGCTTTCAGCCTGAACCCCTGACCGTGACCTCTAGGGAGTGTGGCTGGAGACCGACTAAATCACCAAGGACCAATGATTCAATCAACCATGCCAATGGCCAATGGTCAACGATTTAATCAATCATGCATAAAAGAATCTCCATATATACCTCAGTTGAAGGGGTTCATAGAGGTTCTGGGTTGGTGGACACATCCGACTGTTGGAACGATGGTCTGCCCCAAAATCCAACACTCACTCTATCTACTTTTCCATCTGTCAGTTCATTTGCACCCTTTGTAATATCCTTTCTAATAAATGGGTGATAACTAAAGTGTTTCCCTGGATTCTCTGAGTTATTGCAATGAATCATTAAATCCCAGGAGGGAGTTGTGGAAATCCCAATTTGTAGCATGTTGGACAGAATTGTGGGCACCCTGGCATCTGAAGTGGGAGCAGTCTTGTAGGACTGAGCCCTTGACGTGTGGGGTCTGCACAAACTCCGGGTAGATAGTGTCAGGAATGGGTTACATTGCAGGACAGCCAGTTGGTTGGCATCTGCAAAGAACTGCAGCCTTGCTTGGTGTGGAAAACCCGCACGCTGTCCCATCACACGTGGGTTTGCTTATACAGTATGCATGCATCTGGTACAGAACCCTGATCCTTTATTCACTGGTTTCGTTTTGTTTGTTTAAAAAATATTTATTTATTTGAGAGAGCGACAGAATGAAGGACAGCATGAGCGGGAGCACAGAGGGCAGAGGGAGAGGGAGAGGGAGAAGTAGACTTCCCGCTGAGAAGAAAGCTGGGTGCAGGGCTCAGTCCCAGGACCCTGAGATCATGACCTGAGCCAAAGGCAGATGCTTAACATACCGAACTACCTAGGCGCCCCTTCACCAGTTTTGTTTGCAGGTTCCTCTCCACCGTGATTCCTAACTTTAAATATAAAAGGCGACCAATCAAGCAACTAATTTCTCACACGAGGCTCCATGAAATAGGAACTATATTAGCCAATCTTTATTTTAAATATTTATTTATTTATTTATTTATTTATTTATTTATTTGAGAGAGAGTAGGGGCAGGAGAGGCAGAGGTCGCGGGGAATCTCAAGGAGACTCCACGCTGAGCACAGAACCAGTGCAGGCTCAACTTAAGACACTGAGATTATGACCTGAGCTGAAGCCAAGAGATGGACATTTAACCAACCTCACCACCTAGGCACGCCTAGCAAATCATTTATTTTTTTTTTAATTTTTAAAAATTAATTTTATTCACATTCACTTAACATATAGCATCATAGCAAATCACGTATTAAGCAACGTCTGTGTGGTGGGCAATGCCATAAAGGATGCGAGATAAGCATGATGAACACATTCTGTTGCCTTCCTGAAGCTCCGAGTCGAGTAGTCTGGAAGACACTGGTCCGTAAGCAAAGAAGCATGGAATTACGGCCATGAGGAAAGGTAAGAGGTGCTGAGTGAGAACGGAGAGCACTTCCTACTCATCGCTGATCTGAAGAAGGAGCGTGAGTAGGAGGTCAACAGCCTCCTCACCACTTGCTGAAGGCACTAGTGCTTGTCAGTGAAGATGCAAGAAGCACTGAGCATACAGAAGTAGCAGCCCTGGGAGCCTGAATAATGGGTGAAAGAGAACACCCGGTGTGGACGGGTAGCACAGATGGGGATGCAGAGATCTGAAAACCAGAGAAAACCAGGAGACACCTGGAGACGCCAGGAGATGCCTTTAAAGACGAGGGAGGAAGATGCTCCCAGTTCCAGAGAGTGGACAGGAGCATGAATTATTGACCAACAAGTCAAAAAGGACCAGAAATTTTCTATGGGATTTACCAATGTACAGCTCAAGGGGCCTTGCACAAATCTACTCAAGTGGAGTCATGAGTAGCAGAAAAAAATGGAATAAGGCAAATGAATACAGGAGATCCTTAAGAGAAGGGTCTATATTCTTATCTCCACAGGGCCAGGAAGAGAGTGGGCGTGCGGAAGTATTTGTTAACTGGCCGTATAAGCCGAGAGATGTGTTGTTTTGTGTTTTTCTTGACGCCTGGTACTTAAGGTATCGGCTGGCCAGATCCCCTCTTCTGTTCTAGTCTTTCTTTCTCTGCAAGAATAAGGCTGGCCACACATTGGACCCCAATGCTCTGGGCCAGCCAGAGATGTCTCTCTGCCTGGAACTTACCCAGATCCTGCAGATCCTAAAGTTAATGCCTCATGGCATACGCATGAGGGAGATGAAACGATCCTCTCCCACCCAACAAGAGTGACTTTTGGGTGGGTCCAAAGAATTTAAGGTGAGGTCCCAGTATGGCTGGAAAAGATACACCGTGCTCTCAGCCTCATTAAATCGTCAATCATGACCCCCCAGAAAGTTAAAAAAGTGCACCAGAAATGGTCCCATATTTAAAAGCAACGGCTCCGAGAGCATATTTTCAATACATGGCATATGGAGTCACCATCTGCCAGCTACGCCCGAGAGTAACGATTGGTGGTAGTAAAGAAACTGACATTAGAAAATGATTAAGTATTACAAGGTTAGTTCAAATTACACATATGTCCACATGCGTCCCAAAAGAACTCCCAATTATGAAGAACCTACAGGCTTTCTATTTCCGCCTCCCCCGCCCCAAATCCATTCTTCATTGAGTAATCTAAGACAAGCCATAGATGGTTTAGTCCAACTATGTTTAATCCCATGAGAGATATGGTTAGGAGTTAGAGGAATAGGGAAAAAAAACATTTTTAGACATGGACATATAGGATTTTATAATGGAAATGATTCGTAAAGTGAACAGATTCCACGATCCTGGAGCTCGTTCACATCTCTGAACGTGAACACATCGAATGTCACCATGGTTAAGTACTGTCAGAAGGAACGTGTTTTTTGGAGGCTCGTTATCATACTCCCAGAAGAACAGGAGTTGTTGAAGGCTTTCGTGGTTCTGGTAGAAGCCACATCACAAAGATGGGCTTAGGGAAGAAAGGACATCGCTCGTGACCCTGTCATTCCAAAGTGATGAGCCCATGGCACAGCTCCCTAAACACATCTCTGCCCTCATCCCCAGAAGATGTGACTATTGTACCTTCTTAATTTTTTTTTTTTGAACTTTTCAAGTGTGAAGGAGTTAAGGATCTGGGGATGGGTCAGTGATCCTGGGTTATCTGGGAGCACAGAGGTGCTTAGAGAAGGAAAGTGGGGATTCGGGGTTCTTAGGAAATCTGAGAAGACTCTGGAGTGAGGTGAGGAGGAGGAGGTGGTCAACCAAGGGATGGAGGCAATCTCAGGAGCTGAAATAGGCAAGGGATACGTCTTGCTCTAAAGCCCCCAGAAGGGACACAGCCTTGTCAAAACCCAGATTTTTTAGACGTGGACCTCCAGGACAGTACGAGAACAAATCTGCATTGGTTGTACGGCACTAATGTTGTGTTAATTGGCTACATATCGGTATTGAGAATTTGATTTTCAACGCAGTTAAAGGAAATGAATATCAATTAATATTAATATATATTTTAAAATATTTTATTTATTTACTCATGATAGAAAGGGAGAGACACAGGCAGAGGGAGAAGCAGGCTCCATGCAGGGAGCCCGATGTGGGACTCGATCCCGGGACTCCAGGATCACACCCTGGGCCCAAGGCAGGCGCCAAACCGCTGAGCCACCCAGGGATCCCAATTAATATTAATATATTAATAGCATTTTAGAATGTTTCATAGATACATAAATTTATGTCTTATGCTAATTTCAAATATACCGTTATCATTTACAAGTTCACTAGGCATTTCTATTTGCATATGTTTATAGATGTTTGAATGCATATATATGTGTGTGCATATGTGTGTATATGTATATATACGGATACATATATATTCAATATATTCATTCTTATTTATGCATATCTGAGATATAAAATTAAGTGATAATATTATCGGCATACTCTTTGAAGCCTTTTTATAGGAATTAAAATCTATGCAGGAAAGCACGCAAATCAAAATCCTGTGGTTTAAGGAATGATCACAAAGTGAACGCCCCCGTGTGCTACCAATAGTTAAGAAATGGGGCATTTGGGATCCCTGGGTGGCGCAGCGGTTTGGCCCCTGCCTTTGGCCCAGGGCGCGATCCTGGAGACCCGGGATCGAATCCCACGTCGGGCTCCCGGTGAATGGAGCCTGCTTCTCCCTCTGCCTGTGTCTCTGCCTCTCTCTCTCTGTGTGTGTGTGCGACTATCATAAATAAATAAAAATTAAAAAAAAAAGAAATGGGGCATTTTAGGCATGCTCAAGACATGGCCATTCTCACCAATGACTGCCCTTCCCTCCGGATAATGTCTAACTTCTACCACCAAGGCTCCGGCCTAGTACAGTTGACATTTATATAAGTAAATCGGAAGTTTTGTGCCTGGCTCATTGCATCATTATTATGCTCGTGTGATGGAAGCAGACTGTGCCATGTGCACGTGACCCGTTGACTTCTGTGCTGTAGAGAACCCAACGCATCTGCACGTTCACACTCTGATTGACATGTGGGCCGGGTACAGTGTTCTGGGTATTATGGTGATGCTATAAAGACACATACACCACCGCTGACCCCTGCAGGCCCCAGTGGTTCCTGGGGTATAGACGCAGGAGTGCAATGGATGGACCATTGGCTTGTGCAAATTTAGTTTGGGTGGTACTGCTCATAGAAATTTATACTCTCTACGAAATGTGTAAGAATTACAGTTATTTCATGTCCAAATCCATACTAAGAACTGGGTGTCTTCTTTCAACATGGTTGAGTGTATAATGATATTCCATCATGGCTTTAATCCATCACTTTACCGCTTCATTCACTAACTGTTTAACAACAGTAATTATATCTACTGTAATAAAATATGATATGAGCATGTAATTTAGTCATAAAATATGTATAGTATAGATACCTTTAAAATATACTGTGTGACTAGTTTGTATTAATATATTTGTTTATAAAACAGGTTGCATCTTTACATTTTCTGCACGACAGTCTTGGGTTATGTGAGTTGCAGCTATGTTCTATTTTTATCTGTTAATTTTTTTTTAAAAAAATATTTATTTTAGAGAGACAATGGGGGTGAGGAGCAGAGGAAGAGGGAGAAGCTGACTCCATATTGAGTGGGGAGCCCAACATGCGGCTCGATCCCAGGACCTTGAGATCATGACTTCAGTCAAAGTCAAGAGTCCGATGCTTAGCCCATTGAGCCACTCAGGCGCCCCATTGTGTGTTAATTTTTTTTAGTTATTTTTCTTTAATTGTGGTAAAATATGCATAACATAAAAATTAGCCATTGTAAGCATTTTTTAAGTGTACTGTGCACTGGAATTCAGCATATTCACGTTGTTCCCACCCATCCATCTCTAGACTTTGTCATCTTCCCAAACTGAAACTCTGTCTCCATCAAACACTAACCACCATCCCCGTCCCCAGCCCTTGGTGCCCACCATCTACTTCCTGTCTCTATGGCTGCGATTCCTCTAAGGAACTCATATACGTGAAATCATACGTACAGTATCTGTTCTTTTGTAACTGGATTATTTCACTTAGTCTAATGCTTTTGAGCCTCATCCACGTTTTAACACGTGTCAAAATTTCCTTCCTTTTGAAGGCTGAAGAGCGTCCCACCACATTTTGTGCATCCACCACATCTGTCAATGGACACTGCCTTGCTTCCGTAGAGACTTCTCCAAAAAAGAGATAGGAATAGCCAACCAGTAGTCCACGAAAGGATGCTCCCCACCACCAGTCACTAGGAAAATGCATGTCCAAGTCACACGGGGATGCCACTTCACACCCATTAGGATGGCTATTATCTAAAAGAAAAAGATGTATAGCGAAAAGCCAGACGATAACAAAGTGTTGGTGAGGATGTGAAGGACCTGGAAACGTTGTGCACAGTTGTCAGGTCCGTGAAGTGACATAGCTGCGGCGGGAAAACAGCATGGAGGTTCCTCAAAACACCAAGTGTAGAGCTACCATCTACTCCAGCAATTCCACTTCTAGGTCTTTACCCAAGGGAACAGAAATCACGTTCACAGCCGCCGCTAACTAATCCTGTTCCGTGTGGTTCGTTCATAGCTATGTCCTGTGCGCGTGCTCATAGTTTGAGAACAGTTACCCTCGTTTCAGTTAACTCGGATATTTTATCATTACAAAACCCCCTTACTGCGAATTGTTTTTCAACAAGTCTGCTTGATAGACACTGATATGGCTGCACCAGCATTGGCAATATTTTTTATTCTTTTGCTCTAAGCAGTTTGTATTTTAAGAATGCCCCTAGGAAGAGGCATAGGTTATGCTGGAGACATCATGGCTGCGTAACAAATGATCCCAGATGCTCTGTGGCAATGAGCTCAAATAGGGTGCAGCACGCTAGGGTATTGGGACTTCAGTTGGGAAGCCATGGGATGAGGGTGTGTGTGTGTGTGTGTGTGTGTGTGCGTCCAGGTACTTGGGAGGGTTAATCATTCATATGTCTGCGATGATCTACGTATGGGGAATTCCTACCTGTGACTTCTCCATGTGGCATGCTTGCCCCACAGCATGGGCATTTATGCTTTTGTATGAGCTTCATGGTCTTTTAGGACTCAGCCACACAGGGCATGTAGTGTCCCCTCTACCCTGAACACTCTGCCTAGGGGCAGCAGCAGAGGGATAATCTGATTCGATCTCTTACTTATTTATATAATAATTACCAGGGGCGTGAGGGTGACTTAGTTGGTTAAGCATCCAACTCTTGATTTAGGCTCAGGTCATGATCTCAGAGTCATGAGATCGAGCTCCATGTAGGACTCCGTGCCTGCTTGAGATTCTCTCTTTCCCTCTTCCTCTGCCCCTGACTCTGCTCCTGCACTCTCAATAAATAAATAAAATCTTTAAAAAAAAGTTATCTCTACACCCAACATGGGGCTCAAACTCACATCTCCAAGATCAAGAGTCACACACTCCACCTACAGAGCCATCCAGGTGTCCCCCGATTCTATCTCTTGATCAAGGGGTGAGACGGCCAGATTGTATAAGACAGTGTGACATGTGACACGTTGTTGAGAGCATCCGTGGAAAATGCAATTTTCCAGAGTCTGACGTCTGTCCTCTTTAACGTGGAGCACTGAATCCATTTGTATTCGATTTAATTATCGATATACTGATTTCAAATCTGTCATGGCATTCCCTGTGTCTTGTCAATCTGCCCCATTCCCTTGTGACTTCACGTCTTTGGGACAATTAATTCGTTGTCCACTAATGCATATTTTCATTTTCACCTGCATTTTTTAAAGAGTTAATATTTTTAGAGCAGTTTTAGGTTCACAGCAAAAGTGAACGGGAGGTACAGAGATTTCCCATATACGTTCTGTCCACCCCTGACCTCACGTGCACAGCCTTCTCATTATCAACGTCCCCACCAGAGTGGGACACTTGCTACAGCTGGTGAACCCACACTGACCCATCATCATCATGCAGAGTGCATACTCTACAGTAGGGTTTGCTCTTGGCTTTGTGCATCCTATGGGTTTGGACAAATGTACAGTGGGGTCCCCATCCTTATGGTATGTTGCAGAGGATTTTCACTGCCCTTTAAATCCCTTGTGCTCTCCCTATGCATCCCTCCCTCCCAGCTAATCTCTAGCAACTGTCAATCTCTTTACTGTCTTCACGCCTTTTCCTTTCCAGAATGTCCTAGAGTTGGGATCCTATAGGATGCTGCCATTCGGTTACTAAGATGCATTCAAGTTTCTGTCATGCTTTCTTATGGGTGGACAGGTCATTTCTCCTTAGTGATCAGTACTATTCCCAACAATTAACACTTATTTACTGGCTTATTTTTCCCTGCTATCACTTGACAGTTATGCCTTCTTGATTTTTAAATGATTCTTGTAGTGTCTGTCCTAGATAAGGGCAACTTGTGTTGGTGATACGTTACTTCTTTCTGAAACATATAAGGATTTGGGGGCACACTAATGAAATTAGTTTGTTTACACTCATTTTTGTATATTTTGTATTTTTGCCAATTGTGTCTGTAGTTTAAGGCCAAAAAGTCATTAATATTTTATTATTTAAATATTAATAAACACCTATATCTATCTATATCTATCCATCCACCATCCATCATATCTATCTATCCACCCATCCATCCACCACCCATTCTATCTATCTATCTATCTATCTATCTATCTATCTATCTATCTATCATCTATCCATCAATCCACCATCCATATCTATCTATCCATCCACCCATCCACCATCCATCCTATCTCTGCATGCATCCACCATCCATCCTTCCACTATCACATCTATCCATCCATCCTATCTATCTTTTTTTAAAGGTTTTATTTATTTATTCATGAGAGACACAGAGAGAGAGGGAGAGACAGAGACACAGGCAGAGGGAGAAGCAGGCTCCATGCAGGGAGCCTGATGCGGGACTCCATCCCGGGTCTCCAGGATCAGGCTCTGGGCTGAAGGTGGTGCTAAACCTCTGAGCCACCCGGGCTGCCTGCACCTGTCATATCTATGTATCTATGTATCTATCTATCCATCATATCTGTGTATCCATCCATCCTATCTATCTAGTATCCATTATATTTATCTATCCATCCATTCAACAATCTATTCATCGTATCTATCATCCACTATTCATCATGTCTACCATCTATCTATCTATCTATCTATCTATCTATCTATCTATCTATCATCATCATCATCTCAATACTTCACCCACCTAGATGCTTTATTTTGTCTGTCAACTTCACTGGGCTAGGAAATGTCCAGATATTTGGTAAAACAGGATTCTCATATATGTCCACAATGGCTTTTTTGGATGGCATTAGCATCTGAATCAATACACCAAGAGGAGCAGATTGTCCTCCCCACTGTGGGTGGGCCTCATGAAATCTGTTGAAGGTCTCAACAGTATACAAGACTGGGTAACAATTTTCTCTATCTAACTGTGTTCCAGCTGGGACATCGGTGCCTTTGGACTCAGAATCACACTGAACTCATTTTCCATTGGCTGACGTGATTCTCAGCCTTTGGATGATGGATGGGACTATTCTATTAGGTCTCCTGGGTCTCCAGCTGGCTGATTACAGATCTTGGGGCCGTTAGCCTCCTAGCCACATGAACTAATTCTTCATAATAACTAAATATTTGTGTTATGTGTACATCTAACACATCCTTTTTGGTTCTGTTCCTCTACAGAACCAAGCCAGTACAACTGGATTGTTCATCTTTGAAATAGTGTGAAGGGGCAAGTCTATATAGGACAGCCTGTAGACACAGATATAGATACAGATGTGCATACACATGGAGATAGATCCACTGGTTCTGTTTATCTAAAAATCCTGGACTAATTCATGCACCATTTATTTATTTCTACCCACCTAGGGCACAACGGTGGCAGGCATTTTGTTCATATCCAGTGTCTTCAAACCCGAATAGAATCACCCCTAGGGCAGGTGCCTGATAAGTACCTGAAAGACCATAAAGTCCCTAGCGTACTTTAGATTATCTGTATGCTATCCCTACCACTTTGGAATGTAAAGTCGTTCATTTTACAATTTAAAAAATGCACTGTGCCAGTGGTAACAGTTGTAAGTAAGAAGAGGGCTTAAAATCTCTCAAAAATCAACCTAGGTGTTCTTGAAATACGAGCTTTCTTACATCACTAAATGTTCACAGAAGGTGTACACCGTGTGTAAGGAACAGTGTGAAACCAAGTTTAAATTAGAGTATAGAAGCTGAATGATATCAATCACATATTAATATATGATAGCAGACAGGCAATGAATCACAACTACAAAGGACTCTGATGGATTCACAGATTTTTGTATTGTTTAAAGAAAGGTATAACTTTCTTTCAAGGCAAATACATATTTTCTCCCCAGTCTCTGCCACCCCCAATCCAGGTAAACAAAGAGAAATCCGGTGGGCTGCAAAGACATTTCACACATCAACAGAACTTTCCTCTAAACGTGTTAACCATTTCTATTTCCAGGTCGATGAGACGACTAACGGTTTCTGTAGCATTTTCTCGTTGAACATAAAGTACCCTTTTCCAATTTACAGAAGCTGAGATGGGGATTCTCAGACACTCCTGTGAAGAGCAATGTTGGAATTTGTATCAAAAAACCTGTTGTCTTGCTCGTCTGTTTAGCCAAAGGAATTCCAATTCATTCATTCTCTCGTGTTCACATTGGGATATGTAGTAACAGAGACAAAAAGAATAGTCGTATATATAAATCAACGTGACTCATATACACGTAACTATGTCCACAGGATACGAGGTGAATTCACAAGCGTGTTAGTAAGAGTGTCTTTGATGGATGCCAGATGGACGACTCTTAGGATGTATGACAATTTCTCACTTCTCTGCTTGAAGCGTCTGCTCAACCTCCATCCCGACCTGTGTCTCTCCGGTTGGTTTTCCAATTCCTGTTTTCAACCTTCTTACGAGAGCCTATAACGTTTATATGAGTTTCAAGTGTACACAACACAACGATTCGGTATCTGTGTGTGTTGCAGAATGATCACCAAGTCTAGCTAACGTCTTTCACCGCGTGAAACCGAGTTGCCATGTTTTTCTTACACGATGTTTAAGGTCTACTCTCCTGGCAGCTGCCAAATACGCGATGCAGTATTAAAATAGCTTTATCGATAAATGCATAAGAATAAAGTAGAATAGGTAACTTGTTAAATTCATCATACACTTTTTTGGTAAGCTACATTAATTAAAACAGGTGTATCAGAAAGACGTCTTGCATTGTGTTTTTTTTTTTTTTTTTTTTTGACGTCTTGCATTGTTGATGTGATATAATAGCCTGGGTGGGGAAAAGAAAAGGTGCCTACGTTTCTGTTAAGTTTCACTGCTTAGAACAAGGGTCAGAATTTTTTATTTTTGAGCTCCTGAAAAGGTCGTCTTCTCCTTCTCCTCCTTCTCCTTTTCCTTCTCCTCCTCCTTCTCCTCCTCCTCCTCCTTACCAGCACACTGTCTGGTAGGCATTATTATTTTTTTAAATAGGCAGTTTATAATTGAAATTTTTTTTTTTCCTCTAAAGGATCAGATACCAATTTTTGACGGGGTGTGTGGGAATAGATGGTCTCTCCTGAAACGACACTACTCGATTTGACTATCGTCATCACAAAACAGGGATAGACATTAATAAATGAAAGGGGATGAGCATGTTGCCATGTGATTTTATTTACAAAGACAGTTGGGAGGATGGTTTTGGCCAACAAGACAATGTAGCATGCCAACCTCTGGGTTAGAATTTTTCCCTTATCCTTAGTGGGTTTTTTTTTTTCCTTGAGTGACTTTAATTTCTGAAAACAATGTCTACCTGTGACTATTATCTTCAAATAAAGTACAATAAAGGAAACACGCCTGTCTCCACAAATTCAACAAAAATGAATATGATATCGACATATATTCCATATATATTAAATCTACATATAATGTATATCATTAAGAGTACTGTATTTCATCATTGTTATCATCCAAATCACCTGCACACTTAGGCTCTTTAGAACACTTTCAAACCTTTTAAGTGTGTTCTGTATCCTTAGATTTTATATGTGACTTGGGTCGATCTCAGCCTCCTCACAGTCAAAATACATACACTTTCCTTTTGATAAGGCCATGGAAACATTCTTTAGAATCTAGCGTTCCAAAAAGCTGTCATTCAGGATGTAACTCAGAGGGGTCCCACGGACAGTCCTGAAAAATAGGTGAGCATTGTCGCAACTCAGGATGAAGCCCGAAGCATAGCGAACGAAGGGAGGCAATGAAGTCATGTGAGAAGTTGAGAATCGTGTGCTTTTATTTCTAGATTGTTAGACGATGAGAAAATATTCGAGGGAGGTCTGCATGTACATTCAGAGAAAGAGCCGAGAGTTTTCCAGGAGCATCAGCTGCTTCAGAGACTAAGTTACTGCATTCAAAGGGACATGGTTACTGATACATAACACCCCAGTTTACGACATTTGGTGACCATCACACATGCTGGTAGGCTTTTGAGAGATGGACATTCCAATTCACTAGGTGTGTGGTGGGCTTTGGGATTTATGCAGCTCGATTACCTAGGATGGGAAACTCTGTTATAGACATCCAGCTAACACCAGGCTCCTTTGTGTTTATAATCAGACACATTCCCCCTACGTGAGTTCAAGGATTGAGCGCTTTGGTTTCATTTGCTAGATGGAACCATAGTCTCTGTTTCTGTGTCAGCAGATATAAAGAAGGCGAGCATCATTCACGTGTTTTGCAACTGCCAGAGTTTGAGGGTTCCTCTATAAGTGACTGGGATACGCATGCAACGGGATGCACTTATTGAAAATATCCCTGCAAGGGGGCACCTGGGTGGCTCAGTCAGTGCAGCATCTGCCTTTGGCTCAAATCATGATCCCAGGGTGTTGGGATCAAGCCTCATATCGGGCTCCCTGCTCAGTGGGGAGTCTGCTTCTCCCCACGACCCTCCTCCCTCTCCTGCTCCCTCATTCTCTCCCTCAAGTAAATATAAAATATCCCTGCGAGATTTGCATGGTGAGGTAACTAGACCACACACAGGCTGATGTTAAATAGGCCCCAGATATGCTAACACAACTAGGCCACACATGTTCATTTTGGGGTTTTGCTGTTTGACAAACGTGAGGTTGTGCCTACTAATCACACCCTGCCTTGTATCTTGTGACTTTCATTTCCAAAGCAATAGATTGATTCTCAGGAGTTATTTGCCTCAATGACTTTGTTGCTGATGTAATACACCAAGCCACAAAGAACACAGTCCTACCAAACACAAGTGCTCGGGGTAAGCTGATGTACACCGGGAGTGTCCAGAAACATGGGTATTAATGTCTCGGGGTGACGCATGGTTAGATCATTAATATGGGATGATTCAATAGGGAACTTGGCACCTATTCGGACGTCCCTCCATGCAAGGCTGCATTGTGCGTATGATCCTCTTTGGTTTTAAAACAACGTTTACGGTTTTCCAGTTTATCAGATGTTCTATTGAGGCATCAAAACACAGATATGGAGCTCTTCATAAACCATGATTCCTAAAAGCTATTAAGAGGCCATAAATATAACCCTGTTATTGGCAATAGGTTTCACTGCAGACACAAACCGTATCAGCCAATTGCCCCCATCCGTGCTCAACAGCCTGATACTGCAAAATGTTTTGCTCTCCACTCTGATCTGATGACCACAGAAAGGGACAAACCTTTCAGTTGCTACTGAAAGGACCCCTGGGCACTCCAAGGATCCAAATTGCAAAAGAAACACAGTGGGGGTCAAGCTATGAACAGAATGCGGCAAACAGAAAGGAATGTTCAATTATGTGTCTATGAAGGAAACGATGCCAGTATTAAAAGAAATGTGGAACTCATAAAAATATCACTGCATTTAAAAATGAGATAGGTTCACTATTTTTCTAAATTCTACAGCCAGCCCCAAGTTAGCACGTTTGTACCTCAAAAATATAGCTCAGTTTAAAAGGTTTACAGGTAGACAGATGATGCCTGATAAGATGAATATTTATTGCAATTATGGGATTCTGATCACATGCTAATTATGCACATAATATATCTTATTGTATTTTATATACCACTTATAGTATAGTCATGTCATTGCTTTCTAAATAGACTTTGTGTATTTATTTTATATAGATGATTATGGAATCTTTTTGTGGAAAAGCCTTTAATTTTCTTTTTTTTGAAGATTTTATCTATTTATTCATGAGAGACACAGACAGAGACTCAGAGACACAGGCAGAGGGAGGAGCAGCCTCCTTGTGGGAGCCCGATGTGGGACTCGATCTCAGGACCCCAGGATCATTCAACCACTGAGCCACTTAGGTATTCCTAATTTTCTTTTTAAAAAATATTTTAGGGGCACCTGTGTGGCTCAGCCAGTTAAGCATCTACCTTTGGCTCAGGTCATGATCTTGGGATCCTGGGATGAAGGCCCACATCCCTCTCCCTCTGACTGCTGCTCCCTCTACTTGTGCTCTCTCTCTGTCATATAAATAAGCACATTTTTTTTCAAGAAAGAAGATTTTTTGTTTCAGTAACCTCTACACCCAATGTGGGGGCTCAAACTCACAACCCCAAGATCAAGAGTTGCATGCTTCAGCGATTGAACCACCCAGGCATTCCGAAAAGAATTTGATGAAAACTCAAACTCTAATAGCCATGGGAGTCTCAATAAATTTGATTAAAAGTGTTTTGTCATAGTCTTTTTTTTTTTTTGAAGGATTTTATTTATTTATTCGTGAGAGACACAGAAAGAGAGGCAGAGACACAGGCAGAGGGAGAAGCAGGGTCCCTGCAGGGAGCCTGACACGGGACTCGATCCCGGGTCTTCAGGATCATGCCCTGGGCCGAAGGCAGCGCCATACCGCTGTGCTACCTGGGCTGCCCTATCATAGTCTTTATAGCAAAAGGTACATAAAGCAGGAGAGGGATACTCTGGGGAAATTTCTGTAAAGCACATCATAAAAGGCTAATTTCCAAATTTACTAAAATCTGCTAAAAATATGTATGTACATATAAAAACCTGGAGATGTCATCTAAAAGAAGGACAATGAAAATTAATCCAGAGTTGATAAAGGAGTGACACATACATTATTATTATTCATATAAAATATGCACCATCCATTAATAAAAAAGAGACATGAGAATTAAAAGCACACTATGGTCATTTTTTTTTACCTATCACTTTCGGTTGAACTGTGAAATCTGACTTACACTTCTATTCACAAGTCTGAAATGTCTTCACCCTTTTCCAGAGAGATCTCCACCTGCTACCATTGAATTTGTATTTAAAGTGGGATTTGTTTTTTTTTTTTAATATTTTATTTATTTATTTGAGAGAGAGAGGGAGTGAGAGCAAGTGAGTGAGTGAGAGAGCACAAGGTGAGGAGGGCAGAGGATGGGGGAGAGGCAGACTCCCCCCTGAGCAGGGAGCCTGACGAGGGGCTCGATCTCAGGACCCTGAGATCATGACCTGAGCAGAAGTCAGACGCTAACCAACTGAGCCACCTTAAAGTGGGATTCGTAAATATCTCCAAGTCTTACAAATGCATCTACAATTGATCCAGAAGTCCCACTGCTAGGAATTATATTTTTATTTTATTTTATTTTATTTTATTTTATTTTATTTTATTTTTATTTTTCACTGCTAGGAATTTATCCTGTATACAAATCTACACTTCCATGAAAAATATGCATAAGGTGATTTACTGTTGCGTTTTTTTATGTGGAATCGGATGCTCACGACATCATTCCTCATATGTAAGGAGGAAATCTAGACTGCCACACACACACACACACACACACACACACAAACCCTCCATATTTATGAATTGGTCTATGTACCATTACAACAAGATGGTCAAGATACATTAAATACAACAAATTTTAAAACACTGGAAAGAATACATCAAAGAAAGGGACGGATGCCAAGACATCTTTCGTGCAGAGAGATGCGGAACGTGAACACTTGTGTGTGTAGTTGCTAATGCTTGCACAGTGGAATTTGGGGGTTGGTAAGGCAGCAATATAAATGTTGCTCCGTGGTGTGTGTTGAGTCGGGGGCCTCAGGGGAGCCTGAGTAAAGGGAACAAAGTCAGTAAAAAGTTGCAGGATCAGTAACCGCAAGACGAGGTGGGAACCAGAAGGGGCAGAGAGGAGTCATGCATGGTGCAGGGCCTCAAGAAAAGCTCTGGGGATAGATGACACAAGGCCATGTGCTCCCCAATCCTCCTCCAACATCCATTGGCCAAACCCCATTCTGACCGGGTTCTCAGGAAGCCCTCTGGCCTGGTGCGGGGGGTCAGGCTCTGGCAGCAAACAACAGGGTGCAGAAGGACCAAGTGTGCATCTCGAGGGCCAAGCACAAGTGGGGGCCGGGAGGCAGCGGTGTGGTGAAGAGTCAGAGTTTACACCACCCGCCACTTCACTATGTCCTCAGGTAGGGAAGCATGTCTCTTTTCTCCACTCAAAAATCATTCACGACGCCCCGAATCATGCTTTCTCGTTATACTGATTACACGATCACCATTCTTCTGGCCAGTGTGTGCAATGAGCATTCTCAAAGGCCAGCAATACGTTCGTGGGAGCAATTCTCCTCTGAAAACAAAACTGACGTGTTAACAGGGTGGGCGGCCAATGCTGCCTCCAAACAGATGGGCGATCTTGCCGACATGGAAGGCTGCCGTCGAGTCAGCGCACTGGAAACCGCCTATGCTTTCCCTAATTTGCCGTATTCTTTTCCATAGAGTCTTACCCAATAGGCAATATCAAAACTATTATTCCGTTTGCCAGCAGCAAATGTAGCATTTGTGTGTATATAGAGATGTATTTCAGAGATTACTCTTCATTTGATATTTTGATTAGAAATGCAAGAAGCAATTATTAACCCCCTACTACATACCCAACTGTCTTGAAGGCTAGAATCACAAAATTGAATCATTTTTAAATTAGTTTCAGAGGTAGGATTCAGCGATTCGTCATTCTTCTGTAACACCCAGTGCTCAATCCATCACGTGCCCTCCTTCACGCCCATCACCCAGTTATCCCATCCTACCATCCCCTCCCCTCCAGCAACCCTTAGTTTGTGTCCTATGATTAAGAGTCTCCTATGGTTTGTCTCCCTCTCGATTTTCAGGTTATTTCATAAAATTACATTTATATATAATTATTTACAGCCATTACCATGGCTGCTATGCCTCTCATGCTTTTCCATTAAGCTCCTAACAGGCAGCCCCCAGTATTAATGACTCCCTGGATCATGAATAAATCTTTTGAAGAATGCTTGGATTCGGGCAGGACTGTATTTTGCTGCATCAAACCTAATGCTGAAACTTCCCTAGTAAGTAAATACTAGAGAAAACTTTCTTGAAGGTAAAAAATACTACTTTTTGTCACCTTGATCTTATTCACACGGTTAAAATGTGGATATAAACATACATTAGGCATTTAAAACACAGGCACTTAATAATTTAAAAAAAGGCTTACAATAAATGATCAATTTCCAACATTTATCCTTGCTCAGTACATGTTTAAGTCCGTGCCACAGGAGACGATCTGCCCAATTCAGAGCCTGGAATACGTATAGAGACGTTAGGCTCCATTCACTAGGCAAAAGCAGTGTAGAACACAATTTGGGGTGATATTACAGAGAATGGCAACTTGATGAGTAACAAAGGTGAGCAAGATAAATGTCTGTGCTCTGCCACAAATACTGGCATGTGCCAGTCATAAAAATGTGCAAAAGCCTGATCAAAAATACCTTTCTCCCTCCGCACTTCGAGTGGATGCTACTATAAATACATAACTCTACAAAATGGGCCCATTTATGATGTAGAGCACCAAATCAATGTTTCCCAGTGTTTTATTTCCCTTTGTGAGAATCCCCCAAATTATTCAATTTTGAGAGTTGGCTAGGTCTAAATGTTCCCACATAATATACAATTGCATCTACAAAAATTGCCTTTCCCTCTTTTATGGGCATGCCTTGAAAATTAGAAATATTGAATTTCACCTGCGATATTTATATGGAATTGTTCGAAGGGAAAAAATAAAACGATTCTTCACAAAGATGATGCTATGTTTCCTTAGCCACATTTATTTGAACACAGTGGGCTAGAGTTCTACAGTTATGATTCACTCTTTGCCGTATTTTAAAAAATCAAATAAATGTAACTCAATCAGGTATAGGTTTTTAAACAGTTATAAAAAGACAAAGTAGAGAAGCCTACACGCTAATGCATTACAGACAGCCTTTGCAAAATGTATTTTATGATAAACCATGTCATGAATTCATCTATTTTTCCAGCATGAATGAAAACTTTTCTAAGCTGTTCAACCACCAAAAAGTAGGAAAAACCCAGTGGTTTAGTTCCAGAGTTTGTTGTTGTTGTTGGTTTTTTCCTCCCCAAGTAATTACAGTCTTTTTGTCTTATAGAATATGTGCACTTTGAGTTCATTCGTTTGTTCCTTCTCTCTTTTCTTTTTGAAGATTTTATTTGAGGGGCACCTGGGTGGCTCAGTGGTTGAGTGTCTGCCTTCAGCTCAGGTCATGATCTTGGGGTCCTGGGATCGAGTCCTGCATCAGGCTGGGGAGCCTGCTTCTCCTTCTGCCTGTGTCTCTGCCTTTCTCTCTGTGTCTCTCATGAATAAATTAAATCTTTTTTAAAAAAGCTCTTATTTGAGAGAATGAGAGAGAAACAGTTTCCATTGAGCGCAGCGTCCAACCCGGCTGATCCCAGGGCCCCGAGATCACGACCTGAGCCGAAGTCAGATGCTTACCCCAGTGAGTCAACCACGTGCCCCCTGATGTTTTTGTCTGAAAATCTGAAGTCTCTGCTTTTTGCTTTGAAGTTATACTTTGATCTGGAATTTGATAAATTAACACAATATGGAGATTTTCCTTCTATAGTTTTGTTCCTATCATCAGCTGTGGCAGCGCTGCTACTTCACATCACTGTGTCCATGACATCGCTGTATCCATGCTTTTCTTCCCCACAAATCTTTGAGGTGTTCAGAATGATGGATGTCCACAGCTGCGTAGATTTTTCTCTCCCGATGCTTTTGCGGCTAGAGGTAGCTCTGGTTTGCAGTGTTAGAAAATTCTATGTGGGCTCAAGTCACCTGGGTGGGTTTCCAGAATTAAACCACTCTCCTAACAGAAGGATCCTTTAGATATAGGAGTTTTACCCTTTTTCTTCTTGCCTGTAGTGACAACACTGCATATTTACACATGGCACCGTTCTTGGAACTCTAAGTCGGAAGTCCCATCCCTTCTGTTGGGATGATGAAGAACACTGCAAGATCGTGGGTGCAGAATGACTTTTTCTGAGCACTGTGTCCTCCATACTCACGAACTTACTCTTTTTTCAGAAAAATAAAGTGCTGTCTGATTAAATCACTGATAAAGATATCTTTCAAATACAGCTGAAAGCAAAAGTAAAGGTTACAAGAACAGCTATAGTATCATTATTTCTTTTGTATGTGGCACGCCTTTTACTGGCTTCTTGATTTACCAATTCTGGTCCGTATCTAAGCATGACAACTGATATATCTCAATTTATTTAGATGTTGTTTTGTGTTGTTCCTTAACCTTTGTTTTACATAGAGTTCTTGTCTATTTTTTATTATTTTTATTTTTTTTGTTTATTTTTTATTACATGTGTTTTTACAGATTTATCTCCATTGGGATTAGAATTTTTGAGCAAATGACAGTCACATTTGGTGTCTGGTGTAAATCAATGCTATTCATATATGTGCACTGATCTTTTACTGAGAATACTTTTAAAATTATTCTGTTGTTTTATTTTTTTTTTAATATATCTGTGTAGAAAACAACTTACTTGGTAACATCTGCCAATATTAGCTGTTCCTCTCACTTCCTTTGCAATTTCTGCACTGGTAAGAATTTCAATTCCTTGATGAATAGAATTGTCACAAAGGGCATATTGTCTTATTGGTCTATAAGGAATAATCCTATTATTTCACCATTGAAATAAACTTTCCCATAATAATATCTTAGTAGGAGTACATCTAATGTAACAGGGCACATGTCTACTAAAAATGTATTTGTTGTTCAGGTGGGATTTCAATTTTATCTGAAAAAATGTTCAGGAAAAACTACAGAGTCCATATTGATAAATGTTTATAAGTGCATAAAAGTTGTAAGTAATTTCTTCATATTAATATTCAGGCTTTTCAGCCGTCCTGTAAGATCAAAGCAGTTCCTAGATTACAACAGTTGGTAGAATATGTATCTTCTTGATTTTCCTGATTTTTGTCAGCTACATATGTCTCTGAAAAAGGCAAGTTAAAATCTCTCACAAAAATGGTTCAATTGCCAGTTTCTGATTCGATATATAGATATATGTATTTCCGGTATGGGTTTTGACATTGTAAGATAGGATGGGCAAATTCAGAACTGCTCTTTTCCCATCAAACTGTTTTGTTAAACTTTGTTTTATTTTATTTATTTATTTATTTATTTATTTATTTATTTATTTATTTAAAACTTTGTTTTAAATCATATTTTGCCCCCTGTGTTATCCCAATAACACAGCCCTTGTTACACATTTAACGTTTTTATTTTGATGTCTCAATAAATACTGTTTTTCTTGATCCAAGTATATACGTATATACTAAGTCCCTTTCTGCTATTTGAAGATTCCTGAAATCATCAGAAAGAAAAGCATCTATTAAATGCTGTATAAAGTCTTTAGTAAGCGGGATGAGCACTGGGTATTATTCTACATTTTGGCAAATTGAACACCAGCAAAAAATAAATTTATAAAAAAATAAAGTCTTTAGTAAGAATTAAAAAAAAACCGTGTGTGTGTGTGGATGTTGCTTGCCAATGTGTACCTTGCCATTTTTATTCCAAGTGTCATGCAAATGCACGCAACAGTTTGGGGAAGCCACTTACATCCACCGTATGTCTCATTTTCTTTCTGAATTGACGCTCCTTTAAACTCTGACCAGCTCGATTTCCATTTTAGGAAGAGAAACCCCCCAGAGACGGGCTGACTTCATCCAGTCATAATTAGAAAAACAGCACACACCAGGTATTTCAAATGGAGGACTTAATAATGGGGTTTGGTTGTACAAATAGAATCAGGAATGCTCCTGGAACCGCAGAGAAAACTAAAGGGCGTGAGGGAAATGCAGGAAGCGTGTAATGTGTGCATGTCAGGAAGCTGCCATCAACCCCAGGACAGCTCCAAGCTCTACACTTGCTCCATGAAGATCTGATGACTTAGAAACTGCCAGCAAGGTCCTAGAGCATCAGCAGGACTATCACGATGGCTGTTGCCGAATCTATAGTTCCCAGCATAGACTCACACACTAGCTACCACAAGAGACTGCCAGCATCGCGACCACGGTGGTCCTCCTTTGACAAATGTCTTCTTCCTAATATCTCTGCCATCGAGACAGAAGTTACCGGGATGACAGTTTGCAAGGGGTCTGGGAAGAGCCGTTTGCAGATTCCAGCCTGGGTGACTTTCAAAAGTCTCGTGTAGACATAGAGGGGCAACCAGATCTCCAAATAACACTCACTAAACCTCTGTGAGGCACAATATGAGCTGTTGTAGACACACTTTAGGAGAAAACACACAGGACGAGGAATCAGGCTCATTCTACCCTTGGATGACCCTTTGCTCTTACACAGAAAATAATCGCTCTCCCCTGATCTAAACTGGTTCAGGGAAATACCCAATTTTCTTTCTTTTTCCTATTGAATTAGAGTGGACACACAGTGTTCGGTTGGTTTCAGGTGTACAACATAGTGATTCGGTAAGTCTACACATTACGCTGTGTTCACCACACAACACGATATCAGTACCGTTGACTAGATTCCCTGTGCTGTGTGTCCCTTTTCTTCCCATGAAATATTCATCGCATAACTGGAAGCCTGTATCTCCCACTGGCCTTTGCTCATTTTGCTTATCCTCCTCACCCCCTCCCTCCTCGCAACCATCAGTTTGTTCTTTGTATCTATGGGTCTGTTTCTGCTATTTGCTTATTCTTTCGTATGGTTTCTTAAATTCCATATACAAGTGGAATCATACGGTATTTGTCTTTGCCTGTCTGACTTACCTCACTTAGCATAACACCCTCTGGGTTCATCCATGTGGCCACAAAAGCAAGATCTCATCCTTTTCTATGGCTGAGTATATTCCTTTATGATGTCCCATTCCATTCCATCACTGCATTCCACCGTGACGTACCACATATTCTTTATCCATCCATCCATCCATCCATCAATGGACACTTGGGCTGTTTCCACATCTTGGCTATTGTAAACAAAGCAATATAGAGGTGTGTGTATCTTTTTGAATTAGTGGTTTCATTTTCTTTGGGAAATATGCATTTTCTTATTCATGGTTGACATACTCCTGGAATATTCCCCTAAAATTGCCTATGACCTTTATTATATCCTCCGGGTATAAGACAGTAGTAATGATTTTGCACCGAAGAGCTAGCAATTTCCAAGAAACGCATTGGTCCAAAGTTCAGCAACAGTCTTTGCAACCATAGCACACACTCTTTTGCTTTTATTTGTCATGCACCATGTCTGACCTCTCGGTTTCCGGCTTTAAGCATAGAGAAGCGGACAAATTGTAAAGGCATAGCGAGGAGTGATGAGTTTCCATTATTCCTCCTGGGTACTCAAGTAATACAATTGCTGTACGCTGGAGTGGAGGGACATTTTATCACATTAGGAGTCCTGCTTATAACTGTAGTTATGTTTGAGTTGTATTTACTCACGGGACCTTAATGAGCAACCATCTCTGAATTTCAGACGTGATTCTGTACAATACGCTTGACCACACCGCAAAACTTTTTAGTAATACAACCTGAATTCGGTTATATCTTCATACTAATAAGTTTACAATTTATATTCTGATTAAAAACAATAGAACAGAAGAACAAATTTATATTCCTAATGGGAAAGGTCATTGCATATTTCAGCACAGATGGAATTGTAATTATTTTTGAAATTATTACAACTAATTTTCTCTTCAGAAATGTAATTATTATTTTTTAATCCAAAATAGCATATTGGAGTCGTTGTCATATGGCTTATATTTTTCCATGTTAACGATGGCTTTGACTTGATCCTAAGAATCTTGGAGGCTGGGATGTTTCTGATATGCATTTATGTTATGCCAATACAAACTTAATTTAGTTTCTGACTTATACAACTGTGTTATCATTTTATGTTTTTACCAGGCACTACAGCACCGGTTAAAGTCTATTATATATTATTATAATCTTCATATATATATTTTTTACAAATATATATTTTTTATAATATATGTTTTTTTCTTATCTGATCTCTTTTCCTTTTGGCTCTGACTAAAATCTGGTGTCTCTCATTCCAACTTGTTTGGAAGCAGAAGTCCTTCCCCTGTCATTTCAGCAATGCTAATTGTTTACAGATATTTATCATAATAAAAATTGGTATTAGGAGCAATGAAGAAAAGTGTAATCCTTTGGAACTGACCATGAGAAACATTCTTTATTCCTGACATTTCTTCCTTTTCTAGAGAGAAATCTTGCCCTCAACATCAGTGAGAGATGTCAGCTTCACCACAAATGTGTCTCTTCCCCAAACTTTCCAGGATCCATCGCTGTTAGAATTTTGTTCATGTTTCTGTTAGAGCAAATACAAGTGCTTTAAGTAGTCCCCGCCAGGCTCAATATATGGTGGACTTATTTCAGGCAAAGGATGCTTGTTCTCCTGTGTATTACCCCTATACAGTGGCTAGCATAAATATGTATGGTAGGAATGAAGGAGCAAGAAGGGACTTTTTAAAAAAGATTTTATTTATTTATTCATGAGAGACACAGAGAGACACAGAGAGAGGCAGAGACACAGGCAGAGGGAGAAGCAGGCTCCTCACAGGGAGCCCTATGTGGGACATGATCCTGGGATCAGGATCACACCTTGAGCCAAAGGCAGACGCTCAACTGTTGAGCCACCCAGGCGTCCCGGAAGGGATTTTTAATTATGATCCAGTGCCACTAGGAAATATCCAAAGAATGCTTATACATAGGAATTTTATTTGGAATTGGCTGCATTATCTTAATGCGTTTGTAGATAAGCCTGAGGATAGTGATGACAGTCTACTTGGTGAGGCCATGAACTAAAGCTGTCGCTGGGTTGTTCCCATGATCTTTCTCATTAGAAAGTGTTTATTTTTTGGCTGCACGACTAGGGTACATTACGGTAGCTAAAGGCAAATGCTAACATCACTATGTCAGTCATTACATTTCAAAACAGTTTTTGTTGACACATTGTATACCGAGAATCAATCAATAGGAGTTGAATCAGTTAAACACCTAAGAAATATAGTATGAGCAGTAGTTAATTTAAAACAAATAGTTTTGAGGGTGTCTGGTTGGCTCAGTCAGTTAAGCATTGGATTTCTTGGTTTTGGCTCAGGTCATGATCTCAGAATGGTGAGATGCAGCCCCACGTCAGGCTCCATGCTCGGGGCGGGGAATCGGCTTGAGAGAGTCTCTCTCTCTTCCCCTGTGCCTCCTACTCATTCTGTCTCTCTCTCAAATAAACAAATAAATCTTTTTAAAAAAAAGCTTTTGGGGGTGCCTGGGTGGCTCAGCCTCAGAGCATGCAACTCCTGATGTCAAGGTTGTGAGTTCAAGACCCATACTCGGTGGGTATGAGTAAAATAACTTCTACTCTCAATTGGGTATTGGATTTTTTTTTCTTTCTTTTTCTTTCTTTCTTTCTTTCTTTCTTTCTTTCTTTCTTTCTTTCTTTCTTTCTTTTAAAAAAGATTTATTTATATTATTTTAAAGAAAGAGAGCACAAGTGAGGAAAGTGGAGGAGGGAGAAGGAGAAAGAATCCTTGAGCAGACACCCTAATGAGCTCGGAGCCTGTCTCAGGGCTCAAACCCACAACACTGAGATCATGACCTGAGCTGAAATCAAGAGCTGGACACGTAACCAGTGAGCCACCAAGGTGCCCCTTTTCTGTCATTTCTGTAGATGGTTTGGGTGTTTACGAATCCCAGTGTTTTCTTATGCAGCTATGATATTGCATAAGCGTTGTTTGTAAGAGACAGGTGGAAAATAATTCTATTCTTTGCCTGCACTGGGCACTCACTGTTTCAGCTCTCCTCTTCCCCTGGACACACTCTCTCTGATAATAAAATACCCTCCGGTTATTGAAATCCCAAGAGTAATCTCATTTCAGGAAAGAAATATCTAGGCTCAAGTCATAATCAATCAAGAATTCAATTTATCTTTATATGAAAGTGGTCATCACACAAAATTTTTAATACTTTTTTTTTTTCCAGGGAGGAAGGGGTCCATGAATGCTGAAGTGTCTCAGCCTGCAGACACTGTGATGTGTCCTTGGACTCTCCCACCAGCCCCTACATTTCTACCATCCGTATCTGTATTTCATTCTGGCAAATATTTTTGTCTTTGGCTCAGGTTACTTTGTTTATTCACTGTACTTCTCTTACTGGAGAAAGTCGTTTGGGAGGAAAGTGTGCTTTCATTCTCCCTTTTATACTTTCCACTCTACAGAGAAGAGCAGCGCATAGTAAATGTTCAAAACGCAGTTGAGGGAATGATGTTGACATATTGCCAAGAGCACTCACTAATGAAGAACTAGCGTGTGCATTCACACACACACACACACACACAGAATGTTTAAGTGCCATGGGAATTTTAAATGATAATAGGGTCACATGAATTATGCAAACATATTTCAGTGTATAAAATTCTCACCCAACTTGTGAAATTGATTGAAGATAAACAGAGCTAAGTTCTGTGGGAATGGAGAGAATTTTCTCAATTATTTTAGGTGGAAATGCTATCATAACATGAAGTTGATGACCAGGAAAAGTACGCGTGAATTCCATCTCACATGCCTTAGCGATAGCTGATATAAATTTAAAATGTTGTGGACACCAGTTCTGAGAAGTTCACTATAATTAGTTCTGTCTAAGAATAAGGTGGTTTGTCAGGTTCCCATCAATAGTCCTAGATACAATCAAATTTGACTGAAGATAAACAGAGCTAAGTTCTGTGGGAACACAGAATGTTCTCAAATTATTTTAGGTGGAAATGCCATCATAACATGAGATCGATGACCAAGAAAAGCATACATGAATGTGAAATACCTGCCTTAGAGACAGCTATTATAAACACGAAAGTTGTGGACACCAGTTCTGGGAAGTCCACTGTAATTTATCCTATGTATAAGGTGGTTTGTCAGTTTCCCATCAACAGTCCTAGATACAATCAATCAAAACTCAAATTATTGGGTTAATGTACAAAAGTATCCCGCTTACATAATGATCTACATTTGTGATTCCAAAATAGGCTTGCTGGTAACTAAGGAGAAGCAATTGACGTTATTGATTTATATGGGGGAAAAATCAGAATGATTTATGGCCTTCTGGAAATTTCATTTGAAGCAAATTTACGACGAACTCCAATTCTGTCTTTTGAAAATAATGAAAATAATACTTGAAAAATAGGAGGCAACATGGTTCTACCTGCTGGGTTACCCTGAAATTGTACATATATTGGTTAAACGTAGAGCAAACTTTTTGTCGTTTCTAATTTTTCCGGCAACAATAAACATTCCCTGTTGTGATATTTTTTTTCTCATGTGATTTGCAGAACTTAGTATTTAAATAGCCATCGTGTTCGGTGAGAACAGACTTACAACGCGATTGGTATTAACGCTTCGTTTGCTAGTGTTATATCCGTCCCCAACGCATGCTAACGGGTTTACGTAGCGCACATCTTCTATCATTTCAGTGACAGATGCCTTTAAAACAAGCAGAGAAGCAAATTAGGGGGTGTGACGGAAAGTTGATCTTACTTTGTATGGAATCCGTGAAGAGTACCTGGCTAATGCAACACGTAAATTAGAGAGGGGTGAGCAGATCTGTAAATCACCAGGTCCTTACGAGAGATTACATGTTACAAGCTGCAAATTATGTTCACTTCAGCTTTTAGTAAAAAAAAATGCTGTTAACTCATGGCAGGGGGTATTTCCTTTTGCAATTATCTTGAAGTAGGTGCCAGATTTCTCCTGACAATGTCCAATTTTCAAGAATTTACAGCTGTTCCTTTGACATCCTGTACAGTTCATTAAACAATCTCGTGATATGTGATTTACCTCATTCTGATGGCTCTGCTATTCAGTTTCTATTAGGAAGAAATAGAACACTGTGTTTAAAAAACCCTCAAACACAGTCATCAATATCTGAACCGCAGTTTGTGCTATTTCAACCCTTTGCTTCAGGAGTGAGTGGTATAATCTTCTGTGAACATCATGTGGAAGCTCCAACACGCTCCTTACTTACGATGCTTTCACTTAAAAGCACAGGCTTGGGCTTCTTATAAATACTTGGATACATCCATAGAGTAAAAATATGGATCAGCAAAGTGCTCACTTTGTGAAACAGATGTTGACATGTTAGGAGGAAACACTAGACTGGTAAATATGTTTATGATAGCTTCCATAAAACATCTCATAGTGTGGGTATAAGAATTGTGATTTTTTTAAAATATTAATGTGACTGTAACAAACACAATCTCTTCTGAAGGAAAAATCATTTATTTTGTGCATGAGCATAAGAATTCTATGGGGTTCTTTCACTGGATTGGAACAAAAGCCAATTTTGAAATAAATGAATGGTTGCCCTTTGGTACTTATATGAACAATTGTATATCCTAAACAGATAAACTAATTTGTGGGCAATAAAAAGAATGGACTGTCTCAAACCGAGCATTTTAAAGAAGAGTTTGGGAAGAGAGGAAGTTAGGCTACATACCAAAGGGGAAAATGTTGAGAATGAGTGTCTTATTGGCAAGGAGGGTTATCTGTGTTTTTGTTAGGAGTGTGAAGAAAGAGGCAGTGCCATTTAAGAACATGGAAAAACATAATGTCAATGACAAGCCACTCAATTCAGGAAAAAAAAAAAAAACAGTATCATGAAGAAAAAAAACCAGAGAAGATAAAAAGAAATAAAATCAGAAATGAAAGAGAAGTAACAACTGACACCATAGAAATGCAGAGGATTGTAGAAGAATACTACAAGAAATTATGTGCTGAAAATTGGACAACTTAGTAAAAAATGAGTGAGGAAATAGAATCTTCCAAAACTGAATCAGGGAGAGATAGGAAATCTGAACAGATCAATTACTAGTAACAAAATGGAATCAGTCATCAAAAAAAACTTCCAGAAAGGGACACTGGGTGGCTCAATCACTTAAGCATGTAACTCTTAGTTTTGGCTCAGGTCATGACCTCAGGGTTATGGGATCAATAAGCCCCATCTCAGGTTCCAAGCTCAGTGGGGAGTCTGCTTGCGATTTTTTTTTTTCCTCACTCCCCACCCCTGTCATTCACTCTAAAAAAACTCCAAACAAACAAAACTTCAGGGCCAGATGGCTTCATAGGTGAAGAAGAGTTAATTCCCGTTCTCCTCAAACTATTACAAAAAAATAGAAGAAGGATAGCTTCCAAATTTATTCTACAAGACCAGCAATACCCTGACACCAAAACCAGATAAAGCCACCACACAGAAAGAAAGCCATAACCCAATATTCCTGATGAACAGAAATGCAAAAATCCTCAAGAAAATAATTGGCAAACCAAATCTAACACTACATTAAAAAAAAAAAAATCATTTCACCACGATCAAGTGCGATTTATTCCCCGGGATGCAAGGGTTGTTCAGTATCTGTGAATTAACCAATGTGATACATCACATCAACAAAACAAAGGATAAAAATCATAGGATCATTTCAATAGATGCAGGAAATATTTGATAAAATTCAACAGCTGTTTGTGATAAAAACTCTCAACAAAATGGGTTTAGAATGAACATATCTCAACATAATAAAGGCCAATTATGAAAAACTGACAGCTAACATCACACTCAATGGTGAAAAGCAGAGTATTCCCCCTAAGATCAGGAATAAGACAAGGTTGTCTATTCTCACCACTTTTATTGAACATACTCCTGAAAGTCCTAGCCACAGCAATCAGACAAGAAAAAAATAAAAGTCATCCAAAGGAAAAATGGATAAATATGGATTAGATGAGGTCAGAAAATATAAAGACTCAAGAAAAATAAAAGCTTCAAAATATAAAAGCATTAATAATGTAAATGAGTCAAAAAACAGAATTTCTAAAAAAAATACCTAAAACAAAGTGATAAAACTAAAAAATGGATAAGGCGAGAAGTGAAGTGTATGAATGATAAATATAGAATTGATAAATATCTATGTATGAAAAGAATCGTCAGTTACATATTTTGAGCAAAAGAAAATAGTTTAATAAACTTATGGAATTAAATATTAGTGTTTGGATTTCTAATCTCAACAAATCTAAGGAAAAGGAAAAGGTAAACAGCATTATGAGCAATAACATCAGCATGTACACAGATAAAGAAAGAAGGAAAATCTATGTAAATCTGTAATTCCCTAGAATATCTATGGAAAACGTTTAAATCTGTGATCAAAAAAGTTCATAAAGTGCAAATGTGATCTATTTGTTTATATTTAATATCTTAAATTATGCAATTACAAAATAATCATAAAGGACTGCCAAAACACTAATCATTTACCAATAAAGAAACATTTCCCTAAATAATATTTTGGTCAAATTTAGTCCGCTAAATTCAACTGAAAGTCAAAAAAAAAAAAAAAGATTTGTATCTCATATTAAACGCTAGAATATGTGCCCGAATATGTGCTAAGTACAGATCATATAGCTGTAAATTCTATTAAAGGAAAATACTGAACATTAGGAACAATGTATTCCCTTAAGAAACTGCAGCGGAGCGCATAATAAGCAAATTGTGGGCAAGTGGTACTGTTTAGAGTAAAATTGGAAATTGTTAAATAGGAAATAATAAGTAGTAGCAATAATGTACAAGTGCAAAAAAGCTAGTTCTTTGAAAAGAACAGAGAAATAAACTATATTTGTAACAGTGATTTAGGGATAAAGAGGAGGGCACGGTGTGAAGTGTTAGGAATAAGAAGAAAGGATTAGCACAGATAAAGGAGAGTTTTGACCCAAATGCAGGCAGGGAATTAGAACTTCCAATTACACCCTAAAAGAGATTTGAAATGTTATTATACTGTTTTCCCTTGTAAAGACTTTTAGAATAAGACAGTATCAAAGGCAATTCCTTTTTTATTTTTAAGATTTCATTTATTTATTTTGGAGAGGCAACATGAACAAGGAAAGAGGCAGAGGGAGAGGGAGAAGCAGACTCCCTGCTGAGCAGGGAACCTGTCGACGCGGGACTGGATCTCAGGACCCTGGGATCATGACCTGAGCTGAAGGCAGACGCTCAACCACTGAGCCACCCACGGTGCTCCAAAGATCCTTTAAATAAACAAAAATAAGCAAACAAAACCAGATGATTTTAATTCTCCGTACAGAGTCCCTGATTCCTTGAGTTAAATTATTGCCAAACCTAATAAAAACACGAGAATTACAGATCAATAATTAATCTATATGCCTGAACACATTTTAAGGACCCTCTCTCAACAATATGCCGACAAAACAATACACCTTGTCTAAGGAGAGGATATGACTGGAAATTAATGTTGGTTCATTTAAATAAACTATTATATCAACAAAACTCTGGAGGGCGGGGGGTAGGGGAGGGAAACGCATACAATTATAACATTAGAAACTAATAAAGAAATTGATCAAATTAAGATAAAATGTTAAAACTTTCCGTACAATTAAGTGAGAAACTATACATTGGGAAAGGCTATAGAAACGTCCATAGTGTAGAGACTTCCCTTATTATTGTTCAATGCTGTTTCAGCAGTTCTCTGTGATTCCCTAATATAGGAAAAATGTCATAAATGTTAAATAGGAAAAATGTCATAAATGTTAGAAAGATGGGACACCTGGGTGGCTCAACGGTTGAGAGGCTGTCTTGGGATCAGGGCATGACCCTGGGGTTCTGGGATCAAGTCCCGCATCGGGCTTCCCGCACGGAGCCTGCTTTTCCCTCTGCCTGTGTCTCTCATGAATAAATAAATCTAAAAAAAAAAAAAATCTAAAAAAAAAAGATAAAAGATCACATTATTTTTACTTCAAATGTGTGTATAAATGGGTACACATATGCCTGTGTCTAAATTAATCTATTAGGGAGTGAGAATATGTCAAATGCAAGAGTTACAAGAAGTTGAATGCGAAATGGCATGTATTTACACCATCCGTGGAATCACCGAGTGCTTTCCTTTCTTTTTGTTTTTCTTTCCGAAATTGTGATTACAGGATAGCGTGTTCCATGAGCAAATACATATACACTTTCAACGCTCGCTCGTCTCTAAAAAAGACAGCAGCAGAGGTGTTAATTGAGTTTGATTCTTCTGGAATAGGTTCAAGGAAGCGTTCTAGGGGAAACATTAAAGTTCAAAAGCTCAGGTAATAGGACGTATCTGGAAGGACCCCAGCACGTGTTTCATGAGAAAACCAGTTTTCCGATGCATCGGAATGAGCATGCAAAGCACTGCAATGGAGGGAATCTCCCATTGGGCCTTCTTCATGTCGGGGAATGGTGCGGGGGTGGGGGGTGCAGAGTCACAGCATCTGCAGCTCCCGGAGGGAAATTCCACTGTCCCTGGGGCAGGAGGAGGAACGTTATGCTCAGTAGGAAGTAGGGCTGCTCTTCCAACGCACCAGGATGTGGGTGGCTGAAAGCAACCGAGGTCTTGTCTCTTGTAGGAGACCAGAAGTCCGAGATCGAGATCCTGGTGGGCTTGCTTCCTCCAAGAGGAGTTGAGGGAGAAAGTGACTCACGTCTCTCTCTCTCTGCTCCTCGTGGTTGCTGGCAATTTTTGTCGTGTCTTAGCTATAGATGCGTCACTGCCACGCCTGCCCCCGGCTCTCCATGGCTGTCGTCCATCTGTGGGTGTCTCTGTGCCCATCTCTCTTCTTATATGGACACCAGGCCCTCAATTAGGGCTCACCCAGTCCAGTAGGAGCTCACGTGAGCTTGAAGGTATCTGTCTGACCCTATTTCAAAATAAGGCAGTTTTGGGGGGTGTTGGGGCTTCAACACATCTTTTCAAGGAACAATTCAGCACACAGAACATAACAGAGGAGCAAATTAGGCTCAGACTCAAGTTGATGACGATTGAATTGGCCAGGAAACAACGGGATTGATCAGACAAGCGTTTATGGGCTGGAATGGATTATTTGAGGTGATCCAGCTGCAGATGGGATTGGAGGCCAAAAAAAAAAAAAAGATTCATATTTCTACCTGCAATATTGGGACGTTCAATGAACTGGTCACTCTACTTATTTTTGGAAGCTATGTTCATTTGAAAATTCTTTCTGGGTTCAAATAGGAAGAGTTCCTGAAGCTCAATGAGTTTGACTAGTGAGGATGATGGAATATAAAGAGGTTCTTTCCCGACCTACCACGGTAGAAACCAGTGCAATTGTGGTCATTTCTCCTATAGTGTAGGGTTCTGGGCTGAGGGGATTAGGGATGAGGCCAGGTCATCTGCTCAGGTGCCCGTGACTTTTATTTCCCCTGCCCGCCTATGTTCCCTCTAGTCTTGCGTAACGTAGGATGTGGTTGTTGCAAAATCTGGTGTTCCTGAATGATATTTCGATTTGCCTAATTAGCACAAACCTTTCACTCTTCTGCACATGCACGAGAACCTAACTAAAACCTCACCTCAGGAAACCAAAATGCATAAATATGCTCCTCAGTCAGGCCTGTTGCGTTAATTTTGAAGTCTTCACATGTTAAAAAGAGATACATATACTAGCAATCGAAATTTACTTTTTTAGAGGTGCCACGTTTACACAAACAGGTTTATTCTTTCTAAACAGGAGTGCAGGTGGACGGGCGCACTGTTATCCGCAATTGCCTTTGCGTCGCTTCGTGGAAAGCGAACGTATTGGAAGGAGATAATGTCGGATGAGGGATCCCCTTGAGCAAAACCAGAAAGGCCACCCTTCAAACAATGACTATCCATTTCCACAGGAGATGAAAATTGGAGAAGGGTAACCGATAGGCCCCTCCAGAGTGTACGTCTCTGATGGAAGAATTACACTGAGCTCAAGACGACTGGGAGGGGATCCCTGGGTGGCTCAGCAGTTTAACATCTGCCTTTGGCCCAAGGCATGATCCTGGAGACCTGGGATCGAGTCCCACTTTGGGCTCCCTGCATGGAGCCTGCTTCTCCCTCTGCCTGGGTCTCTGCCTCTGTGTGTGTGTCTGTCATGAATAAATAAATAAAATCTTAAAAAAAAAAAAAAAAAGACAACTGGGAGCTAGGCTCTCACGAGAAAAGCTAAAAAAAAAAAAAAAAAAAAGCCTAAAACTAGGAACTAGGACATGAATCTGCACAGTTGCTCACCGCCTGCATCTCTACCTGGAAGGACAAAGGTGAATCTCTGGAGAGGACGTTAGATCCCGTAGGACAGAAATGGCACCAGAGGAATCCACATGAACATCACCAACAAGACCTTGTGTACCATCCACCTCCCTTACCACAGTGTGCTACCCTTGGAAACCCCAACCGGCTGTCCGTGCCCTGCTATGTCTACACAGGCTTATGGTTTTTTGCTAAAGATTCTTTTTTTAAAAAATTTTAAATGGAATGTATTTTTTAAAGATTTTTTTTCTTTAAAATTTTTTTAAAGATTTAATTTATTTATTCATGAGAGACACAGAGAGAGAGAGGGGCAGAGACCCAGGCAGAGGGAGAAGCAGGCTCCATGCGGGGAGCCCGACGTGGGACTCGATCCCGGGACTCCAGGATCACGACCTGGGCTGAAGGTAGCACCAAACTGCTGAGCCACCCAGGCTGCCCTAAAGATTCTTTATAAAGTGGCCACCTTCCCATCCAATTGGGTGTGTTCATCAAGATGCTGGTCTGAGTTAAAGATTTTTAAATATATTCCTCAGATAATTCTACAGAGAATATCCACAAATGGTTGTACATAGAAATTTAAAAAACAAAACAAAACATTCATTTTTAAGAAAGTTAGTACCTCCATACAATAGAAATGAACGAAAACCCTGCCACTTAAATTATAAAATGAATGGATATTTATTTTATCTTGAGTCATGTGATTATCAGACGAGTCCTTTTAAGAACATTTTAATTGGGAGCATTATAGATCTGACAAGGAACTCCAAAATTCCATTGCTGGTCTCTTCTGGTGCTATCAGAAATTGTTCAAAGCCAGTCAGGCAGATTAATAAAAATGCACATTTCTTACGGGGGCTTTCCTAAACCAGCCATTTCCTGATATTCTTTATTATCATTATTTTTTATACCATCATTGAGCAGCAACATGAACGTACTATAAGAGTCATGGTAAAGGGCTCTCTATACTCACTTTGAGAGGATACAACATAAAAGGGTAAATTTACATTTCTTCTCTTAGAATCATGAAGTTCCTTTCTTTTCTTTTTTTTTTAGTTCCTTTCCTCATATTGAAACTCAAGACGAGGACATCTGTGACTCAGGGCATGAATCGGCAAAAAAAATTTCACTGGGATCGCACCAACTGTTTGTGCTTGGTAATGTCTGTGGACAGGTGAATGCAAAACCCTTTGGCCGCATTAATTATTCACATTATCAAGAGAAAAAAAGAGTGTCCTGAAGAGCGACAGAATGACCTGAGCTGATTACATTCTGGTTCGCAACAGCCAATTAAATAAAGCAATCACGGTTGCAGATTGTGTTGACGCAGACCGACCTACGTTGATACCTGGCAAAGTGACACCTGTCCTCAGTGACACAGACCAACCCCGTTTACAGGAGGCATTGGCACTGGCCAGAGGAACATGAAAGGAGCCCTCCAAGAAACGGTCTGTTTAACCAACAAAAACCAAAAAACTCTACAAAAACCATCAGTAGGCATTACTCAATTTTGTCCACATGACACGCAAAATGAGGACTGGTCCATCAACCTGTAAGATGGTATCTCCACTCTTTGCTCCAACTACTGTTTTCCAATAGGTAGACGTCTTTAAAAATAATTTTCTTAAAGATTTATTTTTATTTATTAATGATAGAGAGAGAGAGAGGCAGAGACACAGGCAGAGGGAGAAGCAGGCTCCATGCCGGGAGCCCGACGCGGGACTCGATCCAGGGACTCCAGGATCGCGCCCTGGGCCAAAGGCAGGTGCGAAACCACGGAGCCACCCAGGAATCCCTCTAAAAACAATTTTTAAAAATTATCTAAAATCTACTGTGTGTCCAAAGGAATTAATGTCATGATCTTAAGTGACCTGTACTATTGTGTCTGTATGAGTGAGGGAAGGAAAACTAGAAAACAAATAAAACACCTGTGAGCAATAAGGAAGCCACTACTAGTCACATGAAAATCAAATATCTTAAATGGGAGACGTTAAAACTAATTTTAATTAAAAGAACAGTCGGAGAAGATGCCTACTGTCCGCACTATGATTTGATACGCCCTTTGAGATTGTAGCAAATAGAGGAAAACAAGGAAGAAACCCGTGGTGTGAACATTGTCAAAGAGGAGATCGAGTCGTTTTTTTATTTCTTAGTGACATGAGCATCTACATGGAAAATTCTGAGTAACTCTGTAAATAAAATGAACCTTAGAATTGATAGGAGAAGTAGGAAAATTAGCTGGGTACAAATAATCATCTTTTAAAAACCATATTTTTCTAGCCCTGCAGTTAAAAGTGAAAATTGAAGAAATAGGAGTGATTTACTGCAAGGAAACAATAAGCCATATTGAGAGTTATGAATAGCGCAGCCCGGGTGGCTCAGCGCCCGCCTGCAGCCCAGGGCCTGATCCTGGAGCCCCGGGATCGAGTCCCACGTCGGGCTCCCTGCATGGAGCCTGCTTCTCCCTCTGCCTGTGTCTCTGCCTCTCTGTCTCTCTCTGTCTTTCATGAATAAATAAATAAAATCGAAAAAAAAAAGAATTATGAATAGGATATGGAATAGGATAGGAATTGGATGGAAAAAATAAAGCTGAAAATTGTACGTGTGTGTGAATGACTCCACCCAATTCCAGTCCATGGGCATTCTTGTCTGCATGGGATTAAATGATTGTAAAATGCACTGAACAACAAATCCGGGGATCCCTGGGTGGCGCAGCGGTTTGGCGCCTGCCTTTGGCCCAGGGCGCGATCCTGGAGACCCGGATCGAATCCGACGTCGGCTCCCGGTGCATGGAGCCTGCTTCTCCCTCTGCTTGTGTCTCTGTCTCTCTCTCTCTCTCTCTCTCTCTGTGACTGTGATAAATAAAAAAAATAAAAAAATAATAAAAAAAAAGAACAACAAATCCGTACAAGCAGCCAAAATGTGTAAAGAGAATAATGGGCAATGGTATGTGGGACGGAAGGTGTGCCAATCTTGAAAGCGTACATCGTGGTCACCCTGTGGAGACCCACAGAGGATGTAGACAGACGTTTTCGTGGACTACACGATGGGAATAAGACCTCAGCGTGGAAATCTTCATCTTTCGGATCTTTGTGGAAATCCATCTGCTTCTCCGTGTTAGGTCCTGTTCCCTTGTTGACCGTCAGAACGCGGTACCCGTGAAGACCCCACTGGCCACCACACAGAGCACGGTGGCGATCAGGCCACAGCTTATCTTGCTCTGGGCAAAATGCTCGGGGCTCCAAGGGCACAGCCTGACTGCAGTCTTCCTTGGCGCCTGGGCTAAGTGCTCTGCAGCAGCTAAAAAGCCACCCAACTCTAGCTGTGGGTCCTCCTGCAAGGATCCTTCAAGATACCAGTCATCATTGCGTGTTTCAGTGAATCCTCTTACTGGAAGAACGAGTTCCATCGGATAGAAGACTACATCGGTTCTATTCACTTTGGATTCCCAGTGGCTGGGTCAAAGAGGGTGTGGCTTTCATTTGCTGAGTTCAAAACATAAAGTGATGCGCTCATCGCAAAATCATGTCTGTAATGGTTGAAGGTTCAGATATGTCTATGGACCTCGGTCCTCTTTGGCCTCCCAACCTAGGCCTTCCACCCGACATTAATGAACTCCCTCAAGTCTAGGATGATTTCAGATAGAATCCAGACAACATCCCAGACTCGCTAGGACATCAGCCGTGGACAAGTAGACGTCCCAGTGGTTTGAGAAGTAAGAGACTTGGTGGCAGGGATATCGGGCTCTGGCTCTCCTTGGGAAGGCATTCAGTTGTCCCACAGTGGCCGGGTGTCCTTCTGGTGTTCCGCGTGACAAGGGTGCAGAACATTGCTTACGCTGCAGAAGCTCCCACTGGCTGGTTGGATATGGTTCCAACTGTAGAACCTTCAAAATCAGGCTCCACGGAGAGTCTCCGAACTTTCTCACAAGGAAACCCTTCTCTGCCTAAGCCAGTTGGCGTGAATTCCGCTCATCACAGCAAAAGGGGGCAGCGTCCAGTTGCGGGGCTGCTCTAAGAAAAGGTAGTACACAGAGCGACTTAGACCACAATTTACTTTTGCGAGGTTCTGGAGGACGGATGTCCGAGATGAGAGTGTCCTCGTCCTGAGGACTCTAGCAGAGGATCTCTCCTAGCTTCTGGTAGTTCTTTAGTTGATGGTGGCATATTCCCAATCTTCAGTGTGCCTCCTTTGTGCAGGTTTCAGGGTCCAGATATCATGAAGGCGAGTGACGACTGGTGTGGAGAAGACACTTGCTAGTGCCACCAGCTCCTCCAGCCTTACCTCCTGTCTTAGATAATGAGGTCTGCCTTCTTTATGCAGGACTGTCCACTGGTTTTCAATTCCACGACGGTCTAAGCGTCCACTCCTACCACGAGCAGTTGACACTCTCCTACCCGGTAGTTATCGACACAAACTAAACATCAAAGGACCTACACAGCATTCTTCTAGCGTAAGATTCTTCCAAAGAAACTTGCTAATCACAGGGCCGTTGCAGAGACATCCAAATACCCGTAAATCAACGAGCTCATAAAGTAGATTTTCAAGACTATTCTCCAAAGATGATTTCTCTAGGGGGAATGATGACACTCAGGGTCTATTGTTCCTGCCTCTTTGTGGTTTGTAGAGTGGCATCATGCAAATTGAGATATTCATAGAGCGGCTGAGTAAATGCATTTTGCAGTGTCCTAGATTCTGGCTGCATGTACTCCTTTGGAAGAAATCTCCGGTTATGGAGCACCCGTTGTGTATTCCAAAAATAATGCATTATTAAATGAGCTACCTAGTTGCCCTCCTGATGAACAAGCAGGCCAGCAAAACGAAGCCCATTTGAAATATATTACCTATGGCTCCAATGAGCATTACGAACACTTAGGCTTCTCGGATGGCCACGTGGTTTTCAATCTGTAACACAAATTAGCTCCGTGCTGCGACCGTGCACGTCGCGGGTCCCGTCTCCAACGAGATCACTGTTTTCAGAGTCGCTAATATGCTTCATTAGTCTCTGTGCAACGAGGGGGCGTAAAGTCGGAACATGAGATTTGTTAAAGGTCTCTAGATGAAGCCCAACAAGAGATAGAAAAGCCGGAAAACAAAGTGATTATGTGAGGCAATCTTTTAATTTCTATAGCTAGGAGCTAAAGGTGCCTATGAACACATTAAGAGGGGAAGACGCAAATGAGTCTTTCAGGATTTCTCAAGCATGCGCTAATAAAAAGTTTATAGCAGCCTTACGGCACCATATACATATATATTTTTGGCTTCACTCATGTTCCTCCATTTGCCATTGTCACCCAGTTGGCCTCTTCTTGCTCCCTTAAAAACGCTTCATTATTACGTGCACAGAAATGCTGCAGGCCGGGGCATTGGAAGAGCGTGTATTTAAAACTGGATTGTATGATGGTTCAGCATTTCGATGCTGGTTGAAGTAATGAAGATGCGGAAAATAGCTTTCAGGACTGTGGATATGTAGGCAGACTTGACTTCACGGTTTAGGCTGATTGCAACGGCCGGATAACATAATGGGGACGCGGCACCATTCCTATAGAAGATCGGACGACTAGGATTTTTTTTAATTTGTTTTTTTCATTGGATGGTCTGATTCCACGTTTCCAGAGCAGCCGCTTTATCTTCGTGAAAATTATGCAATCTTTTTCAGTCTTCTAATTATATGATGGATTTTTGCCCCTATTTATGAACATTTGCGTCACATTATAAACAGTATGGCCGACACTATTTGAGTTCTAAAACTCTAGTCAATCCACATATGATTTTTAACACTTTCTGGTAATTCTTTGAGATCACTGACTTGTGCTTTGGCTACAGTATATGCAATATATCTCTAAACATTTTTTAAATTTTATTTTTTTATTTTTATTTATTTTTATTTATTTTTATTTATTTATGATAGTCACACACACAGAGAGAGAGAGAGAGAGAGAGGGGCAGAGACATAGGCAGAGGGAGAAGCAGGCTCCATGCACCGGGAGCCCGAAGTGGGATTCGATCCCGGGTCTCCAGGATCGCGCCCTGGGCCAAAGGCAGGCACTAAACCAATGCGCCACCCAGGGATCCCCATTTTTTAAATCTTAAAAAAATTTTGTATTTATTAATTTTTATTTTTTCTCTAAATATTTATATGCACTGCTGAGAAGGAATGTATTAGCGCGCTACATCTGTGCTCTGCTCACAGTTAGGACATACAGAGAGTTATATTCAATAACTAATTATTTGTGCTTCGGGTTTTGACAGGACCAAGAAATATGTGTTTTTTAATGCCTTCATATTTCTAAAAACAACACATTATATAAATTATTTATAAAAATCAATATACTCTTTCCCATCAGGTCAAAGCAACCTACAAAAAAACACCATGAAACATATTTTATATTCAAAATAAATACACATAAAAGCGTGTGGGTTGACAAAGGGTAGCTACATTTGTGGTGAGCATGGCACAGCACAGAAATCTTGAGTCACTACATTGTAACCCGTAACCAATGTACAAAATTTTGTCAACTACACTCAAAAAAAGTTAACTCTGATGATTTAAGTATATTTAGAATGGTGTTCAGTTTGATACAGGGTCTGGAGAGGCAAGCTCCTGTATTGTGAGTAGGACTCTGGGAAGATGCTGTGTGTGACCTCTAGGACCTCAGAGTGGCCTTCTTTCCATAGTCAGCAAGGAGCTGGGGCTCTCAGTCCAACACCCACAGTTGAATGAATTCTGACAATAACTTAAGTGGGCTTTCACCTAGATCCGCCCCACACAAGCTTTCACATGAGAATGCAGCTGGCTCACACTGTGATTGTGGCCTTATAGAGAACTCAGCTACTCAGGGCCTGCACTCCTGACCCAGAGAGGCCACGAGCTGATAAATGGTTGTTTGTTCGAGTTGCTCAGTGTGGGATGATTTCTTTTACTTTTTTTTTTTTTTTAAGATTTATTTATTTATTTATTCATGAGAATACACAGAGAGGAGAGAGAGAAAGAGAGGCAGAGGGAAAAGCAGGCTCCATGCAGAGAGCCCGACATGGGACTTGATCCCGGGTCTCCAGGATCACGCCCTGGGCTAAAGGTGGTGCTAAACCGCTGGGCCACCCGGGCTGCCCTCTTTTCTTTTCTTTTTTTTAATTGAAATTCAATTTGCCAACATATAGTGTAACACCCATTTTCATTGTGGGATGATTTCTAATGCAAATTAAAAACCCATAGTTTTGGTTCACCGCATTCTTGTGATAACTGACACATGGTGCCAGTGGCCTGCGAGGGAATTACATGTACATCACTGACCTTGTGTTTTATGAACTTAGTGCCATCACATTATTTGTTCTTTTTATATTCTGTTTTTAATTTGCTTTCCTGGTTTCAGGTGGGAGAGAGTTAACACGTTAAAACATGTTTGTTTGGGTATTTTTAAAGATTTTGTTATTTATTCATGAGAGACACAGAGTGAGGCAGAGACACAGGCAGAGGGTGAAGCAGGCTCCCCAAGGGAACCCCGATGTGGGACTTGGTCCCAGGATCCCAGGGTCACACCCTGGGCCTAAGGCAGACGGTCAACCACTGCCATCCAGGCATCCCTAAAACACATTTTTGAAGATGGTGTCAACCATTCTTTCAGAATCATGTAGTTACGTGTCACTCATTTATTGACAACACTACACTATTCAACTTGCTAAATATTGTTTTCTGCATGGGAGTTGCTTTCTTATCTCTTCATTCTTCAAGTTCAAATTATGGGGGGTATTATTGCGTCTTAACATCTTTTCTCTCTTTTTAAAAAAATTATTGTATTTATTTATTCATGAGAGACACAGAGAGAGGCAGAGACACAGGCAGAGGGAGAAGCAGGTTCCCTGCAGAGAGCCCGGGACCTCAGGATCATGCCCTGAGCCGAAGGCAGACGCTCAACAACTGAGCCACCCAGGTGCCTCTCAAATGTTTTATTTAATCAAACTAGTCTCTACATTCTTTTAGGTTATATATTCAACTTCCTTTTTATGGCAATGGATTGCACGGTACTCTCCACCTGAAACGCCCACATCCCCATGCTGAGTATTATTATAACATTTTTCCTCATTTTGCTTTTCTCATTATAATAATGAAAGAAGGGATTAACTCTATTTTTTTCCTATTATTACCATGCAGTGGCACAGTTTTTATCATCTTAACATTTACAATTTTTTCCCCTACATTTTCACCGGTTTTATAGGTGACTCCTAGAGAAAGAGAAAACTCAAATATTTCTCCAATGGCAATGGAAATTCTGAAGGTTTTATTTTTAATGTGTCTTCAATTCTTCCTCAAGCATCAGACCAGACATTCAACAAAATGAATCATTTCAGTATTTCAGAGAAAATTTTCAAAGAAACCAGCTGGGAAGCTGCCAAATGGATCAACTGCTCTAATTTTCAGACTTGGACTTTTGAGAAAAAAAAATCTTTGTAATAAATAGATGGCTCAATAGCCTTTTAAATCATTAACCTCCCAGTCAGCTTCCAAGAAATAGAAGACGTCCGGGCCATCGCCATGTGTCATAGGATGTACTCTCCACTTTGACAGCAGACACCTCACCACTGCCCACATCCACAGGGGCTTCAGATCACATGGGAAAATCTATTACTATTACCTATCATGGCACCTTCCAGATGAACCCAGTTCTAGGACCTTGACCATGAAAAGCAATTAGTTGCGAATGTTTAAGGACTGTGTTTGAGCTGTGTTTTCCTGCTTCTTTGGGGTGCTTACCTCTGGGTTGGTTAAGCATCTGACTCTTGGTTTTGGCTTGGGTCATGATCTCATGGTGGTGGGATCGAGCTCCAGGTGGGACTCCATGCTCCGCACATTGTCTGCTTGAGAGTCTCTCCTTCTGGCCCTCCCTCTGATCTCTCTATCTAAAATAAATAAATCTTTTTTTAAAAAAGATAGATTTATTTATTTATTTATTTATTTATTTATTTATTTATTTATTCATTCATTCATTCATTCATGATAGACATAGAGGGAGAAGGAGAGAGGCAGAGACCACTCAGGGATCCCCAATAAATAAAATCTTAAAAAAAAAATCCTCCCCAGAGTGCTTCATGCTGCAGATAAGTGAGATATCCTTGTGCAACTGATCCATGGGACATTTATTTGGGGATTTAAGTTACACCTTTAAAAAAATGTTCTTAACAAGTTATATGTACCAGTGCTCCAAAATGTGGAATATGCAATTAATTTATCATTTAATGAAGTACCAGGGAAAATTAATCTTTTTCAATAAAACTATTTTCTTCATGAGATTTAAACATTATATATCTCTAGATGGTTCCCATTTTCCATTAGCTGCATAAAAAAGTAAAAAAAAAAAAAAAAAAAAGGGACCCGTGGGTAGCTCAGTGGTTTAGTGCCTGCCTTCGGCCCAGGGTGTGATCCTGGAGTCCCTGGGATCGAATCCCATATCAGACTCCTTGCATGGAGCCTGCTTCTCTCTGTCTGTGTCTCTGCTTCTCATCCTCTCTCTGTGTCTCTCATGAAGAAATAAATAAAAATCTTTTAAAAAAGTAAAAATAAAAATATTGGTATTTCATAATGCAAATTATTGCAGCGAAAGAATATTCTTTTTTAAACTTTTTATGTATTTTTAAAAGATTTTATTTACCTACTCATGAGAGACAGAGAGAGAGAGAGGCAGAGACATACACAGAGGGATCCTGATACAGGACTCAATCTCAGGACCCGGGATCACGATCTGAGCCAAAGGCAGATGCTCAACCACTAAGCCACCCAGGCATCTTTATTTATTTTTTTGAAAGGAGGCTCCATGCCCAATGTGGAGCCCAACACAGCATTTGAACTCATGACCCTGAGATCAAGACCTGAGCTGAGATCAAGAGTCAGACATAACCAACAGACACCCAGGCACCCAAAAACAATATTCTTTATTCTATACTTGTTTTATTCTGATGCTGCAGTTGTGCTCTTTGGAAGTATGGCTAATGGTATAAATCAGATCCCTCTGGATCTCTCTGTAGAAAATGTATATTCTTACTCTACATGTATTATACAGTATATACTCTGTATAAAGACAGATTTCTGTATATTTATAGTACAGAGCAACTACAAATATAAGTATGATAAAGGTATACATGTGTGAACATAAATATATATGTGTATAACGTACATGCCTTTAATGTATATAATACATACATATTTTTATATACTGTATGCAATATCTACATTGTAATATATTCATATATATATAATGTGTACATATTGTATACAATTTAATTTTTATGTAAATGCATATAAATATATAAAGAAATATATGTATTGTATACAATATGTTATTGTATATGTAATGTATATGTTATTGTATATATAATGTATATGTAAATAAATAAATGTATGTATATAAATAAATTTACACAGACGTGTGTATATGCTCATATGTGCGTCTAGGAAAAAACTGACGTGTGTTTATGTCTTGCTAGAGCTTTTGTCAAATTCAGTATTAGAGATTTCCCTCTTTTTCAATAATGGTTTTTGATGATTCAAATACCTTATCAATAATTGGGTATCTTACTAATACTGACCCATTTTAAAAAAAAAACTAATACTGACCCATTTACCAGGTGCTTTTTTTTCTACTCTTATTTTCCCTTCTTACTTATCAGCCCACACCCCCTGTAAAAACTGTAAATTCTTGGGACACAGTGAAGACAACCCCAACACGTGAATAACTACAAGCATTGCCCTCCATGTGGCTTCTCCATAGCAGGTGCACTACTAAGCACGCACAATTTGGCAGAAACAAAGAAAGATTGAGATGTGATGGGATTTACCACTAACGCACACAGACAAGACTCCAGAACATGAGTGGAACCTAGTAATATGTTTTCTTTTTTCCCCCATGGATTATTAGTCAGTTGAACGTATTTGCTCATTGACTGCCATGCATATGGCACTTTCCTGTATCTTTTAGAATAAAGACTTAGAAGGTAACAATCATATGTTTCCGCAAATGAAATGGAAATCAGCTCTTTTTTTAAAAAATAATTATAAAGGGAAAAATCTATTTTAATAGAATTGTATCTGGTTGCATTGCTACAACTGTACTACTATCTGCCGCACGATTTACAACAGAACAAGTCAATAGAATTCTATGCTAGCTATAAACACTTCAAAGAATGTCCTTCATGCAATAAAGATGCAGCATTTTAATAGTGATGCTTTTATAATTGGAAGAGATGAAAGCAATGCATCTGCATTGAATATTCTGTTGGCGGTGGTGTTTCATGGTAAAATTTTAGGGTTATTCATCTTGACGGAGTACTAGGTTATTTCTTTCAAATCAAAGCCTCTCTATATAATCCTCTCTCATACCCAAGGATATTATTGATGGTTTTGCTCTTTGATGTCAATGATTGATAAATATCACGAGGCTGTTGCTGTTACCCAGAGTCCTCTGCAGAAGAAACTTTGAAGGCTAACCCTTTTCTTCTGATCATTACCCCAATACTGAGAGGGAGCAGCATCCCTAATACTCAATCCCTTGCATATTTTTGGAGGGATCATTTTGCAATGCACTGTTTTGATAGATTCTACAAGCAACTCTGCACTGTAGGTCTAAAGGTTTTGTCTCAGGAGCTCAAATCTCAGTTGCAAACTCCTCATGGTCTTAAGACACCCCTCCTTATTCCAAATTCCACAGGTTCCAGGAAAGTCCCCTGGCCCCTTGGTTTAAATCCATGTTGACAACTGCAATTGAAATTCTGGGCACATACCAACTCTCTATGAGAGGCACTCTCGAAACGACATCACACTTTTATGTGCCATATTCCCAAGTTTGTACATTTGCTTAGTACCCCATTCCCTGGCTGAAGTTGGACAGAGTCTTTATCCCTATCCTACATGGCTGGAGTCCCGAAAGTCCAATCCTCACCAGCACCTCAAGAGTCAGCACCTTCCCTCTACCAACGGCCCCAGTTGGAGACTGTGGTTTCCATTCTCCATCCTTCTCCATGACCACCAAGATTTCTATCTCCCCAACTGTGGAATTCATTCAGGGCACCCAGGGAGCTAGGTACATGTGCACATGTATATGCACATCGTTCTCTGACATTCTGGTCTAATAGGTCTGGGGGGAAGCTCTGGGGTGAGTCTCCCTAACACGATCCAGCCGATCGTGAATGCAAGTCATCAATAGACCACACTCTGAGAATGGGTGGTACACAAAGCCAGCAGTCTCCACTCGCTCCGTAACTCTGAACACCAACACTGACCGACATAACTGTAAAGTTCAGCATATTCCATAATCTTGATGAATGCCTCACTCCCTGGGAAGGAGGAATCCATTTTTCATAGATAAGGTATCTCCAACTTATCGATTGTTCCTCATGTTCTTCTTCTTTTTTTTAAATTTCTTTTTATTGGTGTTCAATTTGCCAACATATAGCATAACACCCAGTGCTCATCCCATCAAGTGCCCCCCTCAGTGCCCGTCACCCAGTCACCCCAACCCCCTGCCCACCTCCCTTCCTCATGTTCTTCTTGACTGTAGTTTAAATAAGAGTTTTTGGTACTTTCCACTTCTTAGTAAAGTTTTTGTATCTTTGAAAGTAACCATCGTTTAGGATGAAAATGATTCTCATAATCTCACACATGGGTTATGTGCACAGAATAACTTGGATAGCCTTCTTAGGAAGTGGAAATATAATTCCTGAATATCTACAGCATCCCTGGCTCTATGGCACCCGACTGGTGCCTTATTGTTCCAAACTACAGTTTAGGATGGCATGCTGTCTGTGGTCTCTTTTAGAAGGACAGGGAGTACGTCGAATGAAATGATGTGACAGTGGTTACTTCCACAATATTGCACATTTCCCCCAACTTGGGCCAAATGCTAGTGAATTGAGGAGAGGGAACATCTACTCCCTCATGCACCGTTTATAGATGAAAAGGGTCAGATTCGATGGCAGTGCCACGTGGCCCATGCACGGTGCGATGACAGCGCTGATTCTGAGATCACTGGGCATCCGGTCCTCTAGGTGGACCTCGTAACCAACATGCAGGCATGATGTGCTGAGTCGAGACTCGAGGTCCGCAGGGGAAGGGACGTTCTCATCTTCCATCTGGCTGATGATTTTGGGCTGCTGTAGACATTGCGTCCATGCTCCCGAGGAGCTTCAGTCGCAGGACATGCGGTTCATATTTATCAGTCAACAGCAACCCACCCTTGACTCCCAGGAAGACCAGCACTGTAGCTGCATGGAGAGAAATCTGGCTGCATCCAGCACGGAGATGATGCAATGCTTGGTACGCAAAGATTTACAGCTTTTACTCAAACCCTTCAGTGGAAATATTTATTCTACCTCCCCCGAAAATCAAACACTGAGAAAGTTAAAAAAATTTACAAGCCTCCAAATGCTCTCTGATATCCATATCTAAAAGCCAAACAGAAGCCAAAAATCATCACTTTTTCCTCAATAATGATTCTTTATATTAACTGTGTGGTGTTTGCAGGTTCAGCAGAATGCTAGCAATTAATTTTCTGAGACAGCAGTAGTACGTAGCCTTTTTGCTATTCGTGTTTTAAAATTCCCTATCGTTGCAAAAAAAAAAAAAAAAAAAAAAGCCACAAAGAGAAGGTTGCTGTAGACTAGAGTTGGTTCCAGGAAGCCTAATTGAGGCTGATGGAAGCTGAGACAGACATTAAAAAACCCTTCTTAATAATGTGACCATTTAAGTCACTGATATTAATTCCTCATCACTCCTCTGAAGAATAATTAGTGATGAAACATTATGACATAAACAGGATATTTGTTTTGACCAAGACAGACTGTTCACCGCCATGCTGTTTTCTACTTCTCCCGACAAAGACCCCGAATAATACCCCAGTGGAGGATTTTAGTAAAAGCACATCACCCCCCCCCTCCACCGACCCAGATTCCTGGAAGACTGTTTCCTCAAATGGTGTCTACATTTCTAAAATTCTGAAAGTGTATCTTTCAGGTGTATTGTTCAAAACAGCTCATTTAAGAAACCTAATCATGGTTCTGCTAATAATGAGCTAATCGCATTAGTTATCTTGATGGCAAACCCTTTGGGAATCAGAGTGGAAAAAAAAAATCTTCTGAATTGCTTCTATGTTCCCAGGTAGAGTTTTGCATAATTTATTTCTCTAATAGCATTTCTATGCACTTATCATATATATTCACTGCATATACATGTATATATGTACTTAACATCTATATCGCAATAGCTATATGTTAACTTAAAATTTTATTTAAATTCAGTTTAGTCAACGTGTAGTGTATTTTTAGTTTCAGACGTAGAGTTCAGTGATTCATCAGTTGAATATAGCACCTGTGCTCATCACATCACGTGCCCTCCCTAATGCCCATGACCCAGTTACCCGACAGCCACCTCCCCTCTAACATCCCTCAGTTTCTTTCCTATGGTTAAGAGTCCCTTATGGTTTGTCTCCCTCTCTTTATTTTTTAAGGGCTTTTAATTTCTTTTTTTTTTTAAGATTTTATTTATTTATTCATGAGAGACACACACAGAGAGAGAGGCAGAGACACAGGCAGAGGGAGAAGCAGGCTCCATGCAGGGAGCCCGACATGGGACTCGATCCCAGGTCTCCAGGATCACGACCTGGGCCGAAGGCAGGTGCTAAACCACTGAGCCACCCAGGCATCCCTCTCCCTCTCTGTATTGATCTCATTTTATTTTTCCTTCCCTTCTCCTATGATCCTCGGTTTTGTTTCTTAAATTTCACATATGAGTGAAATCATACAGCATTTGTCTTTCTCCGACTGACTTATTTCTCTTAGCATAATGCCCTCTAGTCCTATCCGTGTTGTTGAGAATGGCAAGGTCTCATTTTCTGATGGGCAAGTAATATTCTATTGTGTGTGTCCATCACCTCTTTCTCCATCTGTTGACAGACATCTCGGCTCTTTTCAAAGTTTGGCCATTGTGGAGATTGCTGTTATAAACATTGGGGTGCAGTTGCCCTTTGAATCACTACGTCTGTATCTTTGGGGTAAATACCTAGTAGTGCAATTGCTAGTTTGTAGGGTAGCTCTATGTTTAACCTCTTGGGGAGCCTCCATACTGTTTTCCAGAGCACTACGCCACTTTGCATTCAACCAACAGCGCTAGAGGGTTCCCTTTTCTCCACATCCCCACCAACATTCATTGTTTCCTCTTTGTTGTTGTTCAGTTTGGTCATTCTGACTGGTGTGAGATGGTATATGGTAACTATTTCTAATCATTACCTGAGATTTCATGAAGACACTGAATTTCATGGAAGCACTGTCACGCTTTCCTACAAAACGACACATTGAGCGTGTTTCTGCTTGTGATTCATATTAATGCTGAACCACCTCTGTTTCTAGATTCAAGAAAAGTTTCTTTTGGAAATGTCTATCTAAACATTTTGTCATTCAGATACAAGTTTCTTCTAAAATTTAGACATATGATCTCACATTCCTACGCTTTACATTCCCATAATTCCATATTAACAAATAGTTATTGCTTTGATAAGCTTTAGTCTATGTCTCAGAATGCCACACACTGGGTTGCTTATCAACAACAGACATTTACTTATCATGGTTTTGGAGGCTGGACATCCAAGATCAAGTCCTTGGTAGATTTGATGTCTCATGAGACCCTGCTTCCTGGTTCGTATGTGACTGTTTTCTCATTGTGTCCTCACACAGTAGAAGGGATGAGGGAGCTCTCTGGGATCTCTTCTACCAGGGCACTCATTTCATTCATGAGGGATTCATCCTCATGACCTAATCACCTCCTATGGGCCTCATCTCCCAATACCAATTGAGCCAGCAGGATTTTAATACATGAATTTCCACAGGATGCAAACATGGACTCTATAATACAGCTGTTTTTAAATTTCCACATGATTATGCTTCATTTAATAAAAAAAAGTGTTATGCTAGAACAAAAAACCCAACGAGAAACACTGCTGAGTAGTTTTGCAGAATGATTCGCAAGTTTTCTTTCAGATGACTTCTCACTTGCTAGTTTTCTTTCTTGACACTCAAAAATAACAACTGAAATACCACTCGTGAAGGGATAGTGCCAGAATTACGAATAACAGCAATACAGTAAATGGGTCATATTAGACGATAACAGGGGATGATATTAACTATTTGATAAACCAGAAGGCTCAACTAAATTCAGGAAAAAAAAACACAGAAAGATCAATGAAGGTGTGTATGTAAAGACGAATACTTGTAAAGTCAAAGGACAATGGTGTCAAATAGCTAAAATAATTATAATCTTATTTCAGAGAGAAAATTGCACACTTTCAAAGGAAACCTTTTTCTAGAGTATTTAATCCAGAGGGACTGTTCAATGGCCATCAGGGTAACTGTTTAAGGGGGAATTATCACTAGATTATCTCTCCATGCAACAATATTTCAAATTAGCTCGTAAGAATAGACTGACCTCAGTTATATCAATGCCTGAGAACCATACTCTGGTGTGGGTCACTGAGAACTTTCATAAAGACATCGATTATGAGCTGAGTTATACTTATGGATTCATTTATAAAGACTAAGCACTTCTAACTGCAAATCGCATTGAGAAGTCACCATTTTTGGTTGGCTCCCTTTTCACTCACCATCTTCCCAAGGGGGTTCAGTTCCTTGCACACGGGACCAGCTGGGTTGAGGAATCAGATGAGACTCACGAAGAACTGATTAGTTATTGACAGAGACGGCAGCCAACCTCCAAATGGGCTTCTAGGGGGTTTGGGAACCAGCTTGTTGTGGAGTCCCTAGGTGACCGGTTGTCGCCAGGGCAACTGAGTATGATGTAATGCATTATGACAGCTTCAACTTCACTTGGTCAGAACCAGTGGGAATCTGGGTTTGCCTCACTCCTCTGGCACTGAACAGGCCAAGGATTTCACTGTTGTTTATGGTTTTGTTCAGTCTGTGCTTGCACAAAATCAGGGTGACCTTTCCAATTGCACCTAAATTCGCTTCCTTTCTTAGGACTATCAAACCTTGACACCTTTCTACCTTCCCATACATTGGATTTCCCGCTTAAGATTATTAAACCCTTGTTAGCTTTCTACCTTCCTATACATTGGATTTCCCATTTAGGCTTATCAAACATTGACACCTTTCTACCTTTCCATACATTGGATTTCCCATTTAGAGCAACAACGTGTTTCCCACCTTTCTTCCCAGTCCTTTCCTGAAACCTCTTGGTGAAGTACCTCTTGTATATGTGGTACTGTACCATTCCTGCTAAAGCAGTGTTAACTCTCATCATTATAAATTAGGAAGGGAAAAAGGCAATCTTACTATTTAACAACAACAACAAAAAAGATGAAATCCACCATCCCTATGGCTAAAATGCAGCAGCGTAAGATAATCCTATCAGAATATCCTCTTTGAGTTAGTGTTACTGTTCTTTCATTTTATCATGCTTACTTGAGGCAAATATTCTTTTACGCCAGTAATTAACTATCAACCTGAAAGGTATCTACACTTGTCATCAGAGGAGATTCAATACAGAAGTTTAGAAAGCAATCATAAAACAAAGAGTAAAGGGCCACCTCTAGCTTCCACTCTGGGATCCTCATTACACTGGCTGCCCATTTTATAGATCTATATTCCAATTTTCGTATCCAAAATGAGGACTTGAGGGGTGCCTTGGTGGCTCAGTTGGTTAAGCATCTGCCTTCAGCTCAAGTCATGATCTCAGGGTCCTGGGAGCAAGCCCCACATCAGGCTCTCTGCTCAGCAAGGTGTCTCCTTCTCCCTCCCCCTCTCCCCCTTCATCCCCCCGACTCACGCTCTCTCAAATAAATAATAAAATCTTTTTTTCAAAAATGAGGCCTTAGATTACACTCCTGGAGGTTTCACAGAGAAACGATGTTATGATTCTAGGTATTGTTGTCTTTGTGACCCAAAGCAAATAATTCAGCTATTATTTTTCCATCTGCTTCCTATTAAACTGGCAAGTTTTCTGATTAATAGATTGGCTTGTCCATAGATTGATTTCACGTACATTTTACGAACACAGATATTATAGACGGCAACCAGACAGTAAAACCTAGACGCGTGGTCCTATAAGGAGCCAGAAAATTTCCATTTGTCATAATTTTGCAGGGACCCTACACAGTGATATTTCATGATACTGTCATTTAACTAATACGCTCTTGAACTCAGACAACAAAAGAGATGTCAAAGAGGACTTTGTAGGTCTATCCAATGGACATGACGCCATGGCTGGTTTTGATTGCTTGCAGTTAAGGCATGAAGAGGTCCCAGGATGTTTACGTGACAAGTGACAGGGAAGGACCCCTCCACAGAAAGCATGGAGTGTGGGGCACTGATCATAAAGGCTGATGTGGAGCTCTAACAATATACAGACTCTCTCTATATTCATTTGTACATATAGAGTTGATGCTTGAACAATACGAGTTTCATGGTTGAAACTGGAAGATTTTTCTCGATATCTACAGGCAGATTTTTCTCAATACCTGCAGTACAGGACTGTACATGTATTTTCTCTTACTTATGACTTTCTCAGTACCATTTTCTTTTCTGTAGCTTAGACCAATACAAATAGGTGTGATTCGACTGTTTAGGTTATCGGAAAGGCTTCCGGTCAACAGTGGGCTATTAGTAGATAGGTTCTGGGGGGAGTCAAGAGTGATAGGATTTTCGACTGTGTGGGAATTGGCGTCTGTAATCCCTGTGTTGTTCAAGCGTCAACTGTACATATCATTATAAAAGATTGGGGCGTGCCAGAGAAATGGAGGGTAGTGAGCATCTCCATCAGGTCAGTGTATCCTGACATAGAAGCATTAGCTTCAGGTCATGAATTGTGGACCAGGCTTAGAATTGTAGAGGTGAAACTTTGCTGCACAGAAGACAGGGGTGGGTGGGTGCCACACTGGCCTACGTGCACGTGGATATGAGAGAGGAGAGAGAGATTGAGAGAATGTTGGATAATTTGGAAACCAGAGAAGTACACCAAAATGCACATTAACAGTCATTGAATATTTTATACTCATGCCATTTATTCAAAAGAGAACTCTAAAGATTCAGGCCCTACGTAAGGAGGAAAAGAAACAGGTCTGCTTTCTCTGGGAGACCTGGAAGGGTCTGCCCTCCCAATTACCCACAAAATGGCAGTCGACTTTTTTCATTCCTAGCCTAATTAATTGCAGCCCGTTTCTGTGTAGAAGTACAATAATTTGTCAAGAGATTTTCACATATGTTACGTGGCAAAGTTGGTTTCTACCCATTTTGTTTTTTTCTTTTTCCCTCTCTTTGCAATATAATGATTTAAAAATGTGGCCCCAGGTCTAAGAACCCTGTAAAGTCCACAACGTTTGAAGCACATGTGACTAAATTAAGGATTAGCTACCAGAATTGGAACCTGGTGCGGATCATTTTTCCGGAGGTGTGACACCTGTGTCCTCCCATCTTGGGAAATAAGTCATCCACTAATAAATGAAGGTTAATGGGAATGATGCTATTTGGATTATTTTAGAAATATGGGTCTATGGTCAAAGTTCCAAAGATGCAGTTGGACCTTATAATTAATATCACTGATGCATATATTCACTGGATAATGCATGCATGTTTGCATTCTTCTCCAGAGAAAGAACCAAAATGATGGTGGTAAAAGCAAATACATTTTTTGCAAAATCTACATCCGCATGCTTGTTTTTAAATTTCAGCAATTTCGGCAAATTTTAAACTACGCATTGGCTGTCAAGTTTCAAGTTGTGTCTGAAAGCCTATCAAAGTACACACTTTGTTGTTTATGGTATCTGTTTGGATTAAATCATGTATTTCTGATTTAAGAGAATATTGCCAGATCTTGCTTGGCCTTGGGTAGGAATTCCTGAACAACCTAAGACAGGGTTGTTGTTGGGATCCAGAGAACTGGGTACAGTCTCTGTGCCTGCTTAACCACAGTCGTTTACTACAACCAACAAACACTAGTACCCAATTCACATGCAACCATCACATCACCTAGATGTCTTTGGGGAAAGCATCATTCACTTGTATTTGTAGCCATAAAGATAAAGAAAGCTGAAAAACAAAGCAAAACCCACAACAAAACACAAACTTGTCATACAAGGGACTCCAAGGAAATCCCTCTAAAATAAGATCTGGTCTACACTGCAGGCAATGAGGACACATGAAGGGGATATTTGTTGGGTGCTGGTTACACAGGGACCCAAGTACACAATGAAGCTAATATACAATGCCCAGCAATGCCGCAGGGTTTAACAACAGTAGAGAAACCCATCAACACAATGATGGATGTTCCTTGTTTTTTATGGAGATGTCTTGGTGCGTGGCCACTCATTTTTGCACAAACCATGCATCAACATCTTGCTTCGTGTCTATGTAAGGCCTACTGTTGGCTGAAGGGCTTAGTCTGAGCCTTAGTCCCAGAGAGAGGAAGAAATGTGTGCATACAGGGGCCAGACCCAGGCATGCCAGCCGCCTGCCAATGTCGGTGTGTTTTCCTCCAGGGTCTTTCCAAAAACCTCGGGGAGCATGTCCCGGCCAGCATTAGGAAATGAGGCAGAGAGCAGTCCAAGGGCTCCTGGCATTGGAGAAATAACCCAGATCCCAAGATCTGGAACATCTCAGCTAGCAGAGCTGCCACACAGTGAGGGGTCTGAGCACAGATCCTGATCATTACAGCACGACGCCATGAACAAACCTCAAGACTCAGACTGTGTATTATCTACATTCCCAACTCCCATGGAATCCTAACAGAGACCCAGTCCCTGAGAGAGACTCCACCCTTACCCATAACTGGAGTCATACTTCCTCCATGTAAATATCCAGTCTTGCCACACGTCCAAAACCTCTCCTGCAGTTTCTCCACCTCAGTACTATTGAAATTCTGAGCCAGAGATCGAAAAGTCTGTGCACTGCAAGATGTTTGGCATCTACCCACTCAATGCCCCCAGCATTCCTTTCCAGTTGTGACAACCAAAAATACCTCCCGACATTGTCAAATATCCTCTGGATGTTGGAAGGAAAGACAGATGCATCCAGCTTGGAATTCCTATTCAAGCTCTACTTCTCATTCACTAGAGTCTGGTCACTGACACCCCGAAATGGTATATGCCCTTTAGGGCACCGGGCCCTTGACCCCATTCCCATGGTCAATAAATCAAGACTCTTGCAGAATCAAAGTCCGGAAGGTTGGACTCCCGGAAATGCTTGAAAATAAATGCCAGACCCTACTAAGGTCCTCTACCAATGGGAACTGACTTACAACTGCCTCTAGTCAATACTGAAACCTACAGGATTTCAGTAGAGGGAGAGTATAAATCAAGAAGATCAGAGACATGGATAGAAGACCCCTGACCTACCAACCAAGAGCAAAGACCCCAGGCCGCACAAAGTGAGAGGGTGCAGGAACGGTGCAGCCAGGCCCCAACTGGGTGGGGATTAGGCGTGAGCGGAGATGTCAGGTCAGGCAACACGGGGTAGTAATACTTCTTGGGCACAGGAGTTAGCGGATGTAAAGTCTAGATGCATCTCATCCCCTCCCTGGATTGTTGAAAGGCCTTGCTGCTGCAGGGCATGTGGTGGGGAATGATGCTTATTCCCAGATGATCCAGCACAATACTTACAGTATTTACTTCACACCATACACATGATACAAAGTCATCTGCATTGTTCTAAATGCCAGTTTGGTATTTTAGCCATGATAGACCCCGATCCGGGCCAGTGGAAAACTTGAAGTGTTTCTTAAAACACTGGGGAATAAAGAATTCTCTCTTAACCTCTCCACATGTTTGTTAGAGATATTTTGCTGAAGAGTCTTGAGAAAGCACACTCTGTTCTCTCAAGCACTCCTGAATTCTTGGCAGGAAATAAATTTCCTCATTCTCATTCTGGGGGAGTAAACCTCCCTTGATCTGAAGCCCTGCGGCGTCCCAGGAGCCACTGGGGAAATCAGCTACCACCTCAGCTGCTCTGAAGCCAGCACGCCTGATAAAAATTAGGGACGGGATGAAGCTTGGCTCGTGCAAATGCATCTTTAATAATCTTAAAGGTTATTTGCACAGTTTCTAAAATGTTGATAGTAAAATCGCTTTCGTCTGATTTATGCTTGCTGCGCTTCTTCAGGAATTCTGAAAAAAAATTTTTTTTTAAATTTATTAGGAAATGTTGCTACTTAGAAAGGTAATGAAAATGTTTATCTTTGGCTTAAATAAGACGCAGAAGATGCAGCAATTGTGTTTATGTGTGTGTGTATGTGCATATATATACAAAGAAAAAAATTATATTCAAAGAAGAAAATCAGAAAGGGAGGTGGGCGGGGGTGTGGGTGACTGGATGACGGGCACTGAGGGGGGCACTTGATGGGAAGAGCACTGGGTGTTATTCTATATGTTGGCAAATCGAACACCAATAAAAAATAAATTAAAAAAAAAGATCACAGGAAGTGAAAAAAAACAGAGAAGAAAATTATATATAAATAATAAAATCATATACAAAGAAGAAAATTAAATAAATTATATATAATAATATGCAATATATATTATACAATATATAATATACAATGTATATACAATAATAAAATTATATACAAATGATAAAGTAATAAAATTGCTTTTTATATATACATGCACAGTATATGTATACACACAGGCATAATATATGCAACATATGTATATACTATAATTATATAGTATATATTATATATATATTATATATTATATATATATTGTATTATATAGTATTATAGTATTATAGTATGTATTATATAGTATAATTATATAGTATATAATTATAGTATAGTATACTATAATTTTAATACATAGCATTATAAGTATAACATACAACATATACTAATGTATGATACTTATTGCTTTAATATAATATAGTAACTATTATATACTTCATACAAAATAAAATATACATCGTATACATGTGTTACATGCATGTCCCTGTGTATAGACTATGCAGGAGGGTCAGTAGTGTGTAGGTGGTGATTCAATACCCCAGTTTTCATTTATTTAACATGAACACTTCATCGTTTTGCTGATGGTACCCTGACAGGTGTAGCCGAAGCACGAGAGGCATTTGTCTTTTCCCTTACATGCAAGGATGTTTGGCTTTTAAGGCTTTTCATCTGTTTCATATTGAAGTGCTCTTGAGCACTGTAAGGAAAGTCCTTGGCAATTGTGAAAGCCCCCGTGGTACCCACTAATGAAGCAGGGATAGATATTCCATCATTGTGTGGTTGCGAAGAAATCAAAGTTAGTGGTTCCCAAAGCATGGGCAGGTGATGTGGGAAATGGTTCCTTCAATCCCTGGAATGCACAGAGCACTCAAGACATGTTGGTGGAAGGGATGCCTGGGTGGCTCAGTGGTTGAGCATCTGGCCCAGGGCATGACCCCAGGGTCCCGGGATGGAGTCCTGAATGGGGCTCCCCGCAGGGAGCCTGCTTCTCCCTCTGCCTATGTGTCTCCACCTCTGTCTCTGTGTCTCTCATGAGTAAATAAATAAAATCTTAAAAAAAATGAATAAATAAAAGACATGTTGGTGGAAGGAACGAATCCATGATACAAATGAACGAAAGCATTTTTGATGTTACGGGAAACTCATGCAGAAATTCCTGGAAGGGGAAAATAGGTTTGAATATGAAAGGGAAGTCTCATCACTGATGCTTTTCAAAGCCACCTGGATGGGTTTAGAGAGTCTAATACAAAGAGAGGAATCCCAAGAAGCCATGTGTTCTGAAAGGGTTTGCTTTGCTGTGATGCCAGAGTGTCTGCAAAGGATGAGGGACGTGTGATGACTGAAGCAAAGAACTGATCTGAGATGTCTGAAGGATGTGTCAAGGATGAGGGGGAAAAGTTGCTCAAGAGGCTTCAAGGAGCAGAGAAATTCGAGGATCAGTAGAAAATCTCCTTGTCTGAGGAGACAGGAGTCGCTGGTATGAGTCAGGCTGATGGAGTCCTGAAGCCACGCGCGGATGAGTTTGTCCAGTTGTGATTCTTCCTGGAGTCCAAGATGGTACCTGGCATGGAAAACCATTTGGCTGTGTTTCCAGTCCCAGCTTCACAGCCTCGGGGGAGCTCGCAGGCATTGTGTACCTTATCGTGCATGTGTGTGTGTGTGTGTGTGTGTGTGTTTGCGTGTCTTTGAGTGTGTGTGTTCATGTGTGCATGCGTATTCATCTAAAATACGGGAGCTCGTACTAGCACGTGACTCCTAACACATAGAGGAAGATCAAATGCAGAGAGTTTTAGATCAGATTGTCAGGATCCAAAGTGAAATAACATGGGTTTTTGGCAAAGCTGTTGGTAGACGAGCAGAGTCCCTCATCTATTTTTTGGCAAGAGGGAACAAAGAAGTGTGGGCTCTTTGGGATGCCATATGGGAAATCCGTCAGAAAGAGAAGGACACTCGCTGACCGAATCAACGGTCTTCCTTTGAACACTTGCCCGGTCAGTACACCGGCACTTGTGCAAAGTGACTGGGTTCAGAAAGCACGACCCCACACAGGGCCCCATGGCACACCCAACATTTTCAACTGAAGGAATGTGAGAGACGGCAGGTGCAGCAAGGACTCTCTGACGTTTCCGTGAAGCAGCTTGAGATACCCCCGGGTGAGAGGTGCCCTCGCTAAACCCAGAAGAAAGGAGCATCCTTACATGCAAGACACGAGGATGGCAAGAGGGATCTGAGAACCCATTTCGCTAACGTTCCCTGGTTTACCACACTGAGCTCATACCCTGCTGTCCTATCACTTCCGTGCACGACTGTCCACTCTTCATCAAGCTCCATACAAAAGTGTTTTGGGACATCTGGGTGGCTCAGTGGTTGAGCATCTGCCTTAGGCTCAGAGCATGACCCCAGGGTCCTGGGATCGAGTCCCATATCAGGCTTCTCCCTCTGCCTGTGTCTCTCTGCCTCTTTCTGTGTCTCTCGTGAATAAATAAAATCTTAAAAAAAATGAAAATTGTTTCTGAGGGTCTTCACTTCCTGAGGAAGCCTCTCATGTCATGAAAAATTCACATTGCACACGTGCGTATGCTTTTCTCTTAGGAATCTCTCTGTTCTTACAAAGGCAGAGCTGAAAACCTGGAAGTGTAGCAAGAGAAAACGTTTTTCTTCCCTTACAGAAGTGACGTGTGCACCGTGCACACTTTCTGCCATGACAAGAGCCCAGACACCTAGGAGGATCCATCTAAGCAACGGAGTACTATGCGGGTGTGAAAAAGGAAATGAGAAATCATCTTATGAAGGGATCTAAAAAGATGCTCAAGAGATTTGGGGAATTAAAGTTAAAGTGCACATCTGAATTTTGAATGAACAGGATGAATTAAAATGTATGTATATATTTGTACACTTATTCTTATTCATGCTTATTTATTTATTTTTTAATATTTTATTTACTTGAGAGAACAAACATGAACAGGGGAGGAGCAGATGGAGAGGAGGAGAGTCTCCACTGAGCAGGAACCCTGATGTGGGGCTCAAATCCCAGGACCCAGATCATGACCTGAGCTGAAGGCAGACGCTTAACCAACTGAGCCATCCAGGTGCCCCTTTTCCACCTATTTAAGTATACATGTTTATTCTATTTGCAGGCATATTCATGTTTGATGATAAGTACATAAAAAATACTGGGACAGGGGATCCCTGGGTAGCTCAGCAGTTTAGTGCCTGCCTTTGGCCCAGGGTGCGATCCTGGAGTCCCGGGATCCAGTCCTACATCAGGCTCCTGGCATGGAGCCTGCTTCTCCTCCTGTGTCTCTGCCTTCTCTCTCTCTCTCTCTCTCTCTCTCTATGTCTATCATGAATAAATAAATTAATTAATTAAAAAATACTGGTACAATATACAAAAATGTACAAAACTACCTAATGGGATCCATGGGAGTGTCTGTATGGGGCACGTACAGAGGCCAGTCTTCCCAATGTATATTCATTTACACGTTTATGTTTATATTTTGCAACATGAAAGTACTGCCTTTAAAATAAAATTTAAAGACATATTTTAGGAGCAACACAAGCTTATTAGCTGTTTTGGATGTTTGTAATGTCAGATTTAGGGATTCAACATAAAAAAAACAAAACAAAACAAAACAACAAACATGAAGAATTACCAAAAGGCAATGTTTGGAATTTAGACTCTGGTAAGTCCCCGAACCATAAGATCTTTCTGCATTTGGCACTTTGGAAAAAACAAGACTGTCAGAAATCATCAGTGATTGTGTGTAAGGTCATACGCCTCAGATTGACTCTCATGTCACTAGGTGACTATAATTTTGTAAATCGCATTATCTTTAAAAAAAGTTACTCAGTGCATGCAAGAGTTTGCCAAGCAGTTACTCTTATTATGAGGCTTTTGGTGGATGAAACGATCACAAGTAATGTTCTTTAAAGTCCGCTGGTGAATGCGTAATGGAGCAAACGTCTCCTTCAGCACTTTGGAAACGAGGTCTACAAAGATGCTGTGAGTGGCTTCATGGAAGGAGAGCTCCCTGGCATTTCACAGAAAGGCAAAACCCTACAAAATGGACCCCAAATTATTCCTATTTGACGACCATGTGTAAAAACCATGGCCACTTATTTCAAAGCTATATTCTTCGCTGAAACAGCTAAAATATACGTTATTCTAGAATAATAGAATATTTTGTTTCACCTTGCCCTGGAGAATTGCTAGGTGTTTTGTTTCAGCGACGGCCAGTATTCTTAGTGCAGAATTTCTTTTTTTTTTTTTTTTAATTTTTATTTATTTATGATAGTCACACAGAGAGAGAGAGAGAGAGAGAGAGGCAGAGACATAGGCAGAGGGAGAAGCAGGCTCCATGCACCAGGAGCCCGACGTGGGATTCGATCCCGGGTCTCCAGGATCGCGCCCTGGGCCAAAGGCAGGCGCTAAATCGCTGCGCCACCCAGGGATCCCCAGAATTTCATTCTAATAGTACAATTATTGCTCAAGACCTAGTGGCCACAATTCTGCAAATATTACTTAAACCGAACATTTGCGCCCACGACAAAAAGAAGGCATCTGCTTTAATACGGCCAACATTTGCTTTGAAATGAGTTAACTCTCTACTCGATGATTAGGGGAAAAAAATGTGTTTTTTTTTCTTGTTTGATGAAAGAATCCTTTTTTTTTTTTTTTTAATTTTTTTTTTTAAATTTATTTATTTATGATAGTCACACAGAGAGAGAAAGAGAGAGGCAGAGACACAGGCAGAGGGAGAAGCAGGCTCCATGCACTGGGAGCCCGATGTGGGATTCGATCCCGGGTCTCCAGGATCTCGCCCTGGGCCAAAGGCAGGCGCCAAACCGCTGCGCCACCCAGGGATCCCAAGAATCCTTTTTTTAAAAAAAATAGTTTTTAAATATATTTGAGAGGGAGAGAGAGAGCAAGAAGAGCAGAAGAGCAGGGAGATGGAGAAGCAGAGTCCTCGTGGAGCAGGGAGCCTGATGTGGGGGACTCGGTCCCAGGGCCCCAAGATCATGATCTGAACCAAAGGCCGATGCTTCATCGACTGAGCCACCCAGGTGCCGTATAATCTGCATTTTATTTTATTTCATTTTAAGACTTTATTTATTATTTTGAACAAGTTGTCCAGAGGGCTCGATTCTGGCATTGATATTTGATTTGTGCTGATTTAAACGAAACCATTCACCTCCTCTTCCTACCTCATATCCTGGGACCTGGAGGTCTCCCCATGCCGATCGGCCATCTGTGAGACACGAGATGCTGTAAGATGCTTAGACACACATCACACTATCTTCTGGAAAGAGGTAAACGAGCCTTCTACAAATTACACCCCGAAAGACCACTTGAGTACTTTAAAAACTCCCTGACACAGCCCTAGTATGCCCATAAGGGGATAATGAAGCGTGGACCTCATAACTAGTTGGCTCAGTAACAAATAGTGATAACGTCGAGCGGGGTGAGGTATGAATACTCCAAATGCTAATACATGCATTTCATGGCTGGGGGGATGAATTTGATGAGCACATTCATGTTTTTTCCTTGATTTTCTCCTTCTATGGCACATGCTAGTCCACACTTCTCAATGGATGGTCATCCCATGGCACCCGTGTCGATCTGTCAATCACAGAGCATTTTCAGCTTGGAAATCTGAGACGATCTCAAGGTCAAACCATCAGGCCACCTGTCACCTTTTGCCCTCTTTTGTCCCAGGTCAGCATCTTCTTATTTCTATTTTTCCCCTTGTTCATATGGAGGCCACAAAAGTCTGCATAAATGGTGGAGCCTCAGGACGTGCATACTGTTCATCGAATGGGAATTCCGTGAACACCTGTCTGTAGAGACGAAAGGTATTGTGGGTTTTAGATTTTGTGCAGGTTCAAATATGTAAACCTGGAAGGGGAATTTTGTCCTATAGGTTCCTGGAAGAATGCTCTGCATTGTTCAAAAGTTCCTTCACCTTCGATGGGAGTTTGTATGGTCTATTGTCATCCTGCCATCCTGCAGACTTGCTGACTGCTACGGTAACGTGACCATCATTTTGTGGCCATTGTTGACAAAGCCACTGCATGAAGAAAGGTCACCGACGATAAGCAGGAATTCAAAAGTATGAAGAATAAAGCAATTTTTCTCGCATTTTTTTAAAAAAGGATTTTATTTATTTATTCATGAGAGATAGAGAGAGAGAGAGGCAGAGACACAGGCAGAGGGAGAAGCAGGCTCCCTGAAGGGAGCCCGACGTGGGACTCGATCCCGGGACTCCAGGATCACACCCTGGGCTGAGGCAGGCACTAAACCGCTGCGCCACCCAGGGATCCCCAAGGAATTACTTGCATTTTTAAATCCAATTATGCCATTTCCTCCAAAAGTTCCAAAAAGTCATACAAAGTTTCTCCTGGATTCATCCCCACATATGTTGTATGTCATCTTTATTCAAATGATTTGCATTGAGTAAAAAAAGCATTGTATGACTTTCTGCTGCCAACTAGGAGACTATAATTTTTTTATGATTGTATTGGTCTTATATCAAGTTATTGCTGAATTATTGATCGAATACTGTTGCTGTCTCTTTTTATGACTGATGCATAGGTTTATATGTGAAAACCTACATGTTTCTTTTCTTATGATTTGTATAATTTTTTTTCTCCTGTGTGGATGAGCACCTTACCCAAAATGGTAAACATTTGCATCAAGATAACAAGATATGCTTCCTTTGTTCCTAATTTTGAAGGGAGAAGTCCTCATGTTTCATTATCAAGTATGATTGTGAGGCAGGATTTTTGTAGGTATATTTATCTAATTATGCTGTTTCCTTCTATTCCTGATACCTTGGTTGATTTTCTTACATTTAGGAGCAGTATCAAATTTTAATCAATAATGCATCTACTGTGACTGGCATTGTGATTTTGTTTACTGTGCTAATATTAGGAAACATCTTATCAAATACATATAGTGGAGGCTTATTTGTCACAAAATATCTCCTTCATAATATGAATATGAGAATAAAATATAAATTTGGCTTTTCCCTTGCTAAGTCTTAAGATCCATATTATGTTATAAAAGAAGAGTTTGATTGTTGCAACTAAAATCACAAGAACATCCCGGAGTTCATGCATATCTTTAACTAGGAAAATAATGTAAAACAAAGAGTAATGCACTTAGGCCGCTGAATAAAAAAACATATTAGTGATTTACATGGCAAAGAAAGCTATTTTTTAAATTAATTAATTATTAATTAATTAATTATTTTTTTAAATTGGAGTTCTATTTGCCCACATATAGCATAAAGCCCAGTGCTCATCCCGTCAAGTGCCCCCCAGTGCCCGTCAAGCTATTCCTTTTATAGTAAAAATACACTCAGAACAAGAAGTCATAAAATATTTCTCCTCTCAAAATGCATCTCAAAAGATAAAATTGCAGAGAAGCCAGATCTCAAAATACTCCTTGTTTGAAGCTTCATAAAGTGATTAAAGAAATTTTAAAAATAATATTAAAAAGACACTGGCCAGGATAATATTTGCAACCCACAGATTGGGCAAAGGACCAATAATTAGAATATATATAAGAAATTCTCCAAAGTTGGTGCGCCTGGGTGAGTCTGTCGGTTAAGCGTCTGACTCTTGATTTCGGCTCAGGTCACGATCTCAGGGTCATGAGATTGAGTCCCGCGTGGGGCTCCACGGTCAGCTTGGAGTCTGCTTGAAATTCTCTGTCTTCTTCTTCTGCTTCTCCCTGCTAACATTCTGTTTCTCTCAAATGAATAAATAAAATCTTAAAAAAAAAAGGAGAGAGAAATTGTCCAAACTCAACAATAAAGGAAATAATGTAATCCAATCAGAAAATGGGACAAATGTCTCTCTGGAAGACAGTTTGGTAATTTGACTGAAAAGTAAACAAACGGCGACTACACAACCCAGAACTTTTGAGCATTTATGGCAGAGAAATGGGAACTTGTGGCTGCATAAACTTCTGTACATGGATAACCGTAGCCACGTTATGCACATGGCCCCAAACTGGACATGGCCGCTATGTTCTTCAGTCAGTCAATGATGCGTGACTGGGATACATCCACTTGCATGGTCCACCCCATGCACAGGTTCCAAGGCTGATGTTCCTCTTGACGTATCACCAAAAGGTTGACATCCCCACGGTACGTCATAATGCTTACATCACCCGTCTCACTTCATCTTATCATGTAGGCATTTTATTATCTCACATCATCACCAGAGGGACCAGGGATGGGGCAATATTTTGAGGGAGAGAAAGGAAAAGCCCATTCACATAACTTTTATTATAGCATACTGTTATTTAACTCTTCTATTTTATTATTCGTTATATGTCCATCTCTTTCTGTGCTTAGTTTGTAAAGCAAAGTTTGTCATAGGTATGAGTGTACAGGGAAAAACAGCACATGGTCCATAGGTTCCTTACTCATCCATGATTTCAGACATCCGCTGAAATATATCCCCATGGCTTCCCCCGTGGATAAGGTGGGACTTCCATAAGGTAATAATATTCAGCAATAAAAAGGAATGGATTATTGATACTTGCATCAACTTGGATACATCGTGAGAGGGTTATTGACTGGATAAAGTCAATCCCCAAAGATTACATACAGTCCAAATTCCAATGACGTGATATTCCTTCAGTGAGAAATAAAATATGGAAATAGAGGAACAGATGAGTGGTTTCTGGGTTTAGGGGGGATTAGTAAGGTGAAGAAGGTAGGTGCAGGTCTGAAAGAGCAACATGAAGGTCCTTTGATGGAAATGATCCATATCTTGGTTGTATTCATATCTATATCCTCGTGGTGATACCATATTGTAATTTAACAGGACGCTACCATGGGGGGAATCAGGATAAAGCATCCATGAGATCTCTATATATTCATTCTTATGACTGCATGTGAATCTGCAATTATCTTACCAAAAAAAAAAAAAAAAAAGAAGTTTAATTAAAGATCAGACAAAAACCAGGGATCCCTGGGTGACGCAGCGGTTGAGCGCCTGCCTGTGGCCCAGGGCGCGATCCTGGAGACCCGGGATCGAGTCCCACATCGGGCTCCCGGGGCATGGAGCCTGCTTCTCCCTCTGCCTGTGTCTCTGACTCTCTCTCTCTCTCTCTGTGTGACTATCATAAATAAATAAATAAATAAATAAATAAATAAATAAATAAATATTAAAAAAATATTAAAAAAAAAAGATCAGACAAAAACCAAAGAAAGCCAACATGAAAAAAGCCACTGGCTACCCTCAGAGGAAGGAGTGCAAGTTCAAAGCATCTTGTTTGAGACGCGGACATCCAGGGCAGATGGAGGAGTGTTTCATCAAGGAACAAACAGATTCCACTCGACGGTCTGTGCTGTGAAGAAGGAACAGGGGAAAGCAGACCCTCAAAAGATCTCACGAGTACCCTCCAATGCGGAGAAGGAGATTCAGCATGGAAACGAGCTGGGTTCTCTGCTAGAGGAGACATCTCTATGGTTGAAATAATGAGCGGTTCCATTTGTGCCTTTGGAATGATTTCTATGCTAGATTTTGCTCCTTCTTCTCTTGATATCCGTCCTGAACAGGGGTAGATGCAGTATTTAGGGCTGAAGACTGGGGACAACCCCTGTATTGGTCTGCTCCAGCGGCCGTAACAAAGTAGCCCAGACTGAGCCCAGACCCTCCCTGGAGGCTGGGAGTCTGAGGTCCGGGCAGGGGTGACGCTGGTTCCTCCTGAGGCCTCCCTCCTGGGCACGCAGACACCATGTTCTCCCTGTGTCCTCATGTGGTCGTCCTTCTGGGCGTGTCTGTGTCCTCGTGTTATCTCCTAATAAGGACCTCAAACCTATGGGATCAGGGCCCACCCTACTGACCTCATTTCACCATAATCCTCTTTAGAGATCTCACTTCCAAATATAAAGCCCCATTTTGAGGTCCTGGGGCTTAGGTTAGGGCTTCAGCATGTGCATTTTGGGGGGAACTCGATTCAATGAAAAATAGCCCCCCAGGATCCTTCATGAATGATCTTTTGAAATTTCATTAATGGGGACACCTCGGTGGCCCAGGGGTTGAGTGTCCGCCTTTGGCTCAGGGTGTGACCCTGGAGTCCCGGGATCGAGTCCTGCATTGGACTTCGTGTGAGGAGCCGGCTTCTGCCTCTGTCTGTGCCTCTGCCTCTATCTCCGTGTCTCTCATAAATAAATAAATTAAATATTAAAATAAATAAATAAATAAAATTTCATTTCCGTTGGAGGCAAAGGATGTGTTAGGGAATGAGGAAACCATTCCCATCCTCTACTGCAAAGGAAATTGAAAAAAGACAAAGTTGGAGCTAAGTAAGGTTTTATTTATGGCACAATACAGAAAAATTCTGAGGTTACTGTTATATTTCAGCATTAATGTGTGTGATTATTTTTCAGATCTTCTCTTTATTGTCAGACTGCTCTACGTGTGTATTCTAAAAATGATGATGTGGGTAAAGGGGCTGACTATGCATTTATTTCAACTCATTTCTTATACAGTTGACCCTGAAACAACCCAGGTTTGAACTGTGACGGTCCATGTACACGTGGATTAACTTTAAGAAACATGGTAAATGGGAAAAAAAAAAAAAAGAAGAAACATGGTAAATGTATTTTCTCTTCCTTATGGTTTTCTTAATAACATTTTCTTGTCTTAAGCTTGTTTTATTGTAAGAATGCCATACGTGATGCATGTAATATACAAACTATGTGTTAATTGATCATTTATGTTATCGGTAAAGCTTCTGGTCAACAGTAGGCTGATAGTACTTAGGTTTTCGGGGAGTCAGAAGTTATAGGCAGATCTCAACTGCATGGAGGTTCAGTGCCCCCAACCCCTGTTAATGACAGAACATTAATGAATGAGCTTCATCTTTAAAGAATAAAATATTTAGTTTGATCTGAAAAATGTGGGTTAAAAAAAAATTCCACTGGAAAAGATGCTTCAACCATTAGTTTGAGGTAGAGTTATGAATTCATTATTCTTGGAAATATCAGAATATAATAATTTCTGAATTGGTATATGAGGATAAATCATAAAATTGAATGTGAGCATTGTATTTTTCGGCTCTCAAAATTAAAATAAATATTATAGTCATATTTAGAGTAGTCCATCCTAAAGTCCAAAATGATTTTTAAAAGTGATTATTCCATCCGTGGAAAGCAATGAGAATGCCTTACTCTTTTTGGGTTAACTGCCCCATATCGAATCTTCACCAATTCTTTTTTTTTTTTTTTTTCACATTATCACTTACACGTCGTATCTTTCAAACATTCCTAGGTATAGCAAGCCTTATTTTAGACTCAGGGTGTCTCCTGCTACCAGTGGTTTATTTGGAATAATTTTAGTGCGAGCGGCAATCCTTTTCCTTGATGAACTAGGTTGGAGGTAAGTCAAGATTCAAGTTGCAAAACCACTGTCCTAGTGAGGCACCCCAGCCAGTAGCTTTTTCTTTAAACTCTTAAGGTCAGGATCAAGGACTTCCATTGGTCTTTAGTACAAATGCAAAGTTTACCTGTAGTGTTGGCATTCCAGGGGAAGCTAAAATCACAGGTAATAATAGCGCTTTGTCAAGTGGACATCATGTATTCAGGGCAAATGTTGGTCCCATGACTTGCTGGGTGCAGATGGGAGGAAAGAGTCTCCCCTCTGAAGTTGAGCCTGTGGAACGTTGTCCTGTTCTCTGTGCCCCCTGGTTGTATGTGGAGGGGGAAATAAAAGGGGAGAGGGGGATGTCCAGGGATGAGTGCAGAGCTGAAGGCCCAGGTGTCGAGTGTGTTGACCCAGAGCAATGCCTGAGGCTCACCGGGGCTCACTGAGAGACCAGCAGCATATGTGGTCTGCTCAGATGGCCTCTCTGGAAGTGACAAAAGAATAGAGCCACCTGCCTGGGATCTGCCTTTGGTTAAACACGGCATCTTTCACATGCCAAGTATGGAGAAACGTTCCCTAAGTCTGTGGTGAGGTGAGAAAAATATAGCTGGCATAGTTGATTTATGTTTTGGTTCTTAAAGGAATAGAGTTTATTTTTTGGAGCAGCATTAGGTTGACACATGAACTGTGCAGAAACTATGAGGCTCCCATGCTTTGCTCCACGCTGCACACAGTTTGTCAGATATGGTGTTATTAACAGACGCCTGTGGTTTACTCTTGGTGGTGGACATTCTGTGGGTTTTGACAACGTATTATGACATGGATCCACCATTACTGTATCATATGGAATAGTTTCACTGGCCTAAAAATCCTCTGTGCTCCACCTGTCTGTGGTAGCTTTTGGTTTTATTGTTGGGTCTTGACTGTTCTTTATGTATTCTAGATACTAGTCCTATATTGGATTTGGAGTTTGTGAACATTTTCTCCCAGTATATACTTTGTCTTTCTAACGTCTTCACTCAGGCTTTCAAATAGCAAAAGTTTTTCATTTTTATGAGGTCTTCCGGTATTTTTCTTTAAAGGTAACTTGTCTACATTTGATCAACGATCAACTTTGCATTAACTTTATTTAAGATCTGTGGTTGAGAGTTTTATTTCTTTGCTTCGCTGGGTGCCTATAGATAGAAGTGCAATTGCTCCAGCTTTATTTGTTGAAAAGTTATGTTTCCTCCATTAAATGACTTTTGCAACTTTTCAAAAAATCCATGGCAGTGGGGAGAGAGAGAGAGCAAGCACAAGAACGGGAAGGGGCAGAGGGAGAGGGAGAAGCAGAGTCCCCACTGAGCAGGGAGCCAGAGGTGGGGCTCCATCCCAGGAGCCTGAGATTACAACCTGTGCTGAAGGCAGATGTTTAACCGACTCATCCACCCAGGCTACATATTTATTTTATTATTTTATTTTATTTTATTATTTTATTTTATTTTACTTTATATTTTATATTTATTTTATTTTATTATTTTATTTTATTTATTTTATTATTTTATTTATTTTATTTTTAATTTTTTTTAATTCTATATTTTAGGAAATGCCAGGTCTGACTGTTCTTTTTCTACTGGGTATGGCATCATTAGACACCTGCTGCTACGTTGCTCTAACAGTTCTGAGACCCTAGAGCCGTTTGCCTTCTGCTTTCCACCTTTCAGGATTCTTTGGTTGTCCCTTGCATTATTTCTAGGGCTTGTCGTTGCTTTAACTGGGGAGGAGCATGGAGCTATGAATTAAAACCATCTTGTCTTGAATAGGAAGTAGCTACTCTTTTTATTCCTCCAAATTGCACTTGGATAACCTTAAGCATTTTGATTCTATCTGCTGCACCAGCGCTAGCAAGAAATTCTCATCCGTGCAGACAGAAGAAAATCGGTTATGTATAAACAATTACAAAATGATTGACTTGGCTTTTTAACATCTAGGTAATAAATCAAATATTTGAGTTATATGCAGCAGTGTGCTGGCAAATATTTAGCAACTGCCTCTAAGGATGGGGGAACAAAAAGAAAAAAGAAACCAAGAGATTGGAGTTATAGCCATTCCCAAGTTATTTGATGTAAATATCCTGTTGGTTGCCAACTGAAACTACCTAAGTGGTATCAAGCAGTTCACGAAATTCTTGAAAATGTGATAATTAGGCCTCTCCAGCCAGTGTGAGGTGGGCCCAGCACCTGACCAACTAATGCCATGCCAAAAATGACAGGTCATATCTTTCAAAATTACCAAAGTGGGTCTAAATGCTGTGACACAGTACATAGCACTCAGGGTTGTCACATCCAGCCAGGCTGTTGGCACGGTTTCAACATAGACTCCCTGTGCAATGAGCATCCTTCAAACACCCCAAATAGGTGATTCTCCCCTTGACAGGAAACATGAAGTCTCACTTGCCTCTTCTTCCTTTATGCAGATGTGTTTCTATAGGAAGCCTCGCTAGAAAATGAAATGCAACCATCCCCTAAATAGAAGGACCCAACTGGCTTTTTTTTTTTTTTTTTTTTTGTATGTTAGTCACAGAAATTCGATTCTGCTTGGAGTCACTGGCTGACATCTATAGGAAAAAAAAAAAAAGACACCTAACGAGATGGCGAAATTTGACATCGAAATCTCAATCTCCGCACTGTTACCGTCTATAGATGGTACCACTTGGTAGCACCATGTGATACTGCTTCAGGCAGACATACCCTCTGATTTTTTGAGAAGTAAGTTCACAGTTGCTTCTTTCGATTTGATTTTTTTTTTCGATTTGATTTTTAACAATGCTGATTCCAGTATCGTTTCCACACGGTGTTGTATTTATTTCAGGTGTACAATCCAAGGATTCAACACTTCCATGTATCACTCCGTGCTCATCATGATAAGCATACTCTCAATCCCCTTCAGCTGTTTCACCTGTCCCAGACCCACTTCCCCTGTGGTGACCACCAGTTTGTACCCTACAGCCAAGAGTCTGTTTTTTCGTTAATCTCCTCTTTTCCTTTGTTCATCTGTTTTGGTTTTCAGATTCCACACATGAGTGAAATGATATGGTATTTGTATTTCTCTGACCGAGTCATCTCATTTAGCATTATACTCTCTAGATCCACCCATGTTGTTGCAAATGGCAAGAATGACACTATTTTTTTTTTTTGTGGTTGAATAATATTGTGTTGTGTGTGTACCGTATCTTCCTTATCCATTCATGTATTGATGGGCACGCGGGCTGTTTCTATAATTTGGCCATTGTAAACAACGCTGATATAAACATAGGGGTGCATGTATCCCTTTGAATTATGTTTTTGTATTTTTTGAGTAATCGTTGCCAGTAGCACAATTACTGGATTGTAGGGTAGCTCTACTTGTAACCCTTTTGAGGAACCTCCACACTGTTTTCCACAGTGGCTGCACCAGCTCACATTCCCACCAACGGTGTAAGAGGGCTCCCCCTTTCTCCATATCCTCAGCGACACCTGTTGTTTTTTGTGTTTTCAGTTTCAGCCATTCTGACAGGAGTGAGGTGATATCTCAGTGTGGTTTTGATGTGCATTTCCCTGATGTTGAGCATCTTTTCATGTGTCTGTTGGCCATCTGGATATCTTCTTTGGAGAAATGTCTGTTCATGTCTTCTGCTCATTTTTTTAAATTGGATTATCTTGTCTGTGTGTTGAGTTGTATGAGCTCTTTATATATTTTGGGTACTAATCCTTTATGAGATTTGTCATTGGGAAATATCTTGTCGCACAGAATAAGTCGTCTTTTAGTTATGTGGATGGTTTCCTTCACTGTGCAGAAGCTTTTTGTTTTGATGTAGTCCAAATAGTTTATGTTTGCTTTTGTTTTCCTTGCCTGAGGAGACATATCTAGAAAAATGTTGTAGCTGATGTCAGAGAAATTATGGCCTGTGCTCTCTTCTAGGATTTTTATGGTTTCAGGTCCCGCATTTAGGTATTTAATCAATTTTGAATTTATTTTTGTGTAAGAAAGTGGTCCAGTTTCATTCTTCTGCATGTACCTGTCCAGTTTTCCCAACACTACTTGTTGAAGAGATTATTTTTCACCATTACATACGCTTCCTTGCTTTGTCGAAGATTAACTGACCAAATAATTGTGAGTCTATTTCTGGGTTTTCTAGTCTCTTCTGTTGATTTATGTGTCAGTTTTTGCACCCGTACCATACTGTATTGATCACTACAGCTTTGTAATATAACTTGAACTGTGGTATTGTGATGTCTCCAGCTTTGTTTTTCTTTTTCAGAACCGCTTTGGTTATGCGGGGTCTTTGGTGGTTCCATACAGATTTTAGGATTGTTTGTTCTCAGTCTGTGAAAAATGCTATTGTTATTTTGATAGGGACTGCATTAAATCTGTAGATTGCTTTGGAAAGTATGGTCATTTTAGCAATATTTGTTCTTCCAATCTATGAGCATGGAATATATTTCCATTTCTTCGTGTCACCTTCAATTTCTTTCATCAATGTTTTATAGCTTTCAGGTCTTTCACTTCTTTGGTCAAATCTATTCCTATTTTATTCTTTTTGGTTCAATTGCAATGAGATTGTCTTCTTCGTTTTTCTTTCTGCTGCTTCATTATTGGTGTAGCAGAAGCAATGGATTATCCTCTATTGATTTTGTATCCTGAATTCATTTTTTAGTTCTAGTAGTTTTTCAGTGGATCCCTTAGAATTATTTATATATATAATATCATGTCATCTGCAATTAGTTAAACTTTTACAACTTCCTTATCAATCTGGATGCTTTTAATTTCCTTTGTTGTCTGATTGCTGAGGCTAGGACTTCCAGTACTATGTTGAACAACAGTGGTGAGAGTGGACATCCTTGTCTTATCCTTGACCTTAGAGGAAAAGCTCTCAGTTTTTCACCATTGATGATGATGTTAGCTGTTGGCTTTCAGAGATGGCCTTCATTATGTTGAGGTGTGCTCCCTCTTAGCCTACTTTGTGGAGGGATTTTATTATGAATGGATGTCTACTTTGTCAAATGCTTTTTCTGCATCTATTGAAATGATCATATGGTGTTTAGCCTTTCTTTTATTGATGTGGTGTATCATCTTATTGATTTGCAAATATCAAACCACCGTTTCATCCTGGGAATAAATCTCACTTCATCTTGGTGAATAATTTTGTTAGTGTCTTGTTAGGTCAAACTAATTTTTAAATGTATTTTCAGAGTGATCTAATGCATCCTTGCCTGTAATACATAGTCTGGATATTTTTTACATGTCTTCAATCATTATGTTCATTTTATCAACCTAAAATTTTTTGGCTAACAGTTATCTTTTTCTCCAAAAATACACCACTGCGATCCAAAGTTGGCTCATTTTTAGTTTGTGAATAGCTTCATAGATTCACGGTGAAGTGCCTTCAGCATCGCTATGGATTGAACTATGTCCCTGCAAAATTCATATGTTGAAGCTATGATGGTTATTTGGAGAAGGGCCTTTGGGAGCTCATTAGGGTTAGATGACGCCATGAGGGTGGAGACTCCATTAGTGCCCTTAGAAGAAGGGACATCAAAGAGAAGGCTGGGCATCTGCAAGTTACAATGAGAGCTTTCTCCAGCACAAGACCATGCTGGCTTCCTTGATCCGTGATCTAAGACTTCCAGCCTCCAGAATGGCGAGAATATAAATGTCTGTCCTTTAAGCCAACCACTTTGTGGCTTTTTTCCTTATGATGGGCCATGAAAAGCATTGTGACCTGGATTTCTACATAACTTCAGGGAAGATTGTTCTGCTAGCAAAGACTCAAAAGCACATATCATGAATTTGGAAGATGCAAAGGGAAGAATTAATATACTACCCAGTATCAATGCATTTACTTATATCTGCTTGACCATTCCTTGAATTGTTTCACTGGATTTGAACAAAAATAGAAAATAATACAAAAAACAAGATAGTTTCAGTGCAAATCTCATCTCTTTTAACATCCCCATCTCCTCTTGAAGGTCTTAGCCATCATGGATCCTATATTCATTGTACACTACACACATAGTCCTCTTGGAGCTTATATGGAATATGGAATATAGGTGTGCAACAGTTATGTGTTTATCCAAGTACTAGAATTTGAAATACCTGAGGGCAGGGATCACATGTTTTAATGAGTATTTTCCTAGTATCTAGTACCATCCTGATTCCATATTCCATCCTATTCCATAACCATCATAGGCTGTTAATATATGCTTGATAAATGGATTGTTAAATGAATGTAATAGAATAAAATAAGGAGTGTCATCTCACAATGATGAAGATAATTAAATATGTCATGGTTGATAATATTTTTGTTTTGTTTTGTTTTTTCAAAAAGAAGGCAGCGCAAGGAATACAAAAGACACCGTAGGATAATTCAAATAGCAATATCTAGAGTGTACATGTACTACTCTCTGTATTTTTCTCATGCAAATACACATGGAGTGCTCTGTTCTGCAGGCCCATTAGCCCCTTCCCATATTAAAGAGGGTAGGAGTGAGGCTACCCATTCCCCCTTGAAATGCTGGGCTTTACTTTTCATCAGAAAGAGGACATAAGGGGATCCCTGGGTGGCGCAGCGGTTTGGCGCCTGCCTTTGGCTCAGGGCGCGATCCTGGAGACCCGGGATCGAATCCCATATCGGGCTCCCGGTACATGGAGCCTGCTTCTCCCTCTGCCTGTGTCTCTGCCTCTCTCTCTCTCTCTGTGTGACTATCATAAATAAATAAATTAAAAAAAAAAAAAAAAAAAAAAGAAAGAGGACATAAATTCTCATAGAGACACAAGTGTGTGAAGTAATTATATTAAGTTCCTTGTACTGATGCAATTTATGTTCAAAAGTTATCTCCGCCTTTTAATTTCTAATTGGATTAATTTTCCTTCCCCGTAGACATTATGTAAATAAAATGTTTTCCTTTAGATTTGGCTTTAGGATGAATTCTGACCGGATACATTTGTCATTTCACGGTAAAGGACTTGTGGCAGAATGGCCATTGACAGGTGGAATCGATATGTAATTACCAGCAGAGTATCGGAGACTTTCAGCAGGAGAAACTCTGAGCACTGCTTTCTAAGGAAATTCCAAGGGTAGACTCCACATCATCCTGAGCATTAATTTTGTCAGTCATTTGCATGCTGCTATTTATAAAGATTTCTCCCCTGTAGATCTATTAGTTTTCCTACAAATCAGCAATCTGAAAATGACCATTTAACATGTTTTGTAATAGAATTCAACACCAACAGCAGTCCCCGGGAGCATGCTAATGGCTGGAAAGAATGAGAGGGGGTTTAGTGACATTTGACTCTAAAATAACCAAAGCAAAATTCAGAGAAGGAAGAATTTAAGGAGAATGCTGATATCATTGGGTATAAGCTGCAGGCCCCGAACATATGTGCAAAATGATATGCTTACTGTTCAATAGGAATCAAAGTTCTGTTTGTGGCCTCCACTTCACCAAAGGGCTGGAAATTTGTTTTTGTGAATTTAGCTCCTTGCACTAAGCACCTTTTCTAACGTTTTATCTGCTTATTGGAAGGAATGTGCAGAGGAGTAGCTGAAGGAACATCTGGCCTTTGGAGGTCCTCTTCCAGCAAGAAGGCACCCTTTGAGACATGCCAATTCCCATCAGGTCTTCAGAAGGGGGGCTGGGCCTGGCCAATGCTGTGTGTCTTTTTGGCCCTGTCACGTTAAACACATCCTCCGCGATGTTTCACATGTTCCCTTTCCATGGGACCCTTATGATCATGTTGTGCCATGTTGGATCACAGCTCGTTCTAAGATGCCACGAGTCCCTCTGCATAGACATGGTCATCGCTAGTATTCTATTGCCAACGGATAGGGCAACTGAAACTCTAGGATTTTGGAATTTCCCATGAACTGTATCTGGATATAGGTGTACAAAGAACTGATCTGGTTCAGAGAGCCTGGTGCAAGACTCCTGGCCAGAAAGACAGTATCTAAGCTTTCCTGATTGGGCCTCTACTTCAACTCTCTTCCTGCAATACTTGGGATGTCTATGTAGTCAGTGAGGAGCAGAAGAACATTCATTTTTGACCTGTGGGCGTCCAACTCATTGGGCTGTGCCAGGCATCTGATGCTCCACAGCCACGAGCTCACTTCATTGCATCTTCCATTCTGTGAATTGTCTTTTCTTAAGTTCAGGGAAAATGCATGATTTGTAGGACTCACAGGAGCAGAGGAACTTATACTGGGAAACACGCCTGGAAGGGTAGAAGAAGAAATTGCTGCTGTCCTCACTCCTAAATAGAATTCTGTTCCATCCTCTCTGAATGTCACCTTGGCAACATTGGTGAATTCCACCTTTGTTTCCAGAATAGCAAAACTCTTCTTCTTCTTCAACCCTCCCTGGGAATCCATTTCGAGTCAGATCTCCTCCAAAGAGTCCATCTGGAGAATTCTGTACACTTCATGTTTAATGGTCTACACTCTTGGTATATGCCACCTTTGGGGATATCCACTGACGTGTCATCCAACAAGCCTTGTGTGGACCTCTGCTTCCCACACCCATGTGACTATTTCAGTAGCTGCTGTGCCCCTACAACCTCACAGCCCTGCTGGTCAGTCTGTTGACCCCAGGATGGGCACTAGATTTGAGCTGCATTCTTCTGCCCTTCTTAACTGGGCCATGGGACAACTTGTTTCTCTTACATTGCAAATTAGAAGCCGTTCTGGCCCTCATTTCTTCTGTGTTTCTTGGAATGTCAGCAAAGTGAGAGCGAACAATGGAATGTCTTTATTTGCATGCTTCCTCCAGGGAGAGCCAAGAAATATTCCTAAGAGAGCCTAGAAATTAGCAACGTTTTCTACCAAATCCCTACATCCTTTTGGTCAGCCCTGTAAAGCAACTTCTCTTAGAAACTCATAAATCTTTGAATCACAACAATAAGAACTATGGATATTCATCTATATACCCAGTCATTAGTGGCATTTAAAAAAGAACATGCGCTGACCTTCTAATTACAAGTCTTTGACAACTCCAAAATACAAAATTAGAAGTCCTCAAAATTTCAGTTTGCAATAATTACCTGGTTCGGACATTTCTTGAGCACATAAATGTGAGCTGAATGGATCTGTCATCAGTGACAGAGATGGGATGGCTTTTCTCAAATTGGCAAAATTGCTATCTAAAGTCTAACGTGTGTCCTCTGTAACTTACCCTCCTTGAAATGCATGCATATGTAATTTAAAAGATGTATATTTACATGAGTTATTAGGAATGTGGAGAATATTCACAAATGGGTCATTTTTACCTTACCCTTCATCACTGATGGATTTAATTTGACAACAAAATAATTAAATTTGTAAGAATCATCCTAGAAATATCAATGCCCTAGTCTGTATATATGCCAAGTGTCTGAAAGAAAACCACAATAAATCATTAACATTTAAAATATAATATCATTATCTGTGGTGTTGCAGGTGAACCAGTCTCACAGAAATAGAAAGTTTAAATTTTCACATTTCTCTATGGTACAATGTGTTTGTTATACATTTATGGCACAGTTTCAATTTTAAAAATCTTGTCCACGGGATCAAGTTTCCAGATTTCTAACATAATGTAAGCCCATTATAAATATTTCATAGAATCAGTGTGTGGTTATATAGTATTTGGGATCTGAAAAAGAAACGTGTCACCTGTGAATGAGGAATTCCACAAGGCTGCAGGGGAGATTAGTTTCAGAAAAAGAACGAGTAGTCACATTCTGATGTGGAAACTGCTGTCTGGAAAAAAAATAAAACTGATCTTGTAGTGACCGGAAAGACTGTCAGGAAGATGAATTTTTCCTCGTTAGCTTTACATTATCATCACGTGCAATCTGGCACAGCAGGAGTGTCTTCTGCTCAGAACTCCCAAGGCTGAAATTCAGGCGTTGATCTACGCTCTTGTTGGGCTCAGAGTCGGTCTCCAAGCTTGAGCGGCTGTGGCAAGATCTACTTCCTTGTGGCTGTAGGACTCAAATCCATTTCCCTGCTGGCTTTCACGACGGGGCTGAGCTCTGCTCCTAGCAGCCGTCTGCATTGCTTTTCACATGTCCTGTCCATCTTCAAAGCCAGCAGTGGGTAATGTTGAAGGATGTCTTTTTGAGGGTCTAGCCCAATTAGGTCAGGCCCAAGGAGGATAATCTGTTTCTCTCTCTCTCTCTTAAAGTCAACCATGAACCATATGATAATCTGATGTGAGAGTGATTAGTTTAGCATCTGAGGACATCCCCACTCTCAAGAGGAGGTGGTCCTACCAAGACGTAGGTCCCAAGGGATTGGGTTACAATCCAGCGTATCATAGGACTCCCATTTTCTTGATCATATAAATGAGTAAAAAAATCAATGACCTCTAAACCAGGAGTTGAAATATTGCAGTCATGTTGAAGACACAGCAGTTAGAATAAGCCCATGCTCTGAAATGGGAGTTGGTGGGGAAGTTATAAGAGATATGAAGATGAGGACACCAGCTGCACATTCTGGCTTCTTGAGATGAGACTGGGCATGGGCTCCCTATCACAGTGCTCCTTTCAAGCAACCCTCTGAAGATAAAGGCACCCGATGGCCAGGACAGTACATTAACCGAAAATTGATACTTGTGCTTTACTCAACTTCCTTCTTTGCTCTTTCTTTTCGGAAAACCAACCCCATTTCTTTTTGTAAAACCATGGTACTTAGAGTTCAACTTTGATTGCTCACTGTGACAGATTAAGAAAATCACATTGAGCAGCTATCTCAAAAAAAAAAAAATCAATGAAACAAAGGTTTTGGTGGGAATTAGCGATTTAAAATCCTTTACTCAACGGGGCTTCAGGGCGTGGCCAGGGCAAAGGACAGTCCCTGCGTTTCATATTATGCTCCAACCAGCAGCACTCAGCAAAATGAAGTGGTAGCATAAGAAGTCACTGCACCCAGGGCACGTGTATTGCCGCCTTCACTAGTACTAGTACTTCCCTTTGGGCATCTGGTATGTGTTAGGATGAAACATGCTCATGCATATAAAACGGACCTTGTTCCTTTCTTTGTTTGTTTTTCAGTAACTCAGCTGCAAAGATAGGAGATAATCATAGTTTGCAGGCATCATGGTCCATGGTTTTGTTTTATATATCCATCCATCTGTCCATTCATCTAACGACCTATCCATCTACCCGTCCACCCATCCATCCATCCTTCTGTTGGTCTATCCAATTATCTGTCTATCCATGCACCCATCCTCCATCCATCCATCCATCCATCTATCCTTCCATCCATCTGTCCATTTTTAACAATATAATGATTACCAATGGGCTCGTAAGCCAGGAAAAGAATGAGAATATAATCCATAATTTAGATCAGTCTCCATGCTATTTCCCTTACCCATCTACTCCATCTACTCAACTCAATATAAATAACCAATATCTTGAATTTTTAAAATTTATTTTATTTATTGAATTTAATTTTGTGAAGTTATACAACATAACTCACTTTTTAAAAAGCTATTGAAAAAAATTAAATTATGAATAAATTGGACATGTAACATTGTGTAAACTTAAGATGTATGGCCTGTTACTTTGATACACTTCTATGTTGTACTATGATGGCTAATGCACTGATTTTTTTTTTTTTTACACTACGTACAATATTATTGTCTATATTGAATATATTGTGCATTAGATCTCTGGGGCTTATTTACCCTTCGCTATACCCAGGGATACCCTGAAACACCATCACTCTTACCCCCTACCCCCTCCTGGTAACTCTCATTCCACTCTCTTTTTTAGATTCCATGTATAAGTGATATCATACACTAATTATCTTTCTCTGACTTCTCTCACATAGCATAATGTCCTCATAGCCCATGCATGCTTTCGTAAAGGGAATTATATCTTCCTTTCTTGTGGCTGAGTAGTATTTCATCGTGTAGACATACCACATCTTTTTCATCCACCCATCTGTTGATGGGCATTCGGGTTGTGTCCATACCTTGGCGATTGTGAATAATGCAGCAATAAACATGGGATTGTAGATATCTTGTCAAAACCTGTTTTTTTTTTCCTTTACATATATACCCAGGAGTGGAATTGCTGGATGATATGATACATCTATTTTTAATGTTTTGAGGAACCTCCATAGCGGGTGATGTTTTCCATAGTGGTCGCACCAACTTACATTCCCGCCAACAGCATTACATTCCCTTTGCAGCACCCTTTGCCCCAACACCTGTTGTCTCTTGTCTTATTGGTGGTAAGCCATTCTACTACACGTGACGTGATATCCCATGGGGGATTTGATCTGCATTTCTCTGATGATGAATGATCTTGAGCATCTTTTCATGTCTGTTGGCCATCTCCATTTCTTCCTTGGACAAATGTCTATTTTGGTTCTTCTGCTCATTTTTTAAATCACATTGCTTGTTGTTTTGAGTTCGTGAAGTTCTTTACATATTTTGGATTTTAGTGCTCGCTTCGGCAGCACATATACTGAAAAAAATATTTTGGATTTTACCCCCTTACCTGATATGACCTGCAGATTTTTCTTCCATTGTATATAGATTGTCTTTTCATTTTTTTTGAAGATTTTATTTATTTATCCATAAGAGACACAGAGAGATGCAGAGACACAGGCAGAAGGAGAAGCAGGCTCCATGCAGGGAGCCTGACGTGGGACTCGATCCTGGGTGTCCAGGATCATGCCCTGGGCTGAAGGTGGCGTTAAACCTCTGAGCCACCTGGGATGCCCTGTCTTTTCATTTTCTTAATCATTTGTTTGCTGTGCAGAAGCCTTTGAGTTTGATACAGTCCCTACTTTGGTTTTTGCTTTTGTCGTTTGTGCTTCTGGGGTCATGTTCAAAACATCACTGCCAAGACTTGTATCAATCAACTGCTTCCCAAGGTTTTCTTCTAGGAGTTTCATGGTATCAGGTGCTATGTTTAAGGCTGTTCATTTTGAGTTCACTTTTTTTTTTGTGAATAGTGTGAGGTAGAGGTCTGATTTCCTTGTTCCATTTGTGTTTCTCCAGGTTGTCCAACAGCATTTGTTTAAGAGACCATCCTCTCTAAATGGCACGTTCTTGGCTCCTGTGTCCAGTATGAGTTGGTTGTATGTCCTGGGGTCTGTATTGATGTCACTTGGTTTTGTTTGTGTCCAACATTTAAAACAATAGTATCATGGGTTGGAGAGACTTCTGAAGATTTTTTTTTTTTTTTTAGGCTAGATATTAAGTAGTTAAGATCCACCAATGCAGTTGTGTGTTGCTACAGCACATCCACTTTTCTGCTGTATCTGACTTTTGTGATCGTTTCCATAACGCTAAAGGAGGTTAGCAGGGATCTGTCTCTATTTTATTGTATGCCAAAGTACAAGGCAGCCTGGCTAGCTATGTGTGTAGTACGTGTTTTACTAAATATTTAAATCTTCACACGCTGCCTGAGAGATCCTTCTCAGAGTAATGAAGATTACACCTGTCTGACAGCATTAAGCCAGTTGCTACTGAGTTGTGGTGATTCACAGGAGAATGAACCCAAAGGAGACAATAAACCACTAAAATGAAACCAGTCTAATGTGCTTTAAACTCCCTAAAGTTTTAAAATAACCTGGTAATTCTGGGCAACATTACATGATCACGGATCAAACAAGTTCTTAAAAATGATTATCCACGATTGATGATTCTTCGCTTCACATTTGGTTAGTGGGGAGAAAATATATGTACAGTACAAGATGAGATTGTTTCTTCTAACGTTTCAGTAATTCCCCAAACATATTTCCCTCGTACTTAACACAATTATTGATATTTTGGACTTTCATTGTGCCTTTTACATAAGATAAATCACCACCGCATTAGCTATTGAATTTCTCTGAAAAATGTTTTAAAGCTTAGAACACCAATTCCCAAATATATTACATTTTCTTCTAAAGGAGAAGAACACAGTCTAATTGACACGGTTTACTTAATCTGGGGATACAAACAGTCTGCAATGTATCAATTCCTTTTCAATAATCCCATTTCTTTTCCTTCGTCTCCTGCATAGCGATGGCTCTGGAGAGGGCTGACAGAGACAAACCACCTTCCCACAAACAGTATACGTTTTACGAGCAGCTTAATGACAGAAGAGCAAAGTAGGAAGAGGGTCAAGATATGGGATATGTCCATAGTCCTCTGAGCGGAGGGAATTCAGAGCCCATTCTGCAAGTCTAGGGGTGTCAGCAGCAGCTACGACAAAGCAGCGAGGCTATGCAGCATCCCAGCCACCATCTATAATTTGAAGTGTCCCCCTACCCTGCTGCATTACAGCATAGTTATTTTACCCGCCATCCAACTTCACAAGAGGGCATTTGGCAAAACCTAGGAAAGCTCAGAGATGCATCCCAAAGAGACAGGGTTAGACTGAAGGACACCAGGACACTTCAGTTATCAATTTGAGTATCACAAATATGTTGGGTTTTCTGCCCACTGGTGGGAGATGGGCCCAATGGAAAACATATTAATTTGGCAAGGGAGAAGAGATACATTTTGCTAAGCTTTAGAAAAATCTGCTCTAGTAAAATACTTAGATATACAAATGTGTGTGTGTATTTTTATACATAAACACACAACTCTACATATTATGCTTTTATATGAAGCATATCATCTATGATCTTTGACAAATAGGTTTGAAAAATAATGTGATGTGGATCTGGTTGTCTTTGAAAAAAAACCCCTCTAATATCTTGTATTGCTATTTAAAAATACGTATGAAAATAAAATGAATGGAGACGCCTGGGTAGCTCAGTAGTTGAGCGTCCACCTTTGGCTCAGGTCATGACCCGGGCTCCTGGTATCGAGTCCCACATCGGGCTCCCAGCAGGGAGCCTGCTTCTCCCCCTGCCTGTGTCTCTGCCTCTTTCTTTGTGTCTCTCATGAATAAACAAATAAAAACTTTAAAAATAAAAAATAAAAAGAATGCATGCATCGTAATATGGTCACAGTGATGTAAATTAAGATACAGGATGGTGGAAATAATTTACAAGGAAATGTGTTTTGTGGATCCCTGGGTGGCGCAGCGGTTTGGCGCCTGCCTTTGGCCCAGGGCGCGATCCTGGAGACCCGGGATCGAATCCCACGTCGGGCTCCCGGTGCATGGAGCCTGCTTCTCCCTCTGCCTGTGTCTCTGCCTCTCTCTCTCTTTCTCTGTGACTATCATAAATAAATAAATAAATAAATTAATTAATTAATTAAAAAAAAAGGAAATGTGTTTTGTAAACAGAAATGTGTCCAGAAATGATACCGGGTTTGGAAACAAAACCAGTGCGCTTTGTCTCTATCTGCCACGCTCAACAGCAGAACCATCTTCTGAAAACATGTGCAAAATAGGCACTTTACTTGCAGGACATTTCCCTGATTTCATTTCGGGTCTAACATTGTATAATATTATGATTTTAACGAAAAGGCCATCTTAAGAATAATAAAAAGGATGCTCGGAAGATATTACCAGAACACTAACACACAAAGAGTGTAAAATTATCGTTCAATTCAACTGTCCAAAAGCTTATCAGTTATTCGAAACTGTGAGCTGGCTGTCATGACATGCCTATGGAGGTCTGTGCTTTGCTGGATTATATAGATTTTTATGAGCACAGCGTTATGACGGAATTTCTTCCTTTTATAATAAATTTCATCCCCTGAGCTCTTCATTCTGTGCCTCTGTTAATCATATCGATGATTTACATATGAAGCTTTTACAGATCACAACAATTTACAGGGCATTGAGAGCACGATTTTCTGGGGCCCGCGAGCTGTTCTCTCTGATTTTCGCTTGGCATGTTCTCCACTAGGAATGTGGATCCAGCCACATAATCTACCAGCTTTCAAGATGCTTGATTAACTGTCCGGCGTGCACTCTGCCAACTCCTTGGCAGACACACCTTGGTTTTCACTATTCTTGTTATCTTTCTGACAACTACTCAGAGGGAAAATCAGATTTTCAGCTTGCATAAGAAAACGCCCAACCGAATGTACTAGAGAAACAAGTGGGCATATTCTAGGGCAATCAATAAATGTCTGTTCTAGGTGAGATTCTAATGTATTGATACAATTTAACTCATGGAAATAAAGCCATCCCACCTAAGGAAAGACATGGCAGGGAAAATTAGGGGGCGTGCCCAACATGGGACATGCCTGTGCGTGAGCATACATCCTTGTGTATGCTTGTAGGTCTACTATGTGTATCATGGAGGGTATGTGGACACAGGAAGACACAGGATGTCAAATCTCCTGACTACAAATGAAATGTATTTCATATGACCTAAAGTAGGATGACATCATTCCCTGATACCTGCTGCTCAAAACCTGAGCACTAAGACTACACCAGTCACATCTCAGAGTAGAACAAAGAGACAGATCTGGAGCAACACCCCATGCCTGGTCATTGTTTTTGTTTTTTTAAGTTTGTCACTGTCATTCTAGTAGAGTTAACATCCAGTGTTCTATTAGCTTCAGGTGTATGGTTGATCATTTTCTGTGTCTGGTTCCCACAGGTCGATCTCAGAAGCATGAGGAAGACCGACATCTGGCACAGAGACTTTCGTAGCTTTCCGTGAGCAGGGTCAGTGCAAAAACAGATGACCTGCAGATCTCAGAGCATTAACCCAATAAAGGCTTATACCTTATTGGCCTTCTATGGTGGTTAGAGAGCATGGGGGCGTGGTTTCATCAGGGTACTCATGACATGGGCTACCTGTGGTCTATAGCTTCCACATCCCCTGTCATGATCTTGGCTAGGTCCAAAAGCAAGAAAAGGCTAACACATCCATCAAATGAGAACCTATGGAAATGGTAGGGTTTTTTTTTTTTTTTAAAGATTTTATTTATTTATTCAAGAGACAGAGAGAGGCAGAGACAGAGGCAGAGGGAGAAGCAGGCTCCCTGTGGGCAGCCCGATGCAGCACTCGATCCTAGGACTCCGGGGCCACACCCTGAGCCAGAGGCAGATGCTCAACCACTGAGCCACCCAAGCGACCCAGAAATGGTAGGGTTTTCAGTGCCATGATTGAGTGATGGCTTACCAGGCAGCGGACCTTCATTTATGTACATTACTCTGTGGGTTTGATGTAAGCTCATGAACACACCCCTTGTTCAAATATTACAAGGCTAGAGAAGAAGCAGATATTACGTTATGTACATGTTCAAAGAGAAAAAGTGGAGAAAGAAAATAGTGGATGGATCTACTGCAACAAGTAATTAGACTGACCTGCCCAACCGCAAGTCTATTCCTGGTGGACTTCCTACCATTTGCCCAAGGATGCTCCCCCCTTTTGTTTTTTCACAAAGTGGAAATACTTTAGAAATCCTCCTTTAAGAAATCATTTCAGATCTGCATTCTATAGACCACATTCTTCCAGCGCAAGGCAGTTAAGTCAGAAAGACACAGATGCCATTACAAAAAAAACATGCACATCTACTGTCAATTAGAAAATGCATATGTATATAAATAACCCTTTATTTATTTATTTATTTGATTTTTAAAAATTTTTATTTATTTATGATAGTCACAGCGAGAGAGAGAGAGAGAGAGAGAGAGGCAGAGACACAGGCAGAGGGAGAAGCAGGCTCCATGCACTGGGAGCCCGATGTGGGATTCGATCCCGGGTCTCCAGGATCGCGCCCTGGGCCAAAGGCAGGCGCCAAACCGCTGTGCCACCCAGGGATCCCAATAACCCTTTTTTAAAAAGATTTTATTGATTTGTTCATGAGAGACGGTGGGGGGGGGCAGAGACACAGGCAGAGGGAGAATCAGGCTCCCTGCGGGGAGCCTGATGTGGGACTTGATCCCTAGACCCTGGGATCACGCCCTGAGCTGAAGGCAGACGCTCAACCACTGAACTACCCGGTGTCCCATAAATAACCCATTGTTTTTTTTTTTAAAGATTTTATTTATTTATTCATTAGAGACACAGAGAGAGGCAGAGACAGGAGAAGAGGGAGAAGCAGGTTCCATGCAGGGAGCCCGATGTGGGACTCGATCCCGGGACTCCAGGATCACTCCCTGGGCCAAAGGCAGGTGCTAAACCGCTGAATCACCCAAGGATCCTAATTACCCATTCTTTAAGCAAAAATCATTATGAGAAGAATCCTTGGGTATATTGAATTTGAATAGACTTAAAAGGTATTTAAGTATCACCTGCTAACTTTTTGGAAAGCAGATAAATGGTAGATCACTAACATTTATATCCCTAAGCGTTATAAGATGAACATGGTGAAATATGATTATACAATAAAATCCTAGTAAACATCCATTGTCCCTCACCATCATTAGGATTCTGATAATCAAAAAAAATTGCTCTGATTTTGTTAGAAAGCGAACTCCACTTTTCCTTGCCTTTTGGGTTATTGAAAAGACATGGTTTCATGGGGCACACACCGTCGTTGTCTACACATATGAGGCAAAGAAACAGAACTAGTGGGAGAAAAATAGTGATGGCGGACTCAATGGTGTGAAATCAACGAACATCTTGGTTGTCTGCAAACACAAGGCAAAGTAACAGAGCTCATGAGAGAAAGAATGATGGCGGACCCAATGGCGTGAGACCAACAAACCATTCGTTGTCAATGTTTTGTTGAATACCAACCCTGGGATAAGTCCTTGTGTAGGTGATACAGATGGGTCTTGAGTAGGACCAAGCTATATGTCGTAGTAGGTCGCCCTCCATCAGTTTTGACAATCAGATGATGACATTTCCAACTTAAAGACCCCCTACCCCGTTGGGTATTAATCAGACGTCATTGGTTATTGGTTCTACGGCCAACAAGTTTCTTCTGCAGATGTATGGAGAGAGAAAACGCCACCAGATCTCATGTTTTCTTATTGGTAACTTTGTGTTTTGGATTTCCTTTTTTTTTTTTTTTAAGATTTTATTTATTTGTTCATGAGAGACCCAGAGAGAGAGAGAGACAGAGACAGAGACAGAGACACAGGTAGAGGGAGAAGCAGGCTCCCTGCAGGGAACCCAATGTGGGACTCGATCCCGTGTCTCCAAGATCACGCCCTGGGCTGAAGGCGGTGCTAAACCGCTGAGCCACCCGGGCTGCCCCTGGATTTCTTTTTTGATAGAAATGTGGTCACAGAGTCTTTTCCCCATGGCTGAAGTGTATTTCATGTGCAATAAACTCACCCGTGCAGCCTGCGAGAAGAGCTTCGGTGACAGATGGCTGTGAGCCTGTTTTCCTCGTCCTGTATGGTGCAGTGATCTGTCTGATGTCAGCGGTATGGAGAGACCCCTGCGGGAAAGAAAACAGGCTTGTAACAGCAGAGCACACCAGGCAAAAGCAACTACAGATACGGCTTTGTGAAATGATGCTTGATTATCCTAAAGAAAAAGAAATTATTACATCAACTGTTCTTTTTTTTTTTTTTTTTTTGGACATTTATCTTTTATTTAATGTCAGTGCTGGGTGCAGACTTTTTCAGTAAAGACACGTTGCATAAAACTCTGTGGCGGATACATTTTGTTTTCCAAACGGAGATAGTTCCTTCCAGCCAATGCCAACTAATTAGTTGACTGGGCCCTTACATATTAAAAATAATTTTGTTTTGCGGAAACGTGCTTCTGGCAATTACTAATACCATGTGGTTCAGACACAAAGGCGAATGTACAAAACATACAGGGAATTTTTTGGAGGTGAGGCTCCCATTTGAGACCTGGAGATTGGATGAGTACGCTGGAGTCAGGCCATATTGCTGAATGTGGCATTATCACGGTGAATCTCTTTACGTTTTCTTTTACAAGGGAGCACAATATAAAAATGTCTTGAAAATTGCGGTGACAGAGCCGCAAACGGGGAAACATCAAATCTTCCACTGAGTCTTACCCACTAAGGGAGTATAATTGTGTTGTATGTGTGTCTGTGTGGAACATAGACCCTTGGATAAAATACGTACAGCTGTGGTCTATACAATTCGGGGGGTTTTCTGAGTTTTAATTCCATTCCCCAACGGGATGGCTGATGTTCCCCTTCAGGGAGCTTTAAGTCATTCAGGAGACAGTTCACTGTTTCAGGATGTTTTTTATCATTTCTGGAATATTTTTAGAGTCCAATCCAAGTATGACGTGACGGACGTTTGCATCGGTTTTCCGATGCTGTATAACAAATGACTCAACACGCAGCAGCGGAAGTCAGCAGATGTTCATGATCTCATGGCTTGCGTGGGACAGCAGCCCAGGGCATAACTGGGTCATCTGCTCAGGGCTTCCCATGGATTAAATCCAGCTGTTGGCTGGGCTGCATGCTCATCTGGAAGTTCTGGGTATTTCTTTTCTTTTGGTTGTGGAAGGAAGGTCCTGTTCATCTGTCAGCTGCTGGAGGGGACACTCAGGGTCTAGAAGTCACCCCTCCTCAGTTCACAACATGACCACTTGCTTTGTTCCCAGTGCCCTGTAGGGGTGCACTTGCTTTTGTCTCTTTTTTTTTTTTTGATTTTTTTTTATTTATTCATGATAGTCACACACAGAGAGAGAGAGGCAGAGACACAGGCAGAGGGAGAAGCAGGCTCCTCCATGCACCGGGAGCCCGACGTGGGATTCGATCCCGGGTCTGCAGGATCGTGCCCTGGGCCAAAGGCAGGCGCCAAACCGCTGCGCCACCCAGGGATCCCGCTTTTGTCTCTTTTAAGGCTACCTGTGATTAAGGAATTCAGGCCCACCAGGAACCGTTCTTCTTTTGATGAGCTCAGAATCAACTGCTTAGTGTTATAGTCATGGGAAATAAATCCCATTATGTACACATTCCCATCCATACTCAATGGGATTAAATTATGGAGGGTATATACCCCCAAGGGGGCGGGAATCTAGCTGGCCTTTTGACGACGCCACTTGCCACAGCATCCTTCTATTTCATAAAAAAAAATTATTTTTTTTTCTTGTGGTTTTTACTGAGAAAGATAGCCTGCATGAAAAGGAGTAAAAAGTCCTTCTTTTCACAATTACTTGCAATCCCATTCAGTCACACTAACAGTACCAATACACTCACGTATATCATGCTCTTTGACCAGTCGTGCAACGATACAAGGGGGTCCTAATGAGTACAGATTTACAATGACTTTTTTTTTTAAGATTTTATTTATTTATGAGAGACAGACAGAGAGAGAGGCAGAGACCCAGGCAGAGGGAGAAGCAGGTTCTATGCAGGGAGCCTGACGTGGGACTCGATCCTGGAACCTGGGATCATGCCCTGGGCCGAAGGCAGGTGCTAAACTGCTGAGCCACCCGGGCTGCCCTACAATGACTTTTAAACACATCCATGGGGCAAGCCTTGGGGCACCTATGAATTCAGAAAGAGATATTCTTTTGGGCTCTGGCACCCAACTCCAATGTATGTGTGTGGAGGCTTCCTCCCATCACCCAGCAATCCTCTGATGGGGTGTTGCGTGTCCCCATAATTCAACTCCATTCTGACACGTTTATTTGGAGAAAGCATCAGATCCCACAGGGTCAGGGTTTGGTCCAACGAGTCTGCTCCGCACCCCCTTCAGATGCCAATCATAAGTCTGAGTTGTCACCTGTGCTTTTCACCAAGTGGCTATAAATTGGAAGTCCCATGACCCTGCCTTGGGTTTGATTAATTTGCTAGAGTGCCTCACAGAGTTCAGAAAACTGTTTTTTTTTCCACTAGATTACCAATTTATTACAAAAGATAATAAAGGATATAAATCAACAGCCACAGATGAGGTGATACACAGAGCAAAGTCCTGAACAGAGGAGCTTTTGTGCCATAAAGTTTAGGGTCCAGAACAGAGGTGGGTACAAGCGTTCTGGTTCCCCAACCACAAAGGCCTCTGAATCCTGACCTTTCGGGATTTTATGGAGGCGTCATCAAACGGGCATGATTGATGAACTCATTGGCCATTGGCAATTGATTCAACCTCCAGTCCCTCTCCTCCTGGAGACCCTGGAGCGGGACAGGAACCTTCCAAACCTCAAATCACCAGGCTGGTATCCCTGGCAACAGCCCCCATCCCTAGGTGCAGTTTCCTAAATCACCTCATTCCCACAACAAAAGATGCTTTGATTTCTCTCATCTCAGGAAATTCCAAGGGTTTTAGGAGCTCCGGGCCAGAAATGGAGCAAAGACCAAACATATACGTCTTATAAATCACATTGTCACAGATACCCACCGTTTTTTGGAGCTCGTCTCTTCCTTTTTTTTTTTTTTGAGCTCATCTCTTCTTACCACACTTTGGCACTTGCTGAGAAATTTCCACTCCGTGTCGAAGCAACGGCTGTAACTCTGGCTGCACCAACGTGGGGAGAGCTCTACGTGGATGCCCACTTCGGTCCGTCCCTGCTCCTGGTCTTTGCAGCATTTATGCGGTGACACAGTGGAATATCCGTGCTTCTGTTCAGCAATACTCTCAAAGCTCAAGCCAGCACGCGTCCCTTTTCTGACACTGCTGCTCTTTTTCTGAGCATTCCCTGATACAGTTTTCGAATGTTGGCGTTGGTGGGGCGGGATCTGGAGACAACAGCTAAGAAAGAATTCTTGAGACGTCTTTGGTGCAAAATGGTGGTTTCATCCAGGGACAGGACCTGTGGGCAGAAAGAGCTGCTTCCCCCGGGGCTTGTGAGGGGTGGCGGATTATTAATTGGGAGTTGGGGGAGGTTAGGAAAACGGAGATTTTTCGGAAGCTCTTTCATATGCTAAGGAGGACCTACCGGATTGTCACGTTAAGGTTGTTTTTCCCTCTAGCAATGGATTTACATTAAGACAGTAGGGAGCTTCCTTCTGGAAGTTAGGTTACTGATAAGAATGTTTTTTCTTGCAAATCACTGAGGCATTTGTAAACTGAGGGAGACTCCATTCTTGCTGGACTGTGATGTTTACAGGTCAACCGTTTGGGTTTTTTTTCCTTTCCTAGTGTTAGGGCAGCCAGGAGTGTCTGAAGCCTGTCACCCCTGGGAGGCGGGATGGGGCCCGCAGGGAGTCAGCTTGGGCTTTGTCGTCAGCTTGCCTCCTGCTCCTTCATCATTCTGCACATTCCTGTCTGGGCATGGGTGCATGCAAGATTTTGATGTGTATTTGTTCTAGGATTTCCGTTCAGGATCACGCTGGCCCAGACGCCTGGTCAACTGCCTCACACCAAATGGACATCTCGAAAGTCTCCTGTTCTGTAATGTGCCAATATTTGTATCTTGATTCCCAGCGACAAGGTCTGTGTTTATGGAATGAGATTCTCTAGGGGGAAAGGAAATAGACTTTAAGCTCAACGACGATGGGTCAAACATAGAAACCGGAATTAAAACGATGCAATGATTGAGTTCTAGATGCCAGGGTTAAGGGTTGAGTTCTGTTGTTCCGAAAGACATGCTGAGGTCCTAACCCGCAGCTCCTCAGAATCTGAGCTCATTTGGAAATAGGGTCATTGAAGAAGCTATTAGTGAAGGTGAGGTCGTACCATCCAACCTCCTAATATGACTGGTTTCCTTACGAGATAGAAGGCCGTGTGAACCCGCAGACAGAAGAGAAGCCCCATGAGGATGGAGGCAGAGACAGGAGGGACGCAGCCACCCGCCCAGGGACGCCTGGAGCCCCAGACGCTGGAAGCGGCAGGGAGGACGCTCCCCTGGAGTCTGGGAAGGGAGCACAGCCCTGAAACGCTTTTTGAATCTGTAGCATCTGGAACTGTCAGACCGTAGGTTTGAGTTCCTTAAAGCCACTTGGGTTGTGATATGTCGTTAGAGCAGCCCTACGGAAGGAAGGAAGGAGGGTAGCCCGAGATACCTAAACTCTCCATCTTGGGGTGTAGTGGTTCCAAAGACAGCTGAGGCAAGGTCTCGCATCCCATGAGTGGCCATGAGATTCTTGCAGGTCCCCCTACTTTGAATCACGGCTGCCCCTTCTGGATGTCTGGGATCTCTGGATTGCAGCTTTGGGGTGCTGTGCGTGCTCTGGACTGAGGCTGTACGTCCACTTTGTCCCTCTCGGCATAGGATCAATACCTTGGCAGAAAGCGCACCCTGCAGGATGTGGGGATGAAGCACCCCCACGGGGGAGCAGCGTCAGCCATCCCTGCTCCTCCGCGGAGCCCCGGCCCGGCTGAACCTCTCACCAAATGCGGCCGCCTGAGTGCGACCAGGCGAGGCCAGGAGGGAAACCAGCAGGCCCACGTGCATGTTAAGGAGAAGCAGCAAAACGTAGTTCTAAGGCACCACACTCTGAGGACAGTTGAGGACCGTGGGCCAAGAATCATCATTTTCAATGCTGTTGGATAGCTCTTTCATAGAAACCAGCCCACTGCTGGGTTTATTATTTTTATTATTTATTTATTTATCTATTTATCTATTTATTTATTTATTTATTGTCCTTTTGAGGTCCTTCTCTGTCTTTGTAAGATTGTTTCCCATTTTCTTTTCCTCTCCTCTTCTTTCTACACCTTTCTGTTCCATGTTTTCCTTCCCTTCCCTCTCCGTCTCCTTCCCTCCTTCCCTCCTTCTCATGTCCAGACTCCTACAAAAGTAGCTGGAAGTACCTGGCACAGCCACCATCAGTACCAGCAGGTGCAAGATGAGCCAGCCTAGCTGCAGAACCCAACGCTGGGATTCACCGCATGCACGCAGCACATCACAAGACAGGAAAACTAAACAACATCAGACAGGATATTAACAATTCCAAGGGGGGAGCTGGGGATGCAGCCCCCAACCTGACGAGGTCAGCCTGAAACACAAAGGTGCGTCATTGGAACTCATGCTGTTTAACTGAGCCCCAAACAGCAACCAAGTCCTGAGAGCTGAGGTCTGAGAGCCAGGGAGTGAGCAGGAATTACTAAAAGCCCTTCCACGCAAGACTCTAAGTCCACGATGAGACAGAACGAACAATGATGAGCTAGAGGCTGCCGGAGCTCAGGAGGCTTGCCATCCCGCTGCACTCACCAGACATAACCGTGCCAATCGGAATATTGAACCAGGGCTTTGTGCTGATACAAATTGTTCCTCAGATTTTTTTTTTTCCCCGTAACACATATACTTGGTTTTGCATGTGTCTGTTCTTTTAATTTCCAAAATACTTTGGGAGCATCTGCATAATCATCACTGGTTGGATCCATTTGTGTTCCAAATTTGTTTAAAATATGCTTTGACTTCACAACCAGCTGAGTCATCTTACGGGGCTGATGCATAATCAAGCTTCTTGATCGAATTTGATTTGAATAGCAAGTATCTTGATTTTTTTTTACTTATACTTCACTTCATTTTTACATTATTTCTATAAGGAGGATGGTTGAAGTAACTTCATTTTTATTTTTTCCCTTGGGAGAAATGTCCATCCTATGAGTACCTCAGTTATCACGGAACTCTTAACTTCCACGTACACATTATTTCTTTGTTTTGTTTTATCTATTTATCTATCATCCATCCATCCCTATATCTATTTATCCATCCATCCATCCATCCATCCATCCATCCATCCATTATATCCATCTATCGTCCATCTCTCCCCATATCTATCCATCCATCCATCATCTACATCCATCCATGTCTGTCTATATATCATCCATCCATCCCTACATCTGTTTATCCATCCATCATATATCTATCCATCCATTCTATTAATCTATCTATCTATCTATCATCCATCCACCTATCCCTATATCTATCCATCCACCTATATCCATCCATCATCTCTGTCTCTTTTTCTCGAAATCTCAAAATTTATTTTTCTTCCTATCTTTATGACTGACACTCAACATTAGTGTGGAAAAGCCACCACTGGTAAATTCCACGCATCGTAAAGGCAGACACTGTTGGAAACAGAAAACTGTTTCCTGGTTTTTTTGTTTTGTTTTGTTTTGTTTTAAATTTTTATTCCTTACCTGTCTGTAAATCTTCTACTGAACAGGACAGAGAAACACATAGGAGTCATTCGCACAGACACCATGTAAATCTGTTACATGTTAATAAGCTGCCATACTTCAGATTGTGCATATATATTACACACTTCTCTTTATATAGAGGTGTCATATTATCATAAACATAAATATATGTTATCTAAATATATCACATCAATATGTATTGATCAGAGGGAGATGGATCCTCAGCTACTACCCCCTCCTTTCCTATCATTCTCTAGAAATAATCACCATGATGAATTTTATGTGTACTTAACATGCTTCATTTTATCCACAATGAGCTGGATTTATTTAAGTTAAAATGAAGCCTGCAGAGTTCTAGAAAACTATAGACTACCTACAGTATGCATCCAGGGGCCTTTTAAAATTCCACTGTAGTTACTGCATTTGAATATTGGCTTTAGGTTACTACCCACAATGTGTGCCTGATTTTCATTAATTTCTTTTGAAAGAGTGCAAGTAACAAGGGTAAAGCGTGCTTATATTTTTCATAAATCAAGCCCACGCTATGTGAAAAAAAATCTGGAAATCTTAGATTTGCAATTAAAGTTTCAGACACAGTTTGCCCGGTTTTATAATTTTGAAAAATAGAGAAATTGGGATTGTTTCCTCTGTCTTAGAAATATCTGCTCCTCCATAATTAGCGACCATGCATTGTATTTAGTGTCTGAGAGTTTGACTATGTTTATTTGAAGTTTTAATGAAAATTTATGAGGAACCAAATTAACTATAGTTTCACAGTGGTTAAAGTGTAATGCCGTCTGTGGAGGGATGCACAGATGAAATAAAATAATCAATTCTAGGCTGATGATGGTATGATTTCAAATTCTAAGTAAATTTAAAGGTTTTATATACATATATATCTCCATCAGGAACACAGTCAAAATCAATTGTGAGAAGATGGTCAGTAAAATATAATGAGGCAGAAAATTGAAATGAAAAATGCTGAAGGGATTCTAAAATATTAATGGAAATGCTCTTAGATGGAGTTGCTTAACTATAAATGGAAAAAGCTAAGGAGAATCTGATTAGCTGTTTCTTAATTAAATATTTACTTTGCTCAGCAATCTCATCTCATTTTTACACAGTTACAGAGCATGTTTGCTAGAACGGAGCTGATTAGCTGTGAAGACGCTTTCTTGTGACACACGACATGGCTACGGACTCTAAGGCGCTGGGAAATCATCTGGATGTGCAACCTCGAGCATCACTGGAGGCTCACTTTTCATTCACATATTAAAAACCAGCAGGGCCCACCGCGAGTGGCTGGCACTGGATTCAAATCTGCACGTACCAAATGAATCAGATGTACCCGCCTTCCCACAAAACGCGGGTCTAGGAGGAAAGGCGTGTGTGTCAATTAATGTCTTGAAAGTATCATGTAAACTACTATGATCTGAAACGAATGTGACTTTGTGTGTCAACTATACCTCAACTAACCAGAAAATTAGTATGATCCAGACAAAAAAAGGTTTACTGGTCACGAGAATGAGTAATTTTTTGAGTGGATAGTCGAAAAACATTTACTCAAGAATAATTTAGATACCAAAACATGACGAGTGAAGATCTGGCAGGGAAATTCAATGAAGCAAGAATGAATTATCATGCTTTGTGCAGAATATGTTCTTATCTCCACCTAAATACAAGTGGCTACTATGTGGTCAAATCTGTTCTGTGAAGAACTTTCACTTTTTGAGAACTGTAACTAACCTAAATAGGTATCAAGGTAATAGATTTGCATACTGTACGTTTTTTCAATATCTTTTTCACTATTTCAATATTGTAAGATAAGTCTGCAGGGTTTGGCAAGAATTGAACTGTTTCTCGTGTTCCTGACATTTGATATATAATTTAAGAGGTTCTGTTTACCTTGGTTAATCCTCTCTCTCTCTTTTTTTTATAGTCGGTAAAACAACTTTAATATTTACTTCTTTTCTTGTCTTGTAGCAGCTTTATCGAGGTTTACCCGATGTATGACAATTCCTGCACAGGTTTGGTACATATACTTACTTTGATGAGTACAGACATATGGTTCCACCAGGATAGCATCACCACAACCCAAGTAAACACATCCATCACCTCCAAAAGCTTCCTACTGTCTCTGTGTGGGTTAGTGAGAATACTTCATGTGAGATCTATCCTCTTCACCAACTTTTAAGTGCATTGTGTCAACAATAAAGATCATGCTGTATTGCAATCTCTAGAATTCATGTAATTGGTGTATCTCTAGAACTTATCACTGAACATTTATACCCATTGAGCGACAAGCCCCAGGAATAGTCACCTGGCTTGTGACTCAGGGAATCCTGCTGCCAGGTGTTGAGCTGGTGACAGAACTGAACTCACCCTGGCATGACACAGGTAACCTAGGGATGGAGCAGTCATTGCTACAATGGGCTTGGGTGGTGGCATTTCCTGCAAATGAGAATACTGGTAGACAGTCCGCCACTGGGAACCCTTCATTGGGGTTGCCATGAAGAAGGAATATAAAGAGCTAATATTTGGTTTAAGATGGGAAAGATGAAAAAGAGGATCCAGGCAAACACTCTGGTGTGCCATTTTGGAGGCAGAGAAAGTAGCACCATGAGAGACCCAAGGTAGTAAGAACTTGGAAGATGTATCAGAAGATCTCAGTGGCTGGAGAACAGGAGAGCTAGAGGCTGAGTCCTGAGTTCACTGCAAAGAGATTCATGGCTCTTGATATAGGCTCAAGTAATCATATGAACATTTTTAAGAGGAATGTGTCACTCAAACTGTTCTGTAAAACACAAGTTAGACCATATCAAGAGTGAAAGCAGGAGACCTCTGGAGGTAACATAGAGCAGAAGTCTGCAACTTTTTCTTTTCATAAAAAAAGCCAAAGAAAAAGTAATATTTTAGGTTTTGCAGGCTATCTGATCTCTAGCAAAAATGGTCAAATCTGGAACAAGAGTGTGTCAGCAACCAGAGGCCCACAGATAATACATGAATGGGTGGTCATGGTTGGCATGCCAATAGGTCAATTTACAAAAAAAAAAAAAAATGCAGCTGTCTGGACTTGGTTCACAGCCTGTGGTTGACTGATCCGCTACCTAGATGATGTTGGTCATGGTGGTGGTTGTGGAGCTGAAGGGAAGGGAGTAAATTCTAGAAAAAAATTTGGAGGTAGCATCAGCAGGAAGTGAATACATCTTCCCTCCACATCTTTGATAATGTCTAGGCAAGTGGAAGTCCACTGGGGGTGATTTTGCCTGTAGAGGGCATTTGTCAAAGGAAAGTGAGAGTTCGGGTCACGACAACGAGATCCAGAATGCAACCAAGGATGGCGTTTGACACACTGTATTGTGCAGGACAGCTGCAGAACAGTGATCTGGTCTAACGCGGTTGTAGGTTGAGGTTGAGAAATGGTGCTTGAGAGCAACGTGCATGTGACCAAGAGAACTAATTTGGTGAGGAACATTGAAATGGAGAGTCTGAGAACAGAATAAACACGGATAAAACTTAAAGAAAACTGGCAGAGGAGAAACTATAAGCAGATTAAAGAATGAAGTTCTAAAAAAAAGTACGCTACAAAACACTTGATTTAATTTTCTGTATTTCTTAACATCTCATGAAATCGTGGTTCTCTAATGAAGAGAACCTGGACCCACCAGAGGTAAATATTCTGCATCTCCTTGTTGGAAGGGATCCAAGTAGACAAAATCCCTGTTGTGGGGTGGATTTGATCATATACAGAAAGAGCCTGATGAAAAGAAGCCACTCTTTTCCTTGTAAGTAGGAGGAGACTCACACATGATGGACGTACTTCTGTGGAGTCCTTAAGTCATTCTGCTAAAGGGGATACAACCTATAATGGCAACCAATCCATCACCTCAAATGGATCTGTCCAACCCCATATCGATAAACTTGCTAACATGTCTTTTAATTACGCCCCATGACTTAGCTGTTTCCTGCAAGCAAATGCTTCTCAGAAACACAACATGTTTGTTAACTATGTCAAATGAATGCACTCTCCAAGACATTAACTAGAGGCGTGTCCATTCTTAGAGTGTCAAATGTTTACAATACAAACAAATGCTATTTATAAAGTTGACTTTTGTGACACTTTCTACTTTGTTTTTAATGAAAAATGCGATCTTATAATCTAAGAATGGATATGGTCTCAGGGAACATTTGGCCAATGCTGTGTGTATGACATACTTCTCATATTTGTTGCTGGAGATGATGATGGTGCATGTGTGTGAGTGTGTGTGGGTAATGGTGAACATATTAACCAGAAAAACTTAGGAAAAAAATAAAATGATAAAAAATAAAATAGTAGAGACTGGTACTATTTTTGTACTCCTTGATTTCATTGCTAGTACTGTCTGTGGGGTCTAAGAGTTACTGTTGAAATATCTACGAATTTTTATGTAAATTCCACAAAGCTGGGAGTGTTTTAGAATCAGTATTACCTAGTGAGGGAAAGTCACTTACGGTTTGTTACTAGAAGAAAACCATTAGCTATTTAGAATTGACACCTTGAAGGAAACAATCCACAAAACTAAAAGGCAACCAATAGAATGGCTGAAAATATTTGCAAATGACATATCTGATAAAAGGTTAGTATCCAAAATCTGTAAAGAAGGTATCAAGCTCAACACCCCCCCCCAAAAAAACCCAAATAATCCAGTTAAGAAATGGGCAGAAGACATGAAGAGACACTTTTTCCAAAGAAGCTATACAGATATGGCCAATGGACATGTGAAAAGATGCTTGACACCGCTCATCATCAGGCAAATACAAATCAAAACCACGATGCGATATCACCTCACACCTGCCAGAATGGATAAAATTGACAACACGGGAAACAACAGGTTTAGATGGGGATGTGGAGAAAGGGGAACTTTTTACACTGTTGGTGGGAATGCAAACTGGGTGGGAGTGCAGCCACTCTGGAAAACAGGATGGAGGTTCCTATTCCAATTGAAAATAGATCTAACTTAAGATCCGGCAATTGGAATAATTTACCCAAAGGATACAAAGATACTGATTTGAAAGGGTACATGCAACTCTGTGCTTACAGAAGCATTATCAACAATAGTCAAATTAAAGAATTGACACTTAAAATGTCCTGTCTCAAAAATAAATAAATAAATAAATAAATAAATAAATAAATAAATAAATAAATAAATAAAATGTCCTGTCTCATTCACCTTTCCTTCTTCCGGGGCCAAATATCATTTTACTCTGTGGAAATAACTAACCCTTTTCTCTCAGTCTTTTGGTATAAAGCTTGTTTGGCCCCTTGTGTATTTAGCATCAGGCTCTTTTTTTGCTTTTTCTGCAAACTTTAGCAGAGAAACAAACATTCCTATTGGAGAGATCCCCGTAGGGCTTGATTATCTTCCCCTGCGCACACTGCAAATCAGATGATGTACCAGTCTTTGGACGAACACACAAAAAAGACCATTCTTTCAAAACCTATACAGTAGAAAAGATAGCAACCTTCTTCAAAGAGCAGTTTTCACAGAGATCTTTGGTAAAATCTAGTATCATACTATTCATATGTGAGGAAATATATTTGAAATTAAATATTTATTACTTCAAAGTTAGATAAACTAACTTTGTTTTAGAAACTAGGAAAACATAGGAAACTTAGAGAAAAGAAAACTTAACTCACCACCTAGAGAAAAGTATTGTTACTATTATTTAATATGCTCCCATTGTTTCCATAGATACGTAGATGATAGATAGGTAAATGACTAATCAGTGATAGTAGACAGATAGATACAATAGATGGATAGACAGGTATGATGGATAGATAGGTAGGTAGATATGATGGGTTGACAGATGGACAGTTGAATACATAGATATGTTGGATGGATAGATATGATGGGTGGATGCATAGATAGATACATAGATATGATGGGTGGATAGATAGATCGATAGAATGGATGGATAGATAGATTCATAGATAGATTGATTGATAGATATGATGGGTGAGTGGATGGAGAGATACATAGCATGGATGAAGTATAGGTAGATAAATAGATAATAGATAGATAGATGATAGATAGATATGATGGGTGGGTAGATAGATCGATAGAATGGATGAATGGATAGATAGATGATAGATGATAGATACGATGGTTGGATAAACAGGTATGATGGATGGATAGATAGGTGGGTAGATATGATGGGTGGACAGATGGACAGTTGAATAGATGGATATGATGGATTGATAGATATGATGGGTGGATGGATAGATACATAGATATGATGGGTAGATAGACTGATTGAATGGATGAATGGATAGATAGATAGATGTTAGATAGATAGATAGATATGATAGGTGGATAGATAGATCGATAGCATGGATGAATGGATAGGTAGATGATAGATTCAATGGGTGAATGGATGGTTGAATAAATAGATGGATGATAGAGAGACATGCATGTGAGCATAATGGTATACATATTAAATAAATAATGTGTGAATGTTCAAAAACATTAAAAATTATATACATCTATAAACATTTGTGTATATAAAGTATCATACTCTGCATTCTCTGTTTAACCTGACTTGCCCACTTCTACATCTTTTATTTTAAACGAGATGATTTTTTTCCCTGTTAAAGCTTACTAGAGAAAATGTTTAAGAGAAGATTTCTTTATTGATGGGCAAAGAGAAATGGTTTTGAGTAAAATAAAAGCACTATCAAGCAGTCCAACTGCATTAACTCTTCTTTTTTTTGGCCAAATTCCTATTTTTTCGGTTATTTGCTTTCTACAAGTGGTTCTTGGAAAATGCCGTGGCCTTTGGTTTCACAGTGAAAATGGGGACAAATGGCATCATTTGAGAAGCTGAAATAGTATTTTCAATTCTATGATGGAGCAGGTGATGAAGATGCCCGGAACATTGTCTGATACATACAAAGGAACCATTCACATATAAGAAAAACTCAATAATTTCCAATCAATAAAGATGCTCAAAATCCCCAAATCTAGAGGCAGAATTTCTGCAATATTTACAAGGGAAAGCATGTTAACAGTCATAACATATACAGGAATCATGTTGATCTTTTAAAGAAAAGATATCAATAGGAAACGAATCTGAAGACATTCATAGACATCTCCTAGAAAAAGAAAAAAAAATGTGGTCCAACAAGAGAGGAAAAAGAAAAAAAAAAGAGAGAGAGAGAGAGAGAGAGAAAAAAGGAAAAAGCTTGTCATCTTCAATAGGAATTGGGAAAAGAATACAGTAAGAGACGTGTTAGGACCAGCAGATTGGAAAAATTAAACTGTCCCATGGGAACAGGTGTTTGTGAGCCATGGGATAATGGGAACACAGCGCTTTGGGGATATATGTACTGATTAAATCTAGATGTGTGTATGCTCGGGCCTTGAGCACCGGCACTCCTCAGTATCATACTTGGGACCAGACTACTCGCGGGCGAAACACAGTGGGAGGTCTGTACAAGAATCTTCAAACCAGCGCTGATTTAAAAAAATAAAAATAAAAAATAGGAAGATAAAATGGAAAACAATGCTGACGTTCCAACGGAAGAGAACAGACAAAGCTCGTTCTTTTCATACAGGGGAAATGTTGTATGTGGGTGACTGTCATTGACTTGCTATCACGTCAAGTCGCATTTATAAGCATGGTGCTGAGTAAAAAATGCAATTGGCACAGGTTTCTTACAGAACAAAGGTAGATTTTTCTTTAAAGGTTTTATTTAGGGGGATCCTTGGGTGGCTCAGCGGTTTAGCGCCTGCCTTTGGCCCAGGGTGCGATCCTGGAGTCCCGGCATGGAGTCCCACGTCGGGCTCCCTGCATGGAGCCTGCTTCTCCCTCTGCCTGTGTCTCTGCTTCTTTCTCTCTCTCTCTCTATGTCTATCATGAATAAATAAATAGAATATTTTAAAAAATAAAGGTTTTATTTATTTATTTGAAATGGAGAGAGCATGAGAGAGAGAGAGAGAGCACAAGCAAGGGGTGGGGGGGGGCAGAGGGAAATGGAGAAGCAGGCTCCCCGCTGAGCAGGGAGCTCGATTCCAGGACCCCGGGGTCATGACCTGAACCGAAGGCAGATGCTTATTAAACCACAGAGCCTCCCAGGTGTCCCTGAACAGGGTAAATTTAATACAACACACAAACTCACCGCACACATCGGGATATCGTGTTCGAGGATATGTATGTACATAGAACGATGAGAAGCAGGACGTAAGGGATGATGGACAACAATCCGCTGTCTGAACTGTCGGGCAAAGGGAGCTGCTTTCTGGACTAGCCCCATGCATACGGATTGTTGCCCTGTGCTCAATTGTTATTTTCAGTATCGCAGGGTTAATTTGACCATCCGGATGCAGATTAGATGTGCTATACGTAATTTTACACATATAAATAGTTCAAGAATATTTAGCTGTGATGACACGGACTTTTGTCAGGTGCAAAAGTTATCGCCTTTCCTTGGCCAACGTCTTGACTTTCAGCCAAAATTACGTGACCTCCCTTCACTGTCCAGTGATTCTGACCTCTGGCGAGAGCTGAGGCCAGTTCTGAGACCCCGGGGCTGCGCCTGTGCCAAGGTGGGGGAGGCAAGTCCCACAGAAGCACAAGAATTTTGCAGAGAAACTGGAAAAAGAACATCTATTTGCACGGGATTTGCTGTTCCTCGAGCTGCATTTGCACAATGTTCTGCTGCTCCCCAGGGAAGAAGCCAAGTCCTGATGAAGATACAAAACAGAAGCACAGATGCAATTTGAAAGGCTCCCGTATATTTTACTGGATAAACCAGCCGCATATGTGGATTTTCTGACATAGAAGTCAATGCTCTACCCCAATTTTTTTGTTTGCCCTTCACCGGTTTGAGCTTAGCGTTTCATACCTGTATGAGAAATCGCCTTAAACTGTCCTGAATATTATGTTAAACTCTCCCGGCACCATAGCAACCTGATGCTTCAGATCTTGACACGCGATCAATATCACTCAACCGGAGGAATAAGATACTTTAGACATTTTACCTACTCAATATGGCTTACTCCATAATTGATGAAATATTTCAAAACCAGCAGAAAGAATTTTAAATGTACCCTGCTGTTGGCATATTTAATAATTCATGCCGGTACTAAAGAAAAAAAAAATTTCCCTCTGGGATGCCACACACACTCAGAAGGTTCCTTTCTGTGATGATAGGAAATAATCCACGAGCGTAATAATTTCAGGGTCACAGAATTCAGGACCTGATGGCGTTTAGGATGTTGACACGTATCGTAACAATCGTGCAAGACCTTTGCGGAGGTCACGTTCGTTAACTGATAAAACAGTGACAAAACTCAGATAGAACGTGGGTCTTTCCTCAAGAACCCCTGCTTACTGCTCAGAAACCGTAAGTGCGTGCTCGCACTGGGAGCGTTCATGTGAATAAAAGGGAATTCAATAAGAAAGCTGAATTTGAACATTACATGATCACATGGTAAGCAACCGTTTCCAGGTTAAAACTTCAAAAAAGGGGGAAACCGTAAATTGCTGACAGCAGTGACCATGTTTCTAAGTAACTGACAGAATGGTTCGTGTGGTAACTGTGGTTATACTGCTGAGCCACCCGGGCGTCCCCAGATTTCTTATAAAGGACTGGATCATGTGATTACAGAGGCTGGAAAACCTAAAATGTGCAGAGTGGTGTGGCAAGCTCACGATACAGAAGAAGTTCAAAGACCATCTGCTGAAGAATTCCCTTGTAATTACTCAGGCAGGCCAGTCTTTTTGTTGTCCATGCCTTTCACTGATTAGACGAGGCCCACCCATGCAATGAAGGGCAATCTGCCATCTTAAAGTCCACCAATATATGTATGACTCTCATCCAGAAATACCTTGCAAGTTGACCCATACACCTAGCCATCATATTGCATCAAACAAATCCTACTGCTGAGGTGTATTCTTGCACATCCCGCTAACATTGTCACATGACCACATGATTCTTCTTGGCCAATGGAGGTGTATAGAGCGACACTGTGAGTTTTCCTTTTTTTAACCTATAAATTCAATGCAATTCTATCATAGCCCAATAGGCTACAGGTAAAAGTTGGCAAGCTGATTTTAAGATTTATATGTAAAGTCAAAGGACCTAGAATATCTTTAAGAGACTTGAGAGAAAAAAAAAAGACTAAAAATTTCAGGATTTAGAGTGACTGAGTTTCAGAATTACTATAGAGCAGAAGTCATGAAGCAATAAGGTGGCAGCATGAGGATCAATCAGTAAATTGATCAACAGAAGAGATAGATAACTCAGAAACAGATGTGCACACTTTTTTTATTTTTTAAGATTTTATTTATTCATTCACGAGAGACAGAGAGAGAGAGAGGTAGAGACACAGGCAGAGGGAGAAGCAGGCTCCATACAGGGAGCCTGATGTGGAATTCGAACCCGGGTCTCCAGGGTCACGCCCTGGGACGAAGGCAGGTGCTCAACTGCTGAGCCACCCGGGCTGCCCAAGGTGTGCACATTTTTTAAAAATTTAAACTCAAGTTAATTAACACAGAGTGTATGATTAGTTTCAGGATCGAGTTTAGTGATTCGTCAGTTGCATACAACACCCTGCGCTCATCACATCCTGTGCCCTCCTTCATGCCCATGATCGAGTCACCCCAGTCCCCACCCACCTCCCCTCCAGCAACCCTCAGTTTGTTTCCTAGAGTTAAGAGTCTCTTATGGTTTGTCTCTCTCTGATTTTGTCTTATTGAATTTTTCCTTTTGGATTTTGTCTAAAGTGTCAAAGCAATCCACTGAGCAGAAGGTGGGGTTTGCTCCACTAATGATCCTAGAATCACTGAAATTGTGTTTATGGAAATAATAGACCTTAGCCCCTGCCTCACATTGTAAATGGAAATGTAAAAAAAAAAAAAAAAGAGGTGGATTATAGATCTGAACATAAAAGATAGAACAAAGATTTAACTCCATGAATTGGAGAAAAGCAAATATCATAAGTCCCAGAAAATAATGACCATATGGGGACAAGGTTGACGAGTTAGACTTTACTAAACTTAGAAAATAATCGGAGCATTGGAAGTCAATATAAAGAAATTGAGTAGGCAAGCCACAGTAGGCAAATACAGATAGTGTGGGATGAATCTTTATAGATGTATATATACGTAGACACAAAATAGTGCTACATGCACGGTGCCACGTTTTAGATTAGTATCACACGCTACACATTCTATATGCTGTATTCCATATGTAGCTATCTATATGCTGCACAATCTAGGTGGTATATATAATCTTTTTTTAAAGATTTATTTATTTATTCATGAGAGATCCAATAGAGAGGCAGAGACACAGGCAGAGGGAGAAGCAGGCTCCCTGTGGGGAGCCCGATGCGGGACTCGATCCCAGGCAGCAACCGCTGAGCCACTCAGGCGTCCCTACATAATTTTATATATTGAATATATTAGGTGAATACAGATAGATATGAGACAGATATATTGATAGAAGATAGAAGCACAAATAGATGATAGATTACAAAGATACATAGACAATAGATTACAGAAAGCACAGTAAAAATCTGCATGGTTGAAACCAGGTGGGGTATAGAGGTTTTTACTACAGAAATGTATCAGCTTTCTGCATGTTTACAATTTTTCATAATAAAGTATCAGTGTAGGGGCACCTGGGTGGCTCAGTCGGTTAAGCATCTGCCTTCGGCTCAGGCTGGGTCCTGGGATTGAGCCCTACATGGGGCATCTGCTTCTGCCTCTGCCCTTACCGCCTGCTCATGCTCTCTCTGTCTCTCAAATAAATAAATATTTCTTTAAAAAAATTAAGCATCAGGGTAAAATAATCCACTTTAGCCCATACTGCCAGGTAACAGCAAAAGAGCAGATTTCCTAATACATTTATCATTATCCAGCTTAATTTGGATACCAAAGCCATTGAAGGAAAGTATGAAAGAGAAAAATTAGAGACCATGGTTCTCCACGATCATAACTGGCAAAAATCCATGCAAAATATTTTCTAGGGAATATATCTTAATATGGAATTCTAATTAAATTTTTTATTCATAATCAATCAAAATAATTCACCATTGTAACAAAGAGGGAAAAATCACCATTAGAGATTTTTTATCAATTTATGATAAACCAGAAATAAAGTCAAATTTTAAAAAACGTTTCAAAGTGATCATTTCAAAAAAATGATTGATAATACATATTTTAAAAATATCTGTAATAAACTGCATAATTCAGAATAAAATATTAGAAACTTTCCTTTTGAATAGGGAGCAAGTATTAAAAAATCACAGTCTATCCAACATTCTACTAGCGGTCATTTCCTGGTTGGTTAGACAAGGAAACATTATATGACATAAAGTACAATACTTGGGGAACCCTGGGTGGTGCAGCGGTTTGGCGCCTGCCTTTGGCCCAGGGCGCGATCCTGGAGACCCGGGATCGAATCCCACGTCGGGTTCCCGGTGCATGGAGCCTGCTTCTCCCTCTGTCTGTGTCTCTGCCTCTCACTCTCTCTATGTGTGACTATCATAAATAAATAAAAATTAATACTTGTACTATAAATATAATCCAAGAGCAGGTTAAGGATATGGTAACATAATTAATAAATGAGTTTAGTTATGGTGTAAAGTATGAAATCAACAGGAAAAAACCATTCAGTTTTTTTTTCTGAAAGAACAATAAAGGAGAAAACAAAATGTAAAAATAATGCCAACAAAAATTAGCATTACCATAATAATTACCTATGACAAATATATATACAATACTATGAAAGAAGACATCACAAAACAAAATAGTCACTAACAAGAGAAATTAATAAAAAGCTAAATGAATGGAGGTTTCTAATCCTACTTAAGGATTCAAATTGTCAATACTGCTGCATAGGTTTGAGTTTTCCACCAACTGATCTAAAGATTCAAAGCCATCCCAAATGACCAACCATCCATTAAATTAGTAGGGAATGTAACCAGTTAAGTTTAACATTTATATTTAACTGCAAGTAACACAAGCTAACAAGGATTTGTCTTGATGAAGACAAATGTGGGTGTGTAATGGTGTTTTCTACACCAACAATCAATTCTGCACCTTGAAAGCTGACTCAGCGTTAGCACAGACCCTGTGGGGCAGGAGCTGAGCCCCCCACCAAGACTGTCCCCCTCCTGCTTCAGAAGCCAGTTTCAAGTCTGAGTGACCGCCTTCTTCATGCATACCACCCCGCCAGCATTCCCGTGGGTTCGCTAATTGGAAGTTTGGTGAAGTCTATTATTTATGGGTTTTTATGGAGGTTCATTCCATTGGTATATTTGGCAATGTCACTGCCCATCAGCCACTGACCAATGTGAGCCACCTGTCTTCCTCTCAGGAAGTTGAGTGGTGGTGGTCAGGAGGTGAAGCTAAATGTTCCAACTTTCTAATCACCTGGGTGGCCTTTATGGCAACCAGTCCCTCATCCTGAACCTATCCTGGGGTTCCCCCAAGGGTCTCCTCATTAGCCTGAGCTCAGGTATGGCTGAAAGGGGCTCAGCATGAATTTAAAAAGACGGTCTTATCACCAGAGACATTGCAAGAGTTTTAGGAGCTTTGTGCAAGAGGCTCATTGCTTTATGGGATATAAAGATACATTAAAATGGGAGTCGTAAAAACATACACTGGGATCAAAATCTAGACCAATGGAACAGAATGGAGAGGGTAAACATAGGCCCATTATATATGGATACACGATTAGCCAACCGTGTCCAGGATGTGAATGTGAAATGTAAACCTGTAAGCGATCTATAACTGTACTACCCAATAAAACACCCAGGAGCCACAGACGCCAATCCAAATGTCAATTAATTAAAATTAAATAAAGGGGATCCCTGGGTGGCTCAGAAGTTTAGCACCTGTCTTTGGCCCAGGGCGTGATCCTGGAGTCCTGGGATTAAGTCCCACATCGGGCTCCCTGCTTTGAGCCTGCTTCTCCCTCTGCCTGTGTCTCTACCTCTCTCTCTCTCTCTCTCTCTCTCTCTCTCTCTGTGTGTCTCTCATGAATAAATATATAAAATCTTAAAAAAAACTAAATAAAATGTAAATTCAGTTTCTTAGTCATTTGTGCCACATCTAATTGCTCATAGCCATTTGTAGGCAGCAAAGATCAGAACATTTCCATCATCCCAGAAAGCTGTACTGGACAGTGCTGACCTATAAAATGGTATTATAAGATATTTTTATGAGCTCAGGGTGATGTGAGACTTTAAGCAAGACCAACAAGGGCTAAATATTAGAAAAGCATTGGTAAATTAGGGGCATTCCTTTTCACAACTGCTCCTCACCAAATGTAATGATGAAGCATGGGAAATGCAGGCATGGGATGGTGTAAGGCATGTGGAACATACGTAACAAAAGGCTTAGAGAGACTGCCTTGAGATTGGCGAGGAAAAAGACACATGGAAAGCAAAATGACATAGTTTTTGTGCAAGAATCTCACAAAACAGAGTATCTGCATAACCAGTAAACATACAAAATGGTGGTCAACCTCATCATGCACAGGAAAATATCAATTTTAATGCTGGTGAGGTCCATCAACACAGCCTCTGGAGCAGCTACAGAGAAACTATTTGACAATATCAAGTGTCATTGGAGACATTTCCCCAATTTCCACAGTTCTGACAATGGAAAGTCAACTGGAACCCAACTTCCGAAAACCAATCTGGAATTACCACATAGAAGGCATGAACCAGGATTTCCATGCCTTGAGTATATAACAAATTGTAACGTGTGAACGATATATGCCAGGAACTGTATACAATATATCTGCCGCAGTTGTATTTTTTGATCCTCAATATGGCTATGACTCAAAGGTGGGACGTCACAGCCATAACGCTCAGGGGAGTGTTGTTTTTGCAAGGGAATACGACAAGCATGGGTGTTTGAGGGGGCTCAAGATAGATGGCAGCCACGCTCCTAACGTCTTATTTCTTGTTTTCAGTGGAGGTTACAATGATCTCCACCCGTGTGATAAATTATCAAGGTCTATGTTTGTGTTTTGTGCCTTCTTACTGCATGTCACATTTCATGATAGATATTCACCGACAACAGAAAAGAACCATGGATTCCATAGCACAACATGCAAATATCTCCATATGCAGTTCATCCCCACATGGTCATGGAAACGCAAAGATTATATACAAACACTGGAGCTGTAAACATTCCTTCTGGACCGCAAAGCACAGATTTGCAAATACAAGTTCTCAGTCATTGTTGTCCCTCCCCCTACCCCAGCTACAACTACCCCAACAAAGAAGATCCATGGCACGTAACTCTCAACGTTTTATTTTTCTATTTCTCCAAATATTAATGGTGGAGAACGAAAGTTCTGAATGGAAATTCAAGTGTTTTGAGTTCTTGTTGGCAATGAGAAGCTACCAGACATATGATCTTGGATACGCTTGGGGGCATCCATAGGGATCAAGTGTACACGTCCTTAAAGTGTAATTGAGTAAAATAGTCTGTAAGACATGTTTACAGCTTTAAAGTGTATGCTTGCAATTAAATATACGACCACAATTGTGTTCAAAGACAAAAACAAGAAGGCAATATTCCCCGGACATTTATTTATAAATGCGTTTCTACTTTCCAGCAATTGCCACAAACGGAAGACGTGATGTTTGAGCATAATGTTTACGAATCCCAGAGAATTATCAGCAATGGCTTGTACTGACTGGATTGATGAGCTCAGTATTCAGAAACAGAGCACAAATACGCATGTGGACCACGTAGAGGGGGATGTGTCTGCTGGGGGAAAACGAGATGAAAACGTCCACCAGTATCTTCTGTGATGCAGCTGTCATAGCCTGAGACACGTGGTGTTTCTGCGTTTTATTTTATTTTATTTTATTTTATTTTATTTTATTTTATTTTATTTTAGATTTTTATTTATTTATTCATGAGAGACAGAGAGAGAGAGAGAGAGGCAGAGACACAGGCAGAGGGAGAAGCAGGCTCCATGCAGGGAGCCCGATGTCGGGCTCGATCCCGGGACCCCAGGATCACACCCTGGGCTGAAGGCAGTGCTAAACCGCTGAGCCACCCAGGCTGCCCTGTTTCTGCATTTTAAATGGACCCGTTCTCCTTATGAAGTAAGTGAAATGCAAGTACCATGACCCTGATGGAAGAGGTTCAGAAGCTAATTAAAAAGGAGCCCCATGATATTTCCTCAACATGCCAAGTACACCCTTCTGGCAAAGGAATCTTCTTAGGAGGAGGGTTTTTCACGGACTGTCTCCCTAACTTAGGAAAATGCATTGTGGATTCTCCATGGAGGGCTTGCTAATTAAATGTTGATTCCACGAGAGATGGAGGCTCTGTATTTTCCACTTAAAGTCACTGCTGGTGAGCCGGTACACTTAAAAGTACAGAGTTAGTCAATAACGGAAAATTCTCTAGGACGCTGGGATGAACCCCAAGGAACAGTCCCATTCGTTGAGACTTAGCCTTCTTAAGCGCTTGAGTGAATGAGACACAGGAGCACAACGCAGGGATGAAATAAAACATGGATATGGGAAAACAGGGGGATGGGCAGGCTGGACCCTGGTTGCAAGGTTTGACAAGATGGTGCCCACGCCCCCATCAGTTTTGGGTCTTCCAGGACTGATGGCCCATTTTGAATTCTTGGATACCCCGAGTGGTGAATCTATATGTTTGTATCAAAATCATATTGCCCCATAAAGGAAGAAGGTTTTGGTACACGCAACGACACAGATGAGTCTTGCAAACATTACAGGCGGTGCACAAAAGGCCACAGGATATATGGATCCATGTGTGGGAAATGTCCAGAAGAGGTACATTCTTACAGGAAGAAAGGTGATTAGTGGGTCCAGGAGCAGGGGGAGGAGGGATGGGGATGGGGATGTAGTGCTACCAGGTAGGGAGCTTCTTTCTGGGGTGATAAAGAAGTTCGGGAACTAGATAGAGGTGATGTTTGCACAATGCTGTGAGTGCACTAAATGCCTCTTAAAGATGTGTAAGATGGTAAGTTTGATATTATATGTGTATGGTGCCACAATTAAAAAAAATATATATATATACACTGGCATACACAGGAAAAGTAAGAGAAGATGTCCCAGTGGTTGGCAAGAATAAAAACTAGAAAACATGCACATTTAAAAAATCCCAAAGATATTCTCCATTTTGACATAAAAGAGCCTCATGGTTTTTCATGTTCTCAGTATCATGACTGTCCCAAATTGAACTCTTATCAATGTTATGATTGTCCCAAATTGAACTTTAATGAACTCATAATTGTCCCACAATGAACTCTTCTCAATGTTGATTCTCCCACATTGAATCGTTGTTCTGAATGCAAGGTTTGCATAGACAAGGATGAATTAGGTTTTTATACTTAATGGAGAATGGTCAGCACAATATTAGCTATTTACAAACTCCCGAGTTCCCCCCTTTATTTATTTTATTTTACTTTATTTTATTTTATTTGTTTATTCATGAGAAACACAGAGACAGAGAGAGGCAGAGACACAGGCAGAGGGAGAAGCAGGCTCCATGCAGGGAGCCCGACGTGGGACTCGATCCCAGGTCACCAAGATCATGCTCTGGGCTGAAGGCAGAGGCTTAACCACTGAGCCACCCGGGCTGCCTCCCGAGTTCCCCTTTGATACCTATTCTCCCAGTTGCCTCCGTATGCGTGATACCCAACACAAGCTCCATGATGGTTTTATGTGATACTGAATCCACTGGATTGCCAAGACGTCTAGTCGTGAGCTGGTATTCAGTAAGTAACTGCTATTACATACGAGGTGGGTTTTCTACTAAATCATCTATATTTAGTGGATATTACTTCTCCCTTAGTCACTAACTATGGAAAAAATACCAGTACGTAGTCTTGGAAATATAGTTTTATTGATTATTCCCAATCTGGAAAATTGTTTATCCAAGACACAGAGAATTTAATGTATCTACTCTGTCATTAAAATCCGTGTTGAAGACAATGATTTTGAGATTTCCAAGTATTTTATTATTTTTTATTTATTTATTTATTATTTATTATTTTTTGAATTTATTTTATTTTATTTTTTATTTTTTAAATATTTTATTTAATTTATTTGGCAAAGAGAGAGAGAGAGAGAAAGCACAAGCAGGAGGAGTGGTACACAGAGGGAGAGGGAGAAGCAACTTTCTTGCTGAGTGGGGAGCCTGACATGGGGCTCGATCACAGGACCCCAGGATCATGACCTGAGCCAAAGGCAGACATTTAACTGACTGAGCCATCCAGGCTCCCCAGGGATTTCCAAGTATTTTAAAAGTATTTCCCTCCTATATTGCCATTACTCTTACAGATTTTTTAAAAATGGAAATAGGGATCCCTGGGTGGCACAGCGGTTTGGCGCCTGCCTTTGGCCCAGGGCGCGATCCTGGAGACCCGGGATCGAATCCCACATCAGGCTCCCGGTGCATGGAGCCTGCTTCTCCCTCTGCCTGTGTCTCTGCCTCTCTCTCTCTCTGTATGACTATTGTAAATAAATAAATAAATAAATAAATAAATAAATAAATAAATAAATAAATAATTTAAAAATGGAAATATTGTAGGCAGGATGCTCATAGATACAAGAACACCATAGGGCAGACAATATTGTCTCTGTGCACTACCACAATGCTCGGAGTCCCTAACTTGGGTGTCGGATGCCTTCTCCCTCTCCTCCCGTAAAGAGTGGCTCACTTCCCAGCGTTCTTCTGAGATCCTTTTATCCAGACGTGCTGGCTCTTGGTTTCTCTAAAGCTACCGTCGGAGACTTCCTGAAGTGCACAGGAAAAGGGTTGATCCCCATCCCCGGGGTGGGGGGGTGTCCATGTCAAGTCCTGTCATGTCCTGTTAGACGTGAGCATTCTGGACGGACTTTCGGAGGAGGATGTTGGCTCAGCTATGAGAAATAGAGCCAACGCAGAAAGCCACTCCTGAGCTTCTAGAACCGAAGCTGTTGGTGATGCCTGCATGGCTGTAGTTGTGTTAACAAGATGATGAGCTGTGGGGATGCACAGAATACAGAGCCCTTCTGCCTACCGCCACCCCGCATCCCCCACTGTCTTCTCTCTTCATCTTCATGGGCAACACTGTCCTTCACCATATCTCTGTGATACGCTTTCCCCCTGTTCACCTTTCACGGGGAGACTCTACAACTATTTTAAGGCAATTCTGCTTTCAATGCCATTTCCAGCAATTTACTCAAGATGGGTACATGTGGCGATTAAGGATCTGGAACTATTTTGACCCTTGCTGTGTCTGGTCAGAACAACTGTTTCAAGGGACATTCCATTTTTTTTTCCTCTGAAAGATCCATTTGCAGCAATTCATAAATCACAGGTTGCTTTAAGGCTACCTTTTTGGATAATAGCCTTCCTGAAATTGCATGAAAGAATATAGTATATTCATCTCTTGGGTCAAGTTCCTGCCACATGTTCAAAACTCCTGTGATTCTGCTTCTCACTTGAGCAGCATTGGAGTTTTAAGCAAGGAATAAACGATGGAGGTTCCGGTATCCTAAGTTACATTATTCTCATTTTTTTTTTTTTTGTAGGATGCGATACCGTATAATCATCAATAGTTACAAAGAGTGTGTGTTTTTTAAATTTCCCAAAGAGAAAAACTCAATGCAAATAACGGAGAACTGAAACATTTGGTATTTGAAGGGAGGAGAGCAAAACTAAAGAAATACGAAGAAAATAATCTCATTACCATCAAGCGTCTTTCTTGTCTGGAATTCTGCTTTTGGGTGAAGCAAATACCTGTCTGCAAGTCTTCCCATGCTGAGGAAGAATGAAATGAGAGTCACAGCCAAATGTTCACCTTTACCTACCAAGCTTGGTGGTATTTAAAAATGCAGAAAGTGTTTTTTCCCCTAGGTGACAGGATTCAAATTAGTTCTGAATGGTTAACAAGAAACTCAGTACTCTTTCCCTTAGTGTTTTAATGTTACAGAAGCATTGTTACTGCAAAGAGAACTTACCTGCAACTTACACAGAATTTGCTACCATTTGGTCTTGAAAGAAATGTTTCCTTAATAAAGAACTTGAAACAGATGATTATCATTTTCCTAAATGCATAGAGTGAAATGTCTACCTTGACAACTCTGTATTAGGACCACCCCAAATAGGATGGATTTAGTTTCCAGACTGAATGGTTATCAATAGGTCTTCTCATGTACATGTGTGTCTGGAGGGTATCTGAAGTCAGTGAGGTGAAAGGGGGGAACAAATCTTCATACAGACGTCTCCTGTGTCTTGTCAAAATCATCTAGCACATCTGGGCTCTGCCCACTAGACATCAGAAGAGAATCCAGTATTACTGGGTTGACCACAATGGACTGCGTGGACGTTGAAAATACTAATCATTATATGTGACTCACAATCTCATTTTTTAGTTTGAGAAATCTTGATCCCAAAGTTTTCCTTGTATTAGTCATATTGATTAGATTTCTCCAAAGAAATAGAACCAATAGGAGGCCAGATATCCATCATATCTATCCAACAATCCATCCATCCATCCATCCATCCATCATCCACTTATAGATATTACTCATCCATAAAAAAGAGAATGAAATCTTGGGACATTATCTATCTATTATCTATCTATCTATCTATCTATCTATCTATCTATCTATCTATCATATATCTCTCCATCCATCCATCCACCCATTCATCCATCTATCCATCCATCCATCCATCCATCCATCCATCTATCCATCTAGATATAGATGTTATTCACTCATAAAAAAGAATGAAATATTGGGGCACCTCTATCTGTCTCTATCATCTATCTCATAAGGAAACTGATTCATGTGATTATGGAGGCTGAGAAGTGTCAGATCTGTGGTTGGAAAGCTGGAACCAGGAGATCTGATGGCATATTTCCAGTCCAAGTTCAATTCCAAAAGCAAGAGAAGGCCAATGACCAGCTTGAAGGAAGTAAGGTGGAGAGAGAGAGAGAGAGAGAGAGAGAGAGACAATGAATTCTCCCTCCACTGGGGATGTAATGTACAGCATGGGGAATATAATCAGTAAGACCGTAACAATTTTGTATGGTGACAAACAGTAACTACACTTCCCGTGGTGATGATTTTGTACTGTCTATAAATATTGAGGCACCATGTTGTAGACCTGAAACTAATACAATATTCTATTTCAATAGAAATAACATAAAATAGCTACATTAATATATTTCACTAAAATTATTTAGAAAATAGTCCATTTGCCTAAATTTTTTAAAGATAAAATTGCCAGTATAATTATTTGAATCAGGAATTCTCTTAGTGGAATTTATTTTAAACCAATTAAAGAATTCTAGTTGTAATAACAGTATTCATTACTTGTGCATTACTTTAATGTGTCACTATGACCCCTAAACACTTCCTTGAATAGCTTTTATGGACTATTGTTATACGATAACCCCCAAAAGCCCATATGGTATGATTCTCTTATTTGTGTCTGGGAGGAATATCAAAGTATTTCTCGTCTGGCTTTGGATGTAGAAGCTGTAGTCACTTTTTGTGTGGCCTGGTATTTTGGATTATTATATGTTTTTTATTATTATTTTATTGAAAAGGATTATTTTTGTGATCCTCCATAAACAAATTATATATAATAAACTATATAAAATTTATAATTGTAAATTATTTAAACTATGTAATTAAATCTGTAATACACAGTTATGTTAATAACATTAAGACATGTATATGCTTGTAATATATACATTATATATATATATATATAAAACCACTGATCATGAAAACCCATCTCCTTGTTATGATTCAGCTCAGTTGCCTCAATATCTTCTCTGATTTTCACCCTAATGATTGCTGTTGCTTTTGAGTTTAGAGATAAATATTGTCTATAATTTCCATAAAACCCTGGCTTACTTTGTAGCCAAATGTATACAATTCTTGCTGATAAGACATCATCAGATCCCAGCGGCCCTTCCTACTGTAACTTGAAATACAAGTGTGTTGATAAATATATATATTTTTTATATGGTAGAAACCTTGAAAACATATGTGCTATGTTTGTTTTCCAGCTATGATTTACCTGTTTTTTTGAAGATGTATGTGCATTGTAGGATTATTCTCTACATTGTGGACATAATTTTCTACTGATTAAAAGGATCCCTGTCTATCTACTACTTTGTGAATATAATTACTAAGGTTATTTTAGTATAATCACACTAAAACACAGACCATGTAACCATGTAATATAAATTAGAATACTGATTTGTAATGCAAATTTTCAAATTATCTGTAATTGTCTAAATTTTAAAATGTAACTAATAGATTAAATTTCTGAACATACAAAATTTCAGTCCTATAGGACTGAAGAGGTCTAATAGATTAAATTTCTGAACGTACAAAATTTCAGTCCTATATAGCAAACACTAAATTCACATATATAACATTTTAAATTTAAATACCTAGTTCACGGAAAATTAGTATACTTGGGCCAATTATTTCAGTTTCATGGCTGGCCCTGATATTTACTGGCCGTTTCACCCTTAACGAGCAATTTGTTTTTTTTTTCTGGGTTTTAATTCTGTGGCTATAAAACTGAGGAATGATAAAAAAAAATTATTTCGTATACTTAAGGTTACGTAATGAACATATAAATTTGTGGTTTTCCTATAAAAGAATGCATATGACCTATTTTCTAATTTAAGTTGGCCATCTGCTATAAAAACTACCCTCTTCCATTTTTTGATATCTTTATTTTAGGAAAGGCAGAGCGTACAATATGTAGCATAATTCAAAAGCTAGTAAAGTATGTTGACTAGCTTAAAATTTCATTTTATGTTTGGTTATTTTGCGATGAACCTCAGAAGAGGGAAGGGAGGCATATAATTTATGAGGCAGAGATTATATGGTAGGTAAATTGCATGAACTTGTCTGCAAAGCAAATTTAATTGTATACTTTTGCGGCGATGTTGACAATGTCATTTAGACACCACTTCACTGAAAGTCATTTTGCTCAAAGAAGTTAAAAACAACAACAACAACAACAACAACAAAAAACCCAGGAGACTCTCATAAAAAACATCATCTTTGTTGATACTCGGTTATTGGATGTTTCAGGGAAGAGCTGACATCTTGTCTTTCCCATCAGGCAGTTCATCTCTAGCAGCTTCCTTTCAATCTCTGAACTCATTTGTGATAATTATCTAACGTCTCTTTCTTCGGTGTTTTGTAAGTGTGGCTCCTCCAGGTCAAGATCGTCAAGAGCAAAGCATGCGAAAAGTCAAAAGTCAGCACACATAAATCTTCGCGTCTCATTGAAGAGGATGTTTCAAGTTGTAGAACCATGGATATATCCAAGCGTATCCACACAGGAATCCATATGCGATGTACGTGTATCCATGACTACCTATGCACACACAGGTGCACATGCGTGCTTGTGCATGGACATATATCCATGTCTGTGTGTTTTTGGTAATTAGGCTTCTTATCCCTGCATACAGGCTGTGTGCAAGAAGCTAGACAGACACATAGGAGAAATGAAAAGTCTTCCATGGAAAGCAACAACCACAGGACAACACATTTAACAGACTACTTCTCAGCAGGTGGAATGTAGATGGTTCTGGTAGGAGATGGTCCTATGGAAAGGCATCTTTCTTTTTCTTTTTTTAAAAGATTTTGTTTATTTACTCATGAGAGACACTCAGAGAGAGGCAGAGACACAGGAGAACACTTGGGTGGTTCAGTCGGTCAAACATCTGACTATTGATTTCGGCCCAGGTCATAAGCTCAGGGTTGTAGGATCTAGTCCAAAGGGATTTGCTTGGGATTCTCTCCCCGTCTCCTTCTGCCCGTCTTCTCTCTCATGCCTGCATGCAAGCTTTCTCTCTTTAAAATAATTTTTTTAAACTAAGGAATGTTACTTACTGAAAGTAGTTTGACAATTTTTATGTCCTCACCTGATTCAAAATGAGTGAATGTCAGCTCCCCTGGATATGTGGAATTTGAGTTGGCAGGGAATGTACATAATAGAGCTAAAATAAATATGCATGCTTCATTATCAAGCACTATTGGTTAATAAAATGAAGACAGAGTTTGAGAGAGAGACAAGGCCATGAATCTGAAAAAGGGATTAAATTCTTTCAAGGAAAGCAATTATACAGGGAAAGAGGAATTTTAAAAATCATGTCTGAATCATGGTAGGTACGAGGTTTTGAAGTTTGCTTAGTCTTCTCTCTGATGCTGTGAGGGCATCGTGGCAGCATCCTGTTGACTGTGAACATGGCTGGAACGTACAAAGTGTGGCCATAGACTTGAAACCCAGTTTTGCCTGGCTTTATGAAAAGATACGGATTCGTCGGTAAGTCCTTTTAAATTATACAGAAAACATGTGTCTGTTCAAACGTACTTTTTTGGTAGACAAAATTTGCAGATTCCCTTCCAAAGGCATCCTTGACCCTTGTCCCACATGAGAATAGTTGCCTATGACTTCCCACACATTTTATCTCATATAAAGAGATTGAGCAGCAGAGAATATTGAATGGGCTTAATGTTAAAACTTTTCCCAGTAAAACATCGAAACATATGGGACTTTAAAGGTTTAGTCTGAGGCAAGGTTTTCCTATTTTTCAGGAACTCTATAATCTTCGACTCATTAAGTCAAAATAAGTCATTTTGATCAATCTTCTGTAAGAGAATGGAAGCATTAGAATTTCCCACTGTGAAACATGGTTATATTTTGCTCCATTGCTATGGTTACCCTTTGAAAAAGTCACAGGGAAATATATTAACCCTGATACTCAGTTCCACTCGCCTCTCATTGTGGTCCAGAATGTTTTCTGGCTCTCCAACCTGTTTTCAAGCTCCATAGTCTGTATTCTAGTGTGCCTTTGGAAGTCTGCATCGAGCATGTGCCAATCCAGCCCATTGTCATTCGTGTGACATGCAATGCTACCTGTGAAGGCATATGCACCATTATCAGAGCCAAATTAGACATAAATAGACTCAGAAGAGTTTTCTTTTTTTTAATATTTAATTTATTTATTCATGACACACACACACACAGAGAGAGAGAGAGAGAGAGAGAGAGAGAGAGAGAGAGAGGCTGAGACACAGGAGGCAGGAGAAGCAGGCTCCATGCAGGGAGCCTGAAGTGGGACTCAATGCCAGGACTCCAGGATCACGCCCTGGGCTGAAGGCAGCGCTAAACTGCTGAGCCACCCAGGCTGCCCAACTTAGAAGAGTTTTAACCATCCACCACCCATGCTAATACATAGGTCTGGCCTCCCTACATCCTCCAGAGATTTTAGAGAGAGACACATAGGGCCTGCGTCTTTGCTTCATAAATAATTCCATTTTATATAGAACTCTATTTTCTTTTTTTTTTTTAAATGGGGGTAGTTCTACTAGTTTCTCATAAAAACACATTATAATCTTATTCTTACTACAAATGCAGAGCTTTATAAAAACCCAATATCTTAAATCCTTGGTTGATTCACTTGCAAAACCTTTGCATCTCACGTTTCCCATTCCAATCTGGGTCATCGGCAGATACAGTAGACCTGAAAATAGTCTTCTGAAGTTTTTTCTTTAGGGAAACAAAGCAAAATAAAACAATAATCCTTATGTGTCTTAAGCTGAACCTTGGACTGTTGAAAGGACTCTACGGTTGAGCTTTTCTTGCAGTTGGGTGGTAAGTGTCTCCATGGGAAGGATGTGTGTGCAAATCCACCGTGCACTGGCTCAATTCCTTTCAAGCAGAATAAAGGCAATTAAGTGAGCATCTCAGAATGCAGGAAGGTGAAGTCAAAGTTCAGGGAAGGCGGAACAGCAACACAGAAGAAGCCTGGCTTCCCACACCATGGATCTCCTCTATTGATGTGGAAATACTGCATAAGAAATAAAAGTCCTCTTCTCTCAGCGACGTTATTGTATTCCTGATGATTATCAATCAGAAAAACTTGATCCTAAATCCACGTTTCCCAGGCCACCCCTCCCTTTATCTCGGCACAGGTAACCAAAGATGACATTTTCCATCAAGTGGGTATAAGCTAATGAGCTTGTTGATGTTCAGGAGCTTATGGGCTGGAGGCAACAGCCTTCCCCAGACCGTGACTTGTCATTACAAGGAATAAAATAATAGGTGATCAATAACAAAGAGCATAAATGACCCCCCAGTGTGCCACCAACATGTTTAGAAAGCTGTGCCCCACTAATAGGATAGCTATTACTAGAAATTCTACACCCAATGTTGTATGGCCTTCAGTAATTAGCAAAACATGAGTTTGGAAACATAATGTGGATGCACATTAGGAACAAATTTTGTTTTGGAATAACAGAAAAATATTGAGTGATTCTGACCAAGGGGCTATGGTGAGATCAAACTTGTATTTTAGGAATACAAAAGTAATAATAACAGGTGGAAGTACTTCAGACAAGAAGGAATGAAGTCTGTTGTAGGATAGGTGGTAAGTTCTAAGTGTCGAAGTTGTGTACATGTAAAAATAAAGATACCTTGAGAGACATGATAAAGGACATTTTGGTTAATAGACTGTAGATAGATGATAGATGTAGATAGATGGATGGATAGATAGATAGACAGACAGATAGATGATAGATAGACAAATAATTGGGTGGATGCATAGATATAATAGACAGATGGGTAGGTGGGTGCATGGATGGATAGATAGATCTGACTGATGCATAGATAGATCATAGACAGATAAATGATAGATATGATAGATGAGTGGGTAGGTGGATGCATAGATAGATGTGATCGATAGATGGATGGATAAATCATAGATATGATAGACAGATGGAAAGGTCTTAGATAAATGATAGATACACAGCTAGACAGAAATGACAGGCAGATGGATAGATGGGTGGGTGGGTAGATAGATAGATAGATAGATAGATAGATAGATAGATAGATGATAGATATAGATGGGTGGGTAGGTGTATAGACAGAGAGAGATAGATATACTGGATGAATGGATGGATGGATATATCATAGATAAATGATAGATACATAGATAGATACACAGAAATGACAGGCAGGCAGATGGATAGGTGCCTGGGTGGGTGGGTGGATGGATAGATAGATAGATAGATAGATAGATAGATAGATAGATAGATATAGATGAATGGAAAGGTGTATAGACATAGAGAGATATATAGATATGCTGAATGAATGGATGGGGGGATATATCACAGGTAAATGATAGATACATAGATAGATAGATAGATAGATAGATAGATAGATAGATAATGATAGGCAGGCAGATGGATAAGTGGGTGGGTGGGTGGATAGATAGAGGCTAGAGAGAGAGATATGCTGGATGAATGGATGGATGGGTGGATAGATCACAGATAAATGATATAGATAGATAGGATAGATACACATAGATACCTAGACACTTAGAGACATAGATAAATACACAGAAATGACAGGCAGGCAGATGGATAGGTGGTTGGGTGGGTGGATGGATGGATAGATGGCTAGAGAGAGAGAGATATGCTGGATGAATGGATGGATAGATCATAGACAAATGATAGATGACAGATAGATGGTACGTAGATACACACAAATATAGCTATTAACGATAGATGATAGATGCAGATAATAGAGAGAGATACATAAATGAGATCAATAAACAACAGGTGGATGAATAGACGACAGATCAACACGGGGCAAGCAGCTCTAACACAGGACACACCATCTACGCTGTTCCCTATAACTGTGTTAGACCATGTACACGTTCACAGAAAAGTGTAAAAGAAAACTGAGTGCAGCATTCACAAGGGACAGACACTGGGGTGTGTTGGGGATGAACTGTTTGCTCACGTTATCCGCTGCTACGTGTCTCAACTTTTGTACCTTATGCATTTATCGCATTTGTTAGGGGGCTGACAAATCAACCAAGTAGTCTTTGAAGGACCCGGTCTTCTGGACATATTTCATTTCCTCTTTGTGACAAGACATACAGCCTTGTACAATATTAAGTTCTAAGATGATTCTAATTAGATCACATGGATCATAATTTTTTTCTTTTTTTTTTTTTTTTTTTAAGGGAAGACTTGTCTTCCGCCGGCTGCACTGATTTCCGATATGGGAAAACATCCAAGTGATAATGCTCCTTTTCTAGTAAAATATTTCCAAATATCATTAACAAATTAACTGTATTTAAAGATTCATCATATTAAGTAAGCATGACATTTCACTGGTGCCAAGTGAACGTTACTTTTCAAGGCACAATCTCCAATGGCCCTTTTAAAAGAATTATCCACTTTAGTGTATTTTGCATGATCTCACATATTTTTAGAAGATTTTTTTCTGATTGTATAATTTTCTTTTACTGCTTCTATGCAACTAAAACTATAAGTTAAATGATGCGTTTTTCTGCGAGACTTATTACATTTCTGATGGCTTTTACTGAAGCATAAAGATACAAGAATAAATAACTCTCTTATCAGGGCAGTTTAGATTCATAGGAATGTATATATTAATTTTGGTAATTTGAGGAGGAGGAACTTTCTCATTGGACAATGGGAAGCATAAATATTTCCCTGTGTACATTGTCTGACCCCTCGTAAAAACTGGGATTTAGGGGGCGTCTGGCTGGCTCAGTGAGAAGCCCGTGCCACACTTGATCTCAGGATCATCGGTTCGAGCCTCATGTTGGGTGTAGAGAGTATTTAAAAGTAAAATTAAAAGAAAGCAAACTTGGGATATAGTTGTTTGAGTCTAAAAAGGCTACAAGACTAACTGAGGAAATACGTATATGATATCAAATCAGGAGGTTCTATTTTACTCTTTTCACACATTTTGTAATACATATTATTTTATATATATGTATGTATATTTTTTTGTGTGTATAATGTGTCCAAGGACACACACAAATGTACATATGTGTACAGGGGCTTGTAGAATTGCACAAATATGTATTACAGTTTATATACTATAGAAATATATTGTATATAATATGTTATATTTGCATATAATTTAAATACAATTATATATTATGCATTACAATTATATATGTAATATACAACTATTATAAGTATATAAAATTAAATTGATATTTATGATAGTCAATAAATTATAGTGTAAATACCATCACATACAGTATAACGCATCAATTATTCAATAAATATATTAATAAATTATAAGTTTAATGTGTTTTTAGATAAACTGAAGATAAATCACATAAAACCATGGAAGAAGACAACATGGAAATCCATTCCTGGTAGGAGAGAATCTAAAAGGTTTACCAGCTGAAGTTAAACTGTGAGATTGTGAAACGAAACCCGACTTATTTTGTGTCTAAAATGGTAAAATGTGGGGCCACCTGGGTGGTTCAGTCGATTAAGCATCTGCCTTCGACTCAGGTCATGATCTCAGGGTCCTGTAATCGAGTCCTGCATCGGGCTCCCTGCTCGGCAGGAAGCCTGCTTCTCCCTCTGCCTCTGCCCCTGACTCATGCTTCTTCTCTCTCGCCCATTCTCTCAAATAAATGAATAAAATCTCTAAAAAACATAAATAAAAAATATAAAAAGTAAACAATAAAATGACACCATGTCATGGGTGACCTTTACCATGTTCTGATTCTCTGCAGGGAGACAAGGGTGTTACCCAGAAAGACTTCAAAGTGTGATGGGATCATCCTCAGGACATGTGTTTTAGGCTAAGCTGCAGACATTCCGAGCGGGAAAAGCTCTCCCCGGGGTGTAAGGCCGTGTCCTGGAGGGAGTGGGTGAGCAAGACACTCCGTGAGGTCATTTAAAACCAATGCAGCATGCCCGGCAAGAGCAGCCACGCCTCAGGGCTAATGAGCACATGCATCGGTCACGGGCATCACGTTCTCCAAATCCTATGATGGGCAAGTTCTAAGCTTCTGGCTTCTAAACGAGGCAGGAAATGCAGCTCACGTCATCTACACGCCTGGTGCACAGGACAGATTCCTCCGTCATAAAAAGCATGCTCATTTCCTCACTCCCTCCCATCATTCCTTCCTTCTACCTCCCTTCTCTTCTTCCCTCCCTTCTCCACCTTTATCGAGATATAATCGGCAAATAAAAATTGCATGTGTGTAGGGCATACAACGTGTTGTTCCGATCAATGCGTACACCGTGAATGCATCACCACCGTGGAGCAGATTAACACGTCCATAGCCCACCTGCTATGGACTTTCTCATCGTCAACGGTTGACGAGGCTCACTGCTACCACGCAGGATTGATTGGAATCAGTATTTCAAATGTAGGGATCTCTCCCATTCGTGGGTTTGCTCACTCTCTCAGCCACAGTGTGGAAGCTTCTCGTGAGTCTCTCACCATGAGCTATGGGCTGTGGACGTTTCTACTTTTCCCCTGGAAAAGCAGACCATTACATCATACAAGGTGCTTCTCCGATGTTTATACCTCTTAGCTTCTGAATAACCAAAAGGAAAGCTGCAAATATCCTAAAGATGTGTCACTGGTGATATGTGCCTGCACCCCTAGCCCCCTGGCAGGTTACCTCCCTTGCCCTGGCTGTATTAAATTGCTTTCACAATATTTATTAAGTATTATTTCTTTGCTGTAACTTTGTAAATGATCTGAAACCCAGCTAACTCATTTTATTTATAGAATCTTAGGTCTTTTGGGGGAAAAATTATTGAATGATTCTATAAGAGCTTTTTTTCCTCCTCCAGAAGTTTTTCTGATTCCCCAAAGCCCCTATTAAGTCCCCAAATTTTTGACAACAAATAGGAATTTCAATCAATGGGGAGAAACACGCTGAGCATGGCAGTATTTCCTTGGTAAAGGCATCCAGGGAAAAATATAATGTGTGAAAAGAAAATTGTCTAATTACTGTAATTGATTACATCCAGGTGGGAGCTGGACATTTAAACAACCTTTGTTGGTTTTCCATGAGCACAGAACAATCGTTCAGTTAGAAGTGTAAAATGAGTCCGTTCATCTCTACACATGTATATACCCCTTAAGGTTTGTTTTGTTTTTGTTTTTGTTTTTGTTTTTCCTGGGTGTTCTTCATGTGTTTTACTGATTTCCTGGCTGAACGCTACATCCGTAGCTGAGACTATGGGCACATGTGAGGTCATCGCCCTGCATTTCAATGTCACCGATTCTGTGTGCGTCTGTTTAGATGTTTTTATTAATACCTCTCTCCAACATGAAATGACATCAGAAATGCTGTGAGTGATGTTCTCATGGTTGGGAGGGAGAGTTTCAAGTACTGAAAAAAGACTCTTGGTTTAATGTAGAATAACTAGGGGCACCTGGGGCGGGTGCTCAGTTGGTGAAGCATCTGCCTTGGGCTCAGGTTGTGATCCCGGGGTCCTTGGATCAAGCCCCACATTGGGCTCCCTGCTAAGCAGGAAGCAGGCTTCTCTGCCTCCTTCCTTCTCGTGCTCTCTAGTGTTATCTCTCTTTCTCTCTCAATAAATTAAATAAATAAATAAATAAATAAATAACATCTTTAAAAATAGATAAATAAATAGATAAATAAATAAATAAATAAATAAATAAATAAATAAATAAATAAAGTAGAATAACCAGGAAAAATGAATTGTTAAGACACGTAAGAGGACATGTTCAACGGAGGCTCCGTGAATCGTTGGCTGATGATGATCAAGTTAAATAAAATAGAAAGTGACATCAAATTAAGAGGTAGGTCACCAAGAAAATATAAAAGATAATACAAGAAAAAAAAAGGAAACAAAACATTTTAGTGGCAAGACAATTAATAGGTAATATAATTGCTTAATCTTAAAAATTCTAAATAAAGCAAATGGCATGAAACTGTACTGTGATGAAAATGAGTTTCACAGAATCCTTTCATTACTGAAATTTCTTTGAGGGTAATTACAAAAACAGAAACCGAAACTGTATTCCTAACGCCTAACAAAACAGGCGTTAGGAATACCGTCATGGTCTAACGTATATGCGCTATTTAAAAAATCCGCGACGTGCAGAGGGCGGTAAGAGGCACGTGTTCATCCCACCTCAGATGTGAAGTGGTAAGAAAAACAGCGAAGTTCACAAATGCCTCAATTTGGAAAACAATTTTCCACTTGATGGAATAGTCCACTTGGAGGAGCATACGACAAAGTCCGAGACTATTAGAATCTATGCTTTGCAGAGAAAAAAAAAATTGGAGCTTTTTTGAGGGTTCAGCAGTAGGAAAGGGTGTTCTGTAGCTGTTGTCTGTATAGGAAAAGCACATTTTCATTTCGTTACCTAATATTTTTAAACAGGTATCTGCCAATAATAGACAAACTTGACGTCACTGCTCTACTGTGCTTGGTAGGCCTGCCTCAGTGCAAAAACCAAACCAAATACAAACTCGATATAGACTGTTACAAAGGACAGATGCCAATGGTAGGGTGAAGCTGTAGAATTGGGCCTACCTATCTTTATTTTTTTTTAAAGATTTTATTTATTAATTTGAGAGAAAGAGAGAGCACACAAGCAGGGGGAGTAGCAGATGGAGAGAGGGAAGCAGACTCCATGCTGAGCAGGGAGCCTGACATGAGGCTCAATCCCGGGACTCTGGGATCATGATCTGATCCCACGGCAGACGCCCAACCAACTGAGCCACCCGGAATGGTGCCCAACTCACCATTCTGAATATATAAATATGAAGTGGCGTGAGGTCGCAGGAAAAGCCAACGCGCAGACGATGCCACTTTGTCACATGGAACCCAGAGTGTGAGTCAGGAACCTGCCAGTATCTACTGTGGTTCTTCTCCTTCAAAATCTTCGCCAACCTGAATTAAGTTGTGTCTGTACCCAAGGACATAATGACCTCAGCCTTTTCATGTCATTCTTGGGCTTATGGTTCATTTTTTTTTCATTTTTAATAATGCATCAGCTGTCTTCATTTTACCACGTGTGAGCTATGGGTTTAAGTGACTTTTTTTTCATAAATTTGCATTTCAACAACCAGGGCTGTGAGAAATTCATCCTTCTTACACTGTGTATCGTGGAATGTAGAAAAGTTGCAGAAAGTACGGGAACACAGAAACAAATAATAAAGACATACATTTATGTTTACTGCTCAGAAGTGATTATTTTTATATTTTCTTATATTTTCTTCCAATATGTTATAAGCATTTTCATGAGCAATTGAGATCTTCCCGTATGGGACCTGGTATATAATATTGCTACAGCATAAATCAAAACTACTTTTTTTTAAGACATTTTTATCGGAACAACATATTTTTTCCAAACGTTGTGATTAGAATAGTCTGGTTTTAACAAATGGCTTCATAATACGTCATCAATACCTCTATGGCTGTGTAGTTATGTTTTCTGATGGAGCAGACATTTCTAGATTTTTTTGTGTTTTTTTTTTCTTGGGATAAAAGAAAAGATCAGTGTTTTGATCTAGGGTGGATCTTCTCCATGTCCCCATGTATCCCTTGCTCCTCATTGTCTTCCGGTTCTGATCAGAGTTGTGTAGTCTCTGGACCACAGACACTGTTGCTGGGAAGTTCGGCAATGATCAGCATGTGCCAGGCCCAACGGTGGGGTCTGTGGGGTTGTGTTTCCAGGCTTCTCAGTGGGATCTGATACAGATCCCCATCTTCCTCCTGGACCTTTCTTCCTGGTTATGAGCTTAACAACAATCAGAAAGCCCCAGGCGTGGCTACGGATCCTTCCTTTAAGCAACGACGTTCGGGCTCTGGCGGAGGTTCAAAGACCATCTACTTCTGGGTAGCCCCCGACTCCCATAGTTCTAATACCCACCCAGGCTTCTTCTTGGACGAGTAAAGCCAATGTCCAAGGTTACATGGTCAGACGGATTTCTTCATTTCCCCGACGTCAACACTACTCATTCAATGTTCACCTGCTCTTGGCTCCGCATTTCCATACTGCAAACTCCAGTGTTAAAAAGATAAATCTAGAATGCATGCTTGATTCCTTTTGTGTCCATATTGGGGAAAAAAAGCACAAAGACCAGCAGCAACTATTAGGTAGATATCTGTTCTACTGGGAAAGTATATGCAGAATCTACAGACTTTGAACACCTGCTGGGGCTGTTCTCTGCCATTAGATCTTTCTGGGCTCACATTGGACACCTGCATTCCTGTGCTGTCCACTGGGTTGTATTTGTAAGGCATATAGGGGAGGACTATATTCTACACCGTGTTATCCATCTCTGGGGATTGAAACTCTCCAAGTATCTAACACACTGTTCACAATGGACTCCAAGGTTCTGCATCGTGGGGCCCGCACCCAGCACAGCACTGCATCACCTCATCAGAATTCGGCCCACCAACCATGCTGGCACTCAACACCCATCACTGTCCCTCCTCCTCTCTCCTGGGTAGGCTCCTTCTTCAAACCTGACCAGGGCTGGGTCCTTTTTGTTATTCAAGATTTCGGGGTGAAAGCAGCCTTGCTAGACTGCCTGCTACAGGCAGTTCACAGTCACAGCTGTGTGATGCTCTATGGGCTGGAATAAACGCTGAAAAATAGCCAATACTCCATGAATTTTTTTTTTTGCCCTTATGTTCCTTGAATCATAGGTCCTCCTGGGTTGGGGGTGTCCAGAGATGCCTGCTGTTTTAGGTCCCATTCATCCTGACTTTTGAGTCAAAGTGATGTGCTTTTTCCCCCCTTCTTCTACACATAATGTCATTTGTGAATTTGTACTCCCTGCAGTAATATTTATTGAATATTTGTTATGTGTTTGAGATACTTAAGTCATTTATCTCTATTATGTTATGTATTTCTCATAACAATATTTTGAGTATAGCAATTAGTTTCCTGGAATCCCGACGGAGGAAAGGAGGCAACTGAGTAATGTGTCCACATCACAATGCACAAAATCATTGGCGTTGGGAATGCAAGTTTCACGGAGGCCATTGATCATGACATCAGAGGCAGGCGGAGAATAGCTGGAAGTGATCTTCTGGATGCAGGATGGCCAATTAGCTCCTAGAAATTGCTGTTGAGGATACTCTGCATATGGTTTCAGAGAGACGGAGCCTAAACATTATTCCAGTGGAAAGAGACTGATGACTTAGGTATTTCAAGCATGACAAACTATGTCCTTTGAGAATATGACATTCCTTCCAGCCATGCAAGCGGGAAACCCTCTATTCAAGCTACTTTGCAGTAGAAGAAATTCTACAGCACTCTATCATGGCATAATTTTCTTTTTTTTTCTTAATATTTTATTTACTTATCTGAGACAAAGAGAGAGAGGGAACGTGCACACGTGAGCAGAGTAGAGAAGTAGAGGGAGAGCAGATTCCACACTCAGCAGGAGCCTGATCCCATGACCCGGAGATTATGACCTGAACCAAAATCAAGAGCCGGATGCTTACCTGACTGGGCCGCTCAGGCGCCCCTATCATGGCATAGTTTGAACAAGTAAAGAGGAAGACTTGGGTATCCCTGGGTGGCTCAGCGGTTTGGCGCCTGCCTTTGGCCCAGGGCACAATCCTGGAGTCCCGGGACAGAGTCCCGCATTGGGCTCCCTGCATGGAGCCTGCTTCTCCCTCTGCCTGGGTCTCTGCCTCTCTCTCTGTGTTTCTCATCAATCAATAAATAAAATCTTTAAAAAAACAAAACAAAAGTAAATTTTAAAAAAGAGGAAGACTCTTGGTTTAAAGTGTATAACCTCTTGTTTTATAATGTCTATATCTCCGGGTTTTGGCTATGGAATTTGTGATCACTGAATCTCGTTCATTTCCATTATAAGGGTCAACATAATAACAATAATGATTTGTTTGCATTTCCTGATTGATTAGGATGAAGCATGCCTCAAGCTGCGAGCAGCTCCTATTACATCATTTTATCTTCACAAATACCTTAGGAGGTAGGTTCTAATATGTCCATTTTGTTAGTGAACCAGTAAACAGTCCTTTGGGTAAAGGATATTATTTAAATTTCAGAGACAGAGCCTGGATTTACACAAATGAGATACTATATTTCCCCTGAATGAGATTCTACATAATTTATACAGCTGCTTCTCGAATTCATAGCAAGTGGTTGACGGATGTTCAAACACAGAGGCAAATGCAACGCATGGGTAAAAGGACGTTGTAACTCATAATAACGTCAGTAGGTTCAATGAAGAAAGTAATAGTGATACAGAGATAGGCTATAATAATAAGTCGATCTATACACTCATAATTAGCTAGTAAGGACAGTTCTGGTCATCTAAATACAAGTCGTGGTCCAGTGCTCAGGATATGATTGTATAAAATTGTAATGATTCACCCGTCAGCAAGCCTGAGAAATTATTTTGCTGAGCTAACTGCGTGTGTATTTCTAAAAAGTGCCCATGGAAGAATGGTTTCTTCGGCACTCTCAATCTCTCCTAGGAATCATGCTCCTATTTATTATCAATGCATTTACTGCGTATCTGTGTCATCACTGCAATAAAAATATGTCTTCCATATATTCTCCAAGATATCTGAAATATTAGTTATCTCCGCACTGATGACACTACAAATTAATGCTAAATAGTTTTTTTTTTTTTCTGTAGGAAAGCTACCCACATCTAACTTTCTAGAAATACCTTCTGGAGTAAGCTGTCTCTACAGGAATTCTTCATGGAGTCCCTAAAATTTGTTCCTTCTTTACTTTTCCTGTCAAATATAAAAGGATATAAAAGGATACTTTTTTTTTTTTACTGTCAAGATGAACGGCCTCATTCTTGAAGTAACGGATGAACGTGCAGACAACAAACGTTGAGTTAACCATTCTACAGCAAAGAAATTTTTTTTAAAAAAAAAAACAAAGTAGAAAAAAAAATAAAAAAGGAAAGTAGAAAAAAATGACTTCAATAGATTAAAAAAAGAACTGTCCTCCTTTCAGTGTCTGGCTAGAGTTTTAACAATGGGATACTCTGACATCATTAATGCAGATGAGAAAGACAGAATAATCTAAATATCAAAGGCCGTGGGTGACAAGAATGAGTTTGGATACCTCTAGCAATGTTGCTCACACTTCAGGACTCGTGCACGGGCTCTTCAACTATTATCTGTTGTCAGCAGCATATAGCTTTAGAGCAAGTTACAGTGTTCAGCAATAAAGTTAGATATTATACGAATTCACCACATAATTAGTTATGTGTCCTTGGTTCGTATCTGAAAATGGTGCTTAAGAACTCTGTACTTCTCTGCTAGGATATTGAGAGCCTGACAGGTAGCTGCTGTTTAGTTTTCTTTTCCTTCTTCAGTCTAACGATTGCTTTTGAGATGCTGAACGTGCAACTGGAAACATGTGCAGCCAATGGTGTAAAATCATGCTGGGGTTTGCATGAAGGTACAGCAAAGTACATTTAGGAACATGGGACGTAGGGTATATTAGTTGCAACTTTGTGCGTAAAGTTAAAGGGGTGTGTGATCTTGTCTGGGGGGTATGTTAGGAAACATAGAAGACGCAAGACAATCCATTTTTTAAAAAAATAGACCACTTTGACTTGACGTCCTTGTTTGCTTGTTTTCTGACTTTCTCTGGTAAAATACAATCCCCGGCATGAAGAGAAGTGGCTTCTCTCACGCACGTGACCCCCCGTTTCTGAGATCGTGGCTGATAAGGTCGAGGCTCCGTAAACAAATCACCAATTCTGGGTGCCTTGTTGTGTCTGAGGTTAATAGAGTGAAGACACAAGAGTGAAATAAAGCTCCAGCATTGGTGCTCAAGCACAGCCTTCACCAACGTGAAGCCCACAGTCCCTGGCACTCAACCCTACAGGTCAAGGGTTCTGACAGTGACACCTTGCTTGGTGGTCTTGTTTGTTTTATTTTCTCATTTTGCTTTCCTGGCTTGGGGGAGATAAGGGGCCCCGGGACAGGCAAGGCAGAAGCATCACAGCCAGTCAACGTGCTGCACGCACACAGCCCTGTATCCCTGATAGGCAGGAAGCAGTAGACCGACACCCCCACCTCCCCACTCCTGGGCTGTGGTCATTCGGGGAGCCCACAACACTAGATCCCGCAGGGACAAGGGCTTGACCTTAACCCGAAGTGCTGAAGGACACGAAGACGTACCCATTATTGGCTACGCTGCCCCCAAATGGTGTTTTCTTTTTCTCTTTTAAGATTTTATTTATTTATTTGATAGAGACGGAGTATAAGCAGAGGGAATGAGAGAAGCAGACTCCCCGCTGAGCAAGGAGCTCAAGGTGGGCTCAATCCCACAACCCCAAGATCATGACCTGAGCTGACTGCCAGATGCTTCACCAATGGAGACACCCAGGCAACCCCCAAATGGTGTTTTCTGGGGTGATTTCTCAAAGTACTTGTGAAATGGATGCCATGACTCTGGATATTTTCTGGGAGGCCCAAAGACTTTTCCACAGACCGCTGCTTCTTCTACTTCCACTGGCAAAAACCCAGCATCTCCTGTTAGTGGAAGCACGCTCTGTAGGAGTAATAGTGACATTAATAAAATGCATGCTGTATCACACTCATTCCTACAAGCAGCAACGGTACTGTCCTATACTTTACTCACTAACATGGGAAATCCTGGTTTCTGCCTTTGAGGACACAGACTCAGTATAATAACCATACTTTTAAAGCAGAAACATTTGCACGAGTAGTACATTTTTGCAATATTTTTCTTTATTATTTTTAAAAAATGAAGTAATGTGTCTATCTACTCCCAGTGTGGGGCTTGAACTTACAACCCCAAGGTCAAGAGGCACATAGTCTACTGATGCAGCCAGTCAGACGCCCATATATTTGCAAACTTAGCAGAAAAAGATGGTAGTTTTCTGTAGTGTACATGCAACATCTACAGAGCTTTCCTTAAAACATTATTAGTTTCATATTAAGGGGACAGAGTGCCCTCTACTAAAGTATTAACTGTGGTTGGTTGTTTGCATTTGTCAGGTGTTGGTACATATGTTTTACGTTGATAAATGCATGCACTCATAGGACATTCTCATTAAATCATCAAAATGGGATGGCCTTGTAGCAAAAATTTGAAAAATGTCATTTAGAGATGACAAGTAAGCCCCTTGAAAATGATCACGGTTTCCCCAGAAAACACAGCAGAACTGCAGACGGCTGGCCTTATAGAGAGACCACAGACCACAGCCCCACGTTCCATGGAAAGCAAAGTTTTAATATCAAACGGAACATGACTTTTGTGAACTGGGAACGGGTTTCGTGTCTATGTTCTGAATTTCAGAAAACTGTCGTAATTTCTCCAATTTTAAAAATATGATTCAACGCTTTGCTTAATTTTGGAAATGGGATGCAACAGCAAGAGGAACTGTGGGATGAGATGGCCTTCCGAAAGTTTAACTGGAAAAGCAAGCTCGCCTTCGACACTGAGCACATCACGGGGCTAAACCGCTCAGGAATACATTTACGTGAGCGTCCCTACAGTCGTGCAGAAGAATGTGGAGTCATCGATGGCTTTTCCAGCAATTGCCTTGAAATATGACACAACACAAGTTAATATTTCAATTGTACTTCAGAGGCTTTACTCAACTGATATACTTAATACATTTGATACGATCAATGATCGTGTTTCCCGAAGCACAACAATACTGATGTGAGGGGGGAATCCCGTGTTCGTTTAACAGTTATTAACGAATTACTTGGCTCAGGCAAAGAGTTACCTCCCATCATCTTTGGGATAAGTGAACATATGTGTTGGACCAAATGTTATTTCTATTACTTTAAACATTATTGCAACTTTACATTTCTCGATGTATTAAACCAGAGGGTTCTGGGACAAGCAATGTCAGAATTTGCATTAGAAATGCAAATACGGGGACAACCGGGTGGCCCAGCTGGTGAAGTGTTTGCCTTTTGGCTCATGGCCATGATACCGGGATCCTGGGTTGGAGCTCCACATTGGGCTGTCGGAGCCACGGGAAAGATCCACCTTTATCAAGGAAATTCAGAAATATTCAGGGAACATGTGAGATAACGGATTCAGTCTCGAATCCTATCATTATCTGAGTTTGCTGCTGCAAGTCGTAAGCTGGTGTGATTTAAAGTCAGTTTTTTTCTAGTAGACCCTTCGGGTGGTGAAAATCAGGATCTTGGTATCTTAGAGCAGATCACCTTGGGGCTATCCCTGTGAGCAACTGGCGAGGGGCTCACCTTGCAGACAGATTTATATATCAGCTCTACCATCTGGTGATGCTCGCAAGACTCAGGAAGCTCTTGTGAATCCGTTGTACAGGAATATGCGACCGAAGATGGAAATGGAGGGAATTACATCGGGGCAGTGATGGTTTTCCATTTCGAGTCGCGGCGTCTTCGTTGTTTGGGTATGAGAAGCAGACGTGCCTAAGGCGTGTGCTGTAGAGCTGGCCATGTGAGCAATGCCCCCTTGTCACAGGAGCACAGCAAAGTGGAGTGCCTGCTTTTCCTGGGGGCCTGCGTAAAGCTCTTTGAAAGCAACGGGTAATTCGAGGGAAGGAGAAGGATGCTGGTTACGGATACTCATTTCCCATTACTGTACCTCCTGAAAGTACTGTTACTTGGCTAGTCGTTCTCTTGTTCATGTCTGGATCCCAATATCGAGTGTTTCCAAGTGCTACGGTTGTGCGAGTGTCCCACAAAATTCGTATGTGGGAAGTCCTAAATCACCAGCGTGATGGCTTGGAGGTCAGATCTTTGGTGGGGGGGCTATTGGGTTGTGAGAGTGGGGATCCCATGAATGGAATTAGGGCCCCGGTGAAAGAGACCCCACAGAGCTCTCTGGCCCCTTTCACAATGTGAGGACACTGAGATAGGATAGCATCTACGTAACCCGGTGGTGGGCTCTCACTGGATACCAAATCGGCGGGCAACTGGATCTAGTTACTTCAAGGCTCCAGACCTGGGAGAGACGTCTTTTGTTCATAAGAACCCCACCCCTCCCGGTCTAGAGGATTCTGTTACAGCATCTCAAATGGAGTAAGACACTAAGAATCGAAGAAGCTCTCCAGTCCCAGTAATTTGCTCTATCACGCTCTTACCATAGGCAACACCACTGAACCTTTGGGCTACTTTCTTGTCTCGGGAAGAAATGACAGGGATACACTGGAAACAGGGAGCACATCCACGGTTGGTGTTCCTCATTCACCCCACTGGGGTACACGATCACCCAAACCTCATTCACCCCACTGGGGTACACGATCATCCAAACCTTTACTAGAAGGGCCTTTTCATTGAAATCACCCTGTGGTTTCCATTAGGAGTCTGATTCTCCATAGAGCCCATGAAATGCATGCTTTTAAACATATTTTTCTACAGTGGATTATTCATAAATATTGTACGTATTCATTTGTGTGTAGGAAACAATATGTGAAACGTATTTATGTGGGGCACCCGTGTGGCTTAGTAGTTCAGCGTCTGCCTTTGGCTCAGGTCATGATCCTGGGGTGCTGGGACCAAGTCCCATGTCGTGCTCCCTGCAGGGAGCCTGCTTCACCCTCTGCCTGTGTCTCTGCCTCTCTCTGTGTCTCTCATGAATAAATAAATAAAATATGTATTTATGCATGAATATTCTCAGATACCTCTACTATTTAATGAAAAGTTTGGTGACACTTAGATAATTACAATATTTCAGTAATTCAATATTGTAATTCAATAATTACAATACAATTAGAGAAACTAATCAATGAACTTTCATATAACTCTTCTTACGTTTCATGGCTGCTTTACGAAAATAACTCCAAATGAAGCAACAGCTCATATATTCATTCCAGACTTGGTATTGTCAGAACGGGTTCACCCTGACTTCCAGGCTCTGGTGCTTAATTTATTGTAAGGGTCCAGTGCACGATACATAGAGGATAAGTCAAATGCTGCATGTGGATTTCTGACTGCCCCAACTCCCGTGTTGTTCAAGGGTCCGCTGTAATCTCCCTGTGTCTGGAATGTGGGGAGTCACTCGAGTTGTCATGCACTCATTATTATGCAGTCCTTTTGATATCGTGCAATCCATCAAGAACTGTTTAAAAATAGGATCATGTCATGCTGGTCTTCTGTCAAACGAATACAACCAAAACCAAACGTTAACCAATGGGTAGAAGTAGAATGTAAGCGGGATAGGAGTTTTGGTTGGTGCTGTCCTGTAACGTTCAGCTTTTCCGTTAAGCCGTGCATGGCTTTACCTGAAAGCCACTATTACAGCAGCACATGATTTTACAGCAAGTAGAGGTCGTTGGGATGCATTCCGACCCCAACAAGCTCTAAGCACACAGGAGTCCAAGAGATGACCGGCCTTGCTCGTGGCCACGGTGGCAGTATTGGACTGAGGATGAATACCCAAGGACCCTGCACTCTTCGTGTAGGTATTAAGCTGTTCCTATTCTTCACTGTGGCATACACTTCTTAATGAACATTGTCCAAATGAGTCTGTGTCCCGGAAAATGCTTAGCCCTTTCCCAGTTTATTCTTATAATTAGTGCTATTTCTGCAGCCATAAATGTTCGTTTTTTTTTTTATGTGTACACCTGAGCTTTCCCTATCCTAAAATAATAACACCTTCACATACAAGAGTATAATCTCCTTTTGGTTAATAAACTATAATAAATCATGCAAGCATATTACACTATTGGAGTGAAGTATTACGATTTCCATTATTTCTAGTAATTGAGTCCATATTGATTGCATACGTGAGTACAATGATGACATGTGGCCAAATACAGTACAGCTGTTCTCTGCCTAAATTGTCCAATTCTGTTTATCGTTTTAAGACCTAATTTGAATAGCTCCCTTAGAGTCTAATTTATTCAGAGGAATATTTTAAATGGGATTAAATATAAATTAGGTACCCCGCCAGAATGTTGAGACATTTTAGACTTAAAAAGTACAATGTTAATAAAATGCTATTTTCAACCCATTCGCCTCTGAATGCCAAATCATATTAAATTTGGTATTGCACGTAGCCATTATATGATTAGATGGTGTATTTTGAAATTCGTTCTGTCATTGTGGTGAATTTGTGTTACTTCTGATTGAAAATTAGAGGTTCAAAGGTTCTTATTGATTAGACGGCTTAAAATAATTAACAATGGATATCCAGAGCATGATAGAGTGTGTCTGCATTATGGAAAGCAAATGCTTCTTCTATGCTCCTATTTCACTTTATTAAGTTATTATAAAAATAGGTCGCTTCACAACCATCACTTAAAACAACAAAATAGTGAATATTAAGACAAGGACTTATGGGAAACAATTAAATGGGGGAGAGGGTTGTAGTCCCAAGAAGAATGAACGCTGGTAGTCACCTGGGAGTTATTTCTCTCTCTTTCTCACACACAATATACACTCTCTCTCATTATGAATATCCCCGACGTCATGTTCCTGGACGATGATTGCCATAATTAACCTCTCTGATGGGACAGAGAGTGTCGTATCCACCAGGCGTACCAGCAGGACACGAATACAAAGTCAAGATGATGTGCTGAGATGACTTTTTCGTGACTGCAGACAAAGAGAGTGAAATCACATCTCGACGGACCTGGTTTCTTAACTCCTGACTCTCACGAGACCCATCCTCGACAAACAAGAGCCTCATCATCTCGGGTTGTGCATGGTGGTTTTTGGATTTCTGGGTCTCAAAATACTTTCACATACGCCACCTTGTCTGATTCCCATGTATGTGCATGCACAGACATGCACGCACGCCGCACAGATTAGCAATGTGATCTATTTTTTTGAAAAACAGACTAACTCATCAGAAATATAAATATGCACGCATGATTCTTTTTTTTTTAATTTTTATTTATTTATGATAGTCAGAGAGAGAGAGAGAGGCAGAGACATAGGCAGAGGGAGAAGCAGGCCCCATGCACCGGGAGCCTGACGTGGGACTCGATCCCGGGTCTCCAGGATCGCGCCCTGGGCCAAAGGCAGGCACTAAACCGCTGCGCCACCCAGGGATCCCAGCATGCATGATTCTTAAAACGTGATAAACTCTATGTGCTCAAGGAACACTTAATTATCACTTTGTGGGGATCCCTGGGTGGCTCAGTGGTTTAGCGTCTGCCTTCGGCCCAGGGTATGATCCTGGAGACTCGGGATTGAGTCCCACGTTGGGCTCCCGGCATGGAGCCTGCTTCTCCCTCTGCCCGTGTCTCTGCCTCTCTCTCCCTCTCTCTGTGTATCTCATGAATAAAGAAATAAAATCTTAAAAAAAAATGATCACTTTGTATGTGTACCAATCAGGTAAAATTTCTTATATGAAAGCCCTTGACGAAGTAGTCACTTAATGGATTCAATTGTTCACATAGGAAGTCCATAGGAGAGTCTCTATTAGGACTGTACTGTATGTGGTCAATATTCTTTTTCTCCCAGATTCTTCATTTTGCTTTCCGATTTCAGATTTAATTGGAGTTTTCTCCATACTGCTTAGGCTAGCCCGACTCAGGTTTTTGTTTGTCTGTTTATGCCTCCTGCTTTAAAAACATGATGTCTTAGAGGTACAATCATTATTCACGGCACATGGCTTTTAAAATATTCATTTTACTTCTATAGCTGGACTTGAACCTTGGAAAGAAATGTATGAGGAGATAAAAGCTTTAGGATTGCGCAACAGTCTTGACTAAAAATGGCTCCTTTCAAGCCTTCTGCCCATTAAAAAAACAAAAAGAATTGGGCTATTTTGTTTCTTTGGAGTTGTGGGAATTCTTTACACATCCTTGACAATATCTGCCTTTAGATACATGATTTGCAATTAAGTCCCCTCTTCACTCTGTTGATTGTTTCTTTTGATGTGCAAAAGTTTCCAAAGGTTGGTGTGGTCCCACTTGTCTCCTCTCCCTGGTTGTTGCTTTGGGTTTTGATGTCACATCCAAGAAATGTTGCAGCCTTAAAAAAAAAGGAAGGCCGGTCCCCATGGGAAAACGTGAGTGAATTGTGAGGACACGACGCTAAGCAAAATAAGCCAGTCACCAAAGGACCACTACTGTAGAATTCCATGCTTAAGAAGTACTGGACGTGGTCACATCATAGAAACAGAAATCAGAGAGGTGTACATCAGGGTTAGGATGGGGTCATGCGGGAGGAAAATTAATCTCCACGAGCTACAGAGTTTCGGGTTTGCAAGACGAAAACGTTCCAAAGATCTGTTGCACAGCACTGGACCGCACACACTTCACACTGCTGAGCTGTACACGAAGACAAGGTTAGGATGGTAGATTGAATGCTTTCCTTAAAACCACAATGAAAAATTAAGCTTTAGGGCAAGAAAAAAAAAAACTTGAAAGAAAGCACACAAACAAGAATTTGGAAGTAGAGCGTGCTTCCTTTTTACATTTGCGGTAGATGCAGATTTCTTGAAAAGCTCGCAGGGGTGTAATCATCATACCCGTAAGACACAAAGGCTATCAATCATCCTAATGGGACCATTTTCAAGGACATTCCTGAGAAACATGATATCCAAGCACACTGAAGGCACTTGTACTACTCTATTATGGTTTATTAAGATTGCCAAAGCAATGGTTAGAACAAGAAAATAAAGTGCTCGGTAAAAAATCACTTTCTCTACTGAGCGCCCAGCTCAGTGTATTAGAGAAGAACATGCAGAACCGAGTGGCTTATACAGCAGTTAAACCAGTTGCATTGTTTTATTAAAGAGCAATCATTTGATATTAAATTGCCTATTAACTGATATTAATTTCTGCTCTTAGATTACTGGTGACTCAGATAATTCATTTTTCATTAAAATAATAGCCTCACAGAGAACATTAATTTATATACAGATTTATTGTTCCACTTGTTTTATAGTCTTTTAAATGCCCTCCATCCTTAAGGCATCTATTCTGTGACAAACGTATTCGATCAGAGAGAGATACAAAACAACCAAATTATGCATAAATGTGTGTTGTGTGAAGGTGTCTATTGGAGATGTGAGTTACATAATTGGATACCTTTTTGCAGAAATTTATTGCATTTTATGTTCTTTAAATTATCATCAGGATACATAAACATTTGCAATATATATATATATATATATTTAGATACATGATTTGCAATTAATGTATATTTAATAATGTATATTTAGATACATGATTTGCAATTTGTGTGTGTATTGGTGATTTTACATATTTATTCATGAGAGACCAAGAGAGAGGCAGAGGCAGAGGGAGAAGCAGGCTCCCTGTGAAGAGACCGATGGCAACACTCGATCCCAGGACCCCGGGATCCAAAGGCAGATGACCTGAGCCAAAGGCAGATGCTCAACCACTGGGCCACCCAGGCAGCCCTAAAGACATATTTATTGATCACCAAACACCTCTGTTTTCCAAAAATCCTTCTCTGTGTATGTATCCAATGTGAACATGCCATGTAAATACTAGATACAGATTCAGGAAGAATGAGGCCAGCAAGCACAGTGAAAAACAGAACAGAAATGTTACGTGTTAGGTTCAGACATGGCTCTGAATGGGTCACAGGATCCACTGACCCCAAAGTGAACAGGACAGGACATTCCTGAGTAGGGACTACATTTCAGAACTGTAGGCAGTCATTGGATGAGATGTTTGTTTTGTACAATACAGATTTTTATAAAAGTACAATTCTGCAGCAGGTTATCTCCATTTAACCAAAAGGGAGCTTGGTGCAGATGAATTAAATTACTTAGATTATTGAAATCACCAATGAGTGGCACAACTAGATTTTTAGTCATGCTTTTTAAATTAAACCAAAACCCAGAAGTCAAGTAACTTTGCTATTAGCTCATGAAATATCCTTGATTGTTGAGGGCAATCCCATCAAAAATGCTGTCTCTAAGGAGAGAAGCAAATGAGTCAGTGATGGTTGACATTTTGAGAATAAACAAAACAGAACTGTACTGTCTAGACTTCAAAAAAAATAAGCTGCAATAGATAAACAATAAATTTAAAAACTGAAACTAACTTTCTTTCTTTTTCTTGCTTTCTTTATTCTTTCTTTTCTTTTCTTTTTTCTTTTCTTTTCTTTCTTTCTTCTTTCTTCTTTTCCTTTCTTTCTTCTCTTTTTTATACTACCTACCATGAAGGGAATCCATCTACAGACCTTAAAATGTCAACATAAAAAAAATTAGGTAGAACATATGATGGAACACTTTTCTCTCACATCCTCAAATTTTTGATGAAAGATAAGCCCTAAGGCTGCCTGAAAACATCTTCAAATTCCCATTTGCAATTATTATATGAATGCATTGCTAAACAGACTTTCAGAACATGACTTCTAAAAAGCGTTCCCAGAAAATTTCTGAGGGTCCAACTGCAAAGAGGATTCTAGAAGCATCATACCTGGCTCAAGATGATCTTCAGTTGAGGATGAGGGTTTTGGGTCTTTAGTGGCACCAAGTTGGATGGATATGTGCTCTTTTTCAGGACATGGCCTCCTTCTGTGATTAATTCCTGCAGAAACATGTATTCGAATGAGAACCATATTAAGGATTCAAGGGCATTCCCGTTTATTGCTCAATTTCTCTTCTGCTTTCTCCTAGAGTATAAAGTAATTCTGATATTCTAGTTAATCTGTAAGACTCCTGAATAGAAACTGGATGTCTACATTCCGTGAGGAGTCTCCATTTATTGAATATATAGTCAATGTCAGGCTCTCGAATGCACATTTTGTACGGTTCATCCAAATGGATTTCCACAACCATTTTTTGAAGCGAGTGCTAACAATCTCCAGTATGACGTCGGAAAAGACTGACAGTCTGAAAGGTCCCAGAATGTATTCTATTCCACAGGCCTGGAGGGTTTCATCAGGCTGGTTTTCAATACAGGTTTCAAGCATTCCACGGTGTAGTGTTCTGTCTCAATGATGACGTATTCCAACAACTTTTCGCTCTAGCTTTTGAATAGCATAAATTCTTTTATTAGATTTTCAATTTCCCGTGTACTCTTGCTTATTTTTATCGTTATTTCTGCTACTATTGATTGTGCGTGCGTGTGTGTGTGTTTTCTTCTCTCTGGAAGAGAGTCTTATGTGGAGATATGATGCCTTCAACGTTTCAGACTATGTCCCTATTAGCTGTGATTCTCACCAGACATCGCGTGGTATTGTTGCCAGCTGTTGCAAAAGGACCTCTTTCGTGTTCTGTAAATGGTCTTTACTGGTTGTGTAATGTACGTATCTACACATGCACACAGAGAAATACAGAAGTTTCCTCATTTTCCTATCAAAGACATGTAAGAAGCTATTAAAAATATCTGAGTGCTCTCTAGAAACGCAGGCTCCAAGATTTGAATATTATAATACTCTTGGAAATAATCAAATTGCCAAAGGCATTGGCATGTTCAATGTTGCAAGATTATTTGGCCCTCTTAAAAAAAAAATGAAAGGAAAATCCTTCTTCAGCCAACTCTCTCACATGAAGATGTCTGTATTTAACACCTGAGTGAGGAAAGCAAAGTATTTCGAGTGTTTCTGTCCATGATCAGATCTCTTAAGCTGGAATTAATGCATTACCTCTGACTGATTGATGAACACCTGCTGCCTCTGTGCTGTTGAAAGGTTTGTTTTGTTTCTTGTTTTTTTTTTAGCTTTTATTTGCATACACATGCATTTGATTTCTCAACCAGTGATCATGCAGATCCTTTAACATATGCAAGGCCAGTAAGGAATTTTGCATTTTGTGTTTGCAGGACTCAAGCTATGCATTTGTGTTCTGCACACAAGGGAAGTCTTACTAGTTCACGTTTACTATCACTGAGAGGGTGTCTTAGGTCAGATACCATTGTCCTTCAACATAAAGGACAGTCACAAAAAGGCTGCTGAATGCATTTATGAAAAGTGGCACCTGAATTCAGATCAATATCCCTGGTGAGAAGCTGTGGCTTCCACGTTAGACAGAGGCATAGTGACATACATGATGATAATAAATTTGGTTTCTTTCCATCTTTTTTTTTTTTTTTTTAGGGAGAAGAACATGTTCCTCTTCTATTTTGCACATTTCAAGATATCATTATAAAGTTCTCTGTATGAATTTAGGAAGTAAAATTATGGACATCATATAGTTGAATCTACCCTTAGGGGTACTGTTTGAGTTTACAGACTCAACTGCTTCCCAAAAGAATATGTAAATGACACTGAAGTGGACTGTTGGGCACGTGTCCTGCAGATTTTATTCAAGACCCAACCAATGGTGGATCAATGTTAATTGGGTTTTAAATATAAAATTTGCATTTACAGAAAATAAAGATATGATCAAGAGCCCTCCCTATCTTTCTCCAGTAATCACTCTTGAGGTTGCTCATGGATTATGAGGCAAGACCTAGTCAGCCTCAGATACCAAGAGTTTGGACAAAGATTGTGCTCAATGGAGTTCAGACTCACTGGCTTACGGGCACATTGGAAGAGAGAGCTATGTAGACGGAGCTCTAGCCTGAAGGAGGAAGACCAACTCAAACAGCCAGGGCTTCCTACAGAGAAAGAATAAATAAAAAACACGCAGATTGGAGCTTTAAAGATAGAACTTAAAATGTTTAGGAGTTGTGTTGAGTGCATATTCTTTTCAAATTACCATGTTCTAAATAAAAAGTGTCAGTAGAGGTTAGTGCATAGGAATATGGACAGCACACCAGAAATAAAACTATTCTCGGGGACTGAATGTAGGGATTATGATAGAACACAAGGTAAGATATGCGTGGTTAACAACAACAGCATATAAGAAGCTTCAGCCATGAAGATCTTTTCTCAGCGAATTAAAAATACTCTAACTAAAAACTTGTCACTGAATTCATTGAAAGGGATTTCATTCTTAACACTCAACTTAAATGACCTGGACCATCAAACGTGAACGTGTCTCAATAACAGAGATGATGCAATAAAGAAGAACGATAAATATAAGCAGGTAAACCTTACAAATCTAATGAATGAGCTAAGCAACTGCTACAAGATAATTATGTTTTTAAAAAGCCTTTTTTTTTTGTTATTTATTTTCTAGAGTGACAGCAAATGAGCAAGAGAACATATGAGTGGGCAGGAGGGGCAGAGGGAGAGGGAGAGAGAATCTCAAGAAGACGTCATGCTGAGTGTGGAGCCCGACACGAGACTTGATCCCACGACCCTGAGATCATGACCTGAGCTGTAGTCAAGAGTCAGATAGATGCTTAACCCACTGAGCCACTCAGGTACCCTGAAAAGAGAATTCTTGAAAGCAAGAATGGTGCTGTAAGGAAATCAGAACCATGGACAGACTTTAATGCCCGAAACTGACAGAGGGAGAATTTAGAAGAAATTGGTGGGGAAAAAGTTAATGATGATACAATTGATTTTATTGACAGAAGAGAAAATAAAAGTTGATAGTTTTAGTAAAAATCCAACGATAAGTCATTAGTCATTGGGATTTTATTCATAAATAGCATTTTTTAAATGGACTTGCAGAGGGGAAGGGGGCTATCATCAAATGGCAGTGAAAAAATGGAAAAAATTTACAAATGAATGAAAGAATATAGAATTAATTGTACATGAATGAAACCCGCAAAGCAGAAAGAGGAAGAAAATAATTTCAGGTTAACTATAGCCCATTACAAACATGACTTCTTCACCAAAATGCCCAAGAAGTCAAAGTGAAGGAAATCTGTAAAGGCATTAAAATGTGTAGGGAGAGTATAATTGATAGCATTAGGATAAAATATATCCAAACATCTCCAAGTAGGAGATGTGTTGATAACTCATGCCTTTTCCAGAAATGAAAGAGAGGCCCTCCAGAAAACAAGAAAAAGTCTTAAATCTCCAACATACTGAATGAAATAGACCCAACCAATCTATGGTGATGAATGTTCTGAGACAGAAGCAAGATCATGTCTTGCAATAAGTTTGGCTGGATTGCTAATTATTATATTAACCAAAAATACGATTCAAATTTTTTATTTAGTTGGATGCTGTGCGTTTATTGCTAGTCGATCTTCTACAAAATACAGTCTGAATGAATTTAATTGTGGAAATTGTTTCGATAACATATGGTATCTTCAGTACAACATTTTTAAAAAGATTTATTTATTTACTTATTATTATTATCTTTTTAGAACAGACAAGGGAAGGGGCAGAGGGAGAGAATTCGAAGCAGATTCTCCAGTTAGCATGGAAACCGACATGGAGCTGGATCCCATAACCCTAAGGTCATGACCTGAGCCCAAATCAAGATTTGGACACTTAATCAACTAAGCCACCCAGGCAGCCCTCTCTAGTACAACTTCTAAAGAAAACCTGAGAGATAAATGCCTGGTAATGAGCATGCATGGTAATAATATTTTTACATGTAGGTATAAAATAGGTGGAAAATTAGTTATGGCTCCGTTCATATAGGGCTGCAATTTATAAATTCATCTGCCTGTGTATCTGGGTCAAACAAAGAAACACAAATCTCTCTTGCCCCATAATACTCTGTTAAATACAGATAAAATCTCTATTTGCAATGATTAGGAAGTAAAACAATAATTCCTTCAGTAAAATAAATGCAAAGTGGCAAAAAGCATCTTCAGAAAGCATCCTTCCTCATCAACATGCATTCTTTGGAGAGCCCATAAAAGCAACAATTACCATCTCAAAGTTCATTCAGTAAACTGGTTTCTGTATTTGTAGGGGATTCATGCAAGCTCTCTTTTATTACCTCGCATGCACTGAAGAGCCCTGCTTCAGCTTTTTCTAAGATATAATTGGTATTAAATTATTTTTTTCCACTATGGAATATTAAAATTCTCAAACGTAGGGCAAGGTTGAAACGGAAGTACACCAAGTCCATATAACATCTGCAGAGATGTATATTTTAGCTTAGCTGGTTTATCGTATCGGTAACCCATCTGTTTATTCCTCTTACTATTCAGTTTGTCTTTTCACGTATATATTAAAAAAATAAGCATATCATAAGCACATTCCATTGCTAAACACTTTAGTGTGTGTATTATTGATATTTGTTATTGGAAGTTTTTGTTGTTGTTATTTTATTTTAGGAAAAATGTGCATCCCTAAGGGAAATGCACAATCCTGAGCATGCCTGTCTATGCCTCTTTTTTTTTTTAAGGTACCTTTTTGTTTTTTTGTGTTTTTGAGAAAGAGAGTGTGACCATGGGGAGGGACAGAGGGAGAGAGAGAGAGAATCTCAAGCATACTCCATGCTAAGCGGGAAGTGGGACATGGGTCTTAGGCTTATGACCCTGAGATCATGACCGGAGCCAAAATCAAGAGCGAGATGCTTAACTGACTGAGCCACCCAGGTGCCCCATTGCCTGTCTACACATCTTGACAAAGGCCTACCCCCATGTTCCTTAAAACTGTCAAGAGGCAAAATTCACTGGTGCTGAGCTCCTTCCAAAAATTCCAAATTACTTGGATAAGGAAGAGCATTCTGTTTTTTTTTCACCATAGATTTATTTTTGCTTTTTCTCAAATTTCATATTAATGGGAATATACAGTTTGTATTTTCCAGTCTTTCAGCATCGTTTTTAGAAAGACCCATCAATATTATTGCATCAGTAACCCACTTTTTTTTCATTACTAAAGTAGTAGTCCATTGTATAAATATATCATCGGTTTTTTGTTCACTCCCCAATTGATGAAACCCTGGACCGTTTCTAAATTAGGCCATTATGAATAAACCCGATATGAATATTCTTGTGCAAACATCTTGTGGACATGGTTTCATTTCTCTTGGCTAAATATTTAGGAGTAGGGCTGCTCTGACTCAGCATATGTGCATTTGTAGACTTATAGGAAACTGCCAATTTTTCTCATTAAAATGTGAAGGTTATCTTATAACGATGTGTTTATGTAACTGTCTTTTATTGTGCATACAGAGTTCTTTCAAGTTAAAGACTCTGCAATCTTTTATTACTTTTTTTTTTTTAATATCCACAATCCTCCTTGTCTTTTAGTAGGAAATTCATTGTGACAGCTTGCTGGTCACTCCACAACCTGGATATATGATAATTAACTTTGTTTTGTTTACACCTTCTCAGCCAGTTTCATTTCCTGTGACATAATTTTATATACACACCAGTTAATGCTTTATCCATCAGGGGACATATCAGGTTTATTTTGCTATTGAAAAAGGATATTAAGCTTTTCTAATTTAGTACAGACAGGCTCACTTGCATTTTCTTCTGCGATATCATTTAGGGAATTATACAAGTTTTTGACAACATTATAATACAGCCTCATTTGAAAGGCGTCATCTTACTGAGCTATTCGATTTATTGTCCCATGTTGGAGGGAAAGCTTCTGCAAGACAGGAGTTTGAAATATTTTCAGCCAGGGAACCAGTACTATTATGAAATGCATGAGAGTGTGCATGCGTGTGCGTGTAAGAAAGAGAGAGACACATGAAGGGAGAAGATCCCATTTGAGTCAGTGGTGGTAGCTTTTTGAAGTGAGGAAGTTTCTCTTACTCATCATTATACTTTCAATATTTGGCACAGTGCCTGAATTATTTGGTAAATATTGCTTAAAACCCCATGGTTGTGTGTGTGTGTATCATAAATACACCTTCAAACCTGTTTGTCATCTTGAAAGATTAAATGACCTTATCATCATCATCATTATTAATCACCATCATTGTAGAAGCATGGGAAAGCTATACTCATGGAGAAGCTCATTCATGGAGATGCTCACCCATGAAGATGCTCCCCAGTGGAGGTCCTCACTCACAGAGAGGGCCACTCATGGAGAAGCTCACTCACAAAGAGGCTCACTCATGGAAGAGTTATAGTCATGGAGATGCTCACGCAAGGAGAGGCTCATTCATGGAGAAGGCACTCATGGAGAAGCTGATTCATGGAGGTGCTCCCTAGTGGAGATGCTCACTCATGGAGACGCTCCCTAGGGAAGGTCCTCCCTCATGGAGAGGCTTACTCATGGAGAAGCTCACTCATGGAGAAGGTGATTAATGGAGATGCTCCCTAGGGAAGGTTCTCCCTCATGGAGAGGCTCACCCACGGAGAAGCTCACTCATGGAGATGCTCCCTAGTGAAAGTTCTCACTCACAGGGAGGCTCACCCATGGAGAAGCTCACTCATGGAGAAGCTGATTCATGATGGTGCTCCCTATGGAAGGTTCTTCCTCATGGAGAGGCTCACCCATGGAGAAGCTGATTCATGGAGGTGCTCCATAGTGAAGGTTCTCACTCATGGAGAAGCTCACCCATGGAGATGCTCACTCATGGAGCAGCTCCCTCATGAAGCTCATCTATGATGAAGCCCATTCCTGGAGATAAGTACTCATGGAGAAGCTTACTCTCCACCTCCTCCATTACTGGCTACTGCCCTTCCTCATTTCTCCTGCTTATGTTGAACACAATATGTAGCAAGTGCTTCTTCAGCTTTTCTTCCAATGTCATTCATGAATCCTTGGCCAATTTTCCTTGCATTGTTAACTGCAGGAATTGTTGGGTTTTTACAGTGTTATGGGCCCTAGCCCCCCGGATCTTAGAATGGGACCTCTTTTTGGATATTGAGCCTTTAAAGACATGATTGAGGTACAAGGAGGTCACTAGGGTAGGTCTAAGCTAACAGAGCTGTTGTCCTCATAAGCGGGGGTAAGAATCACTATTCTGCATACCCGAAGCTCATATAAAACTGTGTGTTGGGGCAGCCCAGGTGGCTCAGCGGTTTATTGCCACCTTCAGCCCAGGGCCTGATCCTGGAGACCCGGGATCGAGTCCCACGTCGGGCTCCCTGAATGGAGCCTACTTCTCCCTCTGCCTGTGTCTCTCTCTCTCTCTGTCTGTCTCTCATTAATAAATAAATAAAATCTTTAAAAAAACAACCCTGTGTGTTTTAATTCCACACTGGAATTAAAATTTAAAAATAAAAACAAAACAAAACAAAAACCAAGAGGAGATTAGGACACAGACACACAGAGTCGCAAGGTGAGGACACAGAGAGAAGACAATGTGTACACACCAAGGACAGAGCCCTCAGGAGAAACCAGCCCTGGCCCTGCCTGGATCTCAGACTCCCAGCTTCCAAGATACATATTTCTGTTGTTTTGCCTCTTGGTCTACAGTCCTCTGTTATGGCAGTTCTAGAAAACTAATATAACCAGGTTTAACTCCCATTATCATTCAATTATCAATGTTTGACAGACATTGATCTGCTAATGACAGCTGCCCGAAAAATCAGTTTAATGGAACGTACCAGAAGTACATACAGAAAACAGAGCACCACCATATACTCCAGCCACTTAGACAAAGCCTGTGAGGGATGCATCCTCATCTACTCCATGCCCTGCACTGTCTGCTCCGTGAATCAATCAATCAATTAATGTATTTTTATATTTTTTAGATTTATTATTTTTTTATTTTTTAGATTTAATTCAATTTTCCAACATACAGTATAATACCCAGTTGCTCTATGAATTTAATTCAAGCCTTTAGTTGACCAAACTTCCTTCTGATTTAAAATAAATTTAGCAGAAGCAGGTATCGGTATACAAGTCAAAAGATGCGACATGCGTGCTGTTTGTATGCATTCGGATCGCGTTAACAACTTTTACGACTTCAAAAAAGATCGGAGACTTCCGTGGCTACAGACCAATTTTTTCCTATAGCTGAACATTCAGGAAATGTGAGCCTGGCTAAATGCCAAACCGCAAAAGTCAGATCATTGTTGCTTCTGTTGTGTATTTATTTAACGTGCACAACTCAGATTAGAGGAATGTTCAATTATTTTTCAAGACTTAAGTCCCCGAACAGTAGGTTTCAATAAGTGTTTCTCTAAACATCTGTAGTGGGAAAAAGTTAATAGTAATGAAAAAAATATCAGACACTCTAGGTAATCAAAAATAAGATATGGAAATACACCCTGTATTTTTATAGCCTTCGAAACTTCCCAAATGGGTGAATATCCTAACTTTTTTTTGTTGTTGTTGAATGTCATGCCCCAAGACAATATATATGTCATGTCAAAATTCTTAGCTTCAGAAAAAGGTTAGGAAAATGATGTTTGAAAAAGAATGCCCACGGATATGCAGAAATGACTTTCTTTGCCCTACAGTATCAGTATCGGAGTATCAAAGTCATAAAGTTTCCATTTTGTTCTTTTTCTTTAATAACTCGAAAGTCTTATATTTAGAAAAGATGGAATCGAGACACAGAATTTTTTTTAGCATATTTTCTTTTTTCTTTGTATTTGGCTTTCCTTTCTACATAAGACAAAATGACATGTCCCCAAATTTATTGTAAATGCTTCCATTCGCTCCTAAGCCAAACATCTGGAAATAACAATTCCATGAAATCCGTGAGAGAGACCAAGACATTGGCCGACTACAGTTCACTTTTATTCCGTGTCCATATAGTCAATATCTATGTGGCTGAATAAGCTAATAATTCTTACATTTGCCACAATAATAATCTGTAGGCAGGAAAATTTAGTAGAATGAGTGCATCCTAAAACACCCTCATTCTGCTATAGCGCCATGTTAATCCAAGTGGGGTCTTCAGTTTGGGACATGAATAAACCTAAGGATGTGTCAGGAATTAAAATGTACTTTTACATTTTAATGTACATTTTACATTTTACATTACATTTTACATTAAAATGTACCGGACTTTCTGAGTGAGGTACTTTTGCATAATAAGCTTTCCATAACATTTTTTAAGTAATCTGAGAACCAGTATTCTAGTGGCTCATTGCTAACGTAGAGAGGGTAAACACAAAGTGATACATAAAATGCTGCCAACAAGACAAGGAAAATATTAAAAAGACTCGGAAAGGCTCTCTCCAGAAAGATGCATCAAATTTGAGACCGAATGTGTGAGGTAAGCATCACCTAGGTGAAGGAGGGACAGTATCTTAGGAAATGCACGGGAGTGAAGGCCGGGCATTTGGAATTACAGGTGGCTTGTTGAGCCACAGCATCCTACAAAACACCAAGCATGTTTACTTAAAGAGCATTTGCAAACTTTTTTTTTTGAGCATTTGCAAACTTAATTCAAACTGCTCACCCTTCAGTTTTAAAAAATATATAGGCAGTGCCCAATGCGCTGGATGTAACTCTGGTTTTAAGACAGTGGAGTGAATGACATTGTTTGCATGCTCGCGTGCATATTCTTCACGCTGAAAATGAATAAAGTAAGGGGCGCCTGGGTGGCTCAGTCGGTTAAGCGCGGTTAAGTGTCTGACTTGGGCTCAGGTCATGATCCCCAGGTCCTGGGATGGGGCCCCGCGTTGGGCTCAGCGGGGGGAGTCTGCTTCTCCCTCTCCCTGTGCCCCTCCTTCCTCGTCCTGCCTGTGCTCTCGCTCTTTCTCTCAAATAAATAAAACCTTTTAAAAAATGAGTAAGTTAAGAGAAGGAAAATTTGGAAAGGATGCCCCTGCCTGTCCACCTGCCTTATGCCAGGATAAAGGTAACTAAATGGTGCTTCGACCGCTTGAATGAAATCACCCAATGGAAACAACTGAAAGACTAAATACAGGATCGTTTACGAATTCAGAACGTGCACTCAAGGTGAAAAGATGTGCACACACAGGCACACACCTAATCCCCATGCATTAATGAGGCATTAATTTTCGCAGGAAGGTGGTAGTACATGTGGATTTAGCAAGCTGGTATTTATGAATGACGAGGAAGTCTGGAACACAGACGGGAGTAAGTGGTTCTGGAAAAATTTAAAACAGGTCACGAACACCTCTACTGAATAACGGCGATGTGCAGATGTCGAATGATATTTGAATTCACACATAAACGGACTTGGATGCAGAAGAACCGAAAATTTCTCACATAGGTAAACATGTACGTAAAATTATTTTAGAAATCAAGAGTGATGGTCTAGCTAACTATAACTATCATTTTGGATATTTAATTCTTGCATTCAATAAATTATAATGCATCTTAAGGACTGGGCTACGTCTCTGAAGTCACGCTGCGTGTTATCTTTCTATCTGCTTTAGTGTATGAATCCACAGCCGTACGGATGTATCATTAAAAGCCAGGAGGCTGGTCTTCCAGAACGGATGAGGTGGTCATCAGGCACTGTGTATTAGGTAAGCGTCCACTCAATTACAGAGAGCATCACAACCTGACATGTGGATCAATGAGTCTTGTAAAAAACCCATGCATAAATTCGACACAGAGACTTCCACATTTGAGGTGAGAATCTAAGATTTATTTTTATAAAGCGTATTTTTATTTAAAGAAAACCCCACGGATGATTTGACTCCTGGGCAAGTTGTAGAAATGAAGAGTCCTGACATCTACTCCGTTGTAACATTCCTTATTACGTAGGCGCTCAACCGACGGATGGTACCTACCAACATATTCTCAGTCTATATAAACCCAGTTGGTCAAAGTGAAAATACAAAAATAATAAGCTCCTGTTTTGAAAGAATGACTATTAAACAAAGTAGGTTAACTATTTCTCAAATGAATATTTTAATGTAATAATTAAACTGGAGAATCACCAGCCCTGCACAAGTATTGTTTCATTAACTTCCAGATTTCTGTAATTGACAGGTCCCCGAAGCAACCTGGTGTGTGCAGATAATAAAATGTTAACGCAAGAACATTCTGTTCACGCTCAGCTGCTTTTAGTTCCTGAAATAAATACTATTTCACTGGGTCCATTAGGTTTATTCCCCTTCTGCATGGAGCGTTGCTTCATCGTACTGGAAGCAACCACTGAGATCATCTTATTTTCTAGGAAAATGAGGCATTTAAAAGAAAAAGGACTTGCCCAAGGTCATCGATTTACCATTATGGCCGTACAAGTACGCTAGTTTAAAATGAGGCTTCTTTAAATAAGACACTTTCAGGTTGTTTTCCCCCTTTCAAATATGATTGTACAGTCAGGGAAAGCTTATTTATCATTCTGAGAATTAGCTGTAAACCAATAAGCGGATGTATGTTTTTAAGATTCCATTCCTACTGGCATATTTAGGGGAAAATCAATTTCTTCTATTTGTTTCCTATTAACGTTAAAAAAAAAAAAAACAACTGATCCAGATGTTGAAAAACGGGCAGACTGTTGTATTTTATATGGGATACTGCCAAAATCCATTCAATGAAAATGATGGTGGGATCCCAATGACTAATCAAGATTGTTTAGATATAACTTTCTTGACCTAAACATTTGGTAGAGATGATGTTAGAAGGGGATAGTCCAAATACATCCATAGAGAGAATAATTATTAACTTTGGGATCCTTTGGGGTTTTACCCCAGAGATTCAGATGCAATGAAACGCCGGGACACCTGCACCCCGATGTTTCTAGCAGCCATGTGCACAATAGCCAAACTGTGGAGGGAGCCTCGGTGTCCATCAAAAGATGAATGGATAAAGAAGATGTGGTTTATGGATACAATGGAATATTCCTCAGCCATTAGAAATGACAAATACCCACCATTTGCTTCAACGTGGATGGAACTGGAGGGTATTATGCTGAGTGAAGTGAGTCAATCGGAGAAGGACAAACAGTGTATGTTCTCATTCATTTGGGGAATATGAATAATAGTGAAAGGGAATATAAGGGAAGGGAGAAGAAATGTGTGGGAGATATCAGAAAGGGACACAGAACATGAGAGACTCCTAACTCTGGGAAATGAACTAGGGGTGATGGAAGGGGAGGAGGGCGGGGGGTGGTGGTGAATGGGTGACGGGCACTGAGGGGGACACTTGACGGGATGAGCACTGGGTGTTATTCTGTATGTTGGTAAATTGAACACCAAGAAAAAATTAATTATTAAAAAAAAAGAGAGAAAAAAAAACCTTTGGGATCCTCACATTTACTGCAGTGGCTGTTGTATTAACAGACTAGCAATATAGTCGGTGCCCACTAAATGTCTGCTGAATACATGAATGAATCGATGAGTGAATGACGGCCCAGTGGGTGTTTCCAGTTGCCAATGTGCTTCTCATGCTTCCCCAAAATACAAGTTCAAGTAGATATTATTTTTTTGCTGAGGCAGATATGTTAAACGCTGGAAGAATTAAATATCTTGAAAACATCTGTTAGCATAGCATGAAGCGCTTATGTGTCTTTCAACACCAGAAACTAGAGAAAAAGGCAAGAGGAAAATGAATGATTCCAAAGCAAGGCATGCTAACGTGACAAGCGTAAAGGTGAGAGGAGCCGACTGCCATTACGATGCTAATCATATTACATATGTAAAGGTGACCAATCAATATGTTGCACGACTTAAGTTCATACGTTCTATGCTGAATATGCTTCAATAATAAAAATAAATAAAACAGTCAGTATACAACTAAGAAATAAAAAAGGAGCTGAGGTCCAATTCCAATTTTAGCTTCCACTTTGAATTTCCACATCACTGTCTTACATTCAGATTGTTAGTATTTTCGTGTACATTGCCAAAATTTATATGTTCTTTGTTTATAATGCCATTCGCCTTTGATTAGGAATTAAAAATTGACTATAGTGACGTTGCTGAGAAGAACTGCGTAAAGATAGTTACTCATGTTATTTAACACTGTGACCTTTGAATGGGATGACGCAACAAAGTCGAGCTCTGAACATGGATATATAAATATATATATATTAATGATTTTATTTATTTATTCATGAGAGACACAGAGAGAGGCAGACACATAGCCAGAGGGAGAAGTAGGCTCCCTGTGTGGAGCCTGACGTGGAACTCGATTCCAGGACCCCAGGGTCACGCCCTGAGTCGAAGGCAGGTGCTTAACCGCTGAGCCACCCAAGTATCTCTGAACAAGGGTATGTTTTGAAATAATCGAATCCACTGTTTCACACTAAAACTTATTTATATGTGACATCATCAACTCAACATTATCTTTCGAAACAAAAGTCTTGATTCTTTTCCCCACCTTTCCAGAAAGTGTTCTTTTTCTTGGGTTTTCCTTTTAGGAGCTAACCCTATCATCCAGTTGGTCGATCAGCCAAGCAAGCTGATAAGTCCTACCGTACTCCTGGATTACCACATTCACTTATCAGCACTCACATTGTGCACACCACTCCGTTTTCCATATAGCGGCCAGTAGGATGATCTCAAAATATATATCAAATCATGGCACCCTCTACTTCAAACCCCCAATGTCTTCCCATAACACTTAAAGAAATTCCAAACTCGTAGCATGCCTTACTACCCCTGGCATGGTGGTAACGGTGTACTTCCCAGGTGTAACTTTATCATATCTTCTAGACCTCTTTTATTCCTCTAAGTTGCCGTTTCCACCTCAAAGGTTTTTTTTTTTTGCCCATTTTTTTTTTTCCAAATTCTTTTTCCTTTGTCTATTCAACTCCTCTGCTAGGACTTTGTGTGGCAACCCCAAACCCTCCTTTGGGGCTAGCTCAGATGTCCCATTCTGAGACACTGTCATTTGTCTGGTCTGCATGTGGTTTGTTGACTTTCAACGTCCCTCACTGGGATGCAAGTTTTATCAAGGGAGCTGCGTTGTCTTCTGTTTACTTTTACTGTCATATTTGAAACCTCTAAATATACTTAGCACACACCAACCAATATAGGTAGGTACTTGCAATGGGCTGAATCGTGTCATGCAAAGTGCATACGTTGAAGCCGTCATCCCTCAATACCTCTGGGAGTGGCTGTATTTGGAGATACGGTCTTTAAAGAAGTAATTGAGGTAAACTGAGGTCATTTGGGGTGAACCCTAGTCCCATGTGATTGGAGTCCTTACAAGAAGGGATGAGGACACAGTATGCACAGAGGGACGACCACACGAGGACACAAGCAGAACATGGCATCTACACGCCAAGGATAGAGGCCTCAGAGGGAACCTGTCTCAGCTCTGCCTGGATCTCAGACTCCAGGACGGGGACACGATACATGTCTGTGGTTTAAGCCATCCCATGTCTGTGGTATTTTGTTATGGGAACCCTAGCAAACCAACACAGTATTCAATGAGTACTGATCCAGGTTCACCAAACCTTCCATGTAGAGGAAAAAAAAAAAAAAGAACTATTTCAGGGAATGCTGACTTTGTTTTGAAAGCTGGCTCTCTCCTTTGGCCTATTGAATATGTCACGCCACTATTGTTTATGACATCGTGATTTTAATGTGGGCATACTTAAAATACCTACAAATAGTGAACATCTGTAAGAAAATAGCTCTTGGGAAGTCCTCTGTGACCTCAGAGTGTTACAACCCAGGATGCTTATTCAATGCCCGATCCTGCCACCAGTACAGATGTCAGAGTTCCCAGTATATAAGTAGGTGCAATCCAGCCTAGACAAGAAATGTACTTTTCTGATTTTAATAGATTCTAACATCAGAAAGCACTCCTGTTAAGCTCCAATAAGATGGAAGCTTGCACATAAAACTGTTTCTGGTTTGCACTAAATCTCAGCTTTTGATCACTGTTGATTGAACGTTATACCGGAGGAAAGTTAAGTGACAAAAGCTCATTTTTTCAATCGGCTTAGGCTGCAGAGATGAGGTGAGTAATCGCCAACTTTGGGACGGTGAACTCAGGAGCATCTCGATGTGAAGTGAGGCAGATCGCAGGACGTTCCCAAGCACACTAACTCGCCTCTGTGGAGAATCCTCCGGGTGCCGTGCTTGGAAAATAAATTTTTGCACAACGTGTAATTGAGGATTTGTATGTCGTCTACTGTAGGGGACCGATTTAACTGTGACTCGTTCAAGATGGTTTAGTAGGCAAAACGAGGGATGTGTATCAGAAGACACGGGATTAACTACTGCATTCACCCTTTTTTATGTCTGGGTGACGCAGGGTGAATGATTTAATGTCCTTCTCTATTGATTTAGTTTTTTAAATAAATGTTTAATAGAATGAAACTGGAGTAATTTTTAAGGTCACTCACTGCTCTGCAGGATTATGATTTTAAATTCCCTACTGCCTACTGGCTCATCTCAATAAACAGAGGTACCTCTTTCACAGATAAAGGAATTACCCCAAAAGGGACATTTCTAAAGAACATTGTGAAGTTAAAAGTAAGATCTGTCCCCATGCTTTAATAAAACCTTTTGCACTAGGGCAGGCCCCGGGTGGCTCAGTGGTTGAGCGTCTGCCTTTGGCTCAGGTCATGACCCCTGGGTCCCAGGATTGAGTCCCACATCGGGCTCCCTGCATGGAGCCTGCTTCTCCCTGTGCCTGTGTCTCTGTCTCTCGCTCTGTGTCTCTCATGAATAAATAAATAAAATATTAAAAAAAAAACTAACAACCCTTTGCACCAAAGATGGATGGCTAAGGAATTCTTTCTTGGCCACTGGCTCTGAATCCCGCCATTTCAAATCACATTATTTGTATAAATGAACTCTTTCACTGATACTCATCTGGATGATAATCTGTAATACATGATAAAGCTGATGATGAGCATGATTATAATGATGGTGCTGGCAGGGGCTGTGGCTTGATAAACACACAATGTGGGACTTGATCCCAGGCATATTCCCTGGTCTTTCTCTGCTCACAGGATATCAGGGAAACTCCTTGACATGACAGGTAAAGGGCTCTGTCGGATATTTTGCTCGGACAGTGGTTTCTAAAGTTCAGAACATGCAAGAATTACCTGAGCCCAGAAAGAAGTAAATCACAGGTCATCCTTGTACAGATTATGAATCTGTAAATCTATGAAGCTCAGAAATCTCTCCATTGTTACGGTGGTCAGAGTACACAACACCCCCCTAGAGAAATCCTCCAGAAAATATACCCTCCTATCCTTTTGACTGTCACTAATTAATATAAAGGACACTATAACGATCCCAGCAATGTCCAACAAGCTATTTTATCAACGAGCTGGTCACCTTTTAGTTGAAAGGAAGTAGTAGTTGCCTACAGGAGTGGACATCACTCACCTCTATCGTTTCTCATATAAAACAAATCCTTCCTCACTCCTTGTCAGTGCTATCTCAATACACAGGAGCCTGATGTCTCCAAATTTTCTCTTTCTTCTCTTCTCCATGTTAAGAGGAGAATGATGTTTCTGAGGTGTGGTGGCTTCCCTGATCCTCAGAGAAAGCCTAGTGGAATTATAGCAGCCAGAAGACCCTGCACAAGAGGATTCTTTAGGAAAACCTGTCTGGAATATGTAGCATTTATTTTTTTAGATGTATATGGTCCAGTACCCACAACCCAGACCCAGTGATCATGGTTTCACGTCACAGGTAAGGAAAGAGAATGCAGGGGATCCCAGGATGGCTCAGCAGTTTAGCACCTGCCTTCGGCCCAGGGCGTGATCCTGGAGTCCTGGGATCAAGTCCCACATTGGGCTCCCTGCACGGAGCCTACTTCTCCCTCTGCCTGTGTCTCTACCTCTCTCTCCCTCTGTGTGTGTGTGTGTGTGTGTGTCTCATGAATAAATAAATAAAATATTTTTTTTTTTAAAAAGGAAAGAGAATGTGTACAAAGATATTGGAAGTACTTCTTGATTAAGTCTTGTCAGCAGTATTCATCCACATGTCAGTCACTGGCGAGAACTCAATCATTAGGCCACACCACGTTTTAAGAGAGGATGACAAATGTGATTTATCTCCGTGCCCAGAAGATAGAAGGAGTGGGTGCGATGCTTCCGTAGCAAAGCTTACAGAGATGGGGAAGATTGCCATAGAGAAGCAGTAGCTGAAGCAAGACATGCGGATGTGGAATGTGCATGATGGGTGTTTCACATCGTCCAACATGACTGGAGTCTGGAGTGCGTGTGGGGGCAGAGGGTAAGTCTAAGAAACATACAGAAGGGACAAATCACAGAGCCCCTTACCTGTCATGTCAAGGAGTTTCCCTGATATCCTGTGAGCAGAGAAAGACCAGGGAATAATGACATGAGTCTTGGCCCCAGATCTGTTCTTTGAAAGATGATCCCACACAGCATTTGGAAGGGCATGTGGGAGGACTCCCAGGGTACCACAGTGGGTTCCCCGAAGAGGCCTCTAAGGCACAACAAATAGACCTTGCCTCAGTTCCTAGAAACATGCCCTTTAGCAAATGCTATATAGATATTCCTCACAAGCAAAAGAAAATCTCAAAGTATTTCTCCAAAGGAACCGAGATCAGGATCTTGAGGAGATAGGTGCACCTCCATGTTAGTTGTAACACTGTCCACGATAGGCAAAATCGGGCAATAACCTGGATGTATGCTGGCAGGTAAACAGCGAAAGGCAATGGGTTACATACGCACAATGGAATGCTCTTCAGCCTTTCAAATAAATGGGTGATTCTGGACTCAAGGCCAACAATGCATGAACCGTTGAGGACACAACAGTAAGTGCAACCAGCCCATCACAGAAAGACAAATACTGCATGCTCCCACTTCCATGAGGAATGTAAAATAGTCAGATACACAGAATCAGGGATGAGAACGGTGTTCACCACGGGCTGGGGAAAGGGGACAATGGCGCATCATCATCAATCAACGGGCAGGAGGCTTCCGTTAATCAAGACGAGTAAGTTCTAGAGACCGACTGCACGGCATCATACATTTAGTCAACAATACCCTTTCGTACCCTTGAAACTTTAAGAGGGCAGATCTCTTGTTATGTGTTCTTACCAGGAGACAAGAAGACTTTGTGCAAAGAAAGCAAACCCCAAGAGCTAAAAATAATGTGAAATCAAAGCAGCAACAAAAATAAACATGAAATCCAGTAAGTTAAAACCAAACATGTAGGCAGTGGACCAAGTCAAATGTTTGGAGCTTTCCTTTGTTTATTGAGATTATATACCAGCACCAGACAGGAGACTGGGAGCTTCAAGCCGGGGCCCAACCAACACGATGTGGGAGCAGGACTTGAGAATCCTGTAGGAGCCACAACTCTTGGCAGGAGCTACAGTGGCCTTATGTCAGTATTTACCTTTGCTCAAAGCATTTGCTCAAAGCAGAAGCAAGAGAAAACATCTCGGGAGAAAAAAAATTGTCCTGGAGTGTGCAGAGGCCAAAGATTACGGTGAATCAAATAATAGATCACAGAGTGAACCACAAAAATCAACGAGAAGAAGCCTCTGGGAAAAACAAACGCAAACACATCACTCAGGACCCCAAAGCCACCCTATACGGGGGTGATCCTAGAATTATATCAAAGAATATACAAATTGCGTCTGAAATGTTTCAAAACGTTCAGAGGGTAATGAGAAATTCATCAGCGGGCAAGAGATTATCGAAAGTAATCAGCGTTAACGCGAAAAAGGAACAGCACTGAAGATCCAGAAATCAAGCCTTTGATTTTAAAAATGCAAAAGGGACGAGCGACCATCAGTTTATCTGTGGGTCACGGGAGGGGATGCAAATAACAAAAGGGCTGGAAAATACATCCGGCTCAGAATGTCAAGATCGTCCACACATCTAACCTGCCAGAAAGGAAAAACAAAAAACAAAAAACAAACAAAACAAAAAGACCCAACAACAACAACAACAACCCAAAAAACAAAAACAAAAACCAGGGAAATCAGGACAGGAGGCAATAAGTAATGTGTCTCTGTGACGGGTGCTGATTTTATCGGGTTTTTTTTGTATGCTGTCCTAATCAGGAAACAGTCGATTAAGGATCTTTCAGTTAGTTTCTCTCGACTGTGCGAGGGATTTTGAGAAGCATTTTCTGTAGCTGGATAGTTTTGGATGGTTTGTTTTTATTTGATTCAAAAAGCGGCTTCCTCTGAGTGTCGCCTGTCCTGTTTTTTTGCTCATTTGCCAGTGGGCGAGTAGTCTCCAAGAGCGGATGCTCCAATGCGTGGGGTCGGGGCAGGGAGGTTTGGACAATCACCCGGTTTTTCTACTGAAGGGCGTAGTGTTGGCTTCACTCAGTCAGGTTCCATCTTCCCAGATGGTTTGGGTGTGGCTTGGGTTGGGTTTTTGCTTGGTGGGTCCCCCAATGGTGGGACAGTCTTGATTCTGCCGAAGTCATCATTGTTACTACTTGCTTCTCGGTTTGGGTTCCTGTCTTGGAGGGGCAATTCCTGTCCCCAAAGTGCCCACTCCACAAAATGACCATCAGTCTCTACCCTCACGTGCATTTGGATATAAATATAGAGGATCTTGCGTCTTGTTGTGGAAATGGATGTATGTCCCCGAGGCCACTGCTGGGCCAGAGCTGAAAAAGTGAGGACCCGTCCTAGTGTCATGTTTTTGATCATGAAGCACAGGACGGGGCCGAGTAAACCCCACAGAAACCAAGAGTTCTACTGAAAGGATAAACGTATATCCTGTCTAAAGGAGACACCACAGCTGCCTTGCAATGTCTAGTATTGAAGGAGACTGCAGATGTGGCCTGAAAAGGGAAAAAAAAAAAATGCTCGATGTGGAGTGGAAGAGAGCTTTCGCCATGCAGACCTGCATCATTTCATGAACGCACAATCGCCTGCAGATAAACGGAAATTCTACGTCAGGCATGGCCTTCTGTTTGTTTCTGCTTTCGTTAAACACCAGGTTCCGTGAGATCAGTATCGATGAAAATGAAGGAATGCAAACTGTCTCCCCGACATCATGATACATTTGATTGCACTGGCACTTCACAACGAACGACGCGGAGTTTTTGTGGTTATGTGTGTTTTCAACGAAAGGAAACAGAACACACAGTTGATGGTGCAAACGAGGCTCTGTACCCAGGCAGCTGTGTGCAAACAGGGGTTGCCCTTGTGCACCGATGTGTGTATTGTATTCCCTGGCAACCCTCTGAGTGACAAAACTAACGGTTAGAGAGACATTATTTCATAGTTTCTAAAGATTTCAGAGAAACACAGGAAGCAGGGAACACAGAATACAGTAATCTGGTGCCAGGTGCACTTTAAATGTCTGTTCAAACACGTCAAGCTTTGTACTGGTTTGAAGTCGAAGGTCCGGGTTATCTTTTTATTTTTTTTTTAAACACCTGGTTATTTTTTTGGAGCTGCTTTTTCTCTTGCTCTTAAAAATCACGAGCGTCCCTTAGAGATGATTTTCTATAATTGAAAGTAGCAGCTCTGGTTTTCCCAGGCTTTCCATGTTCACCTACTATTCCAGATGCTAAAGAAAACCAGTGCCTGCAGAGCTGGCGTTTTACATGCAATAAAGTGAGCTTCTTTAGAAGCGTGCACCTCACAGAGCACCTGCACACACCTTTATCCATTTGATAAAGAATATGAACTGGGTGTGCAGGGCGCCTGGGGGGTGCAGGTGGTTAAGCATCGACTTTAGGTTTCAGCTCAGTCATGATCTCAGGGTCATGAGACGGAGCTCACGACAGGCTCTGTGAGTCCATTTTCCTCCCTCTCTCTCTCCCTCTGCTCCTCTCCTTCCCGTTTTCTCTCTAAAATAAATAAGTAATTCTAAAACAAAAAAAAAAAACTTATGAACTGGAAGGCACAAATATTTGTAGATAATTATTAACTTATAAATCCGCACAATGAAATCAGACTTCAATAAAAACAAATAAAAAAATAAAATAAATATGCACAATATTCTATACTAATATCTTGTATTATAATAAGCATACTGTTATATAATTTGTAATAAATATAATGTTATGGGTAATTGATGGATAGTAATATTATATGCGGTGTGAAGAATACTGTTCCCAGGCATTGATTATACGGCACGCCGTGCGAAGGCCACACTATAAACAGATATTAGAGAGATAACAGGTTTTCGTTTCCCTCAAATCATCTGCAAACAAGTGTCAAGAAGTGATATTGCTCGTGAGTGATTTACTGAGACAAAACAAATATGTACAAAGCTCTGGCGTCCACATAACGAATACTAATGTGTAACAGTCACGCGCACAAAGCATCTGAACTCATGCTTCTCCCCGACACATGCTTCGGGATCTCACTGTAATGAGCGTATAGTGATTTGCTTCTCCCTAAAATCGTGTTCTTGAGACGAAGACTGCTGTCTCATTTCTATTCTGTTCCACGTTACTGCGTCGCCGTCAGGGAGAGTTTTTGGGAAGCGGGGAGTGTAGAATTAAGTGAAAGTCATAGAAAAACAAACGAATAGAGGGCCACAGATGAGCGTGACTGTGAGCAAGTGCATGTCATGAAAGCACTTGGCCGTTGGGTGTAGGGATCGCGGCGAAGCCCGTCCTTCTGCTGTCTGCACAGTCAGATGGGAACATGTTGGGTGCACATTCACAAACGGGAGCGTACAGGCGCTTCCCTACCTCAAGGCTCATTCAGCATGCCGTGCCGCCCGCCTTATTTCTGTTCCTGTCGTTAGCCGTTACGGGCCTGTGAGGGTGACCAGGGTGTAGGCTGTCCTGGGTTGAGGAGATCCCTGCCCCACGAAGCCCTGTGGGGCTCAGTGCCATTCCTGGCAGGCCCTCCGTCCCGGCCTCCCGTGACAGCTCCTCGGGAGCACATCCTGGCACGCTGATATTTTTACCTTCGGGCCACTGGCCATGTTGTCCTCATGAGGACGTCCCCACTGGCTTGATAATTTGGGGTGATTTATTTTCCCAGTGATGTTTCTTAGAGAAGGCACAGCATCGTTGTGTAGATGGAGGGCCGTGACAGAGCTGCAGAGCCTCCCAGGTGATGTCCTGGGATCAGCTATAGACATGGTGGTCTCAGTCTCCATGGCGAATGTCACACTCGCGTTCGAGCATGGCTTTTGGGCGGGAGAAATCTGGACAGACACAGATACAGTACGGGTGGCCCGTGTGGGTTTGGACAGACTCCAGCAGGCAGGCAGTGGTCTACGTACAGGACGGCATCAGTTTAGACCAGCGCTCAGGTGGTGGTGGTGGTGGTGGTGGTCGTGGTAGGGTTGACCAGAACACCAATATGTGCTTCCGTCATGGGATTTGGGTTTCTCATGGAATGAATGATGGGCTGCACACCAGGAGACAGCACCTCATAAATGAGCACTGTGCAGAAACCAGGTGGAACCTTCAGGATCTTAAATGTGTGCACAGCGTCATGGCGGCCATAACCAACCGGTCCAGGAAGATGCAGGCTGTCCCTGACTCAAAGGGAGGGGATTTTCCGCCTCCTCCTATCTAATGGAGTCAATGACGAGGGATTAATGGGCACTTTTTACAGTTGCTACAGAGAGGCACACTCATGGGATTGACCCTCTACGGTCGGACATCACAGCCAAGATGTTGGACCTCCGCCCTGTGGGAAATGGTGAGCTCCAAAGTTGTCAGCACTCTTCAGTGGGCTTTAAGAACCCAACGGAGAGGGCAGCCCGGGTGGCCCAGCAGTTTAGCTCCGCCTTCAGCCCAGGGTGTGATCCTGGAGTCCTGGGATGGAGTCCCACGTCGGGCTCCCGGTGCATGGAGCCTGTTTCTCCCTCTGCCTGTGTCTCTGCCTCTCTCTCTCTCTCTCTCTCTGTGTGTCTCTCATGAATAAATAAATAAAATCTTAAAAAAAAAAAAAAGAACCCAACAGGGAGGCACATGGGAATAGTAGATCAAAGGTACCTTGGATTGCTCTGGCACAGCCAACCTCCAGCCTGCTGCTCTCCAGGGTCTCAGACCCTGGATATTTCCACAAGTGCGTGCAGACAACAGACTGTGAATGGTGCTATGTTTGCTCCTAGGAGGAAAATGAGAATCTTTGTTGCATCAGCGAGCACGCGTGGCTCCTGGTAACCATGAGAGGATGCACATTTCGAGAAGGTACACTAGCGGACAGACGCCTCCAAGGATGGGCGTTTCTGGAATACGTAGGTTTCCAGTACTACAGGTGGCGACAAATACATGATTCTTTAAGGTTCCTTGGTTGGAGAAGATGTGACCTATTGTGTAGGACGTGTCTGCACGTTTCCTGATTTTGAAAGATTAAGTTGTAGCTATGAGAGGAGAGGGCAGGCCGCCCTGTTCCCTCTCTTACTCCAGCCGTCCTGGTATTTGAACCACGTTGCCACACAGAATTATTTTTCCTTTGCGAAAATGACTTAAACTGTTATGTTTTTGCCTCCACGCTGTCATGACATCAACACCATAATGCACCCCTGGGATGCCCAGATTCTGCATATGTTAAATTCTGCAGATTGTCCACGAATATATGCTGCACTAAAATACTAAATTTCACTTGATTTTAGATTTTAGTCTGTTGATGGACAACTTGCCTTGCTGAAGGAACAAACCTTATACGGAGTTCTCCTTTCTCGTGGGACTTTGTAGACACTTCCTTGCCCTCACCTGCTAATGAGGTCACTCTGGGCGCACGTGAGACACATTGTATTTCATCTATTTTTATGAGACTCATTATGTTTCTCTTGAAACATAATATTTAATGTTTAATGTCTATTTAAATATTTTTGTCTTTTTTTTTTTTTTTTTACTCCTTGCATTTCAGTACTTTCGTGGTGGATATTTTAGAATTGTTTTGTTCTTTTCCATCAGAACAAAAAACTTGACCATTTATTTATTTTTTTTATTTCTGACATTGCTTTTTTGAGGGTATGCTATTTTCCCACTTAATTTTGCCGGGTTACATTCTGCGTCTCCCCCTTCCCCGTGAAGGTCTCCATGTGGGCTCTATTTATATAACCTACGTGATTTCAAATCCCATGGTGCTTTCCATGTCTGTACGGACCCATCTTGACTCCATTTGTTCCTCCTCCAGTCTCTTAACGTTCTCCTTTGAAACCAGTCACGTCATTGGATTGTCTAAGGAGGGGCATGCCAAGTGTACTTTACTTGGGCGTCTGGAGAGCAACTTGGTGAGCTCTGTATCTTTATAGAGTTGACCCGTAAACAACATGGGGTTGAACTGTGCAGATCCGCTTACCTGTAGAATGTTTTCCCTAACCGTACAGATCTTTGTTCCATCGTACAGTCCTATAAATGTATTTTCTCTTCCTTACGATTTCCTTAGTGGCGTTTTCTTTTCTCCAGCCTACTCTGCTGTAACAATACGGTACATAACACATATCACACACAAATTATGTATTAACTGACGGGTCATATAATCGGTAAGGTTCCTGTCCACAGTTAAGCTATTAGTACTTAACTCTCGGGGTGGGGGTGGGGGTATCCAAAATTATATGGGGAAGGGATTTTCGACTGCTCAGGGGTGGGCATCCCAACCCTTGCATTGCTCAAGGGTCAACTGTATAATTCCCTTCTGTGCAAGTGCTCTGCCCATCTGCTTTTTTCTTATGTCTTTGCTACCGGTTTTCTTATGTGAACACACTGCTGGCTTCTTTATGATCATCACCCACTGCGGAATGGTGGCACCTGATGGCCCAATTTTACTGGCGGGTGTGGCTCGGGGCACCGTGCCAGGCAATGCTCTGGAGCGTTCCACCTCAGTTGTCCTCTTGAATGTCCTCACCGCCAGCATGGCATTGCCTTGTGCTGGGGCACGGATGCCCTCAGCGTGCAGTATTCCAGCTCTGTGTGGCTTGTCGCTGGCGTCTGCTCATCTCAAGCTCTTTGTCTCACCCTGGACATCATGGTTTGTATTCTGCGTTGAGTTCATGTCACGCCTCAGATTTCTCAGCCTGCCGGCTAGGTCTTAAATGACAACGGGGCATCTCAGTATAAGGTATTATTGTGGCAAACCTTCCGAGCGACCCATGTCCCTCTTGGCTCCCGGGGGTCCCTAGATCACCTTCCTATATAGCTTCATGTGCTTTGGGGATTGTGGTCATAGCTCTTTGGAGAAATATGAATTCAGGCTGAGGTCTATAGTGGCTTATGTTGCTTCCTTCCCCTGCAACTCAAAGCCTGTACCCAACCGGGCATGCCGTACCCTCTATGGCTCATGGTGTCCACTCTTACTTCTTTTTCCTTCGTGTTTGTTTCCTAAGAATTTCACGAGAGAAGGAAGTCAGAAATCATGTCTCATTTTTCCTTTCTTAAAGAATATATGTTCTAATCTCTGGTGTTCTAGGAAAGCAATGAAAAGAAACAAAAGCACACATTTAGAACACTAAATAGCTGACACGTTATAACTACAATGCTTTCCTCTGTAATTTTGTTTTTGCAACATCAGCTAAACTGAAAAATAGGACGCATGAAAAAGAATACATTAAATAAAAAGTGAAAACTAAAAAATGGGAGTACTTTCTGAAAGAGGTCATTAAACCAGGTCCCTCCCGGTCCAGCAGGTCCCAATACCATTTCTTAATATGATTGGACATTTTCAAATCATACAGCGAGACCTATTTCTAATCTTTGTACACACTTTCTTCTTTGAGTCCTATTGTTTACTTTTTCTTTTTTCTCAGTTAAGCCTTTTACCTTTTATCTGAGACACATATTTATGTCGGTTGCTTTTGCTCTCAAATAATTATCCTGAAATCACATTCTTTTGTCTTGTTTCTTTGGTTTCTTGCTTTATTTTCATAGCCTTTATATTTTAGAGCAGTTTGAGGTTTGCAGAAAAATCGAGAGGAGAGTAAATAACGTTTTGGGATAACGTGAACAATTACTAACTATTTAGAATTACTAAAAGTGATGTTTTGGAATAGCAATAGGTATGTATTTGTTCACCATACATCTGAAATTCTAGTCCTTTTTTTAAAAAAAGGGCTGATTTATCTCTTTACAAAGCAGCAGAACAGTGTTACTTTTAAACTTTTCTCATCAATCTTAACTTCTCAAGATTTGCTAAATGACTGTTAATGATTCAATGTGTTTCTTCCCCTTCCATTAAATCATATTCTGTATAAGTAAACAAAGGATTGCTAATGCCTTTGTTTCTCAGAGGAAGGCAAACCTTACAACTACTACGTATCTGAAATCAATGTGTGCTTTATTTCCTCTTTACATCTCTGTAGTTGGCATTTTTTTTAAATATATCTGCGCATGAATGGAGAAACAGCAATTCTAAAGCTCCCCAATGTGTTGGGTGATGTTTATGTTATAAGGATGCTACTGGTTTTATTAACTTGTTACCACTTGAGAATCCCAGGGGGAGGATTCCCCAAGGGCTGAGTTCAAGGAGGTGACAATCTGCAAGCAGAGGTTCAGCATAGGGGCACGTGAAGAAGCCAGTTCCCGAGTCCGCTGCAGCAACAGAGCATGCTCCTGGACTGTCCTCGCTGTGTTCAGCAGCTGTCACTGTGCATAGCTTTTCACACCTCAGAAGCAATTTCTTTCTTTTTTTCTTTAAAGATTTTATTCATTTATTCTAATGAGAGACACAGAAAGAGAGGCAGAGACACAGGCAGAGGGAGAAGCGGCTCCATGCAGGGAGCCTAATGTGGGACTCGATCCCAGGACCCCAGGATCATGCCCTAGGCCAAAGGCAGAGGCTCAACTGCTGAGCCACCCAGGCATCCCAGAAGCAATATCATTAAAAGGCATTAATGATAAAATACCTACTTCCCAATGAGTTTAGCAGATAAAGGGTTCTGGCTTCCTCATGGAGCCGGTGAGAATTTTAGTTTTTTTACTTTCTAAACAAGTTTTATTTTTGCTTTTCTTTCTTTTCCCATCCTGTCTGTGTCTTCTCATCATCCATTCCTTCCTTCTGGATTTTCCTCATCCACCTCTTCCCCCACTGACTGGCAGGGTCGGGGATCAAGAAGGACAGGTCCCCCCAGCTAGAACCTTACTTCATGGCACCCTTGTGGCACCCTTCATGGCAGCCTCAAAGAAAGCACACATGTGTGTCTTCATGGCAGCACAAGTAGCACACATGTGTGTCTGCCTGCATAGGTCAGAATATGTTTTTCAGCGTTGTCACCTGTTCCTCTGCCTTATTCTGTGAAACGCTGGTCTCACACCAGTAGTATAATCCTTGCATTATCAAGTCATTGTTTATGATCAACATCTTGTTTAACTAACATCCTTATAGTTTGTTCTTTCTTTTTCAACTTTTCACAGGTCATTCTTGGATTCGTTTATTGCATGCTCTGTAGAATTACTCTGTTTGGTATTCTTGATGTTACTAAAAATATATTTTAAAAAAATTTTAAATAAATGTATATTTTATGTAATTTATAGAAATCTTCGAGAAGGATGTATGTCATCCTGTTGTTCAATTTCTTCCTCCATTAACCCACTATGCATTTACACTTGATCAAATGCTATGCTCTACTCCCTAAGATGTATTTCTGTCCTATCCATATCCTGGATATGTTCAAAATTTAAACTTTCTGTTGTCCTTATAAAGTAGATCTTATCTTCGATTACATAGTGTAAATGTTATTGCCTAAGTAGGTAAAAGATATTGCTAAATATAATCATGTATGTGTATAGTCTATTTTCACGTTTTTTAAAATAAAACATTCTCATCCTGTAGCACCTTATCGATGATTTTACATTACTTGTTTAATATTATGCAACAATGAGCATAATGATGTAGAAGTCGGCCATCCTGCATGACCAAGACTCTGCGTGGATTGATCAGCACTTCTCCCACTGCCCTTTGCTGCCACTTTTCTACATCCTGCTTCTGTGCACTGGAAACCATGCGTACTCTGTGTAAGTGGAATCATGAAGTACCTGTCCTTCCGTGACCTGTGTATGGCACTTAGTATACTGTCCTCCGGGTTCAACCTTTTTGGATTCATATATGATTTTCTACTTTTCTGAGGGTCTGTAATATAAATGCCAAGCGGTAGGATTCCTGGATGTTAGGGTGGTTCTATTTTTAATTTTTTGAGGAATGTGCATGCTGTTCTCCAGGGTGTATGCACCAGTCTGCATTCCCACCAACCGAGCACAAGAGCTCCCCTTCCTACACATCCTCCCAACACTTGTTGTTTTTTTGTCTTTTTAATGTTAGCCATTCTGACAGGTGTTGAGGTGATATTTCATTGTGGTTTCCATTTGCATTTCTCTGATGATGAGTGATACCTTCTTTGGAGAAATGTCTATTCATATTCTAGTCATTCAGGTTCTTTGTTTTTTTTTTAAATCAAGTTGTTTGGTGTCTTGGTATTGAGCTGCACGAGTTCCATATGATTTTATTCTTTTGCGTTGGCTACTGGCAGAACAAATTCATTTAATACATGGTAAATATTGATACTAGTAATGGGAATAAGCACTTTGGGATTTCCTTCACATTCATGGATAATTCCTTATCATTTCCTCTATAAGTACATGATAGCTTCTGAGCTAAACAAATTTAAGTTGGTATCATCATTCTGTTTGGTTGTGTAGTTGGTTTTTATTTTCACCTAGTTTAGCAACACATGTGTGAATTTTCCCCATTTAAAAAAATCAGGATTTAATTTAGATTGTACTGATATTTTTGTGTGACTCATTTATGATCAGTTTTTATTAATATTTTCCTATGTTGTACATTAATATTGCCGTGATATTTGGTTGAATTTTTCTTTTCCTGATATTTTGGAAAGTTTGCATGTATTTTCCCTTTGACCCTTTATTATTTTTTTAAAAATATTTATTTATTCATGAGAGACACACACAGAGAGACAGGCAGGGACACAGGCAGAGGGAGAAGCAGGCCCCATGCAAGGAGCCCGACATGAGACTCGATCCTGGGTCTCCAGGATCACACCCTGGGCTGAAGGCAGCAAGCGCTAAACCGCTAAGCCACCTGGGCTGTCCCCCGCCCTGACCCTTTAGTTTTTGCATAAAGCATGTACTCTGGAAATGTCCATAAAACACGTTCATGGTTACATTATGTTATCAGTTTTTTTATTGGAAATTATTTTATCGTTATCTTGACACTCAAGGCACAGTGCAGTTGAACGTAAAAAGCATTTGGTTCTCACTGTCCTATTTGCATTTTCTGTTACTCACTTGGAAAGGACCTCTGCTACAGAGAAAGAGAGGTCAGTTTAAATCTCACTGTTTGTTTATCAGCCTAGTATTTTTGCCAAAGATACTTTATACTGTGTTCAATAATATTTTTTTCTAATGTATGACTGGTTAATGACCCCTGACATGACATGAGACCCTTCAAAGAGTGATATTAGCTGTTTTGTTCTCAAACACGTAGTTTTGAGCTTTCTCTGTAGCATCCAATATGGAGCAAGGTTTTGGTTTTCTGTTTCCCAATCCCCAAGTCTTTTAGAAATAGCCAGCCCAACCCTCCCAAATGACATTTTGTTTATATTTAATTGAATTTATTTCCACATTTTCCCCTACAGGCTGTAGTGTTTCTTGTGTTGCTTTAATCTCATCTCTGATTCTGTGACTTTTGTTTTTCATTATTGAGTTCCACTGCTTGTGATCCACATCCTGTTGTATCTTTGTCACGTCTTTCTTGAGCTATTGTATTTTGACTTTGTCCCCTTCATGGAAGGAATTTCTTTACTGAAGATGCTTAAGTGGTTCAAAAAGCAGTGTATAAGTTGTCTGTAAGACCATTCGACCATTTTCTCTGTCTGAGCTCAAATCCTTGCTCTGAAGACAGTTCTATCTACGAGGGAGAGTGCAACCACACACTTCCCTCAGACTTCTAACATTAGGTCCCATTATCATTTGTAATTTCCCCTTGCCTCTTTTCTGTTTAGCCTGCTACCGTGATTACCTAAAATGCCCAGGGCTATCCAACAGGGTCAGAGTCTACAGGATCCTTATTGTGAAACCCAGTGAAGTTATGAATCAGCTGCCAAATGTATCAGGATATTTGAAAATGTGCTGCTCACACAGAGTTGTCAACATTGTTTTCAGTGTAAATTAAGAGCAAAATAATTAAAAAAAGAAGAGATAGTTTGCAAGGTTGAATTATCCTTTGGGTGAACTTCACTTTCATATGAAAAGGCTGGATTAAATTCATATTGTAATCTCTCCAAAGTATCCATGTGATTTACTGACCCGGTATTGAACCTAACAGTCTTTGCAAAGATAATTAGATGTTCCTTACTTTACGTTCCTGATTCCAGACTGCTGTAAGTGTAGTGTATAGTTTTGTTCTAGTTGAAATATAGCTCACTAATGCATCTGTCACTCATTCAGTCATAATCATTTCAATGGTCAATAAAATGTGAGCATTCACACAGTGTCTTATTCTAGGCTCTCAGATAAGAAATCTACCAAGTTTGGGGTTTCTGCCCTCAAGGACTATAACCACCTGCTTAAATAAAATAATTATTTCATTTCAATTCTGATATATTTTTTCTGAAAGAGATTACACTTGACCCAAATTATTGAGAAGGACATCCAGTAACCAGGGAAGGATGGGCAGTTCAGTGGGCAGAAGGTGGAGTGTGCTCCTTGCCAAGACAGCAGGACACACCACATCTCACGAACACAGTTACTAGTAACTTGAGGAGCCAATGGACACTGGGGCATGTGTGTGAGCACAAGGACAAACACAAGGGGATAAGAGTAGCAATATGCCTTTGAATGACCAAACACGATAAAGCAAGATTTTAAATCAAAGCGCCGAAGGTAAGAATCAGTGATTTTGGCAGGAGACTTATTTTTTGTAATACAGGTAAAGAAGTACATTTGTTTTTTTAATGGAGAGAGCATGCACACATTAGAGGGTAGCGATGGGGCAAAGGGAGAGGGAGAGAGAATCTCAAGCAGACTCCATGTCCAGGGTGCAGCCCAACACAGGGCTTTGATCTCACAAACCTGAGAGTTGTGAGCCAAAATTGGGAGACAGTGCCTAACTGATTGAGCCACCAAGGCTCAATGTCCCAAGAACATTCAGAAGTGGGCTGAGGTATAAAGGAGTGGGCATGTGGCTTCATGAGATGCAGGTGGCTGAAGAAGACCACCTGCCAAGAATAGGAAGGAGAGGGATATGACGCAAGATGGTGCTGGGTGCTGGGACAAATCATGTTATGGATGGTGTGGTTTGGTTTTGAGTTGGTGGTGGTCTGAAAACAGACAGGATCTGAAAAAATACGTTTAGCAAAAACTGATGGAGTGAGATTCCAGCATTTGGAAAGATGACAAGATCAAGATTATAGAAGTGAATTCTGAACATTGTAAAGGTCATTTGAGGGTAGAGACCTTTTAAACGACTGAGACAGAACTAAATGCTGGACTTGGCCATTGGAGCTCAAATCCTGCCTTGCGGACATTAGTGGAAATGAACTGTTGACACATGTGCACTGGCCAAACTGAGAAATTCACAAGCAGGGCATTCTCTTGTAATGTGGTCAACCATCTGAATGCAGTGGTGATGAGAACAGATGGCTTTACATCTTAGGATGTAATTTGTCCCAACATCAATGGGCGTTCTGAAATACATACCCATTTGAAGAAATAAGATTAAGATATTGGGAAGCAAAGTATGACAAGTGATTAGGGTATAAGTTAAAGATTATTTAAGTAGATAAATGATACATAGAAGATAGATGGAGAGACAGAGGTAAATGAAAAATACATATATGTGAATTTATAGAAATTAAAATTATATTTATATAAATACAAAGATTGATCATGTTCTCTTATTGGAAGACTATAATTCAGAGGATGCCAATGAAGATGTAAATTAGTGCTGATTTGAACAAATCAAGAGTTAGATGCTCAACTGACTGAGCCAATCAGGTGCCCTGCCAAATATAATTTTTAAAAAAATATTCAATGGCTCAGTCAGTTGAGCATCTAACTGTTGATTTCGGCTCAGGTCATGATGTCAAGGTCCTGAGATTGAGTCCTGGATCCAAGGTTAGCGAGGAGTCTGTTCTTCCCCTCCCCCTCTGCCCACTCCCTTCCACCACTCGTGTGCTCTGTCTAGAATAAATACATCTTCTAAAAAATCACATTGACTAATGTGCATTTTCATTTTCTCCATGTCTTTTCATGGCTTGAAAGCTCTTATCTGTTTAGCACTCAATACTATTCCATTGTGTGAATGGGGCACAGTTTATTTACCCAATCACTTGCTGAAGGACATGTTGTTTGCTTCCAAGTCTTGGCAAGTACAAATATAGATGCTAGAAAGGCTACATACTGCGTGATTCCAATTCTATGACATTCTGGGAAAAGGCAAAACCACAGAGACCATAAAGAGATGAGTGGTTTCCAGGAATTGAGAGGGAAGGAGGGATGAAGAGGTGGCTCACAGAGGATTTAGGGCAGTGAAGCTACTGTTAAGGGTACTGTCATGGTGGATGCATGTCACTAAACATCTATCCACACCCACTGAATGGACAACAGCAAGAGTTAGTTCTAATGTGAACCGTGCACTGGGTGACGGTGATGTGTCAGTGTAGGCTCATCCATTGTAACAAATGCACTATTGGATGGGTAAGGGATGTTGATAATGGGGAGGCTATGCACATGGGGGAGCAAGGGGGGAGAATGTGACATCTCCGTACGTTCCGCTCAGTCTTACTATGATCTTAAAAGTGTTCCAAAAAATAGTCTATTTAAAAATATCTTACCATACAAGTGAAGCAATCTCTGTCCCATGTATTTACTCAAGAGGAGTGAAAACCACAAGACGCAGGCCACTTCAGCTAGAAGGATCTTGGCTATGCAATGAAATGGGACCAAATGAAAATGTCATTTATGTAGACAATTACGAAGAGATTTATATTCAGAAATTATTGACACACTGATATCTGCAGTTGCATGAAGGACTCTCAGAACCATACGCTGAGCCAAGAAGACAAACACAGAAGAGTACATCCTGTCTCTTTTCATATATCTGACATTATGTGCAATTGAATTTACAGTGACAGATGACATACCGTTGGTTGCCTAGGGCTTGTTTCAGAAAGAGGATTAGTGTGGAAAGGGGCAGGAGGAAATGTCCTGGGGTTGCGGGGATTCTCTGCCTTGATCACGGAAAGCATGTGGTTATGCTGATTCACACATTTTCCCAAATGCACTCAACTGTATGTGGTAACTGGATGCAGTTCATTGTATGTGTTATACCTCAACAAACTGAACATACATATGACCTGAACATATGAATCCATCTATGTAACACAGGGACTGGATGACAATTAAAATCCATCATTATGCTGTTGTAAAATATGCGTATTAATTCTAAGAATCCCCTATGTTCAAAAGAAATGAATGGCAAAGCTACAGTACATTAGCCCTGAGCCCGAGAAACCTCAGCCAGTTATGTTAAAATCAGACAAGGTAGATTTCAGGAATATATGAAGATGGGCGTAAGACAGGACGTTTCCTTTTTTTCTATAGATTTTATTAATTTATTCATGAGAGACACAGAGAGAGGCAGAGACCCAGGCAGAGGGAGAAGCAGGCTCCCTGCAGGGAGTCCGATGTGGGACTTGATCCCAGGACCCCAGGATCACGACCTGAGCCAAAGGCAGAGGCTCAACTGCTGAGCCACCCAGGTGTCCCACCAGGACATTTCTTTTTTTGTATATATATATTTTTATGAATTTATTTTTTATTGGTGTTCAATTTGCCAACATATAGAATAACACCCAGTGCTCATCCCGTCAAGTGCCCACATCAGTGCCCATCACCCAGTCACCCCACCCCTCGCCCACCTCCCCTTCCACCATCCTTAGTTCGTTTCCCAGAGTTAGGAGTCTTTCATGTTCTGACAACAGGACATTTCCTAATGATAAATGGGCCCAATCACCAAGACAGTAGAAAAATATTAAAAATGTATGTACATAATAACAGAGATGCAAAATACATAGAGCCTGATTCTGACAGACCAAGTCAACCATGAGCAAATCCTTAATGATGGACTCAGTGTGCACATGTCCTTGTTTAGTATCTGATCTAACAAGTAGGTAGGGTGTAAATAAGGAAGGGTAGATATGATGTGAGCAGCCCTGTCACACACTCGACATAAATGACATCAGCCGAACACACACCAGCAGCCATGGGACACACTGCCATTGTGTCCATGTCTTTATGGAACGTGCACAAAGGCAGACCATCTCCTGTCCCATAAAATAAATAATAGGACATTTTAAGACAATGAAATCCCATCAAGTATATTCTCTGATCAAAAGAGAATTAAATTAAAAAATCAATGAAGACAATTATGTGGGAAATCCCTGGATATTTGGCAGTTCAAGCAAACTACTTCTGCACAGTCCATGGGTCACAGAAGAAAGTCGAGGAAGTACTAAAGACTCTATTTAAAATGTGGGAGATGCACCTAATGTAGTTGTTAGAGGGATATTTACAGTCTTATATTAGATTTTTTATAAGGATTAAAATCAGTGTTCTCACTAGGAAACTACAAAAGCAGAGAAGAAATTAAACCCAGCCTACGATGAAGGAAGCGTTAAACACATGAAGTAATAAACCATTGGAATAAATCAGAAGAGAATCTATATGTTTTGAGAATCATTTTTTAAGTGCTTTGAGCTTCCCTGGGGAGAAGCCTAGGGCCTGGGACATCGTTGTTCATTCTCACCGAGGTAAAACAGGTGCTAAGGAAACGAGGGCAAAGAAGAGAGTCCAGGATGAAGAGGGTTTAAAAGATACAAGGGGAGGACGAATTAATTATGCCGTGTTCGCTCTTGGTAACCCAGAAGTTCATTCTCGACCCTCCTGAGAAGCCAACAGGAGATGTGTGCTTCAGGGACCCTGGGAAGGAAAATGTCAAGACGGCGTGTGCGGAGCAACGAGGTGGTGGATGCTTGTGCGAAAGCAGGGAGAGCATGAGGACTGGGGGCCCCACGGCTGTACATGGAAATGTGGCCTGTGTCTACTGCTAGGCCCGGGGCAGGCTGTGTTGGGAAAGGTTAGACGACCCTCTCCTTGGAGGGGGTGAGGATGCAGGCAAACAAGTGAGTGCTTATTGGGTGTCGACGGGCGGCCGTGCCCTAGGAAGCACAGAGCAGCTGAGGTTGGCGAATGGGCCCATTTGCATTTAGAAGGAGCATCAGGACACTGTGCTGGGAATGGTTTGCAGGAGGAACAGAACACAGGGGCAAGCCGCTGGGGTGCCGCTGACCGGCTCCACCACCGTGCAGGGGGCTGGCAGCATTGGATGAAGGATGAGATGTGTTTCAGGGGGAGAGAAGGAAGTGAAGCATGCCTGAGAACGTGGGAGACCCCGGTCGGACCTCCAAAGGCAGAGGGTGCTGAGGGACAAGCCGTCCCTGGGAAGACTCCGGAATTTTCCAAGTGCTAATGCGGGCCACAAGATTTGTTTGTGGTCCACGGTCATGGTAGTTGGTTTGTTAGCAATTCTTGTGCACGGGCCACAACGGGGGACAGGAGTGCTTTGCAGAGGAGTGTGTGGTCTATAAAAGATACGCCTTTCCTAGAGGTGTAGATTATGGCCTTTGCGCTCTGGTCACGCCAAATCTTTCCACAAATCTGTTATGGAGAAGTCCAGAAAGTCTTTCTTTTTTAAAATTTTATTTATTCATAAGAGAGAGTGAGAGAGAGAGGCAGAGACACAGGCAGAGGGAGAAGCAGGCTCCCTGCAGGGAGCCCGACGTGGGACTCAATCCCGTGTCTCCAGGATCATACCCCAGGCTGCAAGCGGCGCTAAACCGCTGAGCCACCAGGGCTGCCCCCAGAAAGTCTTTATGTGATCTATGTAAAGTATTAAGAGAAATCTCTGGAATATCTATTTTGATAGATATATTTTAAAAATATCTCCCTTTCAGAAAATAAATGTGTTCAGCCAATTGCTCCCTCCTTTGAAACAACGGTCTTGGCCAAGTGCCGTCTCTCACTAAAATGATACCATAAATGGAACGCCGACAAAACGTTTAAACTGGACTTAAAATTTGAACCTACCTATATTTTACGTATTGAGGTAATCTTTATAAGAACATCTGCTATACAAAGAAAACTGAACATAGTCCCTGATTCCTGGAATTTAATACTTAAGATAGTGATGATTTGGGCAAGTTTATTGAATTTCTCTATAATGCTGTCCACTTTACCAGCAGTACATGGAAATGTATTTCAAGTGAGATCTTGTAATTCTGTTCTTTTTTATGACCGTAAACACCCATGGAAGTGAAGTAAAAATAAACACTCTTTTATTGAACTACATTTTATAGGGAATGGTGTATTGGGAAATTTTCGTACATGCAGAGAGTTTCATTAAAAAAAAAAAGATGCGTATGCACAATATTCAAGAGTACTTGATGCAATGAAGACAATCACCAAAAATGCAATTTCCAATAGAACGAAAGAGGGAAACAGAAATTTGTCCATTTTTGACTTCTCAAGGAAAGAGGATTTGAGAAATTTGAATGACAATGAAAAAGGAGGCTTAAATTTAAAAAAAAATTTTTTTTAAGGAAGTCATAAGAATAAGCCCAAACAAGCATCTGGTATGTTTGTGAAGAAGTCTTAAAAGTGGAAGAGGATTTATTGAATGAAGTCTGGGAAGCCGTCTCCTTTGAATAGAACATCTTGCCTCAGGAGCAAGATTTGAAGCAGCTGTGTCTTACAGTGACTGCCCTGGTACTGGCGAGGCTCTAACGCAGAAGATTATCATATTCATTATGACCTATAGGTTGTAGGGAGAACTCGGGAAATGAGGCAGGCTGATGAGCTTCGCCGTATTGTGCTCTGGGTCCGTCGTTCTGAGTCCAGCGGGTCTGCCCCCAGAGATAGCGATCGAGCTGCCCCCATGATGGACTCTTATGTTCATGCATAAGATGATGAGGGATGGAGATGCTCAAAGGATTTTTCCAGCCGTATGGAAACTTAATATCAGGGACTACTGAGCCATTGCAAAGTCGTGCTTACTTGATCCTAACGCCCAACACAAGACAGCAGTTTTTGGGGGTTGGAGGTTCTTTTTTTTTTTTTTTTTTTTTTTTTTTTTTGTACTTGACAAAGAAACTCCACCCCGGTGCCTTATTTTCTTTTTTTTTTTTTTTCTGGTGCCTTATTTTCAAAGATAATTTCAATCCACACTCGCACATCTTTCTGTGCACAGAGGTTGGTTATGCATGTGCTCAAAGGGACCAAACGTTGTTCTACTCTTACTGGGATCAGCGCAACCAAATGGGTTTATTTTATTTTATTTTTAAAGATTTTATTTATTCATAAAGATACAGAGAGAGAGAAAGAGAGAGGCAGAGACACAGGCAGAGGGAGAAGCAGGCCCCACGCAGGGAGCCCGACGTGGGACTCGATCCCGGGTCTCCAGGATCATACCCCAGGCTGCAAGCGGCGCTAAACTGCTAAGGCACCAGGGCTGCCCCCAAATGGGTTTAGCAGATAAATGCAATGTTTCTCATTAAAATGGGAGATTATGCACCCTTTCTAGATTTCATAGGGGGAAAGCCTCCTGTTATAGGTTCAAAGCCAACAACCCCATGGGTGCAATATTTTGTAACCAGAGTAATTTGTTGTACGTACAACTGGTCAACCTTTTAACCACTTCTACTTCTAGACAATCCATTAGCACTATCCCAGTGACATTTACCTCGTTGACTTCTGCTGACCTTGAGGTTTTAGCTTAAATATCACCACCATTTACTTACTGTTGACTTAAGGGTTTTGAGTTTGCAACGATGAGGATGAGCTTTACAAAATATGTTCCTGGTATATTTGATTATGTCAGTCTCCTGGATTATGGGTTTCTGTTGTTCTACTTATTTATGTTGACATATTCCTAACGACTAAAAAAAGTTTACTTAGTATAATTTTTGCCCAAACATATTATGCTTTTTGGCTTTCTTCTTGCCAATTTTTCTTTTCTTCAGGAGAGTGTCTAGATCCGTGGACTCCTATTTCTCCTTTTCAAATCTCTCTTGGATGTACTCCAAAGCCTGGGGCAGAGTGAGTCTTCCATAGGGAATGTAGGTGAGCTGAAATATAAATAAAAGCTGCCCCATGACTCATCAGGATGTACCCAAATTTCAATGACCTCACATGGCTAAATGCAACAAATAGTGTCAAGTTCTTACTGTAGGAGATGCTCTGCATCAGGCACGCCACCTGCCAGGTGCCACGCCTGAGAAGAAATTTTAAACGAATTGTGGAGATCACAATAGACTCCTATTTTTTCCCCTCTGCCATGAGAGTGCACACATGCCACATAAAGATGTATTCCTTAGTTTGTACCCTAGAATGAGAAGACATGCACCACTTGCATGGCCGCGAGATCCAAATAAATATGGCGTCATGCAAACCACCGCTGACATTGAGTGTTTGCCCCCCCCCAAGCCAAGTGGTTGATAAAAGCGTCCAGTGTATATCTCGCACATGAAATGTGCAAACACGAGCTCAACACCATGTGCTTCCAAGCCTGCGTACATTTAGCGTCTGAGTATGAGAAAGCTTCAAACTTCCAGATCTTGCAATGCTCTTTGACTGTTTTTCATCTCTCACGAGTTATATTCACGACTTGAAATGCACTTTGTTCTTCATCTCTCACGAATATATATATATAAGATATATATATTCATCTCTCACGACAGAAGCAGGTCGTGAGGGATGTATTTGAAAGTGTTTGCAGAAACCAGACACCAGTGGTGAGGAACACCGTTACCACTCAGCTGCCATAAAACCCTCCTTTACATCCATGTGCGGTTTAACAAGACCCCAGAGTGGTCTCCCTGCTGCCCCCTCCCCCTTGCCCAGTGACAGCCAAGAACCCATCTTGCTAAAGTTTAAGTCAAAACGTGGCATTTCTCGACTCAGAATGCACAGGTGATTTTTCAATTCTGTGGGTAAAGGCCGGGATTTCCACAGTGGTTCCACACAATACTCCTGTTTGTACCTGATTCCAGAGACGGAAAGTTAAGCTCTGGGAAGTTACAACCAATTGTTGTTTATGTGGTTTCCGAATGGCCGCGATTTCTTTTTTTATGATGGCTTTATGGACGTCTTATCCCAATGTAACAGCTGTGTTTGATCAAGTGACAGAAACTTTCTATACCTCATTTCTTCACCCGTCACTTGGGAGTAATAAGCACACCTGCTCCAAAGGGTGGCTATAGATTCTACAGAGAGAAGTGTGAAGCATTTAGATCAGAAGTTAATTTGGAGCTTTTCATTAAGCTCAAAATACTTTCAAATGTCCACGTCATTTCATCTCAGATGCATTATTTTATTTTATTATTTTATTTTTTTTTGCATTTTTTTTAAAAAACACATATTTCCAAATTCCAAACGTCTGAGCATTTTCTAGTTCCTCTTGGTTACAATACACTACTCGACTGCATAATAATTTATAAGATTTTACTCTTTTATAGTTTTTCACATGTCCATTAGGTTGAAACAGCTAAAAGGTTCTGGTTTGCCTTTCAAAGCACACGCATTCTTTCTCCCATTGCTCTGTGTAGTGTTTTACATATATTAATTCAATTTGATGCATTCTGTTTTTCAAATTTTCTCTATTTTAAGTGATATTTTAGTGAAGTTGACTCTCCGTTGTGAAACAATTGCGTAAAAACCTCCCCGTTCTAATTTTCAATGCATACAACTGTGATTTCAAGAGTTAATGTTCATCGCAGTTACTTTCAGGACTGTTACACCTTCCTGCCGTTTTTCATCTTTTACTGTTTTCCAGTGTTCCTTTTTTTTTGGTTCCCTTTGCATTTTTCATTATTTTGTCTGATATTGCTATAACCTCTAGGAACTCACTGACACTTAGTGTTTTGAGGCTTTTATTAATTGTATCCTGCATGTGAACACAAGGTGTTATGTTTCAGAGATGGATTGCTTATTGAAAGTCTCACAGCACAGAATAAGTGTGTCCTCACCTTTTGCCCTTGGTCCTTATCCAGTGTGGATGCAATGAGAAGCAGGTCAATTGTGCAAAGTGAGTAGCCTAACACGCTATAGCCTGGGGAGTAGGAAAAAACAGTTTTTTCTGTGCATACTGGAGTAGGAGGCAGCTCTGTGGAGTCCTCTTACAACAGCCCTTTGGATGCAAATGCAGCCTTTGAAGGAGTCTGGGAGACCCTGATAGTTTTATCACCTACAAAGGGCTGTAAGGTCATGGGATTGTTCCTCCTTCAAGTGTAAATATCACAAGTGGACTCCAGGGCTCTAAGAGCCTCAGGACTTAACCCAGAGATACGTCTGTGCTGTAATCCCTTGCCCTCAGGGAAGGTAAGAGAAGTCCCCCCCCCCAATTGGGTTACATCACTTATTCCTTTCATTACAGAAACAAGCATCTACATATCTAAGCCTACGGTATATGAACATGTTTCTAGAAGTGCAAGCAAGCATTTCCTAATATTATATCATATACGTTTCAGTGTCCCAGGGAGCCAGGGCTTTTGTTTTTGTTTGTCTGTTTTTGTTTTTACAGGAACACTGAGAAAGCCAGAGAAGTTGCATTCCCCACAATATTTTTATGATTTTCATGGCATATGCTTTCCCAGACTTCCTGCGTTTTTATTTCTAAGCAGTATATATGATAAATAACATGTACTGGATAGTTTTCATCCAGTCTGATTCTCTCTGTATCTTAGATGGAGACAGCTCTATATTTTAATGAATTTTATTACTATGACTATGTATACACAAATAGATGGATAGATATGATGGATGGATAGATAATGATGGATGGATAGACAGATGGATAGATAGATATGACGGATGGATGGACAGATGGATAAATAGATCAGTGTGATGGATAAATGGATAGATAAAATGCAGGTACACCATACAGTATAATACATAAAATTTTGTAGGGTTTTATGTATACATACATATACATTTCAATGATTACCTTTGTTCTATCATTTTTTCAACTGATTATTTTCCCACCTTTTCTGTTCCTTTTCCTGTGAGCTCAGAACATACAAACTATTATTAATTTTTTTAAAAAATATTTTATTTATTTATTTGAGAGAAAGAGAGTGTCTGTGAGTGGGTGGAGGGGCAGAGGGAGAGGGAGATGCAGACACCCCAGTGTGTGCGGAGCCTGATGCAGAGCTCCATCTCAGGACCCTGAAATCATGACCTAAGTCAAAATAAAGAATCAGACCTTTAACAGACTGAGTCACCCAGGGACCCCTTAATCGTTTACAGATATTTAGTGATTAGGATGTGTGCACTATTGACTTATGAAAGTCTAATATTAACTCAATTTTTACGGTCACATAATACAAGGATATTAGAAAAACTTGGCTAAATCCACTTCAAATGCATCATAGTTGGCATTTATTTTAGTACTATCATCATTATTAAGCCCATGACATCACCATCAAAGTTCGAGTCTCAAAATCCTTGTGGCTTTCTTCTATATGTGCCAGTTTCCTTGATTTCCAATCCTTTCTGCACCTGCAACTTTTTTAAAAAAAATTATTTAATTATTTATTTGAGGGAGAGAGTGTGAGTGGGAGCAGAGGGATAAGCAGACTCTACTGAGTGTGGAGTCCAATGTGGGTCTTGAGCCTAGGACCCTAAGTTCATGACCTGAGCCTAAACCAAGAGTCAGACGCTGAACCGACTGAGCCACCCAGGTGGCTGGAACCTTTCACCTGAGATCCACTTGTGTGGGATTTCTCTAAGGACTGGCAGATGAATGATGGATTCTCTTAGTTTTTGGTTGTCTGAAATGATCTTTATTTCTCTTCCAATTTAGTAGGATGGTTTGACAGTGGAACATTTTACTAGATCATGACTTCCATTGTTTCTGTGGAGAATATAGTGGTCCATCGTGTTACCTTCTTCTCTGTACGTATGAAGATTTCCACTAAGCATTTGTTTTGCCATTTTATTAGGGTAGGTCTCTGTAAATTTCTTTTTGCTTGTTCTCCTTGGGCTGGGAGGTGCTTCCTGAGTCTCTAGCATGATGTCCTCCTTCAGGATTGGCAAGTTATGGCTCGTGACCTTTCAAATACTGCCTCGGCACCATTTAAGATTCCCTCTTTTTCTAGTATATTACATACTTACATGCTATTTTTTAAACGATACTCCTTTATCCCTTTTCTTCTCTATCATATTCTCATTCTTTGGATTCTTCATGTTTCATTTTGTCCCAGCAGCTTCATTCACAACGGCCAAAAGGTATCCATCAACAGATAAATGGATGAACAAGATATGATGTACATATGGAAAATTACCCAGTCATGAGAAAGGAGAGCTATTCTGATACCTGCTACAACACAGATGAACCTTGAGGTAGTTATGCTCAGTAGAATAAGACAGACACAAAAGAACAAATCCTGTGTGCTTCCACTTCAACGAGGAACTTTCTTCAAGCAATCAAATTCACAGACACAGAAACTAAAACAGTGGGTGTAAGGGGTTTGGGGGGGGTAACGGGGAATTGGTGTTTAATGGGGGCAGAGTTTCTATTTTGCAAGATGACAAGGAGTCTGGAGACAGTTGGATGACAATGGGAATGCACTTCACATAATAGAACTGTATGCTTCAAAATGATTAAGATGGTAAATTTTGGGTTCTTAAATTAGATAAATTCTTCAACTGACTGTTAAAAGAACATTGGAGTTACTAGTCCTTCCTTCTGGAATCATTTTGCTCAGATAACTATACGACTTTCTCTTTCCGTCTTCTTGGATCTCTACTACATGGCTACCTGTGTTATGTTTCCATGTGAACCTCATCGATACCTGCAATTTTCTCCATTGAGGGTTTATTTATTTCCTGTTTCCCCTCATGGGAACAGAAGCTTGGAGGATCATACCTGTGTGGGCCACTGCTTTCTCTGCTACAGACCTACAACCCAATCCAGAGACCCTGTGAACGCACACCAAACCCCTGGTATCAGCAATTGTCAAAATATACTTTTTTTTTTGTACTGCATACATAGCGATAGATGACTACATTCCTCTCACTATACTTTCTAATAGTTAATTCTAAAAACTCTGAGACACTCATTCTCCTGAAAGATAATGGGTTAGTGTCCTGACACTGCCTAACATGGCTACAATTTGAGGAGGTGCTACCCCTGAGTGCACCTGTATATAGATCCTGCTAGGAAGGTTTTGAAAAGGAGCTTTCACACATTTCCACTGTGATTTATTGGTGCTGATGGGGGCTTTTTCTTCAAACGTGGGACTAGATCCTATTGAACCATTACTCAAGGGGAAGAAAAAACAATCCACAGTTCATGGACAATAAACATGGCAATAAAGAAAGGCACTCAACGGCATATCACCCCAGGAAGACCATGCCCATCAGTTGGCAAAATAATTGCACACCCTGAAACTAAAATAAAGAACTGAGAAGCAAATGAAAGCTAACTAAATTAAAACAAATGCACAAAGTGTGGGAGACACAGGCAAGAAGCTCCCCCACCGGCCTGCTGACATTTGCAGGAACTGTGGGAAATCTCATCCAGTCCTATCAATACCCATTCTTATAACTACAGCCCGCCACATGTTAGAACGGCCGTCGGACCTGTCATAGAGATTCTTTTTCCTGTCTCCACATGGAAGGATTTGTGGGATTTTGTCTGACTTTGTAGGCTTAAAAGAGGCAGAGACAGGAGAGAATTTCTGGACAGAAAAGTGCACGAAGGGGCTGATGTGTGTTTGTGCTGCTACTGTTCATATTTGGAGATATGAAATTTACCCCATCCCTGAATGACAGGAATGCAGGGGTGCAAGTAGCGACTTATCGGTTGGATTTTCTCTGGGACATGCATTTTCAACGGCAGGCAATCGTGCCCTGCAAAGGGGCAAAAATTCATTCTCAGTGGGTGAAAAAAAAAAAAGGTCACATATTTGCAATGTGTAGGGTCGAGATTTACAAGGCGTACATAAGCAGGTCTACAGTTCCAGTAGATCTAGATCCAGTATGGATCCAGATGTGATCTACACAGCAGACCTACAGGGTGGCGTTCAGAATTCATGCAGGTGGGGCTGGCTACATAAATAAAAAAAGCCAGAACAAGAGTAAATTTGCTGTTTCCTGTGACAGCAGGAACTGGGACACAGGTCTTGTGCCCTTGGACTGGAATTTACACCATTGGCTCTCCCGAGTCTCCAGCTCTCCGACTGCTCCTCTTGGGACTTGTCAGCACCATAAGCCGGTGAGCCAGATTCAGGGAATACAAATGCACACAGCAGTTACGTTTGAATGTGAGATGAACGGCAAAGCTTTCTCTGTCCAGCATATGTAGGCTCACGCTCTTTGTGCAATTCAAATGTAACGAGGCAGCCTGTATTTTATCTGCCCCGTCCGATAGGCAGCAGGAACTGTGCCTGGCACGGGGCTTCGGCACCAAAGAATAATGGAAACATGCAGCTGGAGCTGATATTCCTGTCCAAGGACAGAGATGAGGAGGAAGATGTATTACAACGGGGGGTGGGTGGGGGAGGTGGGGGGGGTAGGGGAGGATAGGAAAGTTAATCTTGAAGCATTTAAGTTTGACACCGATTGTTCAGTGGCATTTAGGCTCAAGGACTGGCAGCCGACTTTCAGAATCACGCAGGTGCCCATGTGTGCTTTGGAGGAGAGGATGGCACGTTTGCAGGTGTGTGGACCAGGGTAGGGTTGGTAAGGAACGTTGGGGAAATTACACAAGGCTTTGCAGACTTGGCAAGAATAGTGGCCTTTATTGCCACCACCATGAACTTCTTAAACACACACAGGTAAGAAAGCCATGCCCCAGATCAAGGGACCCAGGACCTCCACAATTCTGGGGGGTTCATGTATAACTTTTTCTGTTCCTGGCACTTAGTGAAGCAAGTCAGCTAACGGATTTAGCTAAGGGTTATGTGTTTATTTTACCATGAATATGTAGACAAGAAAAGGCAAAAGGCAAAGAGAGGAGACCTAAGCTCCTAGAGATAATCCTACAAAAAAATAAGAATATTGAATTCATTGTGAGATCAGAGTCTTGACCGGTATCCAAACAAATGCATGAATTAGAAAGCAAAGAACATGGCATCCCTTATAAATCTGAAGAGGGGTCTCAGGTGTCTAAAACAATCCCATTTTATAGGAAAAGAAAAAAAAAGGGAGATCAACACAGAATCTTTTGAATATTAACAGCTGGGCCTCCAATATACCATTCCTGTTCTACCTTAGTGTGCGCGGAGTGAAAACACCCAGGTAATTGACATAATTAGGACCCAAATGGCATGTTGAGGGGAAGTGAGTGTATTTCAAGAGAACCACGCAGGACAGCATTAAATTAAATATTAAACTCATTCCCCCTGTCGGCTGATGACAATCGTATCCACGTCCTAATGCTGAAAATGGATGAGGTTGCCAGATACAGAAATGATTGATTTTTGTTTCCATGCAAGACACAGCCAGTATGGGATGACCCACACAGTGGAGTACAAAACCTAGAAAAGTATCAATGGGTTGAAAACCAAAGAGAAAGAGAAGTGAAAGAATTCAATTCGATGACCCAAACTGGGTCAGCTGAAGAAGAAGGAGTCCTGAGATCGTCTCATCAAAAGGTGATGAAAAGCCAAAGCCCAAGCAAGAAACAGTAACTCAGAAGGTATGACAATCTTAGAGAATTTTGAGTCCTTGCTACGGATAATTAATTACACCCTTTTGGCAGGGAAGTCCCTCCTCAGTTGTCTTTGTTGCCTTTGTGGGAAAACAAAGTATCTTGGAAATCAACAAAAAAGAATTTGTGAAATCAAGATAGAACAGACTGTCCTGCGCCCAGAGCATAATCAGATCTCTGGAGGAAGGAAAACCACCCAAGAATGTGGGGCCCACATGGTCCCTCGGAAGAAATAAATCGAGCCAATAATTTTAACCTGTCACCGTTTTCAATGTCGACTAAAAAAAAAAAAAAAGGAAGGGAAATGAAAACCAATGAAAATGCATTGTTTGTGTTTTCCTTTGTTTGGTTGAAGCTGGTCAGGCATTTTTAGGAATAGTCTCCTGATGCCTTCCAAGAAGCTGGCTTGGGAATTGACCTCTCATGCCCTTCCTGTGTTCTTCACCTCGGATGAAAGTGTCTTCCATGAGTTCACTTGACTCAGCCAGAGGAGAAAGGAGCTGCCAGGGAAGCTAGTCTACGTGGCCTACCTCCAAGTCCCTATCAAATCCCAAGAGCTATATGAGTTTGCAAGGGCTGCCGTGGAAACAATCAATCCATCCATCAATCAAACTGGCTTAGAGCAACAGAGATGCCTTATGTTGGAGATGCAGAGGCCAGAGAGTGTGAAGGGATGTGGGCAGACCTGTGCTCTGTACCCAGGCTCTAAGGGAGAGTCTGCTCTACCTCTGTCTTCTTGCAGGTGGAAGGTCGCCGGGCTGTGGCAGCATCAAACCGCACACTCTGTGGGCACGTGTGTCCAAATAAGGACATCAGCCATGTTGGGTTAGGGGCCCACCCTACTCCACCATGACCTGGTCCTAACTACCTATATCTTCACGATGACCCTATGTCCAAAGTGCATCCCACTCTGGGGTTCTGGAGGCTAGGATGTCAACACACGAGTTTGGAGGGGGTCAAAGGTTCATGACAGACTGGGTTTCACACGATATTAACCCTGGTCTTATCATACTTAAAACAGATACTCATTTATTATGGATATTCCAGTCTTACTCTTCTTATTCCATGGCCCACTTATCCTGTTCTATAACCGACCAATTCTTACCCTACAGCCCACTTACCCTATTCCATAACCAACCAATTCTTACCCCACAGCCCACTTACTATATCTTGTAACCAACCAATTCTTACCCTAAGGCCCACTTACCCTGTTCCATAACTGACCAATTCTTACCCCAGGCCCACTTACCTGTTCCGAAACGGATCAATTTTACCCCACGTCCCGCTTATCTTGTTCCATAACCGACCAATTCTTACCCCATGGCCCACCTACCCTATTCCATAACTGAAAAATTCCTACCCCACAACCCACTCTTACTATTCCATAAATGACCAAATGTGAGCTAAAGGATTGCAAGATCCCTGTTCTTTTGTTATTTCATTTTATTAACCTGTAAGGATGAGTGGCAAGTTATTGAATGTTGAATAAACTGATCATGGTAACAGCTTCCTAAAAGACTCTTTTATCAACCGAATCTGCAATTTTATTAAAAATACTAATAACAAAGTAAGATATGTTTTCTCCAAGCTAAACACTTTCCTATGAGCTTTCCATAGATACATATTTATCTGATATTCATAAGCTCAGAGAGGCAGACATGCTCAGGAGACTGCACATCTTGGTCCCTAAAGAACCTCCAATGTGATGTCTCCCCCAGCTCACCCACTTCAGACACTTGAAAAGAGAGGGCGACCAGATGACTGCATATTTGCATCTTGACATTTGCATCTATGCGTTTGCATGCTCTAATATTCACATGTAGATCTCCCCATCTTTCCACAAGGAATAGGGAGCAGTTGTGCTGGGGCAGGAAGGTCATCTTCCTGAAACTCATTCCACAAAAAGTGAAGGTGATGTTTGGTTTTTCCAAGACTGAATTAGTAAAGTATCCACGTGACAGGAGATATATAGCAGGCTTGACCCAAACAAGACTAGAGGTGGACAAGCTTCTAAATGTCATTTCCCGAGATACGGGAGAGATGATCAATATACCCGGGGTCTGACAGATCTTTGGGATACATCGCTGCCAACCAGGATGTTTATGTTCAGTGTTGCACAATGATCTCTTGTGAAGAATGACAAGAAGTCAAACATTGCCACATCCATAGACATATAGTATATAAAGTGATGAAAACTGAGAATCTCGTCAACAGGTAACCCAACTCTGAAGCTTCTCCAGAGGAGGAATCGAGAGGTTCTGGAGACATGAAGATTCGACTGCTGTGTCTTACACTCGTTTTGGCTTGTAATGCCCAGCCACCCGATGCTAATGTACTGACACAGGTATTGTGTACACGCTGACATGACAAGGTGGTCTTTTTTTTAAAATTTATTCGTGAGAGACACATACACACAGAGAGAGAGAGAGAGAGAGAGAGAGAGAGAGAGAGGCAGAGACATTGGCAGAGGGAGAAGCAGGTTCCATGTGGGGAGACTGATGTGTATGTGTGCCTGGTTTCCGTGGGGAGGGGAGTTTAATATGTATATCCAAATGTATGTACTCCAAGGTTAGCCGTCTACTTGGAAACTCAGAATGCCTCTGTTAATCGTGTCTTTACATAGTTCTACTAGACATGTCTCCTATGCTCTAGTAATTCCACATTTCTACATTTCTCCTGTAGTATAAGAGAGAATGTGCATCAGCCAATGCGCTGTTGGGGTTGAGGCTTTGCAGTTGATACGAATGGTTATGCTATTTTAGGAATATGTTGATTTGTGGTTTTGCTGTTGGCTTGGGTTTTTCCAGTATTTTATAAATCTTGCGTCACTCAATAAAGTTAGCTCTGTGCTGATGCAAAAGAGAAAGGAGAGCCATGATGGCCGATGTTGGAGAAAATGAAAAGAAACTGAGTAAAGTTACTGATGAGAACTTTACTTTTAGATTTCAGGACCATGGAAGACCTTGTACGTATCATCCAACAACCTTGACAAGGTTGCGGAGAATGGCCCGTTCAGGATTTATATGAGAGGTATCGATGTGGACGCACCAAGACTCAAAATGTATTTCAATTTTTATGTCAAGTAAGTAAAAATAACATAGACTAAAACCGCCTGTAAATGCTTGGCCCTCAGGGGGCATCTGATTCACTGTTTGCACCGAAATGTCAGGATGTGAAAGCGTGTGATGGTCTGAGTTCTTTATCAAGTTACTACACCTTGTTGTTTAAAGACATGGTTCTCATGCTTCTGTGACCGTAGGGTTCCTGCCACTGGCTCAATTATTCTGTATCCTGAAGAACTCACAAGCTGCATATTTTAATCATTATTACATCGCTAAATTCACCAGAGCCTTTGCTGCTTCAAGTCTTATTTATAAAATGACCGCTCTACTCCAGGCACTTTATTAAGAACTTTCAAAACTAAGAGAACGTGAGGAAATTTATTTGTGTTTTTTGAGTTTCATTGGTCAAAATACAGCCTTACAGAGATCTATAAACTAGTAATGACACTATGCATGAAATTCTATTATAAGAGTGAAGACGAGGTGGAATGAGAGTAGTAAAAATGGGCCAATGTTTGCATGAGGGAGTCTACAAAGTGTGACTGGCACAGGGCAGGTGTAGGGTCCTTCTGAAGGTGGACTGGGATGTTCAAACACAGAAGGAGCAAGGGGACAGACGTTGGCACCCAGATCAATGGAAAGGGCCTGAAATCAACGAGAAAATTTGAGCACCTGCACACACCTCTCTCTGTGTCTCTGTCTCAGACATGGACACACATCCTTGAAATTTATTGCTACATTGGAGGTAACTGTAAGCACATACTTTGATGACTCCATCTGCAAATACCAATCATTTCCATACCAACCTTTAAGTTTCCTCAGAAGGTCCCAAGAAGTATACAATGAAGCAAGAGGGATCATTTAATGCAAATAAATGGAGAGTGTCCAGAAGCGCCAAATCTTGCAAACAGACCCACCACCCATAAGATTGAAAGCTATATTTACATTCGAGGTGGAGAGCTGTTACTTTTTACTGTTTGCTGTCCTTTGAATCCAGATAGAACTGCCCTGCTGACCGGTGCTAGCTTAGGAGTTCAAAAAGGAGGCAGTATAGGGAAACAGGAAAGTTTGCAAGGCGGAGGGGGACTCAAGCAGAAAACAAGATGTGAAGGAAGTATTGCAAGGCTGAGAAATACCTGGGCAAACCTACTGGCTGGAGGACTGATGCCAGGAAAGGCTTGAAAATAAGGAGAGAAAGGTGTTCGTCTGTCAGGTTGGGGGAGAAACGGGAACAGGAATAAAAGGGAGGATGATGTTTCTAATGATATATATCAAAAACCAGGCCGTAGAAGAAACGGAATGAAGTCTGTTTCTGAGGACCGAAGTTGTAAAGCTGTAAGTGGGCTCCAAGATGTCACACACAGTAGAGACAGACTGTGAGGAATGAAAAACCGAAAAGGATGAGCATTAAGACATTTAAATAAGGGGGTTATGTTTGGAGGGATGCATGTATAAATGTACACATGTAACTGATGACGTATAAAACATGTTATAGAATTATAAGGTAAAATAGCATGTAATAATTATTTTATATTCACATGTATATATATATATATGCAGTATAGTGAGCATTCTATTTATAATACTAGAAGGCTTCCCTAAGTTTTTAATGGATAAATCTGCTATATATATAATATACAATAATTATATTAATGTGTGTGCAATGTTATGTAATTGTAGAATCGATTATGCACGATACAAAATACAGTTGATTTGTATGTTATATATACGGACAATCAGATTGTGCACATTCCTATCTCAACAGATACTAAATTGATTATGGGTAATACACAATATCATTAGTTATATGTTATATGTACATAATATCAAATTGCAGACACCCCAATCCCAAGAGATGAACTTGTTAGCTTTTAATTATTTTTAAAGAATACCATATGATCTTTTTTGGCCATTTTTACAAGTTTTGTGTCCATCTGCATTTAGTTGAATTTGCGTGTGGCCTCTCCTTCTGCAAGGAGGTTTCCTGAAGTGCAGTGTACACATGATTCTGGGCATCCACATGAAGGATAGTTCACTCAGTTCGCACATACGTGTGCATGTACTGACCTTTCGAGGCAACATCTAGTATACTTGTATTCATGGAAAAAGTCACCTTTGTTTTTCCTTCTTTTCTAATATTTAAATATCATGTTTAATTGGCTTTAATATGGCCTGTTTTGAATCTGTTGCTGGTCTTCAGACCTACTGGTTTGACTCTATGTGTAGACAAAGACATCCTTGCGAGGTGATATTTGATCCTGGAAAACCTATTTCTTGTCTTTCCAATGTCACACTGTGTATAGGCACTCAGTGATGCCTCAAGCAGGGCCTTGGGGGGTTGAAAGAAAGAAAATGTTAACCATGGACCAAAGTCCGTTTTCATCCATCCACTTGAACATTTTTTGTTTTTAAGGGTTGACGGAGAATGCGTGGAAAAGTCTGTTGAGGGATCATTAGGACAAGACATTATTATCAATGCTCATTGTAAGTACAAGCGTTCGTTGATATAATAAGGTTGAAATGGGATTCCCGACTTCTCTCCAGAACACTGTCTACCTGAATTCTAGTTCGAGCAATGTTTTGAAGTGAGACTGTGCACATGTTCCTAATCTTCTAGCAGTTTATTTTGTGGTGTGCAGACAGGTCAATCAAGGGACACCAGTGGCCCCTTCCAATTCTGAGTATTATTCATGGTGTGCTTAGGATATTCAGTTCATAAGGTTCTCAAGTGAAGGAAAATGTTTCTAGATCACTTCAAATGACCTTAGGAAGTAAATTAAACAAGCCTATCCTGAGTTTTTTTATTGACATCATTTTGCTTAATGGAATACATTTTATTTTTTTTATCTTTTAATTTTTTTTATCAGAGCAAAACAGACTTTATTTTTTTTAAATTGGAGTTCAATTTGCCAACATATAGCATAACACCCAGTGCTCATCCCATCAAGTGCCCCCCTCAGTGCCCGTCACCCAGTCACCCCCGCCCCCTGCCCACCTCCCTTTCCATCACCCCTTGTTCATTTCCCAGAGTTAGGAGTCTCTCATGTTATGTCTCCTTTTCTGATATTAATGGAATACATTTTAAACCATAATCTTAAAACCTCTTATGGATTCCATGTATGGGAGATTAACTTAGGATCCAAGGAAATCAGAGTGATTTCAAACAGCAGCCACATTTCTTCATAAGCTCAGCGTGTGTCTGAAGCAAGGGGATGCTGGTTAAGATTTAGATGCCTAAGCTCCTCTCAAGGATCCTAAACAACTTTCTGATTTTTAGTGGCCGGATGTCTAAATATGCGATCAAAATTGAAGTGTGTCAATCTGTAGTTACAACCCTCATCTGACATTACAATAGATAACGAACATGTAAATAAGTAAAATATACATCAATCAAGCGAACTATATGCCTGCCCTTCTGCACCACACATATTCATCAGTAACTTTTATTACCAGTGTATTTTTAAATGACATTGTCACTTTCCTTACTCTTACATGATCTTTCCGTTTGGCTGAATCATCAATGTTCTCTTCTTTAATTTGCTACATTTTGTAACCTTTTTAAAGATAGATTTGGACATGGCAAATTTAAAAAAGGAGAGAAACAGAATGACTTTACTGGACTTACTGTAACAGGCCTTGGGGAACTAGGAATTATAACCACAAACTGTAACTAGAAACATTTGTTTGAAATTGTAACTAGAAAACATTTTAACAAGACTGGGAAGTGTGAAATGGTTAAGTGCACATGTGAAATATTTAATTGCAGGAAGGCAATGTCCCCCCTACCCTCCTTGATGTCATTGTCATAAGCATCATTAATGTTCACTGAGCTGTTGAGGGGACACATAAACAAATACAAAATGTGACCAATACAGTAACCACGCCATGGTAAAGCCAATCTACAATAAATTAACAAAGGGAGGGCAGCCCTGGTGGCCCAGCGGTTTAGCGTCGCCTTCAGCCCAGGGTGTGATCCTGGGACCCGGGATTGAATCCCACATCAGGCTCCCTGCATGGAGCCTGCTTCTCCCTCTGCCTGTGTCTCTGCCTCTCTCTCTGTCTCTGTCTCCTCTCTGTGTGTCTGTGCCTGTCATGAATAAATAAATAAAATTAAAAAAAATAAAGTGACGACAATAATATATATATGTAAGTATTTATATATATTTTTTTTCTTCTGTCCTACAGATGAAGGTGACAATGTATTCCAAGTTGTTGAAGTGACCCCAAATTTTCTGCTAGCCTATGATTTCAATGCTGATGACCAAGGTGGAATGACAAAAACCGTTTTTTTCTTCGGTATGTATTACATCCTGACGATATTCATGGCCATATAACACATCCACTGTCAGCATTTTCATTGAGAAAACCAGTACATCTGCACATTACTAATTATCCTGCAAACAAATCCGAAGTCTCTAGGTGCTTTGTGTCAAGGATCCTGGAATTATTCTAAAACACAAATGTGGAAACAAGGGCTGGTAGCTGTGGGAGCTATTAAATCACCAGACATACAAAAATAAGTCCAATGTTAAAACTGAATATTAAAAAAAAACGAGTTCTATTATAAATAGTTCCTTAACAGGTCAAAAATTTCAGTCTCAACTATTGTCAGGTTGACCCCAATTCCTGCAATTTATGACCATTCTTCTCATACACTCTTCAGCCTTGCAGCTGAAGCTTCTCAAATAAACCTTCACCACATTTAATCCTCCCAATGCATTGTTGTCATGATACTACTGATTCTTTCGCCGGTGAATAACCACACACAGGCACTGAGATGGGTGCTGTGGCCTCTGGGACAGTAGGTGTCAATTTGGAAACAGGCATCTGAGAACTGTGGTTTTAATGAAAACAAACAAACCAACGAAGCTGTCTCCCATTACCATGGGTGACACGGCTGCTATTGGTCTGGAAGGTGAGAACCGTCCTTGCAGTTGCTTTGGGTCCAGAAGCAAAGTGCATGTCAGATCTAGATTCTGAGTCACAGGCCGAGATGCAGTCGATTGGATTTCTTGCTGGATTGGGTCCAAGATTCATGGAGTTCCTACTGCGTCCCTGGAGGCCTGCGGCTGATGCTGGACAGTGCACGGCTGTGCAGTTGGACAGGGTTTCACGGCTCTTATCCACCAAGTCAGGCAGGTGACATTGCCACAAGGGCAATGGTCATTGTTTGAGACTAGATTTCCCCATAAGTGATTCTGGTTCTGTATTCAGAAATTCTTAGGGTTTCTAACGGGCATTTTCCACTTTATGCATGCTGATATCCAGGCAGAGGAGCTCATGTTAATGAGGAGGACATTGCAAAGTTCAAGAAGCTGAGTAGCGAAAAGGATATTCCAGAAGAAAATATTATATACTTAGGCGACACTGGTAATGTGACTCCCGATATTTATTTTTTTGAATACATCCTTCACCTGATACATAACTCTGCTCTCAGGAAACAAACTCATTTTCACCTTTCTCTTCTGTGGATGATCTTGTATAAAATCTACAATTCTACAATTGAGAAGAAGAAATCATGGGGCGTCTAGATGGCATGGGTGGTGAAGCATCCGATTCTTGATTTTGGCGTGGGTCATCAATTCTGGGTTGTGGGTTATTTCCCTGCATCAGATGCCACACTTCTCCATCACCCTCTTGTCCTCTCTCCTTTGCTCTCTCTCTTAAATAAATTTTAAAATATTAAGATTACAAAAGAATAAATTCTTACAAATATTGGGATGTTATCATTGGTTCTTCCTCTTTTCACGTTTTGTATTTTTGTTACCAGACAATTGTCCAGCCCAGTGATGCCAACTCCTCCTAAATATTGTAAGTAACAATGACCTGTCATGAGTGCCTTATGTCAACTAACCCAATAGTTATGTCCCTAGAGAACTCTTTTTGTTACAAGAGATTACACTGTTTACCCCGAGTCCTATGAGTTTGAAAACCAAATGAGGTGATTGATGCTAAAAAACAGATTTGGTTTCAATGTGCAATCACGCAAAATTCACGCCAATGATAGTAATTCAGAGAGAGGCAGGAGATGACACAGTTTGGTGGGGATGACTAGAAAAGCATTGGAGAGCCTCTACCCATGTGGTGTACCACATGCCTTTAAGGCATATTCACCAGCAAATGGTATTTTCCTTAAAATGTGATTTTTAAAAAAGATTTATTTATTATTTATGATAGAAACACACACACACAGAGAGAGAGAGAGAGAGAGAGAGAGACAGACAGAGAGAGACAGAGAGAGAGAGGCAGAGACACAGGAGGAGGGAGAAGCAGGCTCCATCCCGGGAGCCGGATGCGGGACTCGATCCCGGGACTCCAGTATCGCACTCTGGGCCAAAGGCAGGTGCCAAATGCTGAGCCACCCAGGGATCCCTAAAATGCGATTTAAAAAAAAATTTTTTTTAAATTCATTTATGATAGTCACACACACACAGAGAGAGAGGCAGAGACACAGGCAGAGGGAGAAGCAGGCTCCATGCACCGGGAGCCCGACGTGGGATTCGATCCTGGGTCTCCAGGATCGCGCCCTGGGCCAAAGGCAGGCGCCAAACCGCTGCGCCACCCAGGGATCCCCCAAAATGCGATTTTTGAACTTTCTAAAGTCAGATGAGCCTCAAACCATGATGCTGGTATAGCCTAAAGGGTGCCTTGTGTCACTGCTCTTGGGAAGCAATGGAGGATACAAGAGCAAATGGAGACATTAGCTTTCAGGCTACATATGACATCTTGAAGCCAGAGAGCTTTTGGAATTGGAAGAGCAGAGTGTGAGTCCATCAAGAATCCTGTAAAATCATTTTTGATGGGCCATCTCCATGAGCATGCATTCTGAAATTATCCAAGTCCTAGCAGGGATCCTCATCGTGAAAGGTCCCATCCAATGTACATCCACGAAAAAATTCTAATGGTTCTTCCTATATTGTAGGGATGGAGACTCTGAAGTTTCCTCGGACCATGTGTGCTGGGTTTACTTGAACCCTTGACATTATACTCCTTGAGGCCCACCATCGGAGGCTATTATACAGTCAACTCACTTGAACCTTCTGTCCTGTTTCCTTCCCTCTAGCTGTGTCACACGTCGTCTTCCTCAAGGAATCAGATCAACAGTAGGAAGAAAGCACTCCTTATTTCTGCTTGGCATCATCTCTCTTTCTTCATAAACATGTTTCCTTTTGCCATTTCATCTCTCTCGCTACCATTCATGCCTATTGGGTGTTACTGGAATTCATATGATTGAATAAATTGACTAAACATGTGTTCTGTATCCGTATTTTTGCGCAGTCACTTATTTATAAATACCCAAATATCCACTTTCAATATGACTATCCAGAAATGCATGGCTATAACAGGATCAATATCATATCAGAGACATTTTACATTAAGACTAAATGTGCTATAGAGGTATCATTAAGGGAGGGAGAAAGATCTAAACCATAAGGAGAAAGAGGAAATTCTGATGGATATATTTCCTTCCCAGAGCAGTGGACACTGCGATGTGTAAGGAATGGCCATTCCGACTGCAAAAGGCAAACTCGTTGATCAGCTATCTGGGACACACAGGTGTGAAACATTGAAGAGATTAGCAGTCTGGATGCAAAACTTGTTTTGATGGCTGAGCCAGAGTTCAGAGAACTACTCCAGGCCCCAGGAAAATAAAATTAGATCTAAAAAACCTTTAATAGAATAAATAGTGTTTTTACTTACACAGAACTAGTTTCTTTTTTTTTTAAGATTTTATTTATTTATTCATGAGAGACACACATAGAGAGAGAGAGAAGCTGAGACACAGGCAGAGAGAGAAGCAGGCTCCATGCAGGGAGCCCGATGTGGGACTCGATCCTGGGTCTCCAGGATCACACCTTGGGCTGCCGGTGGCTCTAAACCGCTGCACCACCGGGGCTGCCCACACAGACACAGTTTCGAAATGGGCTACAGTATGCACACGTTGAAAGCATCAGTAAAGAATACTATCTTGGTTTTTGTTGGAAGTCAGAAACATGCCAAGGGCAATGCTTCATTTGCCTTTTTTGAATAAAAGAGTGTATGCATTTGGAGTTCTGACTCTGGTCACAAGAGTGTGTCTGGAAATGCTGGAGAGTGAAGTAGATCAATCAATCCTCAACCTCGTGGGCATTTTGAAAAGTAAGCCCCGGCAATAACGTGTTTAAAAAACTGTGAATTATAACACCCATACCATATACCATTGTGTGTGTGTATGTGCATATAATACATGTACATAAATATCATGTGTAAAAATTACAGAAATCTTGTAAGAATAGAAGCCAGAATCTGCGTTTTTTTGACCTAGTTTCTTTCACTCTTTCATGAAGGTATGTGTGTGAGACTAATGTTAATAAGGAACGGGGGGTTGTCACCACGGATGGTATAGAAATGAATAATCACAGAAAACAATTAACAAAATGATGGCAACCAAGTTAACACCTTTAATGAAATGGGTACATTTCCTGAAAGACACGTTACCAATGTTGACATAAGAGGAAGAAGAGTCCTCCCCTAGTCCTTCATCAACTAGAGAAACTGTATTTGCCACCATAATCATTTCCATAAGGAAGCTGCTGGTCCAGACGTTTTCAGCGTGGATATAGGTATAGAAAGATATTAAAACTCATGGTCTTTTGTTAGTTCACTAGGAACTCCTATGGGAACCTGCATTTTGGGACATAATTTTGATGAGTGTTGCCATGGAATAAGTAGTCAAGGGGATGAGTGAAATTAACATTTTAAGAAGAATTTGGACTAAGAATTGAGAGGTTAAATCTCAAAATAAATGCTCATGTTTGAACTGGTCCATCTGTAGAAATGAGGATATCGGTAAATGAAAGCAGAGCGTAACACAGCAGTGCAGAAAGCAAGGGCTGAAAGAAATAATAATGCTGTGGGTAAGCTGGAGGTGTGACTATTGCATTCATAAGCACCAGACCTGTGCACGGTGTTTGGAGATATAGTTTATTTCTCTCTGTGTCTGTCATTCTATCACTACCCACAGCTGATCAATGAACAAAGCAGGGGCTGGGATGTCCATCCCCCCTGCCACATACAGTTTAAATTCTCCGTGTAATTTTTGAGTCCCCCAAAACTTACATACAGCAGCCTACTAAGGACCAGAAGCCTCCCCAGGAACATACACAGCTGAGCAACACATAGTGTGTCTACGTCTCACATACCACATTCTTGCAAGAAAGTAATGGTGGAAAAGAAAATGACTAAAACAACAAATACTGATAACACTTAAACCCAGTGAACAAGCATCATTTGGGGCAGTAGTCTAAACTAAAACAACCACTCTGAAAATTAATTAGCAGTTTCTGGGTTTTAGGCCAAAACATATTGTATCTTCTAGCAATCGTACTCTTGTAAGCTTGTCATCCTTAAGGGGAAAGGGGGACACTAAGTTTACTCGTAAGAAAGAGTGCGATCTTGCCATTTGCAACAGTGTGGATGGAGAGAGAGGGTATTTCACTAAGTGAAATAAGTCAGAGAAAGACACATATCATACAGTTTCATTTTATTTTTTAAATTTATTATTAATTGATTTTTATTGGAGTTCAATTGGTCAACATATAGCATATCACCCAGTGCTCATCTCAAGTGCCACCCTCAGTACGCGTCACCCAGTCACCACAACCGCCAGCAAACCTCCCTTTCCATTACCCTTTGTTTTCCTCCCAGAGTCTAAAAATCAAAACCTATGGACAAACCCAAAGCAGGAAAAGGCCCAAGCACATAGACACCAAACTGGTTGTTGCCTGAGAGGAGGAGTTGGGGGATGTGCAAAATGGGAGAAGAGGAGTGGGAGGCAGAGGCTTCCAATTATGGCATGAACACGTTCGAGGGGTAACACGTGTCGTGTTAGGATAACCCACGTGTAGGACTTCATAAGTTGAGGAAATAAATTTTTTAAAATAATAGTACAAAGAAGTATCTTCCTTTAGTCTCTGGTTCAGTATAACATGATTTAGGGTATCTTTGTAATACCAGAATTTAATCTAGGGGCACCTGGGTGGCTCAGTGATTGACCATCTGCCCTTGGTTCAGGGCGTGATCCCAGGGTCCTGGGAGAAAGTCCTGCATCGGGCTCGCAGAAGGGGCCTGCTTTTCCCTCTGCTTATTTCTCTACCTCTGTGCCTCACATGAATAAATAAAAACATAATCTCTAAAAAATTAATCTAAACACTTTTAGTATGTTTTATGGCTTGTGGTTTTCAAGCGAGAAAAGACTCTAAAGAAGCCCAAAGTTGTACATGTGGGTTCCTCTAAGATTTATTATCATTTTGTTTTTCGCCCTTATCTCTTCCAATCACTTTGAAGATCTTTTGGGGCATAATTTGAGCTAGAATCTACTTTTAAAAATATCCTATTCCATGACTGACCAATTCTTACCCCACGGCCCACTCATCCTATTCCATAAATGACCAAAAGCGAGCAGAGAATTGCAAGATCCCTATTCCTTTCCTATATATTTTAATACCCTGTAAGGATGAGGAGCAAGTTCATTCAATGTTGACTAAACTGACCATGGTAAGAGTTTCCTAAAAGACTCGTGTTTTATCGACTGATTCCCTGGTTTTATTAAAAGGTGTTAATGACAAGGTTAGGCCTCTTTTCTCCAAGCTAAACACTTTCCTACATGCTTTCCATAGATACATAATTACCTGATGTTCATTATAAGCTCAGAGGGACTGACATGCTCAGGAGACTGCACACCTTGGTACCTAAAAAAACGCCACGGTGGTGTCACCCCCAGCTCAGGCACTTCAGTGACTTGGAAAGAGAGGGCGACCAGATGTCTGCATATTTGCATCTTTGCATTGGTATTTATGTGTTTGCATGTGCCAATGCCCACATTTATATCTCCCCATCCTTCCCCAAGGAATAGGGAGCAGTTGTGCTGGGGCAGGAAGGTCATTTCCCTGAAACTGATCCAAGAAAAAGTGAAGGTGATGTTTGGTTTTTCCAAGACTGACTGAGAAATGTATACACGTGACAGGAGATATGCAGGCTTGAGCCAAACAAGACTAGAGGCGGAGGAGCTTCTAAATGTCGTTTCTAGGGATAAATGAAAGAGGAGCAACAGGTCCCGGGTCTGAGACATCCTTGGGATACATCGCTGCCAATCAGGATGTTTATGTTCAGTGTTTCACAATGATCTCATGTGAAGATGACAAACAGTCAAACATTGCCACATCCATAGACATATAGTATATAAAGGGATGAAAACTCAGAATCTCGTCAACAGGTAACCCAACTCTGAGCTTCTGCAGAGGAGGAATCGAGAGGTGCCGGAGATATGAAGATCCTACTGTTGTGTCTTGCACTCGTTTTGGCTTGTGATGCCCAGCTACCCCTTCCTAATGTACTGACACAGGTACTGTGAACACGCTGACCTGATAAGGTGGTCTTCATGTGTGTGTACGTGTGTCTGGTTTCTGTGGGGAGGGGAGTTTAATATGTATATCCAGATGTATGTACTCCAATGGTAGCCGTCTACTTGAAACTCAGAATGCCTCTGTTAATCGTGTCTTTACATATTTCTACTGGACGTGTTCCCTGTGGTCTGGTAATTGCACATTTCTACATTTCTCCTGTAGTAGAAGAGAGAATGTGCATCAGCCAATGAGCTGTTGGGGTTGAGGCCTTGCAGTTGATAAGAATGGTTATGCTATTTTAGGAATATGTCGATTTGTGGTTTTGCTGTTGGCTTGGGTTTTTCCAGTATTATATAAATTGTGTGTTGTTCAATAAAGTTACTCTATGCTGACGCAAAAGAGAAAGGAGAGCCATGATGGCCGATCTTGGAGAAAATGAAAAGAAACTGAGGAAAGTTACTGATGGGAACTTTGCTTTTAGGTTTCAGGACCATGGAAGACCTGGTACATATCATCCAGCAACCCCGACAAGATTGCGGAGAATGGCACGTTCAGGATTTATATGAGAGGTATCAATGTGGACATACCAAGACTCAAAATATATTTCAATTTTTATGCCAAGTAAGTAAAAATAACATAGACTAAAATTGCCTGTAAATGCTTGGCCCTCAGGGGGCATCTGATTCCAGGTTTGCAGTGAAATGTCAGGAGTGAAAGGGTCTGATGGTCTGAGTTCTTTATCAAGTTAGTACACCTCGTTGTTTAAAGACATGGTTCTCATGCTTCTCTGACTATAGGGTTCCTGACTTTGGCTTTAACACTGTGGACCCTAAAAACTCACAATTGGTAATTTTTAATCATTATTACATCGCTAAATTCACCAGAGCCTTTGTTGCTTCAAGTTATTCATAAAGAGACCACTCTACTGTAGGCATGTATTAAGAACTCAGAAAACTAAGAGAAGATGAGGAAACTTATTTGTTCTTGTTGAGCTTCATTGGTCAAAACACAGCCCGATAGAGATCTGTAAACTAGTATCAACACTATCCATGAGAGTGAAGACGGGGTGGAATGAGAGCAGCCAAAAAAGGGCAACGACTGCATGCGGTGAGTTCAAAGAACACTGGCACAGGGCAGGTGTAGGGTCCTTCTGAAGGTGGACTGGGATGTTCAAACAAAGAAGGAGCAAGGGGACAGATGTTGGCACCCAGATCAGTGGAAAAGGCCTGCAATCAATGAGAAAATTTGAGCACCTGCACACACCTCTCTCTGTGACTCTGTTGAGACATGGAGACACATCCTTGAAATTTATTGCTACACTGAAGGTAACTGTAAGCACATACTTATGACTCCATCTGCAAATACCAATCATTTCATACCAACATCTACGTTTCGTCAGAAGGTCCCACGAAATGTACAATGAAGAGTGATCACTTAATTCAAAGAAATGGAGAGTGAGCAGAAGCACCACATCTTGCAAAAAGTTCCACCGCCCATAAGATTAAAACCCGTATTTACCTTGGAGGTGGAGAGTTAATTCTTACTTTTTACTGTTTGCTGTTATTTGAATCCAGATAGAACTGCCCTGCTGACCGGTGCTAGCTTAGGATTTCAAAAAGGAGGCAGTATAGGGAAACAGGAAAGTTTGAAAATAAGGAGAGAAAGGTGTTCGTCTGTCAGGTTGGGGGAGAAACGGGAACAGGAATAAAAGGGAGGATGATGTTTCTAATGATATATATCAAAAACCAGGCCGTAGAAGAAACGGAATGAAGTCTGTTTCTGAGGACCGAAGTTGTAAAGCTGTAAGTGGGCTCCAAGATGTCACACACAGTAGAGACAGACTGTGAGGAATGAAAAACCGAAAAGGATGAGCATTAAGACATTTGAATAAGAGGGTTATGTTTGGAGGGATGCATGTATAAATGTACACATGTAACTGATGACGTACAAAACATGTAATTTTGTTTAATAATCTGTAATAATTATATACACGCCTGCAGTGGAGCCAGCTTTCCATTAATAATACTCGAAGGCTTCCCAAAGTTAGTGATGGAAGAATCTGCTGTATATGATACATAATGAGTATAAGAACGTGTGCAATGTTAGGCAGTTGTCGAATTGATTATGATAATACATAGGACACTGGGTGTATATGTCATAAATGCAGAAAATCAAATCACACACACATCCTGTCTCAACAGATACATAACGATTGTCTACAATATACAATACTGGTTGTATTATAGTTTATAGGTCATATATACAGATAATCAAATTAAACAGACCCTATCCAACAGGTAAACCAGTTAGGTTTTATTTCTTTGTTTTTTTAAGAACACCGTTATCATCTTTTTTGGTCCTGTTTACATTTTTTGTGTCCGTCTGCATTTAGTGATTTGGCCTGTAGCCTCTGCTTCTGCAAGGATTCCTGAAGCGCAGTGTCCATGTGATTCGGGGCTTGCACGTGAAGGATAGTTCACTCATTTCTCACATACGTGTGCACGTACCGACCTTTTGAGGCAACACGTGAAACATTTCTATTTGCGCAGAAAGCCTGCTTCTTCCCTCTGCATTAACTGCCCACCCATGGCCACGCAGAGGACACCTGACGTGCTTTCGTCCGCTGCTCCAGAACTTCACACAGAGGAATCACACACCCTGCTTTTTCTTTCCTCCTGCTCTCTTTGCTGCCCATGGGGTTTTTAATATTTATCTCCACGGCTCCCCATACACGGTAATTTTTTCCATTGCCAAGTGAAAGTACTCCGTACAGTAACAGTGTGTCCGTGGATACCAAGTGAAAGTACTATACTTCGTACAAAAAACAGTGTGTACGTGGATAATTTTTCCACTTTAGGGTTATTTTGAATCAGTCTGATAGGAATAGCTGTGCAGGAATGTTTGGGTTGACGCGGACTGGCAGTTCTCTTGGGTTGTGTGCAACTGCTGCATCACAGTACAGGGGCACCTTAACCACAGGAAACTCAAGCTGTTTGCTAACTGACAGCGCCTTTTGCATTATCGCCCGTAATAAAGCAGATATTCAATGGCAACACGGTCTTTCTGAACCCTCCTATTGACATTGTCTGTGATTTTATCCAGTCCTGTGAAAGGGAAATGGGATGTCACTGTGGTTTACTTTGCACGTCCCTAAGGACCCTTGCTCGCACCACGGTTTCCTGTGGCCATCTTCTGTGACATATCTGCTCAAGAAATTGCCTCATTTTAGTTGGATTGTGTCCTCTTTTATTATTTGTGCTGTATGCAATCTTCCTATTTTTCCAAATATACGTTTTCGTCATATATACTCACAGAGACATGAAAAATTGTTTCTTATGCATGTGACATATATATAATTGTTGTATGTAACGTACATAAAGTTTCCATATATAACAAATGTGTATCACATAAAATCATCTATTCTTGTCTGTGTCTCTATATCAGACCAGTAGGTAGACAAAGACATCCTTGTGAGGCGATATTTGATCCTGGAAAACCTGTTTCTTTTCTTTCCAATATCACACTGTAATAGGCACCCAGTGATGCCTCATGCAGGGCCTTGTAGGATTGAAACAAAGAAATTGTTAACCACGGAACAAAGTTGGTTTTCATCCATCCACATGAAAATTTTTTGTTTTTAAGGGTTGACGGAGAGTGCGTTGAAAACTCTGTTGAGGGATCGATAGGACGAGACAATCTTATCAATGCTAATTGTAAGTACAAGCGTTTTATCACCAGTGTCTTTTTAAATAACATGTCACTTTCTTTACTCTTACATGACCTTTCCATTTGCCTGAATCATCAATGTTCTCTTGTTTAATTTTCTCCACTTTGTAGACCTTTTAAACCTAGATTTGGACATGGCAAACTTAAGGGAGAGAAACAGGTCTTGGGGAACTAGGCATTGTAACCAGATAATGTAACTAGAGAGAGTTGTCTCAAATTGTAACTAGAAAACATTTTAGCAACACTGGGAGGTGTGAAATGGCTTAGTGCACGTGTGAAATATTTAATTGCATGAAGGCAATGTGCCCCCTATGCTCCTTGATATGATTGTCACGTTCACCGAGCTGTTGAGGGGACGTAGACACCAATACAAGAATGTTGTGACAGTATGCTAACTACACCTTGGGAAAGCCAATCTCAATAAATAACCAATGTGATGTATAAATTTTGTCTAGACTATACATACATATTTTTGTCTCTTACAGATGATGGTGGCAATTATTTCCGATTTACTCATATATCCCCAAACGCTCTCATAGGCTATGATATCAATGTGGATAACAAAGGGAGAATCACAACATTAGCTTCATTGGTTGGTATGTATTACGGCTGACGATTGTCCAAGCCATACAACACATCCACTGTTGGCATTTTCATTGAGAAAGTCAGTACATATACACATTAGTAATTAACCTGCAAAAAATCCCTACGTCTATAGGTGCATTGTGTCAAGGATCCTGGAATTACTCTAAAACGCAAATGTGGAAACAAGGGCTGCTAGCTGTGCGAGCTTTTAAACCACCATACATTAAAAAACAGGTCGCAATTGTTAAAATTGAAAATTAAAAGAAATTGAGTTTGTTAGAAATAGTTTCCTAACAGGTCAACAAATTTCAAGTCTCGACTACACAGTCCCTGAGATGGGTGCTGTGGCCTCTGGGACAGTAGGTGTCAATTTGGAAACAGGCATCTGAGAACTGTGGTTTTAATGAAAAACAAACAAACCAACGAAGCTGTCTCCCATTACCATGGGTGACACGGCTGCTATTGGTCTGGAAGGTGAGAACCGTCCTTGCAGTTGCTTTGGGTCCAGAAGCAACGTGCATGTCAGATCTAGATTCTGAGTCACAGGCCGAGATGCAGTCGATTGGATTTCTTGCTGGATTGGGTCCAAGATTCATGGAGTTCCTACTGCGTCCCTGGAGGCCTGCGGCTGATGCTGGACAGTGCACGGCTGTGCAGTTGGACAGGGTTTCACGGCTCTTATCCACCAAGTCAGGCAGGTGACATTGCCACAAGGGCAGTGGTCATTGTTTGAGACTCCATGAAGGACTAGATTTCCCCATAAGTGATTCTGGTTCTGTATTCAGAAATTCTTAGGGTTTCTAACAGGCATTTTCCACTTTATGCATGCTGATATCCAGGCAGAGGAGCTCATGTTAATGAGGAGGACATTGCAAAGTTCAAGAAGCTAAGTAGCGAAAAGGATATTCCAGAAGAAAATATTATATACTTAGGCGATACTGGTAATGTGACTCCCGATATTTATTTTCTTGAATCTATCCTTCACTCGATACATAGCTCTGCTCAGGAAAAAAAACTCAATTTCACCTTTCTCTTTCATGAATGATCTTGTATAAAACCCACTATTGAAAAGAAGAAATCCGGGGCACCTGCCTGGCTTGGGAGGTGAATCATCCGATTCTTGATTTTAGCTCAGGTCATCACTTCTGGGTTTTGGTTGGAGCTCTGCATCAGATGCCACACTTCTGCCTTGCGCTCTCATCCTCTTCCTCCTTGCTCTCTGTCTAAAATATTTTTGAAAAAATTTAAATTAAAAAATAGAAGAAATTCTTGCAAATATTGGGAAATGGTCGTGATTGGTTCTTCCTTTTTTCACCTTTTGTATTTGTTTTGTTCCCAGACAACTGTCCCAATCATGAATAACAAGAGTGACGCCACCTCCCCCTAAATATTGTAAGTAACAACGACCTGTCATGAGTACTGCTATGTCAACTAACCCGATAGTTATGTCAGAAGAGAATATTTTCCATTACAAGAGCTCATACTGTTTACCTTGAGTCGGTTGAGGTTGCATATCAGATGGTGTGATGGATGTTAAAAAGCAGTTACGGGGTCAGTGCAGCATCATACAGGGTCATGCCAATGATAGTCATTCAGAGAGAAGCAGCAGAGACAGAAGTTGGCAGGGATGACCGAAAAAAGTTGGAGAGCCTCTACCCATGCGGTGTACCACATGCCTTTAAGGCATATTCTCCTGCAGAGGGTGATTTCCTTACAAGGTGATTTTTGAACTTTCTAAAGTCAGGTGAGCCCCAAACCACGATGATGGTATAGCCCCAAAGGGCACCCTGTGTCACTGCTCTTGGGAAGCAATGGAGGATACAAGAGCAAATGGTTAGCTTCCAGGCCACATATAACATCCCGAAGCCACAGAGCTTTTGGAATTGGAAGAGCAGAGTGTGAGTCCATCAAAGAACCTGTAAAATCGTTTTTGATGGGCCACCTCCATGAGCATGCATTCTGAAATTATCCAGGTCCCGGCAGGGATCCTCATCGTGAAAGGTCCCATCCAATGTACATCCACAAAAAATTCTCGTGGTTCTTCCTGTATTGTAGGGATGGAGACTCTGAAGTTTCCTCGGGCCATGTGTGCTGGGTTTACTTGAACCCTTGACATTATACTCCTTGAGGCCCACTGTTGTAGGCTATTATATGGTCAACTCACTTGAACCTTCTGTCCTGTTTCCTTCCCTCTAGCTGTGTCACGTGTCGTCTTCCTCATGGAATCAGGATCAACAGTAGGAAGAAAGCACTCCTTATTTCTGCTTGGCATCATCTCTCTTTCTTCATAAACATGTTTCCTTTTGCCATTTCATCTCTCTGACTACCTTTCTTGCCTATTGGGTGTTACTGTATTTCATATGATTGAATAAATTGACTAAACATGTGTTCTGTATCTGTGCTTTTGTGGAGATAGTCACTTATTTATAAATACCCAAATATCGACTTTCAATATAACTATCCAGGAACGTATGGCTATGATAGGATCAATATCCCATCATGGACAATTTACATTAGGACTAAAGTGCTATAGCGGTGTCATGAAGAGAGGGAGAAAGAGATCTAAACCATCAGGAGAAAGAGGAAATTCTTTTGGATATATTTACTTAAAGGGATGAGGCAGTCTGGTCAAGAAAATGTTCCCTAGATGCATCTAATTCACCACAAGGAAAGGGCATGGGTGCCTGTCACTGAGGTTTATACTGAGACTGTCCTGCACGACATGAGTCATAATCCAGGGGAAATGCCGACTCTCACAACACCATCACCTATGATCCTGATGAGAAGAACTGATATTTCTTGACAATAAGATTGTCAGTCATCCAAGGTGGGGCAGCAGCTGAGACCTGGTCAGCGCCTAGGGTCATGAAGTCAATGTGATGCCTGCTGAGGGCATCTGGGAGGGCCTTCTTAAACAGACTGAGGGCTCAGTTGGGAGGCTGCTAACCTAGTACTTGAGATCTAAGATGTGCCGTTCCATTCAGCTTCCCAGAGCAGTGGACACTGCGATGTGTAAGGAATGGCCATTCCGACTGCAATAGGCAAACTCGTTGATCAGCTATCTGGGACACACAGGTGTGAAGCATTGAAGAGATTAGCAGTCTGGATGCAAAACTTGTTCTGATGGCTGAGCCAGAGTTCAGAGATCTACTCCCAGGGACATAAAATTAGATCTAAACAATTTTTAGTAGAATAAATAGTGTTTTTAGTTACAGAGGCATAGCCTCCAAATGGGCTGCAGTTTACACAGGTCGAAAGCATCAGTAAAGAATATTATCCTGTCTTTTGTTGGAAGTCAGAAACATGCCAAGGGCAATCTTTCATTTGTGCTTCTTGAATAAAAGAGTGTATGCATTTGGAGTTCTGACTCTGGTCACAAGAGTGTTTCTGGAAATGCTGGAGAGTGAAGTAGATCAATCAATCCTCAACCTTGTGGGCATGTTGAAAAGTGAGCCCCGGCAATAATGTTTTTTAAAAACTGTGAACTATAACACACATATCCATATACCATCGTGTGTGTGCATGTACATACAATACATATGCATAAATATTACGTGTAAAAATTCCACATAATTACAGAAATCTGGTAAGAATAGAAGCCAGAATCTGTGGTTTTTTTTTTTATTTTTTTGACCTAGCTTCTTTCACTTTTTCATGAAGGTATGTGTGTGAGACTAATATTAAAAAGGAATGGGGAGTTGTCACCACGGATGGTATAGAAATGAATAATCACAGAAAACTATTAACAAAACGATGGCAACCAAGTTAACACCTTTAATGAAATGGGTACATTTCCTGAAGACACGTTACCAATGTTGACATAAGAGGAAGAAGAGTCCTCCCCTAGTCCTTCATCTACTAGAGAAACTGGATTTGCCACCATAATCGTTTCCATAAGGAAGCTGCTGGTCCAGACATTTTCAGCGTGGAAATAGGTATAAAAATAAGAGATATTAAAACTCATGGTCTTTTGTCAGTTCACTAGGAACTCCTATGGGAACCTGCATTCTGGGACATAATTTTGATGAGTGTTGCCATGGAATAAGTAGTCAAGGGGATGAGTGAAATTAACATTTTAAGAAGAATTTGGACTAAGAATTGAGAGGTTAAATCTCAAAATAAATGCTCATGTTTGAACTGGTCCATCTGTAGAAATGAGGATATCGGTAAATGAAAGCAGAGCATAACACAGCAGTGCAGAAAGCAAGGGCTGAAAGAAATAATAATGCTGTGGGTAAGCTGGAGGTGTGACTGTTGCATTCATAAGCACCAGACCTGTGCACGGTGTTTGGAGATATAGTTTATTTCTCTCTGTGTCTGTCATTCTATCACTACCCACAGCTGATCAATGAACAAAGCAGGGGCTGGGATGTCCATCCTCTCTGCCCCATACAGTTGAAACTCTGTGCAGTTTCTGAGTCCCACAGAACTTACCTACCAGCAGCCTACTAAGGACCAGAAGCCTTACCAGGAACATACACAGCTGAGCAACACATAATGTGTCTATGTCTCACGTACTACATTCTTGCAACAAAGTAATCAGGGAAACGAAGATGTGATTAAGAAAAGCATCAGGAGAATACACTGAGCGTATCACACAAAATCCATCTGTATGTGGATCCTTGCACTTCAAACCCATGTTGTTCCAAGGTCAAGGTATTTCTATTTACTTTCTTGTTAATCAGGGCAACCTGGCTTCCCACAAGCTGAGGCCTTAGCTTAGAGTGAGGACTTCAGGATCTACAGCAGCAGCACCATTAGTGGTAGAGGCAGGGAGCCGCTCTGAGGAGCAGAGGACAAACAAAGGGAGAGCGTGATTATGAAAGGAGTAGAGTGGCGATCCTCGATGTGGAAGGGGCTCTCCAGTCGGTCACCAGGGGCTGCCTGGAAACAGTTAGGGGTGCCACAATAGGAGCATGGGTTGTGGGATCTCCAGGGTAGAGACCAGGGATGCCTAACATGTTACAGGATACAGGACAGCATCCCGGTAAGAAAGAGTTATCCTATCCAAGGTACTGAGGAGCGCTGAGGTTGCGAATCTCCAATAAATGCACCAAAGAGCATGCAGACATTGAATGAGTATAAGTATTAAAACACCTCCTAATTTCAGCACTTACAATGCACAGGATCCGCTGCAGTTCCTCAAGTGTTAAGCAATACACAGGGATTAAAAACGTTGTTTGTGTGTTGTTATGAGGATTAATTGGATGGGCCAAAGGCACAAAGGTGTGGCAAGGAGGAAAGAAAAGGATATTTACAGGGTGGATGATATACACATGATCTATTGCAATGAGTGCATGTGGTCAGACCATGGCATGAGTTCAAATTCATGTCCGTCCTAGTTCTATCCACGACATCTAGCGGTCTGCTCCTAGAACAACATCTACAACATAAGACCAACCTTGGTAAAGAAACTGGATTTTCCAAAAGTTCATTCTGTCACACAAAGCCGACATCAAGTCCAAGTTTAGAATGTTGCAATTGGCAGCATGTGAGAACCAGCCCTGGACCTTGATTTCATACGTTCCTCAGCCACGGGGAAGCATGGAAAGCTGCTTGAAATTATATCAATTGTTTCAAAATCTTCTGTCGCTTATTTGTTCAACATAATCAAATCTGCCTTTACCTAAACAAGCTTCTTAAGTATTCAGTTGTTTTCTTAGATAACGTGTTGTAGAAGTAGGACCTGCTTAGTTGAAACCCTCCACGTTACTAAGAGAATGATTAAAGAGGAGCAAAGCTTTCAAGCCCACTTGAACATCACCTGAGCTTTAGTTGAAGTCAATGAGGGCACCGGGACAGAATTCTACATGCATCCTTTAAACTAACTGCCAATAATATTCAAACACCAATGCTGTAAAAGTCTTGGGCAAATGCCTAAATGTTTTATTTCTATGGAAAGCAACGTACAATGTTGTGTTCTCAGGTTGGTCGGGAAGGTAGTTTTAAAGTATGAATATGCAGCAAGGGGATCTAGTTGGAATATGATGATAGAAATTCGTGTGCAGGGCAGCCCGGGTGGCTCAGCGGTTTAGTGCTGCCTTCAGCCCAGGGCATGATCCTGGATACCCAGGATGGAGTCCCACGTTGGGCTCCCTACATGAAGCCTGCTTCTCCCTCTGCCTTTGTCTCTGCCTGTGTTTCTGTGTCTCTCATGAATAAATGAATAAAATCTTAAAAAAAAAAGAAATTCGTGTGCGATGCTGTTCAACCGCCTCAATGGTACCTCTCTTGTTGTTTCTTTTTACTAAGAGATGGTATGTTTTGGTTGTGTATGGCTTCCTGACATTAAAATGGTTTATTTAGATGTAAGTTTAGACATTGGTTTCAATAATAGCTGTAGTAGACAGTGGGGTTGCACAATTCTTGCCAATTTCACTATGAGACCTCATGAGGAGCTAGGAGAGGGCTGGAGCCCACCCCCTGTCATATGCGTACAATCATGCAACGAGGAACTTTGCTCTCATTAAGCAACTGCTTAGCTTGAGGGCAAGTCCTGCTCAAATTTAGGTGGGTTTGGAACAGTGTAAATCTGCATCAGCTGAAGAAGAGGAAGATGTTTTAAAAAGTTTCACTACTTAACTACTGGTGTGGGGGTCAATCAACTGAGGAATACGCGGGCTGCAGAAGCCATATTTTCCGATGGGGCAATATCACTAGAATGCAATAATTTATCACTTATGATCGACAACCAAACACAGGACCTTTCACATTTGTCTGAAAGGATAAATGACATAAGAACCTGGCTATCAAACCACGAACAAGGAGCATATGATGAAAATAACAAAATCCTGATGAAAGAATTCAATGAAGCCCCAAAGAAAAGGAGAGTCCTCTCATGTTCAGTGGACTGGAAGACTCAAAATAGTAGAGCTATTTCCTCGTCAAACGGCTGTTTAGATTCCACACAAGTAGACTTCTGTGGAATTGCCAGCAGTGACTTTGGCTCATCGAGACAAGTTTATCTTACACTTGATAGAGGAAGCCAAAGATCTAGACTAGATAGAGAGCAATGCTGAAAAGGAAGGATGAAGTTGGAGGACTCACGCGACCTATGCTTAGACTTCTCTGTAAAGCTACACCAAGTAATAGAATATGCTATTGTGGTAAATAGGCCTACACGTCAATGGATAGAAGAGGAAATCTAACAATATGCTCACAGAAATATACCCAAGTGTTACAGAGAAAGCGATTAAAAGAAAAAATAACAGACTTTTCAACAAATTCAGGTAGAGGGATTGGAGAGAAACATTACATCTGAACGCAAACCTTACACCTTATGGAAAAGTCAAGTCAGTTTCATCATCTTTACGAGTTTTGAATTTGCATGCAGTACATCTGAAACTAATATTACATGTGAACTGTGTTTCACCTAAATTGTTTTTTAGGGTAAAACACAATAAACTCAATATAGATCATAAATATGGTAGTCAAGCAAAATTACATCACATTTTTTAAAAGATTTTATTTATTTATTCACAAAGACAGAGAGAGAGAGAGAGGCAGAAACACAGGCAGAGGGAGAAGCAGGCTCCATGCCTGGAGCCTGACGTGGGACTTGATCCTCGGACCCCAGGATCACGCCTGGGCCATAGGCAGGCACTAAACCGCCGAGTCACCCAGGGATCCCCTGTATCACTTTTTATAAGGAAATGTGGAAAAAAATCTTAGGACCGAAGTCATTCAAAGAGTTTGCAGAATTAACACCAAAAAATGACAATTTAAAATACATTCCTCAAATGATCAAGCAAAAAAAAAAATGTACTATAAGCAACAGGCTTTAGAAAATATTTGCCCATCCCACAAGTGACAAAGACGTGTATCCTGAGCGTGTAAAGAATTCTCTAAATACAACAATACGTAAACAACCAAGAAAACGCAATCAGAAAGGGGGCAAAATACTCCAATATACATTTCATCAATACAAATGCTGTAGGAGATAGGCCAATCACCCCTACACACCTATTAGAATGACTAAAACAACAAATACCGATAACACTTAAACCTGGTGAACAAGCATCATTCCGGGTAGAAAACTAAACTGAAACAGCCACTCTGAAGATTAATCTAGCAGTTTCTGGGTATTTAAGCCAAAACATATTATATATTCTAGCAATCGTACTCTTGTAAGTTTGTCCCCTTAAGGGGAAAAGGGGACACTTAAGTTTACACGTAAGAAAGTGCAATCTTGCCATTTGCAACAGTGTGGATGGAGGGAAAGGGTATTACACGAAGTGAAATAAGTCAGAGAAAGACACATATCATACAGTTTCATTTTATTTTTTAAATTTATTATTAATTAATTGATTGATTTTTATTGGAGTTCAATTGGTCAACATATAGCATATCACCCAGTGCTCATCTCAAGTGCCCCCCTCAGTGCCTGTCACCCAGTCACCACAACCGCCAGCAAACCTCCCTTTCCATTACCCCTTGTTTTCTTCCCAGAATCTAAAATAGAAATGTATGAACAAACAAACCCAAAGCAAGAAAAGGCCCATAAACACAGAGACCAAACTGGTTGTTGCCTGAGAGGAGGGGTTGGGGGATGTGCAAAACGGGAGAAGAGAAGTGGGAGGCACAGGCTTCCAGTTATGGCATGAACACATTCAAGGGCGAACACGTGTCATGTCAGGATAACCCACGTGTAGGATTTCATAAGTTGAGGAAATAAATTTTTTAAAATAATAGTACAAGGAAGTATCTTCTTTTAGTCTCTGTTTCAGTATAACATGACTTAGGGTATCTTTGTAATACCAGAATTTAATCTAAGGGCACCTGGGTGGCTCAGTGATTGACCATCTGCCCTTGGTTCAGGGCGTGATCCCAGGGTCCTGGGAGAAAGTCCTGCATCGGGCTCGCAGAAGGGGCCTGCTTCTCCCTCTACTTATTTCTCTACCTCTGTGTCTCACATGAATAAATAAAAACATAATCTCGAAAAAGTAATCTAAATACTTTTAGTAGGTTTTATGGCTTATGGTTTTAAAGTGAGAGAAATGTCTCTAAAGAAGCCCAAAGTTGCACATGTGGGTTCCTCTAAGATTTATTATCATTTTGTTTTTTGTCCTTAGCTCTTCCAATCACCTTGAAGATACTTGGGGGCATAATTTGAGCTAGAATCTACTTTTAAAAATATCCTATTCCATGACTGACCAATTCTTACCCCACGGCCCACTCATCCTATTCCATAATTGACCAAATGTGAGCAGAGGATTGCAAGATCCATGTTGTTTTCTTATTTTATTTTATTTTTTTGTTATTTCAATTTAATAGCCTGTAAGGATGAGGGGCAAGTTCGTTCAATGTTGACTAAACTGACCATGGTAAGAGTTTCCTAAAAGACTCATGTTTTATCGACCGATTCCCTGGTTTTATTAAAAGGTGTTAAGGACAAGGTAAGACCTCTTTTCTCCAAGCTAACACTTTCCTACATGCTTTCCATAGATACATAATTACCTGATGTTCATTATAAGCTCAGAGGGTAGACATGCTCAGGAGACTGCACACCTTGGTCACTAAAAACAACACCACAGTGGTGTCACCCCCAGCTCACGCACTTCAGTGACTTGGAAAGAGAGGGAGACCAGATGTCCGCATATTTGCATCTTTGCATCTGCATTTATGTGTTTGCGTGTGCCAATGCCCACATGTAGATCTCCCCATCCTTCCCCAAGGAATAGGGAGCAGTTGTGCTGGGGCAGGAAGGTCATCTCCCAGAAACTCATTCAGGAAAAAGTGACGGTGATGTTTGGTTTTTCCAAGACTGACTGAGAAATGTATCCACATGACAGGAGATATGCAGGCTTGAGCCAAACAAGACTAGAGGCGGAGGAGATTCTAATGTCGTTTCTAGAGATACAGGAAAGATGTACAATATGTCCCGGGTCTGAGACATCCTTGGGATACATCGCTGCCAACCAGGATGTTTATGTTCAGTGTTTCACAATGATCTCATGTGAAGATGACAAACAGTCAAACATTGCCACATCCATAGACATATAGTATATAAAGGGATGAAAACTCAGAATCTCGTCAACAGGTAACCCAACTCTGAGCTTCTGCAGAGGAGGAATCGAGAGGTGCCGGAGATATGAAGATCCTACTGTTGTGTCTTGCACTCGTTTTGGCTTGTGATGCCCAGCTACCCCTTCCTAATGTACTGACACAGGTACTGTGAACACGCTGACCTGATAAGGTGGTCTTCATGTGTGTGTACGTGTGTCTGGTTTCTGTGGGGAGGGGAGTTTAATATGTATATCCAGATGTATGTACTCCAATGGTAGCCGTCTACTTGAAACTCAGAATGCCTCTGTTAATCGTGTCTTTACATATTTCTACTGGACGTGTTCCCTGTGGTCTGGTAATTGCACATTTCTACATTTCTCCTGTAGTAGAAGAGAGAATGTGCATCAGCCAATGAGCTGTTGGGGTTGAGGCCTTGCAGTTGATAAGAATGGTTATGCTATTTTAGGAATATGTCGATTTGTGGTTTTGCTGTTGGCTTGGGTTTTTCCAGTATTATATAAATTGTGTGTTGTTCAATAAAGTTACTCTATGCTGACGCAAAAGAGAAAGGAGAGCCATGATGGCCGATCTTGGAGAAAATGAAAAGAAACTGAGGAAAGTTACTGATGGGAACTTTGCTTTTAGGTTTCAGGACCATGGAAGACCTGGTACATATCATCCAGCAACCCCGACAAGATTGCGGAGAATGGCACGTTCAGGATTTATATGAGAGGTATCAATGTGGACATACCAAGACTCAAAATATATTTCAATTTTTATGCCAAGTAAGTAAAAATAACATAGACTAAAATTGCCTGTAAATGCTTGGCCCTCAGGGGGCATCTGATTCCAGGTTTGCAGTGAAATGTCAGGAGTGAAAGGGTCTGATGGTCTGAGTTCTTTATAAAGTTAGTACACCTCGTTGTTTAAAGACATGGTTCTCATGCTTCTCTGACTATAGGGTTCCTGACTTTGGCTTTAACACTGTGGACCCTAAAAACTCACAATTGGTAATTTTTAATCATTATTACATCGCTAAATTCACCAGAGCCTTTGTTGCTTCAAGTTATTCATAAAGAGACCACTCTACTGTAGGCATGTATTAAGAACTCAGAAAACTAAGAGAAGATGAGGAAACTTATTTGTTCTTGTTGAGCTTCATTGGTCAAAACACAGCCCGATAGAGATCTGTAAACTAGTATCAACACTATCCATGAGAGTGAAGACGGGGTGGAATGAGAGCAGCCAAAAAAGGGCAACGACTGCATGCGGTGAGTTCAAAGAACACTGGCACAGGGCAGGTGTAGGGTCCTTCTGAAGGTGGACTGGGATGTTCAAACAAAGAAGGAGCAAGGGGACAGATGTTGGCACCCAGATCAGTGGAAAAGGCCTGCAATCAATGAGAAAATTTGAGCACCTGCACACACCTCTCTCTGTGACTCTGTTGAGACATGGACACACATCCTTGAAATTTATTGCTACATTGGAGGTAACTGTAAGCACATACTTTGATGACTCCATCTGCAAATACCAATCATTTCATACCAACATCTAAGTTTCGTCAGAAGGTCCCACGAAATGTACAATGAAGAGTGATCACTTAATTCAAAGAAATGGAGAGTGAGCAGAAGCACCACATCTTGCAAAAAGTTCCACCGCCCATAAGATTAAAACCCGTATTTACCTTGGAGGTGGAGAGTTAATTCTTACTTTTTACTGTTTGCTGTCCTTTGAATCCAGATAGAACTGCCCTGCTGACCGGTGCTAGCTTAGGATTTCAAAAAGGAGGCAGTATAGGGAAACAGGAAAGTTTGAAAATAAGGAGAGAAAGGTGTTCGTCTGTCAGGTTGGGGGAGAAACGGGAACAGGAATAAAAGGGAGGATGATGTTTCTAATGATATATATCAAAAACCAGGCCGTAGAAGAAACGGAATGAAGTCTGTTTCTGAGGACCGAAGTTGTAAAGCTGTAAGTGGGCTCCAAGATGTCACACACAGTAGAGACAGACTGTGAGGAATGAAAAACCGAAAAGGATGAGCATTAAGACATTTAAATAAGAGGGTTATGTTTGGAGGGATGCATGTATAAATGTACACATGTAACTGATGACGTACAAAACATGTAATTATCATGTATAATAATCTGTAATAATTATATACACGCCTGCAGTAGAGCCAGCATTCCATTAATTATACCTTAAGGCTTCCCAAAGTTAGTAATGGATAAATCTGCTATATAAAATATATAATGATTACAATAACGTGTGCAATGTTAGGCAGTTGTCGAATTGATTATGATAATACATAGGACACTGGGTGTATATGTCATAAATGCAGAAAATCAAATCACACACACATCCTGTCTCCACAGATACATAAACGATTGTCTACAATATACAATACTGGTTGTATTATAGGTTATAGGTCATATATACAGATAATCAAATTAAGCAGACCCTATTCCAAAAGATAAATCTGTTAGGTTTTCTCCCTTCCCTTCCCTTCCCTTCCCTTCCCTTCCCTTCCCTTCCCTTCCCTTCCCTTCCCTTCCCTTCCCTTCCCTTCCCTTCCCTTCCCTTCCCTTCCCTTCCCTCCCTTCCCTTCCCTTCCCTTCCCTTCTTTTCTTTCTCTTTCTTTCTTTCTTTCTTTCTTTCTTTCTTTCTTTCTTTCTTTCTCTTTCTCAAACACCTTATCATCTTTTTTGGTCCTGTTTACATTTTTTGTGTCCGTCTGCATTTAGTGACTTGGCCTGTAGCCTCTGCTTCTGCAAGGTTTCCTGAAGCGCAGTGTCCATGTGATTCGGGGCTTGCACGTGAAGGATAGTTCACTCATTTCTCACATACGTGTGCACGTACCGACCTTTTGAGGCAACACGTGAAACATTTCTATTTGCGCAGAAAGCCTGCTTCTTCCCTCTGCATTAACTGCCCACCCATGGCCACGCAGAGGACACCTGACGTGCTTTCGTCCGCTGCTCCAGAACTTCACACAGAGGAATCACACACCCTGCTTTTTCTTTCCTCCTGCTCTCTTTGCTGCCCATGGGGTTTTTAATATTTATCTCCACGGCTCCCCATACACGGTAATTTTTTCCATTGCCAAGTGAAAGTACTCCGTACAGTAACAGTTGTGTCCGTGGATACCAAGTGAAAGTACTTGTACTTCGTAGAAAAAAGTGTATACGTGGATAATTTTTCCACTTTAGGGTTATTTTGAATCAGTCTGATAGGAATAGCTGTGCAGGAATGTTTGGGTTGACGCGGATTGGCAGTTCTCTTGGGTTGTGTGCAACTGCTGCATCACAGTACAGGGGCACCTTAACCACAGGAAACTCAAGCTGTTTGCTAACTGACAGCGCCTTTTGCATTATTGCCCGTAATAAAGCAGATATTCAATGGCAACACGGTCTTTCTGAACCCTCCTATTGACTTGTCTGTGATTTTATCCAGTCCTGTGAAAGGGAAATGGGATGTCACTGTGGTTTACTTTGCACGTCCCTAAGGACCCTTGCTCGCACCACGGTTTCCTGTGGCCATCTTCTGTGACATATCTGCTCAAGAAATTGCCTCATTTTAGTTGGATTTAGTTGGATTGTGTCCTCTTTTATTATTTGTGCTGTATGCAATCTTCCTATTTTTCCAAATATACGTTTTCGTCATATATACTCAAGAGACATGAAAAATTGTTTCTTATGCATGTGACATATATATAATTGTTGTATGTAACGTACATAAAGTTTCCATATATAACAAATGTGTATCACATAAAATCATCTATTCTTGTCTGTGTCTCTATATCAGACCAGTAGGTAGACAAAGACATCCTTGTGAGGCGATATTTGATCCTGGAAAACCTGTTTCTTTTCTTTCCAATATCACACTGTAATAGGCACCCAGTGATGCCTCATGCAGGGCCTTGTAGGATTGAAACAAAGAAAATGTTAACCACGGAACAAAGTTGGTTTTCATCCATCCACTTGAAGATTTTTTGTTTTTAAGGGTTGATGGAGAGTGCGTTGAAAACACTGTTGGGGCATCAATAGGACGAGACAATCTTATCAATGCTGATTGTAAGTACAAGCGTTTTATCACCAGTGTCTTTTTAAATAACATGTCACTTTCTTTACTCTTACATGACCTTCCCATTTGCCTGAATCATCAATGTTCTCTTGTTTAATTTTCTCCACTTTGTAGACCTTTTAAACCTAGATTTGGACATGGCAAACTTAAGGGAGAGAAACAGGTCTTGGGGAACTAGGCATTGTAACCAGGTAATGTAACTAGAGAGAGTTGTCTCAAATTGTAACTATAAAACATTTTAGCAACACTGGGAGGTGTGAAATGGCTTAGTGCACGTGTGAAATATTTAATTGCACGAAGGCAATGTGCCCCCTATGCTCCTTGATATGATTGTCACGTTCACCGAGTTGTTGAGGGGACGTAGACACCAATACAAGAATGTTGTGACAGTATGCTAACTACACCTTGGGAAAGCCAATCTCAATAAATAACCAATGTGATGTATAAATTTTGTCTAGACTATACATACATATTTTTGTCTCTTACAGATAATGGTAGCAATTATTTCCGAATTATTGATATGACCCCAAACGCTCTCATAGGCTATGATGTCAATGTGGATAGCAAAGGGAAAATCACAAAACTGGCTTCATTGATGGGTATGTATTATGGCTGACAATTGTCGTGGCCATACAACACATCCCCTGTTGGCATTTCATTGAGAAAGTCAGTACATATGCACATTACTAATTAATCTGCAAAAAAACCTAAGTCTATAGGTGCATTGTGTCAAGGATCCTGGAATTATTCTAAAACACAAATGTGGAAACAAGGGCTGCTAGCTGTGGGAGCTGTGAGAGCTATTAAACCACCATACATTTAAAAACAAGTCGCAATTGTTAAAATTGAAAATTAAAAGAAATTGAGTTTGTTAGAAATAGTTTCCTAACAGGTCAACAAATTTCAAGTCTCGACTACACAGTCCCTGAGATGGGTGCTGTGGCCTCTGGGACAGTAGGTGTCAATTTGGAAACAGGCATCTGAGAACTGTGGTTTTAATGAAAAACAAACAAACCAGCGAAGCTGTCTCCCATTACCATGGGTGACACGGCTGCTATTGGTCTGGAAGGTGAGAACCGTCCTTGCAGTTGCTTTGGGTCCAGAAGCAAAGTGCATGTCAGATCTAGATTCTGAAGCACAGGGCGAGATGCAGTCGATTGGATTTCTTGCTGGATTGGGTCCAAGATTCATGGAGTTCCTACTGCGTCCCTGGAGACCTGCTGCTGATGCTGGACAGTCATGGACGTACAGTTGGACACGGTTTCACGGCTCTTACCCACCAAGTCAGGCAGGTGACATTGCCACAAGGGCAGTGGTCATTGTTTGAGACTCCATGAAGGACTAGATTTCCCCATAAGTGATTCTCATTCTGTATTCAGAAATTCTTGGTGTTTCTAACGGGCATTTTCCACTTTATGCATGCTGATATCCAGGCAGAGGAGCTCATGTTAATGAGGAGGACATTGCAAAGTTCAAGAAGCTAAGTAGTGAAAAGGATATTCCAGAAGAAAATATTATATATGTAGGCGATACTGGTAATGTGACTCCCGATATTTATTTTCTTGAATCTATCCTTCACTCGATACATAGCTCTGCTCAGGAAAAAAAAAAAAAAAAAAAAACAACAACTCAATTTCACCTTTCTCTTTCATGAATGATCTTGTATAAAACCTACTACTGAATAGAAGAAATCACGGGGCGCCTGGGGGCTTGGGAGGTGAAGCATCTGATTCTTGATTATGGCTCAGGTCATCACTTCTGGTTTGTGGGTTGGAGCTCTGCATCAGATGCCACACTTCTGCCTTGCGCTCTCATCCTCTTCCTCCTTGCTCTCTCTCTAAAATATTTTTGAAATACCTTAAATTAAAAAATAGAAGATTTCTTACAAACATTGGGAAATGGTCGTGATTGGTTCTTCCTTTTTTCACCTTTTGTATTCGTTTTGTTCCCAGACAACTGTCCCAACCATGAATAACAAGAGTGACGCCAACTCCCCCTAAATATTGTAAGTAACAACGACTTGTCATGAGTACTGCTATGTCAACTAACCCGATAGTTATGTCAGAAGAGAATATTTTCCATTAGAAGAGCTCATACTGTTTACCTTGAGTCGGTTGAGGTTGCATATCAGATGGTGTGATGGATGTTAAAAAGCAGTTACGGGGTCAGTGCAGCATCATACAGGGTCATACCAATGATAGTCATTCAGAGAGAAGCAGCGGAGACAGAAGCTGGCAGGGATGACCGAAAAACGTTGGAGAGCCTCTACCCATGCGGTGTACCACATGCCTTTAAAGCATATTCTCCTGCAGAGGGTGATTTCCTTACCAAATGATTTTTGAACGTTCTAAAGTCAGGTGAGCCACAAACCATGATGATGGTATAACCTGAAGGTTGCCTTGTGTCACTGCTCTTGGGAAGCAATGGAGGATACAAGAGCAAATGGTTAGCTTCCAAGCCACATATAATATCTTCAATCCACAGAGCTTTTGGAATTGGAAGAGCAGAGTGTGAGTCCATCAGAGATCCTGTAAAATCATTTTTGATGGGCCACCTCCATGAGCATGCATTCTGAAATTATCCAGGTCCCGGCAGGGATCCTCATCGTGAAAGGTCCCATCCAATGAACATCCACAAAAAAAAATTCTCATGGTTCTTCCTATATTTTAAGGATGGAGACTCTGAAGTTTCCTCGGGCCATGTGTGCTGGGTTAACCTGAACCCGTGACATTGTACTCCTTGAGGCTCACTGTCATAGGCTATTATACAGTCAACTCACTTGAACCTTCTGTCCTGTTTCCTTCCCTCTAGCTGTCGTCTTCCTCATGGAATGAGGATCAACAGTAGGAAGAAAGCACTCCTTATTTCTGCTTGGCATCATCTCTCTTTCTTCATAAACATGTTTCCTTTTGCCATTTCATCTCTCTCACTACCATTCAGATTCTGTTTGGTGTTACTGGATATCATGTGATTAAATAAATTGACTAAACGTGTTCTGTATCCATGATTTTGTGCAGATAGTCACTTATTTATAAATACCCAAATATCCACTTTCAATATAACTAACTATCCAGGAACGTATGGGTATAATAGGATCAATATTCCATCAGGGACAATTTACATTAGGACTAAAGTGCTATAGCGGTGTCATGAAGAGAGGGAGAAAGAGATCTAAACCATCAGGAGAAAGAGGAAATTCTTTTGGATATATTTACTTAAAGGGATGAGGCAATCTGGTCAAGAAAATGTTCCCTAGATGCATCTAATCCACCACAAGGAAAGGGCATGGGTGCCCGTCACTGAGGTTTATACTGAGACTGTCCTGCACGACATGAGTCATAATCCAGGGGAAATGCCGACTCTCACAACACCATCACCTATGATCCTGATGAGAAGAACTGATATTTCTTGACAATAAGATTGTCAGTCATCCAAGGTGGGGCAGCAGCTGAGACCTGGTCAGCGCCTAGGGTCATGAAGTCAATGTGATACTTGCAGAAACAGTCAGACTGAGGGCTCAGTTGGGAGGCTGCTAACCTAGCACATGAGATCTAAGATGTGCCGTTCCATTCAGCTTCCCAGAGCAGTGGACACTGCGATGTGTAAGGAATGGCCATTCTGACTGCAAAAGGCAAACTCGTTGATCAGCTATTTGGGACACACAGGTGTGACGCATTGAAGAGATTAGCAGTCTGGATGCAAAACTTGTTCTGATGGCTGAGCCAGAGTTCAGAGATCTACTCCAGGCCCCAGGAACATAAAATTAAGATATAAACAATTTTTAGTAGAATAAATAGTGTTTTTAGTTACAGAAGCATAGCCTCCAAATGGGCTGCAGTTTACACAGGTCGAAAGCATCAGTAAAGAATATTATCCTGTCTTTTGTTGGAAGTCAGAAACATGCCAAGGGCAATCTTTCATTTGTGCTTCTTGAATAAAAGAATGTATGCATTTGGAGTTCTGACTCTGGTCACAAGGGTGTGTCTGGAAATGCTGGGGAGTGAAGTTGATCAATGAATCCTCAACTTCGTGGGCATGTTGAAACGTGAGCCCCAGCAATAATGTGTTTAAAAAACTGTGAACTATAACACACATACCCATATACCGACGTGTGTGTGCATGTAATATATACACATACATTTGAAGTCATAAAAATTACAGAAATCATGCAAGAATAAAAGTCAGCATTTTTTGGCCTAATTTCTTTCTCTCTTTCATAAATGTCTGTTGTAAGACCAATGTTAATAATGAAAGTTGGTTTGTCACCACAGACTTTATAGAAATGAATAGTCACAGAAAAGTATTAAAGTTTTGCCAACCTTTAACAGTTTGGATGAAATGGGTACATTTCTTGAAAGACAGGTTACCAAATTTGACACAAGAGGAAGAAGAATCCTTCCATAGTCCTTCATCTACTAGAGAAACTGGATTTGCCATCATAAGAGTTTCCATAAAGAAGCTGCTTTTCCAGAAGATTTCAATAGGAAAGCCTTTCAAACACACAAAGAACAGAAGGTCACTGAATTTAGAGAAATTTTTCAGAAAGACAAAAGGAAGACTCTTGTCCTACTCATCCTATGAGGTCAGCATAACTGATATCTCCAAAGTTCACAGACTTCCAATAGATACATGAACATATGAATTCATATTAAAATATCTCCTGGGATGCCTGGGTGGCTCAGCCAGTTAAGCTTCATATACATGTTTTTGGCTCAGGTCATAATCTCAAAGTTGTGAAATTGAGCCCTGTGATGGGCTTCTGTGCTCACGGGGAATCTCCTTGAGGTTCCTCCCTCCCTCTTCTCCCCGCCCCACCACCATCTAAAGATAAATAAATTACTATTTCAAAAAAATATTTCCCATCCCAACTTATACCTTTACGTCCCCTAGCCGGTACTGGATACTCTCATGAGATTGGTATAAATTCTGCGTGACACATACACACGCATTGTCATGAATACACACCGATAGTAACATATTGGAGTGCAGTCTTTGTTTTACAAAACATGAGAAAATACAAACAGTATCCTACTTATGTTTTTCTACCCAGGGAATAATAATTTTAGATATGATCCATATGTTGATTCACTGAGATCTAATTTATCATTTTTAATGTCTTCCATTTTCCATTTTTTAAAAAGATTTTATTTATTCTTGAGAAAGCGAGAAGAGAGAGAGGCAGAGACTCAGGCAGAGGGAGAAGCAGGCTCCATGCAGGGAGCCCCATGTGGGACTGGATCCCGGGACTCCAGGATCATGCCCTGGGCCGAAGTCAGGCGCTAAACTGCTGAGCCACCCAGGGGTCCCTCCATTTTCTATTCTGACTGTGTCCTAGTCACCAGAATGTTAAATTTACCTTTAAATCTTTTAATGTTACAAAGAACAAAGCAGCGAACAATTTTTATATGTATCAATAATAAAACTTTCTTAAATGGAAAGGCCTTACCAATGTGAATGCACACTGAGAATTGTGACGCACGCTACCAAGTTAACCTCTCAAAACACCATTGCATATTGCATTGTGCGCTCCCAGCATGTTCTTCCCACAGATCATCATTGAACTCACTCTTCCAACTACCATCAGAGCTTTGCTCAAAACCCTTCCCTAGGGATCTAGTGTGTCCTTCCCAAAGTGAATTCTAATATACTTTATATGCCAACTGGGTTTTAAAAAATTCTTCATCCTAGAACCTAGGAACAAGTTATGTATTTGGCCATCACTGCTTAGTTTATGTGTTCTGTGTACTTTCGCCAGAGGATAACTCACTGGATCATGACCAGAGTCTGCTGACTCTTGCTGAATTGTGAGGTTTGGGCTGTTGTTGGCACAGCACAGACACCGATCAATATTTATGTACTGAACACACTCAAACACTGGATAGGAGGAATCTTCTAGAAGACACATTCTTCATAATGCAAGCTTGGAGAAACATTTATAATACGGAGGTGCCGAGGTGGCTCAGTTGGTTAAGCTTCGGATTCTTGGTTTTGGCTCAGGTCATGAGCTCTGAGTTGTGGCATGAAGCCCAGCATTTGGGCTCCATGCTCAGCACTGAATCTGCTAGTCCCTCTGCTTATGCTCCTCCTCCTCCTCACTCTCTTTCTCTCAAATACATAATTTCTTTAAAAAATGTTTATAATATTTTGGATTATACTATGTTTTCTAGTATGTTACTGTAAGGCAACAAAAACATTAAGTCACTTTACAGATAACTAACCACTCCTGTTCTGAAACTGAGTGCATACAACTTGAGAAGAGCTAGGATGTGACTCACTGCTGCTCATATTTGCTTTTGGTTTGAAAATGGCAATAGGTAATAAACACCAATACCTCAGGCATGGGGAGGATGGATGAACCCAATTCCTGTCTAGCTGACATGAAACATTCTGATGACAGACTATGTCAAAAGCCTGACTAAGTTATCATAACAGGAGTTAAGTGTCCATCATTTAGTAAAACAAACACACACAATGAAATTAGGACAAATAACAAACAGAAATCCAGTGAAAACCAGGAATGTAAAACCATAAGTAAACAGCATAAAAAGACAATGAGGACTTTTCTTTCTGGAAGCTGTCCTCTCTGAAATTTATATGGTGCCATTCCAGTCATGTCCATGTCTATTTGTATACTTAAATTTTCCAGAAGCTTCCAGAAGGATTAGAAAGGTCTTAGAATATGTCACATTTTTTTAAAGTTTATTTAAGTAATTTTTACATCCAACATGGGACTTGAACTCACAACCCTACGATCAAGACTTGCATGCTCTTCCAACTGAGCCAGCCAGGTGCCCCAGATTTTTTTAATATGTCTCTTTTTCTTTCCAAATGGATGACTCTGAAGGATTCTTGAAGGTATATTCCTGTGTCTTTTTTTTTTTTTTAAGATTCTAATTATTTATTTGAGAGAGAGCACACACAGAAGGGTGGGGTAGAGGGAGAAGCAGACTTCCCTCATGCAGGGCTCCATCCCAGGATCCTGGGGTCATGACCTGAGCTAAAGGCAGCTGCCTCACTGACAGAGTCACCCAGATGCCCATATTCCCATGTGTTTTATTGAACCTGGTATCTTTTTTCTTTTTTTAATAGTAAATTTATTTTTTATTGGTGTTCAATTTGCCAACATACAGAATAACACCCAGTGCTTATCCCGTCAAGTGCCCCCCTCAGTGCCTGTCACCCATTCACCCCCACCCCCCGCCCTCCTCCCCCTCCACCACCCCTAGTTGGTTTCCCAGAGTTAGGAGTCTTTATGTTCTGTTTCCCTTTCTGATATTTCCCACACATTTCTTCTCCCTTCCTTTATATTCCCTTTCACTGTTATTTATATTCCCCAAATGAATGAGAACATACACTGTTTGTCCTTCTCCGATTGACTTACTTCACTCAGCATAATACCCTCCAGTTCCATCCACGTTGAAGCAAATGGTGGGTATTTGTCATTTCTAATGGCTGAGGAATATTCCATCGTATACATGAACCACATCTTCTTTATCCATTCATCTTTCGATGGGCACCGAGGCTCCTTCCACAGTTTGGCTATTGTGGACATTGCTGCTAGAAACATCGGGGTGCAGGTGTCCTGGCGTTTCATTACATCTGTATCTTTGGGGTAAATCCCCACAGTGCAACTGCTGGGTCATAGGGCAGGTCTATTTTTAACTCTTTGAGGAACCTCCACACAGTTTTCCAGAGTGGCTGTACCAGTTCATATTCCTACCAACTGTGCAAGAGGTGAACCTGATATCTTTATATTTCCCTTTATCTGTCTCTGATTCAACAAGTTGCAGAGTGGGTGGGTGGGGGGTGGAGAAACCATGTGACTTCCACTTCCTTCCAGACACATCTGGGCAAGTGCACCTATGCTTTCTAGACCCTTCGTCATGGCCCAGCTTTGTTGGTAATGGTTCTTTCATTCTTTCTTTCTCTTTCTTTTTTTTAAATATTTTATTTATTTATTCATGAGACACACACACACACACACACACACACACACAGAGACAGAGACATAGGCAGAGGGAGAAGCAGGCCCCATGCAGGGAGCCCAATGTGGGACTCCATCCCCGGTCTCCAGGATCACGCCCTGGGCTGAAGGCGGCACTAAACTGCTGAGCCACCCGGGCTGCCTGGTAATGGTCCTTTCTATGTAAGCCATATTCCACTGAGTTTAATCCAGTGTCGCTTAGACATGGCTCTGGGTTCTGGGTTCATAACAGGTGCTCTGATATTTCTGTTCAACAAGAAATGCTCCTTTTATATACTGTAAGATTACTCAAATCTATCCAAACAAACAGAAACAGACCCCTGGGAACACACCGAAACTCACTGATTAACCAGTTGTAGGCACTGGGGATGCAGCCAATACCAAAGTCCAGACTAAGACTTGGTGACATTCACTCCTCAGTGAAGGCAGACTGCATATTAGAAGGAGAATGAACACAACAAAGGGAGGAGAAAGCAGTTAGGGAGTGTTGGGGAGTTGATACCCTATAGGCATGGGCATGTGGCTAGAACAATAAGAGAGATGAAGAAACCTGCAGATGGGATTAAAAAGCCAATGGTATATGGATCCGTTAGCTACCACAGGGCTTGAGGCTTTATCCTGTTGGAGAGGAACACATGAATACATAGTAACCAGGATATCTCAATCCTGGCACAACTGGGTCTTTGGCTGGATGGTTCTGTGTGTTAGGGGCCTTCCTGTGCAGTGTAGAATGTCTGGCAGCATATTCAATGTCCACCCCACTAAATGGAATGTGTGTGTCCACCCCAACACACTCTGCTCCCTTTTTGACAAACGAAGATATCCCCAGACATGCCCAAGAGTCTTTCTAGATAGGCAGGTTGGCCTCTGGTTGGAAACCAATTCCTTATAAACTGTTCAGAAAGCCTTCTCCAGATTTGGTCAAACCAAGCTCCTTGTTGGGAAGGTAGAAATCTACATGGAGAAACACAGACTCTAATATATGCTTTGAAAGGGGCCCCCAGTAGTAAATCGTGGCTATTGGGAAGGGTGGTTTTAAGACCAGAAGCAGTGACGGGTCCTAGGTGCTTGTTGGAAAAGTGGGATTCTGGGCAAGTTCTAGATATGCTGAACCAGGAAGAACCAGCCTTTCCAACAAAATTCTCTGGGATCACTGAGCATGTTCCTTGTTGAGGGCACTGTGATAGGGAATTTCCACAGGGCCAGATCTCAAAGATTACCTTGTGATTCATTCCATCATCATAGAGTCTAAGGACAATATTGGCACATTGGGTCAGGCATCCCTGAGGGAACAGGCTACTACTGCTGCCAGGCTCAGGAGCTTCCTTGCACTATGTAGAAGGGAGTTGTGGAATCTAGGAAGTAGAAAACAATTGTCACAGGGAAAAGAGAAAAACTAAATGAAACAGAAGTTAGCCAATGGAAGAGAGATGCTACATACTCACACCAGCCTGGATACATTCAGGAAGGAAAGACCAGGATGATGGACGTAGGCTATCTTAATCACCACCTGCTGGGTTACACGGTTTGAATGTGTGTGTAGGAGGGCTCTGTTCTGAAGCATTGTCCTCTTACCCACGTTTTCAGTCATATTAATGAAAAACAGAAGGAACCTAAATGTCAAATGATACCCTTTAAGACCAAAGTAAGAGGATTAGGAGGATCCAAAGACCAACACGTTGCAACAATCTTTTAGAATAAATGCTATTTAATTTCTCCCTGGTTGGCAGTTGAAGGAGCTTCAGATGATGGGGTGCTCTTAGGCTGCGTTCCCTGGGAACATGTGTTGGTAGGATCCCGTAAATCACAAACCAACCAGGAATGTTGGAGATGCAGCTACAGAGGGTAGTAGCGATGGGTGGAACACGTTAGTTGGGATCATTATCCAAATCAGGGAGGCAATGGAGAAAGTCTGCCAGGACGATAGGAGATGTGAAAACTGTCTATTGTCAAGTGTTCATAGCAGGAGATTATGAAGAATTCCCTACCATACAGAGGGAATTTGTGATTTGTGAATAAAAGCAAGAAGTAAACACAAGGATCCTGGGACCCAAAGAAAGGGGGAGCAGAAAGCAAAAGAGTCAATCCTGTTTCATGAATAGTGTCGGTCTGCTTGGAGCATGAAGGCACGCCACCAATGGGACCTGTGGGATGGTTCAGCCATCGTGTCCTCAAAGGTCAGACACCAAACCAAGAATGACTTTGAGGCTCTCATGTGCTCCGGAGCGCAAGCAGCACTGAGTCAGTCTTTGGGGCATTTTCACTCCCCTGACATGGAGTTCCTGACTGCCCATATTTGTTCACTTTTATGGTAAGAACAAAATGTATCTCCAAGGTATTTATCTGATAAACTCCTAAGGAAAGAAATTAAACATACATAGAAGTGTTGACCAACCTCCCTGCCCCCACAACAAAAACAAATAGAAGAAATTCTTTGGCTGTTTCAACGTCCTTGGAAACAGCCAGATGTACAGAGATAGGAGGAAATTTGTTTCCTTCCTTTGGAACTCTTAAAAATCAGGGAACTAGTATATGCTTTCCCGCTTGCTTGGAGATACCATTGAGCCAATGAATAGATATGTTAAAGATCAGATTGCTAAAAAGCTCTTAGGAAAATGGAACAATGAAACACCCTGTTGGTATGTTTTCTGATGCGTTTATGGGGCATTAACATGAAAGGGCCTCTGAGTAAAAAGAATGAAAGCATCTCCTTTGGGAAAGAAGGTGATGAATGTTTTGTGGGGATATGATGGTCATCTCACAGGGATGGGTGAGTTGTGTGGAGTCTTGGGAAATCTAAAGAGTCAGCCACAGGACCAGGGAATAGGAGTCGTTCTATGAGGTTGTTGCCATGGCTTGGTCTTTTGAACCTGTCGTACTTTATTTCATTCCTTAGGAAAGTCATATAACCTTCATGTTCTAACTACCTTTTACTTAATATTCTGCAACCATATGTAAAACAAAAGGAATAGCACCACAAAACACAACCTTCTTGGGAGGGAAGCGTGATGAATATACTATGGATCATTAATATAGGAACAAACGCTATGTGGTATATGCAACTGAGGACTCCTAAATTCTTCCCTGAAACTAATTAATATGCTATGAATTAACTACATTGAATTTATTTGTTTTTTTTTAAGTTTTTTTTTTTAAATTTTTATTTATTTATGATAGTCACAGAGAGAGAGAGAGGCAGAGACACAGGCAGAGGGAGAAGCAGGCTCCATGCACCGGGAGCCCGACGTGGGACTCGATCCCGGGTCTCCAGGATCGCGCCCTGGGCCAAAGGCAGGCGCCAAACCGCTGCGCCACCCAGGGATCCCTAACTACATTGAATTTAAATAAAAATGTCAATAAAAATTCACCTTTCTGGTAGGTACTGACGTGGGGAGCATAGCATAATGTACTGACTTGTAGAATCACTGTGTTGTACACCTGAAGCTCATGTAACATTGTACATCATGTATACCCAATAAAAACATAATAATAATCCAAAAAAGTACAAAGGAAATGAAATTCAGTTGAAAATCTTACTTACCTGATGTTCTGAGGGCAAATTTCTTTTTTAAATTTTGTTTTAAAGATTTTTATCTGTTTACTTTTTCGAGAGAGAGAGAGAGTATGAGCAAGTAAGTATACAGAGGGAGAGGGGGAAGCAGATTCACCATTGAGCAGGGAGCCTGACGTGGGACTCAATACCAGGACAGACCCTGAGACTATGGCCTGAGCTAAAGGCAGATGCTGAACCCACTGAGTCCCCCAAGTGCTCCCTAAAGGGAAGTTTCAATCAATAAATCAATGGGGATGCCAGAAGTAAACATTTATGCCAGAAGTAAACATTTATGGAATGTTTTCTATTGGAGGCAGAGCATAACAGATAAGATTCAGAAAAGCAAGTATTAAAAGAATTAATAATAATGGGTTAGTTGGACGTTCTAGATGAGAATTCTGCATTAATAAGCACCACATCTGTGCGTGGTGTGTGGATGTATAGCTTACCTCTGTCTGTGTCTGTATTTCTAGCACCAGGTGCAGCTGATCAGTGCACAAAACACGGGCTGGAATGTCAATCCCCACCTGCCCCATACAGTTGAAATGCTCTGTGTAATTTCTGAGTCCCCCAAAACTTACCTACCAGCAGCCTACTAAGGACCAGAAGCCTTACCAGGTACATATACAGCAACACATAATGTGTCTATATCTCACATACCACATTCTTGCAGAAAAGTAATCAGGGAAAAGAAAATGTGATTAAGAAAGGCATCAGGAGAACACACTGAGTGTATCACACAAAATCCACATGTGTGTGGATCCATGCACTTCAAACCCATGTTGTTCCAGGGTCAAAGGTATTTCTATTTACTTTCTTGTTACTCAGGGCAACCTGGCTTCCCACAAGCTGAGGCCTTAGCTTAGAGTGAGGACTTCAGGATCTACAGCAGCACCATTAGTGGTAGAGGCAGGGAGCCGCTCTGTGGAGCAGAGGACAAACAAAGGGAGAGCGTGATTATGAAAGGAGTAGAGTGGCGATCCTCCATGTGGAAGGAGGTTCTCCAGTCGGTCACCAGGGGCTGCCTGGAAACAGTTAGGGGTGCCACAATTAGGGGCAGAGGTTGTGGGATCTCCAGGGTAGAGACCAGGGATGCCTGACATGTTACAGGCAGGACACAGAACAGCATCCCCGTAACAAAGAGTTCTCTCATCCAAGGTACCAATGAATGCTGCGGTTGAGAATCCCCACTTGGGATCCCTGGGTGGCGCGGCGGTTTGGCACCTGCCTTTGGCCCGGGGCGCGATCCTGGAGACCCGGGGTTGAATCCCACGTCAGGCTCCCTGCATGGAGCCTGATTCTCCTTCTGCCTGTGTCTCTGCCTCTCTGTGTGACTATCATGAATAAATAAATAAAATCTTTAAAAAAAATAAATAAAAATATTAAAAAAAAGAGAATCCCCACTTATAGAATAATAAAGAGCATGCAGACTTTGAATGAGTATAAGATTCAGAACACCTACTAATAAATTAAAAATCTTGAACAAACTTTATCTAATTATTTTTACATATTTTATAGCTTGTCGTTTTAAAGAGAGAAAAGTCCCTAAAAGAAGCCCAAAAGGTGCACATCTACTATCGTCTAAGATTCATTACCATTTTATTTTTTGCCCTTAACTCTTCAGATCACCTTGAAGATATTTTGGGGTATAATTTGAGCTAGAATCTACTTTTAAAAATGGACAGTCGATTTTACAATCCTGGGTATTTCACATTCTAAGCTCTTTTAATATATTTCCAATACTGCCTCACTGACCTTGCAAATCTCCTTTTCTTGGGTAAGTTTTTATGTTCTTTATCGTATTCTCTCTTACTTTCTCTCTCTCTCCTAAGACTATAGAGCTCGTTGACTAGATATTAATGAAGCTCAAGTCCTACCATCTTTATGATTTTGGCTTTCTTAGCACATGTTATTAATTCCACTTCACAGGCATTTGATAAATGTGAGGATCCACTAGTCATTCTACAGCCACTCACTGTGAAATTTTTTAGTGCATCTACTTACTGGCATGAGACATATTGTATTTATATGTTAAGAGTTAGCTTTTCTCCATTTGAACGTGATTTGCATGAGAAAAAGTCCTGGGTTCTTTGTGATGCTCTATTTGGAGAAATAAAAACTTATTTTATTTTTTTGAGATTTTATTTATTTACTCATGAGAGACAGAGAGAGAGACAGACAGACAGACAGACACAGGCAGAGCGAGAAGCAGACTCCATGCAGGGAGCCTGAGGTGGGACTTGATCCCGGGTCTCCAGGATCACACCCCAGGCCAAAGGCAGCACTAAAGCACTGAGTCACCAGGGCTGCCCCTGAACTTATTTTATACGGGAAGCTCTGTGTACATGGTAAAGACTTCTGAGTAGAAACATAAAATCAGTCAGGCACACCCATATCTTGAGGAAGGGTATTCCAGCAGAATGAAGATACCCTATAGGAAGCTTGTTTAGAAGACAACAAGGTGTCATGAATCAAAATCAGAAATAAAGCTATAATTTTATAAAGAATTTCCAGTTGAATACCAGAGACGCTAACCTAGTTGTTTATAGAAATATGGAGCAATTTGGTAGAGGACGGTGAAGAAGATCCACAGACATTACCTGAAGCTTTATGAGTTGAGAAGATAAATTTGCCATAGCTGGAGATGTCCTGGGACAACATGCCTAGAAAATGATGTGTGGGGCAGCCCGGGTGGCTCAGCGGTTTAGCACTGCCTTCAGCCCAAGGTGTGATCCTAGAGACCCGGGATCAAGTCCCACGTCGGGCTCCCTGCATGGAGCCTGCTTCTCCCTCTGAACTCTGTCTCTGCCTCTTTCTCTGTCTCTGTGTGTCTCATGAATAAATAAATAAAATTTAAAAAAAATGATGTGTGCCGTGAAGATAATCAGATATCTAGAAAATGTGCCAAACAGGACGATACCGCATCAGGTGCTTAGGTAAGAATGGTGACAATACCTGCTGGTGAGGTTTGGTCAACTTAGGAAATGAGAGTGATCAGTGTTGGATCAGTGTCTGACACCAGCATTGCCTTCCTCTTCCTTATAACGGGCAACAGCGTAGATCAAAATATGAAATGGTAACTTAAAAGAAAAAGTCTGAGCCAAGAGCAGATGAAAAGAAAATTAAGAGGAAACAATCAGAATGAACACGAGTGTTGGTATTTTGGAGAGTAAGGGGACAAGGGATAAATCTAAGCAGGGCAAAACATTATTATTCTGTTTCATTCATTATCTTAGTCTTCTTGAAAGGTCAAGAAAGTAGACAATGGAATGATTCCAAGGCCTTGATGACACTTCGGAGGACGATCTCTTATGTCAATACCGTGGACTCCTATCTTCATCTCACTTGGAAATTATCATCACATAACCATGTTTGTTTCTCACTGAGGAACATTTCTCGTACTTTCTGTGCAATACCACATTAGGCAAAAAATAAGCAAACACAGGCATCAAAAGTAAGTCTGCGAGTTATTTTTTTTTTCTTTCCAGTTTCCATTAATGCAACTTGATCTAGAGATAGGACAGATATTTGTCCTCTTTGAACTTTCAGAAATTGGGTGATCACATCCTTTGTGGAGCAAAGACTTGAGTCCACGAGTATATAGTGTGTTACAAATTTTGGAATCCTGTACAGATATTAAGGAGAGAGGAACAGCCACAGAACTTGATTATATATCTCATTAACTTCCAATGAAGTGACTGAGCATATGGTGGCAGTGTCACCTATGTGACCCCAAAGAGGCTGCTTTGGAGGAAGAAAGAGAATTGTAAATCTCTTTTCCTCCTGAGATCATAGCCTCATTTTAATAATCAAATTTCCTGCATCACTTTCTGACATCCCCAAACTGGGAGAGGTGTCTTGATTCAACTGTTCATGAAGAGAAGAGAAAATGCATAGGAATGCTGGAGGGAGAAGTCCCAAAAAGTTGGCCACAGGGAACGGTAAGTTTTGGTTTTGTTTGGCTAAAAAGATTAGTCATCTGGATTTAGAGGCCTCATCCTCCTATTCTTCACGTAGACTCAAAAATTCTTTCCTTACATTTAAAACTTGTCAAAGCATGAGTGAAGAATCATAAAGATGCTCTGTCCTTTTTAAGAGCTTGTAAGGCTGAACAGTAAGCTGATTTATGAGGGAAGAAATGGGCATCTCAGCTTCCCCAAAATAACTTTGCGATGCTTAGAACTGATCTGCTGGCTTTCCTAATAGGTAAACAGGACAGAAAATATGTAGCTTTTATGGGATTTTCTCTCTGCCAAGCATATAATCCTTATATTAGCATTGGAACTGTTATGTAAGAGCGTTTTTTTTTTTCTCTCTCTCTCTTTCTTTCTCTCTCTCATTTGTGAACTCATCTTTCACGAAAACAATGAGAAAACCAGGTTTGGGGCCAAACAGAATGTGAACACAGAGGCAGGATACAACAAAGGGTCCCCTAAAATATCACCTCCAAAGTAGCACATGCTTGCGCAACGTCACACTCTGTTCTAACCCTTAGGTAAGTGCAGACTATGTGTTGGATCCCCAGGGCTCTGGCACCGCTGCCTGAATTGGGAAACTGTTACGGCTCAGGGCATTTTGTGTTCCTTCTGCAGTTTAGCAAGGAAAGTAAAGGATATGGGCTGAGGCTCCTGTTATTATTATTTGTCCACTAAGGTCATCTACCTCGAGATCTCTGGCTTGAGAAGGAGCAGAGGAGGAGGTTGTTTCTCAAAACTGGTGTGTACCCAACTTGCTGAAGCACTATGGGATGAGCAAGAACCATGGGTGTCACCTGACACGTGCAGAGTCATTTCCAGCCCAGGATGTGGGTCTTCTAGCCGTGACCCGGTAACTGGATCCCAGAGCTAGGATTTTGCATTGGTCACATTATTGGGTGTACTGGAGCCAGCTTCATACTCGTGCTGACAGGCTCCATGGTCAGGTCCATGACCGTCTCAAATCCCTACTGATATGGGTACTGTAAACGTACCCATGTAGTGAGTGATTTGGCATCAATCACAAAACCTTCACATTTCTATGCCATGGATTTATTGACATTTGGCGCTAAACAGCTGTTTATTGGGTGTTCTGGGCACTGTAGACTATTGAACGTCTTGACCATCAGATGCTGTTGGCAACCCAAAACGTCTCTGGCCATTGACAAATGTCTCCTGGGAGATGTGGACTCTCACCTGTGCTGTAGTGTCTGTAGACACAACCTGGTCTGGGAGCCTGCATTTCAGACGGATTCTTGATAGAACCAAAGTAGAGCATAAAATCTCTGTGAACGGATCAGAAAATCCAGGTCGAGTCTACGTGCTGGGACAGCCATGAGAACACATAATGCCTGTGCCTGACGGGGAGTTTTGTTTCTGGCTTTTTGTGATAGGGGATGCACTTCTATCGCACGGCAAGCTGTATGGCCAGAGTATGAAGGCTGCTCTCTGGACAGCTGGGGTCTGGGCTTCGGAAGAGCGTGGATAATGGATTATTGAGGACTCCTTTCTCATCCAGCAGTCTCTTAACATCCTGCAATGTGCTCACCTCCCCACCCTGACTCCAACTGCAGACCTTCACCACCCCTGGAGTGGACCCCGGTCCCCACATTGACTCCGTGGATGACAGTCTTGACCTCTACCACTTTTCCTGGTCCAGTAACGTTGCTCAAGCCAATGTTGTGCAAGCTTCTCCCTTCCAAAGGAAACAGAGAACATCAAAAAGCAAACTTGCTGTTGGATTCTAGTTGCCTAAGTGGTACTCTTCACCTTTTTTTATCAGTCTATAAGAGAGTCCAGCCCTGAGATCTCCTGTGGGATAAATGAATCTGGTATGTACCCCCCTCAAAGCCCATCTGTTGAAGTTGCCATAACAGAGCACCACTTGGACTTCCAGTCGCTGGAGCTGTGACAAAGTAAATGTGTGTCCACTGCGTCTTTATACAAACTTTTTTTCTGTGTCCATAAACCCTGGGTGTCTCCTCTTCTTTCTTGTAAGTACACTGCATTAGGGTCCCACTCTCTGACCCCAGTTTGCCTTAATTATTGTCTTAACAGGCTCTATCCCTACATATGGTCACTTTGGGCATGAAAGGTTCAACACATGGATCTTGGGGGGACAAGGTTCAGCCCCTGGCAGGTGGTCTGTGCCAAGCCCATGGTCAAGGAGGAGTATCTACGTGGCATTGACAAATGCCTGGGTGATACTGTGATAGATTGTAGAACTATCCCCTGGAAAGTCAATGCTCCTAGTAGAAGCTTATCACTCTGGAACTTAGGGAGTGTTGCTTCTCCAAACCCAGCAATTCACAGAGACAAAGAATAAAGAAAAGAGGACGAGAAGAGAGAAAAAGAGACAGAGAGAGAGAGAAACAGCAATACCAAAACCTACGAAACTGTAAAATAGGAACTTGATTGAAAATAAGTGAGGGAACAGATTGGCCTTTTGCAACTGCAAGAAAGATTTTGCCTAGAAAGGGATGATTTCTTCTGGCTGTTTTGTACTCTTTTTGCCTCCATGCCCCAGCGGTTTTGCACATGGTCAATTATTTTTGGGTCTGATTTCTGTCTAGAACTGAGTTTCAGATCTGGGAGAAGACTGAATTGGGGCCAGTCCCTTCTGCTTTGAATGCCATTTTTTCTCAGATCTGTGTGATAAGGACACCGATGTCAGGGTTCTTATAAAAGTTAGGGAAGATGATACAGAGCATGACATGTTCATTGGTATGACCTAGATGACATTTTTGTGGTTGTTTTTGACAGTTAAGTTAGATTCGTTTTTGTTTTCCGGGGACTATGATGCAGGCTCTAGGAAGGAGAGCAGAAGTAACCACCTAGGAGACCCAGCATTATTGCATTATCGCCTGCTGTGAGCGCTCGGCTCAGACCGTGAAGGGCTTCAAACAGGCATCTACATGCTCGCTTTTGAGGCCAGTTTCTACTATGAATTAGAAGTAGTAATTCTTCCGGCAAAAGTCCCATAATCTTCCAACAACTCATGTTTTCTTTTTCATTTTCGGAAAGGTGATGGACGTGACAATTCTGTTCCTACGATCTTATTTATTCTGTGTCATTAAGAATATACCTCGGCATATTTATTTCATTCAATCCCTGGACATAAAATAAAGAACTTAAAGCCACACTGAATTTTCCCATAGTTTAAATAGTGAGCCATTTTTTTTCTCTTTAATCATGTAAAGTGGTGTTACACTGGAAGCTGCGTTTTTTGGGTAAAATAGGGAAGGAATCACTTGATGACTTTTAAAGCTGATGATAATCATAAGAATATCAAACACGTTTTATATGTATTCGGCAGTTTAAAAAATGCAGTGAGGCTATTAATTCAATTTTTCCCCTCATTGGCATAAAGAAGATGAAATTATTTTGCATATATTTCACAGCTCAAAGAGGCAGGTGTCTAAATAGTTGATAAAAATTGAATGTATGCAAGTGGAGGTAGTAATCCTCATCTTGCATAACAAAGTTTTTTAAAGATTTTATTTATTTATTTGAGATAGAGTGTGAGAAGAAGACTCCCCTCTGAGCAGGGAGCCCGAAGCACATCTCCATCCTAGGATCCTGAGATCATGAAAGACAGATGCTTAAATGACTGAGCCACCCAGTTGCTCCCTACAGATAAGAAATTTTAAAAGGAATTAATAAGCAGAAGCAGAAAATACATAAAATGCAATTAAATAAAATATATAAAATACAAATTTCTGACAGTTTGCCGAGTCATCGATTACATTGACTTGTTTGTTCTCTTATTATCCAACTTCACTTCCGTTTTGGTTTCTCTTGTTCATATATTACATTCGTATATATATTATGTATTATATTCATTTATATCATCACTATTGTTTTAAAAACCGTCTAAATCTCTTTTATTTTTCCTCCTTTATCTGGATGTTTGACAGCAATAGAAGGAAGGAAGAGCCAGACAATTGGGTGGCTTTACTTTCCAAAGATCTTGCTAGCCGAGAATTGCCAACTACCCAGATCTGTTGGGGAAAATGTAATAGAGATGAATAAGCTGCTCAAACCAAGTGCAAGCCATCGCTGGTAAGAACACCATCCCTGAGATCTGCCCTCCTGTCAGATGTTCAAGTGCACGATCCTGGTAACTGTACACGCTGAGCTGTAGAGCAGAGGTGTGGAGCTGCACCTCCCTTGCACGGCTGAGACTATACACCTGCTCAAGAGCAGGTACCTATTTCGGTCCCCCCCCCGCCAAGTCCTTGGCAACCACTGTTGTACTGCAATCAGGGTGTCTAGGAGATCTGTGTCCAGTGCATTATTCGCGATAACCAAGATGTGCTAACAATGCAAATGTCCCTTGCGGGGCGATGAGGAAAAGAGGCGTGTGCACACGACAGCATCTCAGTAAGAAAGAAGGAAAGCTTCCGTGTGTGAAGACATGGATGAGCACTGAGGACTCGGTGAAATAAGCCAGTGACACGAGGATGGATTCCACATGATGAGTCATGGAGAAGAGCCAGCAACGGCTCTCATATGCAACAGGAGACCTGCCAGATCCAGCAACTCTCCTTCACATCGGATCGTCTCTTCTAGAATGGGTTCTCCAAACTCTGTCCTCTTTTAAACCACAATTCTCATGTGTGCATGTTAATATCCCAGAAATGCAGCCTCACTGAGACCTTAGGTTTCCCCAGAGTATCCCAAGGGATCAAGACGTTGCACGTGGTCTTTATGCGAGGCTGCGGATGTGAAACACAGAAGACGTTCTCACTCACCGCTTGTTGAAGGGACTTCCAGGGGACAGAAAAATGGGGGCAGATTGAAAAGATGAGATTCGTGCAGGGTGTGATGGAGAAAGATGGATACGTAGCCAAGAAAGTCAAAAGAATGTTTTTCCCCTGCCTCCTGAAAGGCAGGTGGATAGCACGGGTTCACGAGAAATGCAGAGGGCACGTCTTGTACCAGCTTGCATGCGGGGAATCCGGAGATTTGTTCAAATGGCCCAGGTAGCCGTGTCAGAAACAAAATCGGCTTCATACCTATTACCCACAGCCCTGGTTTTAAGTACTTAGTTTCAGTACCTAGTAGGTTATTTTTATTTAAGGGTAATGGGATTGCATTGAGAGGAGTACAAAACATGGCAGCAACATCCAGCGTCCAGAAGAACGCCTTGCAGAGAGTGTGTACTTGCCGTGGCATGATAATTCTCTCACGTTTTTTCACTAAAAATGCATAAAATATTGAAAGTGGCCCATTGAAAGGGCCGCTATACGCTATGACAGCTAAACAGACTCCTGGAGGCGTCAAGAAGCACCCGCGCACAAAAGCTGCCAAGCCCGTAACAGAGAGCTCTCATAATTCTCAGATTTTGAAGAGCATCGTAACTTATTGTGATGAATTTCCCGTAAAATAACAGGAGTCTGCAGAATGTTCATAAGCTCAGCTGCTACTTTCTACCCAGATCTTGACCCCGGTCTCCTGTGGGGAGGCAGGGTTAAGGCTTGCCCTTCCTCCTGCTGGTGGCTGCCTCTGGAACGAGCCCTTTCCTCGCTGCATCCACCAGCTCCGAGTGATCGTCCCTGCTGTGCCTTGGACCAACTTGGGTTGGCTTGTACAACGGCGGCTCAGAACCACACAGGAGTTATGACGCACACACGGTCGCCCGTCAGGAAACCATTACACAGAGCGTCATGGGCATCTGTGATCACCAACAATTCAATCGTGCAATTTACAGAATGCTGATTGATGGCTGTAAAAGGTCCTCGGGGCATCAAATCCTTGCCTCTGTCCAGTGGGTCATTTACAGGCCTCTGTTCATGTATTTATTTTCTTGCTCAACTATACACGCTTTGGGATAAGGTTCACTGGGACACAGCGATATCAGCAGCCCTTAGGAAGATCATGCCTTGGCCTCACAAGGTCTTCCATAACAATGATTGAATTTAGTATCGTTTTCATAGAAATTTTTTTTTTTTGCCTCTTGAGAGCTTAGTATATGTCAGCAAATTTTTTAATTAATTAATTTTTTTTAATTTTTTTAAATTTTTATTTATTTATGATAGTCACAGAGAGAGAGAGAGGCAGAGACACAGGCAGAGGGAGAAGCAGGCTCCATGCACCGGGAGCCCGATGTGGGATTTGATCCCGGGTCTCCAGGATCGCACCCTGGGCCAAAGGCAGGCGCTAAACCGCTGCGCCACCCAGGGATCCCTAATTTATTTTTTTATGTCAGCAAATTTTAACATATTCCAGCATAGTTTGGCATATTCCACATGAAAATAATTCTGTAGGATGCTCTTCAGTGCAGATCCCCGGACTGGCCACCATGCCATCTCTGTATCCTCAACCCTCAGTTCATATTCCCTATATTTTACATTCTCCACCGCCAAATTCACACAGGGGAGTGTATTCGGAGTCGGTCTGCTGTTCCACACTATATATACTGAGGTCCTCTCATTCGCTTCATGACCTTCTGGTGCAAGACCAGATGAATTATTTGGAGGTCAACTGTGTCACATTCTGCTCTGACTCCAGCTCATGGCGGTGGTGGTGGGGCAGGTGTATAACTGTTCCTATTGCTTTAAAGGCTCGATACTCTTGTATCAGCAATGTGTACATGACTACAAGTGAAAAATCCATTGCAATTTAAGTAGAAATGAGTGGGCCCCTGGGGGGTCCAGTCGGTGAAGCGTCTGCCTGTGGTTCAGGTCATGATCTCAGGGTCCTGGGATTGAGTCCTGCATCGGGCTCCCTGCTCAGTGGGGAGTCTGTATCCCCCTCTGGCTCTCCCCATGCTTGTCCTCTCTCTCTTTCTCTCTGAAATAAATAAAATCTTATTTATTTAAATAAAAAAACATGTAGAAACAACGACTCACTAATGGAGATAGTTTTTAGAATCTTTTTAAGTGAAGTGTTAATAAATGTCTGTATTTCTACAGATCGAATGTCTCGTAGCAAATGTCTTATTAACGTTTAACAGACTAGTGACGCTTCCACTTTCTTAGGATGTGATTTGTGTAAAAGGAGAAAATGCAACCTGTGAAAATCCAAAGACTCTTGAATCGGCACCATTTCTATCTACCAACTACCACTAAGATATCAAATCAAGGCTGTATGTCAGACATACAGCTACGTCTTTGTTGAGATCACCCAATAAGCCAACCCCATGTACATGGTAAAGAATTTCCCCCTGCAAACGGAGAAGCTGCAAAATGGGAGTGTTTTGTTAAAAGACAAATTCATTAATGAGTCGTGTACACATCACTGGAGCAGGCTGCCAGCTATTAGGGATTAAATCCACCGTGGATTTTTAGGAACATTCTTGCAATGGTACTGACATTGTATGAATACTTCAGATAGGATATTTTTTCTTTTTTTTGTAACTCTGGCTTAAATATCTCTTGCTCATTGACTTCAGCATTGCTTCTGCTCTAACTGAACTGAAAGAAAAGATCAAATATATGGAATATATGTGTGTACATAGGGGAAAGCTGCCTAGGGATACCACTGAAATTTTTGCATCAGCAAACAGGGAGTTTGGTCTTAACTATTTCGTTTTGGGGGGTAGCAATGAGCAGAATCTTGGTAAACCAGAAAGAAAAGGTTTAGAGACGTGCATACGTGTAAGGTGTTCAACGGGCCACCTGAATGAGGCAAATATTCCCCAAGAATTGCAATATCCAAGTATGATGTTGGAACTCGTGTCTTTGTGTCTGGGTCCTACAGACGTGCAAACACCGTCTCTGGGAACGTCCCACCATTCTTTCTCACTAGACTGCCGTCTGAAGCTGAACATGGAATCAGGGAGTCTGAGCCAGGGTGACAGCAGGTGCTCATCCTAGGACCAGGGAAGGCTCCCTTCCCATCCTGTAGACCATCTTAGCTCTCATTACTGGGAATTTTGTCTAATGCAGCCAAAGAAGAGGTGGATTAGATGTCTCATAGAGTGAACCTCATTAACCATAATTGATTATCCCTAATTAATAAGCTTAGCAGATTCCCTTGCCCCTAAATCATCTTTTCTATGGGTGTAGAGTTATGCCTGCGTTATAATTGCAACTAACCATTGCGAATAGTTGGGTCAAAGCTAAAACTATCTTTAACTAACCTTTATCTGTGAATTGTAGCTCCCCATGTGCATGAATTAATTTCATCACAAAGAGATTATCACCTTTATTTCCCTGAAGAAAAGCAGATATGTGTGCATATCACAATACACGGCTGAGTTCCTGCAGTATGTACTCTGTGTTTGAGAACTAATATGACCCACTTGCTCCTGCCCACCTTAAATCACAATTTCTGCCTCTAGCATATTGGCGGTGACTTACACTTGTACCTTCTCCGGAACGAAAAGCTATCAAAACAGAGGCTGTCAGCAATCTCTTACTATTTCATAGCACTGCCTATGAATGTGTTGAGTTTAGCACGGATTGAAACACATTGATTTATGAGGCTGTAGAGGTACAGAGAAAAAAGAAAGGCAAATAAATAATGAGAATACGAGAGATGTTTAAATGGGACTTGGAATAATCCAGAGATCAAACTTTTAAACTAAGCAAAGTCAATACCATAAGCCATCCCTTAAAAAATAATGTTCAAGAGCTACGTTAAACTGCCCTGTAAATTAAAAATAACTTTGATAAAAACTGATAAAAAAAAATGAGGCTCTTGAGCAGCTCTATTGGTTAAGCATCTGCCTTTGGCTCAGGTCATGATCTCAGGGTCCTGAGATCAAGTCCCGCATTGGGCTCTCTGCTCAGTGGGGAGTCTGCTTCTCCTTTTCCCTATGTGCTCTCTCTCTCAAATAAATACGGTTCAAAAAAATTTTTTTTTAAAAATTGCTGAAGAGTAAAATGTATTATTGTACAGATGAACAGAGATATCAAAATATTGCTATTATACAGATTTTAAAGTATTATGACTCTGGGGCACCTGGGTGGCTCCGCTGGTTAAGCATCTGACTCTTGGCTTTGGGTCAGGTTACCATCTCAGGGTCATGAGATGGAGCCCCACGTTGGGCTCTGTGTTTGGTGGGGAGTCTCCTTGAGATTCTCTCTCCCTCTCTCTCTCTGCATCCCTCTCTAAAATAAATAAGTAAATCTTTTTTAAAAAAGTATTATAACCCTTAAAAAATATTATTACCCTTAATGGTTAAGTGATGTAGAATTTTAAATGTCCCCGAATGATGTCAATCTCAGGACTGTTGTGCTGCAAATGCACCAGCTTCCACCTTGGGAGACTGGTGGTTTCCATCAGAGAGAAACATATTTGAGTTTCCGAGGCCACTTGTGCATTTGGGCAGAAGCCTTCATGTGTTCTGGGTCGCCTCCTGTTCCAGCGCCATCTTGGGGGTCTTCAAATACACACCGCCGTGCATTCATATGTGGGGTTCAGCTACCCACTGCACAGAGGCTGACAATGGCTCTCATGGGTGGGCAACCCACACAACTGTGATTCCCTCGTGAACAGAGTCTGGCCAGACTTGGTGCGCTTTGGGTCATTCTTCCACCACTTCAACGACTGGTTAGCATGTTGTTTACAGTTGCTCTCAGGGGAATGAAACATCTGATCGAAGCGAAGCTATTGTCACCACTTGAAAGGGTGATTTCCATTTCCATGACAAAAATAATAATTAAAAAAAACAAAAGAAGGGAAAATGAAGATATGGCCATTTCTACAATGTGAGAAAATAATGATAAAATTCAACAGCCATTTATGCTTTTAAAGAAACAAATTTTAGGTCCCAGTGATGAAAGACACTGTCCTTAATGCAATAAAGACCAGCTGCAAAGTATGGCTTTCAGATAATTGCAATGAATGGGAAGATATATTTTTGTAAATGTCTAAGAGATGCCGAGCCACTGTATTCATCTTTGGTTGTAGACACCCTTCGTAATGAAAGAATGTACGGAGAAACCAGTGCTATCCATATATATTAGAAAGACAGATATAAAAGTTTTACTGTTCAGATGACATTATTCAGATTCTAGAAGAATCTTCTAAACTATAGGAATTATTATGGATTCGGCAAGATTGTGAATAAGACTGCATTTCTATATTCACGGGGAGAAAGGGAAATTTTAAAGGATCCATTTACAATGACATAAAAACGATCCCACGGCTGAAGATATATGTGATAAATCTGAAATAGTTTAAATATTAATGTAATGGAGGAAAATTGTGCATTTTTTTTTGTTTGGAAGAATGAACTAGCTTGTGCAGGTAGCTTTATAATCTATGTCTTTCCAGGTCACCGGAGTCATGGACCAGGGAAACACGGAGGGTCCCCAAGGGTCAGCGCTTCTTAGAGAGAAGATTCCTGCTTGTGCTCTGTGTTTTCATCTCAGTGTGGATTTTGCTCTTTGGAAAAGGAGGATGCATAAAAGTGCACATGGCAAGGGTTCTGTGCGTGAAGAGTCTGTGCATCCAACATGCCGTGAGCTCCCGAGCTCGTGCCACCTGCTGGCCACGGTGGGAAGAGTAGCACTTCCGGGACCTGGCACCTCTGCAGACAAGCTTGCAGGATGCCCAGGGGATAAAGCAAGCAAGAGCTCTGGGACGTGAGGGCCACATGCATCTGCAGGAGGTACAGCTGAAACAAGATCTAGGGCAGGCTCACGACTGGCCAAGAAGGAATCCAGTCAAGGACCACATTCTGTCTGTGGGTTAAGCAGCAGAAGGTTGGTACACATGGAGAGCGGTGACAGCGGTTAGTTACAAACCCGGAGACGTGTGCTCGGAACACTCTGTGAAGGGGTCCACATGTGGAATTGCAAAAGACATAAGACAGAAAGGACAGGTATGTTGAGGTTTCAGAATAAGGAACCCACGTATTGACACGTAAGGCTGAAAAGATGACAATTCTCAATCCCCATTTAGAAATAAGGAAAGCAGGGGCCCCTGGGTGGCTCATCAGTGAAGCAACTAATACTTCATTAAAAGCACTTATGGAAACCTAGAACACTGTTAATGCCCTCTCATTTCGCAGATCCTTACCTTTCATTTAGCGGGAGTAAGGGGAGTGTTGCTGGGACAGTTGTATAAATCACATAAGTCAAGCAAGTACCTGTACTTGTTAGGGGTACTGTGATTCTATCTCATAGATGTGAACCATTCGCATTCTATTTCCTATCGTCTTCATCGAAAGTCAGCTTCAAAATCAGTTATGATGAAATCATGATGCATGATAAGGTCGCATGGTTTTCATGGTTTCAAATAACCCCCGTACAGCAGGAGGACGTCAAAAGTCCCGGATACATTCTCCTTAGTGAACAGGATGCTAATTCCCTGAGTGGCGAAGGTGAAAGTCGGTTTTGTGGGCGTGCGCCAAGTGTCTCAGTCCTGGATTATAAACTAGGATTATGTGATTGGTGGAAATGGAACGTTTGGAATGAAAATCACAGTTCATTTATTTGTATTTTTAAGGATTTTATTTATTTCTTAGAGAGAGAGCATGAGCAGGGGAGCAAAATGCAGAGGGAGAAGCATGGCTCCCGTTGAGCAGGGAGCCTGACATGGGACTTGATCCCAGGACTCCGAGATCTCAACCTGAGGCAAAGGCAGATCCTGCACCGACGGAGCCCCCCAGGCGTCCCCAACATGGTCCCCTTGAAAGACCTACTGCCTAATGCATGATGTGCAAAGGAGGGATTCTCTCCCACTGAAGAGGATTTGGATTTTCTTATTGTTGCGACTACGTCATGCTCTAGCCCACAGTGACTGTGTGGTGACAATCTCATCATTGCTCTTGCAACGGTACCTCCTCGTCAAAAAAGGATTCTGGAACACATCTGCAATTTCCGTCACTGTGTCGCGCTGCTGAGGTTTGCAAGGAAAGCCTGTGTGGATTATGTGTGGTTCATGAGCTACCTGAGAGGCACCATAGTTAGAACTGGAAAACGTATTCAAACGCTCAGAGAGGGGACAGTGGCCCCACATCTCCCGACGGTGAAGTTCTTCTCAGTGGAGGAGGGAAAAGGCCAATCGCTGAGAGACGCTGAAAGATGTGTTCCATGCACAGGCTGGGAGGAGGGCGAGGTGACCCTCTTGCAGCACACCGGTTTGAGGATGTGCCACAGGAGTCAGAATTGAAGATAATGTGCGGCACAAAAGGGTGTATGTGTCCCTGTGATCCTGTGACCCGCCTTCCGCCCTTGGGGCCTCATAATTAGTGACACTTGTGTTCCTCTCTCTTTCTCCAGACCCCACGCCCCCAAGTCTTCCCAATGGTCCTTGGGGATTAGTCCTAAACGCCCTGAGCCCCTGTGGCCTGCTCCCCTATGTTTGGAAGTAACACGGGCTATAGGACCAGGACTCCTGGCGCCCTCACAGCCTCTTAGTAATCCTCCTGCCAGAGTAAATAAAGTAAACTATAATATAAATGTAATTTCACAGTATAAGCCATTATTTTTAAGTATTTAAGTTATTTTACATACAAATTGTGATGCATACTTGTAAATAATATATTGTACGTGTATATACAGTTGTACATATGCCATCAATACTTAATGCAATGGCAGTGTATAGTCCTACTTATAGATACTTCATGTTTACTTCATTCAGTATGATTTTGAGCAGCAAATAATTAAAATCATTTAAATAGACAATTACGCCTGTATGGGTTTCTATACTTCACATAACTTATAAATAAATGAGATCTGGGGACATCCAGTGGCTCAGCGGTTGAGCGTCTGCCTTCGGCTGAGGTAGTGGCCCTGGGGTCCTAGGATCAAGTCCCGCATCAGGCTCCCCACATGGAGCCTGCTTCTCCCTCTGCCTGTGTCTCTGCCTCTCTCTCTGTGCCTCTCATGAATAAATAAATAAAACTTTAAAAAACATATCAAAATATATATAGAGAGAAGGCAGAAAGAGTGACATGCACTGTACTCTTCACTTTGGGAGTGTGAGGGCTAACGGGGAACCGGTTCCCGGGAGGACAAGGGATGCCAGGACCTGTTTGGGCTGCAAGCAGCAGGAGGGCACACAATCGCAGGAAAGCCTCACATGGATAATTTTTTTTTCCTACATAGACTACAACATTCCTTGAGCCAAGTAATGATGTTGTGGGTCCTCTGCTTGATCAAAATTTTTCTCAAGGAGATGGAATATTTCAAAGCTATTTACAATTTTTCTTCCCAAGGAAAACAAGAACATTTAAGGTATGAGTCGCAACACAACAGGATTTTCTTCAACGTCACTATCATCACGGTTGTTGGCACCTTATTCATTGTCTTGAGTTCCTGCTCCAAATTCCCATTTCTTAACCCGTGCCTATTGCCTGAATGTCATTCTTTCGGCTGGCGTGGTCTTCTTCCAATGCAAATCCGTAATACATTTCAAAATTTAGCATGGTGCATGATTTAATTAGTGTTTGATCCACATCAAAAGCAAAGTGCTTTAAAAAAAAAATCCAGAATTTCATTCAGGTGTCTATGTGCTAGTTCATTCCCTGGACATGCTTTGGGGCAAAGTGTGTAGAAACGTGTGCATCTTGCACTGCTCCTATCTCTGAGGTCTTGGATACGTTTCGTGCACCCCATCCTACAAAACCAACAGCCTAAAGATAGGACTCAATAGGTCACAGGAGAAACGTAGCCCAGACCACAGAACCTGGTAACAAATAATGAACCTTTGCTGACTTCCTTACCCGTTGCTGTGAGAACAGAGTCAGATTCATGTGCTAATTGCAAACCCCATTTCATTTTGTCTGCAAGCTAGCTCTCGGTGAAAATAATGAATGCTGTCATTCTTTTTGTGACAAATCCATCCTGGCTGCTTCTTACCGCCTTCTTATCACTTAAGAGTTCATCAATCAACACTGAGAGACACGGAATCCAGGTGCAACCTATATCCCTTCTCCAACATTTGATAGATACATTGTCAACCCCAGGAAGGTCCCCGCAAATTATTTTTAAAGGTAAAATTCTTTTCAAAGGGCTCGGCATCCCTGCCATTTTGAATCATATGGTATCCGAGGTGGATGTGGTTATTCAGACAGCAACTTTATACTTAAAATCCTTAAAACTACAGTAAAGGCTTGAATCGCCGGTAAACTTATAACCATGATATCTCATCATTTAATACCAGCTTGTAATACCAACTGTATAAACCTTGCTTTAGTCAATGAAGGGTCAATCTCCAGTGCAAATTATCTGAATAATGTGTCTTCCAAAAATCCCTACAATTTTCTTTCTTGTATGTGTTCATCATCATTCTGAGGCCTCCACCCCAAAAATGCTTCGAAGGGATACCTATGTTTTAATAGAATTAAACATATTCTTTCAGAGTTTAAATTTGATTTTCTGTCCCAGGAATTTTTTTTAAAGATTTTATTTATTTATTCATGAGAGACACAGAGATAGAGAGGCAGAGACACAGGCAGAGGGAGAAGCAGATGTCCCACGGAGCAGGGAGCCCAATGCAGGACTTGACCTGAGGGATCATGACCTGAGCTGAAGGCAGATGCTCAACCACATAGATTTTTTTAAACCCCTAAATTACCTTGGCTGTCCTCTGATTTATTAAAAGCACTGTACGGAATTTATTTTTTTGTAATAGACCCTTCTTTCTCATTTGTTATGTCTCCTCTCAGCTTTATTGAGGCATAAGTGACAAAACTGCATACATCTAATGAATACGACATGATGACTCGCTAGGCACGTACACTGTAACCTAATCACCACAATCAGGGCACATAATACATCCACCACTTCCCTTAGTCACTTCGGGTGAGTGTGTGATGAGAATACGTACCATCTGCTCTCAGCAAATGCAGCTAAATGCGTAGTACTATTAATCATAGTCACCATGTTCTTAAACTTGTAGAACATTCTTCGGGTAATTACGACTTTTAAGAAACTTTTTTTTTTTTAATTGAAGGCATGATAAACTTTATTTTTGAATCTGGATATTTGCTTATGTGGAGTACTCTGCACGTCCCAGACAGTGGTCCCACAATTATTTATTACGACCTGCTGTCTTGGGACACCCAGGTGGCTCAATGTTGATCCCGGGGTCCTGGGATCGAGTCCCACATCAGACTCCCCATGGAGAGCCTGCTTCTCCCTCTGCCTGTGTCTCTGCCTCTCTCTGTGTGTCTCTCATGAATAAATAAATAACATCTTTAAAAAAAAAAAGAACCTGCCCTGTTGTTCACACTGTATCTTTACTATATGGCTGCCTACAGAATGCACACTCATGCAAAGATGATTAGAGTTAACAGGATAGTCCGACAAGTATTGCCCTGTGCTTTCTCTGATCCACACGTCTTCCAGAGTCTTAGGAAAAAGGCTTTTTGGACCCTTGGATCCGAGTCCAAAATGTAGCAAAAATCATGTCTTACTGTTTCTGACAGCCCCTCGGACAAACCCAGTGGGAATAGACCGTGTTATAATTATCTACACATCTATCATCAATTTTATTTTCACAAGTTTATGAACTGTAAACAGTGTGTGTGTTTGACACTAATTCGTTGAAGGCCCGTCCTAGCACATCTTGGGACATTTTTTTTTTTCCACCTTAAACGTCAGAATTGAATAAATATTTTCTGGTGTAAGGCTCACTGTTTCATTCTGAGGTCAAGCTTCCAGAGGCATTAGCTCTCTATTCCAACAAACCAAAGACACCTAATTACAAAATATCCCATTTAGACATGTTCCGGTGTCTATTAGCAAATGTTTCCATTCTGCTTCACATTTGCCCCCGACCATTAACTGCTCGTCTACTTCAAGAGCAAACGAGACGCTGCCAAAGTTCATTTGGCCATCCACTGCAGGTTACTGACTTCTGCTAAGTGTTCTCTACGTGGCTTGTAGAGAAAGAAATTCGACAATTAAATTGATAAAAGCTCCCCAACTTTACGATCCTTTGAGCAGAGTGATCAGAGCTTGTCCACGACTTGGATAAAAGAAACTAACAGGCTCTTTTTTTCATTTGTGTGTTTTTTTTTCTCTTGTGTTTTTGGTGTTTTGTTGTTTGTTGTTGCTTAATTTATTATCTCTCAGGTGAAATCTCTTTCCAGGGTCTTAATAAAGAGAAAGTCAACAAAGAACCAAAAAGACAACAGTAGGTACCTGATATTTCACATGTTTGTATTCTTGCATCCCCCCCCCCCCCCACTTATGGTCTAATTCTCTTTATCTCATAGTATTGAAGTCATGGAAACATAAGATTTTTTTTTTTTTAAGACTGGAAATAAAGAAGGGGACAAACGTGTTGTAAGCATCTGCATCGAAACATATAAAATTAGTTTTTACAGGTTCTCTCTCTCTCTCGTGCTCTTTGTACTAAACAAATGTTCTTTTTCGGTAATTTTGGCTTTGTGAGAAATCAAAATTCCTTTAAATTTTCTCTCAAATCTTCTTCTTACTTTATTTTTATTGTGTGATAAGTCTAGAAAAACAGAATTCATACAAACTAAGTCAACTGCCAACTACAGGTGCCTAGTAAGCCGTAGAGCTGACTTTTCAATTGAGTTTTGTATATGTGTACAAGACCCTTCTTTCCTTCCTTCCTTCCTTCCTTCCTTCCTTCCTTCCTTCCTTCCTTCCTTCCTTCCTTCCTCCTTCCTTCCTTCCTTCCTTCTTTCCTTTGTTTTTCAGAGGTAGAGTTTTACCTAGTTCATTAGGTCCGAATTTCCAGGAACGCATCATGGGCTTAATAAATCTGTCTTCTTTGAATGAAAAAGAATGTGATACTAGGAAAGCTAGTGTCAGATGACATGGAGCATTTTCTGCTTAAACGATTGGGTGAACACTCTTCTACTTAAATACTCTGCATTTTTCAGTCTATTTAGGTAAAACACTTTTCACAATTTAGAATGAGTCTCTGCATTGTTCTGTGAATCCTGAGTACACTGAGGAGAATTAAAAGGAGAAAACTATAAATGTCTGTACATAATACATATATATATATACACATAGGAATAGACAAATGATATATGTATATATTATATATGTACACAAGGAATGTACATAATATATAGTAATATATACATAATATATGTATTTATAAAGATAAAAAGTGGCTATTCATAAATACACATACACAGAAATACACACACACACACAGACACATACATGTTCCTGACCAAAAGATTAGAATTACAGTGTCCATATAATTTTTCCTAAGTTTTACATACTTGTGAAAAGAAGAGTTTTAGTATTTAAGGTTTATTTTTCTTATAACCATTATTTAAATATTCCCCGAGGTTGTCTTTACTATTCCTCTACTGAGAAGTTAAAAAAAAAAAACGTGAGTCAATCAAATACAGTACAGAAGTTAAGCTATTTTCAAAGAAAATACCATAATCAAGTGGTTTCAATGTAAACATATTCCTATAATTTCAAAAAAACTTAAACTCTTGGAACTCAAGAAAAAACACATTCAATATCATTAATAGATATGTAAACTATATATTGCAAGTCCAAATTAATACAAAATTACCAAACTCAGTCGATACAGAGAAATATCAAGTTCTGGGTTAAGTTGTAAAGAAAGTGTCTCAAAAGTAGAGATAAAGACACATATCGGCTCCGTGTTATTGGAGGTGAGTGGAAGCATAGTTTGATAGGTGTCTGCATCCTAATGAGTTTTCGATGGCACCAGCAGCTGGTAAAGAAGCATACCAGAATATAGAAGAATCTATGATAAATCACAGGAATCTGATAACACAGGGTAAGCTAGGACCCAGGCCACACATGAAACTTGCTCTCAAAACCTACTTCCAAAGATTTCACCGCACTGAAATCTCAGGGCATACCAGCCACTGACACTCTTTCCTTTATGAATTAAGAGACCTGTCCAGTTAACAGACTTGCACCCTGGATATGCGACGTACGGTAGGAAGCCGTGTTCACAGGAGTAACAAGGAGGAGATGTGGTCAGGAGTTCATGCAGCCGAAGACAGAAGCTCAGTTACACTGTATGATTCTATTCAGAGTCACACATGACAGATACAGGCACAGGGCAGTGGTAGTAGTAGTGGTGCAGTAACCATGCAGGGGGCGAGGGAGGAGGGTGTGCGGCTCTGACCAGTGAGATGCTGTGTAAGCAGGCAGGGGGTGAGGGAGGAGGGTCTCCTTACTCAGAGCAGGAATGCAACACGTGGTCCTGACTCCTTTGTGTTTAAAGGTCCTGACACCACAAGGCGGAAAAGCCCCTGTGCATATGGAAACGATGACACTTAGCCGGGATATGGACAAGAAATGCAACTTTTACATAAATCTTTCATTTCTACTCTTATTTTTTTTAACGTCACCTCTGCTGAAATATACATGAATTAAAGTGAGTTTGAGGAGCGCTAGGTAAGAGATGAAGACAGACGGTGGACGAGACATAGAGAAGGGGAATATGAAAAGTGGAGGCAAGTGGATTATTTTCGGCTTTGGGAGGGTCTTAAGGGTTTATACGAGGAAGTGACTCTATAGGAAAATGTGCGAGGATCGCAGTGGGATGCTGACGCAAACACCAACAATGATCCCATGGAAGTGCTATTCTACAGGCTGCACTTGGCCAGGCATGAATAATTAAGTCATACATCAAAAACTCTAAGAATTATGTAAAAGAACATAATAATTATGTTCATTGAGTCATTAGCCATAGTCAGGAAATGAAATTTTATATATGTAGTAAATGCATGATTATATATAGCTTATACACAGTATATAGATTCTTATATATAGTTTAAAAGCATATACATGTTAACTTAAATATAGTTTAAAAACATGTATACTAATAAATAGTCTAACATTTTTAATTGTTTTGATATATCCATCAAAGTATTTTTTAAATAAACACTGTTGTTCACATTTTCCAGGTCATAAAAAAAGCATGCTTTTTTGAACGCAAATGTGTTTTTTTTTCTTCTTCTCTGGAAACAAAATCACAATATCGTATTATAGGCTCCCACCAACATTACTCATTCATATGAAGTTGTCCTCCTTGTTCCAAATTCCTTTGAAGTTAAGAGATGCTATTTATAAAAGATCTATAGACCGTGCCTTAGTTAGAGGCCATTCTAACAGGTTTTTTTTTTTATGATAGTCACACACACACACACACACAGAGAGAGAGAGAGAGAGAGAGAGAGAGAGACAGAGACAGAGACACAGGCAGAGGGAGAAGCAGGCTCCATGCACCGGGAGCCCGATGTGGGATTCGATCCCGGGTCTGCAGGATCGTGCCCTGGGCCAAAGGCAGGCGCTAAACCGCTGCGCCACCCAGGGATCCCCTCTAACAGGTTTTTAAAAATATATTTTAGGGAGATGATTCACTACTGTAGCATTGATATATCAGGTGGACTTTTCCCCTTTCTTATTTATTATAAATTAATATGGGGGCACTTGAGGGGCTGAGTTGGTTGAGTGTCTGACTATTGGTTTCAGCTCAGGTCATGACCTCAGGGTTGTGGGATTGAGCTCCTGCATCGAGTTTATTTGAGATTCTCTCATTCCCTGTCCTTCTGCTCCCCATACCGCCCTGGCTCATGCAAGCATTCTCTCTCTCTCTCTCTCTCAAAAAAAAAATAAAAAAATATTTTTTAGAAAATAAAAATAAACAAGTAAAATATTATGTACTTTCTTTTCATGAACATAAAACTCAGTCAACTATAAAGAAAAGCAGCAGAGTCTTCCCCGCTCTAATGTTCTCCATCCCCTACAAACAGTGTGGCTATTTGTCATCTCATTGTTTTTAGATGCCGATTGGATAGATGTGGATAGATTGGACAGATTCAGTCATGGATAGATACCACACATCATAACAGGTATCTAAGTTAAGATATCTGCAGGTATATATTTAACGATTACAGTTTTAAAGTAAACACATACAAGCTAGAGGCAAACAAAGAAACAGAAATTTATCTAATGATGATTTTAAGTAAGAAACCAATGCGGTAAAATCCTATTTAAGATGCATTAGGATGGAAGTCGCCGTAAACTGGGAGCTCTGATGGATTTAAAAGTAGTAAAAAAACCAAAATGTGAGGGTCTATCAAGGCTGCAAATAAATGAGAGGATGAAGGACATGTCAAGCAATTTCCATCTTCAATAAAGTCAATGCAAAATTATGAAGTCCCATTTTTTGACAATCTCAACCTAAATAGTTCAACTCCATATTCAACTTACAAAAGCCATTTTATTTGAATCCCACCTGAAATTCCCACTGAGCAAACCTCAGCTGCCTTTGACAATGGACTCTGCCATTTGCAAAGACCCAAGTCAACGCTTATGCATTAATGTGCATGTTCGATACGGCTTAGGTGATGTCACAAATTAAGAGCATGCCCTTTAAAAATCTTGTGAGGTAGTGCTTTTTTAAAATTTTTAATTGAGGTAGCATTGATATAATATCCTGTTTCCTTCAGACAAGGTAGTGTCTTAAGAAAGAACATGTAGCTCGTATCTCAGCCTCTAGATTTATTGTTTATTGTTTTCAAACAATAATTCTTAAAAATGCTTAAAACGCTTGAAAACTAAGTTTTACCAGCATGCCAAAATTAGATATTCAGTAACATCCTAATATTGTCTTTTCTCGGTGACCACGATATAGAAAGGCCTTCGTGTTCGAGTATTAACGGTTAAGTCTGATGAATGCAAACTTTGACTCATGGAGCTAAGTCCTTCTGCAACTGAACGGCATTTTTAAATACTATTTTGAAAGGGCACATTATAGATTCATTAGAAGACTTTTATTATGGTTTTTCTGGGCATTTCCCCTTAGTCCAAGCACTATCATCTTGAGTACAGGACACACATGACAAAGGACAAAATTCCAGACTGGTTTTCCGATCTAAGCAATGTAGCTTAGACATTTCCGACTCAAGAAGGACATTTAGAAACGTGACTGCAAGATGCAGTGATAGGTCTCGTCGATGCCTTTTCCTGTTTTGTCCCCTATAATATTGTATCGGGTATTCTTTGTGAATAACTATCTTTTTGCTGGGTATGCAAAATGTGTCAAATGTGGTGGACATAAACTAGAAGAGGCATCCATAATGAAAGGAGAACAACTGCCCACAGGCAGTCTGACGCCAGAATTCATGAAATTTATTTCCAAAAGATAAAACACCAAGTATGCATCGGTAATATTTATAGGGACGCAAACTCTTACAGATTTCTCAGTTTGATTAATGTCTTATCAGTATGCAAGCAGAGAGAGGGTTATGTTTGAAATTAGAAGATAAGGCATTTATATTTGCTATACCAAGATGATTTTTCTTTGATTAGACTAATTTCAGGTATAGAAGTTCAGACTAATCAGAGGAAATATGCGTGCTTAGTAGTCTCCAATAAAAAAAAAATCTAAATTTATCCTCACAAAGCAAGAATAATACATGTGATTCCTAGAACATCAATTATGTACGCGTACTCCGATTCTGGTCCTGATGAGTACAAATGAGATAATTTACGTTACACGTATTCATTTTCTTTTTCTTTGTGTCACAAGGCAAAACTGGTAGATATGATTTGTTCCCTGCTTGGCTACGTATGGAACGTCGACTATATTCCACAACGCCAAATATGCTCGTTAGGCCCTAGGGTGAGATGGATTTCATTCGTCTGTGATGCCCTGTATTTCGGGGACCATGGTCAACAGGCAATATCTTGGTTGGTGAGCCAGTGCACCTGGATGAGCAATCAGGAACTGTGGTTCTAGGGCATATGGCCAGGGCAGGTAGGCATGCACGCTGTGAGGGAGGAGACCGTCCCAGGAATAATTCACGAAGCACAACAGAGTTAAGGAGGAAGTGCATCTGCATGCTGCCACTCACAGAAGACCATTTTCATGGATACCGTGGTGTTTCCCAGACCCACTTCCTTACAAATCACTGAAGTTCCCCCCTCGTAATATCTATTAACATCTGCAAACGTTTTAAGAAACGCGGCTTTCATATATTACATTTTCTAAACGTGGACGTTAAGTCAATTACATTCCAATGAGATGGAGGCCGGTGTTTTTTCATTCCTCCCCATGCAGATTCAACAACATATGTTTGCAGCATTTCTATCAAATGTTGTTAAACTTGGAATTATTTTACAGCTCCTCAGCAGGGAGTAAGTGATATATGAGCCCAGAAGTGGTATAATGCTTACATATGAACAAATATCGATTTTTTTAAAGCTAGATATTTCATTAACATGATAAAAGACACATTCTTGCTTAGTTTATGATCAACACTGATTTTGATGCATATATGTGAACATATACACATGTATATGCATATATTTAGGAAATATCGTCAAGAAATTCCTAAGCTGTATTTCTTCTTATAGTCTTGCTTTATTTTATTTTTTATTGTTTTTATTTTTTTTAAAGATTTTATTTATTTATTCACGAGAGACACACACACACACAGAGGCAGAGACACAGGCAGAGGGAGAAACAGGCTCCATGCAGGAAGCCTGACGTGGGACTGAACCCCGGGTCTTCGGGATCATGCCTTGGGCTGAAGGCATCGTTAAACAGCTGAGCCACCCGGGCTGCCCTACAGTCTTGCTTTAAAATATCACCTTAATTCCCTTTTCATGTCTTGTGCTTTCATGACAAGAGACAAGTAGTAACTGAAGCCATTTCTCTGCTGAAAGACAAAAGTTGGAGATTCAGTAAGATATTTTAGTCATTGGCGGCTAGTATGGGCTGAATGGTGTCCCTCTGAAATCTGTATGTTGGCGCCCTCACCCCAAGGATTCGCAGAATGGGACTATATTTTGGAGACGGGGTCTTTAAAGAGGGGATTAAGGTAACACAAGGTCAAACGGGTGGGTCTTAATCCAATCTCACTTGGTGTCCTTGTATGAAGGACATAGCTATGCACAGAAGGATGGTCTTGTGAGGACGTGGAGAGAACCCAGAGTCTACAGGCTGGCCAAGGAGACAGGTCTTGCCCTGCCTGGGGTCTCAGATTTCCAGCCTCCAGGAACCCGGGGGGAATCAATGTGTGCTGACTGAGGCAGCCCGTCTGTGGGGGTTGTCATGGCGGCCCTAGCAAACTCATAGAGAACCATGAAGGAATGAGACAAGATTTTAGATCAAGACATCATCACGGTAGGCTTGTCTTGGGGTTCCCAGGGAAAGCCTCTGAGGGGAACTCGTGGATGCACGTGAGCAGCTGAGAGACACAGAATGGAGAAGACACAGGAGACGAAGGCCAATGCAGGTTCAGCAGAGGCCCCCCGCCCACGTTACCCACTGTCTACAACACAACAAGCCCCCAAGGTGCTGATGAGGTTCATCACCGCCAACCTCCAGTGGTCCACACACAGCAGCCACCATGAGTGTACTGTGCCGTTATTCTGAGACCCTGGGCATTGCTTTCGTTGTAAAAGTCTATGATCAATGACTGTCTCCATGTGACACCATCCACATGCTAAAACCTGCCTTTGTGTGTCACTGAGTGTGAATTCACTTTGTCAACCCAGAGGGTAAACGCTGAGTCTCCCCTCTCCTTGCGATCCTTAGTTGAGAAGGAGGTTCTCTCCTCTCTCCCCAACACACAGGAGAGCCTACGACGGTGGTTGACATTGAGGTTCTGCATGTGAGACAGCGGACACCTGACACCCCATCAGCCCATCTGTAAGTTTGGAGAGAGGAAGGAGGAGGGCCAGTCGACACAAGAATGTGCCATGGTGCTGCCACTCTCAAAAAATGTCTTCGCTTTCCACGTAAAATGAGAATCTCTGGAGAAACTAAGAAGGGAACCCTCTTTCGACGGTCTCGCTGAACTGTTGGAGCACCCACAAAACGTGATTCCGCACGTCTCAGAGGGGAGGTTGCTGTTTTATCACTGTGGCTCTGATTCACACGGCACATACCACGCGCCCGTGTCCCACGCTGGAGCACCGCTGTGTTGGATGCTCCAAATGCCTCAGTACAGACGCTTTGTCACCACCGTCGTCTGCGTCAAGATGCGGACAGAACCGTAAGCATCTTACAGGTAAATCCTTCTGTTTACAAGAGCTACTTGGCATTTCCAAATGATTACAAATTACCCTGAACAAGCTAACCACCAATTTTATATTCCAGCAATCTGCCTCTTCATGTTTATATTATGTCTGAAATAATTTTCAGGAGACGGCTGAATGGTTCTTCATGTTAGGTCCATGTGGGTCACGAACTCATTTTTTTGAGGCACTGACACTGGCAAGAAATTGCAGCTACCGGAAGGGTATGCCAGCACAAGATAAAACCAATATTAATTATCCTTCCTTAAGATCAACAATTTTTACTTTATTAAGAAGTGTCATCATCACAGTCACCGCTGCCAAGTAATTAGTTCCAAACATTGCATTTTTAGCCTGTGGGATGAACTGAAGCCGGGGATATTTTTTAACATTTAACGGAGCGCGCGTGTGTGTGTGTGTGTGTGCGCGCGCGTGTGTGTTTTTACGGTTCCTCAGCTCGTAAAGTTCATGCAGACATTCACGCATGTAAATAGAGTGTTTGGATACAAGTGTCGAGAAAGAAGTCCGTGTATTAGTGAAAATGACGTGGCCTGTTCACTAACGTTCTCATGTGGCTGTTTTAACCATTCATCGAAATTGGTGAATTCAACCGATCGATGTGATTTGTGGAGTGCCTACCATACGCTGAAGATTAAATAGATACACGCACTCTATGGTCATCTGGGCTTAGTACACAGAAATATCAGAGACAAGGAGCATCGCCAATTCCACTGTAGGGATTTCTATGCCCCAACTACGAACCTCACCAACTAGAAAATTCCATTCGTAATGGCCTATTTTATGAGCAAAAGTCTTCATCCTTTTAAGCATTTCTTCTCTAAGGGGATTTTAGGGAAGGCATTTTTCTGATGGACGGAGGGCTTCCGATTTATTTATTCTACAGAAGGGACTGTTTCCACAGTCTTGGTATGAAAAAAAAAAAAAGCATCCTTTCTTGTTAAGCTCGTTTTTGCTACAAGATTATAAGAACTCATTTGGTTATTAAACATGCTTTTCTACCCCAAATCAAGATGATTTGCACCGTAGAGTTGAGTGAACCAATCGTCTCGTATTGAAGATATCCCACACGAGGCCACGTATAGTGGGGACCACAACGTACAATTTGCAGTTGCTGTGAATTTTAAATGGTGATTCGTTGTTAAAAAGGTGGGCCCTTAAAATTCTTACAGAGTTCCTGTGTATGTTACTGACAAACCTGCGTGCTGAGGTCGGGAACACATGGGCCGATGCGTGTTCCTGGTACGTGTCTTGTTACAGAGACTCTGGGTTTCAAGGAGGGAGTCTGGGTGGTGTCCCATCCCTTCTCCTGAGATTTATGCATGTAGGCACTGCACACTTTTATCTGGTGGTCTCTGATAAGAGTAAAGGATGAGGAGTCACATTCTCACTTCCCTTCCGGGAGAGCAGAGCTTGCTAATACCCTCTGAGACAATGGTCCTTTATCAACTGTGACTCCCAACGTCTATGATGAGAATAATTCATCCACATGGTGACGGAAGCCAACGAGAACTATGAACGGCACACCTGAGGAACGAAAAGGAAGTTATGAAACCATCTCTCCGCTGTCTGTTTCCATTTCAAAATACCATATACAAAGGGAGTCGTTTGGTTGTTGTGACTCCTGCTGCGTGGATGGTGGGATACTCATGTATCAGATCCTATACCAATGTTGGAAGATGAACACAAGACCTCAACTGTTTCCTGCCCCCGAACCCACATCGATTCACCCACAACCAGCTTCGCGGCTCCTCTGTAGTTTCTCAGAAAATAAGAACGTGGCCCAGTTCCAGAGCCAACCTTTTCAGACAAAACACAAGACTCTCTAAAGGGAAGTTTTCTAAATTATAAAAGAACGGCTTCTCGCTGAGCCTGCCTATTAATGAACCCAAACATGCTCACAACCCCTGCCTCCCCACCCCACCCCTGAAAGACAATAGCTGGCAGTCCTGAGTTTCCAGATAAGATGATGGGCAATTTAGAAAGCTATCAGGCCAACCCCTTTTATCATAATTAATTTTAAATTAGACAGGCACATCCATTTTTAAACCTTAGCTCATTTGCATGCAGATCATATGTATATATATGCAGAATATGTATTATTTCTTTCCACTTCAAATTCTGTTAATTTATAGCAGCATATTTCACTAAGCTAGACTTTTTTTTTCCCTCAAAGAAGACCATCATTCAATTAAAACTCTGCTCTCCTCTTTGCTACAATAAGCTTTTGGAAAACATCCTAAAATCATTCCTACTTCCACTAGGAAGCTAATAAAATATGGATCCAACATACACGTACACACACACATGCACACAAATCTCACAAGAAAAATGCTTTTAGGAGAAAAATGTATTTTTATTACTTTTTGATTAGATTTAATTTCTCCTGTTAGAAGTAATAAAGATTATTCTTTTTATTCCTCTTCAAATTCATTTTGCTTTAGAAAAGCACAGACTTCTGTACTCTCATGCCGAGGAAAGATCTCGGTCAGTTCAAAGTGGCATGCAATACAAAATAATTATACTGCATTTGGAGGGGGAAAAATGGTATTTATATGATAATCTCCTACCCTGTAAATTCAGCAGAAGGAAGATTTCATCCCACTAGCTGCAGGCATGCAATTTTGATTTGGGGAAATAAGCTGTTACAGAAATTGGCCCTTATTTCAATGAAAACTTTCTACAGTCTTATTATTTTTATTTTTTCTTAATTCTCTTTGAACTTTCGACTTAAACTTTATTCTTATGTTCTTGACAGTAATAGTTTAGCATGCACTTTTTTTTTCTTCTGGAGATCACGTTGGTCTGAGCAGCAAGTTGGATGTAAATAATCCACCACAGAGCATACGACGTAGAACAAAATCCCACTGTACTTGGGATCTCAGTTCTATCCGTTCAGTACCAAGGGTGACCATTTTCCAGACACGACTGAGAGTAGCTCATGCTCCAATGGGGTTTTTCTTCAGAACCGTGGACAGTGCATTAATGTCCCATTATTACTTGATCACACCGTATTTCATTTATAACTTGATGTGTAAAAATAATATGCTTGGTAATAGCATCATGGCCAAACACATTTATTTTGTAGCTCTGTTTCTTCAAATGGAGAGATAGAAGCTGACCTCTTCTTTCTAGAAGTTTAAAAGGAACTCTGTACCTGAGAATCCGAGTCTGACAATTCATATCACTCAATAGTCACCCACCTTTAGCATGGATGCTACACTTAGGGACGGGGACTCAGTAAAATGAATCTATAGGGACACCGGGGTGGCTCAGCGGTTGAGCATCTGCCTTTGGCTCAGGGCGTGGTCCCGGGGTCCTGGGACCGAGTCCCACATCGAGCTCTCCGCAGGGAGGCAGCTTCTCCCTCTGCCTGTGTCTCTGCCTCTCAGTGTGTCTTTCATGAATAAATAAATAAAATGTTTAAAAAATAATAAAATAAATCTATATTTCTGCTCCACTGTAAGAACTCTTTTGCTAGTATACACATTTCTGTTTCTTTGATACATATTTACATATTACATACAAATCATGTTGTGTTATATGACATTGCATGTCATACATATTATAGGCTACATATTAGGTTATAGCAGATGCTACATATTATATATGTTACATATTCTATATGTTACCTTACATGATATATAACATATAATTGCATAAATTATAAATTTGTAATCATGTTACAGCTACAAATGCATTATTAATATATTATAAATCATGTAACAATATAACCTTTTTATACTAAATCCTTTTTATACTTTATCCTTTTTATGCTAAATCGACTGATAACTAAAATAATAAAGTTGCAGTTCAAAGAGCTCAGTGACTTTACAGGACAGTAATTACGTGATATAGGAAGGAGCTGCTCTTAAGTCTTCTATAACGACTCACATTAAAACGTAATAATATTCTGTACTGTGTATTTGCGGTGCCTGGAACCCCTGTCCCATCGCGGTCTGCTGGGCTAGGGCTTCCATCTCCTATGGATCTGCCCCAAACCCACCGTCTACATTGCCGTGCAAACACCTCCCCTAAGAATTCACCATGCCCCACTCTACTTGTTGTTTCACTACCATGCATGCCCTTCAAACACGTGGTTATTGATTACTTAGATTTACTCTACTTTATCAGCTCTTCAGGTTTTAGAATTGCATTCCAGGAGGGCAAGGCTCTCGGTTTCGCTTATCTATTGATAGCTCTCAAGTTCCAAGAATGATTCTCTATAGTAGCTGTTCAATAAATAAGTGTTCAATGGATAAATACAGTGCAGAAGTGTCATCTTCCCAAACCGCACTCGTGAGTCACACAGGATGCAGAGAGGATTTAAATCCATGCCGCCAATGTTAAGTTCAGGGAATCGGGGGTGGGGGGGGTAGGGGTGGGGAGTCAAGTGCAATTATCACTTGACTCTAGATATTTCTCGCTTTATTTCATCTGTCTTGATTCCATACTGAAGCGTGACAACTTTTCCTCAATTTGCAGGAGTTATTCATAATGTTATTTCAGTTACCTGTTTAATAACATGCAGGTAGGTCTTTCCTTGGGGTTAATATCTGAAGCCTCAGTGTGCATATTTCTGTGCACACGAGCCCACAGGTGCGCTTGTGACTCGATACACCTGTAAAGCGGTTCTCCCACTACACGAAGTGCTAGATCTGCTTCTGGGGTGTTTAGACCAGTGTCCAGGGGCACCTGGTGGCTCAGTGGTTGAGCCCCTGCCTTCGGCCCAGGGTATGATCCCAGGGTCCTGGGACTGAGTCCCGCATTGGGCTCCCTGTGGGGAGCCTGCTTCTCCCTCTGCTTGTGTCTCTGCCTTGCTCTTGGGTGTCTCGTGAGTAAATGAATAAAACATTAAAAAGAAAAAAAAAAACGGTGTCTAACATGAATTTAGAGGTAGTTAAGTCTTGTGTTTCCTAATTAAATAGTATTTCTGTGTGAGCACAGACAACATATCTGAAGAGTAAAACTAGTTAAAATGTATATAATGTACATATGTTATATATAATATAGCATAATGTAGCATAGCATACCTAAATATATATTAATATAAATAAAATATAAAATAAGCATAACTATATAAAAATAATATAAATATAAAATATACATAAATATAAAACATACACAAATACAAATATAAAAGAATTACAAATAAATATACACATATAAATATAAAATATGATATAACTAAAACATAATAAATATAACTAAATATGTGAATGTAATGTAAATATATAAGATATAAATATAAAATATGATATAACTAAATAAATATATAATAAATATAACAAAATAAACAATACAAATGTATAACATACAAATATAAAATATGATATAAATATAAATATGAAATAATATAACTCCATACATAAATATAAAACATAACTAAATATAAATCTATAATAATATAACTCAGTATATAAATATAAATACATAATATATAAACATAAAATATAACTACAAATATAAAATAAATATAACTCAATATATAAATATAAAATATAAATAAATATAACTAAATATATAAGAAATATAACTCAATACATAAAATATATGACTAAATACAAATATATAATAAATATAACTCAATATATAAATATAAAATATAACTAAATAAAATATATAATAAATATAACTCAGTATATAAATATAATATAAATATATAATATATAAATATAAAATATAACAAATATAAATATAACTCAATATATAAATATAAAATATAATACAAGTAAGTATAAATATATAACTCAATATATAAATATAAATATAACTAAATATAAGGACATAATAAATATAACTGAATAGATAAATATACATATATAAATACAAAATATATTAAATATACAAGTAAATATACATGTATATATATAATAATCCTGATTTCCAGGATAGCTCATTATTTGATTCATTTTCAAAACTTGTAGCAATTTCCCCAAATAAAACGCATTATCTAGATTAAACAAATTTGTTTAATGCTGTTTTCTTAGGAAGATTTATGTCCCAAGTCAAAAACTTTATGAAAATGGTTTCATCTCATGGGTGAGTGGGGTCCCAGGGGGTAAAGCTGCAGTTACAAGATGAGCCAGTCCTGAGGATGTGACGGGCAGCATGGTGACCACAGTTCATCATACCCTACCGCACACTTGACGGTTGCTGATGGAGCAGATCTGAAACGCTCTCACCACAACCAAAATCAAGTGACTCCGTGTGGGGAAGGATGTTAACTAGGCTTAGTGTGCTGATCATTTCTCGATATACACAAATACCGAAGCATTGTGCCATTCACCTGAAGCAGACGTGACTGTGTGACTCGGCTGTACCTCACTACCCAAAGGTAAAAGTAAATGCTAAGAGATACTTCTCTGAGAAACCCTGAAGGAGGCGCTAAATGATGTAACATGGATGACAAAGTCCTCCCTCCCGTGAAAGCCACTTTTATTGTTCATATTCACTCTTTACGTGAAGTTACTCTGGGTGGCTCAGTCGGTTGAGCATCCCACTCTTGGTTTCAGCTCAGGTCAGGATCTCAGGGTCATGGGGTCGAGCTCTGCATTGGGCTCCACGCTCACTGGGGGGTCTGCTTGAGATTATCTCTCCCTCTCCCTGTGCCAACCTCCCACTGCACCTGCCCTCTCGTCTGTCTCAAATAAATTAGTTGAATCTTTCAAAATAAATAAATAAATAAATAAATAAATAAATAAATAAATAAACAAAGAAACAAATAAATAAATAAATAAAGTGACTGGTGTTCTTATTCTGGTGCCACCTTGGTTATTTTAGTATCCAATGCGACTACATGACAACCTATCCCTTTTACTTAATTATATAGCAATTATACGCATACACACAAGATGCCAACTTTCTATATCATTTTTCAAGCAGGAAAAATTAATTGCTGCATTTTAAGTTTTGTTGCTTAGTGTATTCCTGGTTGATTGCATTGTGGCTTCCTTCATGTGACTTTGATCTTGCTCTCAGGGTATTATATGGACATGCAATATAATCGTTTCTGATAACTGCAACTGGACATTTTCTTTCCTTACATAGCTGAAAATAGCTAATTTATGTTTATTGTTACCTCATTTATTTTTTTTTAAGTCATGGCATTATGGATTTCAATGTGTTTTTTCTATCTAGTGCTACAGGATTTTGTTTTACTAATCTGACTGATGATTTTCCCATTTACAACCATAGACATTGAACACAAATACACAGATGAACACAAATACGCCGATACACACAAATACACACACATACCCACCAATTCACATAAAGACAGTGAAGTAAGACACCCGGGTTTCAAATCATACTTCAGCAATGACTACGTTGGTCACTTTTAGATGAACTCAGTCTACAAGATTCTTTATCACTTTCATGGGGATGAATTTAGTGACTATTGCACAAGGTTGTTGAACAAAAGTGAAATCGTCTTTGCAAGAACTAAGTGCGTTTCATAGCACATGATCATAACTCAAAAAGGTTAACTACTACATGATGATGATGATGATGATGCTAATCTTTAAATCCTATATTCACACCTCTATTTCTTGACTTATTGATCTGTGCTTGTAAACTTTTTGATATACAGATGTGGCCTTAACCACATTACTCCCCCACCCCTCAGTAATCTCCTCTTCCCATTGGTATTATTACATCATGGATAACATATTTATACATAAGGCCCACCTATAGTCATTTTAATCCTATTCCCTAATGGATGACAATCTCTTGGCTCTTCCACACAATGTCTCCCTAATTATTTAAACTCTGTCTCCTTGTCTGTCTCTCTGCAGTGTTCAACACAGCTGGCACAGTTTATTTTACAGTGAATCCAACATACTTCGGAACACACCATTGTCTTAATGGCATATCCTGTAGGTTGGATATCTTTTTAGAAGCTGTGTGAGGGGGATCCCTGGGTGGCACAGCGGTTTGGCGCCTGCCTTTGGCCCAGGGTGCGATCCTGGAGACCCAGGATCGAATCCCACATCGGGCTCCCGGTGCATGGAGCCTGCTTCTCCCTCTGCCTGTGTCTCTGCCTCTCTCTCTCTCTCTCTCTGTGTGTGTGTGTGACTATCATAAATAAATAAATAAATAAATAAATAAATAAATAAATAAATAAATAAGCTGTGTGAGGTACAAGCACATGCCTGGAAGTCCTACCCATGGGGTACAGATACCATTGCACTAGAAGAAGATCCACATGAAAACCTAGAGGAAGACTAAAAAAAAAAATATATAAAGGTTCAGAGGACACTGTCCTGTAGATTTTTATAATCATCATTTCACCCCAACTGCCATGTGCTAATTTGTGAAGAATGTAACGCAAATGAACTCCCTCACATCCTCGGTCATAGGTGAGTCTCCCAGTGAGGACCCTGACAGTTGTACAGGTGCACGTTTGGTGCTAGATGGGGACACTCAGGGTGTCATCTACACAGTGACAGCTGAGCTGACAATGATGGATATGCTCAATCTACAGCTTTCTTATTTGGTTGCAGCTTAATGGGTGGAAACTCACGTATATCTGTGTCTTCCATATGTGTGCTTCCTTCCTAGGGAATTATGACTCCATATCCAACTCTGTGACTACATCCATATTTTCTCCTCAAACTCCTTATCCATTCTAAACCCGTTTTATTGCCTCCTACCTCTCTTCTCCTGGGTGGTAGTAGTAGTTCTTCTTTTTAAAAAGATTTTATTTATTTATTCATGAGAGACAGAGAGAGAAGCAGAGACACAGGCAGAGGGAAAAGCAGGCTCCATGCAAGGGCCCAGATGCAGCACTCAATCCCGGGTTTCCAGGGTCACGCCCTGGGCTGAAGGCAGCGCTAAACCACTGAGCCACCCGGGCTGCCCAGTTCTGCTTCTTCTAAGGATGCTCGTGTTTGTTCCTCGGGTTCTGGGAAACAGGTTTTAACAACGAGATACATTTCATGTTGGGATACCACCTTGTCACACAAAAATATCTGCTTATTGGAACAGGCTAGGAAAGGGGGGCGGGTAATCACATTCATAATTTTCCTTAATATGCTGACTTTCAAAATATATAAAGTTGTGCTATAAATGTTGAATGTTTCCATATGCATTGGGGGTGGGGGTCCCACTTAGCAATGCAGCAGTCATTTCACACATTTTGTAGCTCATTTGCAGAAGAATTTGCTGTGTGGCTGTCATCCACCCCACCATACTCCCATCTAGGGATCTTTGGTCGTACTCTGACTTAGACGGGCATCAGCACAGAGCCTATTTCGGTTATTCTCCCTCTGTCCCTCCCTCCTTCTGTATCTTCACCTCCATTGTCCTGTTTATCTCTCATATTCTCCAGATAAAATTTCCACAATGGATTGTATCTTTCCCTTTTAAATTTCCACTCATATTTTTCTCAAAGTTTCCTACTATCTCAAATATTAGCTAGCATGATAAGCATGATATCCATCCATAAGACCAACTGGGCTATGTTTCTCATGACAACCTGGTCAAGAACATTGACTCAAGCATTTTCTTTTTTTTTTTTAATTATTTTTTAAAAAGATTTTATTTATTTATTCATGAGAGACAGAGAGACAGAGGCAGAGACACAGGCAGAGGAAGCAGGCTCTATGCAGGGAGCCTGATGTGGGACTCGATCCCAGGACTCCAGGATCACGCCCTGGGTCAAAGGCAGGTGCTAAAACCCTTGAGCCACCCACGGATCCTCAAGCATTTTCCAAATGGAATGCTTTTTTCGGGAGGACCAAGTTGAATCACTGTGTAGATACCCAGCATCTTTTGAGCATCACAAAAAACTAGTTTCTGGTTCCAAATTCTAAGCATGACAATCCTCCCTACTACCCATTCCAGTTTAAACGGTTTTCCTCATTGCTTTTTTTTTTTTTCTTCACTTCCTGGCTTCTTGGGAGCTGAAAGGCAAATGTCCTTGCTTCATTTCATTTCATTTCCCATCTCGAGTGACAATGTTCAAGACACTTAAACAGATGCATGATCATAAATGGAGGGGGATGCAAACACTGAATGCTTCACGATCTATTTGTTAGTTCCTATGATTTTCGTTTGGCGAGTCCGATAAGGATGTTTTGCATCTTAATGTCTGTAAGTGTGACCATGCTGATTTTTATTCAGAGTTCCACACTCAACTCTTCCTTCATGAAGCGAGTCTGGACTCTGCATTTTCTCCCATAGTGACAGCTGTCGATAACAGTGTGCCAGATTCACCTCCAGGAGCCCGTCCTACACATCACCCAGGGTTTGTTTCAAAGGCGCTCCCGCTTGCTACTTTCAGAGGAGACATTCCTCATTTGGAAACATCTCATGACCCCCCCAGGACAGCTGCAGGGATGACTTCATTTCGCGCGACATGGCCAAAGTGCTCGTCAATCGTGAGCCTTCCCGGTCTTTCTTGAGTCCTTCCTTTGATCCAGCTGTCTGCACAACCCTGTGGGCATTCAAACCTGTGATCCATCAACGCAATCCTTCTGGCTCCGTAGCTCACACATGAGTTATTGTGGTCATTTGCCATCGAGGAAAAACATTCAATACCGAGGTTTTGCTGTACAACGTGCTGCCAGAACAAAACACCTTAAACTAGACACTTTTATGTGTCTCCTTCTCAAATACATCTTTCTCTTAATAAAAAAATATCTATAGATACAGATCTATCTCCACCTACCTATTTTCTCACAAAGTTCCTTCCGAGCACTACTTCCCATTATACTGCCAATTCAACCGATTAAAATATATTTATGTATTTCCGGTCAAATTGCAGGCTAACATCTTCTTATTTTGGTTCATTTTTGTGACTGTAGCTTAATACATGCAAAACATCTGGTACATTTCTTCCATAATTTGGGTAAACTTCCTTCTAGTTCAAGTGCAAACTCACCAAAATATTTGGCAATCTACATGGGAACATTACCCAGCAAGTAATTTTTAAGTAAATCATTTCAAAGGAGTTCATGTATTCAAACATACATTCTAAACAAGCAGGTAAGATACTGTTCATGGCTCCCACAGTCCTAATTTAAGTAACAGTTCATACAAATACGGGCGTTGTTTGCACCTTACTGTCCCATCCATTATCTACTGGCTTTCCTCTCAGTCCTCGACTCATGGGTTCACAGTTACTGTGACATGGACTTCCTTCCTTGGAAAATCTGAAGTATCATCAGTGATCATGTCGCAGCTGAAAATCTGCAAGCATGCATTGCCAATGGATCGCGATTTTGTTGCCAGGTGGTCTGCCACTTGAAAGGAATGAACTTGTAAGGATGTTTGGGGAAGTGCTTTGAGGCAGATTCTTGCTGAGTCCACAGGATGACAATATTTGCGCCGCAGGGGAAAGTTCTCAAAAGCCAACAGTGCAGAGGAGGGTCGTGACGTCAGATGAACATGGCGCCCCCATTCTGTGGGTGTTTCTTACAACAGCCACCCAATGCTTGCTCAATGTTCTTAACGAAAAATAAGGGCCATGGTTTCAGGGCTTATCCTCAGGGTAAATAATTTGGAGTTTCTCTCAATAGGACTGGACATGGCATCCTCCCCTGGACCTATAATAGCAGCCCATCCTGAGCCTCTAATGCTGGACCAAATATAAGGCAGATGAGATGTTCATCTAGTGGAAAGTATATCTCATTGACTCTCTTCCTTCAGGAAAGAAAGGGGGCTTTCTAGCTCTGAAACACTTTTTTAGGACTTGTCCTTTCCTCATATCAGTTACCATCGCAATCCACTTGTGCTTCTTCTCCAATTTGCTGTCTTGTATAAAATAGTCCTGATGAAGGAGAGTGTTTTCTGGTGACATGAGACAGCATGTTGATGTCTGGATGAAATTCACAGGTCTTACCAAGGGCATATCATTCCAACCCGAGCTGGGCGCATGGAATAATGGAAGAGTCTCCTGAGGACTCCAAGTTGGAGCCATGAGGCAAACAACATCTTTGCAGGCTGTGCTGCTTTTATATTGAATTTTATATAAGCTCCAGATATTGCAATTACCACACAGGGCACATAGGTGTATAAAGAGTGAGCAAGTGGGAAGCCATGTCTGCCATTTACATCTTACAAACCACATGCAGACTTTTCCTCCTGATGTTAGGTTTCTGGGTTCTGCATGCTTAGAAACATCATCATGTGAACAAGAAATGCCTTACCACGGGATGCTTGAGAGCTATAAAGATGTGCAAGCTTACGGACTAGAATAAAACCATGAAAAACTGACTTGGATGGGTGTATCTCAAATCCCTGTGTGTTTCATTGCCATAAAGCATGATAGATTGAGCATGTCCTCTCAGCCCTACTATTGGATGTTTGCTTTATGACCTTCTTTGACTGGTGTTAATGTTCTTCATTTGTAACAGGTGCACTTCAGCCCTTGATTATCAGTTCTCAGAGGACCTTTAGAGACCACAAATAAATATGAGCTTTGTGATGCACCACTATAAAACCCATAGATCATTAAGAAGAATGAATCATGATGATACGGCGCCTGGGTGGCTCAGTCCATTGAGCGTTTGACTCTTGATTTCTTGCTCTGGTCATGATCCTAGGGTTGTGAGACTGAGACACAAGCTGGGCTCCACCGTCAGTGCAGAGTCTGCTTAAGATTCTCTCTCTCTGCCTCTCCTTCCTGGACTCTCTCTCAGTAAATAAATAAATCTTTAAAAATATATACAAAAGGGTGAATCAAGATGAAATTAAAGCTGAGTGAAGTTAACAACAGAAATGGGCGTGTAAGTGTATGAAAAGGCATCTATGTAAATGGTGATAGCAGAAATATTCGCAAATAGTCCAAAACCTGGAGAAACTGGAATGTCCCTCTATAAAAAGGGACAAATCAAGGTGTTATGCATTTGTGCAACTGAAGACAAACCATAAGAACCAATGATAATATCAGAATGCACTAAATATATATAAAGATGCAGATGATTCTCAAGATGATCAAAACGCATCTGTGGTGGTGAAGATCCAAAGTCAGGATTGGGAAGCTCGTCTGTACTTGTGCAAAAATTGACTCAGGAAGTCTTAAAACCCGCATATGAAAAAGAAGTGCATGAACGTCACCACTTGCAAGGTCTCAGCCCACCTAGAGTAACGATCACAGATGGGTGTTTCCTGCAAGGTACGGAGTGGTCTCTGAGACAGGTAGGTGGTATTCCCATCCTAATTCCATAGCCTATAGATATGTGGGCACAGCAGGAGGGGTGCAGTGAGATTTCTGTCTGGGGGCTTGCGGATGTGGTGTCTCATCCTCTGTCCCACGGCAGGGCCTGCCTGGTTGTAGATGTCACATCTGGGGCTGGGATCGTGGCTGTCCCCTAACTCCTCAGCAGCTCCATACAAAGCCACCCTAGATGATGCTAGGCTGTCTGTGTCTGTCTGACCTTGCCCCCTGGGTCTGATCTCTTGCATGGAGCCCCACCATCAATGTCTGCCCTGTGTGGAGCGGTCATGAACCCCATTACCACAGAAGCAGCAGCTTGCATGGCCTGTCCAGGGTCTACCCCAGACCCTGCTGACACGGGCTTCCTCTTCACCACCACGTCTGCGTCGAAATGGTCCCGCTCAGTGGCGATGATCACCTTGCTCTGCTGACGTCTCCATGATGCCTCTAGGGGTCTTGCTCTAATGTTGCTTCTGGTGTTTTATTTCCATAAACCAGAGAAGAGGATCCGAGAGCGAAATCACAGCACCCTCTGGATGGAGCTTCACACCTAAGTAAGTACAGTCTGAATTTTGTGCTTGAGCACATTTTATCCCTCTCTACCTTGCCCCGTCCCCATTAACAACGTACCTATTTATTTTATAAATGCCACTGGGCCCCATGGTCAGGGAGCTGGATTTATTTCTTCGTTTTGGAGACTGACAGTGTTGTGTCAAACCGTGGCCAAGCGGTAGTTGATTATGAGGCAGTTACATTTATTAGTAGTTATTATTATTTTTTAAGATTTTGTTTATTTATTCATGAGACAAAGAGAAAGAGGAAGAGACATAAGTAGAGGGAGAAGCAGTCCTGATGCAGGACTCGGTCCCAGGACCTCAGGGTCATGCCCTGAGCCAAAGGCAGACCTTCAATCACTGAGCCACCCAGGCATCCGTATTTATTAGTAATTAAACGTAAAAACAGAAACTCATATCGGCCCATTATAAATTAAAAAAAGGGGGTAAATGAAAAAGAAATCTCTCCGTATGTGTATTTAGAACATTCAAATATTTTACAATGTGTATGCTCCTTTTTTTAAAAAAAATAAAGAGTTTGGTTTTTTATTCAGCAAACGATGATGTTTAAGGTTTACACATTTGGGCAATGACCTAATTTGCTATTAACTGAGCATTTGGATTCCTTTTATGTATGTATGTTTTACAAAGACACTGCTTTTCATGGCAAACTTGCTCCTAACAGACATGGTGACCATGGCATAAAGGATGTTAATATAAAGGACGTCTTCGATCTACGTCTGGACAGAGACATCACTCACTTCCACTGGAGATGGAAAAGACAAGCCCTGAACAAATGAACTGAGAATCTGTACCGCACACATCTTGTGTAGGAAGAGTTCAGCTGGCTGCAACGTCATAGATTTTGTTTTTCAATCACGACTACATCAGGGCAATAGACGTGTGCTAAATTCGTTAACCACCAAGTATCAGCATCCTATCATTAAGGAAGGCTTTTTTTATTTCATGTCTTCCAAAAAAAAAAAAAAGAAAAAAAGAAAAAAAATCCTATATTTTAAAAAACAGTTGCTTTGTACAAGAGATATAATGGATGATTTGCACTCTCCACTGTTTAAACGTGGAGTGGGAGCGAGAAGACAATGTAGCAGTTCAAAGGGAACGGGAACGCTTACCATGACGGGTTTTGTGATGGAAACGTCCATTCCGTTTTTGACAAAGCACAGTGTGTTTCCTTGGAAACATTAAGGCTCATAAGCAACTGCATGAAGAAGGCAAATCTCGTTTTAATCATTTTAATTCTTTCTGTTTATTTATTTTGGTTTTGTTTGTGAATGTCTCCTGATTCACTCGAGCGCTGCCGGGGTGGAACGCCGTTGGCTTCCCAAATTATCTCTGTGGCCAACCTGGGGAGTCCAGTGTTATCTGCAGTCTTCCCATCTCAGGACGGTACCCACAGCTCAGCATGGCACACCAACAGAAATCTATGCCTCGAAAAAACCAACCCACTCCTTATCTAAAGACACGCAAAATAGATGTTTGGAAAAATGTGGAAGCGGCTTATCCAGAAGTCAATTTAGTTGAAGTTTCTTTACCGTCCGTCAGAGCATCTAGTTTAGTAGGACGTGAGCTACTTGCCATTGTTACTGGTTTACCATGCATGCCTTTCAGAGAATCTCTTGTTTTCCACCTTATTAACATGTCTATGTAAATTCTGGGCAAACAAGTAGGACATTACCTATTGCAGCCTTATGTAATGCTTTACGTTGCCACCTCACAGTTTCGGTGGGAATCGCATGAATTGACGCCATAAGATTTTTCCATTGATTCATTTCTCATTTTCTGAATGGACCGTTCACGCAGTGAACAAGTATCAAGTTCGTACCCCATTCTCAACACTGTAGTGGGTATTTGGGTTCTATCGGTGAAACGAACTCTCAAAGACATCCATCCTGCAGACCTTATATTCACAGGGATACGGACAGAGGAAATAAAAGATACATGAAAGAAACCATGGACAAGCAGACAACATTATTAACTGTTATGGAAATAATAATAATAAAAATGATAATAATAATGTGGTCTACCCTGGGATTCCATAATGATAAATTTTCATATTTTTTTATAATTTCATTTTTAACATGAGGACAACTTATGACATCTAATGTAAAATAACCAAAGACTGTTGATACTTCTTAGCCTAAAATTCTAAAATGTGTCCTAGTAAGTTAGATACTTAACCTTAGGACTACTAGAACCCATCAATGTTACATCAACCATTTTTTAAATGGGATTCAGTTGAATGTCCATAAGAAGTGAATAAGTGATTAAGTCAATGGGCAAATTTATTGTTCACTAACCAGAATTAATACAGAGTGCTGTAGACCGATTGTAGCTATTCCATCAGAATTCATGTTAAATCCTCCCGCCAAATGGGATGGGACTAGGAGGTGGGGCCTTTGGGAAGTGATGAGGTCAGAAGTGGGTCATCTATGAACCGTAAGTAAGAGAGCCTGACGCAGCTCCTGAATCCATGCCGATGCTTTGCTCTTGCACTCCCAGCCCCCAGGATGTGACACACAAATGTCGGTTGCTTATAAGCCACGCAAGTCTACGAATGTATTCTGTTACAGGAGCCTTAACGGAGTAAGACTAACAGTACCGCTAAAATTGTGTATCATACCTGAATTATTACAGAAAACCAAAGTGTACCAGCTGATGCCATATGGATGTGTATGTATCCAGTGTAATCTACATTCCTAGACTATTCATTTTCTTTAATGTACATGCCAAGAGTCTCGGAGAAGATGCTCTCAAGCTTTAGTGAGCTACAATCCCCTCAGACACCCATTGAAAACAGCACGTTCCCAGGCCATATTCCAGATGTTCTGTAGGGTTGGGAGATACCATATATAATCGGGAAGGGATGAGAAAGCCAACAGGGGATCCTTTCAAAACCCGCACGCTCTGAACTCATCTGTAGATCTCATCTGGCATCACCGCCTGCCAAGCATCCAATGTTTTCAAGCAGAGATTTGATTTTCAGTGGGATATCCCCCAAGTGGAGGCGCAGTGGATTCCACAGAGGATGCCCCGCTCTCCATCTCCCACTGTGTGCAGTGACCGCATCCTATCCATGTTGCACAATCTGCGTCTTTAAAGCCTGATGCACACTTGGGTGTGTGACTGCTGCTGGGTCATCTGCATATATTCTCATGGGATATTGGAGGGAACTTGAGGACATGAAGGGTTTCTTTGCACCTGAGGGTTGAGTTGAGCGGATATAACGTGGACGTGGTCATGCCACCACATGCACTGCAGAACAGCTGGCCGAAAAGTAAAGCAAACGTAACAAAGTGCAGAGAGATGAGTAAGAGATGACCATGTTCTAAGGAGCATTTTGAGCGTCACTGGATGGAGCCACACCTGAATCCAGAGAATTTATCCTTTCTTTCTCTCTTTCTGTTTCTCTTTCTGTCTCCGTCTGCAGATTGAGTGCTTTTCTTCTGTCACTTGCCTGCAAAACCATCCCAATCAACCATTGAGTCCACCATGCATGAAGCTGCCCCTACAGTTTGTAGCGGATAATGCAGTGAATGCTTACATACTTGACAAGAGACAGTCCCTGGCCACATAATATACATGGGATATAGATATCACCTGTGCCTGTCAGTCATCCGAAGACGGAAGTAGCCGGCAGAGAAATCTCACACAGCGTGATGAAACATTGCTCAGAGGAAGGAAAACACGTTATGTTAGCGGGGAGGTAGGAGTGATCCACTCCGCTTCAAGGAATCATAATTAATTAAATTTCTCTATTTCAATGACAACATTAAGAAATTATCTAGCGTGACACAGAGCCCTTGATATATTAATTCCTTTGTTATATTTCGGAAAAGAAGGAAGCATTCTTTGTTATTTTAAAGGTAAAGCTCACGGAAGGGTAGTGCAAGTGTATTATACACATAATATATTCCGTATGCATGTATATGTGTGCATGTATCGATATATTCTCTAATCCACACTTTTGGAACAGACATTTTGTATCAAGTGATGATGCATGTGAGCTTCACGAAACACAAGACAGAAGGTCTCCAAATAAGGAAAGCTAGAATGAGATTTCTGCAGGAATTAACGTAGTTTTGCATCGGAGTATGCACAGTGCGTGTCTGATGCACCGTCGGCAACGGCCACTTGTACTCGGAAGGTACCCACTGCCAGAATAATACAACAACAGCTACTTAACAGGTGTGAACACCTCCTTGCAGGTTCAAAGGATGCTTTGGTGGCACACCACGTGTGTTTCTTCTGTGAACTCAGAGTATCCACCCAGCACTGCACGACCCAGCGGGCTCGCATGAGGCTAAGGACCCGACAGTATGTCAGAGCATCACGTCCCTCACACCTCCTTCCGTGCCGCCCACAAGACCTCTGCAAACAGACTTGAGGGTTCTTTGTCCTGACCTTAGTGGGTTTTTAGGTGATTGCTAAAACAGCATGGATTGGGTTTGTATAAAAAAATCATTTATCGATAATGATCGTATCCTTCGGGCAGATGGTATCACTTTATTCAATCAATGTGTTATATGCTATTTATTAATATTATAATGTGATCAATATACTACACAGTTGATCTTGGAACAACGTGGGGACCAGGGGAGCCGAAGCTCTGCACAAGAATCCACCTATGACTTCTGACTTCCTCAAAACTTAACAGCTAGTAGCCTACTGTTCGTCGGAAGCCTTACCGATAACAATGTTGGATTAATGCATATTTCGTACATGATATGCATAACTATATTCTTAAAATAGTGTAAGTAAGAGGAAAGAAATGTGATCATGCACATCATGAAGAAAATACATTTATAGTAGCGTATGGTATTCATAGAAATAAATCCACATATTAGTGCACTGGGCAGTTCAAATTTGTGTTGTTCGCGGGTCAACTGCACACGGTACTCATTTTTTTCTGACTTTATTGATTTTTAAGTGGTTGATAACACAAAATAACATGCATTTATTTATTTTGTATGAAAATAATTTATAAAGTAATGAGCATATCTTTAAGAGTTTATATCATATTATTCAATTGTATCAATGTATTAATTTATTCAAATATAGATCTTATATAGAATAAATAATGTGCATGAGTATACAAGGTAATTATTTTATTGTGTGCTATTTCTGTATTATTATATCTGCACCTATGTTTCTTTTTCATTCGTGGCAAAGTGAAATGCCCTTTTTTTTAAGTTTTATTTATTTGAGAGAGAGACAGAGAGAGCACTCGGGGAGCGAGGCAGAGAGAAAGGGAGAGAGAGAATCTCGATCCTATTCCCTGCTGAGCGTGGAGCCAGATGTGGGGCGTAATCCCATGACCCCAAGATCATGACCCGGGCGGAAACCAAGAGTCCGATGCTTAACCGACTGAGCCACCCAGGCGCCTTTTAAAGATCACGACGCAACTTGGGTGACAAACGAATTGAAGCTCATGATGATGCTGCTCTGTCTCGGGAGGAACCATCCCTGCAGGCATGAGTTTGTGCAGCAGCCTGTTGTGACCTGAATAATGTCACCTCGCAGCAGCAGGTGGGCAGCTAGTGCTCGCAGGTTACACCTGACCAGACTCCTCAGAGCGCCTTCTTAGGTAAGGGGCCACCTGCTCCAGGATTGGCGTGTGGCCGAGCTACGTGCCTGTGCACCCAAGGAAGAGACAGAGAGGCAGAGAGGTATTATGGGTTGTCTTGTGGCTCCTTAGGGAGGAGCTGGTGCTCCAGTAGCAGCGGTAGCAACCGAGGGAGAGGTGGGACTCCAAATCCCAACTGCTCACTCTGAAGTCCATCCTGTAAGCTTTACTGGGTACTGTTATGAATATGTGTCTGCACGGCTCCCATGCTCCGAGGACTGGCCTAGTCCATCCTCTTAGGAGTGCCAGGAGCATGCAGTGCACCATATTTACTTCCTCTTCTGCCCCTTCTTCCCTCCTCTTCCCTCCCCTCACGTCTTGTACCTTCGCCCTGCCTGTCTGCCTTCCTTCCTTCTTTCCCCCTTCCTCTCTTCCCTCTCCCCTTCCTTCCTTCCTTCCTTCCTTCCTTCCTTCCTTCCTTCCTTCCTTCCTTCCCTCTCCTTCCTTCCTTCCTTCCTTCCTTCCTTCCTTCCTTCCTTCCCCCCTTTCTTCCCTCTTTCTTTCCTTCCTTCCACCTTTCCTCCTTCCTTCACTTCTGAGACTGAACTCACTGAATCCAGATCTGTCTATAGCAACTGAAACCAGAAGATAGGCCATCCCATCAAACTATGTGGATTGGAGAAATGGACCTGGCTGCCCTGAAACAAATACAGAAATACAGAAAACTCTGGACGTAACATTATGAAAAATATTACACAAAGAACGAAAATCGCTGTTATGTTCCACCTTGCTATGACTCTTTGGTCTGCTACGTTTTAATTTCATGTGCTGCTGGATTTTATTTTCTGTTATTAAAACAGATGTAGGATTTGCTTTACCAGAACTTCGTGAAAATCAATGTAATGAACATTTGCATGCATTATTCTGATTGCTTTAAATATGTTAAATCATTTAATTCTTACAAATTTCTGATGCACTGTTATAGTTTCACAGAGAGGAGACTGGCCCAGTGACAGGGACAAAGTTATCCAAAAATCATACCTTAGTGACAACCCTTTGATTAAAGTCAAAGATGGGATTCCAGAGCCCATGTTCTATTTCACTATATATCCACTTCCCATTATCACGTTGCAAATATAATTACCAACATGTAAGCGTTAGTTCGGATTCTAAAGACAAATTTATATATATAAACCTACATATATATATTTATGCAAACAAATGATACATGCATGTTATGTAATCACTGCTTATGAATTTTTTGACTACTTTAACTCACTTAAAATTATTGAAGACAACCCGAAACCTTTTCTTTATGTTAAGGTTATACAAGTTTTGATAGTTACCATACTAGAAATTACAAAAATGTATTTATTTTTCGTAAGCTCATGTACACATATTGTGAGGAAAACAACTACATATTCTAAAATACGAAAAAGTAGTAATAACATTGGTATCCTATTTCACTTTGTAAGTGCTCCTTAGTATTTGTCTTAATAGAAGACAGTTGGATACTGCTGTCTGCTTTTGTGCTCAATCTGCCGCATTATCACATGGTTTCTGGAAAACTCTAGTGACAGAACAGGATTATAGAAGGCAAGTAACATCTTTGTGCAATCATGAAAACAGGCATCCTACAAGTATCTGGGGTGACCCATGGCTGCCCAGAGCAAACAATTCACTTGAGAATTACTGGTTGCTTGATCGATCAATCTCTCTATCATCAACACATATGTCTGTTTAGCAATGCATGTAGCCCCCTTTCCATCCATCCATCCATCCATCCCTTCATCCATCATTCCATCCCTCCATCCATCTAACCATCCATCCTTCTATCATCCATCTTTCCATCCATCCTTCCTTCTATCTATCCATCCATCCATCCATCCATCCAACCATCCAACCATCCCTCCATCCACCCTTCCATCCATCTATCCATCCATCCATCCATCCATCCCTCCATCCACCCTTCCATCCATCTATCCATCCATCCATCCATCCATCCATCCATCCATCCATCCTTCCGGCCAGCCATCCAACCAGCCAGTCATCTACCTACATACTGATCTACCTACCAAGACCTATGTAGCTATCTATCCAGCTATTTGTCTATATCAACAGATGATATTTACAATTCTTACATTTAAATGTGCATTTACCCAAAAATCAAAACAAACTTTAAAAAATGAAATTCCAAAGGGATAATATAGAAGACCCATGGTAAAGAGGTGGGCATACTCTTGTCTTTTTTCAGTATAGTCTCAGAATTCTGTCCTTTCTTTTTTATTTCTATCAGGAAGTTTCTGCAAAAAAGTACTGAGGAAATGTTCCTCAATTATCTTGACACTATTTTGGACTTTTCTCTGAACATTGTGCCTACTTAAAATGTCACAGATTGTCTCTTTGGTGCAGATATGTGAAGTAAACAATTCAGTGTGCACATTAACCAGTATAATTCTGAGCCCCAGGGAATATGAGCATAGTGAATACGTTCGGATCTACTCCTCTCAAAGTAGGCAATTTGAATTTTCTCTTTTATTTACATGTTCACTTTTTTGCCAATAATTATTCTGGATACTATATCTTTTCTATAAATTCATGGGGATTTCTTATATACCTAGATATTATTTTCTTGGTTGTGAGGCTTTCCAGGGTAAAACTATTCCATCCATCTATCAACTCATTTTTTAATCCATATTTATCCTGTATTTCAATGGTAAATATATTTGTCAATGTTCTCATCCTATACTTTGCATTTTTTAATTTATTTTTATTTATTTTTTTAATTTTATTTTTTTATTTATTTATGATAGTCACACACACACACAGAGAGAGAGAGAGAGAGAGAGAGAGAGAGAGAGAGGCAGAGACATAGGCAGAGGGAGAAGCAGGCTCCATGCACCGGGAGCCCGACGTGGGATTCGATCCCGGGTCTCCAGGATCGCGCCCTGGGCCAAAGGCAGGCGCTAAACCGCTGCGCCACCCAGGGATTCCATATACTTTGCATTTTTTAAAAAAGAAATGTCTCCACAACCACAAACCACTTGGGTGTTTTCCTGTATTTTCTCGTATTAATTTGTGACTTTTACTCTTCACAGGCAGACCTATCTGTCCAGTACAATGGCCAAAGGATATGACTTAAGTAAATGCACATTCTTTTTACATATGAATTTTCCATTCTTCCATACAGGTCAGAATCCACAGGACAGTATGTTAGTTTCTCAATATTTGGGTGACTGTCAGAAAATATTGGACCTAGAACTCTTCTGACAGACTCTCTTCTTCTTTTATTTATTTATTTACTTATTTATTTATTTAGTTAGTTATTTAGTTAGTTAGTTTTGCTTTTTTCCCTATAATTTGGTTTTGGTTACTTTTTGTCTTAATCAACCCCATAAAATCTGCCAGGGTACCAAAACCTAAAATGTGCAATTTCAGTGGAGATAAGTTTAGCAATGGAATCCGAAACATAGCCCCTGTTCCCCAGAAGCCACTTCATGGTGTATTTAGTGACCATGGCCTAACCATGGGGCACGTGTCATCCTCACTCACATAGAGCCACAATGACGGAGGTTCCCATCAAATCCCAGCTGCACATGATGGGTGAGATGATCGCCCCCAAGAGTCAGCTAGAGGCTTCCAGTGGCAACATTCACCACAGTCCTGGGCCTCTCTGTATGTCTGGGTCTCTGCGTGCCACTCGTTTCTCTCCATTTGTCTTTCCTTGGTGGGCTGTTTCCCAGTGTGGGCAGGGTCCCGTCCTCTGATGAGCAATGAGGAGAAACGAGAAACCAGGACTCTGCTGATAGGTAACGTCACACCTTGATGCCCTCCACAACGCCGTGCTTGTCCTTGACTAGACATTTCACCAGCCTGCCTGGAGTTTAACTCCGTGTCTTTGCTCTCCAAGAGAATAAAGTTAGGAATATACATGAAGAGTAAAAGGCAAAACAAGGATTAGAACGTCTGTCTTCATTACTAGGCGGTCAGGCCCTGAAAAATATAGGCACCCGTGTAATTTATTTTTTAAAGCTACAAGTATAGCAATTATTACGATTTAATTAAATGGCATGAGAGTTAATTCACATGATGTACACACTCAATCCACCCATTTAACATTTATTTACTCTGTCGCTTTCGGCGATGTATTACTTCTTTCTGACACATCGTGCTTTGCTTATTATATAAAACCATGTTTACCCTCAGACTGTTTATTTGCGCGGATATACAAATGTCCACCCGTTCAGCAAATCGATTTTAAAAGGGGAAAATCTAAACAGACAGGATGGAGGGAAAAGGCCGGAGGAAAAATAGATAAGGTTTTGATTTGTTTTTAGAAAAAGAGAAGTAGAAAGAAACATCACAGAAAAGATGAGAAATGACCTAAGAAAGGAGAAATGTAAAAAGCAGGTGTGTGGGGATCCCTGGGTGGCGCAGCGGTTTGGCGCCTGCCTTTGGCCCAGGGCACGATCCTGGAGACCCGGGATCGAATCCCACGTCGGGCTCCTGGTGCATGGAGCCTGCTTCTCCCTCTGCCTATGTCTCTGCCTCTCTTTCTCTCTCTGAAACTATCATAAACAAATAAAAAAAAAATTAAAAAAGAAAAGCAGGTGTGTGTGTGGGGAGGAGGATTTCTCTTCTCCTAGCCACCATATTTATTTCCAAGACTTGCATTCTGCGATATAAAGTACGGCTGCGATGTGCACATATCCCATTTCTTTGTCAGAGTAATGGTGTGTACTTGAGCCTGGAACAGCAGGGATGGCGATCCCCGGCCAGTCTAAAGTTTTCCCGTATGTCTGACTCCCCAAAAACTTAGCTAACAACAGCCTACTGTTGAGCGGAAGCCCTACCAATGACTTAATTGATGAACACACACTTTGTACGTTCTAGATATAAGACACTGTGTTCTCACAATCAAGTAAGCTACAGAAAATCTGATGAAGAAAATCGTAAGGAAGGGAAAATACGTTCATCGTACTGCATCTGCCAACAAGAATCCGTGCCCCGGCATACCCATATCGTCCTAGGGTCAACTGCATTTTATGCGGCACCATTAACTACGTAATCTAACCCATAATTGAGTTCTTTGCAATCTGTGGCACACGCGCTTTGTTAAACAGTACCTTGAGCCATGACCCACGAAGACGGCCATGAACGGTAGGTAGCAGGACCCAGTCGGTGTGACACGGTGGAGGTCATTTACAGATGTGACGCCATCGCACTGTCATGTGGATGTTACACCGCTGCGCTCTTTTTGGATGTGTGGAGATGTCTTACTCGTATGCCTGTCAGTTGGGTATTTGTTTCTGCTATACCATTCAACCATTTTATGGATGATCCATAATTTTACGAAGGCAAACGTCTAACACAAAAGACCGTTTAAGATGATCTTAATCCATCCCATATTTTGAAATCCTAACATTGTGTTTTAGCTGTGAAGTTTAAAAAAAAAAAATAGCTCTAGGGCACCTGGGTAGCCCAGTCAGTTAAGCATCTGACTCTTGATTTCGGCTCAGGCCAGGGTCTCATGGGTTGTGCGATCGAGCCACATGTTGGGCTCCATGCTGAGCACGGAGTCTGCTTAGGATCCTCCCTCTCTCTCTGCCTCTGCCCCTCCTCCCCTCTGTGCCACTCACACTCATGTGCCTGAGTGCTCTCTCTTTCAAAAAACAAAACAATAAAATTTAAAATAAAACTTGCCATTTTGATGAAAAAATTCAGTGTTCTTAAACTTGATGCCTGTATACACGCCTAATAAATAATTAGCTTAACTAAGGTGGTTAATTGACCTAACGCTGATTAACGTGTTTGGAGGACACAATTTCCCAGGCTATGTTCTTACGGAGCTATTTGTTTTCATTAAAATGTGATGAATATTTTCACTTGATGAAATTAAAATGGCATTTTCATTTTGAAAAATGTCTTGGATCTGGGATCCCATTTTTGTTACTGGCTGATTTTTGCAATGCACATATTTAAACGGCTTGTTTATTCTACGTCCACATCGCCAAACGGATTGTGAAATGGACGCGATGATGCGGTTTGGCATTTTCACGGCACAAAGGTAGGTCATCCTGTGCAGAAAACCGTGTGTGCCCCCACCGAGGACTGTGTGCTCACGTCAGGATCAAATGTATTTTCATGTACAAGGTCGCCGGCATGCTGCTATTACTATTATTATCCTAACAAGCTGCCCAGATAAAAGTCAATAAAGTGTCCTGCTAAACAAACACAAGCAAAAGTATCCACATAAGAGTGACTTAAGATCTCATGATACGACTGAGCCTTCTGCTTACTCTTCTCGGGCTGCATCATCAGTGAGGTGTTACTTCCTGTCTTGCAGGATAGGAACAGAGAGGTAAGAAAACACTTGCCCTGTGGTAGAGTCTGATCTTATCAGATCTAGATAAAGGAAGAGCGACCGCTGTAGGCACAGAGTGTTTTGTTGATGCAACACACACCTGACGGGAACAGTGCCTCTGGCTCCGAAGAACGAGCAGTAGCTTGTCGAGAGTCATGGGTTTTGAGCTCCCCTGAGTGTGTGATTCCAGGACTGGGTGGGGTCCCTGCAGGGATGCAGTGGTCTTTGCCTCTAGGATGGCTACAGGGATTATGGGTTCCTCTGGGGTAGGATGTCCCTTCCAAGCCAGGAGGAGATGCCATGATGGTGCCACGGTGACCCATGGTTCCCATCCTGTGTGTGTCTCAGTGAACTACCGATAACATGTGTGGACTGTGTATAGTCTGCAATGACTTTTCTGATGGTTTGACATCTTGGGAACGTTGCTGAGTCTGCAGGGTTAGCCAAATTGCAGAGAGAACAGACAACTCCCTACTCAAATGCCAACCAGCCAAGGCAGAGTCTACACCCAACCACCATCTTTGTTAGTTTCTTACTCTTCCCATATGCCTTCATGTTCCCCGGAGCCAGATACTGAACGACTCAGGACAGCACCTGCACTCTGAGGCTCACAGGAATTATTCACACCAGCCCATCCTAAGCCCGCTTCACCCGTTCCTTTCCATGTAAACCGCAACAAAGGCTCCAGCCCACAAAGGCTCCCACTGCCTCCTGACCAACCCTGGTGCTTCCATGTGAGGCCTGGTGCGACATGTCCCGTCCTCTTGTGAATCATGAGTAACAAATGGCCTTTGCCATGGTGGTTGTATCTTCATCTACTGTGCCTAGAGTTTTCTACCAACAAATTATCTTTTAAAATACAGCCAAGGTGAGTTTGATGTATCAGAAAACTTTCAGAAATTCAAGGAGACTCCCTGGTTGGTACTGCATGGGGTGACCAGCAGGTTTCAGGGAGACATATAGATGGAAGGTTGTAACTGAGGGCAATTTTCCAAAAGAGCTCAAATGCACTATTGAAAAAAGGAAGGCTACTGCCTTGACACTCAGTCTTGCTAGCCTCAACCCTTTTTTGGTGAAGGGATTCTAAGGATGAACATAAAAAGCTCAACACGTCTCTTTCTTCTTTGGGGCACAATTACAATAAAACCTCGGATCCACTTGTGTCCAGTAACTAAGACTGTGCTTTTAAGACTCAAGTATAGGAGGAGAGGGCTGAATGGGTGCCCTCCTTTCCACGTAAAGAAGAATGATCTTCCCAATCCAGGCTGGGGATGTTCAAGAATACCAGGCTACATTTGGTTCCAAGAGGCAGGTTTCTGGGATTCAATCTCTTCCATTTTCTTGCCTTGCAGGATTCTGGTCATATTGAGAACTGCTATAAATAAATACCTTGCTTTTTCATACAAATACAACTGCACGTCTTGGTTTTTAAAGGTTCCTTCTCGGGATCCCTGGGTGGCGCAGCGGTTTGGCGCCTGCCTTTGGCCCAGGGCGCGATCTTGGAGACCCGGGATCGAATCCCACATCGGGCTCCCGGTGCATGGAGCCTGCTTCTCCATCTGCCTGTGTCTCTGCCTCTCTCTCTTTCTCTCTCTGTGACTATCATAAATAAATAAAAATTAAAAAAAATAAAAAAAAATAAAGGTTCCTTCTCTGCTTGTGGGACACTGAAGACAGTGCATTTGAGCACCTTGGGAATTTACGATCTCATCCTACTAATCGCCCTATTTTGATGTATTTAATAAAAACCGTGATGAATACAGTATCGTCGGATACCAGAGAGGTGCAAATAGCTTATTTCAGTGGCTGCATAGAGACACATGAAGAAGGAACAGAGTTTACCCATGAGGGCAGGGTGGGTAAATAAATAAATAAATAAACAAACAAACCCAGGGGGGGTCACTGCATGACCTCTTTGGGAGGGGGTAGTTCTAAGATGTGGAGATGGGGTCAGAGGCTCTTTGAGGGGGTTGGATTGTTACAGACCGAGGTGTCTTTGCATTCGGCTGTCCTGGGAAGTGGCTGTTCTGCAAGCAGGGCAGCCAGAACGGGAGGCCTCACAGCTATATCACGCCAGCCTCCTGCACAGAATGATGTCAGTAGGTTCTGTTCACACATCTCATTCAACTGCGTGCGGTTTAACGTCCAACATCCTTCGGAGCTGTGAGGATAAGGTGGGGTCTCTAAACGTGGAAAGAGCCAAAAGGACACAGGGGACTTGTATCGAGTGCAGAAAACTACACAGAAGTATTCTATAATGCTCCAGGGAACCCTAACCCTCTGTATGATTAAGTATGCTTGTGGAGGGCAGTCTTCACAATATTATATTCTGTTTAGGCTTAGTGAGCAGAATTACAGGAACTGTACAAAGTCAGGAGCGGAGATCATCTCTTGGAGAAAAAAAAATGATTTTGTTTAAAAAGAAGGCGTATCACGAAATAGACACCACTGCTTCCGCAAGTCCAGTGCAAAATCTGAGTCAAGGCTTATTGATATTCATGCCAGGCCTCAGGTGAGGCAGGGAACTTGGGCATGGCTCCCTCAGGTAGGACTCTACTGACTGCTCTTGACAACGCATCCTAGGAACTCCTTTCCCCCACCAGATAGCCAGACAGTATCTTGGCTATTTCTCAGATTTCCCTTATTTTTTCCATGAATGACCTTGAGAATTTTGAGAAATAGCGATCAGATATTTTGTCGGATGTTCCTCAGCTGGGCGATGCCTGACGTTTTTCTCATAATTAGGCTGGTGCTGTGGGTGTGGAGAGGAAGGTCACATGGGTGACATGCCCTTCTCATCACATGGTATGAGGAACACACGCCATCAATATGATGTGTCACTGCTGATGCTAATCCTGAACATCAAACTGACATAGGGTTTTCCACGTAATCCACTGTAGAGAACCTCCCTTACCCCCTTGCATGCAATCCTCATGGTGAAAAAAAGTCATGAGGCTCCAGCCACACCTAGGGTGGAGGTGTTGTGTTCCACCTGCTTGAGGGCAGAGTACCAACGTAACTTGAGTATCTGCAACTTTTGTGCACAGGAGAGTTATCAGTTCACCCTCACTGTCTTGTGAATGAATCCTCCACGATGCAATACTCTGTTAAGTCCATCCACACTAGCCCCAGAGTATCCAGGGAATTTCTCTCCCTTTAGCTGAGACAATCTAAAAGGGATGATACAAATTAGCCAATGTGTTTTTATCAAAAGCATGGAGATCCTTTTCCACACGAAAGGGAATTCCAACCTACTGACCCTCAGCTACTCATTTTTCTGCGATATAAGGGCAGCTTCGAGTGCGGTCAGCAGACAGCTGAGCAGCCACTAAGCTCCCACATTTGTCTATGCCTCACGCCATGAGGGAACCCCGCGAAAGCAAACGCGTGCCTGCAGCAGAGTGAGTACAAGCGTGGACGCATCGTGGTTATTTCTCAAACTGCTATCTTAGTCGTATGAGGAGCTTCAGGTTTGTTTCTGAAGATGAGTCTAACTCCCAGTGCCTACAAGAGTGGTCGATGAAAGGCAGACAAATTCAGACACGGTGGGGGCATTTCCAGAGCTCTAGGACAAAATTCACAAACCTGCATCATCATATAAAGATCACCTGACTTCAGGTTCTGTGTTCTGAAGCCCCTTTAAAGTCATCATACTACTTTAATGCTATGAATAATGAATGAGTATCAGATCAGAATAGAGAGGTAGGTACAACACCAACGGATTATTCATCAACTGGAAGAACTCTGAATCAGTCAAAATGAATGATTAACCTAGAAAAACTATTGCTTCTAGATTAAGAAATATGACAGACTTTTCACCCTGATTTTCTTTCAAAGCAGTAAAGGTTTTACAAAAATATAAAATTACAAGCCTTTTTTTTTTACACAATAGGGGATGAAGAACATTAGCAACAGTTTTTCAGATGAAAATTTATCACAACTTGGCTGAAAGAATCCCCTAGTTTGAAGACTATCAGACTTAAAAATTGGTTCCTCATCAGTCTAAAAAAATAAATATTCTATAACTTATTACAGATTTCTGATTTATAAGTCATTGTTTCTGAAAGGGTTTGATGCGGAAGACAAGGCAAGTATAATACATTTGTGGATGAAAATTGTCTAGGACACTTTGCTAGTTTTAGTTTTAATACTGTCCAACTATCTAACCCAATAAAGCTAGTAAGACTACATCCATTTATGTTAACCATATTTGCTGCTTTACAAAATAGAGATTAACAGGAACTATCATATCATAGAATGGTAGAAATGTGATGGGATTGTTTTCTCCCTTAGGAATAATGATTGCTGTTTGGAGTAATATTTCCCAAAGAAAGAGGTCTACTTGATTGATCAATTGATTGACTGATTACTTCATAGGTTAAAAAAGTGATAACACTATTCCTTTCATTGTAGCATCACAGGTGGACCCCTAAAATATATAAGATGGACACATGTCCATCAATTGGTACAGAGATCTTTCACAGGAAGATTTTGTAAACTGCAAAAGAAGGTGCGTGATTTTCAGAGACAGAAAATACATGTGTTAATTCTTCTTAATGAGAATGACAATCCTTCCAATTTGCTAACACTAAAACCATTATTAAACAGGAATATCCTGCTGCAAGGGGAGGGTTCGTGTGCACTCAGAGTATTTAAAGTAAACAGTAAAGAACTAACCAACACACATTGCTCTATCTGCAGGAGCAGGACAGGGTAGAGAGGATGAGAGAAGATACCAAATGCCTCCAAAACCAATGGTGGGGAGATTTGGGATGTTGTCTGCTCTCCAGCTTTCTTTTTCAAGAAAGAAACTTTCTTTTTCAAGTTCAAGGGGAAATGGAGACTAGGTCTTCCATCCTTCCCTTCCATGCATTATCTCTTTAGACTCCATTCCTAAATGTTAATTATCAAAAGCCAAACAGACCTCTGGTCAAGCAAATGACATTGGCCAGAGCCTGGAGAGAATGGAATGTTTGGGGTTTTTTTTTTTTATTGACTGTGTGTCTGTGTGTGTATGTGTGTGTGTTCATGGACACTCGGGCACTGGCCCTTCTATTGGTGGAGAAAACCATGAAATGCCCAAGACCAGATGCAGGTCATAGGGGATCTTCTGAAGGACGTCATTGGGCTTGCTTATACCTCTACTTACTCCTGACTCAATACATACTGTGGGTTTGGCGAGTTCACAGAAATTTGGTAAGGACTGCCCATTCCCCAAATGGTCTTCAGTGCCCATTGACACAGAGTTGGGATGCTAATAAAAATCATAGGTGATTTTGTGTTTTAGTTTCTATAATTATCAACTCTAATTTCTCCAGAACATGACTAACAGTCTAGGTTCCTTCAGAAATAGCAAGAGGGGATAACATGAATCAGGTCAATTTGCTCTTTGGTCTTTTAGGGGTCAGTACGTAATGGTCATCTATAATCTCACTTAACAAAATCCTATGGAAAGTAGCTTTTTGGATTGAGTAAAGAATACGTTTCCTTATTTTGTTCACCAACATCTATGGTTCTTAAGGATACAATGAGCAATTTTGTTAAATAAAATATTAGATGTAGAGACGCTGGTTTTATAAAAGTGGATTTGAAAAAAAAAGTGGATTTGTTTGTATCAAATTAATGTAGACTTTCTAAGGCATGGAAAGTGGGACTAGTTTTAGGTAAGGAAAAGTCAGACCACATTGAATAGGATAGACAATGACATCTATATACATGTATGGAGAAAACTAAGTAATAATCTCAAAAGCATAATTTATTTTAAAACTTTCTTAAAGTAGAAACCTATCCAATAATCAGTCAGCAAATAATTTTGCATACATTTAAGTCAGAACATAGCAAATAATATTGATTAAATATAGTCTTGTCACTTGCTTAGTAACTTAAAATACATATGCTACAAAAATATTCTATAAAAAGTAAGTTTTAAAATGAAAACTTGGGAGTTCTAAACATTTTTTAAAAGTTGTCTCAAGTTGCATTTGTTTTTATAATATCTCTCAAATATTTCTCAGTGGTTGCACAATCCCATTATTATAACAACATATATCGAAGTTATTTTGCACAATTAGGATATAAAACTATTGGCCTGTTAGTTCATACTCAAGCATTTCCATCGTGACCCGACTAAAACTCATTACTCTTTACGTATCAACATTATTTTCCTCTAGCTATAAAATAAAGGTAGTGAATACAACGATCACCATTTCCAACATAATACGATACGGCACAGATGCATTCATGTGCTTTAGGCGATGGGTTTTACCTTGACTTAGATAATAAATTGCAACAAAGACAGTGCGTTCTTTGTGCAAACATGTGTACTGAAAGTATTCTATTCTCCTAAAATAAACGAGGTGAAGAAGTGGAATCAAGTACTACGGTTGGAGACCTCCTTCCATTCAAGAGGAGTATGCATTCCCGTGAAGTACAATGTCATGTTTCTCCCCTTCTGTCTGCTGTTGAACGTCCACCCTTCTGCACAGTGGAGCACTTCTGCACTACGTACATCCCCAGCCCCGTCCATTCAGGATGGTACCCTTTAGGTTTTTGCCAAGTAAACAGAAGATCCTCTCCGTATTGCAAGGAAGAAAGGTTTTCCTGCAGAAACAGAAGCTCACACAAAGGCAGATTTTGCATATCTCAGCGGAAGCTTCGGGCAGCACCGTCTTTTCCACCGTCAAAACGTTACTTGGGGGAGAAGGCAGTCCCTACGACTGTCTGGGTGAGGATGGGGAGTGCAGGCCAAGCGGGATGTTGACGATGGAGAATCCAGCACCAAGACTGTCAGGCTAGTGGACTAATATTATAGAAGATTGTGTAGATTTCCCAACAATGTACCCTAGGGTGTTTGAATGTTCTGTGGTGAAGACTGTCTACCAGTTTTGGATACCAGTGTCTTGTAGACACTGTCAGTGTTGCACCAGGTAACAGAGAAGGGCTTTCACATCTTGAAGGGCACTGCAGCAGGTGCCAGCAGATAAACTGGGCTATATCTGAGGGAGGGGACATGCTATCAGAGCCAACCAGAAACCCACGGACGTGGGAAAGAAGCCGTCAGGAGACACAGGCCAGACAGAGACCATCGCCCCGCCTGCCCAACATGACCTGTCCCCAACAATATGATCTGTTTCCACCTTTCCTGCTCTGGAATCTGCAGCCCACACCCCACACGACCCATTCTCTCTGCTCAGCAAACGTCAAAGACAGAAAGCCTGCATTTCAGGAGCTACTGAGTGGCTCATGTTGTTGCAGATATGCGACTGGGGATTTTTATTTAGAAGATTTATTTATTTGAGATAGAGAGAAAGAGAGAGAGCATGCAAGAAGTGGGGCAGAAAGACAGGGAGAAGCAGACCTCCTGCTGAGCAGGGAGCTCGATGTGCGACTTATCCCAGGATGCCGGGATCATGCCCTGAGCCAAAGGCAGATGCTCAACCACTGAACCACCCGGGGGGGCCCTATGCATTTTTATTTTAAACCTGAATGGAGAAACAGCCTGATCCCAAACATACCATGTCAAAAACACTGAGAAGTAAAGGAAAAACTCACTTCTGTGTGTCTCCTTCCCTTCTACACACAACACTTCACTTCCAACACTTCTAATCACCAAATCTCTGAGAGTGTCCCCTCTGCCCCCAAGCCATCCTCTGTGACACCAGCTGAGTATCCTAGAACATAACTCATTTCTCACATGAAGCTAAGCGAGGGCAGACCCTACGGGGAGTGAAGGGGTCCCACGAGACCGACCACCCCCAGCTCCAGATTTCCATCTGTACTTCTGCACGACTGATTACATATCGAGGTTTCCACTACACGCTCTGGGGTTTGATCGTCTGCTAGGACACCTCACAGAACTCAGAGAAACATATTTACTGGTTTATACTCTAACAAAGGACATGATGAAGGATACAGGGGAACAGCCAGATGAAGTGGTACAAGGGATGAGTGTGGAGACATCCCAAGCACAGGAGCTTCCTGCACAGCTGGGGTGCTCCACCCTCCTGGTAGATGCACATGTTCACCAACCAGGAAGCTCCCAACCCCACAGGAGTGTGATTTTTATGGAGGCTTGCTCTTTTAGGCACGATCAATGACTCACTCCATTTCCAGACCCTCTCCCGTCCCTGGAGGATGAGGGGGTAGATGCGGTGGGGCTGATAGTCCCAAGCTTCTCAACGTGGCTTGGTTTTTGTGGTGACCTCATTAAGAACAACAGAAAAAAAAATGTTCCTATCACCTATAAAGGTCCAAGGGATTTAGGGGGAACTCTGTGTCAGGAACCAGGGAGCAGAGACCAATTCATGCATCTTCTAATATTTCATACCAGATAACTAGAGTTTTCCAAACATTTTTTATACTGACCTAAGATTTTTTTTGATGATCATCCATCCATCCATCTACCTATCCATTCTACCATCCATTCTATCGATCTATCTATCCATCCATCCACCTGTCCATTTTCCCATCCTATTCCTATCTATCTATCTACCTGTCTACCTATCTATTCATCTAAGAGAGAGAAAGAACACACGGCTCAATCTCAGGACCCCAAGATCATGACCTGAGCTGAAATGAAGTGTCAGACATTTAACTAATGGAGCCACCCAAGCACCCCTACAGTGACTTCAGATCTTAAAATCCAGATGGAATCATGCATTATCTTAATGCCCGTCAGGATGAGATGAGCACTGGGTGTTACATTATATGTTGGCACATTGAATTTAAATAAAATATAAGAAAATAAAATAGGGAAGAAAAAAATATAAGAAAATAAAATAGAGAAGAAAAAAAGAAGAAAAAGTAGTGAATATATTCACTACTTCCATATATATCTTATTCTACTCTCCAGTTAAATAATAGCATTATAATAACAGCTATATACCTGGTTTTAAAGCCCACAGAGGCTCATGTTTTCTTATTCATAATAGCACAAAGAATGTTTCTCTGATGTAGTCATTTCATTCATCATGGAATCATACTTGAGGGAAGAGACTAAGGTCCCAATCAAACCATCCCAAAGTAAATTCTCAGAAGTCACAACATCACGGGGGTGGGAGGTGGGGGTGGGTTTCCTCATTATCATTAGAATGGCAGCAAAACCCTTCCTACTGCTTTATTGACTCAAGTTAAGTTTTGTAAACAGTAAGGGCTCAGTATTATCAAACTGGTTATGCATCAGTGCATAAATTAAAATAAAGCCATATCCCATGTCTTTGGGACACAAGCAACATTAGGTAAATTCTTTTGTGTGTTATATTCAAATATCTAAATGATCAATGTTTCTCAGCATCATCTCATGTTAATCAAAGACTGACTCCCCACGCTTACAAGCATGGGGTTTCTTAGTGACTGGCACCTGTATATCTCACAGAAAGTTAAAAAAAAACATCCTGCAAGAGGGTGGCTCAGTGGGTTGAGCATGTGACTTTGGCTCAGGTCATGATCTCAGGGTCCTGGGATCGAGTCCTTGCATTGGGCTCCGTGATCAGCAAGGAGTCTGCTTTTCCCTCTGCATCACCACCACCCCACATTTGAGCTCTCTTTCTCTCTCAAATACATAAATAAATCCTTTAACAAAATAAAAATAAATAAAAATCCCTGCTGGAAATATTAAATAATATTGTGGTGGCACGAATTTGGAGCATTGGCAAAAATCACATAAATAAATTAAAGCAACGTGTCGCACAACATTCAGACAGAATAAATTGAGGCTGTTAAGAATAGCGTCTTTCACCATCCTGCAAAACCAAGGCTAATTAAAACCCTCCCCACTCTACATCGGGGAGGTCTGCAAGGTGTCATACAGATTCGAGTTGTCACAATCTGTGTGATCTGTGTCTGTGTTTGATCCAGCCATATATTGTCCATTATTCGGGGCAGTTGAGCATATGAGCAGAGCTGTGAATGGGAACAAGCGTACAACATAGAGACCCAGAATGCTGAGAGAGGTCCCACCGCATTATTTAAGGTAAATGAAAAACTGGTTTGGAAATGCCCTCTATGGCTCTTCTGAATATTATACTTGCTATCCAGATGGCCTACGTGAGGGGTACATGCAGCATGTACAGCTCAGCACTTTTTGCACAGACGAGCATGGCCTCTCTTCAGGGTGGAGACGATCATGAAAGAAACAGAACAAACACGAATCTCCCCTTGGCACTCCGGGTTCTTAGGATATATCCCAAACACACAGAGAGCAAAAATAGGAATGTAAAGTGTGTGACCAAGCATACGGTGACACACTGTGTTTTGGACTGAATCCCGTGCCCCATCTCCCCAAATTCCTACGTTGAAGTCCTCACCCCCAGGACCACAGAATGGGACTTGGAGGTGGGTCTTTAAAGATGGGATTACGGGGGATCCCTGGGTGGCGCAGCGGTTTGGCGCCTGCCTTTGGCCCAGGGCGCGATCCTGGAGACCCGGGATCGAATCCCACGTCGGGCTCCCGGTGCATGGAGCCTGCTTCTCCCTCTGCCTGTGTCTCTGCCTCTCTCTCTCTCACACTGTGTGCCTATCATAAATAAATAAAAAAAAAAAGTAAAAAAAAAAAGATGGGATTACGGTACAATGAGGTCATTAGGATGGGCCCTGATCCCATAGCTCTTTATAGGGTCTTGATAAGAAGAGGGGATGAGGACACAGACACGCACAGAGGGATGACCATGTGAGGACATGGGGAGAACATGACATTTACACACCCATGAGAGAGGCCTGGATCTCAGACTCTCAGCCTCCAGGATGGGGGGAAATAAATGCCTGTTGTTTAAATATCTGTCTGAGGCATTCTCTTATTTCAGGCCTAGGAAACCAATACACAAGCTATTTAGGAAAGTACAGACAGCCAGTCATCCTCAAGTCCCCAAGATAGGCGAATTAGTGACTACTACTACTGTGTTACTCCTAGGAAAAATCCAAGGTCAGGTTCCTGGGAGCTTCTGGTCAACATGCTGGCATCAACCAATCAATACATAAGCCTGTTTGGAATGTGTTCTGTTTAAAAATGCCTTAGTGAGCAGATATTGTTGAGGCATCAACAGTGATGTCTGAGCCAGCAGCACTGTAACTCACGCCTGAATGAAGCTTATCTGACACACGTATGTTCTCCATACAGCACGTTCCAGCTTCCCGGCAGTGGGATCACCAGACAGCACTTTAATACGACGATGGGGGAGGGGGGTGTTCTAAACAGTGGAATCCTCTCCCCACCACCCACAGAAAGCACAGGTGCAGGAGGTAGGCAGTACTATGCAGAGCATGAGAAAGACACATGTTTGCAGCAGGAGGGCTGAAACAAGAGGCCACTGTCCAAACTCGGGTGACTACAGCATTTCATTGCTCTGCACAAGGCCAAGGGTGATGGAGAGTATGCGCTATTGCTTTGGGGTTGCAAGGAATTGGCAGCAAGTGAGCAAATATGCAAACATGGGTTGTACAGATAAGGAGGACTGAGGACATAACATGGCCTCAAATCCATTTTGCAGCAGAGATACAAGCCTATAGGTGTATCTCTACCGGTACGTCCATTCTTATCTCTGTATTTTTGTCACAAAATGGTTTTGAGGCCCAAAGATTCCAAAATTTGATGCTGAAACTCAACTATCTCTGCATAGGATAAGCATCAACTTCGCAACTTCTAGATTTCCAAGTGTACCAAAATTATCCAGAACCTTCTGCTGAAATTGGGCTGCTGTTGGTACAAGTGGATCAGACCATACACCCTGGTAGAGATCTCCCCTGATATCAAGAAGAGAACTCATGTGAAGAGCATGTTCCGACTTCAGGACAATGTAACTTCCTCGGCTTATATATGGAAGATGGGAGGCGTTTTTTCCCTCCTCCACTATGCATTACTATCATCTCAATAGAAAAAGAATAACATCAGCATTAGCAATCATAAGAATAATAAATGTGTGATCTAGAGAAAGTGACTTTTTCACACCTTAAGATATACTGGTGTCCCTTCCAACAAACGTTTCCCCTCCATGTGCCTTTATAGGATAAACACTCATCAGCTGGACACAACACCCACTGGGTTGCAAAGATGCATGCGTAAATGAATGGCGTGCATTTCTGAACACCTTTGGAAACGGTAAGAGATGCATTTACTTTTGGACTCGAAGACCATTACAGATCTGAACAGAGCACTTGGAAATACTGGGGTGTCATTATATGGCATCACTAATAACAGAACAGAAGTGCCTAAATATACTGCAGACCAGTGTCATTGCACGGCATTCTGACAGATTCATAACGTGTGGCATTAGAGGAAATAAGAAATTTAAGAAGCATTGCTTCGCCCGAAGAGTGGATCTTAAATGGCACGAACAATAATTCAGATTAGTCACATCTGCTGGAATATAAACGACATGTTAACCTTTCTTGGGAATGCTGCTCTCCTCAACCACCCTCTTCCAGAAATTCAGCTCAGCAACAAAACCGGAGTTCTTCTCTTGAAGAACAGAAATCCCAATGGTTAGACCGTTGGGCCACAGGATGCCCTTAACCCAACGGCGCACGCTGGGGGCAGAGTCGTCCTGGGTGGATGGTATTAGAGAGAGGATACGGGATATGCAGACCACAGGAGCTCATGCTCGCCCCCCCTTGGAGATGGGGCAAGACAACCAAATTTATACTAATAGGTATATTTTCCCCGTCCACTCTACTTTCTTCTCTGTATCCACTATCTTCCATTTTATTTATTTTTTTAAGATATACAGAGTGCATCTGTATGGAGATGGTGGAGAGAGAAAATCCAAAGCAGGTTCCACACAAACGAATTTGGAAATTCCATAACACATTACCCTATTCCTTTCCCTGACTTGCTAATGACCAACTTCCAAACTTAATAAGTTTTGTGGAACTTTAAATAGTAAATATATTTGGTCATATATATATATATATAATAGATAATATAGAACATATATATAATAGATAATATAGAACTATATATCTATATATATATTATATATAGAATCATATATCTCTATATTAGTTCTATATCTATCATATATAAAAATTCATTCTGTTTATTTTATATATAATTTTATTTTATATATATATATTATATATACCTCATCATCATCAGCTTATTTGGTCACTGAATGCTAGCAGTAAAAAAAGAAAAAAGTGAAGAAATTTCAAAATTGCTTTCCAAGAGGGTGAGCCCATTTTTCAATCTAATCGATAAAACAGCAGAGTTGAAACAGTAGCCTAGCTCAGCTAAGTTTTGAAAACCAGTGAGTAGTTTAAAAAAAAAAAAATCCTTTCCCAAATCCTACTATTTTACGACTGGGCCTGTGCCCTAGTTTTTAATTGAAATGAAGTTTTAGTTGAGGTATGTATTATTCATGAGATCGGAGTCCTCACTACAAATCATCGTAATAACGAGGCAGGAGGGAACGGAGATTTCCTATTATGTGCTTTTACAGGACACATTTAAACTCCTTTACCTTTACATTATTTAAAATATAGTAGCAAGAGTAATTTTGAAACACAATCCACCTATTATAGTAACGATGCCAAGTGACATTTAAATCCGTTCAGGTTCTGTTGAAAGCGCTACGGGTTGGAACAATGAGTCATTGTTCCGTTTGAGAATGTTCATTAGGGGCTGTCCGGCCAGGAAGCTGAGGGCTGGGCTGATGGGCACGCGGAGATGGAAAAGTGAGCCAATTAATTACCAGGTTGGGTAATGATATAATAGCACAGTGGCAGAGGAGAAATCTCTCTTGTCCTGTCTTTGGTCATAAAGATTTTTGGTGCCTCCTTGTGTCAAATTTGAATTGGGCAAGCCATGAAATGCTGTCATACTAGACAACATTTAAAAAAAAAAAAAAGAACTTTTTTTTTTCTTGCATTCGTGAAAGTGTCAGACGGGTAAAATGTGAGCGATGTTGCAGATGTTACTGGAAATCCCCTGCAGAGTTTATCATACTTGGCTCTATTGATATTTTGGACCAGATGCCATGGGGTGGGGATGTGTGTGGGGGGTGCTCTCCTGTGCTTGTGGGATATCTAGAAGCATCCCTGGCTTCCACCCACTAGGTGTGAGCAGTACTCAGTTCCCCAATTCGGACAACCACAAAGGTCTCCAAATATCTCCGGAGGGGCGAAAGAACCCCAGTTAAGCACCACTATGGATGGAAGGATGAAGGATGGAGCTCTCAATCTATAGGACACACGATAATTCATAATTCTGCGTCGTCAACAGGCTACTGGCCCAGCTACACTAGATGTTCTGTGGGTCTATATGTGGGTCTTTATCTAGTAAAATATATCCACCAATATACTAATATATGCATTCTGTACTCAAATACTACTACACTAGTACAGTGTCTACACTAACATACCCAGTAACATTTTGAAGGATACACGTCTACTAACCTAGTTTCCAACATAATTCATCAAGAAGCGATTCCTGGTTATTTCATTTCAGAGTTCTAAACTAATGTCGCTTCTGATGCAATTCCTACAAAACCCAATTTCCCTAATTCGTCGACTATCCCATCGAAACATGTCAAGATGTCATTGATTTCTGACTCTTCCCTCATGTATCATTTCATTATATATAAATTATAAATAATTTAAAAATTTATATACGTATGAAAATTTTAAATTAGGAGAGAAAACCATTGATATTTTGACCATATTACCCAATATGTGGGAAAAGTCATAGTGATTTCTCAAATGAGAACCAAGAGGATTTATGGAATTCTATGGGCTGAATTGTGTCTTTCCTCTCCAAAATTCATATGTGGAGGCCCTAATCCCCAGTACCCCCAGAATATGAGTGTATTTGGCGACGGCGTTTTTAAAGAGGGACTCCCAGCCTCCAGGATGGCAATAAAATAAAATAAAATAAATATATTTCTGTTGTTTAAGACACTCAATCCGTCTTACTTTCTCATGGCAGCCCAAGCAGACTAACAAAGCCACGTTCCACATCAACAATACTTTTGGACAAATCATCTTGGTTTAATTTGAAATAAGACAGAAAAAAAAGAGAATATAACAGTTTTTAACAGAAACATCAATTTCCTGTCCGTCACTGATTCTTATGGAATGGATAAAACACAGGAAGAAGGAATTATTCTTGTTCATGTTATGTTAGATTTAAATATAGCTGAATTAATTCATGGTCTCGATAGATAGTTCAAAATACTTTCCCTTCACATTCACAGCTGAAGCAGCGTTCCCTCTGATGATTATTGTGTTTTTAAGAGTAAAGCTGTTCCCATTTCCTTAACACCCTTTATTAATCATGTTTAGATTTGGATCCTGTCTCTAGTTAGCGATTGTAAAATCTCGCTGACAGGATGCCAGGCTACCGTATTTCAGCATCCTAATAGAAAAAGACTTGAGCTAAATATTGAAATAAAACCTTCATTGACTTCAGCTCTCTTTGTGTTTATGAATTCTGGCCGTAAACAGTTTAGAAAACAAATGTCTATACGTGTTATGGATTTCATTTATACACATCATGTGGTTGCCACGGTTTAAGTCAATAGAGAGTTCTTTTCACCTTGAAACATGGAAATGAGTGTCAATTTAGACTTTCCTCGATGAGGGCCATTATGGGCTCAGGAAAACGGGGAGATTTAAAGGATGTTAATGTGACGTGTATTACAGATACTTATCAGACAGGCAAAATCTTAAAAAATCAAACGTTTTACAAAGTGTTCGTGTCGTATTAAGAATCTGCATAGGGATCCCTGGGTGGCGCAGCGGTTTGGCGCCTGCCTTTGGCCCAGGGCGGGATCCTGGAGACCTGGGATCGAATCCCACGTCGGGCTCCCGGTGCATGGAGCCTGCTTCTCCCTCTGCCTGTGTCTCTGCCTCTCTCTCTCTCTCTCTCTCTCTCTCTCTCTGTTTCTGTGACTATCATGAATAAATAAAGAAAAAAAGAAAGAAAGAATCTGCATAGACTCCATGAAGTCACATATTACCAGAATCAAGGGGCAGAACAGAGAAAAAGAATGTGCAAGTCATCTTCGTAGAGATAAGCTATGCAAGGAGAGGCTAACTCCTTTATAGTCATGGAAATTAAATGCTTTCGTGAATACCTATTGGAGTTTCTGGTGAAGAGTGTTTTATATCAATGAAAAGGAAGAAATTAGACTCAAGTCAACAGGTTTGATCGAGATGGAGAATCTCTTCTACTCCCCAGCACACAGGGCAGATGACACACCTACTCTACCCGATAAATTGGTCATTGAGATGAATGAGTCTGCAAAATAACTCAGGGTTTACGCACGCCATGGTTGGTATGTCACACAGCGGATTTTCTAGTTTGCGAAGGGACATTCGCTCCAGGTTGTAAATATACACGTGAACATGACTTTGCCAACGAGGAACATTAACCATCCCGTCCCCACTGTCACAGGACATAGGAAACCCCATAGCACAGTTCGTCAATCATCTGAACGTGTGCAGAAGATAATCATTTGTGTTTTCCAGAAATCCACGTTTGGTTTTACTTGAGATCATCAGAGATTTCAGTGGGCTCCAAAGTTCTGAGTTGACCGTTGTGTTGTGGGTTTTGCAGACGACCCACCTGTTTGATGATCTGAGGGAAGGACTCAAGGACCAGAGGAGCGGTTATAGGCATGGTTGTGATTGGTTACAGTGAAAGGATGCAGGTTAAATGGTTGGAATCAGACTAATGATTAATGAGAATCAGATTAATAGGTTAATGATTAGAATCACCGGAGTTCAGAATCTAGGACAAATCAGGTGCACGTTGCCCCCTTTCCGAGGAGTGGTATGGATAGCGTTCAATGCACCCAGCAATGACGTGTGTGACCACACTATCTACGGTGGACTGTCAACTAGGGCGGCTCACCCAAGGGTTGGTGTTGAGCGGTCCTGTTGGGAGGCCAGCCATGCATGGCACATGTTAGCTACTCAGTCTGGACAAAGCCCTAAATCATCTCTAGTTTATAAAAATGATGAGAACGATCCATCACAAAGCTGTGCTGGTTACACACTGTGAAGGTGCATCCATCAGGAGATCCCAGGGCACGAGCGTGTCTCACTTTTGTCAGGTCACAGGTCTCGAGGTCCCTTGCGACTGCATCATTTCTGCAAACCTGAGCTCGAATGTCCTGCTCTATCACTTGAAGTGTGGCCACCTTTTCCTCACTGACCCCACCAGCCTCCTTTCTGGACCAGTGTCCAATGCAGTCACCATGCGAGTGGGACTATGTGGTAGACCTGGAGGGCACGTATGTTTGGGGTCCTCGCTGGCTCTGTAGAGTTACAGGGATGGCGCCCAGGGTCACCATGAGCTGCCCGCTGGTCCTCTGGCCTCATCTCCCATCCCTGCCATCTCCTGGCCTTGCTAAGCACCCGGCATTTGTCAGGAGGTGGGTCTTGTCTGCACATCTCCACACGCATCATTTCCTCTGGTAGGATGTTATTACGGTGTGGGCTACAGCATCAAATGCCGTGTTGTTTGCTCCGAGAAAAAGTTCTTTGGTGCTTTCTGGAAAAACTCTGCTCCCACAGCTCCTTGTGGGAAGCTGTATTACAGCTGTGCCAACTGTTAATTTACTCTCCGACCCCACCCCTACCAGCAGACGGCAAATAATTTGGAGGTGAGATTATGTTTGATGGGGTCTTGCATCCTTAGTGTCTGAACAGAGGACACGCTCCTCATGTGGTTGCTGAATGCATCAGTATAATGAGAAACCTCACAAGTTGGGTTCTTTTTTGTTTTTTTTTGTTTTTTTTTTGCTTTTCGGTCCTACATCTGTGTTCATACATAAAACAAATTTCTTTGTCAATATTTTTGCAGAGAGAAAGAGAGAGATCAAGGTAGGCCGCCATATTGGTTTTTCTGAGGTTTGGGTTTCCCCCTCTTGAGAAGACGTTCTTCGGCAGCATCGGCACTAAAAGCAGTTGTTTTAGGTGAGTCTCTTAGAGGTAGAGCATGAGAAAATGTTCAAACACATGGTACGATGTGACCCCTCTTGACACACATGGTCTCTCTTATGATCAGAAACCCAATGTGAGTGTTGACCTTGGGGTAGGGATGTTTCTTCAGCATCGATAACACACTGCCATAAAATATCCTCACTCAATGTTTTTTTATCCTTGAACATTTTTTAAAAATATTTTATTTAATTATTCACAAGAGAGAGAGAGACACACACACACACACACACAGATAGAAAGACAGAAGGCAAAGCAGGCTCCATGCAGGGAGCCCGACGTGGGGCTCAATCCTGGGACTCTGGGATCACGCCCTGAACTGAAGGCAGATGCTCAACTGCTAAGCCACCCAGGTGTCCTCCTTTTTAATTTTTTTTTTAATTATTCTTTCGCACAGTCTCCCTGTAAGTGAGCTTCAGTCTTCATTATCGCTGTAAAAGCACCGTGATTAAGGCTACTGGTGCGACGGCTTCCCTTGGCCACAGCTGGCTGTGTCTCTGCACTTACGCCATCCGTAGACCACAGCAGCGCTTCCCAAACGTGAGCATGCACCCGAATGGCCTGGGCAGTGCGGAAAACCGCAGATGGCAGGACTCCAGCCCAGAGTCTCTGATGGGTAGCTTTGCAGTTGGGTGGAGAATTGACATGTCACACACTCCTAAGTGATGCTGGTGTGAGGGAACATGAGACTGCTCCGCCACGTGCCTGACCAAGGAGCGCAGTGTGCCAATCCTCGCGGGTACGACCACTGAATCCACACGTGATCTTGCGCCACGCGGCCAGGAAGGCTTCGAAGGGCCTCACGGGCTTGGCACCACGTCACCTTACGGCGCACGTGATGTGGCTGGGTCGCAGGCCTGGGTCTCGGCTGTGTTCCCGCGGCTACACTTCATCCCTGTCTAGACAGTTTCCCTGCAGCTACGACTTTGGTTTTCCCTCGCTCTGTGTCTTCGGGAAGCTGAAGACCATAAGGTAAGACCCGCTTCCCACGTCCAGAACTGTGTGCCTGCCCTGCTTCGTGACCTCGTGCTCACTGTGGAGGTGCTGGCCTGCCTGTGCTGATCTCCCCATGGCTGGTGAACGCTGTCAGGCTTGGCGGCTCCATGCCAGGGACCCCGGCGTCCTTCAACGTCTGCTGGGCTTCGGCTCGGGGACCTCAGGCTACGTCCTTCTCTGATTTTCAAACACAGACTGTTTATGTAATTGGATGCCTTGGTCACTCTATCTACGGCTGTGGCTCCTTCCTTCCCCTTCTTGGTTTCTACAAGTATTTCCATACCTGTCAACCCCAGTATCCATCTCCCTCCTGCCCCAAGACTCACTGTTGCTTTTTTTTTTTTTTTCCACATTTCCTACAGGATTCCTTTCATGATGAGACCGTGCATCTGGGCTATGAGGTTCTAGTACCATCTACGTACATTGCTTGGCTCAAATAAGTACTGTCTGTTTTGCAGCCTGTGTCAGTGATACCTACGGGCTCCTTACTCAAAATGCAGCCTGAGGAGCCACGGCATTCAGGAGTTAGCGGAGCTGCTCAAAAAGCAGAGCCTCAGGCCCCACGTCAGAGTCGTCAGAGTCGCTTAGGATGCACGTTGTTACCAGGAGCCCCAGGGGATTAGCAGGAACGTTGGAAAGCGCTCACGGAGGGGGTAGATCCTGTAGGATGAACCGCCGTCACCCCAGCCAAATCCTGCCTCGGGATCTTAGCACATCACTAATTTTTGCAACGTATAACCGCTCATGATCACTACCACCCCGTCTGGGGGAGTTTGCAACTGACACCAGGAATGATGACAACCCAGGCAGGATCCTGCAGGGAGCCGGAGGCTCTCTGTGTGCTTCTGACGTGGGTGGTTTCCGGGACGTGTCCCAGGCAAGGCTTTTTCACCTATGTCAACATGCCAGAGATACTTCTTCCGTGCCTCCCGCCAGGATCTTCTGTGGGCTTCGGACGAGAGGCAGCCCGAGGGCCCGGGTAGGTGGACGGCTCGCCAGGCCCGGTGCTGTACTGCGGGACGTCGAGTGACTCGATTCCAGAAGTCAGGAGCGGGTGTCGCCGGGAGGTTCAGGGCGGCGCTGAGACCTCCAAGGGCCGTAGGCTGGAACCCATCATCTGGAGAGACGTGGGTGGAAAAACCCTCCTGCGTGAGCCCTGCAGTAGAAAGAACACGGGTCATGGAAGGCACCCTGGGTCTGGATCGCAGGCCTGCTCGTAGCCCACCGTGTGAACGCACGCCGCTTCATAACCCAGCCGTCTTCCTGGTCACACGGGGACGGGCGTCCGGGGCCTGCTAGAGGCCGTCTGACAGTGGGCGCTTCACGGCTGCGTGCTGAGCTGCTTGCTTGTGTAATGAGACGCATCCCATCCTCAGGGCAGCGTACGGAGCTCAGGGCTCTTCCACGATCTTTGAATTCCCCGGTTTAGCAGTAAAGGTCCTCGTGACCTGACCCGCTGGGCGGGCGGGCGACTTGTACGCCTTCTCGGTGGCCGGGACGTGGGCAGAACGGGGAAGCGGCTTGGGCGCTCAAAGCACAGGTGTGCGTGGTTAGGTAACTGCAGGCGACGACGACGGTGACAACTAATGCCGGATGGTTCATGCACACCTGCCTGGAGCCCTGTGGTCACGGGAAGGCCGGATCCTCGCGTGGGCTGCTGTGGAGCTCTGTGGTTTGTGGCAAGCAGGTGTATTTACTCTGTGCCTCAGTCTGTGCGTCTGTAAGTAGGGACGATGAATCCGATGTGCCCGCAGTTTCACGCCTGGGTCGTCTGTGGTGTGAGAAGGGATTCACGGGGGTCCCGTGTGTCGCCAGATTAATTTTCACGACTGTGATCTCTGTCGGGGTGGCTATTTAGAGACGGAGGTAATAAAAGGTCAGGTGCAGCCCACCCTGCAACCTCGGGTCTTCAGACAATGGCCGAGGTCACATCAGAGGCCAACAGGAGCTGAGTCACATCCCGGGTCTGGAACAGACACGTCACATTCAGGAGCACCCACACTGAAAGGGACGGCCATTCCCTTTCTGAATACAAGTCCCACAGCTCCAGCTTTTTATACCGTTAAGTCTGAAAGCAGGTCAAAGTGCTCCGTTTTGGGTTTTCTTTCTCTTTTTTTTTTGAACCATCCATCTTAGATGTAAAACATCCGTCTGCACGATAAGGCCCCGCCTGTAAGGGATGAGCTTTGCTAGCGAACTGCCCTGTATGAGCAGCAGAAACAGGAGATGGAGCATCCCCCGAGGACCGGGTGGAGGCTGTGCACGACCTCTGGTGTCCGCTGCGTCTTACCGTGGGGGCTCTGACTCGTGCTTCTCATAACAACCAGCTGCAGGGCTTGGGAACTCTTGGGCCCCGTCCCCAAGTTTCATGGCTTCACTGCATCTCCTGCGAGCTCGCCAGTGATACGGAGGCTGGTGTGTGGACCTTGTGTGTGGAGCACAGAGGCAAGCTGTTTGCAGTATCTTCTGCTATAGGCTGATGGTCCTTCGACTTCTAGGGGCATAGCATTTGCCCATCAAGGTTGGTTGTCTTTGGGGCGCCTCGGTGGCTCAGTGGGTTAAGCGTCTGCCTTTGGCTCAGGTCATGATCTCAGGGTCCTGGGATCAAGCCCCACGTTGGGCTCCCAGCTCAGCAGGGGGTCTGTGTCTCCCTCTGCCTTTTCCTCACCGCCACCAACTTGTGCTTATCGGTCTGAAATAAATAAATATTTTAGAAAACTGGTCTTCTTTTTCCCTTTCATGCCACCCTAAGCTAATGGAAGGAGGTGACCCTCCTCACAGCCTGGAGTGGATTTATTCCATATGCTGGAGGCCCCAGGGCTTGGCTGCTTTTGTGGCATTTTTGGTCATGGAAAGTAAAAAGGTTTGTGGATGCCACAAGGAGTCTCTCCTAATACCCTGAAAACTTTGGAGAATGCTTCCACAGACACCCCAAAGACCAGATTCTTGCTTGACTTGTTACCCTCTTCTTCAATCCTTCTGTCAGATCCCAAAGCAGGGATTAAAAGTGATGAAGATCAAAATTCAGTCCTGCAGAGTTTTTCTGCCAGAAGGCTCTTCACGTAGAGACACAGCTGGTTCTGCCGCAGAGAGAGCTCCTGGGTGGAGTGGGGATGAAGGCAAACGCCCTCCGTAAGTCCAAACCATGAGCCCCTGGAGAAGCCACCCTACGGGCTGTAGATACTCCAGGAGGATTCCTCACCACCATCTGCTCCTGTGCAGTAAGAAGATTCCAAAAGCAAAAGGCAAAAAAGAAAAAAAAAAAAAAAGACAAAAGCAAAAGGCACAGGCCCTCGTTCAAGACATAGCTTCGGAGAACTGTGTGACCTTGGACCGGTGTCTTCATCTTACTGGTCCCGTTTTCTCTGCAGATCCTGGGTTGGTCTCAATCTGAGCCTGGGTGTTAGAGTCCTCATCCCAAGCACACAGGGACGGAGGAGGTGAGGTACACGGAGATGTGCTTCCTGCCTGTACTGTGGATCTCAGGGCAAAGGTAACGGTCATTCCCACTGTCAGGGTTGGAGGTTTGGGCTAAGGGTGTCCTCGTATTGGAGAAGCAGAAAGCCCAACGCCCCGTCTAGCACAGGGCGAGGCGGCTTCAAACACCAGCAATGAAAAGCAAGTGTGCAAATAAGGGAGGTGGGCCCAGCGTGGGACCGGGGAAGACTGATCGCCATGGCAAATGGGAAACACCTAAGCAGACCCAGCCAACTGGTGGTGAGTAGGAAGTACCTAGAAGCTCTGGGATCTTCTGGATTCTTAAAAGCCACAACTCAAGACAATTCCTTCACCTCTTCTCAGCCGCATTGAGATAAATACTTCCAAGAGTGGTCAAATGTTTTTAAATACCTCTTTGGGTTGGATCTGGCTCCCAAGACCCTATTTGGACCTCCAGGCTATGGCAAACTGAGCAAGGAATTAAAAATCCAGCTTGTTGGCTATTGACGACCACTTGCCGATATGGATCTGTCTCATTTCGGTGGCTTCAGATTCAATCCTCCAGACTCGGTTTGCTTACGTTCTTAAGTAACAAATATTTAACAGATGTCTTAAACAGACTTTAAGCTTAAAATATTAGTATGATGATTTAAATATAGGAGTATATCTGAAAGAAGACTCTGGATTCCGTTCCAAGTGTGGTGCAGAAACGGATCACTGTATGTATGTTGCAGTTTTGATCTGGTCCTTTCCTGCGTTTTCCTTCCAAAGACTACCTTGAAGTGAAATAATTTAATCCAGGGGTATTAATGGCACGAGGTATTAATGCACATGTAGGGCCTCCTACTTTGAGCACAGGGGAAGGACTGAGCATGAGTGGTGGAACCGCAGTGGGTAAATCTGGGGAACCGCTGACAGTCGAACCTTTAAATGCAGCTGTATTCTCTAGAGATACTTCTGAGTCAATCTTCCAAAACACTTTGGAAAAAAAAAAAAGGTAAGTATATGGCAAAAGAAAACTTCAATTGTGGGGGAAGACCCAGGAGAATGCTAACGGTGCTTTCTCCACCCGCTCACACCACTCCTCTTCCCTTGACTTTGCTGCTTCAGGGCTTGGGGAAGAAACATAAGCTCATGCACACAGGTGTGAAAATACTGTCGAATGGAAAGCTCTTCACATTACGCAGCAAAGTCATGGTCAAGCTATGCAATTCCTTGTATGATTCTTCATAAATTATCTGCCCAAAACTTGAAGACTTCCTTCTCCTTAAGGACTCCAACACGCTGTCCACATTACATGGGTCCCCTCACAGATTTTTGTTAAATCCAGGGCTACCTTCTCTTGGTTCTGACACCTCTAAACGTCTCTAGAGGTTTTAACACTTGGAATCTGGTCTTATGGTCCAGATCATATTCTCTGTGGGTGAGACAGGCCCAACTTACAAAAGTTTCAAAGAATCTGTAAGAAATTCCATTTGAAGAAAAAAGAACTGTGTTGAATACTTGAGGGTGGGACAGGCCTTGGGACCCTAGGTTTAGAAGCACTTCAAGCTTTACTCAGCCAGGTGGAAACTGCACCTGGCAGTGGCCACCTGGGTCTGCAGGTTCTGACTGTCTTGATGCCATGTGGCGTGGGTATTAGGGGATCTATAGGATTGCCTCTCTGATCTTGAAAGACTTCCAGAGGTCTTGAGCCCGCCTTATTATGCAACACTGTGTAACTGCATGGGATGGCTAGACTGTTTCCAAGGTCTTGTGAGTCCACCACAAGGCTGTTTTTCTTCCCCCAGAATTTACCATCTTCCTCAGACTTCTAAGCTCTATCCCTGCATGTTATTTATTGGATTCTATCTTATTCCTAAAGCTCAGACATTACCTAAGTAGCTTCTAATACTTCCTATAGGAGCCTGTACTTTATCCTGTGCCAAGGTCTCCTATCATTGCCAGGGCCTGTGATTTCTCTCTTCAGATCATTTTGGTTCTAAGAACTTTAAAAAAAAAAAAAAGACCTTCCTAACTAAGATCACCTGCTGCTTGTCATTCTGTAAGGTTCTATATCCTGGCTTTCAAACAAATCTACATCTGTGTCCTTGTAGCTGGCTGGTCAGATCCAGGGAATTAGCAGGAGACTCTAGTGTACCTGCTGTTCTTCTGGGGTGGGAGGAGGAAGAAGAGTTGCTTCTGTGACCAGACTTTGGATTTCTGCTACTTTCATTCACCAATGCCAGTGTCCATTAGTGCTCTTCAGCCTTTACCTCTCTGAGCTGCACGCTGCTCATGTCTGTTAATAGCCCATCTTCTGATGGACAGAGCCCAGTGTGAACGGGCCACTTGGTGATCTATGGCTGGAAGTCCAGATCTGAGCAAGCAGCATGGCTACCCACCTACCGCCCGCTAGATGTCTATCTCACAGGCCATACTCTCACTCCTGAGGAGCTGCCTACTTCTAACTCGAGAGTGATGCAATAGTTGTTGCGGAAAGGCTGGATCTGATGTCCACAGAGTTTGCAGGCTGCCGGACGCTGGAGGGCAGCCCTTTGCCTCATACTTGTGACTTCATGGTGGTCCCTCCCTTCAAGCTATTTCGTGAAGACCAACCCAGCCTGGCGACTGTGGTAGGGAAAAGTCTCTTTTCTTATGCTCTTGACCATGATTTTTTTTTCTCCTTAGTACTGGGAAAAGTCTTCTGGAGGGAGATACAGGACTATGAAAGTAGGCCTCCTATGTATTCTCAGTACAAGTGATAATATAAACTAGCAATAATGTTATCTGGAAAGAAATTTTGGTAATCACAGCATCTAGCAATTCCCTTTTAGAAATTTTTTGTTAAATTAGTATGAATGAAGGTAACTATACAAGACTGATTATACAAACAGTAAACAGTCTAGAAAGAAATAATTGTTGCTGAAGAGGAAGGAAGTGGACTCCTGGCCCTGTTCTTGTCAATTCTGGTGGTTTTGCTGTATGGAAATACTTCTGGAAGGTCTACATGGAAGTAGCATATATAAGGCTCAATAGGATGAGCAGGGACAAACCGTAGACCGTGTGTGTCATGAGATGTGCCGCATACACGTTCCCCACTCTGTTCTGTGTCCACAAAGCAGACATATGTGTATCAATATGATCCTTCAATCTGAGTTCCATGTGCATTTCCTGGAGGACTTGGAGGGTAGGCATCTCCTTCACTGGCCAGGCTAGCAGTGTCCCTCCACCAATGGTCCCTGGCCCTCTCAGGGGGACCATTACTACCTGGCCTCTTACTTATGGGTTCTTGGTAGGCAACTCATCTCGGGTCACTCATGTGTTTGCATGTCTCATAAGCAAGACAGGAGCTCTTCTGCTCATTTTCCTAAAAGGATGTTTGTACAGAGAAGACTTTGGGAATGTAGAAGGGCACCTCGCTGTGCAGAAGAGTACACATCTGCCTGCTGTACAGAATCGTGAGCATAACCTCTCCTCTAGAGCAAAGATATGGAAGTGTCCCCAGCACCTATCTTATAAGAGTGGACATTTCCTAAGCTTGGTTCCTAACCCATAATTCAAACCCACTGTGCAGCATCCACCAGGACCTGTCCCCTCATGGCCACCAAGGGATGTGGAGCCATGCAGAGCATCACCAACTGCTGTGATAAAGTCCTTGGGTCTTTCAACATCTATGAAACTGTGGCTGGCTAACCTGTTAGCTTGCAAGGAGGGTAAAATGTCACACTCTTCATGTTTCTCGACCATAACTACCGCCTCCCCTCATCGCGTTGACCCTGAGGACGGTTTCGTCTTGAGAGTGCAGAAAAACTAGGATTACGGAACAGCTCCTGGAGTTCCCAAGCACGCAGCTGTATTAATTGACCTTCTGCGTACTATTCTGACTGTAAGGTTTCTCCTGAGGTTCTAGCTGGCGGGACGGATATGACATTCCATAGACCTTTATCATCATCATAGGGAGCATGGAGAAGATGGAGCAGATGCGGGGTGGTAAGGAGGAAGAAGTTAATGAAGAGTGACAGGAGAGGAGGTATCAGACTTGTCAAAGGGTCACAGAGGCTGTGAGACGCTGGGAGAAAGGTCACCCCAGGGACTGGACATGACCTTAAGAACCTCAGGAAATGGTTGCAGGTTGAGTGAGCTGCAATCCAGGCACACGTCTGGAGCGCAGAATGTACATCATGAGAGCACAGCCTGACATAACTCCAAAACCGTTAACGTTACACCACCACATGCACATTTTATACATGAATCCACAGTTGGCATTCCAGTCTTCAGGAAGTAATTTCTGATAAGCGTTTTAATCCTTTTGATGAGACGGAGACAAAGAGAATCCTTCTAAGTATTTTTTAATACCTTACATATTGTATGGTTTATTACTTAGGTGGTTTATATAATTGAGAGGTATCTCAAATATGTCAAGGCAACAAAATTGGCATGATGGTTTGCTGACCTAAGTTTTTTTTAAGGCCCCAACGCAGGGCTTGAACTCACAACCCTGAGAGCAAGATCTGAACTGAGATCAAGAGTCGGGAGGCTTAACCTTCTGAGCCACTCAGGTACCCTCATAAGCATATTGTACAGTAAAGCCAAATGGATAAGGACAGAAATATCCTAAAGTTGTCTTTCTACTACAGGAAACAGGGAGACAATAACAATATTTTGAATTTGTTTTTATGTAGAGCCATTTTTAGAAGCCTGGTTGACCATGTTTAGGAGTAAGACATCACCTTGATAACTCTGGACACTTTTTTAAAAAAGATTTTATTTATTTATTCATGAGAGACACACCAAGAGAGGCAGAGACATAAGCAGAGAGAGAAGCAAGCTCTTCACGGGAAGCCTGATGTGGGATTTGATCCCGGGACTCCGGGGTCATGCCTTGAGCCTATGGCAGATGCTCAACCCACTGAGCCACCCAGGCATCCAAACCATGGACATTTTAGTCAGTATACCAAGTATCTAGTTTGCATCATTTTAGTAAAAGTCATGAAAGAGGATCCAAAATAAATAGAGATTCCATTTGGAGAAAGAAAGAAAAATAACGCACTTCATCCAAAAATTTTAAGTATCTTTTACTCCAGGAAGACAGCAAAAGAAACTTCAGAGAGTGGTAGGCATTTACAATCGATTAATTCCAACAAATTATATGCAACAATAAAGATATGTCCATTAAGACAACAATCAGATACCACTGCACGCATTTTGAATGGCCAAAACCCAGAAACAAGACACCAGCAAATGCTGGAAAGGATATGGAACAACAGAAAATCTCATTCAGGGATACGTGGGTGGCTCAGTGGTTGAACATCTGCCTTGGGCTCAGGGCATCATCCTAGTGTCCTGCCTGAAGCCTGCTTCTCCCTCTGCCCCTCTCTCTGTCTGTCATGACTAAATAAATAAAATCTTAAAAAAAAAAGGAAATTATCACTCACTATTGGTAGGAATGCAAAATGGTGCAGCCACTTTGGAAGACAATTTGGTGGTTTCCTACAAAACTCAACATCTCACCACAAGATCCAGCAGTGGTGCGCTTTGGTATCTCCCCAAAGGAGATCAAAATGTATGTCTGTGCACGAATGATGCCACAGCTTTATTCCTCACCGCCAGCACCTGGGCCCAACCCCGGGGACCTTCAGTAGGTGAACGGACAAAGAAATGGTGGTCCACCCAGACAATGCAGTATTATCCCACACTAGAAAGAAATGAGGTACCAGGCCTTGATGAGACATGAAGGAAACTTCAATGTGTGTTGGTCCCTGAAAAGCCCATCTGAAAACGTGATGATCTGTAGGATTCCAGCTCTATCACATTCTGGAGAACGATACAGAGACCACAGAAAGATCAGGGATTAGGAGTACGTACGGATGCTCCGGTGGAGCAAAGGGGATTTCTTAGGGCAGTGAAACCACTCTCTGCATACCATAATGACAGATACAGGTCATTGCACATTTGTCCAAACCCAGAGCATGTACAATGCGCAGAATGAACCCTCATTCCTCATGAACCCTCATGAAGCCATGGACCGTGGCTGATTATGTGCCGGCGTAGGCTCATCGATTATAGCAAATGTGCCCACTCCTGTGGGATCATGACGAGGGGCCGTGCATGTGTGAGGGACAAGGCATCTGCAGGAAATCTGTCAAGTTTGCTGTGAACCTAAAACTGCTACGAAAAGAGTCTTAAAAAAAACAAAAAACAAAAAAAACCTCCACGAACATCCGTCAAGACTTGGAAATGATAAATGTCGTATTTAAATACTAATGTCTTAAAGGGACACATGGAAGGTGATTAAAACAGGGAATGGTTTATGGTGTGGTTGTGGGCATAGGCCACTGCAACAGGTATGGTGCAGATCTCGAATGGCTGAGCGTGTTGTGTGTGTTTGAGCCTAAAGAGATGTGGGCAGAGGCGCCCGGGTGGCTCACTCGGTTGAACATGTGCCTTCAGCTCAGGTCATGATCCCAGAGTCCTGGGATCGAGTCCCGCATCGGGCTCCCATGTGATGGGATATTGTTTGGCCTTTGAAGGGAGGGATTTTCTGACACCTGCTACCCCACGGAGAAACCTGGAGGATATGACACTGAGCACAATCAGCCGGTCTCAGAAACACGTACACGGTGGGATTCAGCTTGGAGGCTCCTGGAGTCGCCGAGTTCACGGAGACCGCAGGGAGGGGTGGGGGGGTGGAGGGTGCTGGGAGCCATGAGGAGTGGGCAGTGGGGAGTCAGTGCCAACGAGGACAGCGTTTCCATTTTGCAGGATAAAAAAGTTGTGGAGGTGGGTGGTGGGGATGCTTGCACACGCTGTCACTGTGCTTCACGCTGTCAAACTGTACACCTTATGCCGCTTAAAATGGCACATTTTAGGTTCTGTGTTACTGTATTTTTTTTTTTTTTTTGAACGTGAGTTGCACCCAGGGATCCAGAAGTCTGAGATTGGCAGCCCCATGCAGTACCCTGTCTGGGGACGGGAATATTAGAAATAACTAGGCTTCGAATCCAACAGCCACAGAAGGTGTGTTTCAGACAGAGGGGGACTTAAAAATAGGTATGCTGAAAAAAAGATATATTTTTACATGGAGGTTGGCTAAAAAAAGACTCCCTATAAAAGCTTCGTTCCTTGCTCTCCATTAGCCGCTAAAAAGGTCAGGCTTTGAAAAAGAGAAAATGCCTCATTAGCATTTCACTGGTACTGCCCTGATTATAATTGCCACAGCACCAGTTCTTTGGAGCCCTGTATTTTATTTAATGTTATTTAACTCGCTAAAGTTTCACCAAACCTGTGGTCACTGACCTACAGAAAACATCGCTTAATTACAAAGTTAACCTAAAACAAATGTTAAGGAAACCGTAAGAGAAGAACATAAAAACATTTCCTGTTGTATTCCAACTGGAGTAGTGAGCCCAGGAGGCAAGCGCTCTCATATTTAACCCCGGGACGTTGGGGCAGAAAATGTGTCGTCGTCGTGCCCCCTGCGGGCTTCTCCGCGTGTGGATGTTGCCCCTGGTACAGGGACTAAATTAAGCCTCAACAGCCAACATAACTTCCTTCCTTCCAGCGACCATACGAGGTCTCGTCTTCTCCTGCAACGTCCCAGGTCCCCTCCTTAGGATGCACGTAAGCCCGGGGTCTTCGTGCAAAGCCAACCAGACGACCGACCTCATGCCCCAGACAGAGTGTAAGTTTGCAAAAAAGCTGATTTCAGACAGCCTTCGGGAGGAAGGGGAAAAGCAACTGTTTGGGTTTCCTAAGGTGCACACACGGAGCGGCTTTAAACAACAGAAAAGGTCGGTTGTGGAGGCCTGGAGCCCAAAAATCAGAGTTGGCCGGGACCTGCTCCCTCTGAAATCTGGAGGGGAGGCTTCCTTGCTGCTGTAGCTTCTAGCCAGCTGTCCTTGGCTTGGGAGCTCCGCGGCTCCAACCTCTGCCTGCGCCAACCCTGACAAAGCTGTCCTCTCCCCTGGGGCATCATGGGTCTCTGTCCTAATCTTACGACTATAGGAGCCCTACTGCAATAGGGCCCACCCTGGTAAGTTCCTGCAAATATCCTAATTCCTTTTTTTTTCCCCTAAAGATTTGATTTGAGACAGCGAGAGAACACAAGCAGGGGGAGGGGCGGGGGAGGAGGAGATGCAGACTCCCTGCCCCCTCCCCCAGCAGGGAGCCCAATGCAGGGCTCCATCCCAGGACCCTGAGCCAAAGGCAGATGCTTAATCCACCGGGCCACCCAAGCACCCCTGCAAATGCCCTACTGCAACAATCAGAATCCTAACAATCAGATTTCATGTTCTTGGAGGACACGATTCCACCTGTAGCACCACCCAGGGGCAGCCCGGAGGCACGCTCCACACTAACTTGGGATCCTGCTGCCTTAGGGTCAGTGAGTCGGTTCAGTGGGTGTGATGCGTTTCCAGGCTCATCCCTGAGGGAATCGGTGCACGTCTTCGGACGGCCATCCGTGCAGGGAAGGGCAGCACTGAAGGCGAAGACGTAACTGGCTAGCGGAGCACGGTGTCCCCTGGTTTCGGTGACTCCTACCCTTTCCTCAATCTAGTCCCAGCCCCTCGGAATCATCTTCTTATCTACAACTTCAATGTTTTGCCCACCATGGATTTCTCTGCGTTCATTTTTGCTTTTTGCAAACGTTGCTTCACGATACTTATCGTGACGATGGAGTATGCAGAGTCCTCTTGAACTTCTCATCCCAGGTGACGCCTCCCACCCCTTCACCCTACCCTAGCCCTGCAAATGGTCGGCAAACGTCTCCCTCAATGTATGAAATACTAGCTCAGCCTATGCACTAGCGGCCCTGGGGTGCTGCATTCTCTTCTCTTCGAAAACCTAAGTCCTCTCAAGGCTCAACTCGACTGGCTGTCTTCTACCCACAGCAATTTACAATCTGCTTCCACACATGTTTTATTAGTTCAAATAGATATTTAAATAGGCATTTAAATAATTTAAAGAGGCATCTCAATAATTCATTGAGAACCAGATCACTGATAAGGGGCGAAGCAGAAAACCAGACTTAGATCCTCATCTGTCTGGTTTCATTTTTCTTCCCACCTCAGCATGTTGAGCCTCTCGTAAAACAGGAGGGTGAGGAGTTGGAGGTCAGCCCACGAGGATGTTTTCCTGAACCCACAGGGGTTGGGGAATTGACATTTCATGTTTAGAACTTGTAGTCTGTCTTCACGGCACAACGGTTACCTCAATCGTAATTCCTTTCCCATCTCGGGAAGAGCTCGACCAGTTGTGTGTTGTGAGAATCTGGAAGCTCCCCAACACAGACAGGATAACAAGGAAGCTGCATTCGACGTATGGCCTCTACAAGCTGGAAGGTGGACTATTCGACAGAAAGAAATGTCCCTTAGGGAGGACATAGAGTTCAACGAATCCCAAAATGTATATTTCCCACATGAACTGACATAGTAGTTAATAAGAAGCAATGCTCAACAAATAATCCACTGATGGACCATCAATTTATGCAAAATCAGCCGCAGAATTATCCAGGTCCTTTCCTGCCCAGCAATGAAAGTTTCTGTGCACTTATGGACTCTACATGAGCAGGAACGGCAATGCATATCAGAAGAGGGGACCCAGAGAAAGTATTTTTTTTTAGCAGGTCTGAGGATCTGTTCTATTATCTCGCTTCTGCAAAGTGCATCCCATAGCAAAAGGGAAAATAAGACTTGGATGGTGTTGGCTAAGCTTCAGGTGCTCTGAAGTTCAAGTTCAGAATCCAACACATTTGTTTCCTGCCCATCAGATGCTTTTGAAGGACAATTTGGAAGCGTGTGCACTGGGAGCTGCTAAATGACTCACTTCTATGACTTTGCAAGGTCACGCAGAAGCAAGTAGAATGATTAAATATAATTGTGCTTCCGTACAGTGGAATGAAAAAAGAGCAATCACTGTAACCAGTTTATGGAGAGAGGGTTTTCTGTTATTTTGTGTCACATAAAGCTTACACTTAATTCCAGAGCTCATCTTATTTATACAGCAATGAGCAGAGATGTTTTTCCGTAATATAAATGTAAGACAAGGACATTGTGCAGCCAGCAAAGACACACCCCAAACTGAATAGGATTTGTCATTTCCCCAAGTGGTGAAAGAAAAAGTGTTTGGAGGTCCATGGCAACATTTTAGCTAGATCCTGAAACCTGCAAGGGGCAAAGGAAAACTGGAATGGTATTCTTGGGAAAGATAAATACTTAAAAAAAAAATCCCTTATACCCTAAAAGAATACTTGCAAAATTGATCAAATCCCATAATTTTAGGACCATGTTAATCAAAGCTAGCAATAATCATGAGGCTTCTATTTAAGAAAAATAGATGAAATTTCATAAGAACAGTAAACTCGCAAGGTCTCAAATTGCCTATTCTCATCCCGAGCTCCATGGTTCCCTCAATGACTGAGATCTCACAATTACAGGGAAAACCAGTAGCCTAACAGCCACTTTAGAGGCAAGAAGCCCCGTCTGCAGATATTACATGATCTGGGTGGAAGTTCCCTGGAAAACCCACTCACAGAGGTGTCGTTCTTTGAGTTGACAGAGCTCTCCCACAGGAGAGTTTCTGGGAGAATCGATAAGCACACAGTCAGAGGCGACTGTTTAACTGTGCAGTTGCCCGATGCCATGATAAAAGCTGGGGCAAATGATTTACCGAAAACGTCTTAAAAGCTGGAAAGTCAGAGGTCATTGGCAACTCTTAAAAGCTCTGGCATAGTTCTGGCAACCTAGGTCGTGTGCACACAGGGTGCATGCATGCTCGGGGATGTACGTGTGCAGAGGAACAAGCTAAGAAAGGGTCTAACCTCTCATGTCTGACCTTGAAGCAAGCCAACACGGTGATGCCAACTAGACCTGGAAATTCGCCAAAGGGTAGCAACAACAGAAAAAGGATGTATTCAAGAAAAAAAAAAATGCTGAGAACTCTGCCTTAGTGTAGAGGAATGCACTGAGAGGTGCCCAGAGTTCCTTGCCTCCTTGGGAGTTTCCAGTCATTTAAGCAACCTTGTGTGTCCGATCACTGGCTGGACACCAAGCTAACGAAGCAGAGACTTCAGTAGAAAAAACACAACAGGGAGTACAGGCTTTACAGAATTAGTTCAGGAAATTCATTAAACAAATGGCAGCGGCAGAAATAACCAAAAAAGAGCAAGCCCCGAGGAGCTAGGAGACTAATTTTCACAATAGCTGTTACAAAAATCACCTGCTTTTCAACAACAAAAAATACGCAAGATCCACAGAGACAAAACATGATAGTAACTGTCGTCCAATCAAACATCAGAGATCGGCAGAATGGGTTTTTAAAAACCAACAACAGGCCATGAACAGGAGCTTCACTTCAGTTCCAAAGATACAAAGGACGGGTATAATCAAAAGACAGACGACAGAAGTGTTGGTGAGGATGCAGAAAAATCGGAACTTGTACAGCACGGGTGGCAATATAAAACCGAGTCGTCATTTTGCCAACGAGACTGGCAGGCCCTCAAAAAGGTTAAAGATTGAGTTACCAGATGACACAGCAGCTCCACTTTTAGATAGATATGTAAGAGCACTGAAAACGTGTCCACACGAAATCTGTACGTGGATTTCTAGCATAATTATTCATAATAGGGACTGCTAATAGTACAGATCTCGATCGGGTCAAAAAACAAACCACAATGAAATATTATCTACCCACAAAAAGAATACTAATGCTACAGCATGCATAAATCTCCAAAACCTGCTAAATGAATGTATAGCTCCATACTGTTTTTTTTTTCCCACAGTGACTGTACCCGTTTGCATTCCCGCTAAAAATACAAGATTGTTCCTTTTTCCTGCACATCCTGGCCAATGTTTTTATTTCTTTTGTGTTGGATTTTATCATCCTGATAGATGTGGGGTGTTTCCTCATTGTAGCTGTGTGTGTTGTTTTTTTTTTTAAAATTTAAAATTAGTAAAATAAATAAATAAATAAATAAATAAATTTAAATTAGTTAACATATAGTGTAGCATTGGTTTCAGGAGTAAAAAGTAATGATTCATCTCACTGTAGTTTTGATCTGCAATTTCCCTGACGATGAGTGATGTTGAGCATCTTTTCATGTGTCCGTTGGCCATCTCTGTCATCTTGGGAGAAATGTGTATCCATGTCGTCTGCCCAGCTTGGTTGGGTTATTTGTTTTTACAGTGTTGAGCTGTATAAATTCTTGATGTATTTTGCATGTTAATCCCTTATGGGTATATTATTTGTTAGTATATCCTCCCATTGAATAGGTTACCTTTTTGATTTGTTGATCATTTCTTTCTGTGCAGAAGCTTCTTGTTTTGATGCAGTCCCAACAGTTTAGTTTTGCTTTTGTTTCCCGTGGCTCTAGAAACATACCTAGAAAAATGCTGCTATAACCCATGTCAGAGGAATTATTTCCTGTGCTCCCTTCTAGGATTTTCACGGCTTCAGGTTTCACATTTACGTTTTTTAACCCTTTTTGAGTTTATATCTGTGTATGTGTAAGAAACTGTCTGGTTTTCCCATCATTTGCTGAAAGGACCATCCTTTCCCATTGCATATTCTTGTTTCCTTTGTTGCAAATCAATTGACCATATATTCATGAGTTCATATCTACATTCTCTATTCTGTTCCATGGATTTGGTATGTATTTCTGTGCCAGTATTGTACTATTTTGATTACTAAAGTTTTGTAGTATATTACTAAATCTGGATTATGACACCTTAGTTTTGTTCTTTCTCAAGATCTCAGTGGCTACTGGGAGTTTTGTAGATCTATACACATTTTAGAATTATTTGTTGTAAATCTGTGAAAAATACTGTGGGTATTTTGATAGAGACTGCATTAAATCTGTATATTGCTTTGGGTAATATGGATAATTTAACAATATTGGTTCACCTAATCCATGTGTGTGATCTGTCTTTTCCATTTGTGTCATCTTCCACTTCTGTCAATACTTTATATTTTTCAGAGTACAGGTCTTTCACTTCCTAAGTTTATTCCCAAGTTGCTTTTTTTTTTTTTAATTTTTGTTGCAACTATAAACGGGATTGTTTAATTTCTGTTTCTGCTACTTTTATAGTGTAGAGAAACGAAACACATTTCCGCATATTGATTTTGTATACTGCAACCCTACTGAATTCATTTATCAGTTCTAGTAGTTTTTTGATGGCATCTTTGGCATTTTTCTATAGATCGTATCACATCATCTGTAGGAAGTGAAAGTTTTACTTCTTTACCAACCTGGATGCCTTTTATTTCTTGTGTGCTTGCGGTGGCTATGGCTTATCGTACTACGTGAAATAAAAGTGGTGGCAGCAAACATCCTGTCTTGTTTCTGACCTTACCAATGAAAAGCTCTGTTTTTCACCATTAAGTATGACACTAACTCTGGGTTTTTCATAGATGTCCTTTATTATGTTGAGGCATGTCCCCTCTGAACCTACTTTGTTGAGGGTTTTTATCATGAATGGATGCCATACTTTGTCAGATACTATTCCTGCAAATACTGAAATGATTGCATTTAATTTCATCTTTTCTCTTACTGATGTGATATATCACCATAATTCATTTGCAAATATTGAACCACCCTTACGATGCAGGAGTAAATCCCACTTGATAATGCTGAATGATTTTTTTTTATGTATTATTGGATTTTGTTAATTCTTGGTTGAGAATTTTTGCATCTATGTTCATCAGACACACTGGCCTAAATATATTTTTTTGTCTCTTTTTCTTTTTCTTTTCTTTCTTTCTTTCTTTCTTTCTTTCCTTTATTTCTTTCTTTCTTTTCTTTCTTTCTTCTTTCTTTCTTTCTTTCTTCTTTCTTTCTTTCTTTCTTTCTTCTTTTTTGTAGTGCCTTCATCTGGTTTTGCTATCTAGGTAATGTTAACCTCATAGAATTAATTTGGAAGCTTTCTTTTCTCTTCTATTTTTGGAATAGTTTGAGAAGAATAGGCATTAATTCTTCTTTATTTCTATCACCTTTGATTTTTTAAAATTTAAATTCAATTAACATGTAATGTATTATTAGTTTCAGAGGTAGAGGTCATCAATTCATCAGTCTTATTAATTCTTCTTTAAATGTCTGGTAGAATTCAACTGTAAAACCACCACCTGGTCCTGGACTTTGTTCATAGGGACTTTTTTTATTACTGACTCAGTTTACCATTGCTGATAATCCACCTGTTCAAATCTTCTATTCCTTATGGAGTATTTGGAAGGTTATGTTTCTAGGAGTGTATCCATTTATTCTAGGTTATTCAATTTGTTGGCAAATTTTTCATAATATTCTCTTCTTTTGTACTTCTGTGGTTCTATGGTGTTATTTCTCTTCTTTTGTGTCTGATTTTGAGTCTTTATTTATTTCTTTTTTGATAGGTCTGGTTAAAGGTTTATCAATTTTGTTGACATTTTAACAGAATAGGCTCCTGGTTTCATTCATCTGTGCTATGTTTTTAATTTTTTTATTTTGTCTATTTGTGCTGTAATCTTTACTATTTCCTTACTTCTGTTAGTCTGGGGTTTTTTCTTTGTTCTTTTTCTGCCTTCTATGGGTAAAATCAGATAGTTTGAAATTTTTCTTGCTTCTTGAAGTAGGTCTATATTACTATCAACTTCTCTCTGCTTTTAATAAGATTTTATTTATTCATGAGAGACACAGAGAGAGAGAGAGAGATAGGCAGAGGGAGAAGCAGGGTCCCTGTAGGGAGCCCAATGTGGGACTCGATCCCAGGACCTCTGGATCATGCTTTGAGCCAAAGGCATATGCTCAACCACTGAGCCACCTAGGTGTCCCTATCAACTTCTCTCCTAGAACAGCTTCTGCTCCATGCCAAAGATTTGGGACCATTGTGTTTTCATTTGCCACAGTGTGCTTTTTTAAAATTTCCTATTTCATTCCTTAGCTGACCCATTCATTGTATAGTAGTGTTACTCGTATTACTTTTTTCTCTCTCCTCTTCAGGTAGATTACTTTCCGTTATTCTGTCCTCCAGGTTGTTGATCTGTTCTTCCCCTTTGTCTAGTCTACTATTTATTCCATCTAGTGAATTCTTAATTTCAGTTATTGAGTTTTTTAATCTCTAATTGATTTTTCTTTCTTTGTTAAGGGTCCCACTGAGGCCCTCCACTCTTTTCTCAAGTCCAGTATCTTGATGGCCATTACTTTAAATTCTGTATCAAGCACATTATTTATCTTTGTTTTATTTAGCTCTCTTGCTATGACTTGGTCCCATTCTTTCATTTAGGACATATTCCTCTATATCCTTATTTTGTCTACTTCTCTGTGTCTGTTTCTCTGTTTTAGAAACCTCAGCTATGTTTCCCGGTCTTGGAAAGTAGTGGCTTTATGAAGAAGAGGTTCTGTGGTGTCCCCTGTCCATGAGAACCTGGTGCTTCAGAGGTGTCTCCTATGTGTGTTACATGTGCCCTACTATGGTGGCTGAGCTATATTTGCCTTCAGTCCAGTCATCTGCAATGGCTCCCTTTCCGTGCTCTGGGCAGAGTTTGGTCCTTGCGTTGTTAGTTGGTCAGTCTGGGGCCACCGTGGCATTGAGTTGGGCCAGAGCAGGTGTTTGCAGTAGCACTGAACTACAGGATGCTTTGCCTGTATTGTCCTCTAATAAGCTTTTGTTGGTGGATGGGGCCTGTAGTCAGACCAGATGTCTGTCCCCAGCCTACTCCTGCCACCTCAGCTGAACTGATGTGTGTGTGACTATCTTCCGGTCTCCCTGGGGCAGGAGCCCGTTTGGGGTGGTACTGACCCATCAGGGCTGTTTGCACACTGCCATGCTGTGGCACCACTTTGGATAGACTCCTACCAAGGGCATGTTGAAGGGGACAAGAATGGGGCAGGGTGCTCAGTGTTTGCAAGGTCTGCGGTAGGAAGGATCAGGTTGGAAGGGGAAGGTCCACAAGAGAGTGAAGGAGAGGACACTGTTAGCAAGGCAGGTGGAGAACGTTGGTGCTGCACCAGTTCTTGCAGATGTCTGTGTATTTGGGCTGGGGGCCAGGGGAAGGAAGGGACACCCACCACTTCTTTTGCTCTTGGAGAAATCTTCCAAAGATCCCTGCCATTCCAGCTTATGTTCTGAGACAGTAAACAAATCCCCCTCCTGTGTATGCCAGGTGTCTATCAAACTGCTGCTTCTGTGCTGTATCTCATGGAGGCTGTTTGTGGTGCTGTCTCTTTAAGGGTGGGGACTCAGTTTCCCATTGCCATCAGGTTCTTCCACAACCAAGCCTGCTGATTTTCAAAGTTTCAAGTGTAACGTCCCACTGATATTTAAGAACACGAGAGGTTAGGCCCCTCTGGTTTCAAACCTAAATGTGATGGGGACTCATCTTCCCAGGCAAGTCCCTCGGGCCCGGGGTGTGGCCTGCTTCTCTCCCATCTCTGCAACGTTGGCAACCCTCCCTCCCATGGACAGTCCCATGGGGTCTATTTCACTCCCAACCACATCTCCACCCTTCCTACCCTCTTTGATGTGGCCTCTCCTCTACACGTAGCTGGGGTGAGTCTGTCCTAAAGGTCTTCAGATCACTTTCTGGATTATTTACACTCGTGTGAGTGTTATCTAGGTGTATCCATGGTGCAAGATGAGCCCAGGATCCTCCTACTTTGCCATCTTCCCTGGAAGTCCTAAAGTCTTTTTTTTTTTTTTTCCAACTTTGGATTTGCTTATTCTTTTCTGCTCCCATTTTATAAGAACCACTGGAATTACATGGGTCCTTCTAGTTAATCCAGGACAATACCCCCACCCCAGAGTCTTTAATTTAATGCCAACTGGAAATTTCCTTTGCCATGTCAGTGGACATATTTTTGTGTTTCAGGGATTAGGATGTGGACATCCTTGGGGAATCATTATTTTGCCTGCCAATTGTGAATTAGGCAGCCATTATTCTACCTACCATAGCCACCTTGCTAAAAAATATCAGCCAATAAAAATGCTGCCCAGTAGTCAGATTCAACTGCATGATGTAAAAAAATTGCTGAATCTTATTTAATTCCCAAGCATTTTTGCAGGGAATCCATTCTTTTATAGTAAATATTTTGTTTTTATTTGTAAGCAGTGCAAATTTCACAATAATTGACTTCCTTTCTGATCTAAATCATAGAATCTTAAGTAAACATTTCCTTTTAGACACTCTTTTATCATATAAATGATCTTGCATATGTGAAGTATGGCATTCAAACATTTGATTGCCAGCATCCAATACACATACGCTATTTTTAAAGGCTTAGTTCTGAATCGTTTTCTTTTCTTTTTTTGCCCTGAGGGCTTTTTCTCCATAAAAGAAAATCTTTCAAAGTTCTCGTTTAGCAATTGAATTTCAGAAGAAGGTAGTTTTAAGCTGCACTTATTTATACACACAGTGAATCACGGTGAGTGAAATAACAGGGTTCTGGGGGCTTAGTGTGTGCAACTCAGAGTCTTGTTCCAGCTCTGTCTCGACACGGGCATTCTCTTTCCACAGGTGAGTTCACTGCTCGATGTCACAGGTGTTGTCACCTGTAAAATGACAGCATTGACCTGAATGCCATGTGCCACCATTTCCATCTCTCACTTTCTTATGAAGTAATATTTGGATGATTCAACGACGTTTTGGTCTTCATCTGTCCTATCGCATTTGACAAACCGGAAACTTTGAGGAGAAAACGGAACCATGCAATGTCTATGCTTTTCAAGGTCACTGGGGAATCTGGATCGTGAATGCAGATCAAAGACCTCCCATGTTTTATTGATAACTAAGGGCCAGTCAAGAGAGCTTTCCTTCCACCAGTTTATGATCTTCCAGTGCTTCCCTGACAAATTCCAGTAGTTCCGCAGTAAGGCATTCTTTAGAGAAGGACTGCCTGAATCCTGAATACAGGCCTCATTATTTTTCAGTTTGCTGTTTGTGTGATTTATTTATTTATGTCGTGTCTTGTTCAAGTCACAGAGATGAGGAGACATTTGGGATCATGCCAAGGCTTTCGAGTTTACCACACGTGATCCAGTGCGAGAGCGCTCACAAAAACTGGCGTCCCGGATGCAGGGTGTGGCTAGGAAGGAGGTGGCAGGGATTTATATTTCAATGTTCTGAGCCTACTGCTGGCGTTCAGAGGGTCAAAGCTCAGGTTCTGCTGGTGTTGCTGTGCTACTGCCATTTCAGGACAGATGGCTGATCTATTCGGCCTCGCTGAGGGCTTTTGGGAAGCAGTTGTGCAATCCTTTTCTTAGGACCTTTTGTCCAAAGCATCTTAAAGAACTGTCCAAAAAAGAGGCTTTATTTAATTATTGTGAAATTGGGGAGCAACACAGAGCTTTTTCATATAGCAAAGGAAATGCTTCTGAGCAGACAGGCATCAATTCTGCAAAGGTCAGGGTGGCAGGTAGCAAAAGATCCATTGTATTTTCACCATCCTCTTGGCCATGCAATTTCAAAATCTTGAATAAATCTCCCCATTCCGGGGCAGCCACGTGTATTTCTAATTTAGCTGCATTGAGGGGGCTGACAGCTCTGATCGGATAGCAAAGGGAACCGAGATTCATTATTTTGAAAGAAATGTTGGATGGAGCCAGATGCAATTTAAAAGGCAGAAGAATAACACCCAAAGAGACCCTCAAACACACAGAGGAATCCACAAATAATCATGTCATGAAAACACAGTATCAAACTTTTCCCATCAATCTATATTTGTCAGATGAGAAAGGAAGGTGGGTTTCAACGTGTAAGTGCGCACATGTGTCTGATACATGGATTAAATAGATATTTATATGCATATATATATTCAATAGCCTGATAATTCAGGAGAAGATGAACCGTATTTTCTTTGAACAGGTTAACATGAAAACACCAGCTAATTTGTGGGGTATCTGGATAATTCTCACTCAGTTTATTTCTTCCCTGCGTGTGGACACAGCATGATGATGACAGCAGTAGAACCAAGAGTGTTAGAACTAAAAGGATATTGGTTCTGTAACACTGAGTTTTCTTGTTTTAAATAACAGGTTAGATCAGCTCAGACTATTCCCCATGTGAAATCCACTTGCCTTCAATAATAAACGGTACGTGGGATTTTGTTTATTGTTTGCAAGAAAGGGTATAACATTTCATCTGATGAGTTAAGAATCACCATTTTTACCCAATGATTCCCACGCTTGCAATACTACCAGTTCTCTGCTTTTTGTCAAGCACTGTATCAACTCCGTGGGATCATAGCAAAAATATCACACAGGTTACGGTTCTTGTCTTTCTTATGTACATTTCACACCTAAAAATGAAACCCATTAATGTTTTTGCTTTGTATCTACTCATTACGAAAGACTCAGCACAATGAGCACAATACAAAGAAGTGACCTTGAGGAGAAATTTTTAATGCTGCCAGCAACATACGAGGTTTTACAATCAGCCTGAAAATATCTTTCATGAACACAGGAATTCACGGGTGCGTGCACACTGTCAATTAAATACCGCCAGGTGGAATATATGTATTAATTTCACATGTTCTATAAAACATGCTTCTGGACAAAGGGTAAGTTTTTCAAAAATCCCAAAATAGATACAAAGTCCTGCTTTGAAGTCTGATGCTCTGAGATTAAGACGAAATGAAATTTATGAGGAACCACACTTAAACGAACAACAAAAGTAAATACCGGGGATCCCTGGGTGGCGCAGCTGTTTAGCGCCTGCCTTTGGCCCAGGGAGCAATCCTGGAGACCCGGGATCGAATCCCACATCGGGCTCCCGGTGCATGGAGCCTGCTTCTCTCTCTGCCTCTCTCTCTCTCTCTCTATCATAAATAAATAAATTAAAAAAAAATAAAAAAAAAACAAAAGTAAATACCGCAAAGCACGATAGAAATAACTAATAATAAGAGGCAACATGATTTAAAGGTTTGCCATGTGTCTGGCAGTTTAAAGCATCATGCAGATTAATCATCACAATTAGCTTATTAGGGAGAAATTTTTATTTTTAGGGAGAAAAAATTTTTAATTGCATACTTTATAGTTTAATGTTTATTGTAGCATAACTGACACATGACCTTAGGTTCAGGTGTACAACATAAAGATGTGTATATATATGAAACAACCATCACCACAAGTGTAGTTCACATCCCTCACCATTGCTACAGAAAAAATTTATTTTTCTCATGATAAGGACTTTGAGATATACTCTGTAGCAACTTCCAAATACACACAAGAACATTATTTACGACAGTCACCATGCCATGACTTAAGTATCCCACGACTACATTATTTTATAACAGGACGTTTGTACCTTGTGACTCCTTTCACCCATTTACCCGACCAGCCTACCGCGTGCGTCTGGCAACTACCAATCTGTTTTCTGTGTCTTTGAGTTCATTTGTTTTGTTCTGGTTTAAATTCCATATAGAAGCAAGATCACATGGTATTTGTGCTTCGGTGTCTAACTTACTTCACTTAGCGTAGGATCTTCAAGTTCCATCCATGTTGTCAAAAATGGCAAGATATCGTACGGTGAGTGTGTATACACCACATAGTCATTATCCATTTTTCATTTGCATTTCCCCGAGGATAAGTGATGTTGAGCATCTTCTCATGTGTCTGTTGGCCATTTGGATGTCTTCTATGGAAAAATATCTATTTTTAATTGGACTGATTTTTGCTACTGACTTGTATGAGTTCTTCATATAGTTCAGATATTAACCCCTTCTCAGATGCGTGATTGGCAAATATTTTCGCCCATTCAATAGGCTGCCTTTCATTGATTTTTTGATGATTCCCCTTGCTGTGCAAAAGCTTTTTAATCTTCATGTAGTCTCGTTTATTTTATTTTAGTGTTTCGTACCCTTTTCAGTCAGATCCAAAATAACCATAACCAAGACCAATGTCAAAGAGCTTACCACCAATATTTTTTCTAAGAGTTTTATGGTTTCAATTCAATTCTTTAATCCATTTGGAGTTAAATTTTGTGTATGGCATATGATAGTAGTAGTCTAGTTTCATTCTTCATGTGGCTGTCCAGCTTTCCCAGTACGATTTATGGAAGAAATTGTCTTTTCCCAAGTATATTCTTACCTTTCTTGTAAATTAATTGACCGTGCATTCATGGGTTTATTTTGGGCTCTCTATTCTGTTCCATTGATCCATGTATCTATTTTTATGTCAATATCCTAATGTTGTGATTACTATAGCCTTAAAGTAACGTTTCAAATCAGGGAGCATGATACCTCAAGCTTTATTCTCTTTATTCTCAAGATCGTGTCGGCTATTTATGAACTTTTGTGTTTCCATACAAAGCTTAAAACCGTTTACTCTAAATCTGTAAAAAATGTCATTTGAATTTTGATTGGGATTGCACTGAACCTATAGATTGCCTGGGGTAGTATGGACATTTAGCAATATTCTTTCAATTAACGAGCACAGAGTATCTTTCCATTTGCTTGTCTTTTCAGTTTCTTTCATTGATATCCAACAGTTTTCAGCATACAGGTCTTTTGTCTCCTTGGTGGAATTTATTACTGGTTTTTTTTTTTTTTGGTGTAATTGTGAATGGTATTATTTTCTTCCTTTTTGTGCTGGCTCATTGTTAGTGTATAAAAACAAAACAGATTTTCGTGTGTTGATTTTTGTACTCTTTGTTGCATTCCTTAATAGTTCTAAGTTTTTGGTTAAGTTTTTAGGGTTTTCCATATCTAATGTCATGTCACACAGTGACAATTGTGCTTCTTCCTCTTCAATATGGATGCCTTTTATTTCTTTTTCTTGCCTAACTGTTCTGGATGAGGACTCATAATACAATGCTGAACAGAAGTGGTGTGAGTAGACGTCCTTTTCTTGCTTCTGACCTTAAAGGAAAAGTTCTGTGTTTCACCACTGAGGACAATGGTTTAGCTACGGGGTTTTCATAGATGGCCTTTATTATGCTGAGGTATGTTCTCTCTAAACCAATTTGGCTGAGAGTTTTTATCATAAGTGGATGAATAAATCCTGTTAAATGCTTTTTTCTGCATCTACTGAGATAATCACATGATTTTTATTCATTTTGTTAACGTGATGTATCATGTTGACTGACTTGCAGATGTTAAACTCTGCTTGCATCCCTAGAATAAATTCCAATTGTGGTGCATGATTCTTCTCAAGTATTGTTAACTTCAATTTGGTAATACTCTGTTGAGGATTTCTGCATCTACCCACTTCACAGATATTGGCCTGTACTTCCCTTGTGGTGGTCTTGTCTGGTTTTGGTATTCCAGTAACACTGGCTTCATGCAGTGAGTCTCACAAAGTGTTCCCTCCTCTTCTATTTTTTGGAAGCCTTTGGTCTCGGACTTTTGTTTCTTGAAAGGCTTACGATTACTGGCTCAGTCACGGAGTAATTTAGATTGTGCTCAAAGTAGAGTGGAGCAAATGGAAGAGAATGGGATCTAATCCCATCCCAGCAGCAAGCAGACAGCTGGATACGGATCTCCGTATCTCCGTATTCAAGCTTCAGCCTTCTTACCCATCATCCACCACTGTGGTGCCTCCTAACTGGACACTGAGTCTAGAACAGCTTTTTCCAGATGGAAGAATTAGAAGAGTGACATTACAGAGTTTGGTTTTAGCAAATAAAAGTGAGATAAGACAGGAAAGTAAGAAAACAGACATGGCCATGTTCACTCTTTGGCCTAGACACAACCTATTTCCCATTCAGTGGGTCACTCCAAAAACATTCGAGTTAAAGATCATGTTCTCCATTTACCTTAGGTATAGTTTTATTATCTTTGGTTTCCCTAATTACACTACATATTTGTCTCCGTTTTTCCACAGTAAGATTAACTACATCTTTAATCACCAAGACAATACTGTAAAACCACAAATAAGGGTCTTGCCCATGTTCATTCACTTTTTTACTCCCTAACTTTATATTCTTTGACAGGCAATCATAGTCAACATAATTCTTAAACATAGTTGACATACTGAAGAGAACACTGGTTGTTTTTTGGTTTTGGTTTTGTTTTTTTTTTTTTTTTTGGATAAATGTTGATGCTGCTTCTAGGTTAGGCAAAAAGCATCCTCCATGAAAAAGAAAATCTATTTAAAATCAGTGTTCATCATTTATATTTTCCTTACATTTTTTTCATTATGAAAATGTCACAGACCATTTTCTCCCTGAGATGATATTTCATACTTATTTCATATTATCTCATTAAGATCAATCCCTGAGTTTGGTATAAAAATTGGCAATAGTCGACTGAGACAAACCTATCATGCAATGGAGAAATGTCTTTCCCATAAGTTTCACCTGTGGGCTATATTAAAATACGAAATAATAAATCTTGTGTAGGCTCAAGGTTTCTATCATGATATCCTTTACTGGAAGAAATTTTAATATAATGTGAAAAACTTGACCAGTATTTCATAGTTTTAAGGATTATTTATTCATGCATCTTTTTTTTTTTTCTGAGTAGAAGCCGAGGATATAGCAATGGGAAATTTGAATACTTAAATCACCTGCATGTCTCAAGGGAATCAATTTTTTGAAAGTACACACACAGATGCACGGGTACCAACTGTCTTTGTCAAGGATGTCCACAGCAATTTCTCCCATCTCGTAGCCCCTTCTTATAAAGTGACCTTAAGATGTCTCCCAGACACAAGAGGTCCCCATAACTGCAACTCTTGAATCTTGGCAAAGTCGCAAAAAGAGAAGTGGGATTCCATATCCAGGCTGAGGCTGGATCTGAGAAGGTTATACAGTGCACCCCCTGGCTTTCCTGGGTGGTTTGCTCTTGGAGCTCAGCCACTGCACAGTGAGGAGGTGCAAGCAGCTGCATGCAGGTGCCATGCATAACTATTCCATCTGAGGGCCCAGACAGATCCTACGTGATGGCTGGCTTCCTTCCACAGGCAGAGGAGGGAGCAGCTCATTCTACCGCCAACCACCGAGTGGTTGCCCCAGCCTGTGTACGTGCCCCTTGAGGCCCCAACCATTGTGAGGAGAGACAAGACAAGCTCGGTGAATCCATTTACAATTTCTGACTCACAGAACCCAATGGCACCATAATAAAATGATTGCTGTTTTCCAGGATTAAAGTAAAAGTGACTGACTTGCTACATATACAGGGTACACACGCAGACCAATGGTAAATTCAACTGAAGCCAAGATTAATGAAGGTATCAAATGTGTGAGCAAGTGTTTGCAAAACTATTCAGTATAATACTGATCAACCTACTTTGGAACAAGTCTGGCTCCTTCATAAATGACATTTTCCCAAGGAATGTTTTGAGAGAAAATAAGGGGAACGAGGGGCATCTGGGTGGCTCGGTTGGTTAAGGGTCTGCCTTGGGCTAGGGTCATGACCCCAGAGTCCTGGGATCGAGCCCCATATCGGGCTCCCTGCTCAGTGGGGAGTCTGCTTCTCCCTCTTCTTGTGTTCATGCTCACTCTAATAAATAAATAAAACCTTAAAAAAAAATAAAGAGTCGGTGCTGTGTCATATCAGTATTCAACTAAGCAAAATGGGACTTCTCAGTGCCTTGTCCCCACATTTTTACAAATATTTACTATTTCTTCTGTGAATCAAGCTGAGTGCCTAGTGGAATGTCAACACTTAATTAGAAAATACAAGTATGCATCACTGTCCATTAGCTTTTTGCTTCCAACACCCAGTTTGAAAAGAAAAAAAAAAAAGCAGTAAATCAGAGCGGGTGACAGGAATACTTGGTCTTGGTTTTAAACAAAGAAACCTAATTTCCCCAAATGACGAAGATGTGAAAACTCAGTAAACACACATATATTCTAATCCACTAGACATGAAAACTTAAAATGACTAAATGGAACTTCACAGCCACTAGCTTAGCAAAAATTTAAATATCTACCATATGCACTGTTGGGAAATGGCAGCAAAGGGGAATATTACCCTATTTTTGAGAATCGATTTCTCAGTTTCTAAAGTGGAAAACATCTCCCGTTATGGGACTCAGCAAGAGTCTTCAGCATCAAAGCCTGGACGTCGTTTATTGCTGTGTTTTTTGGGCAAACTGGGCTCGATCTCAACTTTTCCGTTTGCTCACTGTGTAACCGAGAACACTGTTTCCGGGCCTTTGAGTCCAATTTATGAATCAGGGAGACTGGGGTTTTGCTGAGCACATCTGAGTGTAGTATTTACAGAGAGCAGGAAGGAAGTAAATATTCCCAAGAAATGCTTTCATAAAGGGGCGCCTGGGTGACTCAGGAAAGACTCTCTTGAGGGGGTTAAGCATCTCTGTTTGGCTCAGGTCATGATCTCAGGTGCTGGGATCGAGTCCTGAGTCGGGTTCCCTGCTCAGCGGGGAGTCTGCTTCTCCCCCTGCCTCTGTCCCTCCCCCCAATTCATTCCCTTCCCCCCCCCCTTTGGTTGTGCATTCTCTCTGTCTCAAATAGAAAATCTTAAAAAGAAAATGCTTTCATATGTCCACAAAAAGAAAGTGACAGTGAGTTCCTTTCCATATTACCGTAAAACAGGAAAACAGGAAAAAAAAAAAAGACCTAGAAGCCTCAGAGGAGTGAATACACTCCACTGTTTGCACACAAAAAAAGAATCAGCTGGGTCTACACGTAACAAAAAAGAGAATAATTTGCAAAAGCCTGCATAGAATAACCTACTTCCAATGTCCATTTGAAACGTATTCACTACCTACCGTGCAGTGACACGTATTTTTAGTGATAAGATGAAACCAATATTTTCCAGGTTCCCTGAGAATCTTCTTCTCTACCTCTATATGTATTTTATGAAAACTGCTCATTCCTGTGCATATTCATGACAAACCAAGAATAACGTTAACATACCTCCGTTACAAAAATATATATGGTTGACATACAGCGTGACATTACATTCAGGCACAACAGAGAGATTCAGCACGTGCATTATGTTGTGCTGTGCTCACCACGCACGCAGCCACCATCTGTTACCATACGACCCCATTACAACACCCTCAACTATATTCCCTACTGGGCCCTGTGTTTAGTTTTTTAGTTTGTAACTGGAGGCCTGTACCTGCCATTCCCCTTCCGCCATTTTACTCACCTGTTACCTCCCTGCCATCTGGCCACCATCAGTTGTAGCTATGAGTCCGTTTCTGGGTTTTTTTTGGCTCTTTTGTTTTTTAGGATTCCACTAGGAAGTGAAATGACAGGGCATTTGCTTTTGTCTTTCTGACTTATTTCATTTGGCATAAAAACCCTCGGGCAGCCCGGTGGCTCAGCGGTTTGGCGCCGCCTTTAGCCCAGGGCGTGACCCTGGAGACCCGGGATCGAGTCCCACGTCGGGATCCCTGCATGGAGTCTGCTTCTCTCTCTGCCTCTCTCTCTCTCTCTCTCTCTCTCTCTCTGTGTGTGTGTGTGTGTGTGTGTGTCTCGTGAATAAATATATAAAATGTTAAAAAAAAAACCCTCCATGTCCATCCATGGTATTGCAAATGGCAACATCTCCTTATGGTTATGGCTGAGTCATACACCGTTCTGTAGTATACACACACACACACACACACACACACACACACGTATACATATAACATCTTTATCCATTCATTATCCCTGCACACTTGGGCTGCTTCCATATCATGGCTATTTTAAGTAATATTGTAAATAATATCATAAATAACGTTGTAAATAACGCTGCAGTAAATACGGGGCTGTATATGTCTTTTCAAATTAATGCCTTCATCGTTCTCTGGGTAAATACTCACTAGTGGAATTGCTGGATCACATAGTTTTCCTACTTTTAATTTTCTGAGGAGCCTCCATTCTGTTTTCAACAGTGGCTGCACCAGTTTGCATTCCCACCAACAGTGCACGAAGGCTCGTTTTTCTGCAAATCCTCGCCAACACTTGTTTTTTCCCGTCTTGTGGGGTTTAGTCATTCTGACCAGTGTGAGCTGAAAATCTCATTGTGGTTTTGATTGGCACTTCCCTGCTGATGAGTGATGCTGAGCATCTTTCCATGTGTCTGTTGGCCCTCTGCATGTCTTCTTTGGAGAAATGCTGACTTCATAAATCATCAGACAACCATCACCTCTATGGCACTGAGCAAACTTCAATTTCATCAATAACAGTGTGATTTAATGAAAAGATCGAAACTATATCTTTTAATAATTCTGAGCAGTGTATAGAAGTAAAAAAAAAAACACTAACACTGAACATCTTTTAAATATTTTCCAAATTAAAATCTATTTTCTATCCTATCTACCTATTTTCATTGTATCCTGTTTGGCTTCCAGGACATTCAACTGCAAAATGAAATATTTTCACTTAAGTTAAATCAGCATCTTAAAGGAGAAAAGTATCTTTGCGACACATGCAGAACTTACATGTCTATTAGTGATTTGAAAGTAATCCATTAATCTCCTTTTGAAATTGCAAATCTATAACATGTGTCTTGTGTTGCTGGTGGTTTATTCCTTTTTTTTTTTTTTAAGATTGTATTTATTTCCTCATAAGAGACACAGAGAGAGGCAGAGGGAGAAGCAGGCTCCTCGAGGGGAACCTTATGCAGGACTCAATCCCAGGACCTCAGGATCACACTCTGTGCCGAAGGCAGACGCTCAACCACTGAGCCACCCCAGTGCCCTCCCTGGCAGTTTAGAAATTATGAAGACAAGACTGCCTGGATGCCGATACCCTATTCAGGATGTCGCACCCATTTTCTGGAATTCTGAAACAGAAATGAGGTTTTGTCGCTTGAAAGCTTGAAATACAGAGATGACAGGTAAACATGAAAATAGAATCTAAGATCGTATGACAACTAATTCTACTAAACACAATTATGTACAGATACAAAGGCACGATTCACAAATGCCTGCATGCATATACACTTAACATAGATAATAATGTGTGTGTGCTGTTATGGTTTAAATGTGGATTTAAAAATCATAGTTCTGGGATCCCTGGGTGGCGCAGCGGTTTAGCGCCTGCCTTTGGCCCAGGGCGCGATCCTGGAGACCCGGGATCGAATCCCACGTCGGGCTCCCGGTGCATGGAGCCTGCTTCTCCCTCTGCCTGTGTCTCTGCCTCTCTCTCTCTCTCACTGTGTGCCTATCATAAATAAATAAAATTAAAAAAATAATCCTTTAAAAAAATAAAAATAAAAATAAAAATCATAGTTCTATTGGAACTTTTCAGATTTCTCTTGATAATGCTACAATCTTTGCAGCAAAGAAAATCACGTGTAAAAATTCAAAAAAAGGAAATCTATGCTCGACGGCTCAACTATATTAAGAGTTTATTTTGGGTCACTTCTGGCAACATCTACATCTTTCAGAAACATTCCAGCAAGTGTTGGAATGTTTGTTCTGCTATAATTTTCCCAACTGCTGGATTAAATCTTCCAGATTACACTGCCTTTCTTTCTCTTTTTAAATGTTGCCCCAACAAGCCTTTCTTACAAAAAGAGACAGACTGTTTAGAAAAATTCATGTGGTAACGCCAAAGAGCTCGCACACAAATTTTGAGTTCAACCGGAAATTACCTTGTAGAATCGGAAACCTTTAGGAAAGAAATCACTGGCAGGCACTGTCAGAAGAAATGTTCTGTACTCCTGTGGGAAGTCAGAACGTAATTCTTCCATTGACACCTTCATCGGGGCTGAACTCCTAAAGAAAAAAAAAGCCAATGCCCCCTATGGATTGAGCGTTACGCATCCATATGTTTTACTCTTGCCTCTAGTTAAGAGGAAAAATGCTGCACTTGGCATCGAGATTTATTGCCCTGAATCCCGTCCACGCATCTACTATTTCTACTGAACCAAAGTGACGAGAGGAGGAAATGCCCAGATTCTGTGGTTGGAGGGTAGGAAACATGGACAGCCCCTGGCAAGGACTGCGGGTGGCTTTCTCAGGTCTAGTGTAAAGATCACAGCTGTTGGAGAGGATGACCCGTAGCTATGGGAGACGCAAGTGCTGTATCACAACAGCCTCGGTGTGCGACCCTCATCCTACCCAATGGGCAGCCTGAAGAAAGATGGAAAGGACCCACACTGGAGCCACCTGACTCCATCTTCATCTATCACTTCCCGCTGCCGACAATGTGGGCGTAAACGACGTCTACTTAGACGATCAAGCTTCGTGCAGATGCTTCGTGACCTAGAAGATTCAAGAAACATTAAAATACGTGACGGAGGTTTTAGGAGAGACTTTCCTTGTCTTTGAATTGATAAGGATAATGCATAGTAGATTCCTGACCGTAGAGTATCCATGACCTAAGTTGGACCAAATCCTAGCGTCTGCTTTTATGATTACAATAAAGTTTTATTGAAACACAGTCACACCCGTTCATTTTTGTCGGCTGTGTCGCTGCCTTCTTGGTGCGATGAGTCATTAAAATAAAATCTTTATAACTCACAGGGCTGAAAATATTTACTATTTGACACTTTCCAAGAGGAGGCTGCCAACACTGTTAGTACTGTTGACGCGGCTGAAATAGCTTTTCCCGTTCTTCCGTCTCTCAGCTTCCACTGCTTGTTAAAAGTTGCTATTTAACGTTCTAATTAAAACACTTCATCTGTGACGTGAGTTTTATCTATACATGCGCAACATGAGCTTTACATTCCAGTGTCAGATCATTTATATTGTGTTACCCTACAATCTGGATTTTCTAGCGCATGCTCAGGACAAATATTTCACTCTTAGGAAAACCCGTGGAAACGTGACACGAGACTAACTCAGCTGATTGTGTTTCACTTCTTGATATACAGATGTGCTGCCAACGCCCTGGTACGTTAAGCTTACTCTGATGAGCAAGGAAGGATGAAGTGAAAAGGAGCTTGGTGTGCCCTTGGCTTTCCCTTGTACATCACCCCCTTTAGCATAAAGAAACACCGGTCACAAGGAGTCACAGGAGTATGGAGACAGCGTAGACCTCTCTGGTTGTGTCGATGTGTCACGGTCAAATCTGGTTCCAACAGAAAGCATGCTCACTCTGGACTGCTACCGTCGTCATACATATAACACGCTCATCCTGCTTGCAATTTGATTCTCACCAAAATCCACACATGTGGGGTCCCGACGACTGCTGTGCTCACTCACAGGGCGCCAGGAGCCAAAGATGCTAATGCGAGACCTAGCAAGGAACTTGCCAGAAATGTGTGTAGCGTATAGCTCCTCTGAGCACGGGCATGGTTCATCTCCCCAGGAGGCTCCCCGCTTACAAAACATCAGCTCAAAGTTTGAATTTTCCAGGGTTTTAAGGCAGACACAGCAGAAGAGAAAGGGACCCATTATACCCACAACAAAAGTCTCGACTTGAGAAATACAAGTGCCTGAATGCCAATGATCTCATCTTGTTTTGTTTTTCTTTCTTCATTCCAGTTATATTGCTGTATTATTTTCAGGCGTATAATCCCATAATTCCCGTCAGTGCTCTAGATCCCCTTCCCCTATTCCACTCATCCTCCCTCTCCCCTCCTTTTGGGTAAGCATCAGTTCTCTATATTGAAGAGTCTGTTTTTCTTTCTTTGCTCACTTGTTTTGTTTCTTAAACTTCACATACGAGCAGGATCACGTGGCACTCGCGTTTCTCTGACTTATTTCACTTAGCGAAATACGCTGTGGAACCATCCATGTGGTTGCAAAGGACAAGACTTATTTCTTTAGGGGTGAGTGATATTCCATTGTGCACATACAACACATGCACGTATATCCATAGACACACACCTCACACTTCTTTATCCATTTGTCTATTGACGGACTTTCCAGCTGCTTCCACAGTTGGGCGATTGTAAATGATGCTGCAATAAACACGGAGGTCACAGACAACCGTCCAACCATTCTACTTTTTCTTTACTTTTGTGTATTTTTTTTCTTTTTGTAAATGCAGTTGAACACAGATTGTTACATGAGTGTTGGGTGTACATCAAACTGAATCAAGTTTGTCTCTTCCGTGCTCATGACAGGTGTGGCTACCACCTAAAGTTGTGCCTTTCGTCCCCGTGACCTACTCATTCCCTAAGTACAACTCTGCTTCTCACTCCCGTCCACGCATTTCACCCAACTTCCAAATCCTCCACTCTGGCACCAGTTCTCTGAATTTATGGGTCTGGTTCTGCTTTTTGTTCATTGAATTTTAAGATCCCATAAATAAGTGAAATCATCTGTCTGTCATCTTTGGGAGAATGCGGGATTTACATCACTTAGCATAATAGCGTCTAGGTCCATGCACGTAATTGTGACTGGCCGGACCTTATCATTTTTATTGCTCAGCCATATATGCATACACACACCACCCCTGATCTTATTCATTCATCTATGGATCGACATTCATGTTGTTTTTGTATGGTGGCTATTGTAAACAATGCTTCAAATAAGCAGAGGGACGCACAGATCTATCCAAATCCATGTTTTTCTTCTCTTTGGGGAAAATAACCAGTAGTGAAATTACTGGACCATATGGTATTTCTATTTCTAGATTTTTGTTGGACTTTTTTTTTTTTTTACAGTGGCTGCCACATTTTACATTCCCACCAACAGTACGTGAGGTTCCTTTTTTTTTCTCCCCACCTTCGCCAACAAATTTCTTTAGATACTAACCATTCTGACAGGTGTGAGGTGATATCTCTCAGCGGTTTTGACTTGCATTTCCCTGATGATTACAATATTGAGAATCTTTTCAAGTTCCTGTTGGTCATCTGCATGTCTTTGGAAAAATGTCTATTCAGGCCCTGTGCCCATTTTTATGCAGATTTTTTTATTTTATGTAGATTTTTCATGTAGATTATTTGTTTTATGTAGATTATTTTTTGGTCTGATAGGAGTTTTTGGTTTTTTTATTTATGATAGTCACACAGAGAGAGAGAGAGAGAGAGGCAGAGACATAGGCAGAGGGAGAAGCAGGCTCCATGCACCGGGAGCCCGACGTGGGATTCGATCCCGGGTCTCCAGGATCGCGCCCTGGGCCAAAGGCAGGCGCCAAACCGCTGCGCCACCCAGGGATCCCGATAGTTTTAAATATACTTTAGATATTAAGCCCTTATCAAACACATCATTTGAAAAATATCGTCTCCAATTACCTAGGTCACTTCTTCACTTTGTTCATGGTTTCCTTTTGCTGAGCAAAAGTTTTTATTTTGGTGTAGTGCCAGTAGTTTATTTTTGCTTTGTTTCCCTTGCCCGAGGAAACCTATCTAGAGTAATGTTTCTAACACTGATGTCAAAAAGACAACTGCCTTTGTTTTGTTCTAGGATTTTTTTTTTTTTTATGGTTTCAGGTCTCATATTTACGACTTTAACCCATTTGGGTCTATTTTCATGTATGATGTAAGAAAGTGGTCCGGCGTCATTCTTCTGCAGGTAGCTGTCCAGTTTTCCCAACACCATTTATTGAAGAGACTTACTCTTGCTTCCTTTGTTGTAGATTAATTGGCCATAAAGGTGTGGGTTTGTTTCTGGGCTCTCTATTCGGTTCCACCGATCTCTGTGTCTGTTTTTGTGCCAGAACCATACTGTCTGGATGACCACAGATTTGAAGTATGTCTTGAAGTCTGGGATAGGGATTATCTCCAGCTTGGTCCCTCCTTGTCAAGTTTTTTGTGGCCAATAATTTTGCGATTATTTGTTCCAGTTCTCTAACAAATGCTATTGCTATTTTGATAGGGATTGCACTGAATCTGTAAATTTGTCTAACATTTTAACAGTATTCCTCCAATCTATGAGCATGAAATACCTTTCCCTTGGTGTCGTTTTCAATTTCTTTCATCTGTGTTTCATAATTTTCAGATGGAAACTACAGAGTACAGTTCTTTCACCTCTTTGACTAAGATTATTCCTAAGTATTTTATTATTCTTGATGCAACTGTAAATGGGGCTGTTTTCTTATTTTCTCTTTCTCTACTTCATTATTAGTGTATAGAAATGTAACTGGTTCCTGTATATTAATTTCATATCCTGCAACTTTACTGAATTCATTTCTTCTAATACTTTTTTGTTGGAGTCTTTATGGTTTTTCTATCGTGTCCTGTCATCTGCAAATGGCGATAGTTTTACTGCTTCCTTACAAATATGGATGCCTTTTATTTCTTGTCTATCTGCTGTGGATAGGACTTTCAGTACTATGTTGAATAAAAGTGATGCAAGTTGACATTCTTTTTTTCTTTTTTTTGCGGGGGGGGGGGTTTCAAGTTGACATTCTTTTATGTTCTTGATCTTAAAGGAAACTTTTCCACCGTTGAGTATGATGTTGGCTTTGGGTTCATCCTACACGGCCTTTATAATATTGAGGTATATTCCCTCTGAACCCACGTTCTTGAAATGATCATATGGTTTTCATCCTTAGTTTTATTAAAGTAGTGTATCATGGTGACTGATTTGCAAATATTGACCATCCTTCCATCCCCATAAAAAATCCACTTATTTCTGGCAAATGATCCTTTTCATGTGTTGTTGAATGTGATTTGCTAATATGCTGCTGAGGATTTTTGCAACTATGTTCACGAGAGATACTGGCCTATAGTTTTCTTGTAGTGTCTGTCTGGTTTTGATATTAAGGGTATCAATGACCTTGTAGAATGCATTTGGCAGCTGGTTCTTTTTTATTGAACATTTTGAGAAGAGGTTTAAGTCTTCTTTAAACATTTGGTAGAATTCATCTGTGAAGCCATCTGGTCCTGGAATTTTGTTTGGGACGCTTTTGATTATCGCTACAATTTCATTCCTAGTAATTGGTATTCAGATTTTCTATTTCTTCTGGATCCAGTTTTGAAAGACTGTATGTTTCTAGCAGTGTATCCATTTCTTCTAGGTTGTCCAGTTTTTTGCCATATAATTTTCCTAGTACTCTCTTCTAATACTCTATGGTAGTCATTACTTCTCCTCTTCCATTTCTGATGCTATCTGGATCTTCCCATTTTCTTGATGAGTCAATATAAGGCTTTTTCAGCTTTATCTCTGCAAAGAACCAGCTCATTAAGGTTTTCTATTGTTTTCTAGTCTCCATTTATTTCAGTTCTGGTCTTTATTATCTTCTTCCTTCTATCAACTTTGGGCTTTTATTGTAGTGCTTCTCAATGGAAGGTTACATTGTGTTTGAAATTTTTCTTTCTTGAGGTGGGCCTGTATTATTATAAATTTCCCTCTTGGAACTGCTTTTGCTGCATTGTAAAGATTTGAATATATTTTTTTTTCATTTTCCTTTGTGTCTATTTATTTCCTCTCATTTCTTCATTGGCCTACTGTATAGTAACACATTGTTTAGTCTCCACGTGTTTTTTTTTTTTCACTTTTTTTTATTGTAATTGATTTCAATTATATATTAATACTGTTGTGGTTGGAAAATATGCTTTATATTATTTCAGTTTTTGTTAAATCTACAGAGACTTCTTTTGTGTCCTAACATGTGATCTATCCCAGAGAATGCACTGGGTATAATGTTCTGTACACGTGTGTTAAGTCCATCTGGTCTAATGGGTCATTCAAGGACACTGTTTCCTTATTGATTTTCTGTGTTGATCACCTTTCCAGTGATATGAGTTGGGTGTATCTCACTTTATATGTTAATGTTTGCTTTCTGTATTTAGGTGCTCCCATGTTGGGCACATACATATTTATAATTGTTACAGCCCTGTGTTGTATTGACCATTTATGTAATGCTCTTGTCTCTTGTTAAAGACTGTTTTGTCTGAAGTAATTATTGCTACCTTGCTTTTATTTTCCATATATATTTGCACAGAATAACTTACCATTCCTTTACTGTTAGTCTGTATGTATTTTTAGGTCTGAAGTGAATTGTTCTTTTTCTTTGAAGATTTTATTTATTTACTTCTTCCTGAGAGACACAGAGAGAGGCAGAACATAGGCAGAAGGAGAAGCAGGCTCCATGCAGGGAGCCTGATACAGGACTCGATCCCCAGACCCCGGGATCGTGACCTGAGACAAAGGCAGATGCTCAACTGCTGAGCCACCCAGGTGTCCCTGAAGTGAGTCTTTTGGAAACAGTGTACAGATGGGTTTTATATATTTTTTTATGCATTCAGTCACCCAATGTTTTTTATTAAAGCATTTATACCATTTATAGTATTACTTATAGGTATGTAGTTCTTCCCACTTTGTCTTTGCTGGTTGTTTCTGTACTACTACTCTCTTTCTTCTCTTCCTCTTTCTTTGTTATTTACTTTTATTTCCTCTTCTTTATTGATGATTTACTTCAGTGTTATACTCAGCTCTCTTTTTTTTTTCTGTATCTGCTATAGGTTTTGAGTGTGTGGTTACCATTTGGTTCATATATAACATCTTTTATATATGCATAAGTATATATGTTATATATATTATATGTTAAAACCCAAGTGATTGGTGTTATGCCTTTACTGTATGTTTGGTTTTACCCATTTTTTTCATTTCATTATTTTCTTCTGGTTATGGCCTTTTCCACTTAATATCCACCCTTAGCAAGTATTGCAATGCTGTTCGGCATCTATGAACTCCTTTAACTTTTGTTTGGGAAGTTCTTTCTTTCTCCTTCAATTCTGAATGATAACCTTGCTGGGTAGAGTATTCTTGGTTGGGGACTTGACTATATCATGCCACTCCCTCCATCCTGCAAAGTCTTTGCTGATAATCTTGAAAGATTTTTCTTGCATATGGACAGTTGCTTCTTTTTAACTGCTTTTAAAATTCTCTACCCTTTAATCTTTGACATTATTCTGTGTCTTGCTGTGGGATCTCCTTGGGTTCATATTTTTTGGAATTCTGTGCTTCCTGAACCTGGATATCCTTCCCCAGATTTGGGAAGTTTTTAGCTATTATTTCTTCAAGTTGAAGTCTCTGTAGTGGAAAGTCTCTTCATTTGATGTTCAAGAGATCCTGTAACCTATCTATCTTCATTTTTTTTTCTGTTCAGCTGAGGTGCTTTCCATTACTTCCTCTTCCAGATCACTGATCCATTCTTTCCTCTATTCTGCTGTTGATTACCAATATTTTCATTGCATTTTTCATTTCAGGTATGCATTGTTAGCTCTGAATAGATCTTTTTTTATATTTTCTGTGTTCACTGAAGTTGTCACTCAGCTCATCCACTCTTATCTGCAGTCTGGTGACATGCTATAGTCATTACTTTAAACTCTCTTGTTCTTTCGTTTGGACCATGTTCCTCTGTATCGTCATTTTGCTTGACGTTGTGTTTGTTCCCATGAATTAGTTGGAACAGCTGCTCCTCCTAAGCTTGAAGAAATGCTCCTGTGTATGTTAATCCTCTGTATAGACTATGTGTGCCTGGTGACTTCTGCTGGCTGGAACTGGCATGGGCTATGTGTCCTGCAGCACTCTGTGATAGGGCCACCTTGGAGGGACATATGGAGCTAATGTGGGTGCAGAGTGGTCCTAAGTCTTTCCATACAGAGGTCGCCCTGGTGGGTAAAATGAAGCGGAGAGATCCGGGGGCTCCCCATGCAGAGGATATCTTGGCAGGACAGTGGAAAGTCGAGTGCAAGCCAGGGTGTCCCATGTCTCTCTGTGCAGAGGGTATCTAGGGCATCTTGGCAGGAAGCTGAAGCTGAAGAGGGTGCAAGCCAGGAATCCGTCAGGCCCTGTGCAAGAGATGCCAAGGCAGGAGAGCTAGAGCTAAGGCAGGTATGGGCCAGGGCATCTTGGAACACTCTGCAAAGGAGGTGCCCTAAGGGGGTGACTGTAGGCAAAGTTGTGCAGGTGTGGAGTGCTCCGGGGTGCTGTGTACCTATGTCATGCTGGTGAGACAGCTGGAGCTACAGTGAGCACTGATCAGGGGTATCCTGGTATGCAGTGTCCTCTGGCCACCCTGGTGAGACAGCTAGAGCTAGTGTAGACCTAGCTGTTCCAGCAGCTGCACCACTGTTTGTAAAAGAGCCATCCCTAGAACCCTGCCAAACTAGTTGCTCGTTTGCCCCACAGCTTCTTTTCTGGGCCCCAGGGCGGATGAATCCACTCATGGCCTCTCCACCCTGTCCCTCCCCACTGCCATTCACAACACTGGGGTGAGGGTTCCCTTTGTTACTGTATCTGTCTCCCTTGCCCTTCTCTGTGATCTTGTATTGTGCAGACACCGTTTAGGCAGCTCTCGGGTGGTCTTTAGGGGGAAGTGCTCTAAAAACAGTTGTAGAGTCAGTGTGTCCGTGAGGAGGTGAGGTCAGGGTCTTCCTGCATCACCACCATCTTGCACCAGAACCATCTATTCCACTTCTGTTAGATGTATGTGTGTCCCAGGTTTTTTCTCTTACCAAGGAAGCCGCTGTAAATCTCCCAACAGGTGCCTCACGGTCCGCATATCCCTGAGACACCTACGCTGTATACATTCATTCAAGTCCAACTGTTGCTTCATAATTCTTACGCTAGATTTCCTGCAGTCACGCCAAAACGTACTCTCAGGGCACAAAGACAATTTATATTCCAACCAGATGTGGGCAGAGTTTCCAGTGACTCACAGCCTGACCTTTGCTCACTATTTTAAGTACATTGTTTTGGCCAACTTTAAGGGTAAGATATAAATTTCATTAAGAATGTAAAGAGACCCCATATTTTATTTAGATTTTATGTTTTATGCTTGAACTTAGAAACCTTTCACATCTGAGTTCTAAATAATTATCTGAACTATCCCATGTATAATTTTGTCCACTTATATACTAAGTGTATGCATGTATTATGTTTTTATGTTTGCTGGTTAAATATGGAGAAAAGTCTCCAAATTAGATCCTTCATTTAACTACCTTCAACACTGAATGAGCAGAAGCTTGTAGTTGAATGAAACATTTTATCTTTTGTTTTAGCTTTTGATGTATTTCATACTCCCATCTTATAGACATTTGCATATACTGTCTCAAAGGTTCAAGAGTTTTGATATTTGGCCTTAAGTTCTTAAGCCTCTTAACTATTTTTGACTGGTTCCTAAGTTTACGACGATAATTTGCACACAGTCTGTTCAAGCATAAATGTGAATTTTATTGAGTGAGTGGGTTAATTAGGAGAGAATTGGCATTGTTATTTACTAAGTCTTGTACATATTATGACAAGGAAATAGATTCGATGTTGCCACTATAAATTACATGCTCGTCCACATTTTCTAAATGATTATTACCATTTCACAGAAGGAAACTGACTTTAATAAGTTGATATTCTATCTGTTGGTTGACCAGCTATCTGGAGAACCCTGTGGATGTGCTGTGTAGTATCATGCCATTGATATGACAATTTTCCCTCTATTCAATTCATAAAACTATTTTTTTTCTTTTTCTAACCAGCAGAATAGAGGCCATGACAGAAGGAATCTAGACTTTCCCATTGCTTAGTATCATATGTACGCTAGGGAGGATCTTTTCATGAACATCTGTAGAATTTTATTGATTTTTTTTGCCACTTACTGATAAAAGCATCAATTAAGATGCCCATTTATTAATGTGAGAACATTACATAAAATATTCTAGCATTTGGGGATATCATGCTTTCCTACAGTGAACCCTGACTGATCGTGGTGCATCAGTTATCCAATCAGTTTTCTTGTGCATGTTAATTCTACATCTGCGCAGATAAGTGAGACGGGTCTAGAATAAGGTATTTGGCCACACTCTTTCGGAGTAATCCTGAATTTCACGAACTGGATCTCAACCCAGTGCTGCAAACTCTCAGAACACACAGCTGGGGCAGATAATAAATGTAATTGAAATTCTAAGCTGGTGTCAGGATAAATCATTTCCAAGGTTTCTACTTAAGTTTCTCTGATTCTCAAGACATTTTAAAAAATCGGTGTATTTGGGATTATTATTGTCATCATTACTGAATTTGTATGCTTTGTAAAATAACCTATTTTGAGACCAGACATTGAACACAGTGCAGGTTGATTCACTTCAATCATACTTCAAAGAAACCTTTACTTACTTAAGGAATCACTACATAGGGAAGCTGTTGATCAATGTTCAGCTAATCTTATTTTGTACTAAAAAAAAAAAAACAAAAAGAGTATGTATTGGTGTTTTAGTTTACCTTTATTTCAGGGATGGCTTCTTGAGTTTACAGGTGCTGTTCTAATTATCACACAGTCACACCAAGGGATGGGTCAGTCAGTTATGGCAAATAACTCATTTATCTTTCAGTGATTAGGCCAGTTTTAGGCTCAGAATATAGAATACAGACTCCACAAAATCTTCCTGCATTGAATTCAAGAGAAAACTTTCTTTGTGTGTGATCTGATAGTGAGCTCTGGGCCTTCCCCAATCATTGAGGCCCCATGACTGAGTTATAAATTATACTCCAGATCATTAAGACACTCTGATTTCCATCAGTCAGAGGAATATACGATGGTTACTGAGCAGCTCTTGTGTAACAGCTCCACGTGGAGGGAAAAGGAACATTTCAAACTCAAAACTCAAAATATTCTCATTGTTGCTTTCTACATTCCCCCATTTTTTTTTTTTTTTTTTTTTTGTCCTGCGTGTGGATACATGTCTTCTCACGCTGAACGTCCTGGCAACCAACGTAATTCTTATGACTCACTGCTTCCATGGAGGAAACCGTGTCATTTAAGGAAAGGCACGACTAATACTGATGAGAAATGCATTGAGATGTGGAGGGGAAAAGCATTAAAATCCAACTCTAAATTATAGAATTAACAGATGACATATACTTCATCATCCATGTGAAAGTGGTAGGGGGCTGATGAAGGTAACATACTGAAGTTAAAAAAAAAAAATAAAATAAAAATAAAAAAAAAACATACTGAAGTTAAATTTCAGGTGAAGTGAGTCAGAAACTTTATATTAAGCTTTCATTTACGTAAGAAGCCTCTACATATACATAAAGGTTAACATTATGTTTACATGTATACGTAAATAGGTTTTCCTCATGCAATTTGGTGATTCTGGGTCATTTCGTAGTCACAACAGCAATTTGTTTCTTTATGTCAGATGGTTACATGGTTTGAAATGTGTTCTGGTTCTGAACCGCTAAGTAATGTTTCATGGCAAAAACAAACCTAAAATAATAGCCTTATGAAACAGCCCAATATGGGGCACCTGGAGGGCTCAGACGGTTGAGCATCTACCCTTGTTTAGGTCAGGTCATGATTCCAGGGAATCAAGCCTTGCATCGGCTCCCTGCCTAGCGGGGAGTCTGCTTCTCCCTCACCGCCTCCCCCTACTTGTGCTTTCACACACTCTCTCTCAAATTAATAAAAAATAATCTTAAAAAATAATAGTTAAATACAAAGCCATGGCGTACAGTCTCAAGTCCTTAAGGTTACCCCTAAGAAGTAACTTAGTAAAGGCAAACATCCCTGGGTCTCAGCTTCCTCAATCATTAAGTGGACAAAATTATGAAGTACGGAGTTGTTTCTAAAATTAAAAAAAAAAAGTTCTTTGTAAACAGATATAAATTATGAGTCTCACTTTGGATATATCAAGTAGTTTACAATTTAAGCCATGTGAACTTTTTAGACGATGAATAACGATTGAGACAAGTAATTTCCAATAGTAGTGAATCTGTCCAATTCTTAAAAGTATCAAATGGACTGCCTTCGACCCTTGAACAACACAGATCCTCTTATCCATGGATGTTTTTCAATAAATAGAGGACTGTAAATGTATTTTCTCAACATTCTTTCCCTCGCTTATTTTACGAGTACAGTATATAATACACATTTTGTATTTTACGTGTTCATTGAATATTACGGGTAAGGGTTCCAGTCAACAGGAAGCTATTACAAGTTTTGGGTGTTTTATGCAGACATGAAACTCTCCATATAGAAGTAGAGTTAACACAGTTACATTAGTTTCAGGTGTACAATAGAGCGATTCCAGAAGTCCATATGTTATGTCATGGTGACCACATGTGCAGCTACCATCTGTCACTGTACAATGCTCACTGACTATATTCCCTATGCTGTACCCTTTTTTTTTTAAGATTTTATTTATTTATTTGAGAGAGCATGGGAGAGATAGTAGGGGCAGAGGGAGAGGGAGAAGCAGACTTCCCTCTGAGCAAGGAGTCAAATGCAGGGCCCGATCCAGGGATCCCAGGATCATGACCTGAGCTGAAGGCAGATGCACAACCAACTGAGCCACCCAGGCGCTCTTATGCTGTATCTTTTATTCTGGGACATATTCATTCTGTAACTAGAAGTCTGTATCACTTACCCTCCCATCACCTCCTCTCTGGCAACCATCAGGTATCTGTATTCATAGGTTTTTCTCTACTTTTTATTCTTTTTATTCATACATTTGTTTAGGTTTTTAGATTCCACATGTCCAAGAAATCACATGGTCTTTTTTTTTTTTTTTTAAATCACATGGTCTTTGTCTTTCTCATTTCACTGAGCATTATACCATCCAGGCTCAGGGAGGTTATAGCAAAGAGCAAGACCTCATTCTCTTTTATGCTTGAGCAATGCTCCTATGAGTTGTGTGTGTATCACATCTTCTTTATCCATTTATCTATGGATGAACACTTGGATTGTGTCCATAATTCGGTTCTGTAAATACTGCTACAATCAACACAGGGGTGAATATATCTCCTCAAATTAGTGCTTTGGTCTTCTTTGGGTAAATAGCGAGTGGTGAAATTACTAGGTCATATGGTATTTCCATTCTTAACTTCTTGAGGAACCTCCACACGGAGTTCCAGAGTGGCTGCACCAGTTTGCATTCCCACCAACAGTGCAAGAGGGTTCCCCTTTCTCCACATCCTCACCAACACCTGTTGTTTTTTGTGTTCTTGATTTTAGCTGTTCTGACAGGTGTGAGGTGATTGCTCTTCGTGGTTTTCATTTGCATTTCCCTGATGATAAATGACGTTGAGCCTCTCTTACAATCCTCTGAATGTCTATGGCAGTTGTTGTTTCTTTTTCTTTCATTTCTGATTCTATTTCGATCATCTTTCTTGATGAGTCTGGCTAATGGTTGTTTCTCAATTTCATCTTTTCTAAGAAAGCTGGTTTCTTTCATCTTTTTTATGTTTTGTTTGTTTATTTGTTTGTTTTTAGTCTCCATCTCTGATCTTTCATTTCCTTCCTTCTACTAAACCTGGGCTTTTCTTTGTACTTGTTTTTCTAGTTCCTTTAAGTATAAGATTAAATTATTAAATTGCTTGAGATTTTTAGTGGTTAACTGTGCCCCTAGTCCCTGCACTGTTCAAGGGTCAACCGTATTTTCTTAGTGCCATACACATTAATGCAGACAAGAGAGGGTCCCTTGTATAAGGAAGGACAGGATCGCTGGACTCTGAGTCACCTTGCCTTTATGATCTGCTCTAAATTAGTAAGTGAAGACCAGCTGTTATGGGAAGGGAAACTCAAACTACATGCCTCATATTTGCAGAGCTCAGTGATATGTTAAAATGCTGGCAGTGAATTGTCTTTTCCTGTGTAGAACTTACAATTTTTTCAGAGCCCAACAGGGGTAACAAAAGCTATTTTTAGGTAGAGTTTTCAAAATGAAAAGGAATAACTAAGACCCATTTATGTGAAATACATTTAAAAAATAGGAGGAATAAATCTCATACTTCAACATACCCAGTTAAATTTTTTGGACACCACACAAAAATGTCTATAAGTTCCGGGAATGTTCACACAGAAATAAGAATATAAAACTCTTAAAGTATTAAACATTAGTTATATTCAGAATCAGCTGAGAGAGCTTCTGACTGAAATACATTAAAAAAAATACAGTGGAAGTTCAATAGCTAGAATTATTTAATAAGCCAGACACTCCTGGACAGCGAGCGAAAACACTTAGTGTGACTTACTGTTTAGCTCTATCAATTCTATTATCCCCACAGTTTACATCTCGAGGATATACAGGGACAAGAAATTAGTCTAACAGTGATGGAATATAAGGAACCATAAGTGCTTCAAAAGGAGTGATGAAGAACAAATATTCACGTTAAACTAAATACGTAAGGATAGAATAAGTGGGACTTCCGTAGAGGTCTGGAGAGAGAAATATGAGAAGGGGTGCTCACATGTGTAACTTCCAAGTCAAGACTAAGAGAGGTGAATGCAAACCCAAATAGAAAAATGATGAATCACAGAGAATGAACACAAAATAATTTAAAAACTACATCTTCTCCATATTTCATTAAAATTTAAATTGAGCTCCTCTTGAGCCTAGGCTACAATGCTGCTTCCTGCATGGCAATCATTTTTGAGAGTAAGGCTCTACATTTTTCCATCATGGGAGAGGAGGTGGGATGTAAGAGAAAAAGACTAAGCTTCTGGGAACAGCCTTTCCATCCGTACCATAGGAGGGACTGGCTTTCTGTCTTCTCAATGAGTGGAGGAAGAGGCTAAGCTTGCAAACAGAAGATTCTTGGAAGAGTTAAGATTAAGAGTATCCTAAAGCAAAATTATTAGGAAAAGTCCGAACAATGTTCTGCGTGCAAGTGCAAATTTCAATTATATGCTGTTGAGAAAAGAAATTCCCAAACAGCTTTTGAGTGATGAGATGATCCAAGAGACTGGGCTTACCTAGGGTCTGCCAGGATAGTCGTATTTTTTCCCCTTCCCTGTCACAGTCCGTGGTGGCAGTATCTGGGTTCTTGGACACAGAGTAAGGTGCACTTGGTCTTCACAGGACAATTCACCTGCCATAGGATCACTTGGAAGCTTTGCTCCATGACTCTGAGTTGTTCCCAGGCTCAAAAGGTTTGGAAACAGCACTGATGCAGGCACAGACGTCTTTAAATAATTGGATCGTGGGAGTTCAATGGTAAAAACATCACCGAAAGTAATAAAGTGGAGCCTAAAAATATGTCGAAAGCACACATCTTTGACTCAATTTTATTGAACCAAAATTAGTAACAATGTGTGCATATCCTGCATGCATGTACAGAGGAGTATATACCTTATCTCTATTTATGTGACATACTTTTTCTATCCATTAATCTCTCCACTGTCTACACACACATCTGAGACATACTACATGGCTACAGAGTAAGGACTTTCAAGTGAAAGGAAAGGGCCAGGGCGGCCCGGGTGGCTCAGTAGTTTAGCGCCGCCTTCAGCCCAGGGCGTGATCCTGGAGACCTGGGATCCAGTCCCACGTCAGACTCCCTGCATGGAGCCTGCCTCTCCCTCTGCCTGTGTCTTTGCCTCTCTCTGGGTCTCTCATGAATAAACAAATAAAATCTTTTTTTAAAAAAAAAAAAGGAAAGGAAAGGAAAGGGCCAGAAGTTCAAGGTCTTTTTCTTAGAAGGACCCTCCCAGGACCTCCCACTACACCTCTTTAAACATAACCATATGGTTTGGCTGTAAGAGACAGGGAGGACTAAGCTACAGTTAACTGTGCTATAGTTTCTTTCAGAAAGGAAATGAAAATGTCTGGGGAGTAGATTTTAGACAGCTTGACGGCGCCTGCCAAACATATGAGTTGAGCTTATATAATTTTATTTGCATGGTTTCATATGATATATTCCTAAGTATTAATATTTTGGGTTGCATTTTTTCTTGCACAGAAATGTAGCCCTATGACTTTATGGTGTGTTATATAACATAAATTCAGTAGAAGAAGGATAAAGTATTGTCTTTTTCTGTCTAAGTCTAGGCTACAATATTACAGAACAATTTTCAATAATTTTATTCATTTTCTGAAAGAACCATGAGACAAACTACCACATGCCTTGGTTATCCATCCATTCTTTCACGATATAAAGATAGTTTTCCTTTAAAGACAAAATTATTGTAATTCTGAGACATGATGGAAAAACTCAGATAAAACCTATTTTCATGAACAAGGAAAATCAAAACACATAGCCTAAATAATTCATTTTTCTAAAGTATGATATTTTAGATCAATAAAATTATGCCAATGTCTTGTTACGTGAAAGCTAGAAAATATACTGTGAATTTAACGCATTGTCTCAAAAATCCCATCCTTAAAGAATTGTGCCTTGGTCGTACTTCTTTTTTTCCATACTAAGCAACTGCTTTCACATACATCCCTTTCCACACTGATCTTCAAACCTCAACTGCCAAGAGAATCATAGGAACTATGACTGGCCTGTATTTGAAGGAGATTTCCCCCCCTCCCTTACTTATTTTTGGAGAATTACTTGAATAGAAGAATTATGTAGGGAAATGGGTGATCGCTGATTATCTTTGGCGATGGCACTGGTAAAGGTGAACCTATGAACTCTCACGTCTTGTTCTGAAGAGAAGGTGCCAGAAATCGGCAACCACGACTGTCATCTCAAACATTTTTGTCTTGGTTGTCTCACGTACGTATAGTCTGGCGACTTAGCAGACAATCCTTGAGCATCTGTAGCCTTGACATTTAGAAGACTCAGTCCTTAGGATTCCAACAAAGTGCTGGTGGAAACGGGAGATGAGGATAGAGAAGTGGTCTTCAAGTACAGTTTCGCTGCTACTGTTAATTTGATGGGGTTTAAAAGTTACAAAGTTCTCTATATGCTTACCCCACCCAACAAAACTTTTAAAATCCTTATCCCTCCAATGGCTGACATCCAAATACTATAAAATCTCTAGCCAAGCCTAGAAATGAACAGTGGTGACTTTCACCCAGCTTTTCCTCATTATCCCGGAAAGTGATTAAGAAACCTTCTGTTATTTTGCATTCTGGGTAAAGGGTTACTGCACAGAAACATCCTTCCTCATATGACAGATACTCTGTATTGTGCCCAGGAGGACGGACCCATAGAGACCCTCCAAATCCCCATTGTTTCAAACAATTAACATGCATTTTGTTTCCACTGAGGAGTGGGGACAAAGCAATTCAGTTAAACTTTGGTAAAGTCTTTGTCCTTCCACAACCATGAACTCTGGCCCCTCACCAGTCTGAGCCAGCATACCACCCCTCTTTAACTGCCCAGCCCTAAGAAGGGGCTATTAGTATAAAGCACCCTCTGATCTACTTGTTGGATCAGACACCATTGCATCCCACCTCCCTCACCCAGTTTACTCCTCCCCAAAAAAGAGAATTTCCTTTCTGCCCAACCGGAGACACATACAGATGTCACTAGGAAAAAGGCTGCTACAATCAGTAGAACACTGACCCTACCTCAGTAGAGCCCTCCTTCCCTCTCATCATCCCCCATAAATTAGTTCATCTCCTACAATAGGGCTCCCTCATGCCAACTCTTGGGCCTACCCCTTCCGTTCATATACCATCTTGAGGATGAGAGATTTATCAGAAGCCCAATAGCACCGTAACATACTAGTTAAAGCTCGGCTCCACTATTTTAGCTGCGTTCTAATTCTCTCCTGATAATTGACCCATCTGTCCTTTGGCTGAAGACGGACTTACTGGGACCTAATGGTTTACCCTTCGGCCTGAAACAACCATACCAACAAAGCAGACAAAATACACCGTAGCCTGGATTTCAAGACCTAACTAGACAAGGACACAGACAACCTCTAAGCATTGGGTCTAATGTGTAAGAAGATAAAATTGTTACTGTTTTCTGATCATGAGGTTTTTCTGTAAATATCAAGTTTTTTAAGGTCAAAACAAAAGAAATGAAAGGGGTTGCTTTAAAAAGATAAGAATGGGAGGGAAGCAAAAGAAGATTAGCTTTTGTGATGACACATGAAAAAGTAAACAATGCTGAAAGCTCTCAGGAAAGGAAACTAATTTCCCCAAGTACAGATACATTATATTCCAAGAAAAAAGATAAAGCTCAACCTACATTAAATATGTCTTTATCTACAAATATCACAATTTTTAATTTATATATAAATTATATTAAGATCTGTTTACTGTTTCATGTTAAGATTATCTATTTGGGCATATATGTGACACATATTTTCATAATTTATATATACATATTTATAAATATATGTAAAGCTTAAATACAAGCTAAAATATATAAATTAAATATATATAGATGACGTATATTATTATTTATAAACATCTTAGGGGCACCTGAGTGGCTCAGTTGCTTAAGCATCTGCCTTCAGCTCGGGTCATGATCTCAGGGTCCTGGGATTGAGTCCCACATCGGGCTCCCTGCTCAGCGGGGAGCCTGCTTCTCTCTCTTCTTCTCTCTCAAATAACTCAATTAATTAAATAAACATCTTAGAGAAGGTGAGTATAGTGGCTGCCATCCCTTTATAAGTCATCTAATCAAAACACAAAGAAACCAACAGGAAAAGTAACTTGTGAAAAATACCATAGCCAACTAACAGAAAAAGCAAAATAATTTACAATTGATGAAAATGGCCTTTAAAACAGGCAGTGAAGGGATCCCTGGGTGGCTCAGCGGTTTAGCGCCTGCCTTTGGCCCAGGGCGCGATCCTGGAGTCCCGGGATCGAGTCCCGCATCGGGCTCCCGGCGTGGAGCCTGCTTCTCCCTCCTCCTGTGTCTCTGCCTTTCTCTCTCTCTCTCTCTCTCTCTCTCTCTCTCTCTCTGTCTATCATAAATAAATAAATAAATAAATAGATAAATAAATAAATCTTTAAAAAAATAAAATAAAACAGGCAGTGAGCTTTGAATTCACTGAAATAACACAATTTAAACACTTGTTAAATTTCATTTACAAAACTAGAAGTACACATAAATTCATCTTCACATAATTTGGGGGTGTGGGTAGAAAAAGTGGGAGACATTTTAAAGTTGCCGATTTGTATTTTTTTCCCCAACTGGTGTAGAACAGAGTCTAGTGTTGAAAAAAAATCCCCAATAGTTGTTCAGCATAAAATCATCTCTGGTAATATTATTTGCGTTACTGTGCATTACATACAGTCACATCTCAAAGATGTGCCCTCAGAGTCAAGAGCTGGTGTCCTGACTTGGAAAGAGTAGTTTTCACCTATGTCCACTAGGTTTCCTTCTCTTTTTGAAACACACTTGGCCACATGAGCCAAATCCTTACTATCCACATTTCAATTACAAAAAAAAGAAAAAAAGAAAGAAAGAAAAGAAAAGAAAGAAAAAGAAGAACAACTGCGTACACCCTCCACCACCACCATCACTCACAGGAATTACTACTTGCCTATATTTGAAGATTCCCCATCCCCCACCCCCTCCCTTATTTATTTTGGAGAATTAGTTAAATGGAAAAAATTATGTAGGATTATTGGAGAATCTCCAATAAGTGTCTCCAATAAAGCTGGCAAATGAGGAAATGATGATATTTAAAGTAACCCAAGACCACATCAAAACTTGACACTTCTCAACAAATCAAATTTAAACTTCTAGACTCGACACATCTAAGTCCAGCCAGAGTTGGTAATTAAAGGGCAAAGCCTTCGTGAAAATAGAAACAAAATTAGAAATGGCAAAAGCAGGCAAATTTGAATTCAAGAAAAATATCACTGAATGGAAACCATAAAGTGCAAAAACCATCACGGTAGGAAAACACCCAAGTGCATAAAGCAAACTTCCCTGGGAAAGCATGACGGTTCCTCAATTCATTGATGTGCTAACAGGACCCTGAGTCTTAGAACACACAGATGTCTCGTCCTGGGGCAGAGTGATTTGCTGAGGTATTTCTTCTGGTATGTTTTACCAACAGGGCTCCTGTCTCGCTCTCAGGTTTCTAGAATGTCTATGTGCCCTCTGGGGCTCCAGAGTCCTGATGGGAAACACATAAGGAGAACGTGCAAAAGTATGTTTGGCGAATGGCACATGGATTAAAAGAGAGTTTGGAGGTCAGGCTGTAAGAGATGGCGCCAAGTGCAGTCAGTGGTTTCCTAGCCATGAAGGTAAGACTTGCAGGAAATACAAGATTCCCCTTGCATCTGGATAGTATGACAGAGCAAAGATCCTCTTCCCTAGGCACTGACCTGAAGCACAGAATGAGGAGAAACCAGGGCCACCAGGACAATCAAGGGTCTGGGAGTTGCAAGGATGGGTGGTGCTACCATCTTGGAAAATAATCCAGATGCATACAACGCACGCATCATAATGGCAGCTTGCGGTGACTTACTTTGGAACATAGCACGGAGAGGCTGGGGAAAAAGCATTTTCTTTCCTCGCTGATCACCTGATTATTGCTTTTTTAAAATCATCATGTATATATGCTGGCATTGAAATAAAAATTGTCGTGCTTTGAATAAGTGCATATTCCATTTCATCGTGTGCCCACCAGCCTATGATTTGCACAGAATCCAGAATGAAAGCGTTGGGAATATAACTCATGTTGCAAAGCCGCTGAGGAATTAGCAGGTTGTAACCCTCTCTCTCGAAGTACTTTTTTTTTTTCTTTTACAGAAAAGCAACAGTCCTTGCAAGTAGTGCATTCTGAACATGATAAATGTTGTTGTTCGGGAGAGGCCAAGGATGTGAGCAAATCTAAAGAAAACAGTTAACCAGGTGCCGTCCCTCACGAGGTACAAAGGCTAAATTCTATACATTCTTCAGCGTGAACTCTCGGGAGAGGGCATAAACTCTCCATTTTTACTACATATCATCATGGCATCTGTGGTCCGGGACTGAAAACACTGATTAAGAAGATGACTTTGAAAACAAGTCCCAGGAATAGATCATCCACAGCACGGCGACTGTAGCTGAGACTGTGCATTTGAATGTTGCTAAATCTTAAACAGTTCTCACCCCAAGAAAAGAATTCTCATCGATACGACTGCTTTGCAATATGTCCAAATGATGAACTCTGCTGTACGGCTGAAGACTAATGGTATGTGTTGATTAGACTTCAATTAAAAAAATAAATAAATCAAAGGTGACTCTGGCTACGCAGGAGTGTGGTCTTGCAAAACAGAGAACGGGAAGGGCTGTGGGGGGGGAACGCCTTTTGTAGACGGAGCACACAAGTCATTAAGCACAGGAATGAATCTGGACCTCACGACTGTAGGTGTGAACTCATGACCTCTTTTATCACATAAGAACAGGGAGACCTGAGTATCTTTCGGAAACGTGGTTATACAAGGTCTTATCAATGGCAGGATGGAATGTGTGTAGTAGGCCGAATGATTCTCATTCCCCACCCCAAATGTCCATGTCGTAATCCCTGGAACCTGAGGCTACCTCACCTTAAGTCACAAAACGCATTTGGCACATGTGATGATATTAAGGGTCTTGGGATGCGTAGACTGTCTTGGATCATCCAGGGGGATCCAGTGTAATCACAAGGGCCCTTTGTTGTACAAGGGTGAGGCAGATCAGTTAGAGCCATAGGTATGAGTTTCTGGGAACACCTGACGAGACACAGCTGGCTGGCTTTACAGGTTAAAGGGGATCATGTGCCACGGGGCACTTTGCATTGACTCCAATGACACCGGGTCATATTTCTGGCCAAACAAGAAACCAAATCTGTGCGTTTTTAAACCCCTAGGTTTGTGGTACAGGCATACCTCTAGAGATATTGTGGGTCAGTTCCAGATAACCACCATAAAGCAAATACGGCAATAAAGCCACTCCAGTTGTTTTGTTTCCCAGTACACATAAAGACGTGTTTATGCTATAACTAGTCTATTAAATGTGCAATACCCAGTCTAAAACAAAAAACACAATCATCTGAGTTTTCAATGAGTTTCAATAACAGGTCACCAAAAGAAAAATATGAGAAAGTCCGAAATATTGTGCAAATTATCCAAAGGCTGACACAAAGACAGGGAGTAAGGATACACTGTTGGTAAACATGGCACCAAAATCTTGTCACAAATGTTCATTAAAAAACAAAAACAAAAACAAAAACAAAACAAAACAAAACAAAAGGCCACAGTATCTGCGTAGTACCATATAGCAAACCACAGTAAAACAAGGTATGCCTGTAATTTGTTACAGCAGCCATCAGAAACTAATGCAATTAGACAAAGAGATCCAGACCCCATGCAATAATCAGAAAAATGGCATTTGGGTAGGGAGCACAGATTGAGGTGGGAAGGTCCACCCTGCTGTGGGGGGAACGCGGCCCACAGGCCCAGGGCCCCGAGTTAAATCCTGGGGAACTGTGTGGAGGAGGCCATGGACACTGAAGTGCGTGGCTGAGGTTGAGGGCAGGGCAGTGGGGAAGGATCCAGAGGCCTGACAGTCATCTGGCCAGCCCTCCGGGAGCTGCTTTCAGATGAGACTTTAACTCTGGTGGCACTTTGGTCACGGTTTCGGCCACCTTTGGGGGTAGGGGCTGGAGCTGTAGAGGGTATGGGGGGTTATTTTATGAATATAATAATAAAATAGAGCTGATTGGAAAAAAAAATCAGAATTAATAATAATCAGAACAGACAGGCTGCTGTCTCCAACAGATTTCTGTCAAAATGTGGTCAGGGAGTGGAATCGAGCAACGCCTGGGAGCCCTGTGTCTGTGGGTGGGCAGACCACTTACACCCTTTTAATGTGGTGGAGTCAAGAGCCCCCTGACGGCTGAGAGAACGGAGCAATCCCCGTGTCTACTACACTCCTGGAATCAATAGAAATACGTAATTGTCCAAGCCGGGAGTGATGATGAAGGATTCTAAAATCCTTCCGGGCTGTGTCTGTAGAGCATGAAAACATCCACTGTTGAGAGTAAGTCACTGTGCAAGATGTCATTCTCATTCTGTCCTGGTAAATCTGGTGGATTTTATCATGAAATAAGAGACAAGATGACCGTGAAGCCATTCACCTAACCAGAAGAAAGGGGGTCGTCCATGCCATGTGGGACTGTTCTGTGATAACAGTCATGGGTTGTCGTGTGCTGTGAGGACGTGGAGACCATGAAGCCATCCACCTAACCAGAAGAAAGGGGGTCCATGCCACAGGGGACTGTTCTGTGATAACAGTGAGAGAGTCGAGTCCCGTGGAGACATGAGACAACCCTAAATGCATATTTCTAAGTGAAAGACAGCAGTCTACAAGTACTAGAGACCATAAGATTCCATCTCTATGACATTCCTGAATCAGCATAACTACAGATGAGTGACCAGGTTTTGGGCACGGGGGAGTTCTGATAGGTGAAGCCCACGGGACATGCTTAGGGTGGTATAAGTCTTCGTATGACTCTCACGGTAGACGCAGGAAGGATCCCATATAATCATTAAAAGTCACAGAACCTCACGCCATAAGGACTGAACTTAAGGTATAGAAATTAAAACAAGAACAGGGATTCAGAGGATCCTCGGGTGAGATGCACAACGCAACACAAGAACATAAGCACGTGCAAATGTGTGAACGCACCTGTGCGAAGGGAGTGGTCGTGTAGGGCTGTACTGACCTAATGTCACTTTATGTGGTGACACAAAGGATTCGCACGAGCACAGAGCTCTAGCGGATGAGATGCTTCCCACGGGGGTCTGGGTTAGCAGGTCTGAACTGACATGCACAGATCCTGGAATGGGTCAGTTAAGTGCATGCACGGCAGGGCCAGTCTGGTCAGCGCCGGCGCGGGAGTTAGCAGATGTGCAGTGCAGGATGCCGGAACGATCCCAGCGGTAATGGGTACAGCTGGAGACAGCAGCACGAGCTCACATATAATTTAACAGAGACGCGTATCACGACACATGAAAATACATACACACAGGTGCATACACGTGCATTGGGACACACTTGTATTTCCTTGCTCCTTCAGCTGAGTGGACCCTAACACGCTGGCAGCCACACCTGCTGCCCAGAGCTAGCTTTCCAATCATAGGAAAATCAGGGCTCCTGGGAGAAACGGCTGATTGTAGGACCAGAATAGGAAACATACATGATTCATCTGTACCGCCGTGGAGGGTCAGAAATTCAGGAACAGGGCACACACACAATGATGGTGACGGCACAGTCGGCAGCACCACTTAGGAAAGTCATGTGGACGTACCAAGGTGCAAGCAGGCACACCCCGTTCCCCAGAAATGCCACGTCTTAGGTGTAATCACATAAATGTACACGTCTCTATGAGGAAGGTGGTTGGAGAAGGTGATCCTTGTATGGTGTTTATGAGAAAATAACACAGAAATCGTTTTTTTATGAAGGATTGGGAACATCAGTGCTGTAAGTGCCACGGAATGCTTTGCAACAGGTAAGAACGTTGAACCAGGGGCATGTGTATGTGTCTCGAGACGTTGAGGGAAACTGTGAGATGTGAGATGATGCACAAGAGAATTCTCTCATTACAGGGGAAAGTGTGTTCAGTCAGCACGCAAAAAGGCACGCATAGTGGCGCCTGGGTGGCTCGGCTGGTTGAGCATCTCACTCTTGATTTTGGCTCAGGTCATGATCTCAGTCAGGGTCCTGCGATGGAGTCCTGAGCAGAGCCTGCTGGAGATGCTCTCTCTCTCTCTCTCTCTAATAATAAATCATTGGGGGGGGGGGGAAGCGCACACATGACTGTGTAGCAACTGCCAGTAAGTGGTTTCCTCTGGGAAGGGTGGAGACATTTACTTCTTTTATATTTCGTTTCTTAAATGCTTTGGAAAACCCCTAACAAAGTGCCTCATTACCTAGTTGCCCGTCAGAGGGGCATCTCTAAGTTTTAATATTGTCGATTAAAATTCTAAGTTTTAATATTGTAAATTAAGATTATTTTCTATATTGATTAAAGATTTCTAATGAGTAAAAACAGGCAGAGGGTGAGGAGTGGTGATAAAGTGGCAGAGAGGTGGGGTGGATCTCTGTTGGTAAAGGTCTCTCAAGAAGGAGAGAGCAAAGTAGCTCAGTTTGGGTTTACTCTGCTGCAGGAGGTAGTGATTCGTAAAAATCACGGCACAGAAGGAAGGAGGGAGTGGAAACACACGCACGGAAGCTGCGGGCACAGGATCGATGGAACCGCGACGGCAGAAAATTCAAGAGAATGTCTCCAAACACTTCGGAGATGGCGGTGAAGTACTCAACCAGGGATAATGAGAAGCTGGAATCTGGCCGTGTCTCCTGGTCTCAAAATGTTTGTTAGACTAATACGAGCTAAAGAATCTCATTTTTTTCTTTAAACAGTGTTAATACTCTTGATTCTTTGCCACTTAAAGATTTTCTGTAAGAGTTTATGGGACTATTTACCAGACATTAGAGAAAAGTTTTATCAGGTGTTTTGAACCTAATAGAAAACAATTAATAAAAAAAAGAAAGAAAGAAAAACCAAATGGTTACTGAGGATGGAAGGGGATAAGGCAATCAGGAAGTAAAGAATCATCCTTTACCATGTTCCAGAATTATATTTTTCCCGTTGTTTTAACACAATATTCTAAATTTTCCATGTCCCTCAGAATAATGTCACAAGATATCTGGCTGACAGACTTGCTCTTTTTGTATCTTACGGGACACATACAGTAAAGAATATAATCGGCCCGAGACAAAAATCTGAGAGGAGATTAGCTGTTGTGAACTTGACAAAAGGAGCATATTATCACTTAGTTATCAATTAAATTGGCTAAGTCATTGTCCTCACATATGCTAGAAGAATCAATCTGTTCCTACAGACCACATGGTCTATTTTTTTTTAATTTTTAAAGATTTTTATTTATTCTAAATAGAGATATTTATTTTAGTCTCATGAAAGACACAGAGAGAAGCAGAGACACAGGCAGAGGGAGAAGCAGGGTCCCTGCAGGGAGCTCGATGTGGGACTCGAACCCAGGACCCCAGGATCAGGACCTGAGCTGAAGGCCTGAGCCACCCAGGTGTCCGTATTTTGTTGATTTCTTTTCTTTTCTTTTTTTTTTTTTTAATGCTCCTGAGTGGGACCAAGGGTTATTTCAAAGCATCAACTTCCCACAGGTAGTAGCATAGCTCTCGTCTCATGGGTAAAGTTGATACAGGAATACCTCACCTTATTGTGATTATTGTTTCTTTTTTGTTTGTTTTACAAATCGAACATTTACGGCAACCCTGAATCAAGTAACTCTGTGGGCACCAGTTTTCTAACACCAAGTGCTCACTTTGAGTCTCTGCATCACATTTTGGTAATTCTCACAATGTTTCACACTTTTTCACTATTACATTTGTCATGGTAACGTGTGATCCAACTTGCTAAAAGCTCAGATGACAGTTAGCATTTTTTAGCAAAACATTTTTAATTAAGGTATGTACTTTTCTGGGGGTGTTTCTATTTTTTTATTATTTTTTTTAGACATAATTCCATTGCACACTTAGTGGACTATAGGACACACAAAATTTTGGGAAACCAAAAAATTCATGTGAGTGGCTTTATTGCAATATTCACTTTATTGTGGTGGCCTGGAACCAAATCCACAATATCTTCTCCAAGGTATGCTTGTAAGAATACAGGATAATGGAAATGCATGCTCGTTACAATTATTACACACTGCTTGATCACCAAAACCACCGTTCTGCAGCTGGAGTATTAAAAGAAGAGTGGAATCTTTTCTTCTTCACACATGAAAATGGCTTTAGATAAGTCTTCCTTTAAAAACAAAAACAAAAACAAAAACAAAAACAAACAAACAAACAAAAAAAACCTGTTCTTTTTTTTTTTCTGACCCAGGAAATCACTAAAACCAGTATTCACTTTTAAGCATAGACACTCCCAAAGCCTCCGTTTCTTCGTCTGTGAAATGGGGTCATCGTGGCACCTGGTTCACTGGGTTACTATAAGAAACAGACAAGAACACTTACAGAATGCTCAGGATTCAGGAAAAAGTCAAAGACGGCGTCCGTTCATTTTTGACCACTTGTAATAATTCGTGGCTTAATGAGAGTTTTTTTCCGTAGCCATATTTTTGGGTTCTCTGTACACGCTGAATGCAGTATTTCAGTCATCATCACAGGTCTGGATCAGCAGCGAGTCAGCCTCTCTGCCTATTGTCAAGCCCAGCACGGTGAACGGTCAGTGAAGCATGCTTAGAGCCGACTACGGTTTGGGAACACGCCGTGGAATATCTATGTCCCTGTCATTCAGCACATCTAAGGATTATGCTACACATACCCCTTATATTAAAACTCATAAATTGTCTTATGGATTAACTGCCATAAGAGCATTTAATAAAAACCAACACACAAGAAAGTCGTAACAGTGTCTGGGAAAAAACAATAAAGCTGCCAATACATAATGAAGTGTTGCGTGTGCTCTGATTGCTCCACATTGTTAATAAACCAATGTGAAAACTTTAGACTGTCATCACAAAACTGCTCAAGTTCCCCTGAAGGCTGTGAGTCACCTTTAAGTGCACTTATCAATTATCTCAACAAAATTAAAACTAGGAAGCTACCTGGGTAATATTCTGTTGGAAATCCCTCTTGCTACTTGAGTGCCTGTACCTGTGTATTTTTACCCTGATGCAACCCGAGTCTCATCCATGTATTTCTCAAATGGGGGCATTTTCATAAAGGAAAACTGTAGCGTAAAGACCCTGTGGGACAAAACTAGTTGCATTTTCTCAATAACACTTGGTAATTTATTCTGAGGGCAGCCATAGTAATAAAGCTGTGTGATGCAGCTGAAAAGTGGAAAAGTCAAGTAGTAAATCAGTGTCTTATAAAGAAACATAAAACGGAGATGCACGAGGTTCAGCAGACTTGTGTGTACGTATACATCCCGTGTATGCGGTTACTGCATTTCCGTAGCTTGATTATTGTTACTTATTCCCGACGTCGGGCAGCCGTTGTCTGGAACTGTGTTTGTGAACATCATCACGACGTACAAAGACAAGCCTGCGCATATTCTTTGAGTCCTTTTCTCATACGTCCTGAATCATGAATACCTGTTTATGCCAACTGATGGCAAAAACAGTATTTATTTCAGAAGAAGTTACAAAAGAATATCTTAAGAGGCAGTGGTACAGGTTCATCCAGAGACTATCGTTAAATGAGACAAGAATCAAGATATGCAATAACCATCTTTAGAATCCCAAAAACCAGAACACGAGGATGAGGTTTGACTACAGACCCACTTTAGCAAAATATGAAAGCTTCATCCACATGCAGCCTGCATAAATCAAAAGAAATAGTCTGCAGACGATCTTTCACATTTCTGTCTGGTGCCTAATCCATGGAAGTACAGTTAAATGCCGTGAAAAATAACATGAGAATTAAAATATCCCCAGACAGTGAGAAAACACTATGGTCAGGAGAATCTGAACAGTGAGGCCTTCACTGAGAATTTGCTATTTAGTCCATTTGCTCTGCTTTAACATGATCTTTCTTGTCCTCTGAGGAAGTGGAGAATTTTGCAAGTCTAAAGGTAAATCATAAACAGTGTCCATTGTAGATTATAAGTCAATGGAAACTGGGCAGCCCAGGTGGCTCAGTGGTTTAGCACTGCCTTCAGCTCAGGGCGTGATCCTCCAGACCCGGGATCAAGTCCCACATCGGGCTCCCTGCATGAAGCCTGCTTCTCCCTCTGCCTCTCTCTCTCTTCTCTGTGTATTCTCGTGAATAAATAAATAAAACCTTTTAAAAAAAGTAAATAAGTCAATGGAAACTCTATGTGCATGCACGTACCCGTATGCCATATATGTACGCCTTTTTCCCTTTGTGGTAAGAAAGATGGTGATCACACAATGCAAAGAATCAGTCTCTTTCTCCCTGATTTGTATCATCATGAAGTCTTGACCTCACATTTGAGATCTTCTCTTCATGGCCTGATTTACTCAAGGATAACAGGAGGGTAGAGACCCTTTGGGGCCAATTGGTAAGCATGACTTTGTCTGGTGAGCTTCAAGACTGCATTCCTTCCCCTGGTGGCTGCCGGTGGCCTTTTTGGGAAGCTCCTCCCAGCAAAATCAGCAGCTCCTTGGTGCTGGCAGGTGGCAACTCACCTCTTTGCCACATTTCCGAGGGCGAAATCTCCCGGCTAGTTTTGTCCCACAAAAGAGCTGATTCTGTGTTCTGCTGCTGAGCATCTCCGATGTGTCTGAGATTCTATCCACCTTGGTATTTCAGTTTAACTGAAGAATCAGGAAACTGGCTTATGGAATGCCATATTCTGTACAATAAGGGATTTAATTTAAGTCTTCCTTCGATAAGTATATAGAGACGGATACTACACTTCCGATGGCACTCGGCACTTTGCATCTTTGCCAATAATTGTCCTTTGCTTTGTTGTATCTATTTTTTTTGTGGTTGTTCTTGTTCTTGTTGTATCTACTTATGTGTAAAATTAAACTGCATGCTTTCTGACACATCACAAAAACTATGTGGATGTCATTTATTAAAGACTGGGGAATCTCTGTGTCTCATGAATAAATGAGTAAATGCAACTCTCACCCTGTCCTGTGGCCCAAATCTTACCTTCCACAAAGGTGTCGGTGGCGTGGCAGTCCTGAATCCCAGGCAGGTGCTCCCCGCCACCTGCACGCCCATCCCTGAAGCTGGCTATAGGATCTCTGTTTCGAGCCACCTCCGTCCTTTCAACTGTTGACATCCTTCTCCTAGACAACCAAATGCTGGGATCTCCTTGTCACTGCCTGGTCTCCCTCGCAAGTGTCCGTTTCTCCTCAGCCTTAGAAGATGCATGAGGGCAAAGCACTGCCTCCAAGAATTTGCACCATGGGGCTCACACCGGGTTTGCAATCAGCCTTGCTCTAGGGCTACACAGGCCAACCCCTGTCTGGTTTCACGGCCTTCCCCATGGGAGAGAGCACTGTCTTTCTTTTCTTTTTTAATTTAACTTAATTTTAAAGTTTTTAAAAGATTTTATTTATTTATTCATGAGAGACACAGAGAAAGAGGCAGAGACACAGGCAGAGGGAGAAGGAGACTCCCTGTAGGGAACCTGATGCGGGACTCGATCCTGGGATCCCAGGATCACACTGTTAACCCAAGGGAGACACTCAACCACTGAGCCACCCAGGCATCCATCTCTTTCTTTTATAATTTATAATTCCATAATTCTACTTCATCGGACCACTGCCTTTCCCTGGCTTTCTAATGAATCCTGTCATTTCCCAATAATGCACCTTCTGCTTTATTGTCATGACCTCAGACTCCGAATGCCCCTGAGCTAATTCTTGATATTCACACACACACTCGCCGGATCCTTTCCACACACTTGAGCCTGTGGAAATCACACTGCCCCTGATTTTTCTCCCTCCCCGCTAATTCCCTACGTGTGCTATTACTTGTACTATGTACCAACTGTTCACCAGTTCAGTAATTCCCTTCCAACCCATCACCACAAATCATCCACTTCCTCAGCATCTCCAATCCACTTAGCCTGACAAATGCTCGGCGAAATGCACCTTCTTTTTCCTGTTTTCCCACTTAAATCCCATAGCAAAATGTCATACTCCGTCCCGGGTTTGCTTCCTGAAGCCCTGGCGCTTCTCTCTCTCTGTCTCTCTCTCGTTTTGTTATACAGGCTTAGAAAACGCACAGTTCTGCTTTGACCCAGCTCTGCCTGCATGCACTCCCCCCAACTTCTGGGGCCTCAAAGAATGTACAGAACCACATGCAGTGCTCCGACCTTCCATCCTGTGCTGGTGGATTCCAAGTGCGGCCTGCAGGCACTCCTAGGATGCACCCACAGCTTCTCATTCATCGCCAACTCTCAGGGACAGAGAGGTTGCAGTTTCCTCCCCTGCAATCCCAGCACTCTCCCCAGCTCAGCTGACAAGCGTGTATGCAAGCACAGAGACGGATGCACCCATGGGCTTCCCCCGTGTGTCCACCAACTACCCCCGAGTGTACCCTTGTGTCCTGCCTCGTGGTCCCTTAACGCTGATGGATGACAGATACTGCCTTCAAACACAATCCCTCCATCGTGCAAGGGTTCCCTTGCCTCTTGTGCTTGTAAGCCTCAAGCACTGGACAGATCCCCAAGTGGGTCCTTCCCATCCACCTAAAAATTGTCCATTTTACCACCTTAAAAAAATCTGCTCTAGACCCACCTCCCCGAGAGGGTCATGCCCATCATTTTTAGCTCCCATGTACAGCAAAACTGCCCATAGAGAAGTCCCTACTCATCAAGATCCTCTCTCCCCGTAGCTCGTGCTCTCCTAAAGATGCTCCAGGCAGAGTCCCGCTGTTTGCATTCTCTGGAGGTTAATGACAGAAAGGTCACTAATAACTTCATGGAGCTGAATCCAACTTTCTGTTCTGTCTCAAAACCATTCACCTCTCTTGTAACTGGGCCTTCAGGACAAGAGTCCCTTTGTTTTGCTGTGAAGGCTGCTGCTGACCCTTTTGCTAGGCCTCCCACGCCCGTGGCTATTTCTCACATCCCTGTATGGCTTCCATCTCTTTTGCCTGACGTCTTAGACCTCTTCATATGCTCAGGTTTCGGGACTCCATCTTCGGGCATCTATGCCCTTTGCAGGCAAGCACTCCTTTGGCCATCTCAGACAGTCCTACGCCACTGGATGCCGCAGATTCCATTTCTGATGCCTCTGCTACAAACCTCCCTGCCACAGCTCAGTCTCATGTACCTCACATGTCGTATTTAAAACCATCCCACTCCACACCGTGTTGCTCCCACCTCCAAAACAAAAAACAAAAAACAAAACAAAAAAAAAAAACTTGCTCTGCTCCATCATGTTTTCCAGGGAAAATACCTTCTCGTGTCTGTGTTTCTCTATTCTTCCTTCAATGAGTCCGTGCAACTTTTATGTCCCAATTCCAAATAGTTAATAAGAGTTCCTCATTGTGTCTGTCTGTGTGTGCATTTGGAGAAATAAACTGTGATTTTATTCCTCTGAAGGTGATTGAAACATCCTTTATAGCCCAGCACATGGACTATTCCGGTGAATCTTTCATGTGTGCTTGTAAAGGATGTGTGTTCTGAAACTGCAGAGGTAAGGCTTTCTAAGTGACAATTAAGTCTATCTGCCTGATAGTGTTTTATGACCTTATCTATGTACAATCTTCTGATTTTGTGTCTATAAGTAACCCAGGAGTTTCACCCCCCCCCCCTCCGCCCCCGGTTAAAGTCCACCCCTGTGATCAGGGACGTGTCTCTTCCTTCTGAGAACTTCGGCAGCTGAAATCCTATGAGTCAATGAAGAACTGGAGAAACTTTGCTGTTAAAAGCTACATGATGCTGCTGATTCCCATCCTTTCAAACAAGGGCAGTGGGGTACAAAAAAAAAGGGGGGGAATGTGTGCAAAAATGCGGGCACCAAGGCCGGCACAGGCTACACACTCCTTCCTTATAAGCTCGTGGCTGTTATGTTCGCAAGGAGACCACAGAGGCTCTCAGTCACTCATATAAGTGCCACTTCCTAGGAACTTACTTCCCTGTAAAGATCCACAGGTTCAAGCAGCTGAACCTTGAGACTCTTCCCATGGCTGCTGGTTATACACATAAATACCACCATGTTTTTTCTTCAACGTTACAAAGCAACCGGCTTCTCCAATTATTTACTTCTATTCCCGCAGATAAGATGCAGGTTCAATGGACACCCCTTCTCTCTTGGAATTCCCACCCTTAGGGCAACTGGTCTACCTACATGGTTCAGATTGCAGATTCTCAAAAAACCCAATCTTCTGGATGGTCGTTTTTCTATATGCATCTTTTCAAGCAGCTCATTTATATATGCTCTTCTCAAATGATTGCCTATTTTTACTTAATTTACCATAATACTATCATCATCACTATGTTTTCTCAGACCTCCTGTAATTGTTGATAATGTTTAGGCTCCGTAGGGCAGAAGCTAGTATTCCTTGTAACACAATGGCCAGTGAAGGGGGCTTTTATTGGGAACATTTTGGAGAACGCCATTGTATAGAGAACATTCTTCTTTAGAGACAGCCTAAGGAGCAATGCATTTTTCCATCGTTTATTGTGCACCTGCCCCCTCCACAATGTTCCCTGGCTGTGACACACCCTAAGGTACAGGAAGTCACAGGGACGATGGAGACACAAGGTCTGTTCACAGGGAGTCAGAGATTATCAAATCTCCACAATGTGTTACAAGGGCTGATTGGCACTTCTGAGGCCCGGTTTGAAGTTAGCCTACCCTGGGACAAATTGAATTAAGGGTGTTTCGGGAATGAAAGATAGGAAAATCTAACGGATCTTATGTGCAAAGGGAAGCCGAGTGAGGTGATGAAGGCTGCCTCAGATCCCAACCTTCTGCAGAAGCCATTCTAATAATATACACTTTAACTACATGTGTGTGCACACAAATCCATCACGCATATTAGGAATTAAGCTGTGGGATAGCTCTTGGGAGGGGGTAAATAATTTTACAAAGAAAAAGAAGAAAAAACAGGGGCGCCTGGGTAGTTTAGTTGGTGGAGCACCTGACTCTTGATCTCAGCTCAGGTCTTGATCTCAGGGTTGTGAGTTCAAGCCCCACGGTGAGCTCCACACCCGGTGTGAGGCCTACTTAAGAAGAAAAATACCAACACGTGTACATGTGCATATAAATATACATGTCGACGTGTATATATGTACATAGGTATCTAGAGACGTACAATTATGTACACAATCCATGTATTTTACGTCACTTTCCCATGGCTGCTATAAAAACTGCTATATACACGGCTGCTCAGAAGTAGAGACATTTATCCTTCCCCAGCTCTGGAGTCCAGAAGCCTCCTTTCTCTTTTAAGGACACCAGTCATGGAACATGTCCCGCTTAAATTCAGTTACCACTTCCTCTTACTTGCATCAGCAAACCATATAAACCATATCCATAAATCTATATGCATACATATGCGTCGCACATATTATGAATTAATCAGTCCGACAGGTATTGAAGAAACAAAGGGGTTCTAGAAATAACGCTGCCGTGGCTCGGAGCAATGAAAATATTGAGTGAATATTGAGTAAAATATTGAGTAATATAATGTTAGAGAAAGAAATAACTCTGTGCTACAGGAAAAGCTCAAGTGTGTGGAGGGGCCTCCGATCATTTCCCCATACCTGGGATTTCATCTCCAACAGAGGTGACTGTCCTAAGAGAGTAGCTTGCATTTTTATCTCTGCCGAACATCTGTCATGATCTGTGTCTCAGTCATGCCCACTGAAGTGGAAACAATTTAGGATATTAAACATCAGCATGTACAACTATTTTCGTACATAACTGTGAGATATGAAATGATGTGCGGCGTGTGTGTATGTGTGCTGGATGCACTCCCTTCTGTGGGCAGGAACAGCAATATTTATTCACCTACATCCCCAGTCTTTATACTTCATCGTCTTTAAGTGCTGGTAAGTCATTTGCACCGACACCTTTGTCTACTCAATTATTCGAGGACTCCGTATCAGGACGCTGCGGAGGGGAAGCTCCTGCATGCACCTGGAATCAGTTATTTCCTGAAGATCTACTGCTTGATGTGTTATTTATGATATTGTGCAGCAAGCCCTCTGGACAGAGATATTTTATTATTTTAAATAATGAAACTGTAACCACCTTTCAGGAGGTCTCAGAGCCTGAGGGATGCCATTTCGCCAGCTGTGTGTTACAAGGCCCATTAGGGCAGCAGACTTGGCAAGCAAGCAAAGTCCCAGTAATTTGTAAGAAAGGGCAAAAGCACCAAAACTCTGACCTTGTTTGCACCTAAGGAAACGGCAAATGCAAATGCCCGTACACACACACACACACACACACACACACGGCCAAATCGGTTATTTCCTGAAGACCTCTTGCTCATCCAAAATCATACTGATCAGTAGGACGTTGAAATCTGTCTGTGAAATGATTTGAGAAACAGCAAAGTATTCAGAAAACAGATGGGGATACAAACTATAGTATTAAAATGCTTGTACAGAGGCACGTGGGTGGCTCAGTGGTTGGGCGTCCGCCTTTGGCTCAGGGCACGATCCCAGTTTAGGGATCCAGTCCTACATCGGGCTCCCTGCCTGGAGCCTGCTTCTCCCTCTGCCTGTGTCTCTGCCTCTCTCTCTGTGTCTCTCGTGAAAAAATAAAATCTAAAAAAATAAATAAATAAATATAAAATAAAATAAAATAAAATAAATAAAATGCTGTACAAGGGCACCTGGGTGGCTCAGTGGTTGAGCATCTGTCTTTGGCTCAGCTCATGACCCTGGGGTCCTAGGACTGAGTTTTGCATCAGGCTCCCTGGGAGCCTGGTTCTCCCTCTGCCTGTGTCTCTGCCTCTCTCTCTGTGGTTCTCATGAATAAATAACATCTTTAGAGAAATAAAATAAAATAAAATCATAAAATAAAAAATAAAGGGATCCCTGGGTGGCGCAGCGGTTTGGCGCCTGCCTTTGGCCCAGGGCGCGATCCTGGAGACCCGGGATCGAATCCCATGTCGGGCTCCCGGTGCATGGAGCCTGCTTCTCCCTCTGCCTATGTCTCTGCCTCTTTCTCTCTCTCTCTCTCTGTGTGACTATCATTAAAAAAAAAATAAATAAATAAATAAAATAAAATAAAATAAAATAAAAAATAAAATAGAATAAGATATAAAATATAAAATAATATTGAATTAAATTAAATTAAATGCTTATACACTGGGATCCCTGGGTGGCGCAGCGATTTGGCGCCTGCCTTTGGCCCAGGGCGCGATCCTGGAGATCCGGGATCGAGTCCCACATCGGGCTCCCTGCATGGAGCCTGCTTCTCCCTCTGCCTGTGTCTCTGCCTCTCTCTCTCTCTCTCTCTGTGACTATCATAAATAAATAAAAATTTTAAAAAAATGCTTATACACTTGGCATTTTATAGAACACTATATACCAGGAACAACTGCAGGTATTTTGCACCAACCAGGAAACTCCAACATGTACCAACAAGATAATATCATAAAAATAGGCCATCTGACAACAGTGAAGTAAAATGAAAAACGAAGAACAGAAAGTCCTATACGTGGATCACAAAGCACACTTCTAAACAACTCAGGTGTTCAAAGCAAAGATATCATGAGCATTAGAAAATCTGCAGGGCTCAAAGAGAAACATCACACAGCAAGTCAGGAGAAGCATGGACTAAAGCAGAATTTTAAGGGAGAAATAGGGAAGACAAATGTAAGGCAGAGCCAGAAAACCCCTATTAAATGTGAGACGTAAATATAGCAGAGGAGATAACTGGGAGGTTGGCCACGCAATAGGAGAGAAAATCAATACAGCAAATAAAATCTAGAACAGTGGCTAATGGGAAAAGTCCTACCATGGAAAGCACTCTGGCAAGGTTGCTCATTGAAGCGGCATGAAGAGTCTGTAGCTTACTGGAACATGACCCAGCATCTCAGGGCAGAGAAAATCCTAACAGACTCACAGGAGTCATTTTATGTCCCATAGAACACGTCTTTAGCTCATAGCCGAACACATGCAAGAGGATATTCTAACCACTGACGTCTAATCGTGAATGATCTTCAATAATTAGCTAAAATACAGAATGCATCAGGGTGTGGACCATAGAGGAGGCCAGAACTGAGAGAGACCGGCCCTACCCAGATAATAACTGGAGGTGGGTGTGGAGTATTTTCAGGTTCCTTACACGATTCTCTCCCTTTTTCTTTTTCTTTTTTTTTTTAATTTTTATTTATTTATGTATGATAGTCACAGAGAGAGAGAGAGAGAGAGAGAGGCAGAGACACAGGCAGAGGGAGAAGCAGGCTCCATGCACCGGGAGCCCGACGTGGGATTCGATCCCGTGTCTCCAGGATCGCGCCCTGGGCCAAAGGCAGGCGCTAAACTGCTGCGCCACCCAGGGATCCCTCCCTTTTTCTAAATGCTTACAAATTCCCATTTTCTAGGGGCACCTGGGTGGCTCAGTCAGTTAAATGTCTGACTTGTGGTTTCAGTTCAGGTCACGGGGTTTCAGCTAAGGACCCCGATCTTGGGGTCATGGGATCAAGTCTTGCATTGGACCCCGGCTCGGTGCTGATTCTGCTTTACATTCTCTCTCTCTCTCTCTCTCTGTCTCTCTCTCTCGTTCTCCCTCTGCCCCTCCCCCTGCTCCTGTAAAAAAAAAAATAACTTTTTTAGAGACTCTCTAGAAGAAATAAATTTTTCAGACTCCCATTTTCTAAAAGAAAAAAACAAAAACAAATAAAAAAAGTGTGTCCCCAAAAGACACCAATCCTTCAACAGTTTATACCAACATTTTATCAAATTAACATGACAAGCAGGCTTCTTTTACTTCATAAAGGATAAGTTGTAAACATTCTGCATGAATCAAAAGCACTCAATTTTTTTTTTAAATCTACATCCATTCAATATGATATTCAAGGAGATACTTCTCCTGCAAAAATGGCAGGAAAAATAAAGATGGAAACTCTGAGAACTGATAAATTCAGTAAAGTTGCAGATACAAAATTAGTACACAGAAACCTGCCACATTTCTATACCCAAATAACAAGGTAACAGAAAGGGAAATTAAGGAAATAATTCCACTTTCAATTGCACCCCCAAAAATGAAATACCCAGAAGTAAATTTCATGAAAGATCGATAGTACGAAAGTCTAAGACATTGACGGAATTGAAGAGGACACAGATAAGTGGAAAGATATTGCATGCTCGTGGATTGGAAGAATTATTGCTCTTAAAATTCCATTCCACCCAAATCCATCTACAGATTCAACACAAAATTCCTATCGAAATACTAGTAGCAGTTTTCACAGAAGTAGAACAAAATGATCCTAAAAGTTTTACGGAAACACAGAAGACCCTGAAGAGCCAAAGTCATCCTGAAAAAGAACAACAAGACTGGAGGCCTCGTGATCCCAGATTTCAAGGGATATCACAAAGCTTTCCTTCATCAAGCAACAGAAGTCAATAAATAACGCAGATTTTTTTTTTTTCCGATTAGTAAATGCCAGAAAATTAGCAAATGAACTAACTGTTCAGGCCATGATTGCATTAGACTTTCGGGAACAAAAAGGGAATTGTTTCGCAAGTGTGATACGCGGCCTGGGTTCTAGAGACGTCGGGACGCTTTCCGCTCTGTGTGGAACGACGCGGGGCTTTGCTTCCCCGAATTGGGGTCGGTGTGTTAAAGGACACAGGTAGCAACGGACCTCTGAGTCTACTAACATCCAGTAGTGCTCCGTACAGCCAAGCGTATCTGAAAATCGAGTTTGTTTTGATGGCTACGTGCTTTTTTCTTCCTCTGTAGATGGTTCACGTACTCATGCATCGTCATTACTATCATCCGGTTATACTTTAGGATCATTTTGTTGTCAGTGCAAGTTGACTACGCCTCGTATACCGGGAACGATGCGTGAACGCTTTATCACGTAATTAATGCCGAGAATTGAAAGGAGAGAAGAGAACTAGCTATGGGAACTGTTGGGAAATCAGGGTGTTTTTTTTTGTTTGTTTGTTTTTTCCTGCAATAATTCATTAATTTGTTTTTAGAAGATTTTATTTGTTTGAAAGAAAAAGAGCTTGAACAGGGGGGAGGGCCAGAGGGAGAGAGAGAATCTCAGACTCCGCAGTGAACGCAGACCCCAGTGCAGGGCTTGATCCCACAACCCTGAGATCATGACCTGACCTGGAACCCAGAGTCGGACACTGAGCTGACCCAGCCACACAGGTGCCCCGATAATTCATCAATTTTTAATTTTTTTTTTTACTTTTTTAAAGGTTTTATGTATTCATGAGAGACAAAGAGAGGTACAGGGAGAATCACACCCTGATCCCAGGACCCCGGGATCACGACCTGAACCAAAGGCAGACGTTCAACCGTTGAGCCACCTGGGTGCCCTATAATTAATCAATTTTAATTAAATTCCATTTTAGCCCAGCCGACCAGGTTACAGGGCTCCGATTACACCAAACCCACCTTTTCTAGTGTTACTGCTGCTCCTGCAAATACACAGAGACGCAGCACATGGAAGCAGAGGTTTATATTCACCCCTTGACTTTTCAAAATCACTGAATAAAACAGAACCAACTCAGTAGGATTAGACACTTATCATTTTAGATGGTTACGCAAGAAAAATCGTAGAGCGTACAAAAAAAAAAAAAAGAAGAGGTATTAAATCGCACCGGGTCTACCCCACGGGAGCCGGGTAATGAACCCACACGCATATTTAGATGCAGGAACATCAAACTTCACTCATCAAAGTGCTAAAAAGCGTAACCGTCAATGTAAGCGACCCTGAAGAAGGTAACACGGTACCTTCAGGGTGTCGGCAGTGTGACATCAGGGAGACCAGCCTCGCTTCCAGGAGCCCGTCAGCCTCAGACGCGAGGGCAGGAACCAGGTCTGGAGGAGACAGCTGGCGCCAGTCTCGGGGGGGAAGGCTTTGGACACACAAAGGCTGCCGCAACCAGCACCTTCTAGCCACGCTGCTGTTTCTCCACCATCATTTACGTCACTAAGGTCTCACGCGGCATCTCCAGGCCCGTGACGGACAGAAGAAAGCACACTTTCATTTTACTGGCGAAGGTTGGGGTGCTCCGGTGGGGTCCTCGCAAGCGGGGAGCTTGAGCTCCTATTCAGTCGTCGATGCAGCACAGTTCGTGGAGTCCGATTTTCCTTCCGAATAGACAAGTGGCCACTTGTACAAAGGTCACGTCGACATGGCACAGACGATCTTGCCTTTTGTCCCTTCGACTTACACCCATCCCCGAGAAACGCAACCTGCAACTGGAGAGATGGGATAGGCAGACACATCCTGACTGCCAAAGGAGGCATCTTAAGGATGCTGTCCTTAAAAAAAAAAAAAAAAAAATTGTATTTTTTATTTTATATTTTATTTTTATGTTTTTAAAGATTTTCCTTATTAATTCATGAGAGACACACACAGAGAGAGAGGCAGATACACAGGCAGAGGGAGAAGCAGGCTCCAGGCAAGGAGTCCGATGTGGAACTTGATCCCAGGACCCCAGGGTCGTGACTTGAGCCAAAGGCAGACGCTGAACCACCGAGCCACCCAGGTGCCCCTTTTTATTTAATATTTTATACGTAAAAATATGTTTGTATTTTGTTTTGTATCTTTAAAATATGTATGTACGTATCTCATTTTATGTACATATTTTTCATTACTTTTACGTACATATGTACTATAGACGGGATACGATCCCGTATCTACTAAGGCACAACAGAGTTTCATTAAGGGAACAAAGAAGCTGTGCCCAAACGCCTAGGGATGAGCTCCCCAGTAGACCCCGTATCCGAGATCCAGAGCTGGATCAACCCTTCCAGGCCAAGTGATGCTCACAGGCCAGGAATTCAATTGCACAGAATGAACCTCAAAATATCTGACACAATTCCTGGAAACTCAGGGTGTCCCTAGTACCACGATGCAAAACATGCCATTTATGTAATTTATTCCAGTGGAGGGGAAAGTATGTTTACGTTCACTCAGGACTTTCAGCTGCAGCTGCGTTTAGTAGACAAACGTCTAATTGTGAAGTCAACTGAACACTTATTTTTTTTTTATCGTGCTGGCCCCTCCGCGGTGAGACATCCCTGCGGGGTTCTCCGAGGACCCTTACAGCCAGGACCCCCGTGCCTTGCTTGCTCCTACCGAGGAAACCGCCAGCACAGGGACGACGCCACACGTCAGCGCTGTTTGTGGTTAGTGTCCGCGGCCCTTCGACCTCCGCGCGGTCCCCTGGGCCCCGGGAACCAGCAGCCACCGCTCGCATCCTGGGCATGGCCAGATGGATGACCCATCCCAGCTGCTGCCGCCCCAATCCTCCACTCCTGGGCCTCTCCCTGGTGGCACACACAGCTCCTTGGGGACAGATTCAGACAAAATGCCTTTTCAGGACCAGAGCCCTCCTGTGAAACGAAAGAGACCCTGTATTTTTCGGTGATTCCTAAATATTTATTTTGTATGTTCTCTTCCTTCCTTCCACATGGTCCATTTTGCTTCACCTCTTTGACTTTTGGATCATGTGCTTCTTTCCCGTCTTTCCGCCCTATCACAGATTATCCAGTAGCTCGTTTTCTTTTTACTTTCCTAAAACACGCTTTAATTGAAGTCTGATTGTACGCGGTATCTTCTTCCCTCCTCCTGAAGCTCCCAAGGGCCTCAACAAATAAATAAATCCCGACATCTCCTTTCCAATTGATACGCAGAACCGTCGTATATGTTTAGCTCTGTCTTACTTTTACTTTCATTTCCATGAAACGCTGTTACTTTCATTTAGTAAAGTCAACATTTGATCAGATTTAGCTAGTAGGTGTTTGAGCGCTTTCAATATTCCTCATTTTTCCCTCTGTCTCAGACCCTTCATGGGAGCTTCTGCTCCTTCCTCCGGAGACTTTGCCACTGTTATGGAAATGCCGCTTAAAAACCTCTCTGAGACCCGGTTGCCGTCATGAAGATAAATTCTCGGGCCATCTGGTTTGACTTCAAGCATCTTTATGCTGTGCTCGCTCTTGGGGGAGACTTCCACCGATTTACAACAGTAGGTCTGGGATATTGCTGAGAAACCTGGTGTCTGACTACCTGTTCCTGCCTTGCTTGCTTTTATTTTTCTTGTGTATCCTTTCCTACTTTTCCCAGATCCTTTCTTTGCCTTGGTTTGCTGACCACCAGTGGATTCTCCACCTGGGTCCGTCTGAACTCATGGTGCTTGGCTTTCTTGGCTTTTTAAACAGAGACTTGCAGCTCTAATGCATCCAGCAAAATCCTGAGGTGATACCCTTGAAGGATGGCTCCCCAGTTTTCTCACTTGTCCTCCTAGGTACGTACTAGGTAAGTACGGTGACGATCTTTCCGTGGTGTCCTTCATACTCCTCGAGCTCACTTTGTAACAAGTTTTCCACCGCTCTGTCTTACCAACGCTGGGTAGTAGTCAACGATTACTTCCCCATCATCATTCTTGGGGTATACTAAGCACAATTATATTTTGCACAAAAAAAAAATCGTATTTTGCACAGAGTCCAAATGCAAAAAATTCCATATTTGCGACATTTGTTTATCTGACAGCTTATTTTATTTTACTGACTTTTCAGTTAAGTCTGCACTGTCTTAATGGATTTCACCATCAACTCAGATTCGATGTTGACTTACCTATGTTCTTTGAAATGTGTGAAAGGTGGGTTACTGACACCACCAAGTGTGTCAGGAATCTGAGGACAACAGCAGCTATGGATTCAGCTATTTTAACCTAAATTTGAGCACATATTCAAATAAGGCAACGAGAATTTGGGCTGCAACCCTCTTGTGTATTTACTTGTGGTCGGGATAACTCCAGACTTAACTTTTCCATCCACCCAGCCCCCTGCTCCAAGGAGAAATGCTGCTTTCCCATGCACTTTTGGAAGTTGCTGGGCAGTCTGGGGGAGGACGCAGCTCCTGTTCACCATCCTTTGAATGATATAAAATCATGACATCCCAAAGCTGAATGCTACTGGCTTTCCATCACACAGACTATGAAATCCAAGGCCCTTATATTTGCATAGCATGCCAGCTGTGACCAGCTTGCTCTCTGACTTAAACTCTTCCTTTTGTGTACCAGCACGGTGGGCTCCGGACGCTCTGGTTTCTCTTCCACTCCTGGAACACAGTGAGGCTACGTAGCTGCAGGGCAACAGATTGATGCACGGCTGCCCTCCTGCACATGGTGACTGCTTGCTGTCTAGCCTACATGTCTGCTCTTCAGGAGCACCTTCTCGCGACATCTGGCGTGCTCAACCGCATTCTCTTATTTCTCTATATGGCACCTGCTACCCGTTGACTTTCTCATGTTGCATATCTGCTCATTTTGAATCATCCGTTGCCAGAAATTAAGCCATCAGAATATATACATGCAGAGGAAATCCCTGTTTCCATGTAGCTTTGATTGACTCTGTAGGCAGCGCACAGTGGCCACTCTGCAAATATTTCTGCAATGAATAAACAGTGAGTTTCCAGACCAGGAAGTGAGACCTGAAATCGTTGACTTGTTCCTACATTTTCTCTATAAGACAAACACCAGTAGTTTCTGGAGACTCCGTCGGCTTTGAAAGAAAAGGGTGTATATCTTCCTTCCATTATGAACAGAGTCCTTCCTGCAATGAGTCTGAATTTGTATTCTGCTCATGCTTGCTCTGCTTCTATTGACTCTAGGTGAAAGTAAATAAAGACAGATATGTTGGCAGAAAAGAGAAGGATGCATTTGCAGAAAAGAGGAACTCCAGAGGGTCAATTCTTTCCCATTAGGCAGTCAATTATTGGGAGCAGGCTGCATTCGTCCAGGGTCTAACAGAGTGTGCTGTGCAGAAACAATCGGGGCCAGGGGCCAGACTGCCATCAGAGTCTCTGTTTTGAGCCACTTAGGAAAAGCATTGCAAAAAAAAAAAAAAAAAGAATAAAAAAAGAAAGAAAGAAAAGAAAAACCACACCACATAGGCATCAATAATTTTGTACCATTTTAGGTGAGTTCCACCATGGTGGGTTTTAAAAGTGGAAACTGCAAAATGCACCCATTATAAATGGCTGAATAAAATTCTTGCAAGATGTGTGGATTCATATGTGGTGTGAATGTCGACAGCATATTTAAAAAAAATTAAATGGTGCTCCTTTTTCAGGGGTAGATGTGCCATCTTGCAAGTATGTTTAATGCAAAGACATACAGTTAAAAATACAGGGAAAATTAGAATTTTAAAGCAGCGAGTGTTTTTATGCCCGGTGTCTTTATGCATATAAAATTATATATTCATATATATAACACATAATTTACATACTGCCAAAGAAAGACGCACACTCGCAAACACAGACAAAAGAGAAAACACCATCTAGAGACAATCAGACTTCTTTCTACTCTCCAGAAAGAAACAAACACATTAGATACATTACTTGCTTTAAAAAAAAAAAAAAAAACAACCAAACAAACAAACAAGAGAACAAATTCACCAAAGAAAATGCCATAATTTGGGAGGAAATTAGCTTCATGTCAGAAAAAGGGATCAAATCGGAAGATCCAGGACATCTGAATTTTGCTCTAACACAAGGAGACATTAGAATGTAAAAATCACTTGATGACTGCGTCCAGTAGGACCTGTTATATATTGTATATCGCTGGAATGAAGTACACCTTCCTTGATTAATAAGACCCATGATTTCTATAGGTGAAATAACTAAGCACATGGTCTACATATTCTACAATGGAGCTCTAAGCAATTGCACATGGTCCGTAAATAATCGTCACCACGTGATTTTGAGTAAACGTCTTTTGATATCACGCTGTCCTGGTCATTTGCCATACTGTGAAGCTTTCTGATTGGACAGTTTCTGGTTGTTCTGAGAAAGCCTTTTCGATCTCAGTGATGTGTGTTTATCGCTAATGCTATAAGCACACAACAGGGTCAACGTCCACATAATTGAATAGGGGGCACAGGGATTGTGTTTTGCTCTGTACCTCAAACATGCTTGGCTGCGATCCTGATTGCCCCGCAGGCACACCACGCAATCTCTCCTAAGGGAGCTCCCCGAGGACCTCCCAATCTGAAGAGCATTCCATGCCTTGACCTTCCTACAGCCTGCTCGTCCTCTAACCAACTTCTCCTCAAGCACCGCGATGCCTTAGCAGCATCATATTCATCTCCTGTCAAGTCTCCTACCTCTATTCTTTTGGCTTGGTACCATTTATGCTCCCCTCTTCCTCCTAACAGCACACGTTGGAATTCAGCCTCTCACGGTTTTATGTTCTGTTACGAGGTAGATGTTCCCCCAGGAAAAATTCAGTCCCGGAGCTGTAATGCTGAAAGGCAGCCAAACCTGTATCTCTGATAAACCTTCCTTGTTTGAACCCGGATCCATGGATGCACTGTCTAGTAGACTTTCCTTTGCCACCTGGATAACTCAAGGCCAGTTCCACATGCATCCACATAGCCTCACTTCACTTTTCTTCTTCCACGGGTCACGTGTGAGTTATACTGAGTCTCCACTCGCTGACAATGAACAAATAATAATACCGCGTCCTCAGGAAGTCAATGCATGCCTCTGTTAGAGTCTCCTGGCAGGTCTCCTTAGGAATCCCTCTCGAATCTTCCATCACATGTCTTAGTTCACCATTATTCCTGAAGACCCCTGAAATTGTTTTCCTACTGGTTTCCAGACTCTGTCTTTGAAGCTCATCACAAAGAAGTGAATGTGATGAACTGTTTGAGAATATGCGGTATTGTCCAGTGCCCCTGAGAAAAAAAAAAAAAACCTATATTTTTTTACATGGCCTTTGTGTGACTCTGCCCCTTTCCACTTGCCATAGTCTCGATGTGTGTGTTCATTTCTTATTTGTGGCTGTGACAAATTATCACAAACTTCGTGGCTTAGGACAATACACGTTCATTATCTCACAGGGATGCACTTCAGAAATTGGGTACTAGTCTCACTGGGCTAGTATCAAGGAGGCCACAAAACCTTATTTCTTCAGGGGGACGTGAAACAAGAATCTATTTTCCTGCCTACTGAGGCATCTAGAAGCCATCCCCCTTCCTTGGCTCATGTCCCTGCCTTTCATCTTCAAAGGCAGCCATGGCTGGCCATGTTTTTCTCAAATGACATCTCAAGGACTCTTTACCCTGTCCCCGATAATTTAGGGTAATCTTTCCATCCCAAGGTCAGTGGATCAGCAAACTGAATTCCAAGTGTAACAAAGCTGCCCATTATTCTTTAACATAACACACCCCCCACTTCCAGAGACTAATTTGTGCACATCAGTGGGACCCACCCCTGATGGTCTTCACTCCCATAAAAACAAACTACTAACAGTTGGCCACTACACTCCAGTCAAGTTGGAAGGCTCACATCTGTTTTCTTTTACGGTGACATATTCACACATCTTGTAATTATCTTTACTAATTCTGGTTCATTCTTGAGATCCCATTCAAGAGGTCAACTCTTGAATTTCCCCTCTCTGATTGATCAGTTCTCTCTGGCCACAAGCTCTCTTGTGATCCCATTTGGGGGAATCCTGAGGAAAATTTCTGATAATGTTCCCAAGGCACCTGACAACAGCTAACTCATGTTCCTTCTTTTCAGAGCTGATAAGACCAACAAACTATGTGACTGTCATTCTCTAGCTAAGACAATAGTGAAGGTGCAGAAGGGAGAACATGTATGTGAAACTCACATGGAAAGCATTTTTGCTACAGAGAGGGTGGAAACCTGCCCCTCAATGTCCCCAAGAAAGTAAGACAGTTGTAAATGGATACAAGCATGGCCCAGTAGGACTTCCCAGATGAAAGTGGTATATGGCCTAAGAACACCTTGCTCCTGGTATATTAAATTACTTGACATCTACAAAGGGCTACCCTTTTTTTGTCTGCCTCATGGCATACAAACACCTGAGTTTTGGGTCCCAGAATGACCTGAAAATTTAACTTGCTTTTCTGTAAATAAAATATCTAAGAACAAAGTTAGCCAAGGAAGTGAAGGACCCGTACAGTCTGAAAACCGTAAGACGTTGATGAAACAAATTGAAGACAATGCAGACAGATGGAAAGATACTCCATGCTGGTGGATTAGAAGAACCCTGTAAAAATGTCCATACCAACCAAAGTACTCGACAGATTCAATGTATTTCCTATCAAAATACCAACCAAAGTACTCGACAGATTCAATGTATTTCCTATCAAAATACCAACCAAAGTACTCGACAGATTCAATGTATTTCCTATCAAAATACTAATAGCATTCTTCACAGAACTAGAACAAATAATCCTAAAATGTGTGTGGAGCCAAAGAAAATCCCAAATAGCAAAAAACAATCTTGAAAAAGAACAAAGCTGGAGCTATCACAACCCCAAATTCAAGATATACTAGAAAGCTACAGTAATCAAAACAGTATGGTACTGGCATAACATAGATCAATGGAACAGAACAGAGTCCAGAAATCATCCCATGCTAATATTGTCAACTAACCTTTGACCGAGGTAACAAGAACAAAGAAAAGACCATCTCTTCAACAAATGATATCAGGAAAACTAGACAGTTACATGCAAAAGGAAGAAACTGGACTGCTTTCTCACACCATACACAAAAACGAACTCAAGATGGATAAAAGACCTAAATGTAAGAACTAAAAAACTATAGAAATCCTAAAAGAGACCATAGGCAGTAATTTCTCTGACATCAGTAGTAGCAATGTTTCCCTAAATAGTTCTCCTGAGGCAAGGGAAACAAAACCAAAAATAAACTATTGGGATTGCGTGAATAAAAAAAAAAAAAAGCTTTTGACAGCAAAAGAAGCCATCAACCAAATGGAAAGACAACCTACTGAATAGGAAAAGATATTTGCAAGTGATATATCCCACAAGGGATTAAGATCCAAAATATATCTAGAATTCAGACAAGTCAACATTAAAAAAAACAGCAAATAATTCAATTAAAAATGGGCACAGAGCCTAATAGACATTTTCCTGAGGAAGACATCCAGATGGCCAAGAGACACTTGAGAAAATGCTCAACAATACTCATTCATTAGGAAAATTCAAATAAAAACCACAATGAGGTATAATTATATACCAGTTAGAACAGCTACAATCAAAAAGACAAGAAATAAGAAATGTTGGTAAGGACGAGGACAAAAAGGTGCCCTCGTACATTGTTGGAAGAAATGCAAAATGGTGCAGACACTGTGGGAAACAGTATGGAGGTTCCTCAAAAAACTGAAAACAGAAATACCATATGATCAATAATGGTATTTGCTCAAAGAAAACAAAAACACTAATTTGAAAAGACATATGCACCCCTATGTTTAGAGCAGCACTAGTTACAATAACCAAGATATGGAAGTAGCCCAAGTGTCCACCCACAGACGACTGGACAAAGAAAAAGAGGTATACGTCCACAGTGGAACATTACTCAGCCACGAAAAAGAGTAATTTCTTTCCATTTGTGACAATACGGGTGCAACTAAAGAGTATTATGTTAGGAGAAAGAAGTCACCTAGAGGACAAATGCCATATGATTTCACTTATACGTGGAATCTAAAAAGAAAAACAAAAAGCAAGAGGCAGAAACAGACCCATAAATACAGAGAAGTGATGGGTGCATGAGGAGAGGGGGACGGGGATGGGGAAAATCGATAAAGGGAATGAGACCCGTAGGGTTCCCGTGCGGAAGGAATACGTCATGGGGATGAAAGGCACGACATAGGGAATGTCGCCAATGATACTATAATAGTGTTGTACGGGGACAGGGGGTACCTACAGGTCTGCGGAGCATAAGCCAGGACACACTGTTTACTCCTGAAACAAATGTGACATTGCGACTGAAGTCTTCTTCAGTAGACCAAGTCATTTAACTAAATACCCTTCTTCAGTCGTAAGGGGAAAGTGCCCAGGTCTGCTCGATATTGGTGACATTACTTGACAGGCTAATTGATGTGCTGTTTCAAACCTGATGCCACTACATAAATATAAAAGCAAGTCTGGGAGAACATGGGGGAAAGGCCCTATTTTAGCAGATTCTAAAAGTAAACATTTAGTAGATTCGTATTAATCTTACTATGTTCAGAATGGTCTTTCCTAAAACATTTTTTAATAAAACATTTTTTATTAAATATTTTATTTATTTATTCGTGAGAGACACACAGAGAGAAGCAGAGACACGGGCAGAAGGAGAAGCAGGTTCCATGCAGGGAGCCCGATGTGGGACTCGATCCCGGGACTCCAGGATCATGCCCTGGGCCAGAGGCAGACGCTCAACCACTGAGTCACCCAGGTGTCCCTCAGAATCGTCTCTTGAACATATACGGTTTTGGTCAGTGTTTGGTGATCTGTTACATCCCCCCAAAACTGAAGTTTTTACCTCGTAGTAGGCATAGAAGTATTTCCCAAAAGAAGGAAGAAAGGCTGAAAAGAAATAGATACATCCAACGTAATGAAAAAAGAAGGAATCTGACCCAGCCCTACTAGGGTGACACCAGAAAAATGGATTTTGAAAATGCACTGTTTTAAAATAGGAGAGCAATTGGATTAACACAGTGGTTGTCAACTGGGGGCAATGCTGTTCGTGGGTCCAGGTCATTTGGCATTGTCTGGGGATAATTTTTCATTGTCACCTCTGGGGAACAGGGGAGGGCTACTGGCATCTGGGGACTGGAGGCCAGCGATGCTGCTCAACCTCCTACAGCGCGTGCAGGACGGTTCCCATCACAGAGAACTACCTGTTTCCAAGTGTCCAGAGGGTCAAGACTGGGAAACCCTGGGATAAGGACACACTTTTCGTGAAGACTGAAACGTTTTCTCTGGTGATTTACGGCTTAAAATACATGTTTGAGGTATCGTTTGGCTTTATCCAAACACCTGTGAGGTGCTGTTACAGTGTAGCTGTTTTCGTCTTGGGGAACCACTGTCAATTAGTGTATTTACAGACTGGGAATGGATGTATCACACTGCTCCCTGTGAGTTGATTTCTTATTTTATCATTGTAGTTAATTTAACAAAATATCAGACATACCGAGTGTCTACGTATAAATGAGTAGTTTCCGGTAAGAAATGCAGTAAATGTTTCATGTGCCAGTAGTAAGTGTGCTAAATGTCTTCTGTGAGCCATAAATGGAAAAATCTTGAGGCTGCGTGTTCTACGATTGATTTTGAAGCATGTTTTTTAAACCACCCCTTCCTACATTCAGCCTAGTAAAAATCATTGTGAAAGAGAACCAGATTGTATTAGACAGCTGTCAGCGTCAGAGGCAATCCTCATCCTGGCTAAACTGACTTTCATTCATTTCAAAACCAGCAAATGAGGGAGAACCTTCAGGACCCCACGTGAATGTGAATGAAGTGCAAGCACCATGAATTATGTGATTGCTTCTCTTTGCTACGTGTCAGTGTCACCACACCACGTTGGGCCTTTAGCCTTGAGATCCCCTCCTTTTTCCTAGTCCCAGATGAAACGAACGCCCCTAACGTGACTGGCTGGTGATGGCAGAGGGTCTCAGTGCTGCCTGTGTGTCTTCGTTTCCTCTGGTTTTGTGTATCTAAGTGTCTCCAGGCAGATGTGAGTCACGGCGACAGTCTCTGCCTCCAATCCTCACCTCATCACACAGACGGGACCGTCCGGCTTCTCGCTTTTCTTTGGAGCAACGCCAACCAAGAATTCACCGTGGATATTTAACAAGCAACTATTGAAAAACAGAGATTTCCTTTTTCCTTCATAAAATAATATTCACGTATCTCAATATGTCTAATGTGAGAATAATATTCATTTTTTTTTAAATTTCCTACTTTTCTCGATTTTTCTTTTTTCAAGTGACAAAACCCATCACACATATGCAGAGATTTGGTGTATGTTGCTTTGGGTCTACCTAAAGGAATTCAAACAAGCTCCTGATTTAAGGAAAGCTAATGCTGATTTTCCTTATTTGGATGGATGTGAAATTTAGGCCAATTTTGTCTTCATTGTTTGTATTGTTTTGTTATTCTACGTCTAAGAAATATACCAAAAAATAAATGGATCAAAATAATTTCATCAATGACAAAAAACCGACTCTTGGAAGCAATACATGCGTGTTATTTCTCAATCGGTGCTCAAATTACAGCCAAAGAGAATTCACATTAATGACGATTTGGAGAGGGTGCTAGTAACATGTATTTAAGGTTTTATGCTAAATTGAGCTCACTGGAAAGGAGGTCATCCTTCTAATTTTCTTTAATTTCATTACATGCCACTCCATACCTACTGGAATATTAAAGAAAATGGGGATCATTTTGTATGCAACGTAATGTCGTAAACATATACATCAAAAAGTAATTAATTAGGCAAGCTTTGTACCAGCGCTTGGGGTAAGTGAAGACATGAAAAAAGTGAGGAAGACGGAGTTCTGACTCAGAGGAGCATCCAGTCTTGGGGAGGGCACCTATGCCCCCCAGAAGCGAACAACACGCGGTCACGTTTCCAAAAATGCACTTTGCTTTGTGCGTTAAAAGAGCAAGTAAGATGACCAAGGAGCTTGGGAAGGCTTCATTGAGGAAGAGAAATTATAGGCTAGACCGCATGGGGCAAACTTAAAATTAACTTTATAGTCAAGCGGAAGAAAGAATGCTTCCGGAAAAGGAGCAGCCTGTGTAAAGGGTCATGTTGTTGTGAAGTCAGATTGTATAATCAGGGAATGATAAGAAGTGCATTTTGTAATGAAAATGCAAATCTACATTTGCAAGTGTACATTCACTCATACGTTAAAAGATCTTGCAAAATACCGGTGCTTAAAGTTTTCTCTCGCGTAGACAAACTCTGAAGTGCGGTCTTAGTATCAATTTAAGGTAATTGGAACAAGACAAATTACAGGGAGCTTAGTGCTGCTTTACAAATTTATGTCCTCGGGCATTAGTGAATTTTGTGCAGTGTAGTCAGATTATTTACTAAGTGAGTAAACAACGTGATTAGATGCCACAAAACCCTCGAATAAAAAATCATGACGTTTATTGCTGATAAGAAATATTAAGAAAAATTACTTAGATGTTTGGGATCTGTTTATCTCATGTTACGAGTTAGTTATAAAATTGGTACCTTTGCTTTTACAGTTTATGAATAGCATAAGAGAAAAAAAACAAGAGGTTATGTTCGTAAGAAAACAGTGGCAAATCGAATCAAGTAGTGATGTTTATCAATACATAAGAAGCGTAAGCCAGCAGGCTCTGCAAACGGGAAATATGAATACGGAAAACACAAAGTGAACATGCTGCTTCATCAACTATGTGGCGAACGGATCTACCTAAAGTTAGAACCACTTCAGTTCTGAGCATTATTAATTCAAGGATTGGTATAAAAAGGACTTCTTTAATTACACTAACAGCAAACAGATGTGAATCAGTTATAGCAAAATACTCTTTATTAAAATATAATATTAGAGGCACCAAGAAACAAAAAATAAAACATAGAAAGGGCTGTTTCTCAAAAGGTCTTTTAACACAAGACTCTTACCTAAAAATATTAATTTCGAGTGTCTGGGTAGCTCCGTCTGTTAAGCGTCTACCTTTGGCTCAGGTCATGATCTCAGGGTCCTGGGATCGAGCCATGCAAGAGTCAGGTCTGCTTCTCTGTCTCCTTCTGCTCCTGCTCATGTTCTCACTCACTCATTCTCACTTATGTGAGAATAAATAAATAAAATCTTCTAAAAAATCAAAAAATATTAATTTCAAGGGAAATATCATTGCTCTATTTGACACCATTTTCTTGTCATTTATAATGCTAACAGACCTACCTGAGTGAACAGTCCTTTTTTGTTTTTTTTTGTTTGTTTGTTTGTTTGTTTTTTCGTGGAACTTACATATAAAGGTTTTTCATTCCTTACCTTACACATACCTCTGGCATGCATCATAAAGGAATTGGCTTGCTCATTGATAGAGTTCTAGATTTTATTTCGAATCCAAAAGGGTGCCTGACGTTAATTGTTGAAGAAAGCATCAATATTACACAGAACATGAGGAAAAACTAGATCATCCATGAAACAACTGGCTAAATAATAGCCCAGATTATGGATCAGAATTTTCAAGATAGTCAGTGGCAGTATATTGTGTCTACATCCAGACACGTGTATAGATACACATGTAGATACGTACACAGATACATACGTCTACACGCGCCTCAGAAGATCAGGAAAACTTGGTATGCAGATGCCAAGCCATCAGAGCCACGGTGAGCCATACTAATAAGACATGATAAATCTGGAAAAGAATCAAGTTCCTCTTTACGCTGCTCTGTGACTCAGACTTGAAATAATCTAAACATAGCCGTTACCTCTCTTAAGGCGATGACTTTCAAAGGGACACTGAAACAGAGATGCAAGCATCTCTAGCAAATTCAATTTTCGGCTTCTTCATTTTTGTGCTTTGAGATGGAAATTCTTACGCAAATAACTAATAGAGGTTATTAAGTCCCACTCGATGGATTGACTGCCATGGCAACGTCATTTTTCTCCGGGATCCTCTGGGGAGGGGGCGGTGAGAAGCTTAAAGAGGCGTTTATGGCCCTCCCGCTGCTATCCTGATTGGAGCTGTAATTAGTAGAGAATACGGAATGATAAATATTCAAAATGGGCCGCACACACTTTGGTTCTTCCTGGCGCACCCAATTCTGAGTCTTTGAATGTCAAACTTTTGCTTTTCCTCACTGTGTTTGAGATTTCCTTTTTTTTTCAACTTAGTTTGGTCTTAGGGTCTGTTGGTATCTTTGAATGTCAAACTTTTGCTCTTTTGCTCTTTTGCTTTTCCTCACTGGGTTTGAGATTTCCTTTTTTTTTTTTTTTTTTTGAACTTAGTTTGCTCTTAGGGTCTGTTGGTGTCATTGTGGTGTCATTGTGGCCGACATCGGGTGAGGTCTGACAGGTCGCTCTGTAAACTTGTGTTGGATTTCACGTGGCAAGGAACGTTCAAAACTTGTTAATATCCAAGTGACAATCACCCCGTATTTAGATGTAAGTCATTGTGGGTACAAATAAATTGGAATGGTGATGGGAAGCAATAGGCTGGATATTCCATCCTCCCTCTGGGCATTTTTTTAGCCCATTTTATCATGATTGTAGCCTGACCCAAAGACTCATTCTTGATATCTCCGTATCGGGACCCCAGCACATTCATTTCTCAGCGCAGATCCATGTCAAGTCTTCCTGTTTCAAGGAACGCAAACACCCCTCACTCATACAGGGAATCACTCACGTGTCTTGGGAATTTGCTTTCATGGCCTGTGAACACATCCCCATAATATGAACAGGGAACCTGCCAGTTCCTCAATCCTCACCCTCCCCACCATCCCCCAACTCATTCTCCCTGGTAGCTGGACATATTCTTCAATTCTGCACCTGCCTGCTGAATCCTAAATTCAGTTCTATCACAAGGCCCACACTTTGACAAGTCATCGTCACAATTAAGGATCGTGCAATTTAACACTTCGAACGGCGGCTAGAATATAGTACGGACGTGATAAATACTGGCAACCGCTTTACGACGCAATTTTGTTGAAGCTCTAATTAATATTCATTAATTCCTGGTATTACTCACATAATCTGTTCTCATATAATGACTCAGTAGAAACCGTTTACATATAAAATATTTCAGAAGGTGCTTAGGAATTTAGGGAATATTTTTAAAAAAAATGCTTTCTTTATATCCAGCCTTGAAGACCCACTGCCTTGTCTATCCTGTGCCATTGTCGTATTGATGACTCAAGGTTTCTGGCTGAATGAGTGAGTAAATGCAGGATTTATGTCCCGAGGTGAGACAGAGCCTTACGGAGAGACTTTTCACCGCACGAAGATGTTCTGAGTGCTTCAGGACATGTGCTACCTTCCACATCCTGCTCTCCCTTGTATATCGTTTTAACACTGCAGGGAGGGCAAGAAATTTGATCTTTTTTTAAAAAAAGATTTTATTTTATTTTACTTATTTTCTAAAAAATTTATTTTTTATTGGTGTTCAATTTGCCAACATATAGAATAACACCCAGTGCTCATTCCGTTTTTTTTTTGTTTGTTTGTTTGTTTAAAGATTTTATTTATTCATTCATGAGAGACACAGAGGGGCAGAGACACAGGCAGAGGGAGAAGCAGGCTCCATGCGGGGAGCACAATGCGGGACTCAGTCCCGGGTCTCCAGGATCAGGCCCTGGGCTGAAGGCGGACGCTAAACCGCTGAGCCACTGGGGCTGCCCTAATCTTAATGCTAAAAAAAAAAAAGAAAGAAAAAGAAAAACAACAAAAGCCGTTTGGAAGAGGACAAAGTCCCCTGGGTTCTTCCCCACCAGAATGTGAATGAGCATGTGCAGACAGGAGGGAAGGGTCCCCAGCCGCTGCCCTGCGCCTGGGCCGACAAGCGTGAACCCAGCAGACCTAATGGTGCTATCGTCACGTTGCTTCTTGGCTGCCACGGGGGAGCGTGGATTCCAGCTGCACTCCTGCCAGTCCCTGACTAATCCGGCTGCTTCTCGGGACCCAAGCTCTTTGTACACGCCACATGGGTTGTGTTCCACCCCGACTTTCCTCGTGGGCGTCTGCTATTTTGGTAGGTGCCAGACAGAGGGTGCTATGTGACCGGTCCCCTGGAAAATCTTTGCGCACGGATGCCTAAGGAGCCTCCGTGATGGGCAACATCGTGCATGTGCAGTCAAAATCAGATGCTGGAGGAGGTAAGCACGTCCACGGAGAAGAGCCCGGAAAGCTCGCTCCTGGTTCTGGGGCCTAAGTGACGTGAGCGCGCTCCTGGGTGAGTTATAGGAAGCGTGCACACCAAGGGGAGCTGGTCCCACAGATGAAAGTGCTTGCGGCAAATAAGGAGGTCGCGGAGAGTGACCTCCCAAGCTGTGACTCCCTGAGCGGGGGTGACTGGCTTGCTGTTACGCAGGGGCAGGATGAACACGTGCGGCAGGGGAGCTTTGTCGTCAGGACACCTGCCGGGAAGTGCGTCCTCTGTTGTGCTCATGAGGCGTGTGCATCTCTCGCCTCCCGGGCAGAGACCTGACCTTCCAGGGAAGCAGCCGTGGAGCAGGGGCAGGACAAGGGGCAGGCTCTGAGCACCCGTGGAAGCCACATGGGGTCTTGGGCTCAGTCACCTTGACAAAGGGATGGAAGGGGGTGGGGAAGGCTGGCTTACTCTTGAATCAGCGCTGGGAGTTTTGCCACGGATTTATGGTCTGGGTTGTGGGGAAGCCACGTCCCGGCCTGGCACAGACTGTGGGTTTCTGCACTGCCTTTGCTCCCTGAAAATCCCTCCATTGCTGATGTTTCGGCCTTTCTCTGTGATTTTGACACCTCGTAGGAAGTCCTGTGACAGGTGTGCGGAGGGCCAGCAGGGCGACCTCAGGGAAAAGAGCGGGGAGCCTAAAGTGCCTTCTCTTTCTGGGGACCCCTCACTCTCTCTGTTTATAATTTCCTCTGGATTTCACCCCACGCCTCTTTCCCTTTGTTCATTTGGCTTTGCATCCTTTTGCTGTGATAAAGCAGAGCTCTGAAGCAGACTCAATGCTGATTTCTCCGAGTGAATCAGCCAAGCCGGGTCTGGTCTGGGGCGGATCCCTGACACAAGCAAGCCCCCTCTGAAATGGGAACACATATTTGCAGGAGGGGAAACCTCTCCCTAGTACACCACGGGGTTTAACTTACAAAGCTTGACCATTAACTCAACTTCCAGTAAACCGTACCCAGAAAGTTCTAATCAAGCTGAAGTACCTATTTTCCTACAGTGCAAATTTGTTTTTTTTTTAGTCCCATATTTGTTTTATAGGTGCATGAAATGATGTCTAATTCCTAAGTGGTGGGCATACTTTTTGTATATACCCCTTAACATCAAATGCATTATTTTTGTCAAAGTCTTAATATCTTGGGGCACCTCCGTGGCTCAGTGGTTGAGCATCTGCCTTCGATTCAGGTTGGGATCCGGGGGTCCTGGGATCGAGTTCCGCATCGGGCTCTCCACAGGGAGCTGGTTCTCCCTCTACTTACGTCTTAATCCCAGAACCCCAGGATCACATCCTGAGCGGAAGGCAGGCACTAAACCGCTGAGCCACCCAGGGATCCCTAAATTACTGAGATTAAATTACAAAAACGGTACTTTGGATTTTCTCATGTCTTGTTATTCATTTTGCAAACTGCTCTTTCATATATATTGAAGGTCCTTCACTGTGAGATGGTTTAGTTCACAGGCTGACAGCTTGTAAGAAAAGACACCCTCCCGTCCAGAGGCTGCCCACGGTTCCTTGACATACAGGCTTCCCATGGGGGGGGTGCCACCTTCCATGGCCTCTACAAAGTTCGGGGAGGAGACCCAGGTTCCAGGAGAGACACGCACCCATAATCATTCACATGCGGTCATGTGCAAGCTATCCTCTCCACCTAGCCACCCTGCCTACAGTCTGTTGATTACAATCAGGACAGCAGTTGGAGTAGACGGCCAACGAGGGGGGATGACGTAGGCATGCATCTCAGGAGGTGACAATCATAGCTGAGGGGTGTGTGGTGGGTAGCGCAGATTGTAAACGCACGACCCTGCGTAACAAATATGGCTTGGATCACTAGTAGCGAGTTGGCTTGGTGCAGAAATAATGTAATCGCAACGGCGATTTTGCACAATGAATGACGATTACCGCAGGCACGGAGATTAAAAAAAAAAACAAAACAAACGTGAGAAACAAGTACTAAAAATGCATGTTGGACAAAAGTGAAAACTTAACTTCACTCACCTCATTGTTTCATTGGAGGACAAGACCTACAAAGCCTTCAGCTTTTGGCGTGCATAAAAATACAGGACAGTCGTTTCCTGGAATGATCTTGTCATTTTTTTCCCCCTTCCACCAAAATCAACAGTATTCTTTTACTTATTTTCTATTCCCATCTGAGAAGTTGTCCCTCTAAGGAAGATACTGCACCCTGGAGCATTGTCCAGCGTCCAGAATCCCAACACCTGTAATATGCATCATGGTGTTATCTATGCTTTGAGAATTAAAACAGAAACAGCACTGTTTCAATCTAGGTCACAAACAGCAAAACTGTAAAGTATTGATTAACACAATAGATTGAATCAAAAGTAGGGTTTAATGAGTCAAAAAAATTCAAACAACCCATTTGAAAGCTAATTACAGTGCCCAAAGCCTCCTTTAGGCCTCTTTCATTAAATCCATGTTTTGCTTTATGATGGAAAAATAAAGGGCCCTTGAGGCTTTCTTTGTAAAGTAATTATTTCTAAAGGGAAAAACTTCAACAACATTTCAGTGACATGATTTGAATATCACACGCATGCTTTCGGCCTCTTTTTCTTTTCCTTTGACATTTTTGTAATATCACATGAAAGAAAAATGGATGTATCAGAATAGTAGAAATAATTACTCTCAGATCATCAAAAAAGAAATCTGCTGATGACAGTTCTGTCGGAAGTAGTAATCAACCCCTCTTCCTAGGGATCATCAGGATATGTGTGTAAAAACTTGCCGCCTCCCTCTTGGGCGATGCACAGAGTCAGCCTGACCAAGAAGCTGATACTTACGTATTGCCTGAAATTCTTTATGGGTGAGCGAGAAAGAGAAGGGAGGTATTTTATGGTTTGGAGAAACTGGGATCCAACCAAAAATCTTTCCTAAGTATGTGATAATCCTACCTTAGCAAGGGTTCTGTGGTTAATAGGAAGTAGACCTGAAAACTCTATGTAGCCAGTTGCCTTGTCTTTTAATGGGGAACAGTTCTAGGATATAACAGGTGTCGGCAATGACCAACAATTCCTAAGATGATCTCTAAATGTGGTGTTGCATTCCTCTGTCTCTCTGTAGAGGACACGTTCTATCCAAAGATTTTACCGACAAATTATATCCTCTATGACCAAGGCACTCTGCAAGAAATCTTAACTAGCCAGACTTAGGTGCCCAGAATCTCCATTCTCCATATAATTGGGAATCCAGGTAGCAGTGGTCCATTCCATTTCCAGGCTTCACTATGGGCAAGAACGTGGAGATCTCCCAAGCACAGAGCCGTACGTATGGGAATGGTCAAACAGGTGCACAGCATAGTCCTGCTCTTACTGCACTGTGGTGTAGACACTGGGTGTAGATATATAGGCTCAGACATCAAATGTGCTCCAAGATACTTTGTTAAAGCAGGATGGTAAGGTGCCAGGTAGTAAATACAGTGGGAAGAGATCATAGTGGGATTATAGAGGTGAGACTGAAGGAAGGACTCTTATTTTTCTTGCTTAACTGTGTTATAAGGAGACTGAAGGAGGAGCTTTATTTCTTTTGCCCAAATTACTCATAAACAGGATACTGTTTGGTATTGGTTTTAAATATAGAAGCATGCAGGGAAAGTGGGTTCCAGTGTGGAACAGTGTCCAGCGTCTTCAGGTAGCCAGTGGGTAACAAAGACGACTAGATTCATGGAACACAAAACTAAGCCAGGAGGTGCACACTTCTTCTAAACAGCATGATTAGATTATCCCTAAAAGAGGAATCAGAGTATCAGAATACACAAAATGTCCATGAGACGACTAAAAAAACAAACAAACAAAAAAAAAAAAAAACCACAAAACACCTGCTCTAACAATAACTTGGAATATCACAACCTGAGTGAGAAAACATGATCATGAGATACCAGCACGGAGATGGAATTATCGGATGGAATTTCAAAGCAACAAATGTAAAAAGTCCTCAGCATGTGATGACGCTCTCCCAACAAATTAAGAAAAAAGAAAATCTGAGCCAAAAAGTCAGAAGAAGTTAAAATGTAAATTATAGAAACAAAACACAATGCCTGAAATAAGTGAAGGTAAGACGCTCCGTAAAGACTTTGCCAGATTTACAAAAGCCAACACATTCATCATCATCACACTTGCCAAGTAGGAAAAGATAAAGGGCATCCTTAGAGCAGATGATATACTAAGGAATTCTCATCTACACAAAGGAAGGAAGAGCAGTGAAACTCATAACCGGGTGGATTTAAAGACTTCTTTCTTGCCATCTGATTGTCCTTCATTGATAACAGACATCTAAAAGCACAGGTAACAATGTGTTGTGGGCTTGTCACATGCAGAAGTAATTTTTACAACAGCAACCAGAGCAGGAGAGAATTGGCGTGATACCACCGTCACCTTCCCTAGTACACAAAAGTGATACAGCATCACGTCAAGAAGGCAGGTTTAAATTCAACCACTGAATCATCACATTAAATGTGAGCAACCTACATACCTCAATAAAAAGGCAGATATTGAATTAAAAAAAAAAAGCACAACCTGAGTCTATGCTTCCTAAAGAAACCGTGTGAGGTATAAAAGCTCAAACAGGTATAAGAAAGGAAACAGATAACCCTGATGACGTTAGTCAAAGGAAATATATAATAGATAAATGAATGTCAAAGTAAATTTTATAGCAAAGAATAGTCACAAAGATAAAAAAGGTCATTTGACAATGACAGAGGCTCCTTTCCTCCACTGGGCTACCAATCCTCAAAATCCCCACACTCATAGAGCATCGAAACACACGAAGAAAAGCCTGAGTGAACTTTATGGAGAATAGACAAATTCACAACTATAACAGAGCTTTTAATACTCCTCTATCAATCTCTGATAGAACAAGTAGACAGGAAGCCAGGAAAAAACTGGAGAAAACAAAATGGCAGGAGGCACATAATACACCCAAGAGTTAACTCACAGTCGCAGAATCTAGAAGAACTCAAGAACGTTTGAGGACGCAGACCATATCCTGGCCCTTAAGTATTCAATTTGTAAATAGGATGTTCTCAGGTCATGTGGAAGAATTTGAAATAATGAACAGTTATCTGGAAAATCCAAAACCATTTGAGAGCAATATCCTAAACATCTAACATACCAAAGAAAAAGCAGCACAATTTTTTTTGTGTTTATTTTGAACCGAGTGAGTGTCAGTAGGACAAGTCATACAAACGTATGAGAAGTATCTATAGCGGTTGTTAGTGCAAAGCGTTTGGCTCCAAATTCCTGTATTAGAAAACAAAACAAAACAAAGTGTCAAATCAATGACGTCAGCTTACAACGTAAAAATAAGAGGCATTGGCGAGGATGTGGAGAAAAGGGAACACTTGTGCAATGTCAGTGGGAATGCAAACCACTGCAGACACTGGAGAACAGTAAGGAGGTTCCTGAAAAAGTTAAAAATAGGGCTACCCTATGATCCAGTAGTGATATTTACTCAAAGTTATGAAAACAAGTAGTTTGAAAGGATATATACACCCCGATTTTTAGAGCAGCATCATCAATAAGAGCCAAATTATGGAAGTAGTCCAAGTGTCAGTTGATAGATGAAGGGAGAAGGTTCATGGGGGGGGGGTGTAGATACATACACACACATACATGGCGTGTGGGTACACCATGGACGATGATCATGACGATGATGATCATGACGATGATGATGATGGTATTATTATTATTCAGCCTTAGAAAAGAAATGAAATCATGCCATTTGCAGCAACATGAATGGAGCTAAGCTTAGTGAAATAAGTCAGGGAAATACAAGTATCGGATGATTTCACCCATATGCAGAATTTAACAAAACAAAGAAGAAAAAGAGAGAGAGGCACATCAAGAAATAAACTTTTTTTTTTTTTAATATAGGAGGCTGCATGCCCAGCATGGAGCCCAGTGTGGGGCTTGAACACATGACCCTGAGATCAACACCTGAGCTGAGATCAAGACATAGATGCTTACCCAACTGAGCCACCCAGGTGCCCCCAGACTCAACTCTAGAGAGTCAACTAATGGTAACCAGACGGGAGGCAGAGAGATGGGTTAAACAGGTAATGGGAATAGAGTGCGCTTGCCGTGATGAGTACCTGGTGATGTTTGGAGATGGCGAATCACTACACCGTACACCTAAAACTAATATAACGCTTAACTATACTGGAATGAACATTTTAAAAATGTAATAAAAAAGTAAGAAAATAAGGAAAGGAAACTAAGCCAAGGAAAGAAATTAAAAAAGATGAGAGTAGAATGTGATTAAAATAAAGACACAGGAAAAAAAAAAACACAGACACAACAGAGACAACAAACCCCTACTTGGTTCTCGGATAATAGTCAATAAAATTGATAGACTTCTAATGACAGGTACTTAACATATTAAGACAATAAATGTTACAAATAGAGTGATGATATCACTAAAAATACTACAGATACTTTAAGCATGATAAAAGAATACTAAAAATTTTTTTTAATTCCCTTTATGGCCTTATCTGAGAAAACTGAGTCTTTCACTATGAAATATGTCAATGACAGGTCCTGAGACACGCTCTGTCTGCAAAGCACACGTACACACACACATGTTGCTGACAGGTGTATGGTACTAGATTCACTCGGATGGTATCTTTAAATAATTCTGCATTTATGAAAAGGGCTGTGTTTCTGCAGCGCTTTCCTCCCTAACTGAGCTTTCTTGGTCTATCTTCGGTGTCGAGTATGTTTAATCGTACTGAGTAGATTGTAAACACTCCCCCTTTTCTCCGTTCCCGGAACAATGTGCGTAGCATTAGTATTTTTTTAATCTCGTAAATGCTTAGAACGGTTCTGCAGTGAAGTCACCTGGACCTGGGGATTTCTTGGTGGAAATGCTTTAAAAAAAAAAATCAATTTACTCAATAAATACGTGGCTACTACGACCTGAGTGAACTCTGCGACTTTCAGGAAATGTGTACGTTTAATCTAAACTACAGAATCATTTCTCTGATACTTGTCCTTAATTTCCCTTATCATCCATTTAATGCCTGCAGATCTGGAGGGATAAAACCACTTTCATTTCTGATATTGACAAATGGATTCGAGTTGGGCAAACGGTTTGGTTAAAGGTTTACGAACTGCATCGTCGTCCTCAAAGGACGATCTTTGGTTTCACTGGTGTCGTATGTTCAACGGTTTCATCTGTTTTATGCTTCATGGTTTCTGTCTTATTACTATTCTCCTTCCCCTACTTACACTCAGTTGGTTTTCTAGATTCTTCAAGTGGAAGATTAAATCACTGATATGACATTATTTTCTTGGTAGTGTTTGTCGTAGAAATATTCATATAAATGCTCTTTGATTGCAACCTACATATTTTTTTCATAGTGAAACTGAATATTTTTACCCAGTTTAACTGAGGTAGAATAAGTATAAAACAACTAGAAATGTATTATGTGTACAACATGGTACTTTGGACGTATGTATACACTCGCCTTACCACCACCACAATCCGGGTAACAATCATATTTATCCTGATTCATCATGCATATATTTTCATTCACCAAACAGTCTAATTTCTCTGTTATTTCCTAATTGACACATGTATTACTTAGAAGCCCACTGCTTATTTTTCAAATATTTGTAATATTCAGGTACTGTGATCAGTTGTTAATTTCACTGGCACCAGAGAACATGTAGGATTTAAACTGTTTTAAATCTATCGGAACTTGACTTATGACCCATATACCCTCTATCTGAATAAACGTCCAGTGTTGCACATAAGAGGAATAACTGGTCTGATGTTGAGTGTTCTACAAAAGTCAATAGCGTTCTTCACGTCTTTGCTCTTATTGATTTTCTGTATGCTTCTTTTATTAAAAGTGAAGAGCTATTTCGAAAACTGACTACAATTACGAATTTGTGGATTCTTGTTCTCACGTAATTTTTTGCTTCCCGTATTTCTTTTTTTTTAATTATTTATTTATTTATGATAGTCACACACACACACAGAGAGACAGAGAGAGAGAGAGAGGCAGAGAGAATGGCAGAGACACAGGCAGAGGGAGAAGCAGGCTCCATTCAGGGAGCCCGATGTAGGACTCGATCCCGGGACCCCGGGGTCACGTCCTGAGCCGGAGGCAGATACTCAACCACGGAGCCACTAAGGCATCCCACGAGAGCTGAGAATGTTTTGAACCACACCTAGGTACTTGTATGTGACCATGTCCACGCCATCAGTTGACAGAAATTTTGTGTAAAAGATAGTTATCTTTCTATAGCGTGTCTCTTTTATTTTTCCCCCAAATATCTATACTTTAAAGTGACATGCATACATATCCTTTATATTATCTGAGAATTCTATAGTAATTGCATAAATTGGTGACAATGATTTCATATAGCATAAAGAAAATACATACTAATTGCTTTATAATTACAAAGCAGTAAATGCCATCACTTCTACTTGCAGACAGGAGATGAAATTGCATCAAAAAATACATGTGTACATATATGAATATATTAAAAGTTCATTTTCAGCAAACAAAAAAGAATACAAGTTGTGTTTCTTTCCTGATTATTGAGAGGATGTTGTTACCATGGAAAACTGGGAATATACACAGTAAACATCTATGTAATTTAAAAACAGTAATGTATTTCAGGGAACTATTTTAACAAAAATATTTTTCCTAAATAGAATGAAAATCTCTACCTGGAGGAAAAATATTGACTTGCATCAATATTTTTGTTAAAGAGTAGTTTGGGTTTTTTTTTTTTTTCTTTCTTAAGTATGTTACATACCCAACGTGCAGCTGACAGCGGGGCTTGAACTCATGACTCTGAGATCATGACCCAGGCCAAAACCAACAGTCATATACTCAAGCAACTGAGCCCCCCCCCTCCCCCAGGCAAAACAGTAATTTTGACTGAAATAATTTCATTATCTTATATGAAGCCACAGTTTCATATTTAACACTACAGTAGATATTTTGCAATTATGTTGTGTTTTTATTGTTGAAAATAACATTTTAGTTTATACTCCATCAAGGCCAATAAAACACATCAACCAAATAAAATAAAACTCACCCTAAGAGTTAAGCAAAATGGATATATTTTTGCAGAGATGGTGGTTTGATTACATTTCCAATGAAAAATAAAAGAGAATCATGTATCAGAACCATTCAGAGTTCTAAAAACTTCGTTTGATTAATGCTAGCTTATGTCTTTTTCCTCCCATAGAAAAATATGTAGGCAAGCCATGTCCTTGAGAATCCCTGGCATTTCATCTGTATTCTGTTCACTAAAACTTCAAGATGTGCTTCCAAAATTTAAAGCCTGTCAACAAGGTTATGATTGTAGAAAACGGAAAATAAATATTTTCAAAAATGTTCCAAAACATGTTACTATGCATACAGGGGCTCAGGAAAACATATAATTTAGTCAAAATACGAAATAAAGATAACCACCTTTGACTTGCATGTTTCAGCATGGATATAATTAATAGATTTTAAGAATCAACAACAACAGAAAAGCAGATCAGTTTAAACTATGGTTAAAAAATACATTTGCCTAAGGGCAAAACAAAAAGTGAAATGTGAACCAATTTTGATTTTACCTGAAATGAATTGCAGGCCATAAACAGCACTCATTTCCCTACACCTGCTGTCTATCCTTAAGCACAGATGAAATGCTGCATGGACTTAAAATCTTAGTGACTACAGCAAACTTGAAGCAAACTATTCTAAGGGATGTCCTTCAACTCTGGCAATGACAGTCGTCCTGTAGCGGGTGCCTCTATCCCAAGAAAGTCTCACCGAAAGTCAAAAATAAAGCAGTATTCAAGACAGAGCTTGGCGAATGCTTAGATACACTACGTATTTTATCTACCTTTCTGCATTTCACAATTTAGGTTATTTGGGCAAAGTAGAAATGTACACTTCTCAGGGCAATTTGAGTAACATTCATTTCTACCAATTTGGGTTTATAGCTTTTTCGAAATTGCACTAAAATAACGTGAGCCAAACTATCAAACAACATTCTTTCAAGGAGTACTTAATGACTTTAAAGAAGTTGGTGAGATTCAGAAATAGGAAGCCCACGTTTCAGCAGACTCTCTTCTAGGACATGGCATGGAGATTAGCAAGCAAATGAACAGGGAGATTTCAGCCAGGTATTCCTTTGAAAACAACCTCCTTCCCAACGGATGAGCATCCCTGCCCTTGAGCTACCATTTGGATGTGACACCCATCGGAGGTTTGCAGCACAACGAGACCAAGCAGACTCACAAGATTGCACAGCAAAGGCTGGGACAAGGCTCCTAGCTCAGATGAATGAATGACTGAGCAAAGTTCCTGGACTCTGAAACCCTAATGGTAGCCCGGCTCAAGATGAGTCAGCCAGGAAGAAGCACAGAGAAGACAATGAACAGTACCAGCCAGAGACATGAATTCAGGAGAGTCGCAGGGCAAGTATGTAGTTCCCAAATGGACAAAGGGTGATGCCGCAGACCAGAAGGGCTCAACATGGCACCCAAAGAACCATTGCTCCCCTATCTCCATAAGTCCGATGATGTCCTTTCTCCACATCTTAGGGAGAGAAACAGGAAGAAGGCTGAAAGTCAAGATTTATTTTTTTTTATGATTTATTAATTTGAGAGAGAGACAGAAAGCAAGGGGGAGATGCAGATGGAGATGAAGAGGGAGAGAACTAGACTCCCCACTGAGCTTGAGCCCAACACAGAGCTCGATCTCACAACCCTGAGATCATGACCTGAGCACCGACTGAGCCACCCAGGAGCCCCGAGAGTCAAGATTTCTAAGAAACTCTACCCAATAATAGATTCAAATTATGTAATTAGAGGTAAGATTTCAAACCATGTCAAAGAGGTCATTGATTTTATTACCCCTACTAATGCACAGGTTGGGACTTGAAGGGCAGATTTATTCCAGGCTAAATAAATTCCTTTTTCTCTACCCATCCAAGTGATCCTGTAACTGAAGTCTGAGATTACATTGTGTAGTAGAGTATATATCGAAAGCAGTCACACACATGTGGAGTCCTACATCCATAAGTAATGTCTAATCTTTGCCCACATTCTTTTCTGATGTGGGAACTCTCCTGAGAACAAGGGAGCCATGGATGCTTAACTGTAGAAGAGCTGCTTCGTCACCAGGGGGAAGAAGGACCACCAGAAGGTTGGGCTTGGCGGGATAATTCAAAGGTCATGGCTTCATTCAGAAGAGGTGACCTTCCTCATTAACTGGGGCTGGTCACAACTGAGTAAAGATACAGCCCTGCTTCTCACGATGTATGAGAAGTTTATGTAACAACTAACTTCATTTCACGGAACCTTCAGCCCCAGAGGGGATTCATTTGTTAAAGTATCTGTATCGGACAGAGCAGACTAATTAGATTGTTCTCGCTGGCATTGATGAAGCACCCAGTGTGGGCACCTGATGAAGCTTACTGGTAGAAATAGGAGTCGCACCCAAATAAGAGATAGGGAGCCTGGTGATTTCCCATTACGAGGTCACAGTGGACCCAGAAGAACCAAATCTAGCCACCGACAGATCGAAGACATGAAGGCTTCCCATCCTCTCACTGTCTTAGAATCCCAAACACCGCTTTTAGGGAGACACATGTAAATCCATACTTTGAGAATCTGCAGATTACGAAAATGTGTGAAGAGAAACTTGAAGGGCGGGGAGAAATCTATCACAACTTCAAGAATCGTTTTAATCCGAGACAGTTTAAAATGCCATGAAACAGTTGTCACTAAAATAAGTAGATACGGGTTTTATTGCCAGTAAAAGAAGATGTCAAAGATCCTTATATTGGAGAAGAGCGGCTTCAGGTTATGGCTACTGGTTTTCCTACCAATTTTTTTTTCTTTTGTCTACTGTGCCTACAGTTGTGTGTGTCTGCTTCCTCCTAATTTATTAGGATAAAAATCACCAACAGTGAAATGCGAACTCTAAGCGTGTGGTTTAATATTCTGATAACCCCATGAGTCTACCACTTCAGACAAGATACTGATCGTGTTCATCACTGGAAAAAAAAAAAAAAAACCCTCTTGTGCTATTTCCAAGATGGAAAACCATCGTCCTGTTTTGTATTACCATGCTTTTTACTTCTTGTTGAGCTTCCTATAAAGGTAAGTTCAAGACCTAAATACCCACTCCTCTGTGCTGGCTTTGTTCAACCTCACGTCTGTAAGAGCGACCCATCCTGTTCATACATAGGTACCTCATGTTTTGTTTTCTGGTACATAGAATCCCACTGCGTGAACATACCATTTGCTTATCCATTTCTCCCGGTGAGTTTCCTCGAGTTGATTCAATATGCCCTCTTGCATCTACTAAGTCGATTATACAGCTTTCTGTCTCTATTCTGTTAACAGATGAACACGGATTATTTTCCGTGTGAAACCCACCACACGTCTCTGGACAAAACGTACTTGGCAATGATGTCTTATCCTTTCTGTATATTGCTAGATTTGATTTGTAAAGTCAGCACTGACTCAAGGAAATTCTCCATAGGAGCCTCCTCTTCCATTTGATTATTTAAAGAGAAGGACCCTTTTAATTATAAACAATAGAGTGCAGATTAAACACAATTTGAAAGTTACTTTACAGGAAAGAAAAAGCATTGAGACGCTTATTAAACACGGAGCACGTAATTAAGTTATTAACCTATTCTTCCTCCCTATAAGAGTTAATCTAATTGTCAGTATCTCAAGCACACTACATTTTCTAGGTAAAACTCCCTCGTGGCTCACAGCAGAGACAAAGAGCTGGAGCCTTATCTTGAATCTTGGATCTGTGATGCTTTCTGGAATGTTCATCTCTACGCCTTTATCTTGAATCTTGATCTATGATGCTTCCTGGCATGTTCATCTCTATGACTTTATCTTGAATCTTGATCTATGATGCTTCCTGGCATGTTCATCTCTATGCCTTTATCTTGAATCTTGGATCTGTGATGCTTTCTGGAATGTACACCTCCACGCCCTTAACTTGAATATTGATCTATGATGATTTCTAGAATATTCGTCTCTATGCCTTTATCTTGAATCTTGATCTATGATGCTTTCTGGCATGTTCATCTCTATGCCTTTATCTTGAATCTTGGATCTGTGATGCTTTCTGGAATGTACACCTCCACGCCCTTAACTTGAATATTGATCTATGATGATTTCTAGAATATTCATCTCTATGCCTTTATCTTGAATCTTGATCTATGATGCTTTCTGGCATGTTCGTCTCTATGCCTTTATCTTGAATCTTGATCTATGATGTTTTCTGGCATGTTCCTCTCTATGCCTTTATCTTGAATCTTGATATATGAAGCTTTCTGGAATGTTCATCTCTAGGCCTTCAATCCCACTCCCTGGGACTGCTTTCTCTGTCCTTACAAACCCATTACATCTCAGAGGCCAATGTACTTGGGTTTGCACCTTCACGGTAATCTGTAATTATAAGCTCATGCAACATTATGAGGCTATCGAAGAGCGTAAGCACCCAGAAGTGGGTCTACCCATCTACACTTGATACTTTTCCACTTGAAAATCTTGTCTGAATGTATTTTACGTGGTTGCCCCCATCTCAAACTATCCTGGGCTTGCTTACCAACCACTCTACATTTTTATAAATTCCTTTTTGAAAGCTCTCTGCAGGCAACACACCCCTGTACATCTAGGAGTAAAACAACAGGCCTCTGAATCTCATAACTCTGCCTTCCTGTGTATTTATGCTAAAGTCTACTGCCCAGAATCCTTCACACACATATGATGACTCAAGTGCTGAAGTGAAGAACCATAGGTTCTGTCAAACATGAAAATGTACATCTTTGCCATATTATGGCAACGCGTTCAACAGATCATTAACATGCGGTCTGTCTCCCTCTCCCTCTCTCTCACGCACAGAATGATCCTCAAAGAGACTAAGGTAAAATGATTCTGCAGAGCAGATCTGAAAAGAGAAACTTCCAAGAATTAGGGAACCAAACTCATATCTAATTATCTCACGCATGGTGCATATAGAATGAAACGCTTCCAAAATCAAAAGAGAAGAGAAAGGTGAACTTGGATGGAATGCATATTTTTTTATCGCCTTCTTCTACGATGTTGGGTGCGATGTCTTATCTTGTTGGACTTAAATGTTCTAAACAGCAGATGTGGGAGATACAGCATGATGACAGTGAGGCTCAGGGCGGTGATCCTCTCTAGTACCTCTAGCAGGTAAACCGAAATAACACTTGCAGTTTGTTTAAATCCTGCAGCCTTGGGGCACCTGGGTGGCAGTTCAAGTTCATGTGTATAAGTCCATCAACAGGAGGGGCAATGTCTTTGAGGAAAGTCACACATGACTGCACCATATCACCAAATCTCAAGCCCATACAAGGAACAATAATGCGTTGCCAAAACACGCAGCGTCTCTCGCCTTCTGAACACTCCCCTCCCATAGTGAAGAACTCACATATAGAGTCATCCTTACTTTTTCCTTCCTGGCTTTAGAACCGACAGGTTTTTAGAAAAATCTAAGGATTCTCTTATCGTGTTGGTTTCCGGGAGGAGACGCTTCTCAGAGTGTGCTGATAATGGAGTCAGATGAAACAGAGGACAAGGTATTCTCCAAATGTAAAAAAGTAACAAATAAACCGGCAAATTACATAAAGTGAAGCAGTGTGTAGTAACTATGAAGTAAAAACAGGAGGCAGAAAATCTTTCCAGTTGACTTTCAAACTCCTGCCTTCTTAGCATCCGTTTACAGTAATAATTCAAGTCATCCACTATGTATCACAAAATCCTTTCTAGTTACATATTTTTAGCACATCATTCGAGAAAGATGGAAAGAAAGACGATTTCCAAGTTGAGAGAAACTTCCACTGCAAGTTACGCAAAATGCTACAACGGTGCAGTTTGCAAAGGTCACCTGAAGAAATGAGAGTGGTCAGCACCAAGATATTAATAGAACATGGAATTGTTCTAAAATGCATGCATATGTATAAAGTAAGCATAGATATATAAAATATATACATATATATATTTTTGCACATTAAAAAAAAATATATTTCCAGAGCACCTGGGTAGCTCAGTGGGTTAAGCATGTGCATTTGGCTCAGGTCATGATCTCTGGGTCCTGGGATCGAGCCCCGCATTGGGCTCCCTGCTATGCGGGGAATCTGTTTCTCCCTCTCCCCCTGTCTTCCCCTCCCTCTCTGCCAAAGAAATAAAATCTTTTTTAAAAAAATTCTTTAAAGATTAAAATATTTCCAAGAATGAGTCACCCAACCCGTGAATTCAAGACAGAGATCGTACGCATGATTGAGGAACGGTTAAAATAAAACAAAAACTTCTGTCTCAGGAATGCAAATTCTCAGCCAAGTGCTCCACAAGCAACAAAACAGAAAGATCCATTGTTTTGTTGTTTTTTTTTCTGTCACAAAATGCAAATATAAATAAGTGTTTTTTCATGACTGGATACTCAGGATGCAGCTTTCAAATGCCATAGACCAGTATTTGGCGTTACGGAAGCGATACCCATGAAATTGAGGTGGTTACACGTTAAGCTTTCATCCCTAACCAGAGATTCACTTTCCCCCCTGGCCCCCGCGCTCTTATTAATAAGCTCTTCCTTTTTGTCTGTTTTGTCCTCCTGAGGGGGAGTAAGTTAATGAAGTGATGTTTAGGGGCATTCCGAAAAGTAATCCTCAGAATAAAATCTGCTCATCTAAATTCCTAAGGAGGAGCAAAAAGTTACCTTAGTTCTTTTTCATGTCATTGGACTCAATCACGCGTAGCCCCGCTAAAGATTTATCTAGGACATAAATGCAGGTTTACGGGGAAGGCGAAACCTCTCTGAACGCCTTCCAAGTTCAGCCCTTGTGCTTTTACCTAGAGCTCCTCAGACTTGATGTCAGCTACTTTCAACCGTGCAAAATCATGGTTGCTTCAACAGCCACAACCCAAGGGTTGAAGTCCTGGGGACACAGCGATGAGTCATTTCATCTTGTCTTCACTGACCACACATCAGGGGAATGTGTTTTTTAGGATCTACTGCCACCCTCTCTGCCCCCGATTTCTCAGCACTTTTCCTGGGATGTCATTTGCTGGATGCAAATACATATTTTTTTAAGATTTGGTTGATTGATTGATTTGACAGAGAAAGAGAGCAGGAGGGGTCACAGGCAGGGGGAGAGAGAAACACAGGCTCTGTGCTGAGCAAGAAGCCCAATACAGGACTTGATCCCAGGACCCCGGGATCATGACCTGAGCCACCCACGTGCCCCAAATGCATATTTTTATTAGCCCAGGAACACATTTTTTATTTCATTAGAAGAGTTGAATGTTAACAAAGATTTCCATACCAGCAACAGATTTAAAATGCATAATTTTAAAAAGAAACTGTGTCTGTCAATTTTTCAAAAGTTGTAATTTGCATTAGCATCAACTGTGTAGCTAACTATATATGATATATGCATATGAACCTATATATCATATGTGTGTGCTTGGGTAAACACATTATGTGTGTATGTGAGTGCACGCGTACATATGTGAGTGTATAAAATACAACTAACAAATGAGATAAAATAATTAAAGAAAAATATGGTATCGTACTGCACAATATTAAAAATCAATGCATGACTGCAGCCAGGAGCGCCTGGCTGGCTCATTCAGTACAGCATACGACTCTTGATCTCAGGTTTGCAAGGTTGAGCTCCATGTCGGGTACAGAGATGACTTAAAAAAAAATCTTTAAAAATATATATATGTCAATAAACAGCACAATGCACGTATAAGACTCTTCAGCATTAGTATCTTTATAAATTCCACATTCCTCACCAGTTTCTTTGCAAATCTAGAGAACAAGTGGTCTCGAGACGATGAAGATGTGGACTCTTTGTCCATTGCATGATTGCAAGCTTGTTGTTTAGGGCTGGCACCTGGACTCCAGATCCACCATGAAACTGTAAAGGAAATGGGACCGTCTCTCTGAGGTAGTCAAGCACCCTCGACTGCTTGTCGAGATCAATGACCAGTTTATTAACTTCCCAGAGACAATGGACTCTTGAGTAAACAATGAGTAAAACATTAGTGTCGAAAATCTGTGATACTTGAAGTTCTACAACTCTTTCTAGATTTATGACTCCATGGCACCAAAAAAAAAAAACAAAAAACAAACAAACAAAAAAAAACAATCAAACAAAAAAGGTCCAAAACACTAAAAATTAAAACTATTCCAGTAAAAGGTGATGGTCACTTAGGTGTTCACGACTTCCTGACAAATGTGCATGGACATTTTAAGAATTGTGGATTTTATTTAAGTGAGTCTTTAATATTACGGCTGTAGTATTGCCAAAAACTGAATTTAAAAAAAATGACTTAACAATTCCTAGTTAATTCATCACTTGAAAAATGTATTAAATTCCATGATGTCTTATGAATTCAAGTTTGATTAGGTAATATAACTCAATTTCCCAGCAAACGAGTTAATTTCCTTAAGGAATTATTGCAATATATAAAATAGAGTAGAATTTCAGGATGCCACCTTTTATCTGCGTTAAGATTTCTACTTGTTTGTTAGTGAAAAGAATAATCAGATCTCTCTCTTTCAAGCTTCATAAATATTCAAGCCATGCTATGAACTCTCCCCTTCTTATTTTGTTTACTCTTTATGGATGTCAGCAATGCTGATTTTATGTCCCAGGATTTAACCCGCTGGCTTGTGCATACATCTTTTTTCACAACCCATCGTAGCTAAAACCCTAGGCCACCAGGAGGAGGTTGTGCTACTTTTTTATAGATGAATTCAACAAACATTCTCCTAACGGGTGTATTTTGAGCATTGTCGGCAAAGATCTGGATTTCAAATGCTGACTACACAGTTTTTGGTTCCAGAGCTGCAGAGTGCAACTGAATACCGTCATGAGGAACAAATTGCGACGTAAAGTTATACAGTGATTTTTAATTTGCATGCCCCCGTCACGTGCCTCGCACTGTACACATGAATAGCAATCAAGTCCTTTGCAGTGTATCTGTTTATTTGAATATTTGGGATTCTTCATGAGCTTGCAAAATATTTGCAAGCACATTAAATCTTCATCATCTTCACGGAGCTAGAGAGCTTGGCATCTAGACTTGCTCCCTCTAAAGTTTCAGACGGAAGCCCATCACGTACAGAGCGTGCAAACAAGTAAGGAATCTGGAAAATGATACAACTTTGCACGAAGGATCCAGAAAGTGGATTCAGAAGAAGCTGGCTGGTTTGGAAATAGGCAAATTTAGTAGGTTTTTGGTGGATTCTGTTGAAATTCCTTCCTGACCCTAACCCACTGCCCAGAAATGTAAGTTAACTACTGACATTATACTATGGAAATCTTAGCGGTTATGAGGTATGGATCAGGCAAAACTGCTGTGCAGATGATTTGCCAGAATTTACAAGAGGGACAGAAGCTTATCCTTGGGGATTTGGTTAGCCTGCACTGGTTCCAAGAAAATGCACTTTTTCGGATGACTTGGCCTAAGACCTGAGTCCACGTCCATGTTCTGAAACACTGGCTTGTGTCAGGTGACGAATTTTTGTTTTTCTCTGAGATTTCCAGAAATTTCTCCCTGGACTCCAATATAAGTCACCCCTCCTCCGCCCAGGTCTCAAAACGCCCTGTTCTTCAGGAACGCCAAGAGGTGCACAGTCTGATCGTATCCAAACCCAGCGTCACCGGGAAGTTCTCTTCAATCATCTCAAGTATCCTCTAAAAACTGGCGGCTTTTCTTCCCCCAAAGATCACAAGCTACACATTTAACTGTCTCCTTACATCTACGTCTTGCATATTTAACAGATTCGTACCTTGCAGAGACAGCAAGAAGCTGGCCTCACGATTTCTCAGTAAGAATTTCTACTGCATTAATATTTATTTTTATAGGTGACAGGTTAGACCAGATTTGCCCATTTTTGTGCCTTTTAAGGATTTGTCGGTATTAATCAAACAAGTTTTTGTTCTGATTTGTGTCTCCTACCCTGTTTCTCGTCTTCTGGTCCCTCTTCCTTTAGAGGATCTTTATATTGGGACTTTCATGCTCCTTATCCATCTCTTTATTCTCCCCCCTTTTTTTTCCTCTAATTTCACTTGCTTTGCTAACACAACAGGTTGAGTCTCTCTGAACTCACTTAGGAGTCCTTCTTTTAGCTACAGACTTTAAAATCGCACCTCTCAATTGATGGAAGTGAAAAATGAAATACTGTGTCTTCAGAGTGAAGAAATTAAACTTTCATTACATGAAACTCTCTTTTTAAATATTTCTTATATCATTTTGCTTATTTTTCTACATAATGATAATCTTTGGAGATATGACAAATAAATCTCCGACCATAGAGACATGGACTACCATAAATTAGTTTCTGGGAAGCTTTACTATTTTATGATCTTGATGTTTACTGACTGGGATATTAGTGTATTATCAGAATAATAACACAGAGCGAGGTTAAGGTTAGTGAATTATCAAGATGAATGAATAAAGAAAAATCAGTATTTCAGATTATTTATGTTCTCAGGAAGAAAATATTTTGTGAATATCTGCACAAATCAGAATGCTACCTAAATATCTGACGTTATGAACAGATGAAGATACGGGCAATGACAATCTATAGAACAGAATTACTAAATATCTAATTTTTATAAGAAGCATCTGGGTGAAAGATTTTACATCAAACTTATTTTCTGCATAATATATATGAGATATTTTAAAATGTAAAAAAGCAAAATATTGATGCCCAATTTTTAGTTGATTCTCATAAACCACTAACCAGGTATCTTAAGGAAACTCTAATTTGTATTGAAAATGCTTTTCTTTGTGAGTTACAGGTTCACTCAAAAGAAGAAACACCACACATGCATACATATAAAAATATAATGAAGCAAAAATTTTAAATAAGGAATAAGAGGTCTTTTCTAGTAATCAGGATTTTTCTAGTTCAAATTTATAAACTGTCTATAGGCAAACCAAAGAACTTGATTCGATTTGAGGAAAATGTACCTAATTGACCATTTTCAAAACCATTCTAAATACAGCAATTTCCCCCCCCCCCCCAAAATATTTCAGAGCAATGAGTAGAATCCGTTTTGCCAAATCCCAACAAAAGCTAGAGGTACTTGTTCGGGTAAAGCAGCAGGGCATGGTAAAAACAGATGCAGTGGGGTGGGGGCACCTGGGTGGTGCAATCAGGTGAGTGAACAACTGTTGATTTCAGGTCAGGTCGGGATCTCAGGGTCCTGGGAGCAAGTCACATGTTGGGCACTGCGCTCAATGGGGAGTCTGCTTGGGATTCCCTCTCTCTTGCTGGTGGTTGCTCTCCCTCTGTCTCTCCCCACCATGCATCCCAACTCGTGCTAAAATAAATAAATCTTAAAAAAAAAGAGAGAGGCAGTGGTGTCTCTGAGAAATGCTGATTAATTAAAGAAACGAATACACACAGTTTGGCACCACTGGGAAGTCCCTTTACGGTTACTTTCTGAAGCTGTCAAGCCATGGTCCTCTGTCCATGATGATTATAACCCTGGCACGGGTTTTCAGGAGTCTCTATAAAGGGTTAATTGATTTGCACACGTGGAGTTTGTGAGCACTGGTTTAGTGAGCCTTCGGTGCCCCTATTTGAGGAATTTTCATCCGATTTCTAAAGACATTAGTTTGTCTTCTTTCATCTCCACAACCTTATTTCAAGATCGCTGGCCTGACCTTCATTTATCAGTCATTGTGTAGATCGCTCACTATGCTTAACCATACGTGGTTGATGAACCTTAGTGTGGGATTGCTTTCTGTGGAAGCCTCCCCGCACACACGTGTCATGCTTTTACCAGAAACGAAAGCTCGGGAAAAAAAGAAAAAAAAAATGAAAAAAAATGAAAGCTCGTCCTGGATTGACTGCCTGTGGAGACCATCCTTGGTATGGGCACTGCACCTTGTGGGCGTGCATTAGCAAGATCACAATGTGTAAACATCAAAAGCACGGCTTACTGAAGTAACAGGCTCCCCAGCTGACATTAGGGGAACTCGTGCTGGAGCCCCAGCAGGCCCGCACACAGTCACAGACACACAACGCTGTGTGGTCACCAGAACCGAACTTGGGCGCCACCTCTCATATTCCCAGACGTCAGGAGATCCCCAAATCCTCAAGACACATGGAAACACAAATGCAGAGAAAAGTCCACGGTGCCCGGTACCTTGGATTAACCACTTAATCCCACAAGTGAAAACACGGCAAACAGACGCGACGCGTTCCTCTACTACCACCACCAGTGTAGACGCCACTTGGAATCACATCCAGGAATACGCTTGGCCAAGCAGGAGTCTGATCCACCACTCAGAACCAATACGCTTCATCATTTGAGCGTGACATCTGACCACGAGCCTGAAGGTGTCTGGACACTCAAGGGGTAGCAGCAGAGATAAAGAAAAACTGACGCTTACCTGTGTCACTTGGTGGCGTTGAAAGCAGCTGCTACCAATCCATGGACACGCTCCCTTCTTGTCCCTTTCTCTGCTCAGCTGACCCCTGCATGTCCTATGGCTACCATTCCCCCAAATCATAGTCATTAGCCTACCAACAGGCTTCAGGATTTAATAAAATACTATTTGAAAATGCTCGGTAGGCTCCAAGACCACAAACAGCGGCTGACTCATGCCCCTGATTCCCTCCGTGTATCTGCGTGAGGGAGGATCAAAGCTTCATCTGCTTGGGTTGAGTCCCTGTGTTGCCCTTGGTTACACTTACCCCAGGTGACGTGTCACCGCTTCATGTATTCAGATGTCATAATTCTCCAGTGACTCTCCCATTGATGACTTCAGCCTGGGCCATGTGCCAGACTTCCGGGGTCAACGTGGCCAACTTCCCACCTGCATGGGAAGGAAGAGAGGCAGCTGAATGAAGTAGACATCACAGTGGTCAAAGTCATTGGTTGGTGGTGGGACAGGTGAGGAATTCAGGCTGTGGTATGGAGTCGAAGGGGAAGATTTGGTGGTGAGGTGGGCATTCGTGACAATAAACAGGCTGCTCAGGAGTTGTTGTTGATGGCCTTTTTCTGTTTGTTTCATTTTGGTTTTGATGGTCTTGAAGAAGGGATTGCTACTTGGGCAAGATGGTGGCCGTGGACCTCATAGGAAGGAGTGAGATTCAGGGTGTATTTGGATGGTCGACCTACAGCGACGAGTGGAGAAGCGGATAAGGAACATAAACTCTCGTTTTGATGCGGGAACATGGTACATAATGAGGCCACCGTACGGGATGGAAGAGTGTAGAGAAAACAAGCTTGGGGTTTGGTACGTTTTGTCCAATACATCTACTTGAGGGCCCCGTAGCGTTGGACCACTTAAAGCCTAATGTGCTAGAAATGACTTTTAAAAAGTCAAATAAAAAGGGATGGAGGGAAAGAGGCGGAATGATTGAATTGTATGTTTTATGGATATTCCTGCTTCTCCCATTTCCTCCCGTTCCATCCTCAAAGCAGAATCTTGAGCCTCCTAGGACACGAACCAACCATTAGGGTAAGGATTTTCTCAACTAGCAGGGAGTGGTAATTTAGAAAATGAGAGAGTTTGCGGGACACCTGGGTGGCTCAGTGGGTTAAGCGTGTGCCTTGGGCTCAGGTCATAATCTCAGGGGTCCTGGGATGGAGCCCTATGTCAGGCTCCGCGCTCAGCGGGAAATCTGCTCTCCCTCTGTCCCCGCCCCACCACTTGTGTGCACTTTCTGGAAGGAAGGATGTAAAATGGGAGGGTCTGCAGTCCGCCCTTTGACTTTGATAAATGTGACTCCCGCACACATGTCCCACAACCTGCTGTTGCGCCTTTACGGTCCCCCCGCCCAGCTCCATCTTTGATGGAGTTTCCTTGTTTTCTGAATTTTATTCTTACGGGTTTCAGAAATAATGGTAAGTAAGGTAAATGTGAGTTTGCTCCTGCAGCTAACTCAGTCTTTTAAACACTTAACCGTCCCGGCCTTTAAAGAGAAATTTATAGCCTTTTTGGAGTGTGAATTATTTTCCATTCATGTTTCCTTAACTCCGTAGATAAGAATAAAGAAGCACATTTCAAGTTAAATCCTAAGGCTCATCTGTTACCGCACGTAATAGCACGAAATTAAAATGTTCCCTTCCTCTTCTATTTGGAAATAGCAGGGCTTAATGAATTATTCTGTACATCAAGTATTTTAGTATCACATTTACGGCCTCTCCTGCCGGCCATCCTCGCTCCGAGCAGAAATCATGTTTTGCTCCTGGCCTTCATAGGGAACATTTTCCCATTTGTAACATCAATGGTTTTACTGTGAAACATTACCAAATCAAACTTTACTGGCTCTGTGATTAAAATGACCTTAAGGATCCTAACTGTATAAAGCTTCCGACTTGACTCCAACTAAAACTTGACCAACCTTGAAATTCCACGTTGGCACCCGAAATCATTCTTGGGGAATCTTTTTTTTTTTTAAATAAAGAAATACAAAAATAAAAATACACACTCCCTTTTTACTTTCTAGGGTGAGAAACCGGGATGAATCATTGATGTCACACTGCAGGGCATTTGTGGAGGAGCAGCACAGAGAAGACAACGGAGAAGGTGACCGTCGGAGCTCCTCTTGGAGATAATGCGTGGTCCGGGGGCTGGAATTCGTACAGGAAAGGATGCTTGGTGGGGTTGAGCTCCCAGGGCAGGGTTGAGGGGTGGAGTGTAGTTCACGGAGGCACGTGCAGGTGCAAATGTTCCAGCACAGCAGGAGAGGGATTCAGGTGTAAGTGTCCAGCTTCCAGGACAGGCATGCGGGTGCAAGCATCCAGCTCCCAGGAGAGGCATGCTGGTGCGAGTGTCAAGCTCCCAGGACAGGCATGCAGATGTGAGTGTCCAGCTCCCAGGAGAGCCATGCAAGTACAAGGGTCCAGCTCGCAGAAGAGGCATGCAGGTGCAAGTGTCCAGCTCCCAGGACAGGCATGCAGGTGCGAGTGTCCAGCTCCCAGGACAGGCATGCAGGTGCGAGTGTACAGCTCCCAGGACAGGCATACAGGTGCAAGCACCGAGCTTCCAGGAGAGGGATGCAGGTGCAAGCGTCCAGCTCCCAGGAGAGGGATGCAGGTGCAAGCGTCCAGCTCACAGGACAGGCATGCAGGTGCAAGCATCCAGCTCCGAGGAGAGACATGCAGATGCGAGTGTCCAGCTCCCAGGACAGACCTGCAGGTGCGAATCTTCAGCTCCCAGGACAGGCATGCAGGTGCAAGCATCCAGCTCCCAGGACAGGCCTGTAGGTGCAAGCATCCAGCTCCCAGGACAGGCCTGCAGGTGCAGTGTCTAGCTCCCAGAAGAGCCATGGAGGTGCAAGTGTCCAGCTCCCAGGACAGGCCTGCAGGTGCGAATCTTCAGCTCCCAGGACAGGCCTGCAGGTGCAGTGTCCAGCTCCCAGGACAGGCCTGCAGCTGTGCATGGCTCACAGGTGTCCCGAGGACAGGAGAGCTCAACAGCCCCCTGCCTGACGCTGTTCCACCCGGGAAGGTTCCAGAAGCATGTGTGAAATCAGCGTCCTGGGGGCGCACTGGGCCACCTGGCCGCCGCCAGCTGCCCGCGCTGCGACCCTGGAGCTCGCACAGGTGCACAAGGTACAGAGGATCCCTGCAGGGCTGAGGCAACAGCACGGGGCGGCCCTGCAGCTCGGGCTTCGGGAAGGTTCCGGATGGCAGGGCCTGTCAGCAGCCTGCTCACCTGGCCGCGGCTCTGCGGGTCCGCCAGGATGCGCACTGTCCTTCCTCCGACACCGCGAGCGCCGCACCTGGACGCCAGGAGCCCTCAGCACCCCCTTCCGCATCCTGGGCGTCGCTCTGTGCTCCGTCTGGTCCCCAGGTCCCGCGAGAGGCTGCGGAAACACGCAAGAGTCCGCGAGACCACGCGAGAGTCCGCGAGACTACGCGAGAGTCTGCGAGACCACGCGAGAGTCTGCGAGACCACGCGTGAGTCTGCAAGATCACAGGCGAGTCTATGAGATCACGCGTGAGTTTGCGAAACCACACAAGTCTGTAAGATCACGTGAGAGCCTGCGAGGTCACGCGAGACCCAGCTCCTCCCTGAAGTGTGGTCCAGCTCCAGTTCCACCTGTGGGAGCCCCTGGTGATGCTCCACCGGGTGAAACACCTTTCTTAAAGGGGCCGCTGCAGGATTTATAACGCCATGGGTTTTGATTTTTTTTTTTTTAATTTCAAGATTTTATTTAAACTTCATTTTGTTTACATAGAGTGTGTCATTAGTTTTCGGGGTAGAATTTAGGATTCATCAGTTGCTCATTACATCACATGCCCTCCTTAATAATGCCCATCACCTGGGTGCCCCATCCCCCGACCTCCCTCCCCTCCAACAAGCCTCCCTTTGGTCTCTCTTCCTTTCTGATTTCCTCTTATTTTAGCTTTCCTTTCCTTCTCCTATGTTCCTGTGTTTTATTACATGAATCCCACATATTATTGAAATCCTGTTGGTCTCTCTTCCTTTCTGATTTCTTCTTATTTTAGCTTTCCTTTCCTTCCCCTATGTTCATCTGTTTTATCACATGAATCCCACATATTATTGAAATCCTATCACTGTCTTTCTCTGATGCATTTCACCAACCCTAATACCTTCTGCTTCCATCCACGCTGTTGCAAATGGCAACATGCCATTCTTTTTTGATGGCTGAGTCGTATTCCACCGAGTATAGACACCATATCTATTTTCCATTTGTCTATGAATGGACATCTGGGCTCTTTCCATAGTTTGGCTATTGTGGACATTCCTGCTGTGAACATTGGGGTGCAGGTGCCCCCTCGAGTCACTATGTTGGTATCCTTGGTATAAATACTACTAGTGCAATTGCTGGGTTTTAGGGTAGCTCTCTTTTTAACGTTTTGAGGCCCCTCCATCCTGTTTTCCGGGGTGGCTGCACCAGCATGCATTCCCACCAACAGTGTAACAGGGTTCCCCTTTCTGCACATCCTCACCAACATCTGTCCTCACCATTTTCTAACAGAGAAAGATATCTCTTATGCAAAAAAGAAAAAAAAAAGAAAGAAAGAAATCTCTTATGCGTGAGAGGATAACAGCCCATGAGAATTTGTGGGGAGCTCTAGTTTTGCAAACACAGCTCAAGAAGATGAATAGGGTCTGCCACGGAGTTCAGCGTAGGACAATGGACACAAAATGCCATGTTGCTTCTAAATAGGATTGGTCAGAATTCTCCATTTATTATTATCATCATCAATATCATCATCATCAATTTTTGTCCATGTTGTTTTTAAATCCCCCACATAGAAATGATGGAAATAGTTTCCAGAATCTTTGATTGCTCGAAGTCAAATCTATTACCAACAGCTTCACTGAAGCTGAATTCAGATCGTCATACATGGAAATGCCAACCTGTCTGTGGTGCTCACAGATGTCATCCACCAATTTGTCATTATTCTGTATCTTGGGCATTAAGGGCTGAACATCTGAAGATGGAAACAAGCAACCCCATGACCCAGTGGAGCAGGTGTGGTGCAATGTATTAAAGAGAAATAGTACGTTGGCAGTTAGAAGGTCATAATTAGTATAAAAAACAGAAATACACGTATTGTCATAGGAACAGAAATGAAGGAAGGTAGCATTTGCTTGGGCTTATGTGTGAATGTTGACCAGAAGAGGTGATGAAGAACGGCCTGATTCTAAATTATGAGGATGAGTCCATCCGCGGGAAAAATAGAGAAAGAACTTTCAAGAAACTGACAACATCTGTTACAAATTCACACCTATGCTAGGTGGTAATGGGCAGACATCAGGAGGCAGTAATTTTTTTTTTCAGGTGAGTCTGCAATGTGCTGATGAGGAAGCATTTCAGGTGCTAATAATTACAAATGTGTTCCTTGATAAACAGAGAAACACGGTCCATTTTCAACAAGGGTGTGGGCATGTGTGCGGCAGGCTATAGCAGATTTAGGCAAATTATTTCACAGAGGTAGAGACATGCATTGGCTGGCTATGATTTTTAGTCTAGGCAAAGGATGACAAAGTTTGGACTAAGCATATATTTAAGGATAAGAAGAGAATAGGTGAGATTAAAGAGACACAAATGAGTGAGGCTTGGCAGATTTGCCACATTACCGAGTAAAAGATATTAGCCAAAACAAGACTTGACAATGACTACATCGGCTTTCCGCTGCGTGGGAAAGGAATGAGTTCAAGCACAGAAGCTAGTTTTGGGGGAAGCTGAAAAATTGCATATGTTGATTGTGAGGTGCCATGAGCCAAATGAATAGGTCCAGCACGGAGAAGAGTACTATGATATTGAAATGAAGAAGAGCTGACATTCATGGAGTTCCAGTGTGTTCAGATACCATCAGTATAAGGTAAGAGACGCCATGATTTTGAAGGTCAGTACCATGAGGAATAGAAAGATTTGGTAAGATTGTCAACTGTGTAGGTGCACGTAAAGAGTGAGGAGCAACGAGGACTATACATAGTCTATATGTATCTTCTTGTTATCTTTGCTCTTTTTCTAGATTGATTTTCCTATATTTTTCACTACTACCTTTTATAATATAAATGTGCTGACATATCTGTAATCAATATGTAGATATCATTTCTCCATATGTTATTTAAAATATCACTACATTATATGCCATATGGATGTTCTGTGTAATATAGAGATTATATGTACACGTGGTTTCAGTGATGATTTTCTCAGCTTATACAGCCAATTATTTCATATCAGCACTTGTAATCTCCACTTTTTTTCTTTTTTCTTTTTTTTTCCTTAATCTTTACTACCTTTTCATATATCATAAATTGGCATCTTCCAGGCTCCCATACAATTAATAGAAGGTAGAACCTTCAAATAAAACCCTACCTTACTTTGGCATACTATGTCTATAAACTAGTAGGTGTTCAAAAAGTGACAATATTCGCACATTTGTCTGCCAAATGTCTCATTTGACTTCACATTCATTCAACAGATGTTAATTGAACACCTTCTAAGAGTGTTAAATTAATGTAGACTACCACAGTGTGCATTAAGAAAACAAAAATTCTTTCCCATCCAAAGTCAACTTTTTAGATGGAAGTGGGTGGGCAACATTATTTGTGTTTGAGAATCTGCATTCCCTCCAAAGTGTTGACTATTTTCCCTTTCACAAGGAAACTTTATCTTTGGGATCTTTTAATTCCACTCTGATGTTTACTGTTCGCTGGTCTCTCATAAATAAATAAATAAATAAAATCTTTTTTTTTTTTTTAAAGGAAATTTGCAGTAGAAAATGCTTTTCGGTGTACCTCGTTGGCTCACTTGGTAGAGCATGGGACTCTTGATCTCAAGGTTGTAAGTTTGAGCTCCCACATTGGATACAGAGATTATCTAAATATAAAATCTTTTTAAAAAAGAAAATGTGCTTTCCAGTCTTCCAAAACCACCTTAAAATTCACAAACTCCCTCTATTTCCTTTAAAAAAAAAAAAACAACTATAATCCTAAATGTTACTCTGCTTTAACTTAATGCTCCACACACTGGAAGGATTTCTAGGATCTCTCAAAATATAAAATCTGCCGGTTTTCATGGGAGATATCTTGAAGATACATGAACGAACAGCTGGTTGTAGTGAAATGCAAGTCCTGGCTGAAGTGAATGGTAATAATGGAGTTTTCATTTGTTACATTCTGAAACTAGCATGTTCAGGTTTTGTGGAAATGGAAAAAACAAAACAAGCAAAATATTTTGCAGCTACAAACCCTGATAAGTTTGTCTTAGAGTCCATGCATTAATTTTGTTTCATTTGTGGACACAAGGGTGTCATAGGGAAGAGTTTTTTTACCTGGGCCTGGTAAGAACGCACAAACATACACACAATTAAACAATTCGCATCACCAAAGAGACAGAGTTAGCTCATCTTTGGAACAATATGAAAGCTCAAAGTATGACTTCCGGCAAAGGTTTTGCATTTATTTTTCCATTTTCAGGAATCCTTGAGTGCATGCTTGCCTAGCTTCACTTCATGACCTAGAGAGGTTCTCATCTCTGAGAATAAAGCTACTTGAACTTGAAAGATTCCCAGTAAGTTGCAACTGTTTTGTGCTCAGAGACTTTAAAGTTTACCAAAGGAGGATCTGTGTTAAAGGCTTTTGTTAACGTGTGTCAACTATAGAGACTTAAAAGCTAATAACTCTGTTTTATTTCCTGAACTCAGTGTCTCGAGCTCCACAGCATTCTTTAGGTCAGTGATGAGAGTTGGCCTAACTTCAAACATTTCCCTTCCTTCACTTTTTTTCTCAGACATTCAAATGTTTGGTCCACAGTTAGTGCTCCTTTCACCTTTTGATGATTTATTAATGCTTTTGGATTTTGATCTTTTATATGGTCCACACCTCCATCATCCAGTATGTAACTTCTTGCTGGAAAACAAAATGGACCTTCCTCAAAAAAAAAAAAAAAAAAAAAAGGAGAACTACAATATGATCCAGCAGTTCTACTTCTGGGTATTTTACATTGAAAATTTAAAAGCAAACAAAAAGTAAAATTTAAATGCAGCATAGGTACTTTCAGCTTAGGAAAGAACTTGTAAATGACTAGTTCTATTATCTGTGTGATAATAACAAAGCTACAGAATGTACCAAGATAAGAAAAAACATCACTGTTGGGGAATTTTTTTTCTTTCAATTCTATTGATATGATCAACATAGAGTGCTACCTAAGGTCAGCACAGTGACTTAACATTTGTCATGCGATGATTAGCACAATAGGTTAGCATCCATCATCATATAGAAAGAGAAGAAGAAAAATGTTTTTGTCCTTGTGATGAGAAGCTCTTACTTGCTGGTTAAAAACAAGAGCACAGGAGTGGGGAAAAGAGTATCCAACAGCATGTCTGCAAATACATATCATCTAAACTGTGGCTTCAAATTCTCACCCACCAGGAGCATTCAAACGTTCAGCATTTCAAGTCATAGAAATTTCATGGCATGAAATCAAAGTTCAAAAATTGAAGTTTGGTTAAATAGTAATAAACATGATCATTATGCATACTATATAGCCTAATGCCAGCCATTAAACTATTTTTTGTCTTCTGCAAGCTTTTAAAAAGAAAGTGAAATCATTCATGAAGCTATTTTAAGTAATATACTGAAGAAGTATATGGAAGAAATATATTGAACAAGTTCTCAGTCATTAGGATGTCAGAGGCAGAGATGTATGCATCACTTCTGGCCTTCTACCATGATTATATTCTGTAACATGGGCGTGAAAGAGTTTGATTTTTCTATTAACCTAGAGTGGGAAATCCATAGACTTCCCTATATTTTGGAAATATAGGAAAGTTGCAAAAGATATTTTGCAATACACTTTGTACCAAATGTACATTTGTGGATTGAGGAATCATCAGTTATTCCTCAAATATCTTTTATTACTAGACTGTTAATAGTGGCACTATTTGCTTCTCTTGTTCAACTTTTTCCTAGACACAGTCACCATTTTGCGAAGCTGTAAATGCATTTGTGTGTATGTGCTGAATAAAGAAACAAAAAGTTGTTACAAATCCATGGAGATATTTATGGCTCAGAAGATTGGTGCGAAATCTCCTTCTCTTGATTGAATCCAATTAGCTCTGGGATTCAAAATGTGTAATTTAATTACTGAGTTTTCCAGTGGAGAAGTAAACTTAACATACTTACATTTATTTATGTTCAAATTCAAATGAGCGCAAAATACAATTGAGTCCAACAAATTGAATACAATCAGATTGATAACTTCTGATCAATATGGTGGACTAAAACGATCAGGGAGTTGATTTGCTCTCATTTCAAACAGCAACAGAGACTGAAAAAAATAAAATAGGTCATCGACTCAATATCAAGGAAGGAAAATCTGTAGTAGTTAGATATTCACAGAACTCTAACCCAAAGGGGATCCCTGGGTGGCTCAGTGGTTTAGCGCCTGCCTTTGGCCTAGGGCGCGATCCTGGAGTCCCGGGGTTGAGTCCCACATCAGGCTTCCTGCATGGAGCCTGCTTCTCCCTCTGCCTGTGTCTCTGCCTCTTTCTCCCTCTATGTCTATCATGAATAAATAAATAAAATCTTTAAAAAAAAAAAAAGAGGAACTCTAACCCAAAGCTGTAAGAGTCAGACTCATGTAGGCAATGGACAATAAATATATACGTTTGCTAACAGGTGAAAGCTTAGACCTCACTATCACATAGGGAGGGAGTTTGGGTCACGTGTCCAAGAGCATGGAGATTTTTAAAAATTATTATTTATTATCATTAGTATTATTTTGCATTGTCTTGAGTTATAAGAGCTTTTCTGTGGAAAAGCCATACAAGAAGGGAGACATTTTAAAAGACTTGCATTTGAAAGTATCTGAGAAATACCAAGATGGTGAGGACTACAGAGACCAACAGAGGTTAGCTCATCATCTGGCACCAACTGAACCCTCAGAGCATTACTGATTTGCCAGTGGCAGTTGAAACAAGCATTGACTGAGAGTCTGAGGACCTGAGCAAAGCCACTGGCACTTTCCCTAGAGGTGAAGGACAGCATGAGAGCATGCCTTGGAGCAGGGATCTGGTAAAAATCCCAACCTTTATTTTGGAACCCTGATGGGCTGTGTCAGTGAGTCTTAGCAATGGATCAAAACCAGCTTTACATCTGCCTATATGATGCAATTAGGTCAAGAAGGAAAAAAAAAAACCCTCTTTGAAGGAAGCTAACACCATCCATTATTTTATTTTTCCATTTTATCTCTCAAAAGACCATTTTATTTCTCAACATTATGTTAACATTGCCAGCATTTTGTCAAAATTACCAGAGGTAAGAGGAAACAATAACAAATGGCTGAAAGTCAAGACTGAGAGAGAAGAAACAGAATTGCAACAAAATCCAGCTATCACGTCTATCAGAATAGGAGTTATCAATGTCCGTGATTAGTTGATTCAAAAACTTAGGTGCCAAGGAATATCAACAGGGCAACGGAGAGCATAACGTATTAGGTAGAAATTCTAGGATTGAAAACAAAACTAATGGATTGATAGGTGATGAGTTAGAGTAGAAGACAGAATTATTACTGGAAAGAAGCATCCAGAGACAAAATAAACTAAAGAAGAGGAGAGAAAAAAGGATGATTCTATACATAGAGAAATGCATATGACATATGGAAATGGGGTGAGGGGAGAATCTGATTGGAAAAGATAATCTCTGAGAATTTGTTAACACTTAACTGAAATCAAACACACATCTGAGAAGCTATATGAACGTCAGGAAGGTTAGATATACATAAAAATACATAATAAGAAACAGATTAACAACAACAACAAAAAAGATGTATAGATGCCATAGGGGGGAAACGATGTTCTATTTAAAAGAAAATAATATGATGAGTTTCTCAGTAGGCTACTGAATTTTTGACTCAAAGATAGGCAAAAAAAAAAAGGGGGGGGAATATATGACAAAGATAGCAGCATACAGATCATAAGGAAAGCAAATTGATTTAGAAAACGAAGGAAGGGGCAGCCATGGTGGCTCAGTGCTTTAGTGCCGCCTACAGCCCAGGGCCTGATCCTGGAGACCCGGAATCGAATCCAATGTCAGGCTCCCTGCATGGAGCCTGCTTCTCCCTCTGCCTGTGTCTGTGCCTCTCCCCTCTCTCTCCTCTCTGTGTATTCTCATGAATAAATAAATTAAAAAAAAAAAAGAAAATCCAAGGAATATCAGGTACCCCTGCCGAAAAACACACAGAAATGAACAAAAGAGCCACCTCAAACCACAGAGTGGAAAAAAAAAAATCTACGTGAGTTTCAGATGTGCACATGAAAGCTAACACCGCATTGTCATGGAAGATATTATTGAAGGCTGTTCTCTTCAACAAGCATCAGATGAAGATTTATCAAAGGAACACACACAAAAGGGCTTTGGGGACTTGCTGTTCATGCAGGTACGGCTCCCATCAGGCCAGATGAACAAGTTCTACAGGTCTACCTTACAACTTGCTCACAGGTAAAAATACTGCACTCTCCATCTACCTGCACCAGGTAGATCTCATGTTATGCATTTTGTTTTGTTTTTGTTTTGGCCACAAAAAAATTTCTGTTTAAAAACACAAAATTTCTGTTTAAAAACAGCATTACAGAAAAGGACTATAGGAGTGACAAACTGAACGATTACTTTTAAGACTTGAAATGTTTGGCTTCCAATCCCCCACTGTTAGATGATGAAAACACAATGTACTAAAAAGTAGATCATATTTACGAGAATATCTCTTGTTAGATATGGTCAGCAAAGGGCTCATAGCCAGCATTTGGGAAAATGTGTGATTTCATATCAATTAGAAAAAGACTGCTTAATTAAAAATAATAATAAGTAGGTGCTTCACAAGGTAAGATATCAGAATGCCGTCTGGAATCATGTACGTGTTGTAGATGAAAACTATACTCAGACCCAATCTACCAGGGTGCCCGAAATTAAAAAGACTGATAATCTCAAGGGCTACCTACCAACAAAGTATGGAATGGCTAAATCCCACCCATGCTTGCGTTTTACATTCTAATTGGAGTAACGATTTTAGAAAACATTTTAGCAGCATCAACAAAAGTTGAAAATAAGCCTAACCTATCTATGCCCCCGATCGTCTGTTCTTAAGGAGATAGAATCATAGATATTGACGCAGATAGGGGTATATGCTCCTATGTATTACAATTTTAACTTATGTTTTATGCATAAGTGCCCAAACACACATATACACACAAGCTTCTTGAGAAGGTTGAAAATACGTGTTTTTGTTTTTTTTTTTTTTTTTTGAAGATGTGTTTATTTTAGAGAAAGAGTCCAAGCAGGAGGAGGGGCAGAGAGAGAGAGGGAGAGAGAATCCCAAGCAGGCTCCAACCCTGGCCTGGAGCCCAATGTGGGGCTCAACCTCACAACCCTGAGATCATGACCTGGGCCGAAATCAAGAGTAAGATGCTTAACCGACTGGGCCAAGTAGGCACCCCAAAAATACATATTTACATAAAGAAACATATTTCAATAAAAATTGGTTCCAGCTTAGATACCAAAAAAATTGTAAAGTCCAAAGACATAATGCCTTAGAGAAAAATTATCTCACTCCTATGTCCTTTAATTAGCATTGACCAATAGCACAGTAATGGTAAAAAACTAACAAATTCAAACATATTTTCTCCTACTAGAAATGAGCGGGAAAAACAAAACAAGTACGATTTAACCCTGAGTGCACAATATATGCAAATTTAGATCACGTGGGGATTAGAAGGAAAATGTAGAAATCTATAAAGAGCTACAAAGAACAGCTAATACTAATTTAAAACAAGCGGAGATCTGCATGTTTGTTTCATAAATAACATTATTTCCTAAAATGATCTCAAACTTCTTTTATTCTAAGTGGAAATATGTTGCCTTAATATCACAAAGGACAACCCCGTGAGGCAATAGACAAACATCATGTTTCAAAAATTATATTTAATCATTAGAAAATTAAGGGTGGGGATCCCTGGGTGGCGCAGCAGTTTAGCGCCTGCCTTTGGCCCAGGGCGCGATCCTGGAGACCCGGGATCGAATCCCACGTCGGGCTCCCGGTGCATGGAGCCTGCTTCTCCCTCTGCCTGTGTCTCTGCCTCTCTCTCTCACTGTGTGCCTATCATAAATAAATAAATAAATAAATTTAATAAAAAAAAAAAGAAGAAAATTAAGGGTGCAGGTCTCCCTTGAAACGGACAGCATTAGACGTTCATTACACAGTCGGAGAAGTGTGTAAATACATTAAGTTATGGCCACATTATATTTGCAAAGATAATAACTATCGTGTTCTAATGGTTACTTCTAGATTATGTTCGTGGCCATCTGCTCCCCAAGGACGTGAACCGTTCAGTTATCAAGTTGGCACTAATTGTCCTTAAGGTAAAAGAAAATGACCCCTTCCTATTTTGCAGCATTTTGCTAGTAGGTCTAAGGGATATTGTGCTTTGTATATAATGCTCACCTTAGCAAGCGGCAACTATGGAAATCCCCTTTTTATACGTCCATCACTCTCGTTCTAAAGAGAAATAACCAACAAAAGAGAAGCAGGCATGTAAACCATTTTATTTACTCTGAGACGACGATTCCGTGGCCAGTCAGGAAGAATATGCGAGCAAATGGGGTGAGCTACGTATTTGAGAGACCGTTTTAGTAAAAGCTCTCTACGAAGAAAATAAGTTTGCAACGTGAATTTGTAGATCAAGCCACCTGTCACCCACGCTCATTGCTTGTTGTCACCTGCAATGCTTCCAAAGGCTACACTGTGCTGTCATGTGGAGGCTCTGAGATTTGGTGTCTCCAACACGATGGGAGGTTGTTGGTCATGGATGTGGCAACTCAGAATCCGATGTGAGTCAAGGTGGGGACAAGGTGGTGCTCATACTTCCCCTGACCCCAACGTGCAGCCAGCTCAACCCCTAGCTTCCACTTTACGTTCTTGTGACATATTTAAGACACCCGAGATTGGCCTCTGCTAGGAAAATACAAGGAATAGCACCAGAATCTGGTGAGGATGTAGAGCAACGGGAACACCCCTTCATTGCTGGTGGAAATGCAAAATGGCGCGGCCACTTTGGAAGGCGGTGTGGCAGTTTCATACAAAACTAAACCTACTCTTCCAGTGGGAAATCCTAGCAGCTTTCCCTGCATGATATTTACCCAAGGGAGTTGGAAACCCGTGTGCATGCAAAAACCCGTACACAGAAGTTTCTAGCAGCTTTCTTCGTTGATAACTGCCAAATGTTGGAAGCAACCATGACGTTCTTCAGGTGAATGGAAAAATAAACTGTGCTCCATCCTGACAATGGAATATTATTTGGCACTAAGAAGAAATGGGCTCTCAGGTCATGAAAACACATGAGGGAACTAAGACATATACCAAGTGAAAGAAGCCGAGACATACTGTAGGATTTCACCTCTATGTATGACTTTCTGGAAAGGGCAAAATGGGGAGGCAGTAACGAGATCAGGAGTTGCCTAGGGAGACGGATGGAGAGGGAGGGATGAACAGGTGGAGAGCAAAGGATTTCTTCACGCGGAAAAATCCTGCAGGATGCTATCATGGTAGATACATGCCCTTATACATCTGTCCAAATCCATAGAACGTACACCATCAACAGGGAGCCTTGATACAAACTACGGACCTTGGGTGATGACGCTGTCTCCTTGTACGTTCATCAAACGTAACACGTGTACCATCTGGTGGGGGATGTTGCTAACGGGGGACACTGTGCATGTGTGGGGGGAGGGGTCATATGGGAAACCTTTGAACCTTTGTCTCCATTTTGCTATGAATCTAAAACTACTCCAAAATAATAATAATAATAATAATAATAAAGTCTGTTAATTTAAAAAAAGGAAAATCATGGCTCAGTACAAGCCTACCTCATGCCCAAAAGGAGATATGAAGTAAATGTGAGGAGTTAATTGTTGACATTTGGGCCACAGGCTCAGATTCTGACTATGTCCTGCTTAAAGTTCTTTTCCAGGTGAGCAGAGGTGCTTTGGGAGTAGCAGGGTTCAGTTTAAGGGGTGCCAGCTGTAACCTCTGACCCAGCGATCAGCGGTCCTGTTCCAAGGCCCTGCACTTGTACTTGGGGAGGCCACACGCTAGGCCTGCTCTCCCAGAAGGACGTGTCCCCACCCGCTGCATCCCTGGACTCTGGTGCTCACCTTCCCACCGATGTGATGATGTCATATGTCTTTGCTGAGGGCCAGGGCCTCTGGGGAGCTTGTTGAGCTCCATGTTTGAGGTCTCTGGTTTCTCAGCTCTGGCTGAAAAGTGCACACAGCCTTGGCCATCTTCCCCACAAGACTTCATGCCACTCTACCCGAACTCGGGACGCCATCTGCTTAGTAGCAAAACCCAAGCAGCATGAAGGGGTGAGGACTAGTTCGGGAACATGTGAGAGTTACTGGTTTGACCCTCACAGGTCCAAGGCCAAGGCCACTGGGGTGTCAGCAGGTGCATGTGAGAGACCTGGCCTGGGCCCAGTGTGGGCCCTGAAGCTGGACCTCGAGATGGCCCTTGAGCTAGGTGCCTAGGCTGGGTGACACACAGTAGCTCCAAAGGCTTGCAACTCCAAAGTCATGAGGGAGAGATACACTTTCAGGAATTGTTGGTTGCAGGTGTATCACCTGCTGGTAGGTTCCTACCACCAGGATCCCCGCACGGTGCCTCTCTGAATCTTACTGAAGACAAATGTAAAGATTTCACAAATACCAAGTGTGAAGGCGATGTTGTTGACTTTCACACGTGCATGTTGGCAACAATTTCTACTCCTCCTCGACGTCCATTTTTACCACTGTCTCAGGTAAAACTACGAGATCCGTGTATGTCCATCAACTTTTAGAGTGAACATATTTCAATGTACAAGGGAGACTCTTTCATCAAGGCAAATAGTCAGGGGGTAGCATGAAATCACCACAGAAACCTCCCAAATTCAGGATGTCCTTTCTGCCATGTTCAACGTGGGAAGTTTCACACGGGGCGATGGGATCCCAGAATTACACAGAACATTGTAAAACATGATAACTTCCTCCTGCCTCCCATCACTATGGGAAGCAAAATGACTTACAATGACTTACAATGACTTACAATGACTAATTGTAAAAAGATTAACACCGTATTTCTTTTTATTAGTGAACGCTGGGGATGTACTGCTGAAATTCATTTTGTCTGTAATTTACGGTTACTTTGTAAGCTCGCCCTCTCCTGAGAAGGAAGTTTCTTAGTTTAAAATAGGACAAGCCAAATGCAGTTTTGGTGAAGAAAGAAAACCAATATCCAGGTTAGTGGGTTTTTTTTTTTTAAGGAGATTGATGAAGAGCTCTTCATTCATGAGAATTTTATTAGAGAAATGATACAAATAAGGATTCCTACAAGCAGGCGTCATGCCAGGGACACAACTCAAAAAGGAGCAGGTTAAACTTTAAAGTAGCCAAGGGCCTCCAGATACAAATTGCAGGATTAAAACAGCAACAAGACAAGAGACAAAAGCAAAAGCAAAAGAGAAGCAAAAGCTTCTCTCCATCTGCAGGCTAACTTGGATGCTTTCAGAGCTCCAGACTTGTCTTCCAAGGGTGGAAGCAATAAGTAGAGTTACGTACACATGTGAAAAAACCATGAGAGTAGTTCTAAGGACCATCTAAGACTTCTCTTCCAAGGGTGGGAGCAACCGTTGCTTACACATGTGAAAACCTCTAAGAGTAGCTGTAAGGATCATCAGGACTATTCCCCATAATTCACACAATTATAAGATATAAGTCAAGTTAGAATTTCATGCTGGTGTAGATGAGAAGTCAACGAGACATCCTACAAGAAACCTCATCTCACCGTGATATCCCACATCCAAGGGCTATTGAGGAAGTTTGCATGTGGTCTCATCTTCCCTGTAAATTTAGGATGGATTTGGCTGAAGCACAATCACACTTGATAATTTGACTTGATAATTTTACGTCCGGCATTTCCTCAACATTAACGGACTTCCTGTTATGCACGAACATGATGTGGTTAGTGATGCTTTGCCCCATCACAGTGGTGGGATGGAGCCCATCCGTCTCCTGTCAACATGAGAAATATCTCGGGATCCTAGAAGTTCTCGAGTGAATGTATAGCACTCCTTGGACATGGCTTAACTAATATCATTTCAAACTTATGTGGCTTCTGGTGCAAGTCGAGGATTACCCAGCCCACCCCCCTCCAGTCAAGGGAGAGATCAAGTCATGGTAACAAAAAGAACCATCTCCATGGTGATGACATGACTTGAAGCTTGAGACTGGTCACCATTGGTGCCAAGAATAGAGGTTTGGTTCCATTAACGGTAGTCTGCATATTCTTTAGCAGAAGAGGGAACAAATTTACTTCCGACAGCACTGTAGTGTTGTGCGTGATAAAACAAATCACAGTTAAATAAAAATAAGAAAAATAAAAATAAATAAATAAATGAAATTTAAAAATGAAAATAAATAAATAAACAAACAAACAAATAAATAAATAAATAAATAAAATAAGGAGAGAAACTGAATGGACCCTTCAGAAACTCAAAGGAGATTTGGGGAAAATGTTTGTGGGGAAAGAAAGAGCTTGAGGTCGCCCGGGTGTGCAAAATTTGGGGAAGTGATGCATTTGGCAAGGAAGCTTAGAAAGCTCCATGGAGGGACCCATCTGGGAATCCATAAGCACCTCCCTTGGAAGGCTCAAATATGAGCGGATGTGGTTTGCCAATGCTTTGGAGTTGAATGTCTGTTTTGTCCCCCACACAATTCTCGCGCTGATTGTCAGGGCAGTGAGCATTTTCACTCAGGTTATCAGTCAGTGAGTATTCTCCAAGATCAAATTAGCAAGGGCACCAATGTTGTCATCTGGTGACAGGTCAGTGCATCTTGGCTCCCCCAAGGGCTGCCTCGAAAGCAGATCTGGAATCAGATAATCCACTGTTTTCCTCTACTCAGGGAAACAAAGCCGTAACATCTCCATCCAAACCCGTGCTTACAGAACCCGAGTGATCGTCCGTGCAAACCCACATGGGTTATTCTATAGAATCCCACATTTTACACATTTTCCTCAACCAGGATCAGGTGTCTTGGGACAACTGAGACACGATCTAATCGAGAAGCACAATGAAGCAATGCCATCAAAATGCAATTGTGAGCAGTTTTGGCAAATATGAGTAGAAGGATTGATTTGCTTCACACGAGAAGGGGATATGTGTCATGTCCCACACATTAATTGGCCTCTCCTATAAGGTTAGCAGGCTCGGCCCTCTTGGGGAAGCAACGGAAGCATCTGTGACATTGTTTCTGAGAGCAATCACCGAAGGAAATGAGAGGAAGCTTCGGAGAACTGGCTCTCACTACTCAAAGGAAAGAAAACGTCTGTTTGAGGGACTTCTTCAGGGAGGCAGGGATGCAAGGAACAGCTGACCCGAGAAAGAAGTCAGGATCCCTTTAATCCTAACCAGAGGTATCTGGGCTCAGTGACTTGCCAGCAATGGGAGCTGTCTTTTCTGCAGAACATTTTGCAAGAGGCATTTGGGAGGAAGTCACCCAGTATCATACGGGCACAGGGCTTTTTTGTGAGACAAGGCAAGCTGCACAAATATTTTCTAAAAATTATTTAATTATCATTCTCAAATGATTTTATGGTAATGTCTGAGTCTGTTGGGAGGGAGGGGACTGTTGTAACAGAATACCTGGAGAGCTTATAAATAATATGTAATTTTCACAGTTGCAGTTGAAGTCCACAGTTGTGGACTTCCGCCCATAATTCTTGGCCGGAAGTCCAAGATCAAGACGTCTGCAAATCTGGCGCGTCTGGTGTGGCTTTCATCCCACCTTATAAATAAATGGCCGTCTCTCTACACAAACATAGGGTGCATAATAGGTAACCATATTCGGATTCCCGATAGTGATGATCTGGGGTCCTTATTGCTGGTCGTTTACCCATCTCATGAACAAAGTACGTGTTGATCTATGATAGACATGTGCTTTTCAATGCATGTAGCTTTCAATAACTTCTACCGTAGGATTAGACTCATATGAAAAAGTGCTACTAAGAGCAAAGTCTTATTATTTGGGTTGTGGCTTTTGCACCTTCCCCTAATCACATACATGCATGTTTTTTGTAATATTACGTGTCAATGTTACAATTAATTGAGCAAATGTAATTGTTATAGAGGGGCAAATGTAAGTGTGTGGAATATGTACACACCCCCATGGGCCTGCATTACTGATAAATGCATTTTTGAGTCCTGTAGACTGTGTGTCTCTTAGCCTCTAATCACAGGGGTTTGCAAACTTTAATTAATTTATTTGGGTAAAGGGCCGCATTGTAAATATTTCTCTGTTTTCATTTATTCAACTGCGCTGTTATAGTACAACGGTAACTGTGGAAAATTCTATGAATAGTTGGAAGGGCTGTGCTCCATGGCCGTGCCCGGGTTCCAACAAAACTTTGTAAAAACAAGCAGCGGGCCGAATTTTGAGTCCGCACCGTGCCGATGCCCACTTGGCAACAGTTCAGAATCACCGTAAAACATCACGCTAGGAATTTTAGTGTTTCCAATCCGTTCATCCGGGGAGGTACAGATGAAACAGATTCTGGTGAGGCAACCTTATACTGTTTGGGATGTGTGGGATTTCATCGAGTTTCTGATTTATTTACCAGAGTTCTAAATGCCTCAGAAAATAATAATAATAATAATAATAATAATAATAATAATAATAATAAAGTGAATGTAGGTTTGGGCAGAAAGGGAAATATACGTATAATGTATGTTTTGTGTCCCTTGTCATATATGGATTATAATTCTCTGTCCTTCCTTCTACTTATACACAGAATAAGGCTCAAATCTCCTCCTGCTCTTCACGGCATCTTGCGCAAATCAGAAGTCAAAATCATACCTTTGTTGAAAAAAGTCGTGGGTCACTACTGACCCTTCTTCCCGTATTCCCTAGGTAGGATGGAGCCTCTGTACACACTATGTGCACGGACTTTTTCTTTGTCTGTTTGTTTGTTCTCCCGAAAATCCTGTGACTCATCAAACCGGGCAACATATTGGAAATAACCTCAGCATTCAATGGATTTCATGCCCCACCGAATTATTTATAAGACACATTGAGTGTCTTGTGAAACCCACACATTTTCGGTTACGTTTATTCCTTTTCAAACCGATTGACTTAGCTAAGGTGCATGCTGTCCGATAGGAAATATTCTCTACATCCCTGATTTCAAACAAAAAAACTGCTGAGATCCTAAATACTAACAGATCTTAGAGTAGTCCCCACCCGTGCTCCCTTGGAAACTTTGCATGTTCTCATTTCTAACGCCGGCAAGGGACTAGGAGCGTGAAATCCTGCACAGGTGACTTTGATCACGATGGGAAACTTAATGGCTATCTTGGTGAGTTTAAGGGCTCTCGTGTAGTTTTAGAATGTGCGTGCCACCGTTAGTAGAATTCTCTCACAGAGATTTTTTTTAATATATTTTTTAAGATTGATTGATTCATTGATTCATTCATTTATTCATGAGAGACACACAGAGAGAGAGAGAGGCAGAGACACAGGCAGAGGGAGAAGCAGGCTCCATGCAAGGAGCCCGACGTGGGAATCAATCCCGGGTCTCCAGGATCACCGCTGAGCCACACGGGCTGCCCTTCTCAGAGACTGATCAAAACTTGGTGTGGATTAAAGTCTGGAGCACACCCTAAGAGTTATTGGGTATTATTATTATTATTTTACTTACATCAGCGCCTTCCCCCTCTCTCAAAATCAGGAACAGCCGCATGCTGCGATTATTTTTTCGCACCTTACTCAATTTTAATCCAACAAACATAAGTGTTTTCCTTCACTCAATTTTCCAAGTCAGTAAAAGAGATAGTGAATGATTAAAACATGCCACCTAATTTTAAACATTTCTTGACTTTCCCAGGTGTTTTCTTACCCAAATCTGGGGTTGTTTTTGGTTCTGTTGTGATAATATGAAGATATAAAATCGTAGAAATACGTATGCATTAAATGTTTCCTGCCCGTGTCTGCAACGAAACTTTAGAGAATATAAGGGGAGACTGTTTATCTAAATCGTGATTTTGTGCCATCCCGCCAGTAAGGGAAGAGTATGGTCACTTTTCTGATGGCTGAGTTTCACAGACAGGGACTAAATGCAATTTCGCAAACAATTACAGCCATCTGAAGGAGAAAATTGACTTACTTTCCGCTGTCATAATCTTATCCTTTCTTGGCTCTCTTTCCACTTCCCTGTGCCTTCGTCAGAGATATTTAGCCCGACCTTGGAGCTTCTCTACAATGTTTCCATACACACACTGGCATAGACAAATCAATCCATGGGCACTGAAGGTCTCCATGATTTTATGTCCTGGTGAACGATGACCGTCTCGTTTGGGGCAAGAAGATCATGTCTGATCTATCTAGATTTTTCACTGTTTTAGCTCAGTATATGTTACATACCCAGTAGATGTTTAGAAAGTAGACTAGAATAATCAATTTGATCAAATAAGCCACAGGAAAAAGGGAAGATGAGGAGATAGAAGATAATTTATATGTAAATGTTGAGTATTGATCCTTTCGGTTGCATTTAATATCTTGTATATTCGAACATCATTATGATTCCTACAGGAAACGATTCAATGCGTTTTCTTGGTTTGTTAGAGTTTCCTTCTGTGGAGCACTATGGATTCTCAGGCTGATAAAAAAGCTCCATTGTTAAGATTTTAGGTGACAACAGTCATTGGCATGATTGTCAAATGCATGATCTGCCTTTTGTGACATGAGCAATTGTGTCTTTCTTGTTTTTCTTAAAACGTCTTAGATAAATTAATCTATCCCTAAATGACTTCTCACAGAGAGACAACATCAAAACAGAACTCTGCCTCTCTTTCCAGAATCTATTTTTAAAGTAAATGTGCTATATATAGATTTGAGAAAGCCAGAAATATATGACTTATGGGAAATAAATTTGGGGCTTGATGATATACAAAACTGTCCAGATATTTATCTGAATGTATTTTCAGCTCTTGAAATTCAGTCTAGATAACTGTGAATCGTCTATTTTTATAGTGAACCGAGTTTTGTTTTCTTAGTGCTATCATATCCCCGACTGAGCTGTTTGCTAGCATTTGGGGACATGTATTATTAATCGTGTAGACAAATGTTTGCAAAAACACACATTCTGGATGGTTCTTCCCAGAAGAGCATCTTGGATATCGTTTTTGATAGAGGGCATGTAGCGTGCGTCATTTGGCATGTCACGCGTTCGTGTTAACGTTCATATCAAATTGTTAATTGCTATTCGCATGCACTCGTATCCCGTGAAGGAAGCAAAGTGAGATATTCTTTGGATGCCCTTTACTGATATTTTTTCTCACGTAACATACAGAATTGGAGAGCCAATGTTTGATGATCATCCCTACATATGCTATCTTTTGCTATTCACCCGTGATCATTCTTTGATACTCAACACTACCTGGAAAATATTGGAAGAATCTAGTACAAGTGATCCTGTTACTGTAGGGCCATTTGTAACCATAAAAGACGACTCAAAACACACCCTTTGAGAATGTTAACCTGCTGGCCCCAAGTAAAATTTTTAAAAATTGAGAATTATTCCACAAAAATAAAAGAATGTGTGAAAACCAATGTGTTTTTCCTTATACTTGACATCGTTTAGGTCATGTTAATGGCCTGTCTGTCCATGGTTCTGTGAAGACTGCATTGTGGATAGTTCCTCCTGGGGTCATTGTTAGCTAGAATGATGGAACTCATATCAATATATATTTGAATTTGCACAGCATCGTAAGAATCTGTGAAAATTGGCTGAAAAAATGTTTATTTTCTTCCAAGGGTCTCTCTTAATCCTTTGAGACTCACATCTTTCTACTTGAATGTCCCATTAGACCACATCCTTATTTCCCTTTATTAATTGGTCACTGAGCTCCCAGGTTTTTTGATGATTTTGCATGGGATTCAAATCACTACCTAGGATCACTTTTAAAGTCTCAATAAAATCCTGGTGTTTTGGCAAGACTTGAAATTGATTTGTAATATGATGTCAATGTTTAGACACCTATCAGTCCCACCGAAGCCAATTGATAGAAACAGTTCAATGGATGGTCTGGGAGATTGAATGCTATAAAGAAATAATCTTAATTGTACTCGCTAAAAATTCTATAAGCAACCAGTGCTCTAGGGAATTATCTCACAAAATGAGGACGACCCCCCCCATAATGTTCAAAAGTGAACTTTTCATTCAGATTCTTAATAACATTTATAGGCATATAATCACAATTCCAAATCAAGATCTATATGACAGATACATCTTTAAAAAACCAGGATTAATGGGCTTGCCTGTTCAATTCCACGTAAATTCAGAATACTTATTCCATATTTCCATTCAAGTTTCAGAATCTGGATAACTCAATCTGCAAGCCACAATACATTTACTCACTCAAATTCTAAATAAGATCATGGTACTTAGTAGTTCATATTATAATGCTAACCAAATATTTCAAATAACACTAGTATGTTTATTATTGCAAATTCTACTTCAAATTTCAGAATCCAAATAATAGTGAAAATAAATACTGACACTCATATTATTTGAATTCCAAATAACACTGCTGTACATATTCATTTATATTCTGATTCTAATTTCCATTCTATATTAATATCTCTAACAAACACTAATGTATTTATCAGCTTAAAATGCAGATAGCACCTGCGGTCTTATTTATTTAAGTTGCAATTCCAATTCTGAAATATAAATTGCATTTGTACCAAGCACCGGAATACTATTAGTTCTAATTTCAAATAACGCTGGTATAATTATTAGCTCAAGTTTCAAATAAAATTCTAAAATCTAATATCTGTGATAACAGACACAGATTCAAAATAACACTGATGTACAGTTATTTTCAAATTCCAGTTCCGTATCCAGTATTTCAATAAATCCTATGACAGTCAGTGGAGTACATATTCATTCTGATTCATTTAAAATCAATTTCTATAATCCTAACAGAACTGAAAACCAGTCCTGGCACATTTTTACTTGGAATTCCAAATAATGCTGTTGGAATTATGAGTCGACATTGTTACCAATATACCAGTCAAAGAATTGTGATAACAATCAGCAACCTTGTCTTCGAATCCCAAGTAGCACCCGTGCATTTAATAGTTCACATCGAAATTCCCATTCCAATACCTAAGTATCTCCATTACAATACGGGTGTAATTATTCATCTAAATATCAAATAACACACGCATTCACATTCCAATTTCAATCCCAAACTACAAGTGAATTTACCAGGTCCAATCCCTAGTCAGACTGACTAAGTTATGAATCCCTAACTCAATCCTATTCCAAAATGCAAATAAAACTGAGACGAAGCTTTAATGCACTTACTACTTCAAATTTCGAATAACACCGATGTACATGTTAGGTCGTGTGCCAACACGTAGGTAACTTTGAGCACGAGCTCAGGTGAGCTTATATCTAGAATGCCATTTCAGTTTCAAAGTGTAAATAAGTCTGGCTACAAGCATCAGTACACATATGAGGTTCAAATTTCAATTAACCCTGCTGTGCTCATTAGTTCATATTCCACCTGGAATATCGAAACATCTCGGATTCCAAGCAATGACATAATTATTGGTTCAGACTATAAATAACGCTGGTGCTTTTATGAATTCAAGCTCTGATTTACGATCCAAAATCCAAATCCCAGTAATAATGAGCATTGGTAAATTTATCTGTTCTAATTGCCAGTAACATGAATATAATTAAGTTCCAATTAAAATTACAAAAAAAAAAAAGTAAAAGGATGACAAGTACTGGTGAACTTAAGAGCTAATATTTAAAATAACCCTGATGTAGTTATTTATATATACTCTAATATCTAGTTTAATATTCAGTTAGAATTTCAAATTCCAAAAATCTGCTAATGCACTTTGTAGTTTGAATTTTTCTTAATGCTGGTGTCGACTCAGATTCAATGTAAAGTCCACAACTGAGTAATCAAAAAATTAAAACTGAAAAGATAAATCCCCAAATTTGAATAACACCCATAACAAGAACAGGTACGTTTCCTCCCAATACCAGACAACACTGCTGTAGTTATCCGTTCAAATTTCATTTAACATTCCAGGATACAAATTTCTCCTGTAACAAGCAATTATTGCACTTACTCAAATTCCAAACAAGACATGCACACACGCACACATACACACATACATATACATACATTTATAGAATATGGACATATTCAAATTTCAGATAACATTAGTTGACTTGCTAGATCAAATACAAGACGAAAGTGGCTTACCAATGTTGATAAAATGTGTTAGTACCTTGATTAGCTAACATTAAAAATGATTGTGCTCCATGTATTCAAATTCTAATTCAAATTTCCCAGGTGAAAACATAAAACCAAACACTAGTGCACGAATTAGCTGAAATTCCAAATTCCATCATTTTCTTACTACTTCTAATTGCAGTAACAATTTTAAGATTCAAATAAATTTAATAACCAGCACTGCCAAATGCATGTATTCCTTTAAATTCCAATTAACAATTATATACATCTACTTGAAATTTAAACTCCTATCCTAAGGTTAAATAACCTGAGAAGCCATGGTGTTCTTATTCACATTAATAACAAATAACACTGGTGTATTTGTTGACTCAATTATAACATAAATTTTAAATTCCAGGTAACAGACTGCAACTTCCATTTGAAGTTTCCAGTTGAAATTTCAAAATGCAAATAACGCCTATAACAAGGACTCTTACACTTATTAGCTCTAAGTACGAATAACAGTGATTAATTATTAGCTCAAATTTCAATTCAAATTTGATCATCCACATAAATCCAATAACACATACTTGTGCACTTACTGCCTCAAATTGAAATAATGCTGGTATACTTACTCATCTAAATTCAATTGGAATAAAAGACAAATACTCCTTTCTAAATAACAGTAATACATTCATTAGTTGAATTCCAAATTAAAATTCAAAAATATAAGTAAGACCGTAGGTAGGATTGTATTGTTACAAATATTAATTCCAATTCCAAATAACACTGGTTTACTTATTAGCTCATGTTTCAAGTCAAATTTCAATATTCAAATATCTCTGGTAAAAAAGCACTGCTATACTTATTAATTCAAATCCTAAATAATTCTGATGCGCTTATTCAAATTTACAAATAATAATCATTTACCTAAAAACTCTAATCCCAAATAACGCTACTTCACTCATGAACTCAAATTATAATTCAGCTTCCGAAATCCAAATAACTATAATAACAAATACTGGTATGTTTATTATTTAACATTCTATATAAAATCGTTATTTTCATTTGTTCAAAATTCAAAAACTAAATACCTCCTAAAACAAGTGTTGATAACACAAATCGTTCAAACTCCAAATTACAATGGTTGTACCCACTGATTCAAATGAAAATGCGCATTCACATTTCTAAATAACACCATGTTCTTCTTTGATTAGTTTTTACTACTAACGAATGTAGTTACAATTTTAACTCAAATAGAAAGTTGCTTGTAAGACAAGCTCTGGTGCATTTAGCTCAAACGGCAAATAATGCTAGTGTACTTATTCGTTCAAAATCAAAAATCAACATATCTCTTTGTAGGCATTGGTACACATAATAGTCCCAAGCGCTCATAACACTGGCATGCATATTCTTTGAAATATGCATTTGCGTTTGAAAATACATTTAAATAACTCTGAAAATGAACACTAGCATACTTACTAGTTTAAATGCTAAATTTCTTGAATGTAGAAAAAAATCTCAGAAATGTGCACTTGTTGCTATATTTCAATATTATCATGTTGATGATCGTATTAATAATTGTACTTACCAATTTGTACTCAGTTAAATTCCAAACTCCTAGTAACTCCAATAGTAAAATTTGATTAGAAATACGAGTCCAAATTTCACAAAGAAGTTGTGTGGTGTTATGTTTTCTTCATTTGTATCCTTAAAATGTGTTTCATGTTGCCTGATTCAAGAGTATTCTGGTTTCATAGCAATAGAAGGAAAAGAAGGGGAAAACAGCTTAAAGCACGAGCAACACATTGCATTAAGACTTTCCTCTAATGTTTGTTTTGTCCTGAAAAAAAGAAAAGGCTTCTGTGTCAACTATGCTCAAGAAAAAAACATGTGTCTTTTCCTTATAGAAATCAAACAGTATTATATTTGTGCACAGTATTCATTATTGCATAGGAATGAGTACCAACTATTTTTATTCAAATATTAACAAAGATTTAGCATCCATAACCAAATAAATACCATCATTAATATTTGACATAACATATGAATTAAATGTATTAAATATAATTAAATATTTTTATTTTATTTTATTCATGAGAGACAGAGAGAGAGAGAGAGAGGCGGAGACACAGGCAGAGAGAGAAGCAGGCTCCATGCAGGGAGCCCGACGTGGGACTCAATCCCAGGTCTCCAGGATCATGCCCTGGACTGAAGGCGGCGCTAAACCGCTGGGCCACCGGGGCTGCTCTTAAATTCCAATATATTACATTCAATTAATAATTAAAATCCAATATATTACATTCAATTAATAATTAAAAAATTAACTATAAATCTAACTTATATAAATTAAAATAAATTAAATAAATTTAAATTAATATAAAATAAATAGAAATAAATACTAATAATAACATAAATAGAAATAAATAATATAAATATAAATAAGAAAATTTATTCATATAAATAAATAATATAAATATAAATTAAATAAATACTAATAATAACATAAATAGAAATAAGTAATATAAAATAAATGTAAATAAGAAAATTTATTCATATAAATAAATAATATAAATATAAATTAAATAAATACTAATAATAACATAAATAGAAATAAATAATATAAATAAATATAAATTAAATAAATACTAATCATGCAGTAAAATTATAGGAAAGAGTATGTTCCCTTTGTTTGCAAACATGTATAAGTGAAATATATTATCAACGGTAAAATACAACTTTCAAAAATGTCAAAAGATGCGTACACATATGTAAAATAAACATGTCTGAGCGATAGCATGCATCCACGCAGAAATTAGCAGAATGGTAAATTTGCTTCAGGGAGTATTTCAGGGAAAGCTTTCTATATTAGCTATTCAGGAAAGTAACAGTAGAGTAAGTTTGCTAGGTTTGCTGCCAACACTGGTGAGTGTCGCCTAAGGCAATGACCAAGGTAACATCAGATTGGTCCTCTGTACTTACCGGAGTTCACATGCATCTGTGGGAGATGCAAACTATTTTTAGCTTATCGGTTTTCTATATAATAACGTATAGTATGGTATGACAGCATGCTCTCTGATTCACAGGGGACAGTAACAGGAACTCCGATGACCATCCATCTGCAGGTGGGCCTACAGGACTCAAGTGGATGCTTCACTGTTCGACTTTCAAAGGACACACCATAATCTTTTCCCCCCTCATTTCGACTTTCTTAACATCAATATATTGCTAATCTCCTTCACACAGTCTCTCATTTTGACTTCGCTGGCATGACAAAACGGTGGGGGGTAGTGAAAACACTACAGTAATGTTTTATGAAGAACTATCATGTAAAAATTAAATGACTGTCTATGACACGGCCATCATGACTTCTGATGTTTTTCTTAATAATGACCACTTATTGAATATTTTTAAAGAAAAAAGAAAAAAATGGTGACCTTGTGAAATACAGGTTGGATTGTTTAGGGGTGGGGGAGGATGGGGTATTATGGTGTGATGCAAGAACGTTCTTCTCAATGTCATTCTCTCCCCAACTCTGCTGCTACCACGTTGGGTGAGCTCAGGGAGGGATGCAAAATCTCTCTGAGCCCCCAATTTCTTAACTGTGATTTGGAATAACCGTACCCCCAGCCTCCTAAAGTAGTGATAATTCAATGAACATACACGCAAGAAATCACTAAGATGGGTGGCAGCAAGTGACGGAAGAAGCAACGAAAGCTACAACATTAATTGTTAACAAAACCATTGTATTTAGATTATAGTGTTCACGCGTGTTTTATTTCCTATGACAAGAAGGCGCTTTATTAAAAAATGTTCTTTTGCAATCTCTAAATTCTACACCAGAACTCATATTGGGTTGTATGTTAACTAGCTGGAATTTAAATAAAAGCTTGGGGAAAAAATGTTCTTCTGCATTCTTTTATTACGATAAATAATGCTACCTCTTCGGTGGAAAAGACGTAAGTACGGTTACTATGCATAATTCTTTAAAAATTAAAAGCGATTTAATTATTAAATAATGGCAGGAAAGTGATCAATACAAACACAATGCGTATTTATGTTTTAAAATATTATTAAGCTAGTAAATCTTGGGAAATGTATTTCTTAAGGAAAAATAATGTTTTGAGTGCTTAATGCAAAGCAACTTAACTTGTTTGGCAGCAAGAGTTTTATGTCTGCTAACGGGAAGTATAAAAACACCAAAAATGTGTGTGAAAACAAGAGGATTAACTATCAGTAGAGTATTTGATGACATAACAAATCATAGTTGGAGTTCCTATTTTCGCCACGTACAGCAGTGAAAGGTAACTTTCCCCCTTTCATTTTGGTGGACGCATTTTAATTCGTTCAATCACACCGTTCATCACGGAAAACCCACACCACGCGTTGTGCTCCTGATTCAAGGCAACAGTGCTCCTCAGTGACCGTTAATTCTGGCAGCATTTTTCCACCACATTCGATAAACCGTGTTCCCTTCCTGAATCAATTAGCTGACACCCATTTATTCCGATGGCCAGAAGGGAGGAAAATTATTGCAAGAAATATTCATGGCATAGATTGTGGTGATGGTGTCACGGGGATGGCCTTACCGCCAAACCCATCAATGTGTACCCACCACCTATGCTTTTTGTATGGCTATCGTGCCTCAATAAGGTGGTTTCAAAAATACTAAAGAATCTCCAAAATGTAGAACAGATGTGTTTTAAACAAACAAAAACATCCCAATAATTTCTAGTATTTTCCGTTAATTCCTTAATACTCCAAGCTTTCTTGCATGAACCTAAAAAAGGATACTGATAAAAACATATAGTATATATAAAGAAAAAACCTCCAGTAAAACATGAAAAGGTGACATTTTCATACTATATAGGTAATGTACATATTATACATGCATGCATACATAAAATATGTACAGGTTTTATTTAAATTTGCTATATTTCTACCCAGAAAACTTTACCCAAATATAGTTGTAGCATTAAAATATCTCTATACGGACTTTAAAATTCAACTTGATTTGAAATATGAGTGATATTTCTTCCAAGTCAGCTCATGAGTTAGAGTCTTTTGAGTGGCTCCTTTGGCTTAACATTTAATCACCAATTTAAAAAATCACCCAAATCTTATGTTTGGATAAATAAGAAAAAAATTAAAATAATCAGAAATAAAATTGCACGTCATTTTAGAGAAATTTTGTCATCTGACATAAAATCCAATCATTGATACTTGAAAGGACACAGAATCTAGAGTCATTTACATTTATTTCTAACACATTTAAAATGCTGCCACGACGGGTGACTGGGTGACGGGCACTGAGGGGAGCACTTGACAGGGTGAGCACCGGGTGTTGTACTACATGTTGGCAAATGGAACTCCGATTAAAAAAAATGCAAAAATAAATAAAATGCTCCCACGTGCTTCCTTTTAATTCTGTAATAATACATGCTCATAGTTTATGAAATGACCTAGAGCGAATTCACTTATATTTGTAATCAAATTAAGCTAATTTAAAATTAAAATAATAAGTTGTTCACCTGATTTAATAAAAATAGTTGACCAGAAGGTTTGTGAAATCGTCTGTGGGGAGCATTTGTGACTGAGCATCTGTACAAAAGATCCATAATTTGAATGATTTCTTTATAGGATCCTTGTATATTTTACTCCTTTTTTATGTCGCTCAGTGGATTATCAGAGCCGAGAGGAGCCATCAATCACACTATGGTGTTCTGCTTTTTCCCCTAGCAACGGGGCAACGCCTGGAACTCAGTAGAACCTGTACACAGGCTCTCTTACAAATGTCTCTGTCGCTTTCTTACACATCATTCTCACAATACAATAGCTTTATTAAGCCACCCAGTGCGTGGTCAAGTTTTGGCAAACACTCTTCCAAAAAAAGAGAGAGAAAGAGACAGAAACAGTGTTTTGTGCAAGTATTAAAAGCCCAACTGTAATGGTTATTTATATTTTGTTGCTTGGTAAAAATCAATACTATATAAATATAAAAGCCCTCTTTCTCTTTAGTCGGCCTTTGGATCATGGGTGTTCTGCATTCCAGGATCCAGAGGTCACGGATCTTTATTGCATTAGGGCTCCCTCAAACAGAAGAATTCACTTGTGTGGTATGTGGATAAATATTCAGGTTATTTTAAACCAAATAGTCATTTCTCCAGCTGCACTATAATCATTGGCTTTCCTACGGCAAGAGCTTTAAAGAAAACCACTTCTATTAATGGAGACATTCATTTTATCGATCAACCTATCCCCTATCCATTCTATTATCTATGTATCTACCTGTCATCTATCTACCCCCCTATCATTCATCTATCAACATTTGCTGGATGCTTATTTGGCTTTGGGGAAAAGAAAATTGTGCATATTCCAAATCTTCCATCGACATGAAGAAGTGGGGTGGGTTAGCAGTCAACCGGGGTCATTCTCACTGTGAAATCGTCCCAATTGCACTATTGTTTTATACTTGAGACTCGGCTTTCTGGTATTCCTGGCCATACCTTATTCTTCTGCCTCAACTTCCAGGCCCAAAATGATGGCTGGGTGTTTATTTTTCACCTGTTTTGTGCAAGCGCATGTAGACTCGCTCGATGGGCGGCAGCCCACATCTCACCTATATATTGGCCTCTTCCCTTATCTCTCCACTCTCTGCAAATATTTGAGCCCCTAAACAGTCACAATGGGTTGTGCATGGTCCCTCTTTTTAAAAAATATTTTATTTTTATGTATTAATTTCTTTTTTATTTGAGAGAGAGAGAGAGAGCAAGACAGAGCACAAGCATAGGGGAGAGGGAAAAGCAGGCTCCCCGCTGAGCAGGGAGCCCGTGAGGCTCCATCCCAGGACCCTGAGATCATGACCTTAGCCCAAGGCAGATGCTTAACCTACTGAGCCACCCAGGTGTCCTTGTGCATCTTCCCTTTTAGCAGGAAAACGCATGCTTCAATTAAACCTCAAACTGTACATCATACTATGCATTAAGCCCCTGCTCCTGAATGGTCCTGCTTCCAAAGAGCAAATCCAAACTAAAATTAAAGTTTGAGTCTACTTTGGACTACTTGCTCTACTTCCTTCGTAATCCATGCTTTCGCTAACCCAACACTCAGAGTGTAATTGCCCACCGTGTTAGAACTGTTTCACAGAACTCCCCAAACAATTAAGATGGGCATTGACTTCTTTATTGGAATTCACTTCCCTTTACCTAGTACAGAGATGCTTTAGGGGACACGTACAGCAATGTCTAATAGTAAGTATATATTAGGTAGGAAACAAAATTCAATTTTTCCCGATCCTATTGATTAAACACACCTAAAAATACTGACTTGCTCTCTTAAGAACATTTAATCGGCGACATGAAAGGACTTCCCAGGAGCAAGTTGCATTTCTTCCTACGGACTCAGGTAAGCTTTGATTCATTATAAATTGATCCCAGTCGGGGTGTGCCTGGGTGGTTTGATCAATCATCGGACTCACGGTTCCGGCTCAGGTCATGATCTCAAGGTCGTGGGACTGAGCCCTGTATTGAGCTCAGCAGAGTTGTTTTGAGATTCTCTCTCCCTCTGCCCTTCCCAATGCTGTATACTCTCTCTCTAAAATATATAAATAAATTTGAAAAATCAATCAATCCATCCATCGATCCCAGTGGGTGCACACCCTCTTCAAACTAACAACTTTGGGAGCCACCAGGTTACCATTGGAAGCTCAGGATTCAAGTCGATACAGTGAGCACCCTTTGGAGATTTGGGGATGATTAACATTTTCGCTGGATGGTTCATAATTTAGTTCAGAAGGAGGCTATTTATGTAAAGCCCGTAAGGATGGCACAGCAGTGGTTGCACAGCCCCTAACGACGTGCATGCCCAGCAGAGCGGGGATGAGTGCTGTCGTTGCTAGTGTCCATTTCCAGTGTCCCGTTTCTTTTCTGAGAAGAAACACAAAACATGTCACAGAGCTTCGCTAATTGGTGTGATTGCTTCCAGCACTCAGATTCATGTCTGACTTTAAAAAGCTACGTAGTGAAATAAGGAGAGCTGGGTTTGGTATTAAAGTGTCAAGAACTGCTCACGAAAGCTTTCCCAACTCTTGCTGTTGTGAACGCGGGATGTTTTATCAAACCTTCCTTCAGACAAATAATTTCACACGCGGCCTCATATTTCGACTCGATGTCCCTGCAACACAAAAAGGTAAAAATAAAAACACCATCCTGTCGTTAAAAGACTTGAAATGTACTGTCTTGGTTTGTGGAGGAAATGAAATGATGCATTCCTTGTACAGAAAAATGCATGGCACTTGGAGGTACTTTGAGTACAGCAAACCCAATAGAGATCCATTGTTTGGAGGGATAATAGCTAGCTTCTGTTCAAAATACAGAGTTCATCCCAGCACAGTCAAATAATGAGGCTGTGTATTTATTTAGTACATGGGTTTTGGTGGGAGAAAAATAAATACATGTGTTTATAGTAACACACACATACACCATTCTGTTTTGTTTTATGTCCCACAGAAGGAGGGATTACAGTTTGCATGAGAAACTAGCTAACTTTATGTCTCAATTGTAATAAAGACATCTTTTTTTAAAAAAATTAATTTTATTTTTTTAAAGATCTTATTTATCTGTTCATGAGAGGCACAGAGAGACATAGGCATAGACATAGGCAGATGGAGAAACAGGGTCTCTGTGGGGAGCCCAATGTGGACTCCATCCCAGGACCCCGGGATCATGCCCTGAGCTGAAGGCAGATGCTCAACCACCAAGCCACTCAGGTGCCCCGACATCTGGTGTTTTTTTAAAAGTTGTTATTTATTTATTTTACAGAGAGAGATGGGGAGAGCACACATGAGTAGGGTAGAGGAGAGAGAGAGAGACTCTCAAGCAGACTCCCCACTGATTGTCTAGCCCAATGCAAGGCTCGATCGTACAACCCTGATACCATGATCCTGAGATCATCACCTGAGCAGAAACCAAGAGCCAGATGCTTAAGCAACTGAGCCACCCAGGTGCCCCTGTAAGAAAGACAACTTGAGGATGAGGTGTGCAGCATTTGGTCTATATACAAGAAAGATGGTTGATTGGATGAATAAAAGCAAAACTGAAAAGTGGAAATTGACATGTCTCCGTTACACATTTTTTGGAATGTTGTATTCAACATGGCTTTATGCAGAACATTAAAGTCAGCAGATACAACCTTTATTCAGTTTGCAAATAAATTTTACTCTGTCTGTGCTCCATGGTTTCATACCCTATATCTTTTCTCGGCATACACATGTGCCACGGTTGAGGTAGATCCGTGTAAATGTGCATTTATTCAGTCCACACTTTGGAAATACACACGTCAGGGATTACAGGGCTCTCTAGCAATAGACAGTCTCCCTCACGCCTTGGATTTTGTGGCTCCTTTGTGCAACCAATGGGAATCTGGGTACCAAATCTACTACTCTAGCTACTTCTCTGTAAAGGATCAGCCTTTCTCCCTGGTTGGAGGTGGGCTTAATTCAGCTCAATGAACAACACTCAGTTGTGCTTCTGCACATCCATTCTGTTCCTACATTGCATGAAGCACCATTCTCTCTTCTCACATCCCATCATTTTGGGGTCCTAATGGGACCCAAGCAGCAGTAAGGAGCAGTCCATGCCAATGGTTCCAGCATGTCGTGCAGTGTCCTATGTCCGCAACACCCAAGCATGGCTTTACTTTGTCAACTGGTCATAGGTTCTTGCCCATGAGGCTATGACCTGGGTGTCCAAACAACTTCCTCCTGCAAAGGAGTTGGACCTGCTTAATCTGAACCCTGTTGATGCGCCAATATTCTGGGCGCCTTTGCTCACTGGGCTGGAGAACATCTTGTTCTGATATGTTGTTCCAGATGCACGATCGCTAGACCGCGATGGTGAGGGCAACACTGCTGCTACCAGGACTTTGTAAAAACCAAGCAACTCTAGTTTGAAATGAGAAGATTTTGCAAAGATGGCATGATGTTTCCTACACAGCCTTAGGATTTTGCTATAATAATCTATAGCACTATATTATATAGGTCTGTAATATATCTATCCACAACGCTGTCAACACCATGACCTGTTACATATACTCCAAGCAACAATACATGCACTGGGTGGCAAAGTGTATAGGAAAGTGGGGTGATGAACCCAGTGGTGGGCCCTTGCCCCTGTGGTCACCACTGAATGCCAGGCAGCATGTGGAGGCTGCCTAGGTGTTTTGACCCATTTTCTTTCTAGGTGAAATGAAGAGTATGGTGTCTGGCTGTGGATAACCTGACATTCCATAGAGGACTCAGATCCCTTTATTTCATGGAGCTCTCTACATGCATCAGATCCTAAGAAGGTAGGAGAAGCTTGATCTCTGTGGGGCCAACTTACAGAAATAGTGGCTTATAAGGCTGGCCTTATGGCTTAGCAAAGATTGCTTGGTCAACTTGACTTTAGCGAGAAAAGTGAGGATGTATAGTTTGGGGCAAAGTTCTTAGAAATGTTCTAGCGGAGCAGATTTGGGGTTTCGGAGGCTCTCTTAGCATTTTCCAGAAAGTCTAACAGATAAAGTGGAAAGTACGGTTTAAAGTCAAACCCGTTTCCTCACATTGCAAATTAATCATTAGATCATACAAAAGGCATCTTCTCACACAAGTTTTACATAAAAAAGTTTCAAAATGGTTTAAGTTGAAGTTCTACTTTTTGAGAGATTTCTTCTGCATGCAAAATATAGAAATCTATATAGTGCCTTCAGTGTGAAAAAAAAATTTGAGTGTACAGACCCAGGTCTTAAAATAAATCAGAACACTGGCTTACATGAAGTAATGTAAACATGACAAACAGAAATATCTTATTTTTCTTTTGCTTCCATGACTGTCATGATTTTATCTAAAAATTGTTTTAAGATTTATTTTCAAGGAATCTCTGTTCTCAACGTGGGGCTCAAACTCACAACCCCGAGATCAAGAGTCACACATTCCACTGACTGAGCCAGCCAGGTGCCCCCTATCTAAAGATTTTTATGCTAAATTAACTTATTGGAAAGGTATCTGGTCAATGCACATCTGATATGTCTGGCAATATATAAAGAGGAATATAGTTTGCATGAAACTGACTGTAAAGATGATGCTCTATAATATGGGGATATGTGGGTGTATGTGATAAAAAACCTTCCTGCCCCTAGTAGAAATCTCACAGATTGTTGGCACATCAGAAACAGATTGCAAGACCAATTTTTAACTGTGTTGTTTTCCACTTTGTCCGCACCTAATTTTTACAGGAATGCCGGGGAAATCGTGTCTCTGAGCAGACAGGTTTTCTTTTCCTTCCAGTTTTGAACCCCCTCTTGGTCTGTGCTTGACCAAAGGGTCCATTACAACAACGTGAAAAATGGACAGCAACGGGTGACTTTCTGCTCATGAAGTTGATGGAAGAATAACAATATCAGTAATTATGTAGGCAGCATATACTTTTAGCACGAACTGGAACCAAAAACTACAGCTCACCATCCAATTAATGAAAATCTAAATTAAAAGCAGATGTTGAAAGTGATGCCTGCAAAATTTCGATCATTATCCGGTTGCTATTATACACCTTCATTAGCAGCGGCCTTTGACATGTGAGCAGAAAACCTTCTTTCGTGAAATTTTAAATTGAGATCTCCAGCGGAATGGATCCTGTAAGTTATATGTTACCATCAAACTACAGTGCCCTTGTTTTTCTCATGGTTCATACAGATCTGTTTGTCCCTGAGTTGTCCTGGCTGCTAACGTTGATGTTACCGGCATTTTTTTTTTGAGCAAAGTAAACTCTCATCATGTAGTCACTTTGGGTAATATTTAATTAAAAATCACACTTAATTCAAATCATGTAAGGTATTTAAACCTTTAACATTAAGGTAGCGGGTGAGGCACGCATCAACTAGTTAATACACATGTTTTTAGAGATGATTACTTTCTTATTTGTTGGCTGGCCAAATTGGCTTTTTGATTACTCTTATTTTCAAAATACTTTTTAAATATATTTAAATACTTTAGAATATTTTTTAAAAAAATAATTTATATTTTAAAATTAAATATTTATATTTTATAAATTTAATTTAATTTTCTAAATTAAAAATTCATATTTTAAAATTAAATATAAAATGTATATTTTATATTTAAATACTTTAAAATATTTTTAAAAAAAATAAAATAAAATATTAAAATATATCGATTAAGTCACTAAATACAATGTGCACATGTGGCAAATACCCGGTCCTTAGATGATTCTAAATGTGGCTCATGAAGAACAAAGGTCGCTGTGTAGACGGCTCAAGGAATCAGAAGTTGCCTTGCTCTGAAAGACTCCATACAATGGGCTTTGGATGTATTAAAGAAAAAAATATGACTTCATGAAATAAATAATGGTTTTACCCCAGGGTGACCCTGTCCCCCACAGACGACGTGTGGCCAAGTCGAGAGGCATTTTCAGATGTTACATCTGGAGAGGAGGATTTGCCATTGGCACTGACTGGGTTAAGGTCAGGGATGCTGGTGAACAGCCCACCCTGCAGCAAACAATTACCCAACCCCAGTGACAGCAAAGCCAACATTGGAAAATCTGCCTTAGCGTGAAAGACCCTGCCTGTCAATGTGTTGGTCTATCCCAGTGGTTCTCAACTGGTGGCTATGAAACCCTGACGCTGAGGCAGCATATTCCATGCAGACTGCTAGGGGACATGTAGTTTTATTTTTATTTGTTTATTTAAATTCAAAATCAAGTAATTAGCATACAGTGTATTATTAGTTTCAAGGGTAGACTTTAGTAATTTGTCAGTTGCAAATAACACCCAGTGCTCATCACATCACGTGCCCTCCTTCATGCCACCACCCAGTTACCCCATACCCCAACCCCCTCCAGTGACCCTCAGTGTGTTTCTTATAGTTGAGACTCTCTTATGGTTTGTCTCCCTCTCTGATTTTGTCTTATTTTGTTTTTCCTTCCCTTCTTCCATATCCATTAGTTTTGTTTCTTAACTTCCACCTATGAATGAAATCACATGGTATTTGTCTTTCTGTAACTGACTCATTTCACTTAGGATAATATCCTAGATCTGTAGGGTATTATCTGTAGATCCAGCTACATCATTGCACCTGGCAAGATTTCATCCTTTTTGATGCCTGAGTAATATTCCATTGTCTATATACACCACATCTCCTTTCTCCACTCGTTTTGATGGACACCTGGGCTCTTTCAGAAACACAATATCGATGTCTAATTCCTGTTGTGAAAGTGACCATTCTCCAAAGTTCCCGTATTCATTCTCTAGGGCTGCCACAAACAGTGTCATGACAGTTCACGACTTCAACGAAGCACCACAAGCTAGGCGGGTATAGTAAGCCTGATAAGTGCCTTATACAAAGACTAACACATTGGATATTTAAAATAATTTTTTGTAAGGCGCCTGGGTGGCTCAGTAGGTTTAGTGTCTACCTTTGGCTCAGGTCATGATCTCAGGGTCCTGGGATAGAGCCTCCTGATTGGGATCCCTGCTCAGTGGGGAGTCTCTCCCTCTGCCCCTCCCCCTGCTTGTGCTCACTCTATGAAAAAGAAATAAATTCTTTAAAAAAAATGATTTCTTGTGTGCAATGGTAATATAAGTTGTTGTGTAGATATTATAAATCTTATTATGAAGGTCTTGCTTAAATGATTTCTCTTTAACCATACCTGAAGATTCAATCTATAACTTGGTTTTTATTGTAAATAACAGTAGGGACTTTATTTCATTAAAAGGAAGTAGTGGCAATAACACAACAAGGAGCAAAATCTGTTAAGGAATAAGGGCTAAGAGTTCCCCATGTCAATAGGTATATTCATATCACAGGATTTAAAAAAAATAACTTTATAAATATTATGTGAACTAATTCTCATCACAGCTTTGAGGTGGGTATTGTTCATGACTGCCCCATGTTACAGCTGGTAAAAGTGAGGCAAAGAGAAGGCAAGTAACTTACTTAAACCCACAGCAAATAGTAGTCCAGATTGCTTGAGATTTGCAGCTCTGTGTCCTGCCACCAAACCCATTAAATTAGAGTATGCAGGGAAAGGGGTTCGCTGGTTGGACCTCCCCAAAGTTTCATTAGACCTCTAGCATTTGGTATAAATAACTATAGTCTTGTGCTACAGAAGATGCAGGCTTTGGACCACTTTGTTTGAAATGTAGATTTAGTCCAGACCCACTGAATCTGAACCTACATTGTAACGGGGTCTTGGGTGATTTTTTGCCCATCAGAACTCCCCAGAAACACTGTTCTGTGTTACTACTCTTAACGATCCATCACAATCACTTCCTGTTCCTTCCAATAAAAGAGTGGCTTATCCCTGGAGTACAGAAAATGAATTGCCAGAAATGCTGCCTCTTGCAACAGCCTGAGGAAGTGCTTGCATTGGCTCAGGGGGTTCACAGGCTTCACATACAAACAAGGACACATTGATGGGTGGTGAGGTAGATGGATTTAAGAGCTCAAGCTTTCCACTGGTCTGGTGTTAGAAACTGAAGTGCGTCCCCACTAAACATCATGTGCTGAAGCCCTCACCCCTGGGACCTCGGAATGAGGTTATATCCAGAGATGAGGGCTTTAAAGATGTGACCGAGGTAAAATGAGTTCATGATCCCTGATCCCATAGGACTGGTGTTCTTATAAGAAAAGATGAGGACACAGAATGTAGAAGAATGACCACATGGAGACACAGGGAGAAGATGGTGTCTACACTCCCAGGAGAGAGGCCTCAGAGGACACCAATCCTACCCACACCTGGATCTCAGATTTCCAGCCTCCATGACTGTGAGAGATAAATGCCTATTGTTTCAGCCTCCCAGTCTGTGCTGTTTTGTTACGGTAACTCTCGCTGACTAATACAAGTAAAAACAAATCAGAACAAAGGTAATTTTTAAAAACATTTGTTTCCTCTCACATTTTCCGTTTTTTTTTTGTAGCAATAATAAAGTGTCAGGTGACTCTAGAGTTACCAAGGTTCTAACCAAATATATTTACACGTGAGAAATTATGTATTAGTATAGCAAAGCCACAAATTAGGAGAAGAATGTTTTGAGCTCATTGAATATACTTTTGCCTGGTTCCAGAAGGGACAAGAAATAGCCTTATGACAGTCGTACAGATGATGGAAAGTGAATCATTTTAAGTTCCACCAAGAGAGATTCAGATTCTATTTTCTTACCATAGAACTGTGCTGTTAGGGATAGCTGCCATCTAAAACGACACTCATTAATTGTGCATGAGGTAACAGCTAGGACCTATTTCTAATTTACTTCCACAGAACACTACATGCACATAAAATTCTAGGTTATAGGCCGTGTTTGAGAAAATGATCTAATATACCATTTTAACATTTTAATGCTTCCAGGCCATAAGCAAGCTGTTTCGTTGTTTGCAAACATTACAATTGATTGCACATTCTTGTTGGAATAAATGGCGGAACATTTGGTATTAAAAAACACAAGAGCAAAGTATTATTTGCCATCTTATTAGGTAAGCCATATAGAGAAGGGGTAGGGATTTTGGTGGTTACCATAAGTTTTATGCTCTGAAATTCTCATCTTTAGATATTTAACTAGAAAGAAATTTATGGTATATATTGATTAAAATGTCGTCCAGAGCTATAGAATGATAACAGAAATATAAAGCCCCTCTCCCTCCAAATTTGTCAGTCACAGTGGAGAAGCTTTTAGAATGTTTACTTGGTGTCTTTGGGTATTTGTAACCCCCCAAAATCACCTAGAAATATAAATAAATAATGCAAATATACGTACATATATAGATGTATATATAATCCAAACAAATCACCTAGACAGGGGGAATGATTTTATTTAATGGCATGGCTGGTCAGTCTCAAAATAATTTCATGGAGACTATGAATATTGATGAGAAGCAAGCATACTCATGTCACTTCTCTGTCCACTGGGTGTTACAAGGAAATTCTATCTCTGCTTGACAATCTCTTTGCTTATATGCTGGTGCCACTTGTGACATTTCACCCAAGAAAATGTTGTTCCTAAACTCTGAAGGTAATAAGGTCGAACTTTGTTCTTAAACTTCCTAGGACAGAATCAAGGAGTTCTTTGTCTAACCACAGTTAGTGGGATATGTAAGACTGAAAAAAAAATAGCCTTCATCCCTCCATGCCATGACTTGAGAAATAAAGATCTCTTTGTGGAGTGATTTCCCATGTGGAAGTGGATTCTGACCTGCTCCGTTCCCCTTTAGGTCAAAGCAAATCTTTGCAAAGGCACACGTGGGAGTAAGAGTTGGTGATGAGAAGTCCAGACGGGATGAAGTGTGAGATGAGAATTATGGAAGTTGAGCCATGCCAGAGAGGGGCGTGATATGTGAGGGGCAAGCACACATAACCTATCTTTCATGGGGCCCTATAAACTTTCTAGGTTCATGGTTGCAGCTCCAACAAATATTTCTCTTCTGTCTCTTTCCATCACTGCCCTTGACTGCTTGTCCTTGAGTTTGGAGGGGTTGGAGGGGTTGGAGATCCCTTGGGGAGGGCTTCTCAGGATGGGAAACAAGTGGTAAGTACTCTCAATGTAGCACAACGCTACAGGAAATTGCGCTATAATCAGGTCATTCCATGCATCTTTCTGGTGCAAGTAAAAAGTCACCCAAATTGCAGAAATTTTGAAACATGCAATTCTATCAAGCACGTACTCTTCCACATACTCTCAAATTCAGTAGTGAAAATACCAATATTGAATTCACATATGCATGTGAACACAGAGGAGACAGGAGATATGTTCCACTTTTTGGAACTTACTGTCCATAAAAAAGATCCTCGGATTCGTAGCTATTATGCAAGCAAGTCTTGATTGCTGTGGGAGCGATATTTGGAACTACATGCAATTACTGACATTACATTATGATTTCTTTAAGTCACCATATTTTTTAAGAGATGACATTTCTGCATTTCCACTCCACATACACTGAAGTGTCACATCTGCTGGAAAATTGACAAAGACTCGAAACAGTTGGTCATAGGCATGCAATTTTCATTTATGCTATTATCAGAAATAATCAGCTCCCTATGGTCACGTCTTTTCTCTCTCGTCTCATCCACACATAATTTGGTTTGTCTTAATTGGCTTATTTAAATTTAATCTAAGAAACGCAAGCCGAACATGTCCTCTGTGTCCTCATGATAGCGACACAATGCAGTGAAATACCTACATGTATTTATAGCATTAAATTAACAACGATCATACCAGTTCATGTGGCTTAGGATATTCAAAGTCAAGCATATTCAGGATGTGTGTCTTGCATATCCAATAGTCGATATGAACACTATTACACACATCCTGTCCAGCTCTACTCTACAAGAAAGGTAAAGATCAAAGGACTCATGCATCTTATCAGAAGGCATAAATCTTGACGGCTTAGCATTTTAGAGTTTTATGTGTGCAAAAAAAAAAAAAATCAAATTGCACGTCAGTGTTTTTGGCTTCTACTAATTATATTGACTCTTTACCTACAGGGTATCATGTTTTCCACTCCTCCAGATGCATACCAGATGTTATATTTTGGATAATCAAGAACTGTATTAATTAAAAATAAATGTGATATATTCTTTCATAATTTATTTTCTTCAGATTCACCAACTTTATCAAAATGATATTTAGATAGGCACGGATTTGGAAATGGCTTGGCAGAGCCATCATACTATTATCATCATATTAGCTGGTAGATGACGCGGGCGATTATGCAAATATCAAGCATTCCCCAGCAAAATAAAATGAAGCTGCCCTATCTTTTTCCATGTGTCAGTTCAAAATTCTCTTGCAACTATTTTTCACAAATGCAGGACTGCAGAGCTCCAATGAGGTGGCCTAACAGCAGAGTTATATCGAACAGCTATCATTCACCTAGTTTAGATAAGGATGTTGGGGATTTTCTTTCAATACTAGAGACAAAATAATGCACAGAGTATCCAGTGAAAAACTTAGGGGTCTTACAGGGCACACTGCAAGGTCTTCAGCTTCCTATGAAACCTGACACCTTGACAAAACAGGGGAGGTAAGCTCCCTTCAAATAAACAAACCACCCTCTCCCACTGGCTCTTGAGCAAAGAAAGCACATTCAACAGTGAAATACTTTGCATTCTTTCAACATCTGAGGACAGCTCCTTTCTTGCTCCTTGATCTCTCCAGAAAACATTCTTGCAGTTGGCTTGGTTTCTTTAGCCACTTTTGCCCAAACCTTGAAAAACTAGCTTGTCTGCTAATATCGTGAGCTTGATTTTAATTCTCGCATATATGGAAACTTTTTTTTTTCCTGCGTTCTTAGCCAAAAAGCTTAACTACTCACTACTTTTTCTCAGCCCATTCATGAATACTGATGGACATTTAAAAAATGATCCCTGATTAAAAAAAGAAGAAGAAGAAGAAGAAGAAGAAGAAGAAGAAATCAATCTATTAAACAGATGTCTCACTAAGCAAATGTCAAATGCCCAACAGGCAGTCAAACTGTGGATGTCAACAGACAAAACCTTTTGGAAATCTTACACTTATTGGATTACAACAACAGTAGCAGGAAGTACATGTGTGTTAGTCTTATAAAGTCAGCCCAGGAATAAGGGTTTCTCACAAGATGGGGGCCTTGAGGAAGGAAGTGGTGAGAAAAAGCTTTATGGACGAAGGAGGCAGCCTAAACTGGATTTGGGAAGATTATGATAACTTCAGAAGCAAGAGGCAAGGTGAAATTAATTTACATAAGGCAACCCCATGCACTGACTTCATCACTTTTATAGAAAATAATGAATAAGGATCTTTAACATGAGTTCATAAGGGAAATAGAAGACTTCGTTCCTTGGGAGCCATGATGGAGATTTTTAACCAACCTACGTATCAGAGAAAGAACATTTAGTGTATCTTAGGCAATTATAATGAATGGAATTAAGTTTTATGGTAATAGTAACTAAAAATCATTAAATTCTAATGGTGAAATGTTGATATGTTTTATGTGTATCATCTTAGTACAAATTTCATTAAATAAAAACAAAAGTTTGCATGCAGAAGTACTACTATTCCCATTTACCCACATTTTTAGTTTTCTAGCACAGGGCATGTTGTTTTCGAATCTGAGTTCTGTTCTTGTTCTATGTTTAAGATTCTCTGACGAGAGGGGAGAATAGGCCCAGCCACGAGAAACTGCATCTCTTGTGAAAATCTACAGAAAAATGAGAATAGGAGCTGGGAGTGCTCTTGGAACAGAGGAGGTGGATAAAAACATGTCCGGTAGGGCAGAAAAGAGTGGGCACTGGTTAGACACAGACATAAAAAAATCTTAAAGACATGATAGAGTATTTCTTCCAAATTGCACTACCATCTCATAAAAATAGAAATCATCTTAAATAGTTGAATGTCTAATTTCTAAGTTCCTTCATGATTACCCTTGGCATGGGATGATCAGGTGTGAAAATAAAATCAAAAGAAAGAAACAGTGATACCTTTTCTTCAAACATGTTGGAGAAAGCTGAACACTGATCATTAAAAATGTTTTCATTGGGGATCCCTGGGTGGCGCAGCGGTTTAGCGCCTGCCTTTGGCCCAGGGCGCGATCCTGGAGACCCGGGATCGAATCCCACGTCAGGATCCTGGTGCATGGAGCCTGCTTCTCCCTCTGCCTGTGTCTCTGCCTCTCTCTCTCTCTCACTGTGTGCCTATCATAAATAAATAAAAATTAAAAAAAAATGTTTTCATTGAATACATAAGATAGAGGACAGGAAAAAGCATTCATTTGTGCTCTGATTTTTATTTTTATGTGTGGGGTTTTTTGTTTTTTGTTTTTTTTTTTCCTTTTTGTTTCCATCTCAGTTGCTGCTCCCTTGGGAGACACCACCAAAATAACATTAAATATGGCTTATGGAATTTACATGTGAAAAGCATATACATTTACAATCTTGTCTCTGGAGAGAAAGGGATCCTTCACAATGTGGCTCACTAACTTATAAAAGATCAAAACTGTCAATTTCCCACAACATCTATATCAGTTCTATGCAGATAAGTGTTTTGAGAAGAAATCAACAAAATGAAAAGGCAACCTACTGATTGTGAGATGTTTGCAAATGATATAACCTATAATGGGTTAATACCCAAAGTATATAAAGAATTTATACAATTCAATGCCTAAAAACAAAATAATCTGATTAAAAATGGGCAGAGGATGTGAATAGGCATTTTTTTTTCCAAAGAAGACATCCAGATGGCCAACAGACACAAGAAAAGATGCTCAACATCACTCATCATCAGGAAAATGCAAGTCAAAGCTGCAATGAGATATTAGCTCACACTTGTCAGAATGGCTAAAATCAATAACACAAGAAACAAGGGTTGGAGAGGACATGGAGAAAAAGGAACTCTCCTGCACTATTGGTGGGAATGCAAACTAGTGCAGCCACTCTGGAAAACAGTATGGCGGTTTCTCAAAAAAATTAATAATAGAAATAGCACATAATCCAATAACTCCACTACTTCTTTGGCATTTACCCAAAGAAAACTGAAATACTGATTTGAAAAGATATCTGCACTCCTATGTTTATTGCAGCATTAGTTACAATAGCCAAGATATGCAGGTAGCCCAGGTGTTCATTGATAGATGAATGGATAAGGAAAATATGGTGCAAAAATATATATATATATACATATATATAATGGAATATTACTCAGCCATAAAGAAGAATGCAATCTTGTCATGTGTCACAACATGGATGACCTATAGGGTATTATGCTAAGTGAAATGAGTCAGTCAGAGAAAGACAAATACCATACGACTTCACTTACGTGTAGAATCTAAAAAAACAAATAATGTGGAATCTACATCACTTATATCACTAATATGTGGAATCTAAAAAACAAATAAACAAACAACAAAGTAGAAGTAGACCCATAATTGCAGACAACAAAAAAATGGTTGTCAGGAGTGGAGGAAGCTTGGGGAATGGGCAAAATGGGTGAAGGGGAGTGGGAGATACAGGTTCCCAGTTATGGGATGAGTAAGTCATGGGGAGGAAAGGTCCAGCACAGGGAATATAGTCAATGGTCCTGCAATAGCGTATCATGACAGATGGTAGCGACACTGTTAGTGAGCAGTATGCTAACTCTACTTCAATTAAAAAAAAATAATAAAGAAAGGGGAGTAACACATGAAGTATTAGAAGAGGGAGAAGGAGAAAGAATCTCAAGCAGACCCTGCACTGAGTGTGGAGCCTGATGTGAGGCTTGATCTCATAGCTCTGAGATTGTGATTTGAGCCAAAATCAAGAGTCAGACACTGAGAATCCCTCCTCCTCTCTTTTTATAAGGACCTCAGTCCTATGGGATCAGTGCTCACCCAAGGGACCTCATTTCACCTTAACCACCTCTTTAAAGATCCAAACTCTACATATAGCCACATTCTAAGGCTTCAATGTACAAATTTTAGGGGCGACACAATTCATCCCATGAGAGATACCTTGATCTGTTTTGCAAATCAAAAATGAATCTCTGAAATGTAAAAGGATTTTCAAGAATTGCACAAGAGAAAAACATAGAATTATTAAATGCAGATCTGTGTATAATCCAAAGTCCTCATTATTTCCATATCATGTATGCTTAGTCATTTAGACCTTCATCAATGTCACAAGACTATGTAACATCATAAATATAATCAATGATTCAAAGGCAAAACAAGGGATGATGGGTTTAAACTAAACGAGAAAAAATATAGCACGAGCTAAATATGTTTTCTAAAAAATACAGTTTTTAAAGCTGTCTACACACACAGTGTTTATCAAGACTCTCCAAAAATGGATCACTTGAAAAACACCGATGCTTTCAAAGTGACCGCATAGTCTCACATGCATGGACATACATTTTCTCCTGTTAATTATTTTTTTTAAATTTCTAGAACATAAGTAAAGAAATGACTCTGTAGATATACTTTCAGAAAACCTGAGTACTCTGCAGATATGTACAAGTTCTATGTAACAGATAGACACACCAGATGGAATTGTGCCCTTTACCACAACAGTAGCCAAATAAATAAAACAGTGGCTATCATGAAACAAGTCTTTCAAAAAAACATTTGTTGATAATATGCAAATGTTGAGAAATAACTTTGAAATATGAAAATACAGCCTTTTGTGATATCTATTTGTTAACTCTGATTATACGTATTATTCTATACCCTACGTATTTAGGGAAAAAGGCAGCTTTGTGACCTTCCCTATCAACTGACACAAATCTATCCCATTCTTTTGAATTTTAATTATATCTCCCTGTTCTAACAGACACTCATTTAATTGAGTTTATATGGATGGACAATAGTTTCCAGTTTTCAGTGCAAATGTCTATTTTTTATTTGAAAAAATGTTCTATAAAAAAAGAAAAAATGTTATAATTATTTTTATTTCAAACAATATTATCCTTTTTGCTCATGTAATCATGTATATACTCAATAACAGCATTATAACTGCTGGGTGCAGGATTTGCAAAACGAAGTTCCCATGTTTTTCTAAATTTTCTTCAGAAAGTTTTATCGACTGTGGCTTCTTTCAAATCTATATGAAGATATCTGAATGCCAGTCTCCCCCAAATTCTTGCAGCCTCGAGTATTATGATTAAGCTTCTAAAAGCGTACCAAAATACAGGATAAAAATTTGTATTTATTGTTTCAGTTACCATTTAATTAGGAGAAAAGTTGATCAGTTTTACATATGTAATTAAATCCTGATATGACTTTCCCCACATTGGTGTGCTCAAACAAAATAAATGAAATAATGGCATACATAAATATTTAAAAATTATGTTGAGAAAATTTCCCAGAAATAAGACTTTCCTCTTCAGACTGATAAATCGTATTTCTGCCAGAAAAACGTGAACCTGAAATATTTTCTGAAAATTCCATACATTCCAAAGATAGAAATAATCCTAAGATTAATATGTCATATGTACAATAGGTAGACTTTAATTTTCAACTAAAAAATGCTCGACTTTGGAAGACAGTGTAATAATGCATGGAAAGAACTGAAGGAACACCTATGGTCCAATCAGCTTACAGATAGACATGCAGACGTTCAAATATAGGTCAACATGGGAAGAAATACAGACATATTTATGGGTTAGGCATTGTAGATTTTGTGAATTCTTCTGGACAACATATTTATGGAGGGTTATATTATTTTCTATTGCTGCCATCACAAATGACTAAAATTTTATCAGCTTTACACATATCCATGTGTTCCTGTGGGTCAGATAGATGAATGTAGTGTGTCTTAGCTGGTTTTCTCCTTAGAGTCTCATAAGAACAAAATCAAATTTTGGGTAGTATTGGATTCCCTTCCAGAGGCTCGAGGGAAGATTCCATTTCCAGGCTCCTTCAGGTTATGGGCAGAATTGGAAGACTAAATTCTGCTCACTCGTTGGCAATTAGTCTGGGGTGAATGTATGAATCTCAGCTTGCAGAGGCTGTTTTGTTTTGTTTTTTACATTGGTTCCACCTAGGTAACACAGATAAAATCTCCCTATCGTAAGACCAGTTGATTAATATACATAATTAGAACATCAAAGTTATTCCTAGATTGGTGTTTGGCTGAATAATAGGGGGCACCAATCTTGTGGGTACATCTTTAGATTTCTATCACACTTCTGGCCCACACTTCTGGCCCCAAGGATTCAAGGCCCTCTCAAGAGCAAAATATATTCACCCCATCTGAAGATCCTTAGAAGTCTTATCCTATTTTACCAACTCCAGAGTCCAAAATCTCTTGTAAAAAAAAAAAACAACCAAAAACCCCAAAATCTCTTGTATAGCCCATCAGCTCAGAGCTCTCAAATTTACCATCTAATTCAGAGATAGAGGAAATCTCTACATATAATAATACATCCCGGTGCACAATTCCACAGATCCAGGGTCCCATGGAAAGAGAAAAATTTGTTTACGCCTAACCTACAATGACTGGGTATGCGTAGAATAACAATTGTAGACATTCTAGTTCAGTTAATGGGGGTGGAGTTGCTGGTCCCAGTGCTGTTTAGAAATCTAACCAAGTAAATTCCATTAAGTTGCAAGACCTGGACATAACGTTGTGGTCCTCAGCTCTAGCCTCTAGGCCACCATCCTGCCACCATCCTAATAGCCCAAATTGGCATTTCTACTGATACCAAATTCTCGAGAACTTCGTGGGTCTCCAGTGTCTAAGGATGGACTCCATCAACCCTGAGGCTCGTCATACCACGTCTTTCCAAGATGATTTTGTCTATTTTTGGCTTCTACTGAGAGCACAATGAAATAATGCTCTTATGTTTTCTGGGTACTCTTTAGTTTCATTTGGGGGAATCTTAGAGTCTAACCCTTAATCGCCTCAAAGGATGTTTTGTGTAAAAACTTAGCCATTTGTGACCTCCTTCCTTCCAGAAAATTGCACACATTTTAGATATGTGGCTGCATTTTGTGTATTGCTTCTTAATTTGTCTCTTTCTGTACATTTTACTATTAGCAGCAGAAAGAAAACAGGTGGTATCTTTCACCTTTTGCTTGAAAACATCTTCAGCTAAAATACAAAGATGTATATAAATATGCAAGTAAGTTGACTTCCTCTTTTTTCTTAACAGCTGAGGATCATGATTATTTATATATGATCAGCATATATTAGACATGCTTGGCGGTGTTAGGGTTCAAATATGCGACTTAAGTTCAATTAGGAAAATAATACAATCAATGAAAATCAGATGGTGAGGTGTCTGAAAAGGCAGAGGAAGTAGAATTTTCTTTATTTCACCATTTTTGATGGCACTGATTCAAAGCATGCTGAAAATAGAGGATTAAGTAAAATATAAATATACAGTGATGCACGTTACAGAAATAAAAGCCTTTGATGTAGAATATACTCATCGCATCAACACATGTGAGGTGTCCGGTTTTATCTATTGTCACAAAAGAAGTATTCCAAAAGAAAAAGCAAAAAACCCAAAGGGACTCAAATAATGAAAACAAAAGAATGGGCAAAATCCAATAAGAGCAATGGGGGAAGGAAGGAGAGAAAGAGAGAGAAAGAAGCTTCTTTTGTGAACATTAAAAAAAGGTTAATTGAGTGAAAAAATAAAACAAGCAAACAAGACAAAGAATGGTAGTTTCTAATGACCAAAAATGATTCCACAATAGAGTTTTAATTGTGAGTATCCGGACACAAAATACCACAGCATTAGTGTACATAAAATAAAACAAATACTGTAAAGAGTAAAAGAGGGAAATATTCTCTGATAATTGATCTCTGTGATCAACTGATAGATAGATCTCTGTAATAATTGAATATCCTTTGAAATCTATAAATCATCGAGGGATTCAAGTTTCTTTTTCGTTCCATGAAAAGTTTTAAAAAATGATACATGAATAAAATGTGCTCCTTTTTGGTGTTCTATTCAGTCTGTGCCATATAAAGGAGACCAAACATTTTTTTTAGAAATTTTTTAAAGATTTTATTTATTCTTTTGAGAGACAGAGCCTGAGCAGGGGGAGGAGCAGAAGGAGAGGGAGAAGCAGGGTTCCCACAGAGCAGGGAGCACGATGTGGGGACTCAATCCCAGAACCCTGAGATCATGATCTGAGCTGAAGGCAGATGCTTCACCAATTCAGCCCCACAGGTGCCCCTTTTACAACATTTTAATAGACAATGGGGCATCTGGGTGGGCGGCTTGGTCGGTGAAGCAGGTGACTCTTGATTTCAGCTCAGGTCATGATCTCAGGGTCCTGGGATCAAGCCCCACATCAGGCTCTGTGCTCAGCGGGGAGTCTCCTTCAGCTCTTCATCTCTAAAAAGATTAATTAATTAAAATAACTTTTAATAGATGATGATTTGTAAAACCTAAAGGGCCATTGGGCAAATCTGTATAACAATGGAATATCCCTTAAAAGTATGTCGTAAATCAATAGAGATTCGTTTGTCTTTGTTCCATGAAATGTGTAAAAAGTACGTGTGAATAAAATGTGTTACTTTTTAAAATATTTTAACTTTATACAAATGAGCTTTTGCTATATTTACTGATCAATTTTTTCACATGCCTGTATTTTCCAGAATATCCTTTCTATAGCTAGATGTTTTTCATGTCTTTAGTCTACAGTTGGGTGTAGGACATTGACTATCCCCCCAACCATGGTTGGAAATCTGTGTATAACTCCTCCTGAAATCGTCACTAACAAGAGCCTACTGTTGGGATCCCTGGGTGGCGCAGCGGTTTGGCGCCTGCCTTTGGCCCAGGGCGCGATCCTGGAGACCCGGGATTGAATCCCACGTCGGGCTCCCAGTGCATGAAGCCTGCTTCTCCCTCTGCCTATGTCTCTGCCTCCCTCTCTCATTCTGTGTGACTATCATAAATAAATAAAAATTAAAAAAAAAGAGCCTACTGTTTACCAGAAGGCTTATAACTTAATTACATTGATTAACACACACTGCATGTTCTATGCATTACGTGCTGTATTCTTACAATAAAGCGAACTGGAGAAAACAAAATGTGATTAAGGAAACCGTAAGGAAGGGGACACTTGGGTGGCTCAGTTGGTAACACATGTGATTCTTGGTTTCAGCTCAGGTCATGACCTCAGGTTTGGGAGATCGAGCCCCATGTCTGGCTCTGGGCTCAGAGAGGACTCTGCTTGAGATTCCCTCTCCCTCAAAATCAGAGAAGGTGACAAAACATGAGAGACTCCTAACTCTGGGAAATGAACAAGGGCTAATGGAAGGCGAGGTGGGCTAATGGGGTGACTGGGTGACGGGCACTGAGGGGGGCACTTGACGGGATGATCATTGGCTGTTATGCTATATGTTGGCAAATTGAACTCCAATAAATATATAATACATTAGATATATGTATAAAGAGATTCCCTCTCCCTCTGGCCTCCTCCTACTTGTTCTCTCTCAAATAAATAAATAAATAAATAAATAAATAAATAAATAAATAAATAAATAAATAAATAAATCCTTAAAAAATAAAACCATAAGGAAGACAAAATACATTTACAGGACTGTCTCCTATTTACTGCATGTAAGTGGACCCGCACAGTTCAAATACGTGTTATTCCAGGATCAACTGTATTTATCTTTTAAAATATCTTTCCAGGTGGCTCGCGTTTTCCTCAGATAACTGTCTTCCCATTCCTGCTCCCAGGGGACACTGTGTAATTATTTTGCTACGGTATTTGACTATGGTGTTTCTTTTAGTAATATTTTTTTTCCAAGGTGTTTTCTTTATGTGATTTTTACATCCTTTCTATTCCTGTTCCCATCAGGGAGACGGATTGCCTGGATTTTTGATGGAGCAATGAAGCGTTGGATTGTCGCTTGTGTTACGGTGAGCAAGGATAGAATAAAGTCTTCAACCTTGGCACCTCGAAGCCTAATTTTTGCATTTCCTTTACAACTGCACCTTCTCTTGCATGCTGCTGTGGAGTACTGAGGAAAATCCAGAAGCTTGTCCGGAAGATGCCAGACATTGATAACATAAGTCAGGATAATAGAAGTCACCGTGTACACATTAGAGCCACTTTTTCCTACTTCTGGAGAATTTTGTGTGCTACCTGAGAGGTGTCAAGGTTGTGTCTCCTGTTGGTCACTTTTCTGGGTGGCTCTCCAGAATTTCTAATGCACCATTCCCAGTGCGCCCTACCATCTCCTGTTTTTCATGTTTCATTGGTTTCTCTGTGTTGTCTATTACTGTTTTTAGAGACAATAATTACACACGACATCCCATCATTTCATCATAAATTTTGATTTTCCTGCTGCACCTGTAGGTTTATATATATACGCTCCAGTATCTCTACTATGTGTACCATCATCTCACTAGTCAGGTTGTGATCTCGCACGGATCATAATTATAGTCCATCTCTAGCCATTTTCATGGAAGATTCCCTGGAGTTCTCCTGTGAACTAATCCAAGCTCAGGCTATCAGATCATCTGATAGGAATATGGGATGACAATATCTTTACATTTCAAAGCACGTGCTCATTACGATCTCAGGAAAGCACAAGAGTCTATGGGTGGCCTCAAAGGGCCTGTGTGTCTATATTAAAGGTCCAAAGAAAAATAAGGACATTTCTCTTTGCATTCGACTATATGAAGAGGACATCTGCCTCCAGGAAGATGGGGGAAGTGGAGCGTTCCCTTCTCTGTCACTAAATGCTACTGAAACTACCAGACATCATATAAAATATACAAAGATGCTGAAATTCACAAGGAAGGCGGATCATCTAGGGGATCTGGAACTCAAGGACTAATAATAAGGTGAGTGTGTGTCTTGCTCCTCCATCCCTCCTTCCTCTTTCCTTCCTTTTTCTTCCTTTTACCTTCCATCATTCCTTCTGCTTTCTCCCTTCTCCTTTCTTACTTCCTTTTCCTTCCCTCATGCGTCCCACACTGGGAGCTGAAGCAATAGCAATTCAGAAAAGGAAATAGTACCCGATTAGAAAAAAAAAAAAAAAGTCCCCCACGAGCTTCTCTCTAGTCAGAGGACCAGGGAAGAAGGAGCAGAGCAAGACAATACTTCCAGAAAATCATCACTCCACTCCAATCAAGAGCCCATGAAAATTGGTGGCTTCACCCTCACCCACGCCAGCGGAGCCTGAGTGAGGAACCAGCCCTCCCGGACAATGAGAAACCACTGCCACCCAAATGCATTGTATTTAGATAATATTTTTGAAATGTCAGAATTATGAGAATAGAGAACAGATTAGTGGTTTTCAGGGATTCAGAAGGTGGCTGGGCAGAAGGGGTGTGGGTGTTACTGTCACTGGGGAACAGGAAGGATTCTGGTGTGCTCGACTGTATTGACATTAATTCTCTGGGTGGGATGTTGGAGTCAAAGTTTGCAAGATGTTACTCTTGGAAGACCAGATAAAGGGCGTGTGGGAGCTCTATCATTTCTTACAAGTGTGCCTGAATCTGTATTTACCTCAAAATAAACTGTGCGCTTAAAATGTCCCCCGAAAGATATATGCACCCCTTGTTCACTGCAGCATTATTTACAATAGCCAAATTATAGAAGCAGCCCAAGTCCCGTTGATTAATGAATGGATAAAGATGATGTGGTGTGTACACACACACACACACACACACACACACAAACACACTCTGGAGTATTATTCAGCCATAAAAAATGAAATCCTGCCATTTTCAACAACACAAACGAATGGATGGAGAGAGTCTAATGCTCAGCGAAATAAGCCAGTTTGGAAAGATGAATATCATATGATTTCACTCATATGTCAAATTTAAGAAACAAAACCAATCAACAAAGGAAAAAAAAAAAGGAATAAACAAAAAACCAGAGTCAACTATAAAGAACAAGGTGATGGTCGCCTGAGGGGAGGGGAGTGGGGGATGGGTTAAGCAGGTGATGAAGACGAAGAGGTGCACCTGCTGTGATGAGCACTGGGTGATGTATGGAAGCCTTGAATATCGTACACTTGAAACTGATATAACACTGTATGTTAACTACACTGGAATTAAAATGAAAAATAAGTAAATAAAAAAAGTCCCCTGAAATTCTTATGAATGACACTATAGCCCATTTTTCTTTATTTCCCCATGCACAGAAAAATCAATATAAGAGAATAAGTCAAGAATAAGATCACAATGATCTTTGTCTGTTTGTGTGGTTGACTTAGGTTGTACTTTTGGGGCGGTGGTTTATCACCTTGTGTTTATCCTTGGTAGTCCAAATTTTCTAAAATGAAAGTGCATTTCTCTCAAAAAGAAGAGGCACAAATTCATAAAGTAGGGTTTTTGCACATATTCAACATTATATCTTATTTATTTCCCATCTTTTCTGTTCCTGCTATCTTTTGTGATAGTTAAATATTTGACACATTTCTCCCCTGCCAATGCAAAGAGCGTCATTTTTTTTTTCATCAAGGCTGAGGGATAGAGGGTAAAAAAGATTTTTTTTTTAAATTTTAACCTCTATTTCTTAAATGTGATCACAAGAGCTTTCCTATTTCATTTATATAATAATCTTGAAGTGTGATAGTCTCTTCTTTCTACAGATGTGCACAAGGCGGTGGAAAGACACTAACCGGGTGCCCACTGCATAGGGTTGGAGCTTGAATATATATTCCCGTAACTGGCCAGGCCTCAAGTCTCCGTTACTTGATACGTCCACAATTGACAAAATTTATCTGACTTTCTCTCGTCCTGAAAAGTGTGCAAATTGTTCCAAATAATCTTGAAATACTTCCAAATGACTTGCAGGAATACTGCCACGATAGAAGCACAAAATCTCCTAACTATTTCTATAGCCTACAAGTGTATGAATCCCACAACCTTCATGGAAATGTGGAAGGCTCAAGATAATTCTTAACATTTTAGGCAGAGGATAGTTTTCTCTACTTCTGCACTCACTTTTTTTTTTTTTATTGCTGAATGTATTGTATGTTTTCACAGCATCGGTGTAGAGGTCCGGACTGATTATAGCTTGGTTTGTGAGGGATGATAAATTGAAAGGTTTACAGCAGCACCTATCAGCAGGATATAACAGTTACTCTGTTTTGACACCAAGCGGTTCATGGAAATTAGTAAAAGTCAAAATAAGTATTCCCAACCTAAAACGATGTATTTCAGACCCATACAAGGCATTTACATCTGTGAAACTTGGTGCTGGAAGGGACTGTGGGAGTCCCGATTCCCAGGCACCCCCTTGATTTTGGGAAAGGGCACATCACGGATAGTGACCCCTCCTGGCTCACTATGTAGGTTATCACGTAGTTAACCCCTACAGAAAGAAGGGTTAGGTATAGAGTATTTTCCCTAAGAGGTTTTGGACCTACCTGGTGATTAAAAAAAAATTCTGTTTGCCTCCATCAAGAATCTCTTCTAAATAAAAATCTGTGAATTCCCAAGATGGCCACTAAGGACAAGGCTGTTTCTGAGACCGACCGACCGGGCAAGAGCAGGATTCCAGGCACTGAGGATCTTTGTTCTTAGAAGTTGCCTTGAAATACGTGTGACTCCAGGTCCAGACAGATGTGAGTGTGCAAGTACTTTATTTGCTCTTCTCACATGTATCCTCACGTCTTAGGATATTGGCATTGAGCAAGGCTGAGGACCATGTGGGGAAAGGAGAACAGAACTGAGCCACGCCAACCTACCTCGCAACGGGAAGCCACATGCCATTCATACTTGGCCAACTCTCCAACCAGCCCAAATAGATAATGGAAGCTCTACTTCTTTCGACACGCGGTGCTTTCCCAGCGAAAGTTTATTCCAGATAAACTTCATTTTCTCCAAAGCCTTATTTCCCAGAAGTGATTTAGCTGGCCAGTGATGCTAAATCCATCCCTACAGACTGTGGCAACAAGTGACCATGAACTGGCTCTCCATGCACCTGCTCTTCCCATATTACTCAGGATCCTGGCGGTGGTAGGTTTGAATCCAGGTGTAGACGTGCATGGGTCTGTGTGTGTGTTTACTAAAAACACAACAACAACAACAACAAAACAAGAACACCAGTAATCAGCATTCCCAGCCTGGAGTACAAAATACACCCATGTTATTTTGATCTATTTTTATTTATTCCCTATTTATTCCCTCGGGGTTGATGGAGAAACCAGTCCTTGGATATATTGTTTGTTCACACTGAAAGAGAGGTAAATCTCTAGGAGCAGAGGGGGGATGAGTGTGAACCATACCTGGATCCATTCACACCTCTTCACCCATTACACCATCCATCCTTCTCAGATACCGCACTACCTGCAATTCAAAAACGCAGAATGAAATCACGTCTCGCCGCTAATATCAGCTTAAATGTACTAACCTAATTGCCCACAGACAGACTGAGTAATAAATTGGATCTGCGACCCTTAAATTCAAGATCAAGGCATCTACTGCTAATTTGGCAGCTCCTGACATTTCCCAATCTCTGTAACATCATGCAAATGAAAAAGTAGGTGTGGGTAATACTAAGCCTTAAGGACTGTGATATTTAAAAATAATCTCGGTAGATGGAGTTATTAACAGTCACTTGGAAAGAAACAGTCTTTGTGACAAAAGGAGCCTTAGCGACCCATGATGACTCAATTTTGGGGAAAGATTTGAATGGAAAATGAGGTTTTGGAAAGTCGGATAACAACCATCCATATGAAAAAATTTCAAAACTCAGAAATGTCATAATGGATTCCTCAAGGAGAATTTAAGCACCTAAGGCATTTAAAATATTATTGATAACAATTAGGGGAGGAAAAATGGGTTTTCAGTTCCATCTTATAGTAATATATTGCTTTAAAAAAGACCTCAGAATCGCTTTTAATTGGTCTCACAGTGGTCCTTAATGATTTTCCTTTTACTAAAACCTAAAATCTGTCCCATTTTGGCTTGATTTATCTGGAATGATGTTCAAAGGTGACTTCTCTCCTCCTTGAATTCCCTCTTCCTGTGGCTTCTGTAATTTTTGCTCCATTATCATTCTACCAGTGTTTTAAAATAAATTTTATTATTATCATTTAAGAATGGTTTTAGATTTACAAAAGAGAGAGAGAGAGAGAGGAAAATAGTACAGATAGGCTTATCTACCCTAAACCCAGTTTCTGCCATTTTGATAATATAGAATATTTGTTACAATGAACAAAATAACTTTGATACATTATTCTTTTTTTTAATTTTAATTTTTATTTTTTTTAAATTTATGATAGAGAGAGAGAGACAGAGAGAGAGAGAGGCAGAGAGAGACGCAGGCTCCATGCACCGGGAGCCTGACGTGGGATTCGATCCCGGGTCTCCAGGATCGCGCCCTGGGTCAAAGGCAGGCGCTAAACCGCTGCGCCACCCAGGGATCCCCTGATACATTATTCTTAACTAAAGTCTGTGCATAATGACCCATTTTGTGTGCGTTTTAGGACCTCACATTACATTCAGTTGTCATGTATCCTTCTATTGCTCTTCTATTGCTCAGATGGCATGTGTTTGTGATGACCTTGACATCATCAAGGACCTTAAAGAGTCCAAGTCAGGTGTTTTGTGGCAGGTCCTTCTAATGGGATTTGTCTGGTGTGTTTCTCATGATTAAACTAGGGTTATAGGTTTCAGGGAAGACCGTCGAGGTTAAATTCCATTTCTATTCCATCACATCAAGGGTACAAGACCCTAAACTTGACTACTTAGTACTGTTGGCTGGCTGAAGTTGTGTTTGTCAGGATTCTCCACTATAAAGTCACTGATTTCCCCTACTTTCTATACAGGGTTCTTTTGAAGGAAGTCCCCACATGGCTCACATGTAAGGGGTAGAGAGTAATCCATCTCCTTGAGGGTGTATCTACATAAATTATGTGGAATTCTTCTGTAAGGTACATGTGTCTATTCTCTCATTCATTATTTTTTTCAATCGTGTATTTCTATCAGTATGGATTAATGGATATTTAATTATCCTTAGGGTTAAAAGACCATATTATTTAAGACCTTATTATTTATTATTTATTTCATTATTTATTATTATTATTTTAATTATCCTTATTAATAAAAGACATTATTTTTTTAAAAGCTTATTCATGAAAGACACAGAGAGAGAGGTAGAGACATAGGCAGAGGGAGAAAAGCAGGCTCCCTGCGGGGAGAGAGCCTCTCTGTCTGTGTCTCTCATGAATAAATAAAGAAAATCTTTTAGAAAATAAAAAGACAAAAACACAATTTAGCTCTTCTTGACTTCAAGACATTGAAAAGCAGTTTCATGTCCTCAAATATAAATGTGCAACCTTTGCACAATCTTCCTTTTTGTTGTCTTTGTCCAACACAGTTATACAGCCATATCGATGTTTTTAGTGGATGTTCTCTCTTCCTGAGGCTCTTGACTCAACTGAAATGTTCAGAACCCTTAATATCTAATTGTCATTAACATCATCCTGCCATTTGTGTATGTATGTATGCATATTTATGGTTTCTATTTTCCATTCATCATTTTTTGGCAGTTTCATCAATATTCTCCAGGCTTTATGAAGGATTCTTTGCAGTGCCTGGCTGGCTCAGTTGGAACAGAGGGGTTGATGAGTTCAAGCCCCACACTGGGTGTAGGGATTACAAAAAAATAAATAAGCTTAAAAAAAAAAAGAATTCTTTGTCGTCACATTCTTGTTAATTCTCTAAATTGCATGCTTGAGTCCTATACCACCGATTTATGATTTCTACTTTGTCTGCTCTACTATCTCAGTAGATACTAGGCCATCAGTTTAACTTACTTTTTTAAGAGAAATTTTATTTATTTAATAATGAGAGACACAGACAGAGGCAGAGACATAGGCAGAGGGAGAAGCAGGGTCCCTGATGTGAGACTTGATCCCAGGACTCCGGAATCAACACTTGAGCCCCAAGGCAGATGCTCAATGACTGAGCCACCCAGGTGCCCCTTTAACTCATTATTAATACAATTATTTTAGATTCTGTTTCCCACTAATAATTATTTCAGCCATTTTGTATACATTTGTACTGATTCAAAACATTTTATTTTATGGAAAAAATGCAAAATATGAATGTTTATATAATTGTCTCATATCTATACATCTGTAGGAAAATTATTAAAAATGAAATGTGTAGGTTTAAGAAAACACTAAAGCTACTTAGCTCCTGCTAAAGCACCAGGGGAAATGGACATTCTCATAACAACTGGAAAGGGCAAACTGGGCAGCTCATTGAGACTTCTTTCACAAGAAATTTTGATTGTTACACAGGTGATTCATTAAAGAGAACCTTGACACATCTTAATTCGTTTTTTAGGCGTGTGACTGAACATCTTTTTACCCTTTACGGGGCATGTGAATCTCCTCATTAACTCTTGTTTCAATCATTAACCAGTTTTGATGTGTTCATCGTTGTAAGGCTAGGTTTGAGTCTTTTACGTCCTATCCCTCCTTCATTGTGGACAGGACATTTCAAAGCCTGTGAGGAGGTGCAATGTGCATTAGATGCTTGGAGGTAGTGTTATAAAAGCAAAGAGAAGTCCTAGACTCCTGATGCTTCCAACCCAAGGCCTTCTTGAAGAAATAAAGACAACCATTCCTGGGGCACCTGGGTGGCCCAGTCAGTTAAGCATCCAACTCTTGATTTTGACTCTGGTCATGATCTCAGGGTCATAAGATCGAGCCCTGTGTGGGGCTCTGCGCTCAGTGTGGAGTCTGCTTGTCCCTTTCATTCCCTCTCTCTTTCCCCACTTTGTCACTCTCTAAAACAAATAAATAAATCTTTAAAAAAATAAAAACAAAGACAACCATCTCTAAAAATGTCTCAACACTTGCACCCTCATTTTGGTCCCCTAAGAAAAGGTTAGAGTCCTTCTCAAGCATGTACGTGTGCACATGCACACACACACACATCATGTCCCAGTATTTTTTTTAGAAACTATATTAGGAAAAAAATATATATATATACAATGATCAAATAATCTTGAAATGAATGAATTAAAGAAAGAAATCAGTCCAAAAACAGAGCTATAGATTACTCATCTTTTGGAATTATGAAAAGGAGCTTAAGATAATTATTATAAATAAAAGTGCAACAGAAAAAGGTAATTATGAGTGAAAACTAGGGGAATTTCAGGACAATCTAGGGCATCATAGAAAAGAAAATATTCTAAAAGTGAAAAAAATTATGTGAAGTCAATTTACTATCTAGAAATCACAGGAGACTCTAGACAACAGAAGGATCAATGAAATTGAAAAGCATAAAGAAAAACAGTAAAACTGAAAAGAGCTAAATATAGGACTCTATAACCAAATTACTTTCATAAATAAGGTGAAATAAAGGCATCTTCTAATAAATGTGGAATTTGTCCGCAGACCTAGCTGGAAGAAGCTGGCTAGCTGGAGATCAATTATAGAAAATGAGGTGTAGCTCTGCAGAACGGAATGAGAATCACCAGAACTGTAGATATGTGGGTAAAAGCAGACACTATTTAAATAAACACAGCCTCACTTTAAGACCATGATCAAACAACATAAAATATATTGTAGGGTCTGTGACATTTGCACAAGTGTATTTCACAAGTGCACCAGGAATGACTTGAGGGAAGTAAATAGAATTATACCCTTACAGGTTTCTTATCTTGCATAATAAGTCATATAGTATCTTTTTTTTTTTAATCAAGCTTCACCATCTAAGACTGATATTGCCGTCACTGGATTGACTCCTGAAAAAATTAGAAATAGCAAATAAAAATATTATTTTTAAATAATAAACTATGAAAATGGAATAGCAAAAAACTCAGAAGAATGAGAAAAGAAGTAACAGAGAGACCAATCACAGAAGAGACAATGAATGTCAAGCTGACCCACTGAAATACAACCAGATCAGACTTTAATTACATTGTGTGAAATGAAATAAACAGCCCATTTAAAAGACCGATTGTCAGAATGATAAAGAAGCAAGACCCTGCTATATGCTCTTTATTTTAAAATGTGTTTGAATAATAAGACAAACACACACAAAAATTACAAGACACAGATTGAAAAGTATTAAGGTGGGAAAAATGCCATATCAACATGATATAAGGAATTGGGGTGGCTCTTGGAATCTTGTACCCAGTGAATATAAAGATAAGGACTCTTTTCAGAGATAAAGACTGGGTCTTATTGGAGAAAAAAAGAGTGAAATGAATGATCAGGAAGGCATAATGATTTTTAAACACATGGACCTATATACAGAGCTTCAGTGCATATGAAGCAGGCCTGGTTGCATTCAAGGGAGGGAGGGAGGGGAAGAAACAGAGATTCAAACCCTAGTTGGGGATTTCAACGTCACATTGTCAGGAAATAAGTTTACTTTCACAGGCGAGATGATGTTAAATGTGACATGCATGTGTGTGCTATCTGTCCAGGTGATTTTATCATTTATACTCCCTAAAAATTTCCGAGTTCTCTTAAAGTTTCTACTACAGCCTAAAAAGCACTGGAGTCATGTTTACTGTAAATGTTTGGTAGACTGTTTCCTGTGAAGTCGTCTGGGTAAACTGCATCTTTGAAGTGGTGGAGGTCCTTTCAACCATCCTTTATATTATTCAAACAAAAGGAGTTACAGATTATATGTGATTTTCGATTGATTTAAACCAGTTTTATTACCCCAGCATAGTCATTTCTTTTAAATGTATTGTTTGCTTGCTCTGGAACACGTCACTGAATTTCTTATATTTCTATTTCCCCCTTGTCATTTCTTAACTGTCACCGTGGCTTTTGCCCATCTTTTTTTTTTTTTTTTTTTTTTTTTTTTTAAGTATATAGTGAGAACATCTATGTTTTCTCCAAAAATTACATTTGGGATTCACTAGGTCCTACATTATTTTTTTTTCTACACCAGTTCTTTTTTTTTTTTTTCTTCTGCTTTTGTCTTTGCTTTCTTCAGGGTTGGCTCAACTATACCAGTTTCGAGTTTCATGATAATTAGACACATTGCTGTGCTTGGGTTTAAAGTGCCTGAAGTAGAGATGGAGGAGGAAAGGTTTTCAAAGAGCTGGAATTTCTCTGGAGGAAGAGTAACAGGGGCAAGAGTTATGATTTCCATATGGTTTTGTCTTCTTGTTTTCTGGATGGAGACTGTCCTCTCTCTGTCAGGAGTGTGTCTCTGTGAACAACTGTGTAGCTGATGAAAACAACATCTAACACCTCAGGGTTCCTGCAGGGGGACTTTCCAACTCTGGAAAGATGTTCTATAGAGATAGGCATGGAAAGGTACAAGAGATGTCAAACAGTTTAAGTATCCCAGGACATGGTGCTCTATGCATGTACCTCTTGATATGTAGAGAGGATAATAATAATAATTATTATTATTATTCCCCAAGCTAACAACACAAGTGGAAGCTAAACAATCAAGAGTACCCACCCACACTTGCTGTAACATCAGATTCACCTAGAGCAAGTTGCCATGTCACAGAGCTCATTTTGTCCTAAATGTCACATTCCCTGCCTAAACGTCCCACCTGGCAGAGGAAATGGCTTGGCTACTAGCATGGAAACCTAACCAGCCTACAAGACAAGCCAAGACCACCAGCCGCTTAGAAGGACTCTAATCCCACTGGCCCAGGAGATACCTACAGTCCCAGCAAGTGACAGCTAACTCTCCTCCCAACAGGTGAGAAAATGGGACAAACAGCAATCTAGCGACCCCCTGATTTCCCAGACACTAGATAACGATGGCAGGTTCTGCAAGCACCCCAAAAGGTACTCTCAGAAACATGCACCACAAGCTCTTAATGACGTCCTAAAAATGGGTTATGGAGGAAATCCCAGCAAACAACCCTACAATTCAGACTAAGTGTAGCCAGTGAATATTCATCCTATAAACACAAAACAAAAGGTACCTCGGTAAGGACACTGTGCTCTTAAAACATTCCCAATATGGGAGCTACAGAAAATTAAAACAGGTCACCAACTATTGAGAATATGAGCCCCAGAAAGGTGCCCCAGCCTTGGGCATAATGAGACCTCTGTAACCCCACAACAAAGAGGGTGGACAAGAGGAGCCAGCACCATACCCCAGGTGCACCCCGGCTAGAGCCGCTCCAGCAGATCTGACGAGTGTTGGAAGGTACCAGAGATGCCATGGTCTGGGTGCTGGTGACATTTCACACAACAGAAAACACCAGCTATTGAGAGACAGGAGATGAGTGTCTCCAAGATTTGAGTCTAAGTTGAGTGTCAAACCATCTCACAGAGCTCAGCAGTCACAAAAGCTCTCGTTAGGGTAAAAGCATGCAATGCCTTACTGACCCTCAGGGAGCTGCCTGAGGACGCGGTCAAGTGCTCACCCCAAAGGAAGACTAAGATCTCCTCCCACAGCTTGCTGGGAGACCTGGATTCCTGGTCTGACTTCTGCTTCTTGTGTGGAGTCAGCTGCGTGATCGAAGCCCAGTCAGAAGCAGGATCTGGACACTGGGGACTATAGGACAGGCTTTATTATTTCAGCTCACTGTGTCTGTCCTCACGCCCCTTAGAGCTCCGCTCTCTGGGGAGGATGAGGAGGAGAAGGTCAAGGACGGCAGTCAGGGCAAGGGTAAGTGAGGAAACAAGGATTTCCAGGCTATTCTAAAGCAAATCACATGTCGCTGATGCCTTAAAGGATGTAGTCCAAGAGCAGCCTCAAAGAGAAAAGGAATCAGGGTCTGCAAGGGGTCTGGACCAGGTGGTAGGAGGAAGTTAGACTCCTGAGCGGAAGGAGAGAGAGGCCACCCTGTCATGTCTGGCTTCTGTCCCATTCCCCCTCCACCTGCAGGATATCAGAGGTTCTGGGCTTCTCCCTTCCTTACGACCGAGGTAAGGAGCACCCACAGCTGCCTGCGGGCATCACCGTCAGGCAGGAAGGCAGCAGGTGCTGTTGTGTAGCGGGCCCCGCTACATACTGCAAGGAGGCATGAACATGCAGAGGCCGCCCCGTTGAACCACCACGTACACACACACCCTCACCTCCCGTCCATCGTAGCAGAAAGCCAAGGACATGTCAGGCATTACTCTCTTGCCCTGTAGGATGAGCTTATTGGGAGCCCACAGCTTAGTCAGAGGGTGAAGTAACAGCCCCTTGAGGAGGAGGAGGGAGCCATGCTTCTCAAACTGTAATATGCAATCACCTGAGGAACTTGGTGAAGTACAGGCTCAAATCTAGGGTGTCTAGGATGGACCTTCACACTCGGCTGTGTCACATCCCACGGGATGCTGAGGTTCTTTGCACCCCACTTTGCACCCCAGCAAGGAGAGGAAGCAGCAGTGTAAAATGTGCGTGGTGTCAGAGTTGCCTAGAAGGTGTGTTCAAGCTCCGCTCTCTTCCCTGAGTTGTTGAATCATCACTCTGGGAAGGGCCTAAGAATCTGCATCTCCAAGCCCACATGTGGAGGACCACTGACAGGCCCAGAGCAGGGGTTTTCGGTCTTGACTACTCAACAGAAGAACCTGTAAAAACTACCACGGAGGTGGGCTCACCCACATTCCCTGCATTAACCGAGCTTGTAGGTTGTAAACCATTTCAGGTGATGCACACGTACAGTCAACACTGGGGATCGTTCTGTTGGACTTTTTCTTGGTTCAGGAGTCATGAAAGGTCATCTGTATCAGACCAGCTGTGTGGGAGACTGGAGCCAGCATCAACTTGCATGGCCGGGCCGCTCCTGAGGCATCGCCCGCCATGGCTACTCCTGGTCCCTGCTTCCTCTGCGTCTGGCCCACCAGGCAGCTCAGGGACAGGTTCTATCATCTCACTGCAAATGCCTCCAGTCCAGGGGCAATCTGACTTCTCCATGCCCAAGTGCGATTTTGCATTTAGATATATATTTAATCCACTTGGAGATTTGAATGAGAAAGAAAATATATTTCCAATTTCCCCAGAGTCAATTCTCTGTTGTGCCTATAAATCCGTTGCCTGAAAATTAATCGCTGGTAAAGTTAACTTTTTTTTTTTTTTTTTTTTTTTTTTGCCAATTTGAACATTTTCCTTACTAACATGATGGTCTTTGTCATATAGAGTCTCCAAATGTACAAGCAGGGCTTAGGGAGACTTTTGTGCTTCACAATCCTGTGAACGTGGACAGTTTTCACAATGCACTGAATTTCAACTGTTTGCTTCGCCTTGGTCTTCCTCCTCCTCCTCTTCATTCTGTTCCCCATTTGGGAATAGCAATGACAGTACCCACCCGGCAGCCCTGTGAAGTTAAAATGGGTTAGCAAGCCCCAGGTGTCCCCAATCCATTGTAGAGCATCAACAGGTGAGAGTCATTGTCCTGACTTCCTCTGATCGTTTAAAGGGTGCGTAGTGACGCTCCTGTAGCAAGTGACTGGTCTCTTTATGTATAATTGAGGTGAACTTGTCTAGAATCTGGAGTCTGAGGCACTGTCTCCTGTTCTTCACCCCATCTTCATTCCTCAGCTCACAGCTACCCGGCTTTGACCTCTGTCCTTTCACAAAACTCGCAAAGACCACCAACCAAGTTCATTACCTCCATTTAGGCCTCTTCTTGCCTGATCATTTCGTTTCCTTCAAATTTCTACTGCGAACACCCCCATACAACTGGCATTATTTGTACCCCTTTGGCTGTTCCCCCAACATGCACCTTATGTGGCGGGGCACGCCTTCCTTTAATCAAGGCACTTCTTGCTCCTGGATCCTTGTGGCTGGAGGAGGAAGACGGACAGTTGTCAGGAGAACGTTGGCCGATGGAAGTCACGGTGAGCATCGGAGCCCCTTTCTGGTCTCAGACTGACCCGGCTGCCTCAGCATCACGAAGTTCATCCTACGTTGTAGGGAGCCATCATTCTCCTTAACAGTAGAACGGAGTGATGATCTTAGGTATTGTGAAAAGCCGAGGAACGTTCCTCTGTCTGGCAGAGTAGCAGAGAAAGAGTGATTACTCCTTAATAGAACAATCTGGGCAGAACTAAGCATTCCACTTTAATGGGGATTTGGAAGCGGGCCAAGATTTTTACTTTCCCATTTGCCATTATTCAGCCTTCACGAGTCCATAAATAATACTCAAAGGTATAGCATCAAAATGGCTTCCAATCTTGGTGTAATCAGAGGACCGGGGCTTCCTAACAAGCTGAGGCTTCCCAGATTTCTTCATAACTGTTAATCACGTCCAACTTGTCTCTGCTTGCACAGTTCCATAAGTGAGGGCCATCTTGATTGTATGATGCCATTGAATCTCCTGTCTTGGCACTTTCCCAAAATCAGTGAAGTCATGTTTGACCCTCAATGGCAAGGATGGGATGCCTCAGCTCCAACTTGTCTTTTCATTCAAAGCATGGCCAGCCTTTTCACCAAGAAACCTTGATTTTTTTTTCCTTCCTGGGCACTGATGAATGGTTCTTTATTCCTCATAGTTAGTGACATGAGGTGGGAGACCACAGAATAGCTGCGATATCCCCAGGAGAAGACTTAGGAGTCTGTAGTGTTCTCTCTCTCTCTCTCTCTCACTCATTGTCTCTGTCTCCTAATACAAGCCAAAGGCTACTTGTTTCTTCTGATGCAATGGTTCTCAAACTTGACTGTACATCTTCATCACCGATAGCATTCACTACATTATATATGGTTGGATTGAACCTCCACCTTCTGTAATGGAGCTTGAAGCTCTCATTTTTAGCAAGTTCTCATAGGATGCTATGCTGCTGGCCTGCGGACTATAGTTGGAGAATCAGTGATCTGTTTCCTGTGTTCTGTCCACGACTATCACCCTTTGTCCTCTTTCTTACATAAAGCCATATGGTCTATTCTGCATAATTTACCAAGGTAGGAATTATCTTGTCAATGCTTTGCAAAGCTGTGGAAACATTCAGATATCAACATGCGTCTGTTCCACGGTATTGAACCTTTCTCGAGTGACAGTGTACAGCCTAGGTCCGTGACCGCGTATTTGATGAATGGGTCTGCGTCTTCAGGATTTCTGAATTTAACTTCCTCTTATCCAGTAGCAACTTCCACATCTAACGGGTTCACAATCTTCACAAAGCAATTTGCTTTGATGGCAACAGAACTCAATCTTGTATGTCTTCCTTCGCTAAGACAAATGTTAGGATCTTTTCCTACTGTGGTGACCTTAATTAGGTACATTCCTGAAACAGAAGTACATACAAGAAAGTCTACAAGCCAAAAAGCAACTTATGAAAAAAACTAATTTTTGCATTCCATGCATGCTTCATATCTAAGGCAAGCGAAAATGACACGAGATCTTTTCCTGAAATGTGTGCCTCCATGAGAGCTTGTCTGTATTCCTACCAGAATCACATCATGCAGTATATTCCCTGAGCTCAAAGCTGGGCTGCTAACTGATGATAGAATTCTTTCCCTCTGACTCATCTAAATGGCACACAAACCCCAATATCCATCAATTACTTGTGGTTCTTTGAGTGAAGCTTATTTCTTGGCATCAGGGTGGAATTTGTGCTCAGCCGCTACTATCTCTGCGTACAGTTAAATCCATGAGCTCTCCTAAACGGCAGAACAGTTCTACTCCGTGTGAAATGATAAAACATTAAAATGTCATTTACAAAACAAAAAAAATTAAAAAAATAAAATAAAATGTCATTTACTTGTGGGCATAGATGGCTCGACAAGAAAATGGGCAGGTGTCCCTAACTGGTGCTGAATATTCCATGAGAACTCACCCCCGTGTAGTTACCACTAGTACAAACAATCCGTGGAGACGAGAGAACCAATCCTTACCTCTTGGCTTCCGTCCAATTTGTGGATAATGTGCAATGGGGCAGCCAAGGAATTATCTATATTGCTTTACTCCACGGATCTGCCCATAAGTTCATGGCCAATACAATTTGAACTTGTACGTCGGCCAGGAGTGGACCAAAGACTTTGCTGAGTGTCACCAGTGTCCTTTTACAGGTGTGAAAAGCAAAACCATTCTTCTTTGGTTCTTCAGGCTGAGAGTTTGTATGTTATAAGATATGTGGCCAGAATAAATTTCCCACATAGCCTGAATGGAGTCAGGAATTTGAGTGAAAGGGGAAAGAGAGAGAGAAAGGGAGAGAGAGAGGAGAATGAGGAGGGGGGAGGGAAGAAGGAGGAGAGGGAGGAGGAGGAGGAAGGAAAAGAAAAAGAGGAAGAGGAGAAAGAAGAGATAACAGAGCCGAGCCACATGTAAGAGATACAGCAACCATACACCAAAGATACTTCATCTCATGGTTCCAAATTCCTAAGGCCTCCCATTCCTCTTATTCCTAATTTCTATCAGATACCCTTTTTCAATAACAATGAACTTCAATTTTTACTTAATAGGTTCTGACTGATGTGGGGGAAAAAAAATATGTCCTGACTGATGCTGTGAATGCTGGTCTGCAGAGCCTGTGGTTGGGATTGACAGAAGAATTAAGCATTTGTTACCTCCTCTTCAGAAACAAAGTTCTCCCCTGAGATGTATATAAAGCCTGGGTGATGGAGAGGTTTTGTGGAAATAAGAGATATTGCCTTGTGCTCCCTGAATACTTTCCTTCCTGACATAGATTCTCCAGCATTCCTTGAAGATTTGAGACCATGTGATGGTTCTGGCCCAAGGCACTGGGGTGGATCTGAAGATGCCCCGTTAGACCTGGTGGATCTTATACCTTCACCTTGTGTGGTCCTCCATTCTGTGTACTTAGCCCATGTCAGGGTCCTTGGAGGCCACGTGTTGTGGAAGACAGATGGGAACCTCTTGCATCCCTGAGCCACAGCTTAGAAGTAAGCCATCCGACAAACACTTCCACATGGGAATTTGCTTGAGCAAAGGAGATTGTGTGAAGCCAAAGAGACTGTTGGTGCTGTTTGTTACAGCAGCTAGCCTCACAAATAGTGACTGATACAAAGGGGGAAATGGGTCGAGGTTTCCCTCATGTTTAAAGATGTTACAAACATAGATCAAATAGAACTGAATACGTAGGGTAGAACAAGATAGAAGACTTGCTCCTGGCCAGCCTGGGTGACTTAGCAGTTTAGCGCCGCCTTCAGCCCAGGGTGTGATCCTGGGAACCCGGGATTGAGTCCCACGTCAGGCTCCCTGCATGGAGCTTCTCCCTCTGCCTGTGTCTGTTCTTCTCTCTCTGTGTGTGTGTGTGTCTCATGAATAAATAAATAAATAAAATCTTTTAAAAAAAAAAAAAGACCTGTTCCACTTTGGGGGATGTTCTTTAACGACGTGGCAAGCCAGGAATTCCAGAATTCCTTCATCTCCTGGCCTTTTCATTTCATGCCTATTCTCTCAGTAGAAATAGGGTCAGTGATGACAAACATGAAATGGTGCTTTTATCTCTGTTGTTGTACCCTCATGAGAGAGGCCGCGTTAGAAAATAAGAGGTCGGATTTGAACCTTGGTTCTCGGAGCTGACAAGGGAACGTCTCCAGTGTATGTTTGTTTTCTCCTGAAGTGTTGACTGAAAGCTTCGGTGAGGACTACCTAAAAGCAGCTCACTCTTCTCTATGCTGCTTTATTTATCCCCGCCATCCCTTTACCAAGTCGCAGGACCTGCAATTATGCTATAGGAGCACTGTTGGTTGTAATGAGAATTTTCTTACCTGGAGCCTGAATCTGCAGTGAAGCAAATAACACATTATCGATGTACTAAAACGTATGCTAAAATGTGTGGTAACCTGTGATTATATTAGACGAGGGGCCGTGGATTAAAATGTCTGCAAAGGCAACGCAAGATGTAATCGTTGCAATCTGATACCTTTATAAAAATACACAGACATGTCATGTCACAGTGATTGCCTCTGTCCATTAAAAGCCTCGACACGTCATCTCCATGGACTTAGAAGGCTTTTGTCGTAGCATATGTGCCAATGGATTATGAATGAATTATTATTATTTTTATGAATGAATTATTATTATTATTTTTATCTGTGAGGGACTCCTAAAATTCTCAAATGGAACTAACCTGCCGCAGGTTTTTTCCACACGCACATAGCTTGGAGTCTTTCTAACCTCTTGTAATGAGGTTGGCCGAGCTGCAATCAATGAACGCTCAAGCATGGGATGTGAAAAATACTTGGGCCACTGCAGGGTGCTACTTCTACTTGTATTTAAGTAAGGTGAATTTTTTTCTTGCAAAAAGCTCAAAGGGTTAAATGTTGTTATTTTTTATCCTCAGACAACAGCATGATGATGATTAGAAAAGTCTTTTATCTTAATTTCTTTGGCAGTAAAATGCGTTCTGAGCTTGAACCCTTCTCCCCCACCCTAAAAAGTACATTGATAATGGTTGTCCAGAATTTTGCAGAGAGTAACTGCTGTATGGACCTCAGTTTGGTGGAGACCAGACACGCATGAAAGAAACTCATGAAATCAGAAGATAAACAGTTCAGTGAGATGTTTAAATAATTGGATAATACCCGACATTTCACCTTATCAGCAGCACACTGAAACAAAATCAGTCTATTTTTAGGGTTAATCCCTCTACATTTTGTACAAAGATTTTAACTTTCCTGTGAGCCTTACAAAGGTGATTCGGGTGACACGCCATTAAAGCTAAAAAGTGGACACTTCTCTTAGGTATATATCGTCATATTTTTTTCATTCATAGTTTCAAATACGATCACATTATAGGCAATGATTTCCCAAGAAATAGTATCCAAAACCATGTATTCGCTTTAAAGAGTATGCACAGCACATCCCAATACATTCTTCTTGACAATAATAGCATCTTGTTTGCATGAGGGTTGGGATTATGCTTTACGATAATTATTCCACTTACTTGACGCAGACACGAAGATGGGAGAAATTGCAGCGCCCTATCTCTGCCTTCAGCCGTTTCCATTTTCTGCAAGATGGGAATACAAAGCATCCCTTCTGCTTTTTCTGGGGATTCATGGTGGGTTGATTTCCTGGAAGTGAAGACCTTCTGAGAGACGGTCTCCCTCTGCCCCATATCTTCTCATGGCTCTTGTCTCGCACCCAGTGTTGGGGCGTGGGAGGGGTTTAAGAATTCTAAGAGATCTTCACCAAGGATTGCCTTCATCTTCCACCTGTTTCTCCTGTTTCGTAAGACCTCACAAAATTTCCATCTGACGTTGTAGGAGGCAGTGTTAGGTTCTGCTAGCCAGATGCTAATTTGAATAAAAAAAAAATACAGAAGGTATTTTTGAAGAATACCATACGTTTCATTCCCCCAAATGTCTCTCTTCGAAATCTGGTGTTACACTATCTTTCAAATGCGACATTGCTTTCGCTTTACAAAGGAATACTTAGTCCCTACAGCCTCTGGGGTTTTCACCGATGGACTCGCAAGTTTCATCTCATCAAATGAAGATTGAACGTCTGCAGTAAATAGTAGTATTTTACCAGGGCCCTCTTCCTCAGAGTGGCTTGAGATTCATGAGATTGATGTCTGCAAAACTTTGGTAGGTGCTGCCTTGCACAGCTAAAAAATGACAGTCATTTTTCTCGGATTAATTGAATGTCAGTTTATTAAAAAAGAATCATTCTGGTTATCAGAATTCATTAATATTAATACTGTATAAAGCAACACAAACAGCTGGGTGAGGATGTGGCGCAGTCTCACCTTCAGAGTTGAAATGATCGCATCTTGATTTCCTCAAGTCGGTGATGGAAAAAAAAAGTTGTTTTTTTTTAAATGCATATAAAAATGCATATAATTGCTACCAATGAACAGATTTCCTATTTCCACAGTTTCTTAGAAAGATATGAGTGGCAGCTCTGAATTTAACTTTATGCATCTGAACATTTGGAAGAGTTGAAAATAGAAGCAATTTTCTCCTCTCTTCTTCCTTGTTATTACAATCAAATTACCTAAACAATTCAGATAAGATGTAATTCAGGGTTTTGAGTCATTCAAATAAACACATCAATTTCCCAGATTTACAGGATTGCAAAGAGAATTCCAAAAACTTGAGAGAAAAGCATTTGGGAATTCTTGGGAAAATCAAATGAACTTATGAGCAAATGTACATGTTTCTTGGGTCAATATTTATCAATATATTGCTGTTTCTAGCTAGGTATATAAACATTTATGCACGAGAGCCTTAGGACCATGGTACGGGCGCCTGTGTGTGGGTGCATGTGCGACCATGTGTGTGAATGTTTGTGTATAAATCTAGGGAAGAAGGGATGCTTTAGAAATTATAGATGTTGAGATCACCCCTTAAATGATATCATTTCATGTCAAGGAGAAAGCAACTCTGGTGCGATTGTTACTTACGAAAATCACAGGACACCACCTAGAGATAAATAGGCATCAACTCAGAAGGAAAAAGCAAACAACTGTCTCAGGGGAGTAAACAGCCATGAGGAGGGAGTTTGGTTTCCCGGAGATGGTGTCTCAGCAATGTCTGTGTCTCTGGAATATCAGGTCTCATCTCCACGTGGAATGACATGGCCCGTGTAGGTGTCCAGTCATCGAAGGATGTCGCGACTGTAATGCACTTATGTGCACAAAGTCTTCAAAGTTTACCCCGGTATTCTTTTCCAGGAACTTAGTAATTCTTGCTTTTCATGAAAAATCACATCGACAGTTCTCATTAGTATATATTTCTTCGCCTTCTTGTGGTTGTTTCCATGATAAGGTTTTGGAATAAAAGGCAAGCATAGCTAGCAAGCAAGCCAATACATATAGATGGAAATAAAGCACCATCCATGTCTGAAGCATCTTAGGAAGGATTTGGAAATGCCTCTGTCAGGTATATAGCTCATAAATGAAACCCTGGGTCTTCCTCAGGTGAGGTCTGGCTCGCTTTTTCCTTGGATGTCTCGTTAGACATAATTTGCAACAAATATTCTTTTTTTTAAATTTAAATTCAACTTGCAAACATATAGTACATCATTAGTTCCAGATGTACATTTAAAAATTCATCAGTCGCGTATAACACCCAGTGCTCATCACATCACACGCCCTCCTTAGTGCCCATCAGCCAGTTACCCCAGCCCCCCACCCATGTGACAAATATTCTTGATTTACTTTTCTCTTTTTTTTAATTTAATGTTTTTATTTACTTTTCTAATTCCAGAATGTTCCACATGGGAGTTTCCCACTTTGCCTACATATATACAATATATACATAGATCTTTTAATATGTCTATGCCACATAGATCAATATGTACATGGAAATATGTATATAAAAATTGATAAGGCATTTTTTTTTGTAGTAGACAGTAAACGCCATTTTTCACAAATGTGTTGTTACTGGGATGTAGATGAGGCTATTTCCACACCTGAACATCTGCTTATTGTAGCTGTATTTTGTTGATGGGATTATAAGCTAACAGTATAATTTGACAGGCTTGATATATAAGTGCTTTGGGGGTCACATGGGTGGCACAGTTGGTTAAACATCTCGCTCTTAGTTTCTGCTCAGGTTGTGATCTCAGGGTCTTGAGATCCAGCCCCCTTGTGGGGTTCTACACTCATTGCTCAGTCGGCCTGAGATTCTCTTTCTTCCTCTCCCTCTGGCACTCTCCCGTCTGCTGCACTTTAAAATTTTTTTGTATTTTATTTTTTTAATTATTTTATTTTATTTTTTGTATTTTTTGTATTTTATCCGCTCTTTCTCTAATAAATATATATTTTTTAAATGCTTTCATTTTGAGGAGTTTTTATTTGGCTAGAGATGAGGGTGCAGACATGCAAGTTGTAGGAGGTGCTCAGTGAAGTCAAGATGAGACGAAGATGTAGACAAGGTGCCGTTTAAAACCATGTTCTGTTATCGGGCACCAAAATGTAAACTACACTAAATTAGAACTAAATAGCCCAAAGCTGTACATTAGCTGTTTGCTAAACGGTCTTGAACAAGATGGATCAATAATATTGTTCATGACATCTTTGCCTTTGGTTCTCTTTGGATCTGGTCAACCCATTTACTCTTCTTTTCCTCATTGGTCTATGACGAGTCTTCTGTCTCTATTCCTTTGTATGTGTACACACGTCCAAATTCATATTGGACCTTCACATGGGGCGACATAACAACATATATCTTGAATTTAGAAAGGAAGGAGTTCAGAAGAGTGGTCTCACAGCTGCCATTTGTATGTGGTCTGTTAAAACACACACGTAGACACACACACACACACACAGGATTTCTTTATTATCATAATGTCACAATGATTCACAAAAGATGAAGTTGTGCATTAATGGATGTTAGGGACCTCCCGTGAGAGGGGCAATTATTCTCCCGTAGTGCAGACTCAAAATCTAATTTTTAAATTTAAGAAATGCAATTTTGAGAAGACTACATTGCTGACTTCGCTGCCAACAGTTGAGTTTCATCCGTCCTCTAGACCCAGCTTCCACACATTACAGGCTCTTTTCAAAAAAACTTAGTATTAAGTTTATTATTTTATTAAGTTTATTATTAGTGTATTATTTTACATCAGTGTTACCCAAAATTCTAATCACATTTTCATGCCGAGCATTTCTTTGAAATACGTATTTTCAAATGCGAGCATTTCTTTGAAATACGTATTTTCAAATGTCTTCCTATAAATGCCAGACAAACTCGGGTTGCGCTACATCTGTCTTTACCCACTTTTTAAAGATTATTTACTTATTTGAGTGAGACTGGGAGAAAGAACATAAGGAAGGAGGAGGGGTAGAGGAAGAAGCAGATGCCCTACCAACTAGGGAGCCCAACACCGGGCTCGATCCCAGGACTCTGGGGCCATGACCAGGACTCTGGGGCCATGACCTGACCTGGGTGGTTAAGGCAAAAGCTTAACCACCCAGGTACTGTCTTCAGCCGTTCTGATATGCATGTTCTGAACTTTACATGACACTTGATTCTTATGCCCAATTGTATTTTATTAAGCTTTCCTGATGAGCATTCTAATTGATCTACAAACTTGCGTCTTTTCTGAAATCAAGATTCATTACATCAAGTTGTGAGGTGAAGCTGTCTCACGATCTTTCCTCTTAAAAAAAAATAAATAAGAAATACAAGGAAAAAAAATCATAAAATAGAGAAAGGAGCATGAAGTAGGGGGAACATTATTTGTAGTTTGTTTTCCTTAACTACAAAAGAGCGCGTTTGTGAGCTATGCTTGGTGCCTAGAGCAAATACTTTGCAATTTTACTTGTGATCATTGCTTGAAGTCTGTGAAATTTAGATACACCGTGACTTAAGCAGTAGGAGCCAGAGTGAAAACACAGCCAACGGCTTTCCTGTCTTTCTGGGAAAGGAAGCTAACTGGCTGTGACTCCAATTAAGTAGCCTCTGGTGCTCAGTTGACTCCTTTCTTGTTGGAGAACCCAGGTAATAAAAACTAGTAACGTTACAGCTTGCACAAATATTGAAGACAAGTCCGTACGACTTTGTTTAATAGAACAAAAACTGAGACTCGGAGGTGCTGAACAATTGGTGGAAGATTACTTAGAAAATAGAGAACCACTGGAAAATAATCAAAATTATCAACCCTGTTCTAATGCTCTTCTCATGTGGCTGTGACACAATGTTAGGATAGATTGCATTATCAATAATAGTAATAATAATAATAATAATAATAATAATAATAATAATAGCTCCCACTCAGGAATTGCTTACTGGGCCAGATTTTGTCCACTGCTTAACTTATTTATGTTTCTTTAACGATTCTGTGAGACAGACAGGATTATCGCCTCTTGACCGAGACAAACCTTGAGTTGTATAGAGATTAACGAATGATTTGTCCAAATACCCAGAGCTAGAAACTTTTAGAAGACAGAATAAGAGTGGATCTGTTTCATTTCAAAGGAGGATATTTAATTCGTATGAAACCTATCAAGTCAATACTGTGTGGCATTTTATGGAGACAGACTTTGTTGTGGACATTTTATTTCATGTCTAAGAATTCCAGCTTCCGTTATCTTGTGATTTTTACCCACATACAGAAAACATGTATTAATATATTCTCACTTTCAACCTGTTGATTAAATATTAATGAAAACTTCCCCCTCCCACTAATGTGTTAAGTCTTCACGTACGTATATTCCCTATGACTCTTGGATATTGATAAATCATGTCCTTCACATTGGTAAATGTAGCAACCCTTCAAAAATCAATTGAAACACACCAGTTGAAGTACTTGGTGTGTATTCATCCAGAAGATGTTCGTGGAGTGACTATTATATTCCAGCTCTGGACTCGGCAGTGTGGACGGAAAGTCTGCTGGGATGTAAGCATAGCGTAGCCAGCACCATGTGCTTCCATGAGCAAGCGGGCAGTTTCTGGAGGAGCAGAATGGCACCCAGGTATGGATTGGGTTGACTTTCCAGCATGTCGCTGGTTGGTAAAAATGATTCAATTTATGAGTACACGTGGAGACCTCACCTTATCATTGGCCACCAGAAGTTATGACAAATTGTTGTGGATGGCTGCTTGCAGCCTGATGCCAATCCTCAGAAGGTGAGGTGGATCTCCTGGCTGTCATTTCAAGTTGCCCTGAGGGTGCTCAGCAACATGCTCTGTTCTTTCTCGTCACCCCACGAAGCTTCAGGATCATTGCCCGTTGCAGGATTGAACGCGTCTTGGATGCAACTATCTGCGGACTTTTCTCATGTTTGCCTTGGACGTTGTTTGAAAACCACATGAGACCATAACTTCCCCTAGGTACGAATAAAGGATGCTATTACGCCCCTTATTTTAAGGTAAATACATCACGGTGAATAGTTACCTTAATGCACACACCAATTCATGGGTGATTTCCTCGAATTCTATGCATACACATTTGTAAGTGAAAGCCACCCCCATTTTTTTTTCTGGATGTGACAGCTTCATTCTGTTGACAAAGGGAGTTTAAAAGCATTCAATTTTATATAGTTTCAGAGTGAATGTAGACAAATTAACATTAAATGCATCATGTACTTACAGTCAAAGAGATCAGCGTGGACTTTGACAGCAGCTTGAGGTTAGATTGGGTGTGAAACACTGGAGGAAACAGCACTTAAAGAGGGTTGATGGAACCAAGAGGAACACAGTGACCTTGTGTTTGTGAAATTCTCTGCTCAGGCCGCACAGCAAACAGCACTGGGGATATGCTGCACACGGCCCAAGACTCTTGTAGGTGAAGAGGGCTCAGAGCTGCCACAAAATTCAGCTGTTCTGGGGGCACCTCGTCAAGGGGTGTATCAGACAACACTGCCAAAAATGGGCTGCTTGCACGGACTCTCTCATTGCAACTTTTTTTCCTCAAACATTCCATCATTGAAACACATGACATGCCTGGGTGGCTCAGAGGCTGGGGGTCTGCCTTTGGTTCAGGGCATGACCCCGGGCTCTTGGGATCGAGTCCCACATTGGGTTCCCCACAGGGAGCCTGCTTTTCCCTCTGCCTCTGTCTCTGCCTCTCTCTCTCTCTGTGTCTCTCATGAATAAATAAATAAAACCTTTTTTTAAAAAAAGTGACACATGTTCAGACAACTTAAAAAAATGGTAAGAAGGAAAAAAGTGCACATCGACGCCTAGTGGTAACACCACGAACATTTTGCTGAATCTACTTCCCTCTTTTCATATGGACAAAGACACACACAGTTGGTTTTTCTTTTACATAATTGAAATTGTAGCATTATATCTTTTAATAAGATGTACACAATTTGTATATGATTCTCATTGGGTTTATCAGATGTGATCGCCACCTACATCAAGGAACAAAATATCAGCACTACTTTAGAAGTCTGCCTCATGCAAGCTCCTTCTAGATACTTCTATTGGTTCCTAGAAGGTAATGGCTTTTTCTGATATTGGACACCAAAGTCTAGCCCCACCAGCTTTGGAAACTTACGTAAGTGGAACAGGATTTGGCATGTTCTCTTTATCTGGAGCTTCCTCCACTTTGCATTGTGTGATGCAGGATGTAGGGGTAAGTCAGTCATTTCCATTGTTTTAAAGATTCCCTGGGATCCCTGGGTGGCGCAGCGGTTTGGCGCCTGCCTTTGGCCCAGGGCGCGATCCTGGAGACCCGGGATCGAATCCCACGTCGGGCTCCCGGTGCATGGAGCCTGCTTCTCCCTCTGCCTGTGTCTCTGCCTCTCTCTCTCTCTCTCTCTATCATAAATAAACTAAAAAAAAAAATTTTAAAAAAAAGATTCCCTCACAGAAATAGCTACAATTTATTTATCCAATCCCTTGTTTGTTTGTTTTTTAAAGATTTTATTTATGTATTCATGAGAGACACAGAGAGATGCAGAGACACAGGTAGAGGGAGAAGCAGGCTCCATGCAGGGAGCCGGATCTGGGACTCAATCCCAGGACCCCGGGATCACACTCTGAGCCAAAGGCAGACGTTCAACCACTGAGCCACCCAGGTGTCCCTATCCAATCCCTTATTAATGGACATCTGGATTATTTCCAGTATTTAACAATTACCCATAGAGATGCTAGGTTTTTAAAACAATTACGTGTGTCTGAGTGCATGCACGCATGTGTGTTCAGACATATGAACATACATCTCTGGGAACTGTTGGATCAGACTTGATTTACCTTTTCAGCTTTGGCGGATATCATCAGAGAATTTTCCAAAGATTCTGGACCATCAAAAGTATGAGAGATTCGTTGTTCTACTTTTCTCCAGCACTTGATATTTCCTGACTATTTCGTTACAGCCACTCTGGTTGGTATGTGGTTATATTTTGTTCTGATTTCATATTGAATCTCAGTCATGATTAATGAAGTTGCATTTTCTCACACAATAATGGGGAATTTGGGTACGCTCTTCCATAAAATCTTTCAGGCCTTTTGCCTTGCCACAATGTTATAGGATCTGCTTTCTTCATATTGATTTGTAAGAATCCTTATTGTGCATGAGTCTGCAGCTGTATGCAGAGCAATTTATGTATTTTGAAGCATTATAGATATCATAAACATATTCTCCCAATCTGGTGGTGTGTATCTTCACTCATTCAGCGATGACTTTTGATGGATGACTATTAGTTATATTATGATCCAATATATCTGTCTTTCCTTTATTCATATATAATTTTAAAGATTTATTTGAGAGACAGAGACCATGAGCGGGAGGGGCCAAGGGAGAGAGAATCTGAAGCAGATTCCGGGTAAGCATGGCGCCCAACATGGGCCTCCATCTCAGGATCCTGAGATCACGACCTGTAACCAACAGTCAGATAGATGCTAACCTGACTGAGCCACCCAGCTACCCCACATTTATGTTTTTAAGAAACCTTTCCTAACACAAGATCATAAATGTACTTTCCTACATGGACATCTAGCTTTATTGTTTTTCTTTTGAAATTTAGACGTACCTACAATCTATGTGAAATAGAATTTGTATATGGTGTGAGGTACAGATCTTTCTCCTCTCTACATAGTTACCTACTTGAGAAATACCACACCCTGAAAAGATTATCTGCTAGTGTGTGTCAGGGTTTTGTATCAAAATTCAAATATCTTTATGAGTGGGTATATGCAATGTTTCTATTCTGTTCCATTTGATTATTCAGTGTAACACCACATTGTCTAAGCTGTTATAATTTAAAAAAAATGAATGGGAATGTTTGATGAAATTATATACAAATATATTATAACAGTAAGTCTTACATATAAAGGATATGTGGGGCCCTGGGGTGGCTCAGTCAGTTAAGTGTCTGCCTTTGGATCAGGTTGTGATCTCAGGATCCTGGGATCGAGCACTACATGGGGCTCCCTGCTCCGCGAGGAGCCTGCTTCTCTCTCTCCCTCTGCCCTTCCCCTGGCTTGTGTTCTTTCTCTCAAATAAACAAATAAAATCTTTTTTAAACAGGGCACAGTGGAGGAAACAGCAGTTAAAGAGAGTTGATGGAACATGAATGTATGTAAGAACATGAATCATCCTCTGAAAATGTAAGCTCCTCTCCCCCAATTGCTCTCCCTTTAGAGTGTCTGAGCTGTCCTTGATCTTTTATATTTCCATATGCATTATAGAATCTACTCGTAGATTTCTACACACTAGGATTTTGACTGGGATAATAATTAAGGCACAGATCATTTTATCAAGGTTTGATATTTTAACGGTATTATTATTATTATTAATTATTATTATTATTATTTTATTTATTTATTCATGAGAGACACAGAAAGAGAGACAGGCAAAGACACAGGCAGAGAGAGAAGCAGACTCCTCACAGGAGCCCGATATGGGACTCAATCCCGGGAACACAGGGTCACGCCCTGGGCCAAAGGAAGGCCCCTAACCACTGAGCCACCCAGGGATCCCCTTTAACGGTATTACTGATGCAGTTTTAAATATACTCTTTTGCAAATTAACTTTCCAATCTTTAGTTCCCAATAGATTTCTATATAATTTATATCTGTACATTGACCTCATATCTAATGACTGAGTAAATGTCAGATATTATTTTTAGTTTTTCATCTTTTGTCAATGTAATGATTTAAGTTGATATCTATATTCAGCCAATCTTGCACTTGGGCAATGGTGGGAACTTTGATTTTTATATATATATCTCTGAATACAGTTTGTTAATATTTTGTTTAGGATTTTGGATCTGAGTTTCCAAATGGCAGATAATAATGGATGCAGGTTATATCCCCTGACTTAGCACTTGTTCTTTCCTGCATCACCTTCATGTCTTGGTATCAAAGAGGGAACTGAGAGGACACATTTCTAACAGAGTCTTGCCTGACCACACTGTTGCTTTTTTTCCATGGACTACTTTGAAGAAGGCAAAGAAACTCAGTACTGCCACTCAGCAAAGACTGGGTTTTCTCTTGTGATGGAAAAAAAAAAATCAGCATGTGTGGATTTCCTGACAGTTTGCTGTTATGGTCCCATGTTGTCCTGTTTGAATGAGATGAGAGGGATATAATCTGCATCTGAAGGCAGCACAGATGAATTGTAATGATGGCCTGTCTCAGCAAAACTTGCCCTCAGCCTACCTCAGTCAGATCAGGTGGTTCATAGTTTGAATCTGCTCTGTGCAGCTTTGGGTCTTGCAAACTGTGTCCTGTTAGTGAAGGTTACTTTGATTGCAAGCAACAGAAAGTTGCTGTTGACAGGTTGGGCCACAAAAGGAAAATCCATGGGAAGGATAATGGGGAGTTTCTTCCATTGTCAAAGAATGTGTTTAACTGCAAAGTCCCTATAAAGGAATTGACCAAGAAGGCTCTGGAGGCTTCTGAGTGAGAGAAGTTGTACTTCATTATTAGAAAGAAAGGTATCTGCAGGTCCACCTCACTCCAGATATTCACTCCTGGACCAATGAACTGAGGCCATGTCTTGGGGTCCTACTAGGAGAATTATGGATACACATTCTGGGATGGATAGACATCAGGAGATGGCAAGGGGTGGGTGCAAAGCAATTTCTAGAAGATATGGTAAGTACTGAAGCCAACAAAAACATGCCAAGCCAACATAGAAGCAAAGTGCTGACAAAGGCAAATCACATCCTAATTCATTCTGAAAAGGGATATTAAGAGTTACAGTAGTTGCCATATGTTGCCAATGTGCTCTTTATCCCTTTGGATTCGTTTAGTGGTTGAGTTTCAGAAAACAAAAAACAAAACACACACATAAACAGGGTTATTCCCAGGCTGTGTATAAAGAGACATTGACTATGGTCATAATGGGAGGAATTTGGATTGCTAAAATGCAAGGTTTACTACTGGGCATTCCATTCCACTGAATGACAAACATCCCCGAAAGGGATATGTAAGGGCATGGATCATCCTCACCTAATCATGAGAGTCAAGCAATAGAACGCCGTCTGCACTGTGCATAAAACATAACAGTGCAATCTGGCTGTGTCATCCACAAGAGAAGAGCAAACACAGTTGCTGGGACAGCAAAGAGGTGACATTTGCAGACATCCCTCGGGCACTGGGAGTAGAGGATTATTTTCCAAGAGCGCTATCTGCGGGACTGGAAGCAGATTTCCTCATTCTAGTCACGAGGACATGTGGCCCTGGCAGGTCAAGAAGGAAAGATGACTGAGCTGTTCTAGACTTGAGTCTTGTAAAGGTGAGGGGGAAGCCATGACCATCACTTTAACAGATAAACAGATGATCCTCTTTGATATTTTCATTATGCGTTGTGTAAATCACCATCTTGATGTGTGTAAAAATCACGAATCCACACGTTACTGCATCATTGATTGCCCAGTTTGTATAGTCCTACAAATCCAGAGTCAGACTATTTTGACACAGACCTTAATAAGTTTCTGTCAACATGAATACTAATTTGACATTCCAAATTACGTTTCGAATATCTCAACCCAGACGAGGCTACATGGTGTTTTCTTTGTCTCTCCCCAGTGAAGTAACGCAGTCTGAAAATTTAGCTCTTTACAAGGATTTATGCAAATTGAAATTCCTTGTGTCCCAAACAATATTGTTTGTCCTATACCAGATGATGTGTAGAAAGATACAGTGAGCTCATCTAAACGATATGTGAAACACTTTACCCATCTATATTTATTTGCTACACAGAATCTTTCACAATTCATTCCAAAATCAAATTTCCATAGTAACAATATTTTTTTAAATGCACTGACCCATCAAGTTGCAAGTTCTCAGTCATAATCTGCCAGCTGTCCTTAGGGGAGCTAAAAATAAATCATGCGTTTATGGAAAACATCTCTGTAAAAGTATATTCCATTTTTACAAAATGTGTTTTTGAAATAGATGTTTTGATAATATCCTTGTTATCAAAATGCTTAAAATTTCACATCCTATATTTGATACTGAGTCATTTTATGATATCAAAAATTCCCTAAATTTGGGGGGATTCTTTTTGGTCTAGTTCTGATGTTGACCAACATAAATTTCCATTTTCTGTAGTTGGTAGGGTCCATTTCACATAATTCATGATGTCATTGTCCTTGGAATTGATTGTTTTATAAGCTAGGAATTGAAAAATAAACCCTGGGATGTTGATTGTAGGAAAGCCATCTGTTAGATGATCTGCTTGTAGTTCAGAGAGCCTTTAGATAGAGCTGACACCCTGAATGGATGCTTGTTACACTCCATGGAGGTATGGCCTCAGTCAGAAAAACTCTTCCATGCCCCTTGCACACTGGCCTAAAGTTGTACATGCAAGAGTCACCTGAAGTATCAGGATTCTGGTGGATTTTCCTGGACACCTGAAATCTCCTACATATATGAGCCCTTCACTTACAGATGGCATGGATTTGAATGATCACACTCTGCAATGAGAAATGTTCACTAACTTGATGTCTTTATTTCATTAATCTCATTTCAAGTTGTGGGATTTTAAGAAAACTAATGGTAGTCATCACTGGGACTTGAACCTAAATTTGCAAATCCCAAAGTTTGGGGGGGAGGTGTTAGGGTGCTATCCAGTCTAAAGTATCAACCTCCAGTGGTTGATTCTCAGTGTCCCACCCAGAGATGTTAAATGATAAATTAGTTTTTCTCAGTGGGATGGGAGGTGAGGATGAGATGGTGGTGTTGTGTACCTTGGGTACCTTGTGTACCTGGGTTGGGATATTTGATAATGACCAGACACATTTTTGGCTGGGGAAACACTACTGGCATCTGGTGGGTAGAGTTCAGACATGTTGCTAAACATCCTAATGCATACACGACAGCTCCATGTTACCATAAAGAGGTAGGTGAGATAATAGAAAATATTGCCCTGGTTCCCTGCATGGGGCTCCTAAACCCCTTGTAATTTTATAAGGGTTAAGAGCATAGGAACATCTTGTTCTATTGGGGTGATTCTGGGTGGGCTCCCAGATGGGAGCTGGTCACCATAAAGACCAAGCCATGATGAAAAGCTTGGCATTTTCATTGCCTTTCCCATCCTCCAGATGTGGAAGCAGGGCTGGAAATGGAATAATGGATCATATTTAAGTGAGGAGGTCTCTGTAAAATCCCAACAGTATAGGGCACGGAGAGCATCCAGGTTGGTGAACACATCTGCGTGGGGATAATGATGCAACCCAACTCCATGGGGCCAGAAGCTCCAGTGCCTGGGAATTCTTCCTAAACCTCACCCTGTGTATCTCTTCATCCAGCTATTCATCTTATCCTTTACCATTTCTTCTAACAAACTGGCAAATGTTAGTGTCTCATTGAGTTCTGTGTGAGCTGCTCTAGCAAATTAATCAAATGTGAGGAATAGAGCCTCTGGTTTGTACCAAGTTGGAGAGACGTTGTGGACAACCCAGGGACCTGCTACTTGCACTACTTGCTACTTGGGGGTGTGGTGGGGTGGGTGGTTTGGAGGGTCTGAGCTCTTAACCTATGGGACCTGATAGATTGTGTCATAACTGAGTTAAATGTAGGACACCCAGCAGATGTCTGAGGAGTGAAGGAGATCCACAACGAGAAAGACATGCACGGAAAACTATACGTATTTCCAATTCAATTCAAGTACATCTCCAGCCCCAAATATCAGCAGTGCCAAGGTTGAGAAAGATAGTTCAAAACCCAAGGGAAGAAGGTCTGCTGCTTCTACACCTTGCTGTAGTCTAGAAGACCTTGTGTCTTCATTCCAGCCTCCCTTGATTAAAACACTGCCTTTCCACTGGCGATCTTGCCATCTCCCCTGGCACCTTTGATAAACCTGCTGAATTACCACCTATTTTACAAGGATTTACCATCTCTCCAATTTTACATGACTTCTAGTTCCCCACATTCAAACCTTGGTCCCTTTTCTGGTTCCTGGGGAAACCTTAGACTCTAACAGTCTTTTCTATCACGTAGTCTTCAAACTGGCGTCCATGCATTCCAAAAATCTTTCTCTGCTGCTCACAAGAACAAAACCCTTTGCTTTAACTGTGTGCACAATTCTTTGAGTGTGAAGTCCACTCTGTAAAACAGTGTCAACAGAGGAAAGACTGTACAAGCCAGAATATTAACAGCAGCATGCCAAAAAAGTGGCATGAATTATGTTATTGCTTTATATAGGCTTCTATGTTTTATGTTTTATAAATTTCTCATTACATGATATTCCATATTCCATGATATTCCATAATAAATTATAATTCTTTACATTCCTGTGCTCTTTGGCAACGTTTTTCACCTCGATGGTACAAAGTTCCCTACTTATTCTCAAGCTTACTTCATGTGAACGCTAGTACTATTTTTTACTAATGATATTTCAGCAATGATACATGTAACAAATATGTTTTTTACAATATAGTTATAGAATTCTACTACGGACATCTTGATTATGTTAGACTGGCTTTATAAAAACCAGCAAAAATTATATAACTGCATTCACTGGCTCTAGTGCTAGTGTAATTCATAGCGTGAGCATATATTTCCCCAAAGCATTAGTGGTATGGTTGTTCAGATGTTATGTGTCCTCAATTACATTAAATCTGAAAACATTCCCCCAAAATAAGCATAGTAATTGTGTAACTTCCTTTGTTTTGTTCCTTGTGGAAACCTGTGAAAACCTAATTGCATCCTGTTCTCTGTTGTTTGTTTCTAAACGATCAGAAGAAAACAGGTCTGGCAACTCAGAAAATTACACTGTAAAACCACTTGAGAAGAACACCCTTCAGTTCGTCGTAAACTTAGAGAACTCAGACCAAACTTCTCATGGAAAGAAACTAGCAAAGCTAGACAAAATGAAAAGTGTTGCAGTGGTTATCAGGTCACTATCTGGGGGATTTAGTGCTGATTTTCTTGGTTGTCTCCCAACACAAGCAGCGGCAGTCAGAAGCTGAACAAACTTTTCTGTAGCCTCATTGATTTAGAGGGAAAAACATGAGTGCAATGCCTACAAGCAGCACTAAATCTCCCATGCTTTAGACTGAGACCCTTAAATGCTATATCCTAGGAGTTAAGTCTAATCTACAGCACGTGTGGCTGGCACCAGAGCTAAAACCCAAGGAGTCCCATGTAATGCCTCATGATGAACTGGGATTGGCATGCCAACTAGCCACCTACTGGCAGCAAAGGCAATTTTTTTTTTCTGAATGAAGATAAAATCATTTGAGACCTAAAATTATTTATGTTTTATCATGAATAATGCCTGGCACTGAATTAGAAATGACTAGGTAGATACTTGAAGAGATAAGACCACGTCAACTCAAACCAAGAGAAACAATAAAATAAAGCAATGAGGATCCACCCCTTTCTGTAACTCATAAAATAGGAATTTAGAATTTCTAGATCACATTATATGGTAGCCAGCATAATGGCCCCGAAAGATGTCCATATTATAATTCCAAGAACCTGTGAATATGGTCCTTTATGTCTTCTTTGACCGCCTTGCCTTCTTCCTCTTATAAGAGCACTCTGATTACATTGGGCCATTTCAGATAATTCAAGATGGGGGAAAAAAAAAACAAAGGTTTAAGCCAGCCTTTAAAATGTTTGTTCCAGCCTATCTACAAATAACCACAGAAAGCTCTTAAAGTCTATTTATATGTCATTGGACTAATTAAGGGAAATTGTCCACCATTACCTTTTTTTTTATCCAGATTTTATGAGCCCTGAGTCTAACAAAAAGTAACTGAGACAGACATTAGTCTTCCAACAGTAGCTGCCATCTGAAGGGGCTATCATGCTGTCCTACACAGAAATAGCTCTGTACGCTGAGTGCACCGATGGCATTCTTGGTTCTAAGAGCCTCAGCAGACAAGTGGACATTTTCTTAATAATGGGCTCAGGAAAAGAACATGTGCTTTTACAACCAGATGGATGGATGTCCTTTGCAAACACACTTCAAAAGAGGTTCTTCCATCTAATTGGTAAAAACCGAGCATGACCCAGCATTATTACAGGCGTAGACACATTCAAAATATTTAAAAATACAATGTGTATCCACTACGTGAGTTCTTTTTTTATTATATTTTTTATTTTTTAATTTTTTTTCATTACATGAGTTCTAATAGAAATGTGTACTCTTGACAATTGGTAGAACCACGGGAATTCCTAACTTTATTTTCATTTTCTCCAACAGAAATCCTCAGGGGGAAAAATCACTCTTGTTTCACAGGGCAATTGAAAATTGTTCCACAAACTAAGTGTGGAATTCCCAAAAGAAAAAACAAGCTATAAAGATTTCTAATTTAAATGGCTTAACACAATCATTTTATTAGATTATCACTTAGATTTATGACTAATTTATTAGACTTATCTCTTAGAGAGATTTACATCGAACATAACGGTATATCATTTCACTATAAAAATCTGCTATATGACATTCCTTTCACATTAAGGGTGAATATAAAAAGTCACTTAATATGGTTATAACTATTTAATATATGAAGATCTTAGTATTTAAAGATCTCTGCAAGGTTTTCCTTCTACCTTTACTCATGTTCATCCAGGAAAATGACTGCAAGTCCTTCTGAGTAAGGTTTAAGGGGAGTTTTGAGTTCTCTTGCATGCCTTTTATGATAGGATCTTCCCTTAAGCATACCCTCGCTTCGTTGAAAGATTCTGCATCTATGACTTGCCTTGAGTATGGACAGTAGGTGAGACATTGTGGTTTCCCCCTATAGTGAGTTATTCTTTTGCCAAACAGGTCTGGGAATTTTTTTTTCCCTTCCTACATCAAGCAGCACCTATTAGGCTACTGCATTTTCTGAGGTCCAATGATCAATTAGGCATTGTGAAAGACTTTAACACACTTTGTTACTCTGTCCTGGTCCATTGTACCAGAAGGTTAACTACCCTGCAGACTCCACTCTCCCAGGACCCCTTTACTCACATTGAGATCAAGAACTGAGCATTGTTCTCATCTTTATTTATTATTTTTTAAAAGATTTTATTTATTTATTCATGAAAGAGAGAGAAAGAGAGGCAGAGACACAGGCAGAGGGAGAAGCAGGCTCCATGCAGGGAGCCTGACATGGGACTCGATCCCAGGACTCCAGGATCATGGCCTGGGAGTAAGGCAAGCGCTAAACCACTGAGCCACCCAGGCGTCCCGGTTCTTATCTTTAAACTTAAAACTTAAAAGCAAAATCTGGAAAGACCAAATTTCAAGTTAATGTTATTGTGTCCCAGGCACAATTCAAGAATAATTATAGAAATGTTAATAACTAAAACAAACAAACCAAAAAACCTTGTCAACCTAGAAATCTATACCAAGCAAAAATATCTTTCAAAGAACAATGAAAAGGTTTTTTTGGACATACAAAAATCAAAAACACTTTCATCACAAGCAGATCTGCAGTACAAGAAATTTCAGTCAAAAGGGAGATTATGGCAGATAGAACTATGGATCTAACCAAAGTAACTGAGAGGTAAAATGGTAAGTAGGTGGGTCAGTGTGTCAGATAGTTTCTTCTTACTTAATCATTTTACTAGTTAATTGAACAGGTAAAAAGTTAAAATGTAGTTTGTGGTTTATAGCATATGTAAAATTAAAATGCATGACAATGTGGCATAGAGACAGTAGAGTAGGAAAGCTCATTAGCCATTCTAAGGGAACAGAAGTAAATTATTATAATGTTCTTATATTATTTGTGAAATAGTATCACTGGAAGGTAAATTTGTGACAATTTACTGTAAATGCCACAAAGAAGGTCACTTCACAATAAGAAAGGGCTTAATTCACAGAGGACATAGCATTCCTAACCATTTACCCATCTAATAGAATTTCAAAATACGAAATACTAAAATAACAAACACTAGGAGGAAAAAGTAATAGAATTGCGATGAGTCAGATTTCAAATCTTCCTTCAATAATTGATAAAAATGAGAAAATAAGTAAATTTATGGAAGCAAATAAATGATTTGAACAAACCAGAAGTCAGTATGTCACAGTTTTAGTTTATTTTCACAAGAGCCCTAAACTTTGATACATGTTGAGGTATAATTGACATACACTAAATGATACATATTTAAAATACATAATTGGATATTTTAATATATGTAGATAACCATTAAATGAAACCCCCAATTTTCCTCCTTTTCTTGGTAATTTCCCTTGTATACCCCCTCCACTGCCTCCCCTTGTAAATGAGCCATGATTCAAGGAGACAATCACAAGAAAACTACAAAATATCTCACACTGAGTCATAAGAATGTGAACAGACTAACATTCATTTGTGAAGATGCAGGTAAGGAGGTATTAGAGGAACAATTATAGCTCCACATGATCTTATTAGAAAACATGTTTATTCTTAACCACCCAAACTGCCCTCTTAAGAAGGTAGTAAAATAAAAAAGTTTTTTTAAAAAAATGCAAAAGGAAAGAATAAAGAACATAGAGGCGATTGACTGTTGTCCATGGAGTCTTGACAAAGCGTGGCCAGGACACAATGATGCATATGGCAGCATGTTTGCTGGCTGCTGATAGTTAAGTGGCAGATGAATGAAGGTGAAGAAACCCTTCCCCGACACTACAACACATACATGCACATGCTCTAAACTATTAGCATCCCAATCATAAAGTCCTATAATACTAAGTGACAAAAAATGATTCACAAAAGACATGGAAGTGAACTACCTCCCCCCAAACTCTTCATAGATGATGTGTTTTGAAAATCACCAGAAGGGGCACCAGGGTGGCTCAGTTGGTTAAGCGTCTGCTTTTGGCTCAGGTCATGATCCCGGGGTCCCGGGATGCAGCCCGTGTCTGGGTCCATGGTCAGTGGAGAGCCTGCTTCTCTCTCTCTCCCCTTGCTTGTTATTTCTCTCTCTCTTTCTATCTCTCTCAAATAAAATTTTTTAAAAAGTGAAAGTTACCAGAAGATGGGAAAACAAGCAAACAAACTATCCAAGCTAACTATATAAACTAGAAAGAAAGGGATTTTTGTCACATGAATTTCCCTGATTGGTTCCTGTTACTTCTTTTCTATATAAGCAGCTGCTGGAAGTCATGGATTCTTACTCATAATGGGGATTGAAGAAAACCTCAAAAATAAGGTGTCTACTTCCCTCATTTCCAAATCAACAAATTCTAATGTGCCAGGAAACATGTAATATAACCTAGCAATAGGAGGCATGGTATATTTCAGCTAAGTTTATAGTTGAAAAGGAGTTAATTTGTTTTTGTTTTTTTCCTTTAAAGAACCACATTAAATTCAGTATTACAGCCGGCTTGGTATTTCTCTCCACAAAATATGTGAAGCTCATAAACATGTTAACTATTTTTTTTCCAATCCAGATTTATTTCTTTGAATGCTCAAGTATTTCTTTAGCTGCTGAAGAATATTTACAAATTATCAATATATTTCACGTGTATATGCCATGCAGAACAATACTATCTCAAACGACTTCTCTCACACCAGGTTTTATATTTAACTATTAAAATGGCATTCACGTACATTACTGCCACAACAACTGAGCCCTCATAAGATGCTTTGAAGATCACCATAGAAAATACATTTATTTTCCACGTTATCTCCTTTCACTTGTTTTGTGCCCCTAATCTCTAGGCACTGAGTAATGCTATTTTGTCTGGTTATTCAATCTTTATCAAACTGAATTGTGCTGATAACACAATTGACTTTGGGAATCCTGCTTCATTAGCGGGCTGGGGCAGGCAGTGATTTGCTTCAGGATCTTGAAGCTTTTCATCCATCCGTTACAGTGACAGGCTGGTGGTCATGTCCACAAATCCATCCCTGTCAGAACAAATCTATTCATAGACAACCCTGAGCATGAAAAGCTCGGCTGCATATTTGTAACCTATTTCTCGAGGCATTTCCAGCTGCCTTGCAAAGGATCACTATCTATACAGTGTACTACCCAAAGCGAACGTGCTTATCATTTCCCACATTATAGATGTGGGCTTCAATTTTCTTGGCCATTTTCCTTAAATGGAACATTTTGGAAGCCAAGATTTTGATGATAATAGTGTGTGGTAAGAAATAATGCAAAAAAGACCATTCAAAATATACATTAAAAATAGTAAAGGGTATACTTTTCACCAAGTCTTACACATTTTTAGCTTTTTAATGATGAAAATCCTATTTGAAGAGGGTAAATAATTCAATTTAACACAGGTAGCAACACAATGAAAAGTCACTCACTGGTGAAAAAGACCCCAAACAAACAAACAAAAACCAAAAACTATTCTCAGAGATAAATGCTCTTAAAACATTCTCAGGGCACCTGAATGACTCAGGTAACTCTTGAGCTCAGGGTAGTGAGTTGAAGCCCCACGTTAGGTGTAGAGTTCACTTGTAAATAAAAGTTTAAAAAAAAACCATTCACATGTGGTTTTTCAAGATTATTCTTAGGTGAGTATATCTACATTTGTGATAACTAGATGAGTTCTGAGGTAAATGAGATACCAAGTAGGTGGTTCCACTCTGGCTGGTTGGCTGGGGTATTCGAAATCTTCAAGTCATGCTGGCGTCTTTCCTTCCTGTGTTCACCCCCTTTTGCACCTGTTCTCTGGCACATAGCATCTCAGTCACAGTCAAGAGACTCAAGAGCACCCTCCTAGATTTTGGACCACCTGCACGCACAGCTCTGTCATTCCCACTGTCTGGCCCACGGATTCTAGCCACTGTAGGTGCGAAGACGTCAGACAGTTCCTCCTCCGCTGAGGAACCACCTTACTCTTCTTAACCATCCTCTCACCAAGCGAGAATTTGTAGTTCGGCAGAAAGCCAGGCTCACGCCATGAATCCCTTTTCTTAGACATCCACCATCTTGGGTGCCTATTGGCTAATGTCTGAAAATAGTTGGTTAGTATATCTTGTCATTTTTATGGTTGTTTGGTGGAAGAAGGATCCTCCCATCATACTTGGAAAAATGTTCTAGCACACACTGTCCATTCCATGTTAAGGCTGGTGAATGACAAGGCATCTTCTGTTTCCAGAAATACCATAGATGAGTTTTTTGAGGGTTTTTTTTTTTTTGGCACAAAGATGCACATTGAAAGCACCTATAATATTGCAACTCTATAATGGAAATTGAAATGCATGTCTACGAAAGCACAAATGTAAGGGGAATCCTTGAGGGCCAGAAAACCAGTGTGTTTAAACCAAATAAGTCACTACAGGGGATGTGCTTAAAGCATCTACTGTTCCTGGTAAAGAATTTGCCACTTGTTTTTTTTTTTTTTTTTTGATACTGGTATACTGTACAAGAAATTGTACAATGGTCATAGCATAGCATGTAGTTATATGGCTTTGCCATTTCCTCATTTCAATCTTCTAGCCCTGAAGTTAATACCATGGTCTGCACTTTCACACTCTTTGCATACGATGGATATATTGTATTCCCATCACTTGCTTATACATATGGTTTACTCAACGGATAGCTTTTTGAGTCGCTTGCATTGTTTTGTTTTTAACTGAAGGTGAGATTCTTGTTCTTATGAATCGTGAGTAGATTTTATCAATGGCCATGGATGCCTGGGAAGTTTTCATTGTTTTCTGAAGGAGTTATGTAAGGATACTTTTCATGAGAAATGCTGGCTATGGGCGATCAACTTCCTAACAACTGAAATGTGCTATAGTTGAGGAGGTAAATGGTAGTTACATGAAAATGTTCCCAAGGTCTCTTGCTTGGGGGCAAGGGTTGGAGCTAAACAAGGATATATCTGCTTCTATATTTAAAGACGTTTTAAAAATCAATCACATGCTAAAGATACTTCATGGAGCATATCCAACTTATTTGGCCATAACACCACTTCTGTTTTTGTTTTAATCATTCAGCGATATTTCCAAGACAGGGACTCAAGGAGGACACTTATGTGCAGATGCCAAAATATTGACCATATTATTTTTTTAAGATTTTATTTATTTATTCATGAGAAGATACAGAGAGAAAGGCAGAGACACAGGCAGAGGGAGAAGCAGGCTTCCCACTGTGGGACTCGATCCCAAGACTCTGGGATCACGCCCTGAGCCAAAGACAGATGCTCAACCACTGAGCCACCCAGGCATCCCTTGACCCTATATTTCTGAAAAATGAAGCCTCTTTGGACTTTTCCTTCTTGGCAGAGGAAGCTTAGCCTTTAGACGCATGAGGTATGAGGGCCTTTGTACAGACTAAGGAAATCTCTTTAAACTCCTTGAGACATGAAGACAATCAGTAATTATTATTAATATGAAAGATATTCTTTATCTTCAGGCTATTTTTCCCCAGGCTCAGAGATACTGCAGTTTCTATAACTCCCAAGTCCACAATGGTTTCTAATTTCTCTCATCTAAAGGAATGTAGAGGCTGTGCTTGATAACAATTACTATTTTTATTTTTTTAGATTTTTTTTCAAGTATTGGAGAATTGTCATGTCTCCTATTCTATGAGACATATAACAAAATCTATCCTGTGTGTGTCCTTTGTATTAACTACCTCACAAGTACTAAATTAGCTCTGAGACACAGCCCTAGAATTTTCTACTGGTCATCAAAGCTCACTGCAAGGAGCTCGGTTCTATGTGGGTCGCTGTCACCATGATGCTTTTGTATCCTCAGCAGACAGATCACCATTGCTTCTCCATATCTGGCAGCTGTATTAACGCCTAAGATGATCACCCACAAACTCTTTAATAGTTTCCTGTCTGCATAGTTCACAGGAAAGAAGGGATACAGTTCAAGGAAACAGAAGAACACGGATTTGCTGAGTGACACTAGAAACGTCTCCTAACCTCTTGGGTGGGAACTTGCTTACCCAAGAGCTTATGAACTCCAGCCTAGAGAGTCCAAGGGTCTTTAGAAAACTTCCACCCATGCTGCTAATGAACCGTTGACCACCAATCAAGGGATTCAACTGCTATCATTTCAGATAATTCCTACTGTGCATCAAGGAGCCAGAACCAAGTCACTTTTGAAAGTAGAACAAATGGTGTCGTTCCTAGGGTGAAGTCAGATATTTCTGTAACGCGGCCACATGCCGAGTAGAGAAGACGACACAGGTGGTGTTGTTTAGAAAGACATAAGAGAGTTGACAAGGGATTAAGCCGGAGAAGGTTACGGTCACAGCCTTTTATATGCTGTGAGGGCAGATCACACAGGATGCTTTTATTGCAGGAACCCCTGCAGACCGTCTCTGTTCTCTTTAAACACTTGGCAATAAATTAGGCTGGGCAGGATCTCTTCCCCGGCAGCCCTGTCCTCAGCTTGCTTTGCAATTCTTTATCACAAGCTAAGCTCAGAGCGTCCATGGAAAACATCAGATGCCACCGTTGCAAGCACAGCTGGGAAAGTTGGTCTGATCTCTGCGACCTGCCATTCATCATAAACGAAACGTTTATTTTTTCCCCCCTTCCATTAAATGTCACCAAATAAAATCTCACATTTAATAGCCATTCGTTCTATAAATGTACAAAAATATTTTATTCATACGAACAGTTGAAAGCATGGCAGGGGCACTTGGTTCCTGTTTGATGGCATGCAAGACCTTCTGAATGTTAAATCTGTTCAGAGCGGCTCATAATGTAGCTAAATCGAGTCTCCAAAGCGACAAGGCTCTGGGGGAAATGAAAGAGGCTACTGATCAGCCGGACATCAGAAAGTGTGTGAATTCGGTACTAAGTGTGGCCATTACACAGATGCAAACAGATACTGAAAACACGGGCAAGTGCTTCAGGAAATCCCTTCCCTGACCTCAGGCTCTGGGCAACCTTGTAGATTCTCCATCCATAACTAACCGACTGGCAAGTGACGATGGAAAGGCAGTGCAGATCCAAAGGGTCTGGATTTTATCCGGCATGGATGTGATTATAAATGCATGGACATCGGGGGCAAAAATAAAAAGAATTAGTCAAGTTCTCTATGTATTTACAGGTGTCAACCTTTGTCAGTTTAAGGGACAATTAATATGCCTAGCCACCTCCCAACTTTCTCCACTTTCTTCTTTTAATGACAATAAATCTCCTGTCTGGTTTCAGGCCATTAGTATGGCTGTTATGGGCTCGACCCTATTGCAAGAACCCGTATTCAGATAGAACTTAGAAACCAGTGAGCTCTATATGCAGCTCCAAGGTGGCTGTGCTAGGATAGTTAGGGATGAAACTAAAGGAAGTCATTTTTCCTACTTGCCTTTCTCTATGATGGCTTGCCCTGCTCAAAGAATAAGCTAATACCCCCCCCCAAAAAAAATAATAATAAGCTAATACAAACTAATATTCATGGTAGGCACAACAATGCCATTGGGTTTTATTTAAGGGAGTCCTGTAGGTTTGCTTTTCTACAGAGTATTTCATCACATGGTGTTTGGACTGAATGGCTGACGATGAATCTATGAGGACGATAGAAGAATGGCTTTTTGAGGTCTCTGCCGATGAACACAAGAAATTTCACCTTGGTTCCTGACTTCAGAAATGAACGATTCCAGATACACACATGGTTTTGTTTGAACAACAGGCTATAATAGGGAGAGATGATCACAGAAAATATGGGCAGACATGGTGGGTGTGCAATGAACCTGGAGTGCGTTCACATAATGTTTCCTTCGCCCGCATGTTACCGTTCTTTGATTTTCAATAAGAGGTCATACGCTTCATATTACATCACCTTGAAATTGAAACTTGACAAAATAGGCTTTCCTTCTATAATCAATATTTCGTGCTAGAAAATTATATTCTTCTCTGGCAAGAACTGAACGCTGCACTCCAAATCTTGTATTTGGAAAGGGAAATATTGTAAATTGCATTCAAGATGAATAGATGGATACATTGATGTATGCATTAATGTTTTATCAAAACCCATTAGGGTTTGAGGAAATAATTTCTTATTCTGGCCACATGAATATTTATATAAAGCAAATGGACCATAGTATACATACTATATTTTACATATATATAATTTTATATATAATGTTATGTATAAATTATTATATTTTATATAAATTATTATATAATTGTAATATAAATGACATAAAATATGTATATATACTATGTATATGTTCATTATAATATAAATCATATAAAATATTTATATATACACTATGTATATATTATAATATATATAACATGTACGCATTATATGAATATATTTGCAAGTGTATACAATAAAACATTGCATATAATAAATTGCCATTGCTTTTATTATTTCTTGATGATGGGGATTCTTTCCTCAAATTTGATTCTTCATTCCCATGGGAATATTTGAGCCACTTGCCCTAGGAAAAATCGTCTCTCAGTCGGATGTGTCTGCTATTTTCCCTCATGGAAAATATTTCAACTGAGCCAATTTACAGTGCAACGAATGTCTGAGAAAGTTCGTAATACGCACACCACTCTCCCCAGCTCACATTTAGAGCAGCTGTCCCTGAAAGACTGATGAATTAGGGAGGCCAGTGATTTTCATATAATGAGATCTAAATGGATGTTCTTGTAGTATCTTACACCCAGTTGACTATTAGAAATACCAGCCGCCATCAATTAGTTCATTCACTGAATCCTGCCATTTCCAGACTTACTTCTGGATTCCATGTTTGATTATAACAGATCCAAGTTGTATATGGCTGTTAACCATTTTTATCTAGATATTTTGAACATATTGTGGACATAGGATGTCCACATAGCAGCATATCTAATTCACCTTTGCTCTACAGATGTTACTAGAGCTGGGCAAAGTCATTGAAAATAACCACTAAGTAAATTTCATTGGGTTTCATATCAAACAAAATATTTTTTCTACGAAATTAAAACTGCAATCAGTGTAGGATAACATTATTTCCCAAGTAGAACTAAACATGAGGCTGAAAATGCTTTCTATTCCACAAAATAAATCTTGGAGATAGGCTGACATTTTGGTAGGCTTTCTTTAAAAAGTTGTATATTAAAAATAAAATAAAATAAAAAATAAAAAGTTGTATATTGTGATACAATTTGCCATTTCTTCATATTCACATTATGGCATTATTTGATAACTGTTGAGTTTTAATTTCTTATTTTCTATACCTATGAAGCTTTTCAAAATAAACAAAATGGAAAGGAGCATGAAAATAAAAAACAATCAAACTTTGCAATTAATTCTTAACTAATTCTAAAACCCGCAAACAATTCATACCTCAGGGGTATACATGTATTTGCAACTATATACAATAAACTATCAAAATGTATTTAACAGAAGTCAGTGAATGATGTATGAAATTCTTACCATGTAATTGGAATAAAAGTTATCGGCTTAATGTTTCCATAACCCACGTGGAAAACTTTGGGATCTTCGATATCATAAAATCTCAGTAAAAATTCTAGCAATGCTGGTCCTAACTTTAGCTTCCTCTGCAAATAACTATTTTATAAAAGACACATAATTCATTTAGGAGATTTTCATTGCCTCTAGCCACATAATGCAGGTCTTTTTTGGAGTTATATAGAAATTCTTAAAAAAAGATTTTAAGAAGGGTTAAAAAGAGTTAATATTCTCTTATTTAAATCTTAGTTTTGTTTTGTTTTGTTTTTTAAACAGACTATTGGGGGCATCTGGGTGACTTTCGTTTCGGCTCTGATCATGAGGTGGTGAGATGGAGCTCTGCATCCTGCCATCTCTGCCATCCCCGAGATGGGCTCGGCACTCAGCATGTAGTTGACTTGAGATTTCTTTCTCTTCATCCCTCTGCTTGCACTCTCCCTGTCTCTTACTTAAATAAGTCTTTAAAAAAATAAAATAACAGACTATCAAATACATGATATCTGACTTTTCCCATTTTTCTGTAACTCAGAAAGATGCAGTTATTTTACGTTCCTTAAATTATCTCTAAGCAAAAAAAAATTATCTCTAAGCACTTATAGGATTTTAATCTTTGGATAAATTTCAAATAATGTTAATTATTTTAATATTCCATCTGTGCATAAAAATTTGCTGACATATTAAATGGATATGGGCTATCTTTTTATAACTTGGCAATGTATAAATTCAAGCTTAAGATTTATCTTATGTAAATATTATACATCTATAAATTCCATATTTACATTATTTTAATTTGCTAATTGCCTACATTAGTCTCCTTTTAAAGCCATATTAAGATACATTCCATTTTATGTATGAGAACATTTTTCTTAGGACATAAAACAGTGGAAGTATTATATTAATAGATATGTAAGTAGAGAATAAGACAAAGCAAATGTGATGGACACCTTCCACTTAAAAGTAGGCGTTCCGAAGTATATGGACACATTACATAATGCCAAAAACATCTTTTAAAAATGTAAGCTGCAAGATGCATCCGAATGGTTTCTCAGATAAGTGTCTGGAACACTAAAATACCTGCCTGGAAACGTAAGTGTGCAGCTTCATGGTCATTCCACAGGGAGTGAATAAAAGTGAATTCACAGGAAGGTCATGATTTTACATCACTGGAGGTTTCTGAGGATAGTTGGGGTCTCTGAATACACTTGGCTCCCGAATCTCAAGGAGATGACTTCCCAGGGCTTGCTGCCTCCTGCACTTTTGTTTTTAAATCATTTCTTTTATTAACTTCGTGAAGATAATTAAATGTTATACCGTGGAGGTGAAAGTATGTCTCAGTGAAATGCAAAAATGAACACCATGACCCCGTGTGACTATGTGGCTAGAAGATTATAGAATGTGGGTGAGAAAGGTGGAAATGAACTTAAAATCTTGTGCTATCTGGTAGGCTACCGTGAAGTCCTAGGTGGTAGCTAAGGATGCTCATGATTTTATCTGCTACAAAGAATTCTCATCATTTTCCCAAGTCTTACATGAAGATGTGAAGACTGTTCAATTCTGAGGGTTTTTGTTTAGCTTGGCTAGGGGATAAGATGCTATTTTAATGAATTACCACTTGTCACCTTTCTCCAGCTACTCTAGGATTGCTGCTCTTTTATTCAGAGTTGCATATAAATCATTGGATAATACTCGGAAATGTCTTAAGCTGATCATATTTCCATTTTAGTTCTCTTTAAGCACTCCACACCTTACTCTAAGAAAGAAAAAAAAGGCAAGAAGTGGTCCTGAAGATTTTTTTTCCCCACTAGATAATTCAAGTATTTTCAATAATGATTGAATATTCGTTGTGTGTATATGTCTATTTTTTTTTCAGCAGGAGATTGATCCCTTGAAGGCTAAAATATTACTGAGTAAACTTGGTTATCCTAAATTTGCTGAAAATGGTTAAAACACAACCCAAATGGGTAAATATAAAAATTGAGATGCCCCAAGGTATTGAGTATACAGACTGGCAGATGTCCAAAAAAGAGTTTAATCAGGAATTACAAAGTACAGCCAACCATTCCTCAAGAAAACTCTGCCAAAGCAGTCTCCAGATTTTTCCTTGATGGCCTGCTGAGAAGGAATTCTCAAAACACCCAGAGGAGGCTTCTCTTACCTGCTCTATGGGACATCTTGCTTCCTCTTACTTCTTCCAGGAGAAACGATTCCCAGAAAAACAATCTGATTTTATAAACCAACATGACTCAAATATTTGGAAATAGGATACCTAGGGTCCCCTTTTCACCAGACTCAACATCTCTGCCTCCCTAGAATGGTTCATAAATGAGATGACTTAGATTCCTTGTCTTACCCTGTTCGACATGTTTTGAGAAATTTTATCTACCCAAACGCCTCTCCAAAAACGGAATCCAGAACTAAAGGCTATAATCCAGGTGTTGTTTGGCCAATGAGAAGGGAAGCAGGTTTACAGCCAACCATGGAGCATTTCTGTAAGGATGCTTTGGCATCTCTCACCCACAAACCCTGCACAACATCACTAAGTTAATTATAAATTATGTTTTCTATTGTTATGCTCGAGATTTTTGGACTTAAGAGCATCTCAATATGCAGTTTCCATCTATCCAGATCTCTTTTATTTTTAAAGATTTTATTTATTTATTCACGAGAGACACAGGCAGAGAGAGAGGCAGAGACACAGGCAGAGGGAGAAGCAGGCTCCATGCAGGGAGCCCGATGTGGGACTCGATCCCGGGTCTCCAGGATCACACCTTGGGATGAAGGGGGTGCTAAAACGCTGAGCCACCCAGGTGTCCCCATCTATCCGGACCTTATTCTGTCAATTAATGACTAGTTCCTTCAAATTGTCACTCTATGAGTTATACACATGTATGTCATTGATAGAGGTATTGAAGAGGCGATATAAATAAGCTCCTTACTTGCCAGATTTTCCCCCAAAAGTCACCTAATTTAACATGGTTCCATTAATCACCTCATTATACATGAGTATATAATCCATTACAATTTTGCACCTCTATCCCTTCAGATGCTGTGGTACTCCAGCACACTGGTTTTCTGTATGTTATGATAGCTGCTATTTTCATATCTTAGCTTTTGAGGACTTCTCTTCTTTCGCCAACATATGAAATTTTAGTTCCTCCAAGTTTCCATGCTCATCCACTGGGTTGTTCAGACCACCAGCACTGGATGAGCGCTTGTACCTTTAGAAGGGATACCCAACTTTATAGAGTGTACATCTACCTGATTTCGCAAAGACAACGACACAAGGCACCTTAATCCAGATAGCCACTGTTTCTGCCTGTGATGTTTCCACTAACGACAACTGATCCCTCCCAGAATCAACAAGCTTACAAGTGAAAAGCCCTTTAGGGCCTTCATCCCCACAGTTGAATGTCATGCCGTGTTCATTTATGTCCAAAATATTCCAATTTCTCTCATCTAACAAAATGTATCATCTATTTATCAATTATCAATCCATTCTTAACTCAATTCTCTTGAAATGGGTTATAAGCTTTCTTCTTATGCCACTACCATGTTGCATTATGTTATAATTACCAATCTTGAGAAAAGGGTTTATCTCTCTCTCTCTCTCTCTCTTTTTTTTTTTTTGCCATCACAGTAGAAATAGAATACACCACATCATCATTCTTCATTCTTCTTTTTTTTTTCTTCCCTAAAGAAAGGGGAGATTGGATTCTATCAAGAAAAAGAAATCCCACATGCCATTGTGGATATATAGGACAGCCCACAACAATAGGAGTTAAAATTCAGTCTTCAAGGTATGAGCACAATCAATGCCCAAATATTGCTCTGAGTTTCCGACATTGGTTATTTGTTTTATCTTTGCTCGTCTATACTCAATGAAATGTTGGTCAACACATATAGCCAACTGTGTATTTTGTTACATCAGCTTGTGGATGAAGACAGAAATTGGTACCTGAGATGTGAGATGCTGGTGTAATAAACACCTAGAGTCTTGGAAGTAGCTTTAGAAATGAGTAATACAGGCTGAGAGAGAGTAGAGGTATGTGCTAGAAAGAGCACACTTTGCTATGAGTAGACTTTTAGAAGTAATTCTGTAGAGGACTCAGAAAAGAAAAGAAAACAAGCTGGAGACAGAGCTGCCATCTTCTCAGTGACTCCCTACGGGGTCATGAGTAGAACATTGGTGGGACCATGGATGGTAAAGCCATTCTGTTGTGGTCTGAGACAGAAACAAGGGCATAGTCTTGGCACTGGAGGAAAGGTGATCCTTGCTATAACATGGAAAAGAATCTTGTTGAACAGTGTTCATGCCCTCGTGTCTTAGGATGAGCGAGGACACTGGATGTTTAGCTGAAGTGCATTCTAAACAAAGTGTTGGAGGAGCAACCTGGTCCCATATGACAGCTTAGCACAGGATGGAGAAAGAAAGGATTTAAAGAGGAACTTATTCTTCAAAATGGAAACAAAACTCAAAGATCTGGGAAGTTCTCAGCCAGTCCATATCAAAGTGAACGAGGGAGTATGTTGGGGAGAAAACAGAGTGTGGACACAGGATGAGGAGATGGGCAGTGGTCTCAACAGAAGGCAGGACTGTTGTCCAAGACCATGGAAGATGGAACGCAGAAACAACTCAGATACCGTCAGGGCTCTCCCTCCCATCTCCGGCTCAGCAAGGCCAGGGAAGTGGGGATGAGGAGAGCAGAATGAGCACTACCCTTCTCGGCTGCCCAAGGTGTAGCTCCAGCAAGAACAGGTACTTCACCGGCTGTGGCCACCTCCACCCAGAATTCAGGGGATGTCTGGGAGCATCACAGGCATAGGGCTCCAGGAAACACCAAGAATTGCTGCAGGGGTGAGGCCACCTAAGCTATGGGGGCAGGGCCTCTTGGAACCTTGGGAGCCCAACTGTGCCTGGCAAAGCTGCAAGGGCAGGGCCAGCATCCCAGCAGGTCTGGAGTGCAGAGCATGGCCCCAAAGAATATTAGCCTCAAGTCTTAAGGCCAAATGGAATTTGCCCCATGGGGTTTCAGAGTTGACTCAGGACCATTTGCCCATTCTTCATTCCTATCCCTCCCTTTTGGAATGGGTATGCGTGCCCTAGGTCTGCCCCAGCACGCCATCGTGCAAGCATAAAATTTGATGTCACACATTCACAGCTGGAGATGAATGCGCCTTGGGATGAACGGTACCTTGAGTCTCACACCCAGACCTGATTTAAATGTTCAAGATCTAGAATACGAAAAGAACATTGAGCTACAAAAGAAAATGGCTAAAAATAACTCTTTCTCTTTGGAACTTTTAAAAAAATATATTAATATTCTGGCCTGGCAGGGTCCACAGCCACCTGTCACTTATAACATTTCAAACCCGTCATAGTGTCAGTGCTTTTAATATGAATAGACTTTCAGGATCTGGCTCTAAACTAAATCTTTAGATGAAAATTCACAGCTGGTGGAACTTCTGCCACCCGTATGAATTATAGTTATTGAATCCTGCAGTCATTATAATTAAATCCCAGTAATCAATGTTGACTGACTGTCACTGTCCATATGGTAAGGTACCACTTTACTATAGTGCTGAAACCATCACTAAAAATCTAAGGAATATGAAAAACTTCCTACATGGAAGCCTTTCTACTCTTAATTATGTGTAATACTTCACAAGGTAATACTCTCATATTAAAATATTTCATGACATTGTTCTGCCTTTAGGGAAAACAGTTGGTTATGTTGTTGGAGGCTCCCCTCCCGTCGTCACATTAGCTTTGAATTTTTTAAGTCTGTTTGTATATAATTTTGTGAAAATGCATTTTTAACATGTTTGGTTGAACAAGAATTGCATAATGGAACCACTGTTTTTTTGCACATTCAGAGAGAAAATTAAAGCTCATTAAATGCAAATGGGAATCCTACTACCATCCCATGAGCCTACTGTTTCCCCCGGTCTGCAAGAGGAGTGCTTCGTGCTTTTCTTCTCACCTGGACACCTTCAACTCCACCCTACTTCTCCCCTCAACCCCTTAGATGATGACTTGAGGACAATCAGACACTCTAAAGAAAACCAACAATTACACCTCCCAGCAACTTTATCATCTGCCATGTATTGGTTTCCATTGCTATGGTAACCAGTTATCCCAAACCAAGGAGCTTTCCAGAAAAAGGCCATCATACAGTTCTGGAGGTTCAGGGTCCAAACTCCATCTCAGAGAGCCAAGGTCAAGTTTGTAGCTCCATTTCTTTCTGGACACTGCGTGGGAGAACCTGTTGGCTGCTTCCAGCTTTTAGAGACTTCTGCATTCTTTGGTTGAAGGGGCAGGTATGTACCCTATAGGGCTAAAGTGAATTAAACTCTCAGCTTTTTTTTTTTTAACACTTTCAATTAAAAATTGGAATTGCTGTATCAACATGGAAAGTAAAACTTTGAGAAATTGGCTGATAGTATAACTTCATCCAAACATCAGAATCATAAATGACATGAATGTCCATAGGACAAATTTCCAAGGGCTTAAAACATTAAGAATACAGTCAACCTTTATAATGAACATTTCCCTGTTCTGCATTTTCTAAAATACATACTGCATTTCAGCATTATCTTTGTAAGTTAGGGGAGAGCCTTTTGCACCTAGTATGCATTCCTAAGTCACTTGTAACTCTGCAGCTGCACTAACAGTATTCTAGGATTGCCAGGAGAGTATTTTAATAACATGCAAAATCCAGTATCAGCATTGCAAAACCCCAGATAAAAACATGCCATGTCAACCCTGCAAAAAGCAAATGTGAGTTTGCAAAAAACAACAGCAACAACAACAAAACAAAACAAAAAAACAAAAACAAAAACAAAACAAGCCAAGGCTTGCAAAGCTGAGATCTTAGGAGAATACATCATATCAGTCCAATTAAAAAGCATAATATTCTACAAATAACTTGAAATGCACATCTTCTTGGATATTTATGAGGAAAACTTTAAAATGCTTTTTTAATGTCACATATTGAAAATTTTTTGTGGGTGCTATTTTTTTTATTGGAGCAGGGAGAGGGGCCAGGGAAACAAATATTCATGGAGACTCCAGAGGAATGCAAAGCCCAAGGCCTACTGGATCTCATGACTAGGAGGTCATGATCTGAGCCGAGATCAAGAGTTTGGAACTTAACTGAGCCACTCAGGCACTCTGGCATTTATTAAAAAAAAAAAAAAATTAGCTCTTGATCTTATGTTGCTATGGTTAAGATTTGAGACCAATTAGTTGTATGTGCAGCTTAAATTCCATGAAGTAGTGGTTTTCTTTCAACGCTTCATTAGAAAGCCTACTTTAGTGTTTGTGGGGGCAGTGCCCCAGGAACCCATGGAAAGATTTTAGGAAGACAGAGGGGGAGAGAGGGAGGATCTCAAGCAGAGTCCCTGCTGAGTGCAGAGTCCAACCAGATCTCACCATCCAGAGATCAAGACCTGAGCTGAACCAAGACTCAGAACCAACTGAGCCACCCCAGTTTGCCTAGTGTTTCATTTTTGTAAGATAGTACAGAGCGATGAAATCTGCCACCCCAAAATGTGTGTCTTTGGCAGGTGGGTCATTTGAGGTGGATTGCTTTGAAGCAGCAGAAAGTTCAGGAATTACCTTTGACCTTCCCCCTACCTGCCTGAAAGGATTAAGAACACCTGCTGCAGGACAGATATAACCACCGTGTAATAGGAGTCAGGCGTGGGAGATGGAGAACACCCCCAGCAAAGTCAGTTTCTGAAAACTCCTGGTCCCGTTGCTTCCGGATGGCCCAGCAAGTGTACCTTTTTTGGTGAACACACTTTTACTTCCTTTTGCCTCCTCTCCCCTTTGAAGACCCAGACCATACCTGCTTGTCACCTCATGATGTCCTTAAAGCTGCCCGATGGCCTGGGTGCCTCCATTTCTCACACAGGAATAAAAAAAAAACAAAACACAGATTGGTTTTCTCCTGTTCATTGGTCTCCCATCAATTCTCAGACCAGAGAAACCTTGAGGCATAGAGGAAAATTTTCCCTTCCCAACAATGGGAAAAACTGAAATCCAGAGGCAGCAATTTAACTCCGAGGTGACAGGAAATGAAAGCTACCATCCATCTCTGGGTTTTCTTTTTGCATGCTTGGTGTTTTTTCCACCGCCCCGCAGTTCATTAATGCTCCAAATCTCTGAAAAGGCCGTGCATCACGCGCTCCTACAACACAGCTGCATTTGCAGGCAGGCACCCACAGGTGATCGCAGTTGGTGATTGCCTACCACGATTTTCTTGGAGGAAGCTAATGACAGTCAATACAAATTAGAGCAATTTCCTCAGGATGAGAAATTAACCTGCTAGACTCTTGCCAACTGGGAGGGGTCCAGGGGTGGTTATATGTTGTGAAGAACCCGAATCTTCGAGACATTAAAAATAGGCTGTGGTAATTGGTGAGCAGCATCTACTGCTTTTCTTGCTTACCCTGGCAGAGGTTGGAGCTGTTTATTCAACTCATTACCCTAAACACACTGAATTGCAATTATTTAGATATAAAAGTTGTAGAGGCTGTATCATGCATGTAAGATTTGCTGTTTTCATGTTAAAAAGGCAGGCATCAAGCTATGTTTATTCAATTCAGTAGAGACCCCGTGAAGAGCTCTTGGAGCAAACAGCTTAGTGTGAACCCAGGGAACAGAGCTAGGACCCGAGGAGGTACTCGGAGGAAGAAAATGCTGTTGAAATGGATGATAGAGAAGCATCATTTCAATATTGTGTCTATTTTGTAAGACTAAAGCAGAAAACGACTGCATATTAAAGATTGCAATGATCTCCTTATGCAAGTTTCTCCAATGTACTTGGATTTCTTGATGGAAGTTCTTATAATTTTTTTTTTCAATCCCAAGCCTGCTGCACAGATGTTCAGTGAAATTGGTAAGAAATCAGGAAGGAATGAAGAGTGGAAAAGGCAAAGAGAGGAAGAAAGGAAATCTAGTAGGATGTTCAGGAGGAGGCAATGTGACATTAACTAGGCACTGGAGGGGTAGTGGAAGCATCAGTGTGGAGGCATTCAAGTTCCAGATTGAAATACCACCTGATTTGCCATTGGAGCAGGGAGAGATGAAGAATGCAGTAGCAAGTCAATCCCTATCTCAGGAGGAAAGAACACCACTTGACTTGATTTTGAAGGAAAGATACAGATCCTGACCCAGTGCTGCAAGGCATGGGTTTCAAATCCTGGCTCTGGCGTGTGGCACAGCTAGACATGAAGAAAACAAGAATTCTCCAGGAGAATCACTACAGTATTCAGGCTTGGAGCCATTTGGGGGATGGAGTAGGGTGGGGACACATTTTAGGAAGAAAGAAATCAGGAGTCCACCACCCGTGGTCCATTTTGTCATCTCTGATGTGCTCCTTTTCATTTATGCAGACACCAAGTCGTGTAAATTGTCTACTCAAACTGTCTGGCTAGTCATAGAAATCCTTCAGTGAAATAAGGCGTCTGGTCAATGCCAATACCCTACGTGTGGCACAGGTTTTCTGAAGTTCCAGGACCACTGAACGGAAATACCTGGAAGTTGTGTTGATGGTTAACTGCCAGCACCCTACTCTCCCAGAGGACTAGACCCTGAGATAGGATCCTATACAAGTGTCGATGAAAAAGGTGATGGGGGAAAGGTAGGGCAAGAAGACAGGGAAGGAAAGGTGTAGATAACCTGTAGATTCTCTTATGTGTAGCCATGGGAGTCCAGATTTATTCTGAGTTGTTTCCAAAATGGAAGAGTTCTCCATTCTCAACACCAAAAAATTCTCAGACACCATTAGGATATCCTATGTTTCAACTAAATTCTGACACCATCTTCCCAGAGATCCCGTCAGGTTCCACAGGTTAAGAGCTTATTCCTACAAGACTGTCCCACCTCCCAATACAAAGGCCAGTCATATAGCCCAGGCTGGGCTCCTGACCAAAAGCCTATAGATTGGAGGTTCCCACAAATACCTTCTCTCTTAGGTTCAATTAACTTGCTAGAACGGCTCACAAAACTCAAAGAGACACTTATCTGTGTTCAGCCGTGTACCACAGGATAGGAAACAGGATGTGAATCAACAGGCAGTTGCAGAGATTCATAGGGAAAAGTCCAGAACAAAGGAGCTCCCATCCTCATGGAGCTTGGGCAGCTGGCTCAGCAGAGCATGAAAGTGTTCTGACACCCCGACTCTGGAAGCATCCAGAAGTGCTTATGTTGGGTTTTTATAGGCACTTCATTGCATTGCCATGATTCACTAAGTCACTGGCCTTTGGCTGGCTCAACCTCAAGCCAAGGTCAGGGGTGGGACTGAAAGCTCCAACTCTCTAATCACCTGGTTGGTCCTTGAGGCAACTACCCCATGCCTGTGGAGGAAGGTGGTGTCTACAAGTCACCTGCAGGTAACAAGACAACCATTTCACCTGATGGCTCTGAAGCATTTTCAAGAACTGTGGATGAAGGCCGAATATATCTAACAAATATATTTTGGTCATGTAGATAACAAAATATTTATTACTTTTACCTCGTTATAACACTCTGATACACTGCTTCTCCAATTCAGCCAGGATCAGAATCACCTGGCTGTCCTGTGAAAACATGACAGCTGGCCCCAACTGCAGAGTTTCTGATTGATAGGATGTGGCTTGCCCAGGGTCTACACAGCAGAAACAGCTATTGTGGAATGTAAGTTACATCATCAAATTAATCCCTCCTGGAAGAAGATGGGCTGATATTTTGCATCTCATATCTATCTGGATAGGACATCCATGATGGGGGGGGGGGGAGGTGGCATAAACTCCTAGATTAGATGGGCCAATTAGTGCAAAACCGAATCTCCAGGAAAGGAGACATTTCTTTTTTTTTTTTATTTTTATAAATTAATTTTTATTGGTGTTCAATTTACCAACATACAGAATAACACCCAGTACTCATCCCGTCAAGTGTCCCCCTCCGTGCCCGTCACCCATTCACCCCCACCCCCGCCCTCCTCCCCCTCCACCACCCCTAGTTCATTTCCCAGAGTTAGAAGTCTTTATGTTCTGTGTCCGAAAGGAGACATTTCTATGGGAGCCCTTAGCAGTCAACATATCACTGCTGGGGCTGGCTCTTGTAATTATATTTATATTTCTTTGTTATTATAATGATAATAACAGAAAAGACAGATGTTCGTATTTGTGCATGGGAGTGACCGAAGGCCTTCTACGAACCTGTTTAAGTCATGAGTTTCTGTTTGACTTGCATGAATTCCCACTAGTTTTGAACATGGTTTGCAATTAGTGGGCAGCTTATTGTCAATACTTATTTATTGAACTGAATTGCCTGTGGTAACAGGACTTTCTCAACCATGGATCTTATTCTGTGGGCTCTATTTTTCAAACCCTGTGGGAACAGCACGTCATGTTATTTCCCACAGACCTCTGGTACTCTGGGATGTCTGGTATGTTGGTCAAGTCAGTTTTAGGGAGGTATGATTTGCCTATGTGGACTTTTGGGAGGCGAGTAAAATATTTTCTACCTTGGTTATGCAATTACCTTGTTTTGTTTTTAGATAATGTAGCATCTGACACATGAAGAAAAGCCCTCAAGCTAAGATCTGTGAAAAAAACCCTCAAGCTAAGATCTGTATGATGTAAATCCCAAAGCCAACAACATCCATCCACATTGCAACCTGCACAAAGTATCTTTGAACAGAAGATGCGTTCTGTTGTATTTCTACTATCTGGGTTGTGCTGGGCTCACACTAGTGGGCCAGGAAACATGGCTTCTACTCACCAAGAGCCTTGACCCATTCTTCCTTTTGGCAACAACCACGTGAAGCAGATGAGGAGTCTGCATTTTTCCAATGAGAAAAGAGTGGGGCCTCCATAGAGGTGCACAGCTTATAGGACCAGTAAGAGATGGACCCAGCCATGCTCCTGGAGCTAAATGAATGACACTACGCATAAGGAAGGCTAAAGCAGCTATGTTTGGAGGTATTGCAACCCAAATGGAAATGATCTTTTAGGCCTAAAATGCCCCTTCTTTCCTCCCTCCATCTCATCGGCAATGCTGGCAGCTTGCGAAAGTCGAGGACAGCACATTTTCATTGTAATAATGGGCTGCTTGAGCACCGGACTCATGTGTTATTGGCATTCTCTATGTGGTGCTTCCATGGGGTGCTGAGTTTTGGAGGATGTTTTCTAGGACATCTCCAGGCTAGCTTTGTTGGCCTGAGAACATATCTTTGGAAAATAAATATGTCAGTGCGGAAAATATGGTGTTAGCGAACCTACAGTGTTTCACGGTGGTTTCACTCATGACTGTTCATCCCCACTGGCTTGGAAGAGCCCGGGAGCCTGACTCCTGCATGCTGGGCATAAGCCCCCCGCTGCACCATTGTGGGACAAAACCATAAATACTGATAAACCCACCTGGACAGAACAGTGTGCTGTTGGGTGAGATGAGCTGATAGGCCCAACAAGGCACCACTGAGTTGATAATCTGGTGTGATAAGTTTCTGTGTGTGTGTGCAACTGCTCAACAAACACTGATAAGACTAAGCGAGCAGAAGGCACCCCTTATCACACTTTATTTGTGAGAATCACAAAACCTGAGACCAGGGCTCACCTGCACATAAAATCGTCCTACCTACACTTTCAAATAACATAACACATCACCTGAAAATCCGTGCCGTCTGTTGATGACTTTGGTTTAAATTTGAGAAGAGACACCTGCCCGGTGAGTGAAAATGTGAAAATGTAAACAACTAGAAAGCAGAGAATCTGGATGGTAGTTCCAGGATAGTTTATCTGTATGATTATGGGTGAGCTATGTAATGTTTCTTCAGCCTCGATGTCCAGGAAAAGAAGCAAAATTTTTCGATGGAAAATGCTCCATTGAGGGCTGGCGAGGAGATGGATTTGGAAGCAACTGGCTTATAGCGGCATTTACGACTTGCTGCTTCTTCTTGCAAGTGGCCACCTGAGTACTGGGCGTTGGGCAGTGGGGTCTTATTGACGCTTCCTATTAAGAACATCTTAGTTTCACCTCTATGTTTTGACTTGTTTTTTTCTCCTGTTTCTTTCTTGTTCTCCTGTTCTCTTTGCTCCAGGCTGTGGTTGACTTTCCCTATTGCCAAAGTCTGCAACGTTTACACATCTTGCCTTCACGTTATTTCAAGGGCATATCATTGAAGCTATCACTGTAAAACTAGGAATAAAAGCAGTAAGCGAATGTTGGGGATATCTCCTATCTTTCGTAGTTTCCATCCTACCCGATTTCATTGACGTTGATGCTGTCATTATATTCACAAATATGGCAGGTACACAAGCTCAGCGTTTCCAAGTGTACACAGTGCCATGGACAAAGCGTGTCCACCCATGAGTGTCCCAAATAAGGAAAGCATCGTGTTCAAAATTTGCAGTCGCAAAGCTTTCAATAGCTGCAAGACATGTGTCTCAAAGTTGGTAGAAAGTATGTTTGTTTAAGAAGCGCACGTTGGATTATGTCTTGCGAGATAATATCACAGGTGACAAAGATGTAGTTTAATTTTTGAAGCGTTGGGTGGGAAGCTTATAATTGCTCTTTGATTCTTCTCAAGGAGGCAGAGTTCTCCAGATGTGACATCCCTTTATTTTAAGAGGATAGTTTACACACCCCCAAGTCATGGGGTCTGCTTTCTCTGAATGAGCCACCCGCTCTATGGTTTTACGAAACATCTGTAGGAGCATCCTGTGTGTGTGTGTTGGGGGGGGGGGATGGAGAGGGTTTGGGAACTTTCTCACTGTCAAAGACTGAGAGGCAATAGCACTCGCATTCATTGCTCATTGCCAAGGCCCCGAATCTGTCCACCTGTAGCTCAACCACGCATGTGTGCACACATGTGTTGGGTGTGTGTGTCCACAGAATAGTTTCACTGAAAGTATTTTCTGATTGCAGAAGGAGTTTTGTATTTCAGGGAGAGTTGGGGACCCTGGACCTTGCATTGAGACAAAAGTATACCTTGTGCACTCAAATGAGTCTTACATTTCAGGCGAATGAACGTGCATGTTGAACTTTCTTTTGGTCACAACCCATTTGTGTTCAAACAAAAGTCTCTGATCCTATAACCATGGAATTTCTCTGTATGAAGAAGACAATTTCAGGGGTTCATTTCCAGCACACTGAATTAAATATGTTCGGATTTGATTTAAGTTCTCTCACTGAAGACTGTCTCAGAGCAAGGGTTTGGGTAGATAAACCTGATGGGGTTTTATGAAGATGGACAATGATACTGAGTTCCTTGTTTCTGGGAGCACACAAGCCACAGGAAAACCATTCTCCTTTGCAAAGAAACCAGCCTAGGGTGAATTCCTCTTTGTAATATGTGTCAAGAATCTTGAAAGTAGAGGGGATAAAAGGAGGCCAGGAGTGTTTGCATCATTCATTTAGGAACCATTTCAGACTGGGTCTTTGTACTCAGTGAGCATTGAGGGAGGCCTTCCCCGGGGAAGTGACATTAACCTGAGGTCTAAAGGGATGGCTGGGAATTCATTGGATGAAGAGAGAAAGGTGAGCAAGTGACAATCTGGGGTGGGATGGAGGCTGCTCAGGTTTCTAGGTGGTGTTTTGAAATTGCAAGAAGGGATCGGGAGCTCCAAGGAGCCCAGGTGTGGAGTGTGGAATCAAATACACAGGGCTGCCAGGTCAGCAGGAACAAGACAGGCTGTCTCCTCGTTCTGGTGACCAGTGCCAGGAGAGAGGAAAGCCTAGTCCAGCCATGGAATGTTCCAGAAGGAGATCCCCTGCAGGACAGTAGAGCAGGAGTGGAGGAGCTGCTCTTTGCCAAGATCCCTGTGGAGCACAGTAATGTAGGGATTTCCCTCCAGTGCAAAACCAGAGGTTGGTCTGGGGTGAACCTCTAGAGGTGCTAGAGGGATCTCTTGGATGATTCTTCACACTCAATTTGATAGCTGCTGACTCATTAAATATGAGATGGGCATCAGGTTAAGAAAAAAACAAAACAAAACACCAAACACACACACACACACACACACACACACACACACACACAAAACCCAAGTTCTGTTTTTCTGGAGAACCCTGACCCATCCAATGTCTTGCCATTGATGCTACCCCATTATATGTACTGTTTTGGGGCTCCTTTGTTAACTTTAATAATGTTTCCTGTCCCTGGATATCAATGTATGTCAAGTTTCTTATTCAGTTTGAAGAATCTCATAGTATGGATGTGCCGTGATGGCCTTGACAATGTTCAGAGCGACGGACGACACTGGCTTCACATTTTTAGCAATAACGAATAGCAACACATGAAATCTGTATGCATCTGAATAAAGTCCCTTGCAGTGAAATCTTCCTGTATATCCTATATTCCAGCATCCCCAGGAGAAATGTAATGTGAGCTGTATAGGGAAGGTTAAATTTTCAAGGAGCCACACACACAAAAAAAAAGAAGGAAAGAAGAAAGAAAGAAAGAAAGAAAGAAAGAAAGAAAGAAAGAAAGAAAGAAAGAAAGAAAGAAGAGAAAGAAAGAAAGAAAAGAGAGAAAGAAAGGGCAGAGATTAATTTTTAAAATATAATTTATTGAACCTGATGCAGGAAATAGTAGTTTCAACAGTCAGTAGGAAGCATCACGAATGGGATGACACATATCCTTTCTTATCCAATAAGCTCCTGATATTAGGTGTGTATTTTACATTTAGAGCTGCTTTATCACATCGTGCCTAGAACTCTATACCTGTACCGCGCACACTCTTTTCTACCGGGGGGGAGCATCGCTATTTCAGGGACATATTCATAAAAAATGAGAATCCCGAATCCCGTAGCACAGACCCTTTTGACACTGATGTAGCCCAATGGTGGTGAACATCCAAACATGTGCTAAGCATTCTGTGAACTTAGAGCTCCCCGTATTTCCTGCCAATGTAACCACTTCATGAAGCTTTGGTAGGACTCTGTCAAGGGATCACGTTGGGGAAGGAACGATGAATGGGGAAGGCTGATGAATACACATCCCCAGATCTATGAACACTGAAGCAAGCCAGAACTTCCTGTGAGACACGGGGCTTTTTGCGATGGCTGAAGGCAACACTAGATGTTGCACTTACTGTTAATTTAGGCATTAAGAAATTGGTCATTAAGATGTTATTAAAAATTGACTAGGAAAGAATATCCCACAGTCACATACTCAGTAAATCCTAAGTCCACCTGCCGCCCCATTGCCAAACTCCCCTGAGGTCTCTGATGACCTTCAGTGGTTAATATTATTAATATTAATATTGGATAAGTCTTTCAGGTCACAGAATATCTCATCGCATTTTAACTGATGAAGAGAAAAAAACACTGCAAGAATGCTCCCTTATGGAGAGATATAAAAATATCCTTGACTTTGCCCCAGTGACGAGCGGACAATTAAGCTACTGGACTTCAAATGAGCAGAACTAATTAATTTGCCAAAAAAAAGGGCATCAGAAACACCTAAGGAACCTTGAAAAGAGCCCGCCTTACTTCCCATCGGCAAACAAGGCCGTCATTTCACAAAAGAGGGTGTGAAGGATGATACTAAGCTTGATGGAGGCCAGAGCCACACTTCTTGTAACAGAAGACATGATAGAACTGGACAGGAGACCTCACGAGACCTCCATTCATCACATGCGGAGCTCAAGGGTCAAAGCCAAGCACCTGTGCTGCACAGTATGCGCGCCCGTCAGAATCGGTGCATCGGTGGAAGTGCACACCTCTGTCTACATGGGCCACCTTCGTCTCGTCATTTGAATTTCCCAGGGTGTCCTCATGGCATCGGAGGGATTGCAGAACAGAAACGTGGGACGTGAAGAAGACAAGCTACTGACCTTGGTCCACCATTCTTGGTTCTTGGGAGACACAAGGATATGGTTCATCCCAGGGGGAAGGGTGCATATCCTTGTTTTACCAACTTAAAGGGGAAGAAAGATGGAGACAGGTTCACTGGTTTGGAGACCATAAGGGATTCACCTGGGACAAAGGACTCGCCTTGCTGGGTTCTTGAATCAGAACTGCCTCGTAGAAGGTAAAGTTCAAGGATACAACATTCATTTATTTTTTTAAATTTTGTCGATTTTTTTTCTACCTTATTGAGGATGAATGGAGAGATATAATTGTGTATATTTGAAGTGTCCAGTATGATGATCTGGTTTATGTCCGTTGTGGAATGATCGGCAAGATGAAGATAATCAACCCACCAAACGCGTGAGACATTTAACTTTTTCCTGTGTGTGGTGAGAATGCTTACCGCCTATTTAGAGCAACTTTCAAGAAAAAGTTGCGAGGATCTAACACACACCATGGTGACAGGAGTTCATAATAAGGGATTATAATACTTAATCATCAGATTTTGTAAGAAAAAGGAGCATATCTCATAAAACGCTTATAAAATGCATTCTGAATGTGAAAATAATATTTTTGTACAAGGAAAAAAAATGCCCCCCTCCCCCCACCTCCCAAGGATGTGGACGTAAATGTCAAACAATTAAAATGTTTTTAGCGAAGGGAAGGACAGTGACAAATGCTTGTGCTCCAAGCTTCATGGAAGCGATACGTATGTTCACACGCCGGCGTAAGAAAACTGAAGAGCTTTTTAAGAGAAACAACAAACATATGAGAGTAGACTTTGCTTCTTTTTTGTAGGTAGTTCTAGCAGATTCTGGTGATCACATTGAAAGATGGATTGCTACTTTTTTTTTTTTTGATTGCTACTTTTTAAACTCAAAGATGGAAAGCCACATCTCGACTCAATCAAGTAAGCTTGGAGCAAGCTAAAGAAGTGATATATGCAAATCATTTATTCACTGAGAATATCTACACTGAACAACTACTTAATTCTGATTTCACCAATAACAAATTTAATCAATGGCAAATTGCTAAAAAAAAAAAAAAGAAAAAGAAAGAAAGAAAGAGAAAGGAAGAAAGCAGGAGAAAGAAAGAAAGAAGAAAGAAAGAAAGAAAGGAAGACAGAGGGACTGACGTGTTGTTTATATACTTAAAAAGATAAACTCTTTGAAGAGTTAATAACGTGAATTAAGAAGAATGCACTGTGTGAAGATAAAAGGAAGAACCAAAGAAATCTCAATTCCGTTACAACTGCTAGCTGGCATGTTAATATTTAATCATATATCTTGCTTCTATAAACTGGTTCTCCTGTCTCAGAAGTACCCTGATTATAAGGAAATCCTTTATAATTTATTATTATTTATTGATAATTCAGGTATTTTGTTAACTCGTAATGTTGTCCTTTTCAAATTATCCAGATCATTCATATTGACTATTTTAAATCTTGACATTAATGACTTAAAGCCCCAGAGGCCGTGGAAGTCCTGTATTGGTAGATGATGTGTGTAGATCGCAGACTTATAGTCCCCTTTCCTGAACTGCTTCTAGAAGAAACAGGTAAAGTTTGAACCACTGAGAAATATGCAAGGTGTTCCCCTCTCCCTTTTACACCTTTTAGAGTAGAGGCTGGTGTTTTTAATTACCAATATTAGTGTGAATGATGTATTTTAAGTAATTTGTCTGGTGGGCTTCAGAAAAGTGAATTATTGAAAATAGGCCGTGGCCCCAACTTTCGCATTCGCAGAGTTGTGCCGTTTTCTGCGTTGCCCCGACCCTGTATGAGCTACTTCCAGCTAAGCCCTGTCAGCTTGTGTTCTCAAAGCCGCAAAGTGGGTTAAATGTCATGCTTTGGGTTTTCTGACATAGAACCAATCAGATTAGATTATTAACATCAGTCAATCAACAGAAACAAAGACACGTGTTTAAGATTTTATGTGTATATAAAGCGTTGCGCTCGTGATATGCCCACTATATTTATTTTTCTTGAGATGTACTTACCATATAAGGTTGTATTTGTTTTAGGTGTTTTCGGTGGTTTTAAGTAATGGTTTGATGCTTGTATATATTGCAAAGTGATTAGCAGAGTAAGTTAAGACGCATCACACACAGATACAATTGTTTTTCTTGTGAGGACAACTTTAAAGATTTACTCTCTTAGCAACTTTGAAATATAAAACAAAGTATTGATGACTGCAGTTACCATGGTATACATCATACCCCCATGATTTATTTAATTTATAAATGGAATTTTGTGCCTTTTGAGTTCCTTCACCTATTTTGTTCATCCCTAAACCTCTTCCTGCCTCTGGCAACCATGAATCTTTTTTTATCTATGAATGTCGGTTTTTTTGTTTTTTGTTTTTTGTTTTAGATTCCACACATAAGTGAGATGACAAGTATTCATTCTTCTCTGTCTGACTTATCTCACTCAGCATGATGCCCTCAAGGACCATCCATGTTGTCCCAAATCACAGGATTTCCTTCTTTTCTGTGGCTGAATAATATTTCATTTTATGTATACCGCATCCTCTTTGTCCGTTCTCACTGACGGATATTTAGGTTGTTTCCATTTCTTGGCCATTGTAAATATTACTGCAGTGAATGGGGTTAGGGGCAGATACATTTTCAAGATATTGATTTTTCCCCTCATTGGATACATTCCCAGAGGTGGAATTGTTGGATCATATGATAGTTCTATTTTTCATTTTTAAAAGATTTTCCACACTGTATTGCATAGTGAAATAAATAGGTCATTTTATTACATATTTTATAAATATTTGTATTTATTTATTTTTGTGAGAGCGAGCTGGAGTAGGGGGACGGGGAGAGGGAGACGTAAACTCCCCACTGAGCAGGGAGCCCAACATGAGGCTCTATCCCAGGACCCTGAGACCATGACCTGACGAAGGTGGACCCTTCACCACCTGAGCCCCCCCAGGAGCCCCTAAATAGCTCATTTTAATTGCCATCCCACTCTGTAATCAATAGTATAATCAGAGTTCGACATACAATGCTTCATTGCCCTCTCACACGTTTCCATGACAAGAGACCATTCTCCACCATTCTATAGATAAGGCATTCCAGGGTCAAACAGCTTTTACTATTTTTGACAGTCACACTAAGTATCAAAATCCAGACCGTGACCTCTGTGCCCTGGCTCTAACTTTCACACCACACTTCTAAAAGGAAACAAAAGATGAAAGTCGGATGCTGAGCGGAAAAAAAAAAAAAATCCATGTCCAACGTATACAACCCCATATAGTTCCCTTGGGTGACAATTTTGCAATGGCAGACTTGTAGAAGAGAAGGTGAGATCGGAGGGTGTCTGGGGCAGGTGAGGGAAGGGCTCTGTGAATACAGAAGCGGCGTCAGGGAGAGCTTGGTGCTGGTGGAAGGGTCCTGCATCATGGTCTTGGGAAACAAAATAGGATCTAAGCATGACAGCAACCTGCATTTTCCAGTTGGGATGCTGTTAACATTGGGACAAATGAGGGAAGGGTACTTTCAGCCACATAAATGCTTTTATTTTCTTCTACATATTTGTTTACAACAGATTGTGAATGTATAATTTTTCAAAATAAAACATTTTTAGGGGTCTACAAATTTTGTCTAATATCAATCTCCTTAGCTTCATGATGGGATTTTAGCCAAGTGGATTAAACGGGGGGATGGATGTGTGACAATTAGCCTTCGATTGTAGTAAATAACAATAAATTTTACTCAGAAATCAAAACTAATAATGGGATTCCTGCACATGTAAGCTCTCACTCAAAGGGTGAGATGCCACGCTTTGAATGTTCTACCATATAATCAATCAGACTAGATTATTGACATCCATCAATCAGCAGAAACAAAGATATGTGTTTAAGGGGGGAGTGGAAGACATATACAACATTTGCATGCAGTAGCAATGGAAAATTTGAATCCTATACAATAGATAAAATTTTTCCTTAAAATTTCAGAAAAAATAGTAATATCCTGTATCTTATAATTTAATTTCCTTAGGCTGCTGTAACAAACACGGCTACAAATTTAGTGGCGTAAAGCAACTAATTATTTATATTCTAAGACAGGAAGTCTAACGTGTGTCAGAGGCTGTGTGCCCTCTAGAAGCTCTCTGGAAGAATCCACTTCCCTGCTGTTCTCAGCAACCAGAAGCCACGTGCTCCCTTCCCTCGTATCACAGACTCTTCAAATCTCCTTTTCTGGTATGTGCATCCTTCCTTCTTAGGGCTCTCACCCCCCTGCCTCTGTCTTAGAGGGAACCCCCTTTCTCTTTCTCATGATGACTCTTGCCCAGTGACCGTGGGCCCACCTGGATCACCCAAGGTAATCTCTCCATCTCAAGATTCTTGACATGATCACACCTGCACAGTCCCTTTGATCTTCTATGGTAATATATCCCCAGGTTTGTAACGTTAGGGCATGGACTTCTCTGAAGGGCTATCACTCACCTCGCCAGAGGAAATCATTGAAGGAAAGACCTTGATGTTGCCTTGAATAATAAGAGGAGGATGCTACCAATGCCAGGCAGTCATACCTACAATGTCGGGGTGGATACAGATTTTAATTGTTCCTGTTTTATAGCATGTCCTATTCCTTATTGCAGCAGCTATAAACCTTCTAAATGTATCGTATTGTTCAATTTTGATATAATTCAATCTCTAGAGAATCATCATGGAGTCCCTGTAGAGGTGGAGAAAATGAGCTTCAAGAATTTCAAATATTAGGGATTAAGGAGTCAATATACGTGAGCCTAGCTTCGTGAGCTCTTTCTCTGTCCTGAGACCCAAAGAGCCACACAGAGCTGGCGGGACAGCAGGGAGACTTAAACCACATATGAGGCCTCTTCCTAATGCCCTTTATCTGCAGGGCCAGAAGGGTTTGCCCCATGCAGGTCAAAGTTAAAATTCATGATTCAAATGCAAGCAGAAAAACACAGAAGGAGAATGTTTGCACAGAACATGCCGTCTTAGTATCTGGAAAACAGAGCAACCAAACACATTACCTTGCTTCAGAGCAGCCTTGATGCTGAAAACAGCTTTCCAGGTGTGCGTGTATGAAGGTTTCTCAGCAGATGCACAGCCTGCCAGCTGGAAACGGAGACCCAGGTGTGGGAGCCGCCACTTTGCTGCTGACAGATTTTCAAGTAAGCGATGGGGATTGTGAGCCTGGGTTTGTCTTAGAGCACTGAGGGAACGTGAAGACACTGGCTGCTATGTGTGTGTGTGTGTGTGTGTGTGTGTGTGTGTTTTTAACAACTACCAAAGAAAATGTGGCATTGATTTCGCTGGGATGGATGGAATGACTCGTCATTCGAACACTCTCAAGTGTGGCCTCCATACTAAAAAATGTCCAATCCCAGCATGGGGTGGGTGGGGAGGGGGCAGGCATGCAAACACATCCGTAAAGTTCAGTGTGAAGGTTGGGGCGCACATAATAAAGGATGTACATGAAGTTGAGCAGGAAAAATATTCAATGTTGGCAGACCTTGCGAGCCATCCTGTCATCCTGACGAGTGAGAATCAATTCAGCTCCATGGGGCATTAGACTGGCTTAGTTGACTTTCACCAGGACATGCTTTTTCCTGTGACTTTGGTCTTGCACTGTTTTTATTTCATCCATTATATTTTTTTCTAATATATTTAGTGACTACTCTTGGATCTTTATGGCCTAGAGCTGACTAAGGCATAAGCTACCAGAACTTGGAGGGTGTCTGGGGCAGGTGACGGAGGGACTCTGTGACTACAGAATCGGCATCAGGGAGAGCCACTATTTCAAATTGTAATGTACGTGCAGAGTGCTGCTCAAATGCAGATTTTTCGTTCTCTAGGTCTCTTTCTACCGTGGTCGTGTGTGATATCAAAGTTGCTGTCATGGAAGAGAAAGAAGCAAGTGGCTAGACCAACTGAATGGTGTGCGATTTGAAGCTATGAGGAGACATTTCTCCATAAGATTGTGTGGAGTGGCCTTCTATAATGGAAATGGGTAATTAGACATTCTGAGTCTACAGAGTTCAAACCTTGGGATGCCAGACTCCTCCAAGTGTAATGTGGGTGACATGCAGCAAATCCACCATGAGAAAAGAGGAGAAATCAAACCATCATCTATCTATCTATCTATCTATCTATCTATCTATCTATCTATCTATCGATCTATCTATCTATCATCTATCCATCCATCCATCCATCCACCATTCCCACCCCTCTTTCCCTCTGTCTGTTCCATTTTCTGTTTATATATCCATCTAACATCTATCCATCCATCTACCATCCATCCATCCTTCCCTCCATCCATTCAATTTCCCGTCTATCCATCTAACATTTATTCATCCATCACCATTCATCCATTCATCCATCATCCATCCACCATCCATCCTTCCCTCCACCCATTCAATTTTCTATTATCTATCTATCTATCTATCTATCTATCTATCTATCTATCATCTATCCATCCATCCAATCATCCATGCATATAGGTACTTATGTACACACATAAACCAAAATGCAATAACCCATAATCATATTCCAAAGAAAAAATTTAACTTTGTCAAAGACTTGAGAGAAATACAAATAAATATAATGATAGAGTTTTGTTTCAAGTTTAAAATGAACTTTTGGAACCTGTATCAAACATGTGTATTTTAAATATGAGGTGGGCAGCCCTTCAGACTGAAAACCCATGTGCCTCTGCCCTTCCCATGACCCTTCATAAAATAATTGAGAGAAAGTACCCAGCCACTCTAGATGGGTTCTGGACACCTGTTAGACGGGAAGCTATGGACTATAACAAGGAAGAGAACTTAGAAATTAAGCTCTACCAGTCTGGTAATGCTTTCCCCAAAATGATTTCTCAGAGTGCACAGCCCACCAGACATCTTGTAGGTTCCTAATCCACAAACAGGTGAGCACCAGGGCTGCCTAGTACAGGAAGCAGGGTCTTGCCCATTCCTATCTCAGTCCCATTCTGTATGCTGGCTGATGATCACTATCCCAAAAAAGCATCTTCAGTATCACAATGTCCATAATCTAATCTTTTTAAAATGGGTGGACATCTTAACTTTGAATTCCTACACACTTTCTGTGAATCTTTTGCACTTTTGCTACGTGGATTATTTCGGTATGAGCTACGACTTTAAATACTCTGTAATGTTTCATTTCCGTGAAAGAGGTACATTTAAAATAATTTGGATGACAGAGGCACCTGGCTGGCTCAGGTGGAAGGTCCTGGTTTGGGGGGATTCTGAAACCTCAAACTAATAGAAATTTCTTCTCTTCTTTTCTAGTAGGTGTAGTCCTTCCTTAATTTCAATTCATTAAAAAATGCTTTATAGTATAGGGCAGTGGAAGGAAGGCTGGCATCAAAATATTTTGATCAAAAAAGATGGCAATGTGAAGGCCCAGTTGTGGCAGGTTTTGGAAAGTAACTTGTAAAGCATTTACCATATCCTAAATTTGCACTCTTTGCAGACTTGTGCACATATATTCCGCTTTCAGAATAGTTTTGCAAATTGTACACAAACAAACAAAAAAGGGTGGAAGCTTTTTAATAAAGAAATTGCATTTATAAATGATCTGTATTAGAATATAATAAATCTCCAGTTATAGTCAATTACTACCCGTGTTGTACAACAGACATCTTCTATTTTAGTTGCTAATAAAGGGCTACACAACTCAACTCAACTTTTTTTTTTTGATAACACAGAGCTTTATTTTCATAAATAAAGCTGTCCTACTTTCTTTTAGCTGTTGTTAACAGCCTGACAGTGTCTCTACAACCCTCGATTTCTGTGCTGCTCAACATACCAACAGTCAAATATATCACCTTGAGGAGGAAGTAAGTGGCTTTTTCCTAAAACCCCCTGGGCACAGAGGGAAGGTGGCCAATTCCCCGGTCCCTCTCCTCCTCTGACCCTTCTCCAGGGGTCTCCACCCCATGGAAAAGGATCCAGGCAGGAGGCTCAATCAGAGCACTGCTCTCATGTGCTACTCCATCCTCTAGGAGAACAAAGAAATGATGGTTGATCTCAGGTCATGAGTTGGAGCCCCATATTAGGTGTAGAGATTACTTAAACAAGTTCACATTTTGGGGATGCCTGGGTAGTTCAGTCAGTTGAGCATCTGACTCTTGGTTTCAGCTCAAGTAGTGATCTCAGGGTCATGAGATCGAGCCTCTGGTTGGCTCAGTGTGAGTCTACTTGGGTTTCTCTCTCCCTCTCTCTTGGCCCTCCATCCTGTTTTCTCTATATGTAGTAAATAAACAAATCTTTTAAAAATGGAAAAATAAAGAAACTTTTAAAAAATATCAAAATTTTGAAACAGTAATAACCTGAACAACACAAATGACCAAAATTTTATTACTAACAGTTCCTGAAATAAAGTGGAGAGACTAATATCTAGTTAACTGATCTCATGAAAAATTTGCATTTGACTTTCACTTTCTATAAAAGTGTTGGAAATGTACAAACCTTTGACAAAATCTAGGAGCCATCGATCTAAACAAATCTCTTATTCTATGTAAAACCATATAGTTGGTTTCCTCAATGCCTTGCAGCATTTATGATGGGCAATGATTCACTAGGGCCCTCATTCCCTATGGGTTTCTTTGGATAGAACTGCAGGTGCTAAATTGTAGGGAGCAACCATCTCTGTTGCATGCAAATGTTTGCACCTGAAAATGTTGAGGTGTATTTTTAGACACGTATTTAAAAGTTAACATTATCATTTCATGTGCTTCCCAAGATTATCTGAATCTCCACTCCTTTTGCCAGATGGCATATTCAAATGTTAGCTCTAACAGTGATCTTTGGATGCCAATATTATTTCCAATGATTTTTTTTAAAGAATTGAGGATAAGATTTGGCTATAATATATTTATAATGCTCAAAACGCCCTATCAAATATCAAAGAAGGAAAAAAAATCATATGTCCATTAGAAAATTTAAAAGTATCCCCAACACATGTTTCAGGCATTTTTCTCACTCAAACTATTTAAATACCCTATGCATGTTTCCTAATAATAAATAATGAATCCTGCCCTTCCCATTTTTAGGACAGTCAATTGCCTTCCTTTGTGTTTGCAAGAGTCCACGGATGAACACAAGTGTTTGAAATATAAGCTGATGTTTAAAAAGAGCTTTAAATAAAAAAGGAACTTAAAAGATGAGAATTATTTTCTGTGATGGAGAGAAAAGAACGCATTCATGTTGGTTCTTGTTTGATCAAACAGGAGGGGATTGCAAGGATCCTATGGATAGCGTTGATAGAAACATGCTTTATTAAGAGTGGTTTGGTGTATTTACTACTACTAAGACTACCGCTACATCACCAGCACTAGTCGGGTAATTACTAGTCAGGTGTGTCAGGTGACATTCTCAGAGCTGTGTCTAGTAATGCATCGAATGCATTAAATAATTTGGTTTAAAAATGGATTGGAGAGATTTGGGAAGAATTGGATTGGAGAAAAGTTGGATTGGAGAAACTTGGAGCAGTCCTGTTTTAGGCAGTCTCACCATCCCAATATTATGGATGAAGTTACCATTTCTGGTGGTACCATCATGTGGAAACCATGCTTGTGGCTTTCCATTTACTCTTGTTCTCTCCCATTTCACAGTCATCGGCTCATTCCACCTGCTTGCCCTATAGACTTTAAGAGACAGCATCGGATAGGAGAAATGGTGGCTTTATAGAGTTTGCTAACTTGCTCTCATCACTGGGTGAGGTCACACCCTGGTGCTGCTCCTCTGGTTGTAACCTGCCTGACCCACAGAAGAATTTTAGTGATGTGAAAAATTAGAGTGATAGATTTGATATATTTTTCTTAAAGTATTGGCAGCCCGGATGGCTCAGCGTTTAGCGCTGCCTTCGGCCCAGGGTGTGATCCTGGAGACCTGGGATTGAGTCCCATGTCAGGCTCCCTGCATGGAGCCTGCTTCTCCCTCTGCCTGTGTCTCTGCCTCCTTCTCTCTCTCTCTCTCTCTCTCTCTGTCTCTGTGTCTATCTCTGTGTGAATAAATAAATAAAATCTTTAAATTTTTTTTTTAAATAAAGTTTTAGATCTTACATCTAAACTAAAATGCAACAGTGTCTGGCTGGCTCAGACAGTAGAGCATGTGACTGTTAATCTCAGCATAGTGGGCATGGAGCCTAGAGAACTAACTAAATAACTGAATGAATGAATGTGTGGATGAATAAATAAAGTAAAATGTAATTCTTATTTTGAGAAACAATCTTCAAAATACAATAAATTATGGACAATTTATCCTATGATTTTTAAAAATTCACTGAATATTTGAAAATGGGCATATTTTACATTTATAATCAAAATAAACTTAAACTTACAGATATTTACGTTTGATTTGCATTACCTTTGGCTGTGGGAATAGGCATGATCACACCAACTTCCCAAATTTCTCCAATCCATTTTAAACCAAATGACTTAAAATTTCTAACTTTCCAAAAGATTGGAAAGATGGTACTATTAAATTGATAACTTAACTATTTTCATTGTACTTATAGTGTCTGAGTGCCCTTTAAAAGGGACATCCATGAATGAAAAAATTAAATAATTAAGAACTAAAAATAAAGGAAAGTACATGGATATCATATCTGCTGGATAAAGGAAGCCATTAATGAAACCAATAATTCTTCAAAAAACAGGATACTGACAACTGGTTCATTGAAAAACTGACTCCTTGTTCACCTGTGTCTATGTATCTTCGGTTGGATATTACTATGCACAAAAACAGGTTTATTTATTTACCTTTTTATAAACTCTTTTTAAATTTTCCACACTCCTTCGATGACTTTGCTGGTAGAAGTAAGTGATCTTGAAATTATAGTAGCTTTCAAGTGTGAAATTTAAATGGGTTCCAAAGGGAATGTTTCATTAAACTTTTTGTGTTTCTGCCTGGTTTATGGATGACTATTTATTCTATATTTTGTTACCAATAAACAAATTCCCTTAACTTTAATAATGAGATTAATGAGTATTTTACAGTGTTATAAAAATTGTCCTTGTATTTATTCAGCCAATCTACATACTTAATAAATCAGTAGATTCTCATCTAGTAAAGGTATTTAGTTTTACCCTTCACACAGATACATTTTAGTATACTTTGAGTGGGGCAATATGAAAACAGATGAACAATGTGACCCATATTTTTGGCATAACAGCAGGTGTTCAAACCCAAATGCTTTAGTTGTGACATATGATTTCCCTGACATAGAGGGTAACTTTCAGGAGCAGAGACACAGCTTCTCCCAAGCTGGAAATGTGTGTGGGGTCCTGGGAGATGTATGCCTGGTGTTTATCTATGGAAATTACTATCTGGATACCGCGTAGCATGATTTTTTAAACATGTCCCTGTTACATGTTTCATTTACGATTTCCCATTTAATTTAATACATTTTATATACTTTTTCAAATTCTTACAGGACACCAGAAATTCAAAGAAATTCTGATTTCAATGTTAAAAAAAAATGCCTTGATCACTATCTTTGACCTGTTGCTAAGAATTCATTGTCGATTCCCCTGCAACACTTTCCAGTACAGATGACTAGGTATTGAAATCTTGTTAGAAAAGAAAAATACATGAAAAGCTAATACAATTTTCTAGGTTTGTTCTGGCTTTTTGTGTTGTTGTTGTTCTTTTTGTTGCATTATTCAGATGAGTTGATTTTCATTTTGTTCATACAGATTTGGTTTTAGTTAAACTAGAAAGATTATTTTGAAGTTATTAGGGCAGTCTTTTTATTTAAAAAATTGGTTCATTCCACTTGTACGCATTATTTCTTCTAACCAGAGGAGTTTTTCTTTGTTTTTTTTTTTTTTTTTTTTTGTTTGTTTGTTTGTTTGTTTTAAGTAGGCTCCATGCTCCATGTGGGGCTTGAACTCACCATCCTGAGATCAGGAGTTGCATGCTCTACAAACTGAGTCAGTCAGGTGCCCCCTAATGAGAAGTTTTTTTTTTTTAATTTTATTTATTTATTCATGAAAGACACAGAGAGAGAGGCAGAGACACAGGCTGAGGGAGAAGCAGGCTCCATGCAGGGAGCCCGATGTAGGACTTGATTCCGGGACCCCAGGATCATGCCCTGGGCCAAAGGCAGACGCTCAACTGCTGAGCCATCCAGGCCCCCTAATGAGAAGTTTATAATCAAATTCTACACTATTGTTGCTATATTTGGTTGATTATTATTACTGAGTAGTTTTGAAATATATTTTTGCCTTAATCGTCTTCCTCACAAAAGTTCTTTCATTTATAACGCTGAAATAATTAAAGAATATGCAAGGTTTGAAATTTTCTTGATATAATTTAAGTAGGAATTTTAGTTAAAGAAAAGAAACCAAACCAAAAATAATACTAATAAGCCTTTTTTTTTCAAAACGGTGTATCCACATATTTTCAAGTATTAATAAAAAGCCAATTTGCCTCTCAAATACCACAAATGCATATTTAAATTTCTCTTGAGAACCTCTCTCACTATTTTTGTTTCAATTTAATTAAATAGCAAGGTAGCATTGATTTCACGAATCTCTGAATCAAACTCTCTACAATACAATTGAAGAGGATTTCTAAAGTGTAACTCTGAAATGCAAAGGGAAAATTCATTATGCTTTAAAGTGAAATCCCTTTATTTGAACTGAGTAACATGAAATTGCAGTGACACCTATGATTAAGCGACTGATATTTTACAAAACTAACATCCCTTCGTATTTGAAGACTATTGATTTCAAAGGGATCCCACACAGAGTGTTATGCAACTGTGGGCTTTGATTTTGCCCGTGAGCTCTTGAAATTAAAAGCTATTCACAGGTTTGGGAAACTGTGGCAATCCTCCTGTCTCCTCACTTCACTTCATGTCTTACATCTAATCTGTTAGATGAATCCCTTTTGCTAAACGATTAACATATACCAAGAATCAGGTACCACTTTTGACTGAATTCCACAGCTCCCTCCTATGCTGAGCTGCCATTTCTGTTCCCGTGAATTTCTGCCAGCGCCCTTCATCTCCACACTTGGGCACATCCCCAAGACTTTTCTCAACACAGAGACCAATTCGTCTACATCAACTCTTTCAAAGCACCTGCTACTCTATTCTTTTCTTCTTAAATGCTGTTTATTTCATTTATTCTATTCTTTATTGTCTGTGTCTTCTACTAAAATATAAGGCAGTCAAGAGCAAGGATCTTTGTTTTGCTCATCATGAAACTATACACAGCACTCTGTCTGAAACACTCGTTTACCAGAAAATAGGTAGGCAATAAATAAAGGAAAATGTGAACACATGAACACAGTCCCTACCATTCCTCTTAGAATCAACTTAACTGAGCATTGCATTATACCCATATGGGTTAACAACAAAATTTTGTTTTTATATTTTGGGTTTTTTCTTCCATGCCACCTGATTATTAAAATAGTATTGCCATTGATTATAAAGCTTTGTATCATTTTCTATTTAGTCTGAATCTCTAATACAATAAAGAGTCAATGATAGATCCATATTGTGACTTTCTAGGTGGAGAAAGTCACAGCATTAGGTGAAGCCGAAATTCAAGCAATACCGAGACTAGAAAGTGGCCTTCAGTTTGTGATTGTGTCATAGCTTGTTTTTCATATTTGGTAACTGGTCTTATGAGGGAAAAAATCTAAAGGATCCAAAATATTTAATCATGAATTTAATAAAAGAGATAATTATGATATATTGGGTTTTAGTTTGTAGATGCTCGAAAGAAAAAAAACAATTATATTCTGTTTATTTTAGGCATAATAATACATTTACAAAACTCTTAGTTGCATTGTGATGTGGAGATGTTGACTACAAATGGAAGAATAATGTGTGTGCTGCCAAAGTGAGCACTATAAATAGGAGAATAAAATAATTTCCTTAGTTTTGAGAAACTGTGATCCTACCATACAATATTATTCGGTGAAGTTTATTCTGAAGTTTAGAATTCTCTTAGGTGAAGTGCCGTTCTTGGTGCTGAGGAACCCGCAGGTGTCTGACATAAAACAGGCATGATTTTGACAAGCCCAGTTCATTTTGAAACACTGTCAGGAAGTATTACTTTTGGAAATGTTAAAAAAGCCAGAATCACTTTTGAAGCAGATAGAGAGAGTGCAGGCATCTGTTTCTTTGATCTTTTAAATACACCAAAAGCAGTAACATTTATATACTGGATATTCTGTATTCTGGCTGCACAGAATTAGGTAAAAATGTAAAGCGGCTGGTATATGCGTAATACAGTAAGACCTTTGAAATTTATTGGTATTGATACCACCCATATTCTATTTATGTTTTTATTTATATTCTAGTTAGTTAACATACAATGTAATATTAGTTTCAGGTGTACAACTTAATGATTCAACACTCCCATATCTCACTGGGTGCTCATCACACATGTACTCCTTATTCCCATCGCCTATGTATTATTTTCTTTAAGTAGGATGGGCACCCGGTGTGGAGCCCAATGTGGGGCTGGACCCTGAGATCAAGACCTGAGCTGAGACCAAGAGCCACCCAACTAACCGACTGAGTCACCCAGACGCCCCATCCCATCGCCTATTTCACCCATCCCTCCCATACCCCTCCCCTCTGGTAAGCATCAGTGTGTTCTCTATAGTTAAGATGCACATAGCATGTTTAAAATAAAACATTGTACTTTTTGTATTTATCTGATAAAATAGAAATTGTTATTAGGATTCATTTAGAAGCTCAGGAAGTTGAAACCACTAATAGATTTTCATGATCTAGACATATATATATTCTGAGTGAAAAAGAAAAGTATTGGGATGCCTGGTTGGCTCAGTGGTTAAGTGTCTCCCTCTGCCTATGTCTCTTTCTCTGTCTCTTATGAATAGATGGGTAAACTCTTAAAAAAAAAAAAAAAGAAAGAAAGAAAAGTATCATCATATCAATAGATACATTTGACCAAATCCAACACACATTAATGACTAACACTGTCAGTAAACTAGGAATAGAAAGGAACGCTCTCAATTTATAAAGACTATTTATGAAAAACCCACTGGTAACATGGTACTTAAAGATGAGAAACTGCAAGTTTTCTTACTAAAATGAAGAAACAAGGCAAGGATGTCCCCTCTAACCACTGCTTTGTAGCATTGTAATGGAAGTTCTTCCTAATGCTCTAAGACAATAAAATGAAATAAAAGGTATCTGGATTATGAAGCAAGACATAATACTGTCTGTGCTCACAGATGACACAATCCCCTATGTAGAAAATCCCTCCCCCCCAAAAAAAAATCAACAAAAAAAGAAAGCAATTACAGAAAGGTTATAGGATACAAGGTGAATATACAGAAGTCAACTGTTTCCCTATGATTCAGTGCAATTTAAAATTAAAAACAAAATACCACTTATATTTGTACTTTGAAAATAAAATACTGTGTATAAATCTAACAAAATATGTACAAGATCTACATGAGAAAATCTATAAAGCTCTGATGAGTAAAATCATGGAAGTAGATAAATGGAAATGTGGTCTGTGATAATGGATAGGAAGACTGAATATTTGTCAATTCTTTCCAACTTGATCTATAGATTTAATCCCAATAAAAATTCTAGCAAGGTATTTTATGAATATTGACAAACGGATTCTAGAGTCATATGGAAAGGCAAAAGACTCAGAATAGCCAATACAGTACTGAAGAACAAAACTGGCAGAGTGATGCTATTCAGCTTCAGGACTTACTATAAAGCTAGAGTAGAGAAAACAACAACAACAACAACAAAACCCAGTGTGGTATAGGTGAAGGAATAGATGCATAGATCAATGGAACAGAATAGAGAGCCCGGAAATAGACCCTCATGAATACAGATCAAGTCATCTTTAGCAAAGAAGCAGAGGCGATATCGTAGAGCAAAGATCGTCTCTTCAAGAAATGATGTGGAACAACTGGACATCCACATGCAAAACAAACTAATCTAGACATGAACCTTACACTCTTCGTGAAAAGTAACTGAAAGTAGATTAAAGGAAAATGCAAAAATGATGAAACTCCTAAAAAATGATGTAGGAGAAAACCTAGATGTCATCTAGGTGTGGTGATGACTTTTCAGATCTCACACTAAAGACACAGTCCATGAAAGACAGAATTGACAAGCACCACATCATTAAGATAAAAACTTTCCACTCCGTGAAAGACAGTGTCAAGAGAATGAGAGGAGAGGCCACAGATTGGGAGAAAATATTTGCAAAAGTCACGTCTAATAAAGGACTGTTTTCCAAAATATACTAAGGGACCTTTAAAACTTAACAATAAGAAAACAACAACAAAAAAATGGATAAAAAAAAAAATGGGTCAAAGAACCTCACCAGAACAGATATGCAGATGGCAAATAAGTGTCTGAAATGCTCCAGACCATACGTCACCAGGGAGATTATGCAAACTAAAACAACGATGAGATACCATGACACACCTATGAGAATGCCCAAAATCCGGAACACTGATAGCACCAGATGTCAGTGAGGATTCGGAGCAACAGGGATTCTCAATCACGGTTGGCGGAAATGCAAACTGGTATGGCCGCTTTGGAAAGATAGTTGGGTGGTTTCCTACAAAACTAAAGAAACTTTTACATAAGATCCCATAATCACACTCCTTGGTATTTACCCAAAGAGTTGAAAACATGTCTACACAGAAAGTTGTGCACGAATGTTTATAGCTTTATTCACCGTTGCCAAAATGTGGAAATAACCAAGATGTCCACCAGTAGGTGAGTGGATAAATAAGCCATCGCTGTGCTTGTTCTTTACAATGGAATATTTATTTGGGGCTAAAAAGAAATGAGCTAACAAGCCATGAAAAGACATTCTGGAACCTTAAATGCATCTGCTGTATGTCAAGTACCTTCACCTGAAAATAATGAATACGTCAAAGAGACATATTTTGGGGTGGCGTGTTTGGATTCACCAAAAGACAAGTACAAAAATGTTATTAGTAATAATCAAAAACTGGAAGCAACCTAAATGTCCATCACCAGTAGAATGGGCAATTAAACTGGGATATTCCTACAATGGGATACTATACAGCAACTAGAACCAACAAATTAAAAACCCTCAATGGAAGAATAATGTATTCCTGGAATATGGAGGACTCTTGTGTCCTCATTTCTTCTCAAGCCTCAATCCCGTGTCCTTTCTGCTTATCACAAGGTCAAGGAACAGGGAAGATCTCATGGTACCTCCAACTCCACACCAATTCTTGTCCTTGATTAGTTTGTAAGGCTTCATCTACTGGGAGCACAGTATCACCTCGATTTCTGATTTTCTATCAAAAGTCATTGACGATATCACTTGTTCCTTGAAATCAACAAGTAGCTCTTCTTGAAAACCCATATTGCGTTTTTTTTTTTAGCTCTCTATTCACCTTTCTATCTAATCCATCATATTAATAAAAAATTATATCTTTGTACCCACTCTCTGCCACTAGAAAGAAACCTGTTAAAGCAGCATCAAAAGTTTAAATTCATCTTTATTCTCTCAGAACATGCTGTATTAGATGAAATTTTAGAATCCCTAATTAGGTAGCATGCATTTAAATTTAATATAAAATAATACCTTAATTTAGAAACACTGCTTCATCTTCTTTGTGTTTCATGACATCATTTCATGCATAGTTTTCAATACATTTTAAAAATACTGTCTTCAAAAAAATAAATAAAAAATAAAAACATTGTCTTCAAAACAAGGATAATCCAATGCAGTTGTTCATAGCACATCAGATTTATATCCATCAAAGAAAAACTTTAAGTCACGCAGATTTTCATCCCCGCGTGATGCTGTCAATGGGATTTTATTGCAAGACACAAGTGCCCATTTCTACGACATTAGGACTGTATTTTTCCATTCTACAAACAAAGCCTTTATGGCATGACTTTTCATGTGGATTTAAAATGTTGGAAAATCACGTGGGTATTTTCACACCCTCAAGAAATAACATTAAATATTAATCATGAAATTTAATGTGTTTAATAATCATAATTAATAAAAGTAATGAAATATTTATTTAGTATTATATATAGTACATAGTATATGTATTACTACATATGTTGTTGCTATATTATATATATTACTATATATAGTAATAGTATAGTTATGTATTAGTAATATATATTAGTCATTAGTAATTATATATATGTACTATCAGATTATTATATATTACATACATAATAATACATATATAGAGTACTAAAATACATATGTACTTATATATTATTATGTATTAGTAATATGCATTTATCATTAGTAATAATAAGACTGATTATATATACTATATATAATATACATAATCAGTTAATGTAACATATATTACTAATTAGTTATGACATATACACATTAGTTAATATATACACATACTTATTTTGCATATTTTTGAAAATAGTAATGTATTATATTCATATATTTTTGCAGACAATAATATATTAGTTATTTTAATCATGACATTAACTATGACTATATATATACTAGATATGCCATGTGATAACTGAAATACATATAATTATATAATATACGTTATACTATATACATATAAACTCATGTATAATACCATATATTAGTAATATATATACTAGTTCTTTTTTTTTTTTTGAAGATTTTATTTATTTATTCATGAGAGACACAGAAAGAGAGAGGCAGAGACACAGGCAGAGGGAGAGGCAGGCTCCCTGCGGGGAGTCTGATGAGGGACTGGATCCTGGAACTCCAGGATCATGCCCTGAGCTGAAGGCAGACGCTCAACCGCTGAGCCACCCAGGTGTCCCTATATATACCCGTTCTAAGTAATGATCTACATATAATTGTGTAATTATATGTGCTATATCTACTATACATAATTACTAATAACTAATAGGTATCTGTATATAACAGTTATTTGAGGGATTCATTTGAGGGTCATGTAGCCTCTTCCAAGATTATATGGGGATTTAAATTCAGCCAATTATCAAACACCCCTACCTGGATACCCCAATCTATAGATTGAACGTGCATCGCAGACCAGTCTGAGAATTCCATCCTGCCTTGTGCAATCCCAGCGTAGCTCCCCCAAAGCCAGTCTACCTGCTAAACCTTGATCAGCTCTCTTCCTGTCTCGTTCCTGTTTGCAGCACTTTGGCTGAGAGAAAGAAACAGGGAGGCATGGTGTGCATGTGCTTCACTTCCATATGCTTCTGTCCCCTCTTGTCATTCAGGGCAGTCTGTGCTCTGTCTTGTTTTTTTGTTGTTGTTGTTGTTGTTGTTTTTTTTGCATATTTAGGTCTCTACGTCTCTGGGAATCATAACCTTCAAAGTCCATGTCTGCAGCAGAGTGAAATTTTGGTTTTACTGTTGACCTCAGTATTGATTTACATACTCAAGGACCTTCCCCTCCCCCAACCAGGACTCACTATTCACAGCAGTCAATCAACTTAATTGGTTTTATTGACATTGGTGCTTCCAGTATTGGCTTTGAAAGCAGAAGCAGTTTGGATACTGGAAGAGTCAGACCCCAGCGGCAGCTGGATGGAATATGCACGGTGAGTAACGGGCAAACGGATACGGTTCTTCACTCCTTCTTCCAAAGCAAACCCTGAAATGACTCCATATTTCGGCTTTTCAGAATTGATAAAAAAAATTTAAATTTTTATTAGTATGAAAGACGAACAGAAAACTAGAAGACAAAATATGGGTTTTCAAGAAGAGCTTCTTGCTGATTTTTCTAAATGTTGAGACAGCCTATGTCTTTTTTTTTTTTTTTTTTTTTTTTTGAGACAGCCTATGTCTTAACTGAAGAATGAGAACCAGGAACAGGGTCTTGCAGGCTCTGCACATAGTGACATCATCCATTAGGTGCTTATTACTGTGCTGTTTCCACCCTCCACTTTCTTATCATCCTCTAAATAGATACTGTAAGCTGTGTTTAAGGGACTTTATAGGGACAGTTGGCTCAGTGACTGAGCATTTGCCTTTGGCCCAGGGCATGATCCCAGGATCCTGGGATCGAGTCCTGCACTGGGCTCCCTGCATGGAGCCTGCTTCTCCCTCTGCCTGTGTGTCTGCCTCTCTCTCTCTCTGTATGTCTCTCATGAATAAAAATTTTTTTTAATTTTAAAAAAGAGACTTTTTAATAAAATCTGTTACTGACTGTGTTTGAAAGATCACCATGTTGCACAATACAAGCTTTTATAATTTAAATATAACAACGTCAGTGAAACCAACGCTCTCTGGACTCTAATCCCAACGCTTTTATTCACGCAAACAATTTATAATAGGAATAAATGAAAGCATAGGAACAATGAGTCTAAATGTGGAAGTGACCAAGTTGTCCTCCCGCAGGAGAATGGAGAAGTAAAGGCTGGTCTGGTCCACACAATGGAATCTCATTCAGCACTAGAAGGAAACAAGCTATCAGGACTTGAAAAGATATGGAGGATCATTAAATGCGTGTTAGGAAGTCAAAGAAGCCGATCTGAAAAGGTGGCATATGATATGATAATAGCCAGGTGACGTTCTACAAAAGGAAAAACTATGGAGACATATGAAAAACATCAGTGGTTGCCTGGGTTTTGGGGAAGAAGCGATGAATTAAGCAGAGTACGGGAGATTTGTTTTTAAGATTTTATTTATTTATTTATTTGAGATAGAGGGAGAGAGTAAGTGACCAATGGGGGGAGGAGCAAAGGGAGAGGAATAAGCAGATTCCGCGCTGAGCTCTCAGCCAATGCCGGCTCTACCCCCACGACCTTCAGATGGTGACCTGAGCCGAAATCAAGAGTTCCATGCTTAACTGAATGAGCCTCCCAGGCACTCTATGGAGGATTTTTCCAGCAGTGTATGATACCATAATGGTGGATACAGGGCATTAGACGTTAGTTTAAACCCACAGAATGTGTAACACCAAGGGTGAACCTGAGTGTAAACTATGGAGCTTGGGTATTATGAGGTATCGATATAGATTCATCGATGGTCACGGATGCATCACTCCGGTGAGGGATGTGGACAATGGAGAAGGTTATGCATGGGGCAAAGGATGGAGGATCTAGGCAATCTCTGTACTTTCCCCTGAAGTTTGCTAGGAACCTAAAACTGCCCTAAAAGTATGACGTCTGGGCAGAAAGAAGAAGTCTAGGTTTTATGCACCTGCTTCATAGCTTCCATCCCAAGACTGTGATGTTTGAGCATGCTCACTAGGTCATTCTGCAGTCTTGTGCTACGGGTGATGTTAGCTTCTGAATGCAGCGGTGAGTCTTGCCACTCGTGTGGGAATTTGGGGACTTCTGTGCAAAGGGGCGGGAAGATATCACCAGAACTTCAATTCAGTGGCAGGTATGCAAAGTGAGGATGTCACCTCCCCATCTGGTGGCAGCCTGCAAAGCATATGATGACAGGGGAAAGATTTGCACCAGCAACCAGCACCGTGCTGAAAGTGGCAAGACATCTTTTGGAGAAGTGAGTCAGCAACATCATCACCGTGACTATTAATGCCTGACAATCACAGCCTTTTGGTGCCAGTTTTTCCTCAGAAATGGCAGTTTATAGATAACGTAAAATCCAAACATTTGCTCACAGCTATCTCTTTGCTCCAACCCAAGAAAATGTGAGCCATGGAATTGCAGAATAACGATGTTTCTTAGAGTGGTCACCTTGACCTTGCTGTAATCGGAGGGGAGAAAGTTGGCACGTTGACTCCTATAAATTATCGAAAAACAATGCCCACAAAATTCTTAACACAGGAGAGTTTACAAGGAGACAGTTTCCTCCAGCTGGTAGGAGAAGGTGAAACCAAATGCATGAAGGCTGAGGAGGAGATGCTGTGCCATCGCTGGATTGGAGGGAGGCATGTGCAAAGGATTTTACTAAGAATTTTTGGACACCTTGGCACGTGTCATAAGTAGGGGATAGCTTGAAAACAGTAAATATTTGAGAAAAAACAAGGACAGAAATATGTTAGAATGAGCATATTTGTCCACCATATTTATTGATATGATACATATTTTGATATATATTTTGTTGTGCGGTAAATGGTAAATGGTATTGAATTGTCAGGATCAACCATGTCATAGGACAATGTATGGTTCTCCATGCTTAGTGCTTTGAGGGTAATGGTGCTCCAGACCCTTCTTTGGATGACGGCCTTACAAAGTTGGGGGATGGAGGTATTATAAGGTCTTCTGCTTCCTTTCGCGAAGAAGTCAGTGCCATGGATACAACGCTTTCTTATGTGGAGTTTGCTTGATAGGCGGAAATTGTCTCAAGGAGCGTGCCAACCCCACATCCCTAAAAACCGAGTCATGAATCCTTGCTTTTCTGTCATCCATCAGCTGTTCTTCTGTATGCAGTCTACATAATCTGTGGCTGGGTTACGGGGACAATGATATGGACACTGTGTTTGTTAGTCTTCATGCACGTTACTCATTTGGAAGCAAAATAAGAGAAGACCCCCCACCCTCAAAAGCATCTAAATGGATAAAAGCTGAAAGTGATACGATCCCCCAAAAGCATTTAAATACACGGACAAACGTTGAAAGAGATGGGATGTAAATTGTTTCAATCTCCCCAACTGCTCAGCACAGAGATTAGGTTTTAGACACATTTTTATAAATCCCACCCTGTGTTTTTGCATAAACCACGTTGACAGCAGTAAGAATAAAGCCAGGAATTGCCTTCTATGTACCAAGACTCAGTTAGTTCCCCTACTTGAGGTTGGAGAAGGCTTTTCATTCATTGCAACTTTGAGAATGTAAAAGTTCATCGAGTCATGGCGGCTTGGGCCCCCCAACATCGGGGTGCTGAGCCTCGCAGTCATCGCGAAGAAGCCATGTCTCACACACTGTTTCTCCAACAATGGCCCTATCCATCCTCCATGGGCTGTTGCAAAAAAAATAATAATAATTACTTTTCATAAGTCATGTGAAGTCAAGTTTCACAATCGCCTGTGGATGTTTTCATTTGAGATGTGAAATCGCCAGGAGGAAATTTGGAAGTTGAAGAAAAACAAAACAAAACAAAACACTTAATAGGATTTATGTTTCTGTATGCAATCTGGTTTTTGTTCAATTCTGTTAACACATCCATTGTTACGTGTGTTCTAATTTCTTCCGTTGAATTTTAAGTGTGAGTTGACACAGGTCTCCTAAACATGTAACCGAGGCGCAGAGGCATGTACAACAGAGTAGAAAATGTATGAAATGTATGAGATAAGATGAATGCATTATGGCTGAGAGTGTATTTTCTTATGAAAAATAAGACTTCTGGCTGCTGTGTCCTAGTGACCGCCAGCTTCACGGGTCTGCCAAACGGTAGATCCATTCAGCCAACTATTTCTCACCATATCTCGCTTAAACGTGTTTCAAATGTAAAGCTCTCACATTCCTCCTACAAGCCTACGTGTGTCTCTCTCGGGACACGTCAGCACGTCCGAAAATGCCCAGACAGAAAACCACGTGTCACCCGTGACTCCTGTGTTTGTCTCACCTGCGCGCTAATCCTCGATCACTCCTTGGTCTGTAGTATGTGCTTAATTAAATGCCTGCAGGAGGAATCACACGGGCAGTCTGAGTGAACGGCAGAGACCACGTACTGCCCAAATCCTGGGATATGTGGGATAGGATATTACAAATGGATTTGGGGGGAGGGGAATGACCAAAGTTGCAAGTGCAGGATGTAAATCCCCGGGGGCCAAACCCAAAAGAAGAGACATCAAGGAGAATACATAGAAGTGGCATTCGGAAAGTCCTGGCCACGAGCTTTGTGGGTGCGGGGATCTGAAACCATGTTGGCTACTTCCTATCACCTTCTTCTTGTATTTTTTTTAAGTGGTTGATTTTTTTTTTAAATATAAATGCAAAGTCACCTTTCCAAAAGTTGGACAACTACAAAAACAGGAATAAAATAAATCATTCTAAATGTCAAAAAAAAATAGTGCTTAAAAAATAGGTAGCTGGACTTGTAGGGAAATTTTTAAATAATCAAATTTCTTAAATTGGGTCTTAAAAGAGCTAACACACCTCAGTGAGAATCCTCTATGGATGAAGAGAATGTAGTATCTGTGGGGGCACCTGGCTGGCTCAGTTGGAAGAGCATTGACTCTTGACCTGAGGGTCATGGGTTCAAGCACCACGTTGGGTGTAGAGATTACAAAACAAATTTTTAAAAATTTTAAAAAATTTAAAAAATAAAAGAGTAGTATCAGTGATATACAAGGGAAGTTCCACTCATGCTACTCAAGCTTATCAAGAATTCTTGAGGGGCACCTAAGTGGCTCAGTTGGTTAAGTGAGAACCTTGGGCTCAGGTCATGATCCCAGGGTCCTGGGTTTGAGCCCCACGGCAGGCTCCCTGCTCAACAGTGAGTCTCCTTTGCCCTCTTCCCCTGCTTGTACCCTCTCTGTCAAACAAATAAATAAATAAAATTTTTTTTTAAAAAGTATTTCTGACTATAAAAGGATAATGAGGTCAAAACTGCAACATTTTTGCAAAAGGTTCAAATATCCATTGCCGGGCAAATGTGCTAATGCCTCCCAGAGCACCATCAGCCACTTCTTTTGGGGCCAAATCCATGACGTTCTAAAAATAAATGATAAAGTGGGTTGTCCTACTGAGGTGAACTTCTGTCTCCTTTCGAGTGGGATCTTCTCCATCCTACCTGCCTCCGGCGAAAAGCCTGTATCCACAAAGACAATGAAGACTTGACACAATTATGTCAAAAGTGGGTGTCACAGAATTACTCCCATCTATTTCTCCATTTAAAGTCTTTTATTTCGCCTGACTGTATCATTTATAAATTGTAAGTACGTGATGGGATTTGAAGCACCCATAATAGGACTGAATTCTCATCCCCATGAACCTCATGTAGACAAAAAGACAGTGTGGATTGCCTGGGACTTGAGGTTAACTTTAACACCAGGGGAGGCTTTTCCCTTGTGTGTTGATGCAGTAGCAGTGTCAGGCATCTGCAGAGAGCTGGAGCTTGCAGATCGCACTTGCTGATTGCATCGCACACCTTGACGAGGGCAGAGCCTGGGGACGTTTGCATCCAACAGCCTGAGGCTGGCGGCAGGGGTTGGATTGGACAACGTGGAGAGTGGCTGGCAAATTTGAAGCCAAGTCCTCAAGTTTGTGTGGATCCAGGCTGACTTCTTTCCTTTCTTTTAAATTGTTTTAAATAAACCTTTTACTTTTCATTTTTTAGATTTGTGGAGAATTTCCAGTGATGGTACCGAATGCCCAGATAGCACCTGCAGCTGACTCCACACTACGTGAGGATCCTGCATCCTTTGGTCAAAGCTGAGATGCAAACGTTGATGCCTCCTCGTTAGTGAGAGTCCAGTTTAACCGGATTCTTGCCATTTTTGTTAAATAGATAAAGATGTGCCAATCACCTTTATATGCCAAGAGGGTGCTTTTATCTTTTTTTTTTTTTAAGATTTTACTTATTTCCGAGAGAGAGCACAAGCATGAGCAGTGGCAAAGGGAGAAGGAGAAGCAGACTCCCTGCTGAGGGGCTTGATCCCAGGACCCCAAGATCATGACCTGAGTCGAAGGCACATGCTTAAGCAACTGAGCCACCCAGGCACCCCTGGAATGATGGTTTTTAATATACATTTTCTAAATAAATGCTTGTAGCAAAAGATGCATATGTTGAACCTGAGGCTGATGGGTTTTCATTGATTGTCTCAAGGTTGGATGGTTTGCACTTGACTTAGCCAGGATGGACAATGAGGAACCATGTGACCCAGAAGACAGGATGACTCTGATTTCACTACTGTGTTGACGTTCATTTTTATGAGCAAAATGGGTTTGCTGCTGAAACTGTTTTTTTTTTTTTCATAATCATTCTTGTTCCGAAGCCAATTTATACATTATATTTAAACTCTACACAAGCCAGGAAGTGCCTCACCTACCGCAACTCTCAAAGTTGAGTAGGTTTGTTTTGAATAGCAAGAAGCTTACGTGGGATGTTTATTTGTTCAACTGAAGCAAGAATACCTTCTAGGTCAACTTCGAGAGACAATCAGAAGTGATGGAAACCATCAAACAATTTACACTATCTCTTTAGAGTCTAAACACTTAAATGCAAAATAAACATCAACCCAAAGCAACTTTCAGTGGGCCTGAGGTAGCTCTTGATGACTGTGTTTGGCAGCTGCGTTGTGATGAGTAAGGGCAGCTTTCTTCAGGAAGTTTTATAAATCCAAAACACACCACAAAAATGGCATTCACAGGGATCCCTGGGTGGCGCAGCGGTTTGGCGCCTGCCTTTGGCCCAGGGCGCGATCCTGGAGACCCGGGATCGAATCCCACATCAGGCTCCCGGTGCATGGAGCCTGCTTCTCCCTCTATGTCTCTGCCTCTCTCTCTCTCTCTCTCCGTGACTATCATAAATAAATTTAAAAAAATTTTTTTAAAAAGTGCTTAAAAATGGCATTCACAGATTCCATATTGATAGGGGGGGAAAAAGTGTGTATTTTATTGAACTTGATTTTTTAAAGCTGATGCTTCTCCTGGATAATAATTCAATGCTTGGAAGACAATACTGCTGATTTTTATCTCCAAGTATTCCTTTTCTTATAACTAACGTGAATAGATGCTTATCACAACACAACTATGTAGCTCGCTAAATGTCACCAGACGACGTAGGCATAAAAATCTATGGCTGAGGGTCAGTCTGTGGATCACCTCCTAAAACTGACAATGACTGAGCCACCAGATTTACTGTATGAAATCCCATCAACTAAGACTCTTTGAAACTTTAAAAATCATCATTTTCATAGTACGTGACATCATAACGTTCCCTCGTTCAAGATTATATATTCGAAACATCATTGCCTGTTAAGATATTATAAAATCGGCTCCTGCAATTCTTTGGCACATGATGTTGCTGGGTTGGTAAAGATACGTTGTTAAAGATACCAGAAATTCTCTTGAGATGAATTAAGGAAAATGGAACAAGAAGGCATCTTAGAGCATCAACGACTTCCTTCCTTTCCCTGCATGAAAGCTGGAATGAGTGATCCGTATTGGAGGTTGCTCCAGCCATTACAAATGGTGAAACCAACCCAAGGACCCCTCAATTTAAACTTAATTGACAATAACTGGACCTCTGTATCTCACTTGTCTGTTCTCTTTTTTTGTTGTTGTTCTCTTTTTTTATTCACACTCATGGTATCATTTTATCACAAAACAGTTGCTAGAGGAATGTTGAATAGTATCTGAAGCAAAGAGCAAACACCTGTCTTAGGTGATTCAGATGTTGGTTTTTAGGTCATCTCTAGAGAGGCTGGGAGAACCACAGCTACACATCTGCTTTGGCGATTTGTTTTTTCCCCTTTTGCACATTCACATGTGTGTTGCCACTCCGTGGGAAGGAAATCTCATTGCTTTGCAACTCCTAGGGAGAGCCTCAAGGCCAGATCTCTGGCAGAGTAACAGCCTTTGTTGATGACGTCCCTCCCTACCTGGGGAATCTGGGCCAGTTGATATTCTCAGAAAAAAAAAAAATCAAAATTAAAAAATCCTTCCAAAATGCAGCCACAGTTAATTATTCCTTGTTGTCAAAATGCACCTAAAATATCTCACGAGTTGTCAGCACGCCACCGTGGAGAAGTGACACGTTTTGACAACTACCTATTTGTTGATTTGGGGATTTACATTGCATGTGACAAGAGTACTTTACGATATAAGTACTGACTGTTCTTTTTACCGTCTAGTTCAGTTTTCCGCAGGAGTTAGCTTTCTGGTGAAGGTCACGACGCCAGATTCTGGTTTGGCCTCAAAAGGAAGTCTTTAGTGTCATATGGAATGCAGCAGAGTGGTGGGTGGGCAAGGGCGGAGGGTCTCCACCCAAGTTAATAAGGGGGAAAGCAGGTGGCAGCTGCCTAGTGGGCTCTGGCCATCTGCAGATACGAGAATCCATGGACATGACACATTACGGCAGTCGGCATTCTCTAGAATTTGTGAAAAGCGATTTTATCAGAAACAAGCCTAGATAATTCTAGTGGCGACAGACTTAGGAAGTTTGTCTCTACCATTCATTATGCAGAGTTCTCATTTAAAACCAAAACGCGCAGGGCGTCACATAACACATTTAAAACATTGCTAGCTTCATTAGGAAAAGTTAGATCGTTCAAGTGTCTGATTTTAAATCGCTAGGAATTAAATAATTCAAATGAAATGATTGCATCTATTATTTTTAAAATAATAGAATAGTCGAAATAGAGAGGAGGAGAGAAGAGAGGATAAGAGAGGAGACATTGGTCCTCTGAGATGCCCAACAGGTGCAGCCCCTCTTTCTTACCTGGGGAGCAGGAGAGTTGGAGGAAGAGAGGCTCAGTTGGAGGTGTTATTCTGCAGATTTCCTTCTACGTGAGGGAGCAAGAAGTATATGGGATAGGCACGTCCCTAAAAATATGCCTGTAGAGAAAATAGGAAAATAACATTTGGCTTTAAGACTGTATCGGATACCTGACATCACACATACTAGGATAACATGGGTTTTTTTGGTCTTAAAAGTTTAATCCTTTCCATATATACTCATGAACGGTGTGATGGAAGGTGGAAAGGATGTCATGCTTCCCTACACACATAATCTTGGTCTACTTGGTTAATCGGTAGGGCGCGGTTTCCGTTCATCAATGTATGTAACATGAGGAATCTAGGGTATTGATAACACAAATTATGCTCTACAACTATGTTAAATCATATTATCCATCGTCATGACAGTAAAACTCATTGATCACATCTCGTGCTGTTCATATATTTAATATATGTTTTAGAAAGCCCTTCATCATCAAAGGCAACGCAGGTAATTATATGTTTTTTATTTTTTTCTGAAGATTTTATATATTTATTTGAGAGAGGGAAAAGAGAGAGAGGACAAAGGAGAGGGAGAGGCAGATGGAGAAGCAGACACCTCACAGCTGGGACCTCGACTCGGGGCTCAATCCCATGGCTCATGACCTGAGCCAAAACCAAGAGTCAAACGCTCACCTGAATGTACCACCCAGGTGCCCCACAATGCACATAATTTTAATTGGCACTCCCCTTAGATGTTTCAGGTGCAAACGATAAGTCAGAAATAATGAGAATTATTTTGAAGTAACTTCCTTATTGGTGTTCACTTCAATTCCTAGTAAATTTTTCAGGCAACTGTTGTCTCAGTCAACAGTAAAGGGAAAGTTACGTGTTTCTCATCTTTCTTGAAAGCAGGGGTGAGCGTAAGATGTTTGCTAAACCACAGCTCAGTAGAGACACTTGATCAAGGAAAAAAAAAAAAAGAGATTCAATCAGCCCGATTTTAAATGAACACCTACACCCGATTTTAATGGTCCTGCATTGCAGCCGTAAAGAAAAGAGAGTGCATTTGTAGAAATGTGTGGCACTGGACAGGTAATCAATGATAAAGAAGCCCAGTGGGATCGTTGGGAATTGCAAGGGCCTGTTGACACGCTAATGTAGGTGCGATGAAATCAGGACAGTCCAGCCACTCTCTGGAAGAAGAGTCTTTACTGCAGGTCATCTGGCACTTATGTTCTATTTTTCTTGGGAGAGCACTTGGTGAGCTTTGACTATATTTGAGGTTGACTCTGAGCTGCTGAGCTTTGGTGTCTGGATGAATCACTGTTTTTTTTTGAAGTCGGGCATGGGGTCGCAGTGTGTATGAGTCTGAAATCTTGTCTTCTGCTCCCATGTCTGAAATGAACAACACTGTGATTCTTGGTCGACCTCATTCCCTGTGGGAGAAAAGGAAAAGTGAGACCATCTTTGGCAGCTCTTTCAAGTTGATCTGTTTATGTAAACCCTCAGGGAAGACCCAGCATACTGACATGCATGGACACAAATTAAAAAAAGAGAGAGAGAGAGAGAGAGAGAGAGAGAGAGAAATCCATCCAGACTTTGAATCTCTTGTTTTCTCCTTCATGTTCTGCCTAAATTCCACCCCTACATGTGGAGAAACTTATAAGCCACTGAGCATAAATAATATAAACTGACATAAGAGCAGAGGCCAAAATATCTCTCAAGCTGGTGTTAAATAGAGGTGGGAGGTGTGTACTCAAATATATGTGACATTTTGGGAAAAAAAGGTGTGAAACAGAAAATGGTATCTATTCAGGAATGTAATGCAAGGCTCATGCTTTCCTTAAAAAAAAAAAAGCAATTTTTACATTACTTTAGATAAACATTGTGTAGCCAGAGTTCCTTTTAAGGAGGCCACAACTCCACTTAACAGTGTGTGATTTCGGGTCTTTCTCAGCTTTTTCGTCCCCAGGGCACTGGTGGTTGGACTAGAATAATCCATTCAGATGCAAATTCTTTCATGGGGGCAGGAGTCAAGAGCAACATGGACATTGAGGTTGGGTTTAATTAGTTAAAATGTAGTCTGTTAAATCTTAGGCCACAAAGTGAAACACAGGTGTCTTCTAAAGACTTCTTGACAAGACTGAAGAGGAGAGGGTCGTTGGGATGGACCGTCTCATTACAAGGGAAAGGGAAAAGATGGGACCATAAGAACCATTGGCTCATGAGGTCGTTAGGTGGTGCTGGTTAATTTGAGAAATATGGAAAGGGACGTCTGGGTGGATCAGTGCTTGAATAAATAAATAAATAAATAAATAAATAAATAAATAAATAAATAATAAAATCTTTAAAAAAGTTTTTGAGAAACATGGGGAAAATTCTGGAAACACCCAGTCGTTAATTATGCTTGTTAAGGAAGAGGAGTTTGTAATCGTTCTTTCTTTCCCAAATCAGAAACAGGTCAGCCAGGATGATGGCTTGAGAGCACCTCTGCCTCAACCTCACGGGAATAATATTGTTTTGTGGGTTACAATAGGAATCCTGTTCCACGTCAGAGGCACGGAGATCTTTTTGTGACACAAAAGGATTGAGGCCACCAATTGAGGAAGACTGTCCAATCGCATTCGGATGAAGGCGCTGCCTTTGCATATTTGTAGATATAACGTCAAAGCCACTCAGGTGCGTTAAGGGTCCCCACAGTCATATATACTTGTATGAAAAATAATTTCCCACTAAACTTGTATGTCTCCTCAAATACTTCGGATCCGATTTTGCAGGGAATGCAACATGGCAAGGTAATGACCTGCCAGAGAGAATCCAATCAGATCAAAACTTGAAATATAGTGTTTTATAAACCTGTTTTTAAAACAAGCCATGCATCTCTTTAGCTACTCATGGCATGGCATGCTATTGTCTCTGTGATATATTTAAAATAAAAAAATAAGTTATTTCTCAACTTGTTGGAGATGTGTGCATATATGTGTATATATATAGAGAGATTTCTAAACGGCACACATACACATATATACATATAGAGTGTGTGTGTGTGTGTATATATACACATGAATATATGTATATATTCATATGTATATATGTTATATTCATATGTATATATGTATATATTCTTTTTTTAAATTTTTATTTATTTATGATAGTCACAGAGAGAGAGAGGCAGAGACACAGACAGAGGGAGAAGCAGGCTCCATGCACTGGGAGCCCGACGTGGGATTCGATCCCGGGTCTCCAGGATCGCGCCCTGGGCCAAAGGCAGGCGCCAAACCGCTGCGCCACCCAGGGGTCCCCATATGTATATATTCCTATGAACATATTCATATCTACCTATATATACATATCTATAGAATTATGGATAAATAGGGACGCCTGGGTGGTTCAGTGGTTGACTGTCGCCTTTGGCTCAGGGCGAGGGTCCCTGGGATCAAGTTCCACACCGGGTTCCCTGCAGGGAGTCTGCTTCTCCCTCTGCCTGTATCTCTGCCTCTCTCTGTGTCTCTCATGAATAAATAATTTAAATATTTTTTTTTAAAAAAAGGATTATAGATAAATGGATAGATGGGATGCCTATATTATATACAACTCATGTTGCATTATTAAGGCTCCCAGTTTTAACCCAAAAGTCAGTTTATTGCTTCCAGGAATATAAATTATATATAACATTTCTAAATATTTACATATCAAGAACACACACATATTAAAAGCACACACGTATATACATATGTATGTATGCAATACATATGTACACATATATGTGTAATAAATGTGTGGAACGCCCATATACAAATATGTTAGAATATACAATATATAAAAGCAGAATTGAAGGTACAATTTTTTCCGTTTCTAGTGGAAGAACTTGAAATGTAGCTCTTTGAATGTGTTATGAGTTGTTATAAAAACTGTAAAAATATATAGCCAGAACTCGCTTCTGGACACTGAAAACTACTATCTGTTCAATAAAGCACTTATGCCCCCCAAACCCCACATATATTTCGAGCACTTTTACTTTTTAAATCGTACATAGGAAATTCTAGGTCGCTTGTAATAGTAATAAGTAGTATGTCTCTTAGGAATGTCAGAAAAGGCAAGGGGATCTATACAGAGAGTTATGGGCTACACCAGTAAAAAGAATCATGGTTAATCCTGTTGCCGTCTGTAAACTACACACTAAAATGGAAACCCTCTTGGATTACATAATATAAAAAGAATTCCGGGGCACCTGGGTGCCTCAGTCAGTCGAACGTCTGAGTCTTGATTTTGGCTCAGGTCATGATCTCAGAGTCGTTAGACTGAGCCCCACGGTGGGCTCCGTGCTCAGCTCATTGTCTGCTTGGGATTTTTTTCTCTCTCTCCTTCTGCCCCTCGCCCCACTCATGCTCTCTCTTTCAAATAAATAAATAACTATTCTTAAAACATAATGATCTTGTGCTGCCCTAAGTATTCAGCTTTCTTGTCTACCTGGTTATGGTGCCACTGATAGTTTCCCACTTCATTTCAGGCTATACTAGGTAAAAGGAGACTAAACTATCAGTGGGGAGCAAGTAAGTATATTCAGAGCTATCCATGTGGACAGAGACAAATATATATATATATTTGTCCATAATCTGGAGAGTTTAGATCTGCTGGTATTGCTGCATTGGCTTCACAAGAATTTTAAGAGCCAGTGCAATGGACTATAGATCCCAACAGTGGTGGCTTTGAAAATGTGCGTTAGCTGTGTCATATCGAAGCAGAGGGAAGGCAGGCAGATGAGTGGCAGGAACGCATGCCTTCAAACTCTAAATAATCTAGTAAGGGCATTTGTTCTGCAAGTGACTACAAATCAAAACTAGTTTGGAGCAAGAGGCTACCATTCAGTGTCTGGGGAAAAACAAACAAACAAACAAACAAAAACCCCCACAACCTCTCAAGACTAAGTGTATCTGCTGATGAGTTAACATGTCCATGAAGCAAGCAAACTGCCCAATATCTGGGAGCAGTGAAGGTCAGTTCTGGCAATTTCTGAAATGGCATTTTTATAGGGCGATTTGATTTTAATGTGGAAACGTGGTTTCTGGTGTGAGGTTGGTCAATGACTGGCTTGCTTTCCAAGGCACAGGGCTCGGTGATTGGGTAAGTTTCAGGACCATCATTCATGATGCGAGGCTGACGTTGAAAGATCAGGGTGCTTTTGAAACCGGTTGTAGTGTTTCTGGTGGTTGAGGACAAGGAATAATCAGTCTCCCTCTGATGCTGAATTTGGAGCAAAAGATCTTTATAGCCTCATAAATGTCCAATGCAGGACCACGTGCACGCTCTTACTTTGATCCATTTTACCTGCCAGTCTTCTGGTTCACACGTTCATAATCTTAAATTGTCTACCTACATCCGGTTTGACCTTCACAAGTTCATCTACCCTGTGTACTTCTGCTTTCAAATTTTCTCAAAGTATGTTTTCTTGATCAGTTTTTAACATAAGAATTTCAGCAGCCCCATGGTTGTTTACATAACATTCAAAATGTAGCAGGCACACAGCCATCTATGAGAAGACACAAAACAAAAACACAGAAACCCCACAGAAATCTAGTAACTGAGAAATAATGCAGTTGACATTCCTTACGTGTGTGGTTAGCCAATCACTGCACTCTCTAGAGAATGTTTTGTAATTTGAAGATTATTTTTAGGTAGCAGTTTTTACGGCATCGCTGAGATATGCGCTTAATAAGCCTTTCTATGCTCCCCAAATCATATTCATTGATACCTTTGGTGACTTCAGTTATTATGGTGGATGTGGATGAAATCAATCTGTAGGAATAAAACTAAACAGGGAAAGGAAACAAGAGTATTAGGAAAACCTCCTTTCATTAGGAAGACGGCAGATTCACATCTTGTTCACGTTTCTCATCTGTATTTATTCAAGAGAAGCTTGTGCTTTTCCATTTAGAAATGATAAACAATACCTCCCTTCCACCACAGAGCCGAGACTGCTAGACTGTCCTCAATATCCATGTCAGTCTTCTTCTTCAGTTAATGAACTGAATTCGTTGTCCAGCCCTGGCCAGTGGGAGCACAGGCTACATTTCTCCGCACCTCCTGGGATTGACAGTTGTCTGACTCATATCCAGGAAATGTCCTGACCACAATGTCCTGGGTGCTTAAAGATCCACCCAGATCTAACCAGAGGTTATGGGTCTATCTTAAGTCATGAAAATATGCTAGAGGTGGAAGAAGGCGGAAGAATCCTTGCCTTCTGATGCCATCCAAGACTATGTAGTCCCGTAGTCCAACTATGTAGTATGTAGGGGAAAATATCCCCACCCGCTTAATGGTGATAGACACTGTTCTTTTATGTCCAAGCACACTGAGTAAGTGGCATTTTGTTTTGCTTTTCACTACCAGTCTGAATTCTATGCAATCCGAATCTAGCTTTAAATACAGTCTGTATCTTACAGTGGTGAAAGGAATTCTCCTGTGTACTGCTGACATTTGATCAATGATGGGGCAGGGCCACTGAGCCCCCCCCCCCATTCAGCCAAAACCCCATGTATAACTTTGACTCCCCCAAAACTTGACTAGTAATAGCCTACTGTTGACCAGAAGCCTTACCAATAACAGCCAATTAACATATAACTTGCATATCATATGGGTAGCACATTATATTCTTACAATAAAGTTAGCTAAAGAAAATGTTAAGAAAATCATAGGGAGGAGAAAATACATTTATAGTACTGTACTGTATTTATAGAAAAGGTATCCATATATAAACGGACCCACACCGTTCAGATCCGTGTTGTTCAAGGGTCAACTGTGTTTCTCTTCTAAAGCAATTTATTATCGCCTATGTTTCTGTGGTTACACTTAAATAAAAGGAGTTTGACAATAGGAATCTTACGCTTCAACATGCATGTGATAGCCACATTGCATGATATAAGGAACATAATGCATATTTATGTAAAGACAATCATCCCTAAAATTTTTGGAGTCTGAATGTTCCATTGTGGGAGATCTATTTTAAAAACCGACTGCAGTTCAGACATATTCTAATTTCAGAAACAAGATTCAAATTGTACACTTTGTAACTTCTTGCTTCTGCAATTGATATTGGCAATGTCAAGTCTGCAAATATTCGTGTAGGTAGGACAGGTAGGTAAATGCTTGGGATGTCGTGCCGGTATGGTATCAGGTATGCAGAAGATTTTTTTAAAAAACGAAATGTGCTGTTGATGCTGGTCTAGAGTAGAGAAAAAGATGTTTTTCTTATACATGCAACAGTGTTGCTTGGTTAAACTATTTCAATCGGCAGTATAACTGGACTGCCTTTAAATATCAGGTCTAAAGGATGACAAGGGTTTGAAGTTGTTCAACAGATTAGAGGAAGCTCGAAATGTTGATCGTTCTTTCTCAGAGGCCAATAGGTAGACACACGCGTGATGCCCAACTTTATAAAGGTTCAGTTAGGGGTGGGAAGGCAGTAGCAATGGAACATAGCGCAACAGAGCGTCTGTGTGGCTTCAGAGTGAAGGTGGCACATAACCACGTCTGGAAGCATGAGTCTACATCTGCACCGGGTTGAACTTGTGCAGCCAATGTTTTTCTTCTTTCAGATGCAATGTGCCCTCATCCAACTCTTCACTGACTCCAACTCAATCATTCCTGTTGCTACCCTGTTGCTCCACTGTGTTCATGGAGGATAAAGGGTGGACATCCCCAGGGAAGGGAAGAGAATGAAAAGATACGGCGAAGAAGCACATTTGTGTATGTCACAAAGTAAGTAGTTAACGCATATTCATGATGCGATTGACTACGTTAATTAATTGATTATGCAAGTAGCTAGTGGCAAATACACTGTTGTCCAGCATGGGCTACTTTGAGTATGAGTGCATTTGCTGATACCTCGTTAAACATAGCAAGTTGAAAACTGTTATTTCCCATAAACCCACTAAGAAGACAAAAAAAAAAAAATGTGTCGGTAAGAGGCAAACTTTTTCGAGACAGAAATAGGAGAGCAGATGACCACATGTTCAAGATTTCAACAAAGTAACATAAGCTGGGAAGCAGATGGATGAATCCCAATGTATCCAGATCAGAGAAGCTTGGAACATCTCATCCTCAGGGGAGTAAAACCAAGAAATGGGACAACTCTGGGCCCCAAATGCCAGAAATACTTGGGAACTGGTGGTGAGGTCCCAGGTGGGGATAAAGCAGGGCTATCCTGAAAAACAAAATCCCCCAACCCCTGCTCAAGGCTTGAGAATCGCCTCCTCCTGGACCTAGCAGGGCACCCACTGGAAATCATGTCTCTCTCGAAGGGGCTCCGTTCTTCCCGACGCCAGCTGCAGCTAGTGGGCAGGGTGGAGTCAGATAGAAAATGAGAGCATTAAGGGAAAGTCTACACACCGCATGTTGGGAAGCACAGCCCACTTTCCACACTGGATTCTAAGCTTGCTAACAGCCGGGGTTCAACTATTTCTCCCTAGGAAAACGGACAAGTGCAGAGAAAACAGAAACAGATACTGCTATTTACGTGTCCCCATTGACAACGCATGTCCCCGATTTAAGTGTAAGTCCCTTCAGTTGGCAAAATCTCTCCAATCACATGCACCTTCCAGACGATTTTCATGCAACTGAGGATCACGCAGTCCTTGAAGCGGTGCTCTATCCAACGCAAAACTGCTAGAAAAATGGATCTCAAAGAATGGTCTGAGCGCACCTGGGGTTCCACTAAGTTGAAACTCTTCATAAAAATAATGGGACTTGACTTACTGTTTGCGTCCTTTTTTACTTTTATTTCTTTTTTAAGAGTATACTATGATGTTTACCACAAGTCTCATACTTTAGATATCACAATGGGCAACATGCAAAAGCAAAAATAAGGCCCCACTCGTGTTTCAGGAAGGTAGACATTAAGGAGAGCTGCAGGAATGTAAGACATTACCTTTAGTCTATTTTTTAGTTTTTTTTGAAAGTTTCAAAAAGCATACTTATTTCTAAAAAATAGTATTTTTTACTATTGAAATTTTGAAAGCATACTTATTTCTAAAAAATAGTATTTTTTACTATTGAAATTTTGAAAGCATACTTATTTCTAAAAAATATTTAATTTTTAACAAAAATTAGTTTATTTTGAAAGCATACTTATTTCTAAAAATTATTTAATTTTTTAAAATTACTATTTTTTATTTTTTAAGTAGGCTCCATGTTAAGTGGGGCTCAAACTCATGAACCTGAGATCAAGACCTGAGCTAAGATCAAGAGTCACCCAGGTGCCCCCCAAATTCTTCCATTTTTTAAAACAGACACTACATTTATTTTTTGTGATTTAAAACTGAATACACGGAACACCAGGATGGCTCAGCAGTTGAGCATCTGCTTTTGGCTCACAGTGTGATCTTGGGTCCAGGGATCAAGTCCTGTATCAGGAGCCCTGTGAGGAGCCTGCTTCTCCCTCTGTCTATGCTCTGCCTCTGCCTCTCTCTCCATGTCTCTCACGAATAAATAAATAAATACAATTAAAAAAATAAAATAAAACTGAATACATGAAGAAAACTTTTAAAGAGTCTTAGTTCTAATTTCTAATATGGTAACTACCGATAGATACGACTCACTTGTAAAACATACCTGCATGCACACATATCCGAAAGGTGGGGGATGGTCTTGTAAGTGGTTCTTTCCATTTACCTAGACTTGGTGTTTATATTTTTATCTGATAGAGGCACAAAGTTCTTACCTGGTAGGAATGTGCTGTCCCTGGAGAGAGACAGATAGATTGGTGATAGGTAGGTAGATACGTAGGTAGGTAGATAGATATCATAGATGGATGGATGAATGGATAGATGGATGGATAGATAGATAGATAGATAGATAGATAGATAGATAGATAGATGATAGATGATAGATAGATGGATAGGTAGGTAGGAAGATAGATATGATAGTTGGTTAGGTAGGTAGGTGGGAAGATAGATTGATAGGCAGATAGGAAGATAAATAGACAATACATAAATGGATAATGGCATAATAATTCTCATCAGACCCTTTTTCCTCCTCAAAAAGTCTAGATAATTTTATACAAATGGATGTATAACATAGCATGCTTTACAACCATTGTCCCGCAAAATGTCTCATGTATTACCTCATTTGATCCATTTGCTAATTTCTCCTCAACAAGCGATTTGGCGACTGTTGGGTCTCATCTCTGAAATGTGCAAGAACAATGGTGAGCACATAAATTAGGCCAGCGTCGCTGTGTCTGAAAGCAGCATGTGGGTGGTGTGTTAACTGGTTCAGAAGAGACGGATGTTAGCTCTTTGTGTTTTGAAGAGTTTCCATCATCCAATAACTCATCCAAACGTTTGTTTTCAAGTGATCTTTTCTCTCGTGCATTATGATATTTCCAAACCCAACCCTTGGAATCCAACCAGGAGTGTCCCCTCTCCCTCAGGGCGCTTCTCGCCCCAGCTCCCTAGATTGAGATCAGGAAGCAAACACACTTCCCTGTTAGAAAGCACAGTCTAATTTGAAATGTAGAATGGAGCAGATCCCAAGAGTAAGAAATTAATGCCCACACCCAAAGGCACAAAAGTAATTATTTTCCAAAGAGTGTGCCCGCTAATCCATAACTGCCAGATGCACAGTACTTCCACGAGAGGTGCAACGGAGAATGAGTGGCAAACAACTCTACTTTCCTCCTTCTAAATCCCACCCCTGTCCGAGACCACGCAACGCCAGGCTCTACAAACATCACAGGAAGTATCTTCAAAAAGCAGACCCAGGGCAGCCCGGGTGGCTCAGCGATTTAGCGCCGCCTTCAGCCCAGGGGCTGATCCTGGAGACCCGGGATCAAGTCCCACGTCAGGCTCCCTGTGTGGAGCCTGCTTCTCCCTCTGCCTGTGTCTCTGTCTCTCATGAATTAATAAATAAAATCTTTAAAAAAATACAAAATAAAAATAAAAAAAAATAAAAAGCGGACCCAGTCGCAGTTCTATCTGTCCTCATTCAGCCTTTTATTGCCTTACCCACCCACCCACTCACCCAGCTTTTGTCTGTTTATGTTCAGCTTGATTGCAAAGCTGGGAATCACTGCTTAGGAATCAGGATCTGAGAAGTTGCATGAAAAAGACAAAGGAAAAAAAATGTGGAGTCGATAGGAAGACACACGTGAGTGGGGAGACTGGCACCATGTTGTCACCTGTTGTATGAGTGGTGGAGATCCTCACCTGTCACCCCTGTTTGCGGGTCCCTAATGGCTAGTACAGGCTCTTTTAGTATCTGTTTCTCTACAGTCAGATGGTGCAACCAGATACCGTTATGGGTGACGCGCCCTGTTCTCACCCTTACCCCTTTCCGAAGGGTTGCTGCAGACACACACGAGCTTGAGGGACTTCCTCTCTTCACCTACACCCCATGGCTGACTGATGTAACGCTAAGAACTGAGACCCCTCGTCTCCAGCAGAACAAACCCTGAGCTGCAATCCATACTCCTGAGTTCCCGTGAGGCCAGGCTGGGATGCTTTGGCCTCTGCCCTGCCCATTCTGCTCCCCTCACTCCCTGACAAGAGTCCCCTGAGACCACACCCTCCATAAGCCTTGGGGCCCTTTCTCAGCTTTCACTTCCAGAAGGGACTGGCCGGTAGTTCAACAGGAGGATGATTCCCTTATGCTGTTCCAACAACTCGCAGGGTTACCTTGAAGAGGCAGCCATTGCCTGCATGCTCCGTCCAGCTTTGTGGTGACATCAGCAGAGAGAACCAGAGAGCCCAGCAGGGGTGCTGTGCTGTTCTGGCTTCTGCTGCTACACCTCCTGGGGCACCATGGACTTCTTTGGACACCCTATAGCAAGACACGCGCCTCTGAATGAGCTCCGTGGAGGCAAAGCCAAAAGTGATGCTGCAATGGGGTCACGTCCAGCCCTGTTCTCCTGATGGTTCTCCTTTACTCCGTTGTCCCATAGGAAGGGAAAGGAGTCTCTGTCTCTGATTCTGCTACACTCATCTGAAAACACTCTTGCTCTTGGAAGCATTGGCCAGATTCTCCATCCTTTATACTCGGGAACTGGTCAACATGCCAGCTGGGCCAGATGGCTGTTTGGACAGCTAGCTGTTGGTACAATGCGGATGCTTGGGTGAGTCCTTTCTCAAGAGCTCCTAGCACTCTGATTCAGATTCATCCCAACTGGGACTCGACTTTAGCGAGAGATTTCTAAAGATATCGAGTCCTTCTGGCTAAATCAAAACCAAATGGAACTTCTACTGAGAACCGGGGAGCAGCAAGAAGAATCTCCAGGAGAAAATAATAGGGAAGGCCAGTGATTGCCACTGTACGCAGGCATGTGGTTGCAATGCTATGGCTAAGACATGACCCTGCCCGTTCTTTCTGTAGCATGTGGAAGGGTGAAGGAGTAGAGCAGACACAGTCTTCCCCACCTGCCCAGTAGACATGTCAAGAAAGCATGAGGTCCTGGGGTCAGCCAGCTCTCTAAGCAAGCTGGGACCTCCCTTCTGCATTTGAGGGACAAATAGCAAACATGCATTTAAACCCATATGCAGGAGCACCTGGATTGAACAGCTTCCTTCAGCTCAGGTCATGATCCCAGGGTCTTGGGATGGAGCCCTGTGTTGGGCCCCCTGCTCAGTGGAGAGTCTGCTTCTCCCTCTCCCTCTGCCCCTCCCCTGCTTGTTCTCTCTCTTTCTGTCAAAATAAATAAAATCTTTTAAAAAAAACCCATTTGTACAGTCCTCTTCAAGATGCCATTTAATAAGACATTTAAAAAATCTAGATAATCTAGACAGAGTATTAAAATATTTTACAAGGCATAGATATTCTAGGAAAGCTTAGTAGAAATATTCATAAATAAAGCATGCTTAGTCAAAACCAATAAGGTAAGATAGCAGGTGGTAGGTATTGGGACCACACGTGCATTATCTGCAAGTGTTCACGAGTGTTTCAAGATGCAAGTCAACTCTTGACACAAAGGAAGGACACACATTCTTGAAAGTGAGTCCAGAAATATGACGGGTTCTCGTGAAGAAATAGTGTGATTCACCGAAGAATATCTGAAATAGGAAGCTACCATATATGAACTGGCGTCCTGAGGGCCATCCCTCACGATGTTCCCCACACCAGCTGATGTCACAGCTACAAAACATGGCTCATGAATGAAATGATTCAGAGGCCAAACTCATACGGGATATGCTTCCCTACAGATGATTCATTCCAAGGTGTCTTTTAGAAGAGTGGGGGTCAACAGACATCTAAATGCTTACACACACACACACACACACACACACACACACTATATACACATACGTACGCTATACATGTACACATCACACAATATTACGTAGCGATTACACATATGTACACATTACACGCATACTTGGCACACATTACACACGTACACAGTACTTCAGCCACACATATTACACACGCACACTTACACGCGGACTTCACACACATAACAAATGTACGCGTCACACTCACTACACGTGCAGATTCACACACATAGATTTACACACACACTTCACACATATTACATAAATGCACTATACACGTACGTTATAGACACATGACACGCACATCACGCACACAAACATTACACACACACTTAGGAGAGCTGTAGTTGCGCCTCTGGAGAGATACACGTGGACACCTCTGGTTGAGCAGCAGTGCTTTTGAACAATGAACGGATTGTGCACCCCACCCCCAGAATGAACCTTGTGAATTTGTGATAATGCATGACGATGCATGTGAGGTCTCAATCCTTGGCAAAACCTCAAATGCAACCGGTTTACGTTTTAGCTAAGCTGTAACATGGCCTCCCTTCCAGGAAAAACGAGGATGTTCATTCATTTATGAGAGTCAATAGCTTATTCTAAGATAAATAGGCATCCGACGCTTCACCTAAATAAGGAAGTGGTTTCATGGATGTGGAGGATTAGGTCTCTATGCCCGGGCCCTGATGCTGAGCTGCTGTCTCTTCCCTATATTAGCTAGTGGGATGTGGATGCTACAGGTTTTCTAAGCTTGACACTGCATCCAAAGGTTATAAGGATGGAGTTTCCTAGATGTGGCACCATAGAAACCTACATTTCTGGGAGCTGGCATAGCATGTGAGGAAATGTCATGAAAACAATGTATGTTATAAATACTTGAAATACATATTATACATATAATATTACATATTATAAATAATTAATTCAAAATAGTATCAGTTTTAGGGGTAGTTCTAATTATTTTACGAGACAAACATAGTCATTGCTATGAGTAAATAAAGAGTAAATGCCCACATCCCCGCATCGCTAATCAAAAATTTATTTTTTCTTTTTCTTATTTTGCCAGTAAAACCTAAAAAAAGTTGGTTTCGTGTCTGTTTATCTGCTTTTTTTTATTACTAGCGTGACTAGCCATTTGTTTATGTTCATTGATCATTTAAATCTTTACCGTAAATACATTTTTTCATATTTTATAGTTATTCTTGTGGTCTGATGATCTTATCAGTATATATTTTCTTACTTATTTGAAGCACTCATTTAAAAAAAAAACACTAACATGGGCTCATTGCTCCTTTTGTGTGTTGAAATGGTAAGAGAGGGATAATAACCATTTCGGTTTTGTTTCTTTGTTTATGGTTTCTGGCTTTTACAGAGTCAATATGATCCTTGATACCATGAATTTTGATATCTAATATCATGATTTTATTATTCTCTGCTGTCACGTAAAGCTTACGAAGGCTATTTCACTTCCAAATCTATAAAAATATTATTATTCTTTTCTCCTCATTTTTTTTGTTTTTTTTGAGGGAGCTTTTGTGTTTTTAATACTTAAAATTTTATTTGTGCAGGTGGAGACCTGTCTGTATACTATTCCCCAACCCCCAGAAGACAGCCAAATGTCCTAACACTGTTAATGGAAACGGCTCACTGATTGGATCTGACCTTCTGATGTATGACAAATGCCTTATACACATGGATCTGTCTCGAGATTTTAAGTTTTGCTCTTTAATGTTTTATTTCTCTCTCTGCTTCACTCACCCACTATTTCTATTGCAGGATCCATTAATATCTGAGGGAGCAATATTTATACCTTACACTTCTGTCTCAGATATTTTTTTTCCTTAATTATCACAGCACATTTCTCAACCCCAAAATGTGAGACTCAGTTTGGTAAGTCATGCCAAAACTCCCGTCCATTTGTTTGAACCACGTCACATTCACAGATTAATTTAAGATGGATGAGTTTCTTAAGCTTAGCATTTCAAAGTCACCAGAAGAAAAAGAAGCAGCGGTTTAAAATAATAAGTATCCCAAAAGTATTTGGTAAGAGCACACTATTTACACTTCCAATACAAGATTCTCTGGACCGTGCTCTTTTCCTGAATTATTTTTAAGCCATGGAAGCCGTAGGATATTCTGATGATGCATGGTCTCATGAGGGAAGCCGAATTTTGCATGGGCTGCTTTATATCAGACCTAAACCGGTAAGATTTAGTAACTGATCTTGCAAGGAAAGAACATTATGCATTAATTGACTTCTGCGGGCTTTTCATCTCTGTTGTCTCTGTTGCCAACAGCTGGTGTAGCAGGTGGCGTACTAGAATGTGTACAATGGTGGAGACTATGAACTCAAAATTTTTCCTAAATAAAACAAATAACAGTAGATACCACAGATCCTCGCTACCATGGTCTAGAGAGACCCCTTAAAATTATGAAAAAGGCATGCTGTAATTTAATTCCTTGGCTCTCTAAAGCTGACTTTGCCCTATTACCAATATCAGATTCAAAATTAATCAGTGTGGTTTTCTCTTCAGCACATGTAAACAAAACTAAACTGATGGCTGTGTATATATATAGAGAGAAAGCATGAGTGATTTCCACGTGCATGTGGCTGAGAACCAAGTCTCTGGATGGCTTTTCTTCCCCCCAATCTATTGAATACATACATACATACATACTCGAGAGGAAAGAAAGCTCACAATGACATTGCCAAGTCTTCCAAAATTAGTATTTCACTTTGAGTGTCGGTAATAGCGTCAAATTGTTAAGCCTCCCTTTGGTAAAAGGATGGTGAATGAGTACATTTATGTTTGCTCTGTGGGGCCACAGCATGTTTTTCTAGATGTCCACTGGAGAATGGCACAAACTAGGGATCTCCATTTGCGGGAAATTTGAAAATACAGTGCAACAAAATTTGTGCGAAGGCTACTTCCTCATAAATTCTAGAGACTCTGAAGTAATGGAGAACGTGTACTTCTGTGTTCAGATCACCAAGGTCAGAGCGATTCAAAAGACTATGTAGCTGGTCTGTTCTAGAATATTCTATGATCTCCACGGGCATACACATCATGTCTCCCATATCACAGGTAGCTCATGTGCTTCTCATCTACATATTTGCATTGTGTGCTGTCAACTCAAATAAAAACATGCAGCCACCAATGGCAATGGTGGGCTTGTTCTGTCCATTGCCAAAGTGGCAATGATGCCATATCCACGTGTCTATTAAAGCATCCCCAGAAATCTTTCTCTTTCCCTCTCTGTTCAACCATTCCCATGTCACCCCGTCAATCAAAACCTACGCTGTCTCTGGATCTGAGAGCTTTTCCAGCTCCTCTTCTGTATCTCTTCCTTGGCCATGAGCTGTCTGACGTTCTTCTACCCCCTTTGCTGTGTCAGTGATGTGATTGTGTTCTGAAGACAGATTTCTAAAGATAAATTTATAAATTTATAAGCATAAAGCTGTATTACCCCAAAGCGATGGGCATGGGACCTATGAAGCTCCCATAATGCAAATATGTATGCAACTGAATGTGAAGAAATACTAAAACAGTTTGCGTCGTTGGAAAAAGGAGACGGTCATTTTTCATCGAAAATGTTCAGAATATGTTCCCTTCCTCTTCCTACTTACATGCGTTTCATAAGCAAAGATACTGCTGAAGCTAAGATTATTATCTTTGATGTTAGTTTTATTTTTTTGTTTTGTTTTGGAGGGAGGAGGAAGATCTCAGGCTAGAAACTCTATAAATGGGCTTAAATATAATTGCATGCCATTTTAATTGAAGCTTTCATAATCACTACAATAAAATTACTACTTTACCAAATGTAAACTATATATTCCAGTAACTATCAATCACACTGACAACCTTTGGAGCAAATGCAAGAATTTATCTATTTCATCTCTCCCTGCAATTCTCATTCTATTTATAGAGGCCCCTGTGGCATTGATTAGGACCCGTTTCAGGGAAATCTTCTCCAAGTCTCTTATTCTATCCTGATTCTTTTTGTTGCTGCTTTTATTTTTGCAATGATAGCTTTGTTTTTAAACCAGAGCATCTGCTCTGAGTTACTTGGGAATGAAGACATGTAGTAACACTGTGTCTCAGCCATTTAGCCTGGAGTTTTAGCTAGACACGATTGCCATAATTCTGAATGCTGATAATATTGACAATATATGTGAATAACTGCTTATCAATGAGGAGTATCGGGGATTCTTTATGGATTAAGTTAAAGCAACATTTTAAAAAATGACTTTATACTCCATTGGGTCATGAGGAATCGCTGTTATATGGTTCTGGCTTCTCTCAAGCTTTCTCTGCTTATATTCTGCAGAAGAGTCTTTGCGACAGTGACCCGAGTGTAAATATTTCTAAACAGGATCCCCGCCACCTGTGGCTATGTCATTTTTCATTCTTTTCTGTATCTTTTGTGCCAGGGTCATTGGGATATTTCAGGATCACATTAAATCTTGTTGATGCAAAACATGAAAGCTTGTATTTTAATTTTTGTAATAAAGAACATAAAGGAGTCCCCCCTTAACTACAGGGGATTGGTTCCAAGACCTCCAGTGGACTCTTGAAACCATGGATAGTAGCAAATCCTATATATGCTATGTTTTTTTCCTATACACACATGCCTATGATAACGTTTAATAAGTTAGTCACAGTAAGAGATTAACAAGAGTAAGTAATGATAAAGTATCTCATTGTGTCATACTCATGCTTCTTGTAATGATGTGAGATGATAAAACGTCTACGTGATGCGATGAGAACCGGTGAAGGACACAGGTGTCCTGAGTGTTAGGCAACTGACCTTTGCAATACATAAGCAGGAACATCTGCTTCCAGGACGCTATTGAGCACAGGCAGCCAAAATCACAGATAATGGGGGAGAATTCTGTCTGTGGATATTGTACAAAAATTAGAAAATAGAAACACAAAACTATAAATACTATTAATGTCATCTTGAATCTCATGAGTCAGGGATACCTACTCCTAGTGAGGCACCCTCTGTGGTTTTAAATATGCATATAAATTTTTATTTACAAAAACAGGATCTCCCATGAAACCCATTTTTCTTTTTTGTATTTTTTGCTTTTTGTTCAGCCTTTAATGCTGGATCGTTTTTCCATTTCCACATATATGCACTGACATCATCATGTGTAACGGCCAGGATGTCTATCCACGTTTGGATGGTCAGGATGTTTCCTCACCTCGATGGCCATGCTTGAGGTCCAGTTTTCAAGGTGGTAAATGGAACACACCTACCAGCCACCCTTTGTTAGCTCACCGAGCTACAAATCAAAGGAAACCGATGCCCTGAAATGCTCAGAAGAGCACATGGTTTATAAAATTCCCAGTGGAGGATACAAAAAAACTCCAGACCAAAGAAGAAATGAAAGCAGAAGGCATGATCTGAATTCTGCTTCATGAGGTGAGAACAGTGCTCTATTCCTCTAAAGAACTACGTTTCTGGAAGTTTCAATCTCTGAATACAATTGACCCTCGAACAACATGGGTTTGGGCCACTTACATGTGGATTGTTTTTCAGTAAATGCAGTACTATAAGTGTATTTTCTCTTTCCTAATCATGTTTTCTTTTCTCTGGCTTGCTGTATTGTAAGAATTCAGTTTATAATACATAGAGCATACAAAATGTGTGTGTGTGGGGGGGGGTGGCAGGGGAACTCCATTCCCGGACCCAAGGATCACACCCTGAGCCAAAGGCAGATGCTCAACCGCTGAGCCACGCAGGTGTCACCAAAATGTATGTCAGTGGACTGTTTATTTTATTGGCAACGTATCTGGTCACCGGTAGGCCATTAGTAGTTAAGTTTGGGGGACTCAAGAGTTTACACAGATTTTAACCTGCAGAGTGGGTCATAGGCAGCCCTGACTCCCATGTTGTTCAAGGGTCAACTGAACTTTCCTCTTGTGCAAGTTGATGAAATCTGACATCTCGGAAATTGATTTCTATTAGTAATCCACAGTGGAAACATATCACCGAGTAATAGTATTTATGATGCATAAATATTTAACATGAATCGCATCATTTTATGAAGCAAGTTCCATATAAGCCACAAGTAGTTTGCATTCCATTGTACCTACAGTTCATAATTGGGGATGGTAACATTCATTTTATTCTCAGATTTGTTTATTTTTTATTCTTTATTTTTGCAAACGACCTAAACCTAGTCTTATCAGGAGAATTCTCACAAATAATTAGGACTGATATGCTTTCTTTTTTTTTTAAGATTTTATTTATTTATTCATGAGACACACACACACACACACACACAGAGAGAGAGAGAGAGAGAGAGAGAGAGGCAGAGACACAGGCAGAGAGAAGCAGGCTCCATGCAGGGAGCCGACACAAGACTCAATCCCGGGATTTCAGGATCACGCCCTGGGCCGAAGGCAGATGCTAAACCTCTGGGCCACCCAGGGATCCCCAGGACTGATATGCTTTCTATAAGTTTTGTGATAATAAATAATAGAGCGGAGAACATCCCTTTGCTAATTGAACACGTGATTATATGCAAACACATGTGAAATCAGAGGAGACGCAATGGTCCGTAAGGGAAGGAAGTGACCTCCTTTCTCCACAAGCATTTCAGACTGAGACTAAATTGCGCTCTGAGTGAGCACCTGCAGGAAACCTTGCCTGCAGCCTCAGCATCTCCTCCCACCCCTCTGGACTCCTGCCCACCCTGGGCTGCGGATTGGCCCCAAGGCTAAGACAGCTGCAGGAGAAAGAACGCTCATCTTCATGAAAATAGGCTTTGAAGCCCTTCTGCAGATAAACACTCTTCATTTGTTAACGGCTTAATCCTTTAATTAAAGCTCACTTTGTTAGGTGGCTTGGCTTTCAAAAGCAGCCCAGGCAGATATTTGCATGAGTCCTTTAAAGATCATCAGACCAGGGGAGATGGTTAAAAATATATTGTCCCAGGCTTATGGTAAACTGATGCAATCTATCCCTACCTGGGATGGGAAAAGATTACAGAAGACTTTGTGTTGAATTAGGTTTCCTGAAATATGACTCTTCCTTTTGCATCCATCTCAGTTTGATACGTGTGGTTGTGTTATTCAGTCTTGGATAACTCACCAACAAACAGTAAAGTTCTTTCCTTTCCTTTTTGGTTGAAATTGTAGACTAGTGAAAATGGGTCAATGGAATTAGTAAACTTAGACAGTCTAACACCTTAATTGAATGGGATCAGTAAAATATTGTTCCACTGGAAATGGGGGCTCTGGTGTATCTCTGATTCAGAAAGGCAGTTAATTGAAAGCGCAGTCTGGATAGTGTGTGAAAATCTCATTCATGCTGCGTTTACAGTGTCTGTGGGTCTTTTAAGCTTAAGGGATAGAAGCAATAATATCGATATTTTAATGTGCTACAGGTATTGCACCAAATGGGAGTGGCATTTATCGGATAGCTGGAGAGAGGGAGACGTTATAAAATGCCAAAGTGATTTTCAACTTAGAAGAGAACTCACGTTTGATGGCCTAGTTCTTTTTCGGGGGGCAGAGGTGGGCAATCCCCAGAGATGAACAATCACATATAAGCTAGGGTGCAATCAGGCATGAACCTAAACAGAAAAATAAAAACTAGAAGAGTTAATAAAACCCTTCAAGAAAGTGGGCAAATAAAACGTGAAAATATCAGTATCTCTAAGTCTGATGTGGCCACAGTGAGGAGACTGAAAACAACCACATTCACCGCATGTAAAAATGAGTATTTTTAAATCCTCTATAAAAGTATCTGTAGAAGGGCACCTGGGTGGCTCAGAAGTTGAGCATCTGCCTTTGGCTCAGGTCAGGATCCTGGTGTCCTGAGATATAGCCCGGCATCGGGCTCCCCACAGGGAGCCTGCTTCTCCCTCTGCCTGTGTCTCTGCCTCTCTCTGTGTCTTATGAATAAATAAATAAAATATCTTTTTTAAAAAAAGTATGTGTAGAGAAATGGGACCACTACAGAAAAGTACCACATTTTAAATTAAAAATAAGGATTTAAAAACGAGTTGCTGGCCACAATGGACTAAGAGACCTGCTTGAGCATCCTTCATGAAACTCTCAGACATGGAAGAAATTGAAGGAAGGCTTTCAAGTGAAGTGGCCAGCAGGAAACAAAGAGCAGTGACCTTTGAGAGATACAAGACAAATTAGCTGACACCCAGCATTGCCCCAGCTCCCTAACTGCCTTGAGAGTCCTGAGGTAGGGGGAGAGAAGCTAGGCAGAAACCAGAAAATGCTCCGAATCTCAAGAGACCAAAGTAGGTAGGGTTCTTAGGACAGAGTACCATAGAAGAGAGCTCTTTGCCCAGACAGAAGAATGGAGAGCTGCAGAGAGTCCTCCCCACACTCCCAGTTGAGTAAATACCAGGGCACTTAGATGAAGAGACCACTACTCGGGCTGCTCAAACCCAGGGAACTAACTGCCTGAAAAATACAGTAGGATCTCCACAAAACAACCCGAGGCCAGTAATATGGGAAACAAAGGCAGAAGAAAGATATTAAATCTCCTTACTACCTACAGCCCAGTGGCCAGTCCTTGAAACAGGCAGAGGGACCTTCCTCTAGGAACTCAGCTGCCTTGATGTTAATACTTTGCTAAAGGGAAAAGGCCATCTTAGCCTGACCTTTATGATCCTGGGAGTCTGCTTTAACATCTAAAAATTCCTTTGGAAACTTTCTTTATCTCTGTCCCCCAAGATAACAGTTGGCAATCAGCCTCCATGCATATGACCCCCCTCTATATACATCTGAAGGGTGTCATGACTTGGGTTTATTTATTTATTTATTTATTTATTTATTTATTTATTTATTTTTATGACTTGGGTTTAATTAGACGGTAATAAATGACCTTTTCCCAAAAATAGCTAGCCCTTTGAAGGTCCTGGAAACCTTGCTTCAAAATTCCTTGAGACTCATGCTAAATCAAATCCCCTCCCAACTTGAAAGCAGATAATGGGCCACCCTTCATGACCCCCATGCAGCTCTCTGCCCATGAATCCTGTCCCCATGCTTTAATAAGATCAGTTTTTTTCACCAAAATCATCTCAAGAATTCTTTCTTGGCCATCAGCTTCGAACCCCAACATCTCTCCTACATCAGCCAGGAAACAAACCAGCAGAGGTGAGAGGGGATGTTTCCTAGAGATTGCCCAGGACCAGGAACAGCTGCTGTTCCAACCACCCACCCTAGGAAACTTCATGAAGCATGGTGGTAGCAGATGAGCTGCCCTGAGGATTTTGCATCAGTAGGAGAGGGTTTGTCTGGGCCTGACAACCACTGTGGTCCAGACTAACACACCCTAATTAGCAAGATGTGAAAGAAACAAACTGTGGTGTGTGTGTGTGTGTGTGTGTGTGTGTGTGTGATATGTATATGCGTCCCAGAACAAAGGCCAAAGATATCCATGGGAATATAAAAATACCCAGCACCCAACAAGGTCAACTTCACAATGTTTGACATCCAATCAAAAAGATTGCCCAAGACATAATCAGTGTACAAAAATCAATCATTTTTCTGTATACTGGCTATTGGAATAAAATACCATTCATCAAGAAATGCTTTTTACCGTACCATCAAAAATACAGAATGCATGGGCCAAACCTGACTGAAGATTGTAGAGACCTGTACATGGTCAACCCAAACCATTCCTGAGAAACATAGAATAGTAAGAGTCAGAAGAATCAGTATTGTTAAGATGTCAATTATCTTCTCATCGATCTATACATTCAAAAACATCTCACCTAAATTTCCAGTAGGCTTATTGGGTAGAAAATGCCAAGTTGAACTTGACAAGTTGAATGGAAAATTTAAAACACTGAGACTGGTCAAAACAACTTTCAAAAACACGAATGAAGTCGGAGAACATGTATTACCTGATTTTAAGTCTTATTTTAAAGCTATCATGATCAAGAGAGTAAGCTATGATTGATGATGTAGGAAAGTCATTAGGGTTCAAAGCTGACAGCCGAGAAAGGTTTCTTGAGACATCTTTAGTGCAAAAAGGTGATTTTATTAAAGCTCGGGACAGGACCTTGTATCATATTAAAGAGTTAACTCAAAATGAGCCATAAGCTTGAATATAAATTGTGATTGAAAATCTAAATGTATCAAATTTCTAATGGACACAAATGCAACCTAGGGTCAGCCAGTGATTTCTTAGACAAGACACCAAAATTGCAATCTGTAAAATATCGTAAGTAGAGCTTTGGAATTTGAAAGTACCTGCTCTTCAAAAGATGCCGTTAAGACATTGAGAAGACAAGCAACAGAAAGAAATCGTATAGCCAATAAAGAACTTGCAACTGGAATACACAGAGAACTCTCAAAACAGATTAATAGAAAACAAACAACTTAATTTTTTTAAAATAATGGGAAGAGATTTGGACAGACACTTCACTAAGTTAGATGCATGCATGGCAACAAATAATCACATGAAAACAGGCTCAGCGTGTCAGTGATTTGCCGAATACGATTAAAACTAAAATACTAGTAGTTGTGGATGGGACTATTAAATAGTGTAACCAATTTGGAAAACAGTTCGGCAGTTGTTATAAAGTTAAATGTGCACGTACCATATGACAATGATTCTATGACACTGACTTTTACTTCTGATATTTATTCCCAGAGAAACCAAAGCATGTGTGTCTACCAAGGCGTGCAAGCAAATGTTCATAGATACTTCGTCGCTATTGCTGACTGGAAACCACCAAATATGCATCCAGGGAAATAGATGAAGTATGGTATATGATGGATTGCTGCTCAGAAACGGGAAGCAAAGCACTATTGATACATGCAAAAATATGGATAAAAATATTTGTGTTAAGTGAAAAAGTCAGACCAAACACAAAAACCGCAGAGTAAATACCTTAGGGTCCCATTTATGTACGTTTGTAGGAAATGTAGACAAATCTCTGTGCCAGGAAGATTACTGTTTGCCTGGGCAGGGGGTGGTGATAGGGACCAGGAAGGGTGGGAGGTGGGGTTAGAGGTGCCAATGTAAATTTCTGAGGGTGATGGCAATGTTTGTAATCTTGACTATAGTGATGATTACACACACACACACACACACACACACACATCTTTCAACACTAACCAATTAGCAGACTTTAAATATGTGCCCTATGTCAATTTCATCTCAATAAAACCTATTATTTTTAAAGGGTGGGGGAGGGGATCTTAAATAACTATAGGGTAAAGCATTCATATGTGCTAAACGTAGGCTACCGGCTTTTGGACCTTGAAATATTTCATAATTTAAAAATGCAAAAGTGAAATACACCAAGTGAATAATAGGTTAAAAAAAAAACACTGGAAACGGGTATGTGACAAAATTATCATCTAAATAGCATATCGAAATACTGTTGGGAGAAAATACTAAGATATCAAGAATTTAATCTGTAGAGAAAATGGACAATATTGTTCAACAAATTGACAATCGTTGAGTTCTTAAGGGGGAAAAGAAATCCGGCCTTGCTAATAATAAGTATATTCAATGTTAACATGTTGCTCTATTTCTTGTATTAATTTTAGATTGCATTGTCCCTGCCTGGCTTGAATATTGTGCAACTCTTCCTACCACATTCATGACTTTGTAAAGGTAGCGTAGATTTGTGGAAAGCAGTCTGTTAATCTGAATGAAAAGCCAGGAAATGATTTATGCACTCTGATCTGGCAATTCAATTACCGAGAAAGTACACTAAATATCTCCTCGAAAATACTGAACAATCTGTAGTTCAAATGTGTTTTGAGATAATTTCTTATTATGTCAAAATGTTGCAAATAATCTAATTCCTGCAAGCTTTTATAACAACACGAAGCCTAGCGATATAAATGAGGAGGAGGTATATTGTAACAGCATGGGGAATGTCTTATGATGATAACATGTTGAGTGGAAACAAAGTACAGAAAAGGAGACGGGGCGGGGGGTGTGGGGTTGCGGAAAGACAAGGAGACTTCATCAGGTTGCATAAGTTAAAGAGAAGTATCCGTAAGACGAATAGTGAGTAGAATACATTTATTTATTTTAAAATTTTCTATCATGGGACAGCGTTACTGTTATAACTAAAATAACAGAGACATACAATCAAATATCTTTGTAACAATTGGGCAGGGAAATGAATTATAACCTAAATTTTCGGAATTGCCTTGCAGAGGCAAACTGATGTTAAAGGAGGATACGGAATTTTGAGGGAGTGACGCCAAATGAGAGGGATCAGTATTTTTGAGAAAGGACAACTGGAGTGCATTTCATGATGACTTCCAGGCAAGAGCTTAAGATGCGATGGCAATGCTAGAAGGAAGGAAACGTCCAGGTGTGGAAAATTAAGGCCATGGCTGATAGGGTGTAAGGACAAGTCCATCAGGTGGCTGCGAATTTCCACCTTACACTTAAAGGAAAAGAAAATGCAGACAGAGACATTACTTTACATCTTGATATTTTGAGGCTCTGGGTTCCCCAACGTTGAACTGTGTGGGTCACGAAAGCACAGGCTGAGGAGTTGATAGGGTAGATGGTGTCCATGGGTGTTTGTGTGTGTGTACGTGTGTGCAGGATTGAAGGTGGTTGTGAATTAACAGGTGGTGGGGAAAGAACCAGGGAGGTTCTCAATGTGCCTTAAAAAACAATGTCCACAGTTGCTCAGATGTGGGAAACAAAAGCAAACCCCTTCTCTTGTCCCCACATTTCCTGCCATCATTTGGGCAGACCGTCCTCACAGAGGCCATAAGGACCCAAATGTTTGAGGGACTCCCCCTCAGTTGTCTGAAGCCAACAAAGCCAACAGATGAATTTGGAACAGGCTCCTAGAAGAATAGAGAACAGAATCTGTCCTTTGGACACCAAGCCAATCCCTTCCCTGCTCCCTGGTGACAGCATCTGGTACTCTGCTAGAATTTTCACTTGTGCTACAGATGTCTGGGTTATTATGCAAACAAATCTCAAATCTATTGTCTCTTTCTTATGTACACTCATGTCTCTCAACCTCCCTCTCAGCTGTAGGCTTGCGGCATGCCCATAAAACGTTCAAACAGCAGCCCATTTGGTGAGCCGGCCACTGACAGCTCACATCCCCTCGGATGCTCCCCGAAAAAATCAACCTTTCCATCCGCCCTACATATTCCAGAGTGGCACCTGCTTCAAAGCTCCTCGTGCTTTGCTATCTGGTCACCCTCCACTCCCCCACCGGCCATGGTCATCTTCTGCTTGTGCTCACAGGATGAAATTCATCTGTACCAAGAATGATGGATGCTCCTCACCCCAACCATCCCCAAATAATTATATCTGCCCAAGTATTTTTAGTTGGCTGACGTTCACATACGGGCATGTAATGTTTGGGCATTTTGAGCTTCCTCTTGGATCCTGTGAGTCAGTATAACCATTATTTAAGTGTGTGGTGTTCCAGGAAGGTGGAAGAGCATTGGTGGCATGCGACTGAGGAAACGTCCTTCCTATCAAGGTTACCCTGAAGCATCTGAAGGCTGGTGACATTTTTCTTAAATAGCAGATAATAAAGGGTTGAGGTGGGGGCAGTCATATAGCGATCCCTATCATCTCAAGTATTCCTTAAAATGGTCATATCTCAACTGCTGATGGAACACCTCTATAGCAGCCAAGCTCAATATTCCAGGAAAACCGAAATTTTTGCCTTCCAAAGATTCAGAATGGCTCCACTGGTTTTTTTTTTTTTATTTTTTATTTACGATAGTCACACACACACAGAGAGAGAGAGAGAGAGAGGCAGAGACACAGGCAGAGGGAGAAACAGGGTCCATGCACCGGGAGCCCGACGTGGGATTCGATCCCGGGTCTCCAGGATTGTGCCCTGGGCCAAAGGCAGGCGCCAAACCGCTGCGCCACCCAGGGATCCCCTCCACTGGTTTTAAATCTAGCAGAGAAGACATAACTGAGGCAGATTCATATGCTAACTTCCCTATTCAAGTCTCCATGTGAAATATTCTCTTCCATTGTAGAGTCTGTGGGATTTGAATATTTCAGATCCACTGTCCCCCACTTTTTTTTTTCACCATGATGTTTAAATCTAGTGAGTAATTTCTTTCTCAAATTCAAGTACTGTTTCTTTTAACATGGCTCCATAATTCCTTTGGGTATCATGGATCATGGACCCTTTTGTTTTATTTATTTATTTATTTTTAAAATTTTATTTATTTATTTTTTCTTGTTATTTCATTTATTTATTTTTCTTGTTATTTTCTTATTTTTATCTTGTTAACAAGCCTGTGTTGTTGTTAGAATCTCCTGAACAAATTGCCATTTGACAAAAATGTGTTCTGTATGTAGATGGCATCAGGTTAGAAGAAAGAGTTTACCGTAATAAATGCATGGTGATACATATAAATATTTTCTCATTATATACATCAAAAGACTATTCTGTATATTTACACTTAAAAAAAGGATGCAGAAAAACCTAACCGTGTTCAAGTTATATTACTAGCAAGATTAAACCCAAGCAAAGAATGAAAATCCACAAGGTATACTATAAGTCTACCAATATGTCACCCTTCTTTATATGTCATTAGAAAATTTCACAAGGACCTAATCATTTCCATGTACTTTGGGTTAGAAAACTTATAATCAGCATATGCATTGCTTATTCACATTAAAGCTGCTTCCTTTCTCATGAGTAAAATAAATAAGTTGATGAAATATCATTTTTATCCTAGATCCTATGTTACATAATTACTTTAGAGATATAAGCAAATTGACATAATTAGGATATTGAGCTGAATTAGTATTTGTGTGATGCAAATAATAATAGCTATTCTGAAATGTTAGTTTTTATATATACAGAGGATTAGGCCCGCCAGCCATTGGACTAAGAAGAGAATGTCACCTGTGAATTTGGATAGTAGGCTTTTGATTTTTTTTTTTTTGAGATTTTATTTATGTATTTGAGAGAGAATCTCAAGCAGACTCCCCACTGCATGCAGAGCCTGACATGGGGCTGGATGCAGGGCTCCATCTCATGACCCTGAGATTACGACCTGAGCTGAAGTCAAGAGTTGGTTGCTTAACCAGTTGAACCACCCAGATAGATGCTAATGTATTTTTTTTTTTAAATCAACTAGTCATGCAATTGCCCTCAGAGATAAAGGTTCAGTGGTAACCAACATGGCTCAGAGCATGATGAATATGGTAGGAGGAAACTTACCTGGTGGCTCATAGGTTCACATTCGCTCATCAGCACCAGTCATCGCTGGGCTTAACATTCCACATTGAGACAATAGACATCAAATTTCAGTGTCACAAAATACCCCTGGTAAGTTTCTATAAAATGTACTTTCCACTGGATCAGTAACACCAGGGTTAACAATCATCCTCAGGAACAGTGGCGAGTCACATGGATTACAGATGATATTTGTGAAGACTACTTATGTGGGGAGGAGAGAAGAAGGAGAAGGAAGAGGAGAAGAAGAAGGAGAGAAGAAGGGAGGGGAGGAGGAAGAGAAAGGGGGGGAGAAGGAAAAAAACAGAGAGGGGAAGATAAATTTTAACATTTCATCAAACAGTATAATTAAATTTGGGACCAATTGCCTCTTAAAAATAATATTTAATATTACAGTAATAAAGATGCTGAATGGTTGCTAATGATTTGATTTCTAATAGCAAAAAGCAAGAAGAATTACATATGTTTCAGTACAAAAGGGACTATACCACATGCCCCTCCAAATCCCAATTTACCAAGTAGAATCTGAAATAGAAACAAGGCGAGAATCTGCAAAAAGCAGTTTGCTAAAAATGTGACGCCATAGATATTTCAATAAGCCATAGACTTCACAATAAATACTTTTAAGCATTTCTTAAAGATGGTCTTCATTTTGTTTGAATAATATTGTAACAATTGATAGCATTGAGGGGACATGAGGTTCTTCATGTAGTCAACTCAATGATTTAACTGAAAGGCCCTAGCTCCTTGCTCTGATTAAGTGTTAATAATTGTGTTTCTTTTTCCCTAGCTTTTTTGTCTCCTTTGTTATTCCCAAGGAGATAAATCTTGCGTAATGGAAAGGCAGTTAAAATTTGTTGAAAAGACTCCACCAGGTGAGTCGGTGAGGAACACGCTTCTAGGAAATGTAACAAAGTGGGAGGCGAGGAAAAAAAGGACATTTTCATTTTATATTATCCTCAAGTGAGGTTGACAATCCTTAGGGAATTTGGCCGTGAGTCACTCACTGAGTCTATTGTGTTTGATTCTGAAGCAGTTTGTTGATTCTTAGATGACTAACACTTACTCAAAATGCATGAAAAATGGCCACTTATCTCTGAAAGATGTCTCCATTTTTTGTGTGTGAAATGTGATACTTTCCCTTGAAAATCAAGTCCATGGAACATACGAATTAAGTTAGTTCTGAAATATGAAGTTAGACCCTAGAAACCAATAACCAGGCTATTGACTGCCCCAGTACCTTGGCTTATAGAGGTTTAATAAATGCCTTCCAGGGCCTACTTAATAACACTTTATTGAGTTTTAGGGGAAAAAAAAGATAGGCATCGTTTTTCACTCTGCATTAAACTGACGAACATAGAAATAATAAAACATACAATATTATAATGCCACCACATTTAACTGATCTTGCATGAAAAGGTCATCTTTTGAGTATTTTTGCTAGATTCAAATGAAGTCTCTAGATATACAAGATGGATATTGAAACACTGACTCTGAAAAAAAAAAAAAAATGAAAGAGAACCAGTTCTCAGATAAAGAAAATCTTGATCTTAGTTCAGCTATGCTCCCGAATATATTTTGTAAATTGTGTGATTATGTAAACGATAATGGAATTTGAAAAATGCATTCTGAAATAATTATTCTTAGTTTAGAAAGAGATGTGATGATATTGAAAATTATCAGTGATTTGCCTTATAGAAACAATTCATTCCTTTTGTCTGGATCCTTTAGATTGGCACTTTCTTTTTCAAAAATTATAATTGATTGATTAATTAATTTTGAGAGAGAGAGAGAGAGAGTGAGTTAGGGAAAGGGAGAGAGAATCTCAAGCAGACTCCCCACTGGGCACAGAGACCCACACTGGACTCAATCTCCTGACCCTCAGATCATGACCTGAGCTGAAACCAGGAGTTGGGTGCTCAGCCACCCAGGCACCCCTAGACTAGTACTTTTCTGACAGAACTTCCTGCAGAGATGGAAATTCTCTATATCTGAGCTGTACAATATGTTAACCACCGAGTGTACGTGGTTATAAATTGTCAGTGTCTACATTGGTGTTAGAGAACTAGTTAAAGGATGAATTCCATACATAAGATTCCACCCACTGCATATAATCCCACATAAATACAACACTTGAAACATCCTTTAAAAATATCTCCACAGATTTCAATGTGCCTTGCAAGAACTATATGTACATATTGGATTATTGCCAGAATTATATGAACATATGGGACTCTTTCCTTCATTCTCTTCAGTTATGACTTTGAAGGGCACTTGGATCTCATCTCAACCACAGCACTTTTGGACAGAATGTGCCCTTTTACAATAAACTATCTAGGGGTGACTAGATGGCTCAGTTGGGCTGCAGCATGGAGCCCAGTTAAGTAAAAATAAAATAAAATAAAATTAAATTAAATTAAATTAAATTAAGTAAAATATCTGAAGAATTTAAGGCTGCAATGAAACAATATAGCTTCTCTTTGATGTGAAACCATAAATTACATCAGATATTTAAAAATGTATTTTTACAATTACTGATTATTATGATATTATTTTAATTATCTTTTTTTTTAACCCATATGTCTACATTAGGTCTCAATGAATTCTAAAGAAAGGAAACCTAAGTTTCAGTTGAGGAAGTGTGTGGTCAAGCAGACGAACCCAGCAGTACATTCATGTGGAGGATCACAACGTATGGACTCCGTCATTCATCCATGGCTGCCTCAGCTCAGTTAACCTCTTCTAAAGAAAATAGGAAAATGTGTACAACAGGGTAGCATCCAGTGCCACCGTCTACAACAGCTATTATACATTCCCTCTGCACCTAGTTCTTAATTTATTCACACTCTCTGCTTAGATCTAGAACAAGGAAAGAATTTTTTTTTTCTGTAAAAGGTCAACATAATAAGCTTTTTAGGTTTTGAGGACCATAAGGTCTCTCTTACAAATACTCACTTGTACTGTGTTCATGCCCACACAGCCATAGACAATAAAGAGTTGGCCATAGTGATTTCTCAATAATCACTGTTACAAAACCAGATGTCAAGCTGGACTTGGTATGTGGCCACAGTCTGCTGATCCCTGGCATCCATCTCTGGCAGACTTGACACTTACTAATAATGTTCTCATGGCCAATTTGGAAAGATGACATCTTATTTTATGAGAATGTATGTACACGCCCTCCTTTTGCTCTAACAGTGACCATTTCCCCCAACCCAAGCATGGATGTGTCAGTGGGTTTGCTGGTCATAATGGACAAGGCCACCTTGCTTAAAACCAAGTCTTTGGACATCCCTCAAACTCCTACAAGAGCTCAAAGTGGTATCCAAAGCCTCCGAGGACAAGGGGATATACACCCACATTACAGTTGGTCTTGTTATAATTATCTGAGAACCGGTTGGAGGTTGAATGGGAATAGCTACACTGAAGTAGTGCCTTCCTGTTTAGAAAAGAAAAGAACAGATTTATCCGTTTAAGCCTAAGGGAAATGAGTACTCATTTTGGTGGGAAATTTAGAATATAATAATACAAAACACCATGAGAGGCCACGTCTGTTGGCTGTGTGACAGCAAGGATCCTGTATAGTTAAGGCTTAGACAGTCTTGTGCCAAGGGTGGGGGCAGAAAGAGATAGAGAAAAAGAAGAGAAGAAGAGGAGGAGGGCGAGGAGGGAACGGAGGAAGAAGAAGGAGCATCTGGTGGGGAGCACAATTGGTTAAGCGGCCAACTCTTGATTTTGGCTTAGGTCATGATCTCAGGGTCCTCGGATCTAGCTCTGTGATGGACCTCATGCTCAGTAAGGAGTCTCCTTCAGGATTATCTTTCCCTTTGCCTCTCTTCCTATTCTTTCTCTCTCTCAAATAAATAAATAAATAAATAAATAGATCCTAAAAAAAAAAAAAGAAAAAAGAAAGAGGAGGGGGAGGGAGGAAGAAGGTGAAAGGAGATGGTAAATTAAGCATGCTTTGATCTCTGGGGCTTTGCTGTCCCTAAAGGAATCCCCTCTCCCAGGACCAGTGCATCCCTACAGTCACTAAAGATGGTAGGTAACTAGCTCCCAGCTCACAGTTTTCAAATGCAAGCCAACCAGCGTGAGATCCACACCCCAACCCTCCTCTATGGGCCTCTCACACTGGAGGGCACCACGCTCCTGTCCTACTCTCTCCAGGGCTAGGTACCTGAAAACCAGAGGCAGCCCCTGTAACCCAGAGCCCAAGGACATTATTCAAGCCAGTCAGTCCTACGCCTACTCACCTGTTCCTTCCTGTGGAGGCCACAGTAAAGGCCCCTGTCCACATTTTCCCTCCTCATCTGCCTCTCGATGGCCCTGAGGCTTCCCCGTGGGGCCCTCATGGTGTGGTGGATCCCCTCCTCTTGGGAACTGTGAGTCTCAAACTATTTGGTCCATGGCACTCATCTCCTGATCTTCTGAGTCTGCTGTACCTCAAGAGTTCTAGCAATACATTATATTGTGAAAACGACATATAGAATATATACACATTATGTTGTACATTATATAATAGTTTATGCTTAGGTGTATTTATCATACGTGTGTTATAAATACATAATACTATAAATGTATTTATGTGCTTTTCATATAAATACATGTATTACTTATATATACATAAAATTCAGAATATCGGGATACTAGAATACCTAAACCAAATTTTATATATTTATAAGCATATATGTAGACACAGACCACACATATATGTAAATATAAATGTAATATATGTAAAGGTATGTATGCGGTGTGTGTGTAATACATATATTTTTTTAAGATTTTATTTAAATTCATTTAGTTAACATATAGTATATTATTAGTTTCAGGGGTAGAATTTAGTGATTCATCAGTGTTATATAACATCCAATGCTCATTTCATCATCTGCCCTCTTCAATGTCCATCACCTAGTTACCCCATCCCCCTATCCTACCTCCCCTCCAGCAACCCTCAGTTTGTTTCCCAGAGTTAAGCATGTCTTATGGTTTGTCTCCCTCTCTAATTTTGGCTTATTTTATTTATTTTTCCTTCCTTTCCCCTATATTTATGTTTTGTTTCTTAAATTCTACATATGAGTGAGATCATATGATAATTGTCTTTCTCTGATTGACTTATTTCAATTAGCATAACACCATCTACTTTTAACCACATCATTGCAAATGGCAAGACTTCATTCTTCTTTTTTGTTTGTTTTTTTTTTTACTTCATTCTTCTTGATGGCTGAGTAAGAAGAGTCCATTGTCTATACGCATCACATCATCTTTATCCATTCATCTATCAATGGACATCTGGGCTCTTTCTGTAGTTTGGCTATTGTGGACACTGCTGCTATTATATATTATAAGCTAACGAATGCCAGACCTTTATTTAATAAATGTTCATGGGCTACCCACACATACTTGCCTCTGTGCATTTACTACAAGGTGCTTTGTTCTTATATCTTGGTTAAAATTAGTGAGACATCCCCAAAGATGACCATTCCCTGATGACTTTCTTCATGGGAAATCAATCCATCGTTTTGAGTGAAATAAAAATGAAGATAATCGTGGAGAACATTCAAAGGAACATTCAAAGGAACAAAGGTAGGGTTTCCCTTGGTGCCTTAGCTAGAGCATCTATAAGTGTTTCGAGCCTTTTGGAAAACTCAAGTTTTCAATCCAGGTGATGACTTTGGTTGTCTGCAGGGATTTGCAAGAACAGCGTCTGGTTGCAGAAGGAGGTACCATCAGGGACAACGGAGAGACAGAGCTGTGGGTTCAATGTCACAGCCAGGGAATGGTATGGATGCTCTGTCTGCATAGAGGTCAATGAGTTGCATTGCCCCAAGTAATTCCTTATTTTAAGCCTCTGACTGTCCCTTTGTGCATGAGTGTTAGACATATATTCTCTTATCTTAATAAAATAGAACTTCTCAGAGTAAGCCTTAGCCTTTGCAGGTTCTCACTTTCCTTTGGTGGGACCTGTGAGATTTTGGAGTGCAGAGTGTTCTCTGCTGATGTTCCAAACAATAGCTCCTGAACTAGCAAGCAAGCAGAGGTATTGAGAAAGCTTTTGTCTCCATTTGCAATGCTGTTATTGCCATCTGCTTTTCTGATTTTTTTTTTTAGCCCGCTGTATTATTTTATTGATGTGTCCATTGCCTTTTTCCCACATTTTCAATGAGATTTTCCAATGGGATAAGCTTCTGGCTTTGCTGGAAATGTATGCAGCTTTGTAGGAGATGGGGGAGAAACGGATAAGCCCATCTGAAACATGGAGCGAATAGAGTCTGTATCATAAGGACGAGAGATTATACTTATAGTGCTATCGACCCAGATGAAAGGAATATGATGCAGGTCTCATCAGGACAAAGAAAATGACAAGAAACTTTTCTTCATAAATTCACTGTATTGGGATAATGCTACATCTAAAAACCAAGTCCAACACCTTCATCAAGCAGACTGGTATCACCAGCTTGTTTGCAAGTGTCCCCTGGAGATGAAAATGAATGAGTGCCAGTTTCATAGGCCCTCTGAGTGAGAGGAAAATTATGGTCATAATTTGCACAATGCTGTGATTTGCTCATAGAAACTGCTCTGAAACTTAGAGCAGATAGAAGAGACAAAAGTAAAGCAACACATTACATTACCAGTAAGAAAATGCTTTTCAGGTCTACCAAAGAATGGGCACAGTGAAAAGATATTAAGCATGCCTGAATATACAAAATTAAGCTTTTATATTGGTTTATAGACAGATGTATCAAGATCAGAAAAAAATATTTCAATTATTCATTAATTCCCCATGGCATATATAAATGTGTGCATGCATTGTGACAGTTCAGGATGACCTTATGCCTTATCAATTGGAATGTGTTTTCTCAGAGACTACCCATCCATGGTATCCGTACAACATCTGAGCAAGAAAGTAAGGATAGATCCAAGTATCCATCTATCGGAAGAATGGATACAGATGATGTGGTATATATACACAATGGAATATTACTCAGACATAAAAAATAATGACATCTTGCCATTTGCAACGATGTGGATGGAACTAGAGGGTATTATACTAAGCAAAATAAATCCGTTGGGGAAGGATGAATACCATATGATTCCACTCGTGTGTAATTTAAGAAACTAACAAAACAAAGAAAAAACAGACCAAAACACCCCAGACTTTTAAACACAGAGAACAAAGTGATAGCTGCCAGAGGGGAGGTGGGTAAAGGAGTGGGTGAAATAAGAAGAGGATTATGGGGATGAAGGCGGGGACTCATTGTGATGAGCACTCAGTAATGTGTAGAATGGTTGAATCATTATACTGTACACCTGAAATGAATACAATGCTGTCTATTAAGTATACACAAATAAAAAAAGCAGGAAGCAGATAGAATAAAACAGAAAGTCGGGGTAGGGCTTCATGTCATGCCTAACGTAGGAGCCAAATGTGAAATAAAAAGCACAGGGTTCTGTAGCTGTGACCCAAGTGCTTTGCACCATCCCACGCGGACTCTGTGTCTTGACAAGCATGGGGTAAACAGAGAATAAACATGAAAGGTAGGGAAAGGAAAAGCCACCAGCCAGACAGGCGATAAGTCAGAGAGTGGAAATGAGGACCAAAATTTCAGCGTGAGGTGGAGAGATACAGGGACAGATACTCACCCAGTCGAAGACTCAAGATACAGGTAAAAATAGACCGCACTCATTTCCTGGGGCTGCCGTAACAAATGGTCACAAACGGGGTAGCTGGCAGCAATAGAAACACATTCTGTCACATTATGGAGTCTGTGTCTACACTGCAGATGTCTGGGCTGGGCTTCCTGGGAGTATCGGGAGACAATCCTTCCTTCCTTCTCTCCTAGTTTCCTTTGGCTCCCCAGGTGCTTCCCTCCAATCTCTGCCTCTGCCACTACAAGTTCCCTGTGTCTCCTTTACCACATGGGAGTCTCCTCTCTGCGTCTGTCTCTCCTCTTCCTGTAAAGACACCAGTCATCTTGGGTTCAGAACCTGCCCTACTGCCCTATGACCTCACCTTTTGTGACCTCATTACACCTGCAAAGAGTCCATGTCCAAATAAGAGCAAAGTCTTAGGCAGTGGTGTTGAGGACACTGAGTTTCAGGTTCAATGAACAACACAGACAGTGATCAAAACATGGTTTTAGAGATAGCAAGAGAGACAGACGTGAAGACTTGAGGCTTTTGCACACAGGATGAACGCAGAGCACCATGCCCGCGTTACAGGGAAACCCAGAAATCAAGTATAAACAACACTGAACAAAAAAGAAATACCGATCTTCCTACTTTGATGGTAAAATGTCCTCATGCGATAATCTTTTCAGGTTATCCATGAAAACATGCACAATGTCATTGGCTTCTCTTTATTGCGCTTCTTTCCGTGTCCATCTTCCAGTTGTTAACGTAGCCAGTTCCCTACACAAGACAAAGGCGCCTACTCTGCCATTTGCTCCTTCCTCTTGAGCTACGAGCAGCGATTTGTGTGCTCCATGCTGAATGGTTATGTGACCTCCTGCTGGCACTTGATAGCTCATCAATAACTTGTTAGGAAGCGAAAATGACTACGTTGGAGAAGGCAGAGATGTTCCTTTCATCCTCTGGCACTTATGAGAATGGCCTCTTTAGGATGTAATCCAGTATAAGGTACATAAGGAATCGAGGCATATGGAGACCAGGATGCATATTTGTTAATTATCAGGTGCAAAAAAAAAAAAAAAAAGAAAGAAAGAAAGAAAGAAAGAAAGCAAGAGGTGGTAGACGTATATTTTTCTTTGATGATCTATAAAAACATGCAAAAGATACCAAACCAATGAATCTTTCTGAGAAAAAGGCTGATGAGTGCAAATACAAAAAAAAAAAAATCCTGAAGAAAACTCACAAGTTTGGGAAAGTTCTCTGCACCTTAAAGCTTCAAGTCAGAGAAGCCAGATCTTTCTCTCTCCCCGTCTGAGGGATTTTTTTTTTTTCCAATAATGTGACTCAGGCCATGACAGTTTGACAATTGCCACAATGGTTTGTGGTCAAGCGTGCCCCCAGCATCCCACCCACTCTCTCAATCCTATCTCCGAGGACAGTCCACTAACCACCTGTATTGAACGATTTTCTAGTTTCAGCAACCACCCTGCCACCAACGGAACTGATAAGCCATCAGAGGGTGAACGGCTTCTGATGACATAGAAACACCTGCTGTACCCAAGTCCTTATCTGCTTTGCAATGACAACTTCTCGGTGTGCAAACTCTCCAATAAAACACATCGTGGGCCCAAGTCCTGGAATAAAATACAACACGCAGCACAGAGAGAAGGAAAAGTGTCAGAAGGCTGACGAGATCACCTCTCCATGTGGAAACTGAAGTTGAATTATTTTTTTTTAATTTTTTTATTTATTTATGATAGTCACACAGTGAGAGAGAGAGAGGCAGAGACACAGGCAGAGGGAGAAGCAGGCTCCATGCACCGGGAGCCCGACGTGGGATTCGATCCCGGGTCTCCAGGATCGCGCCCTGGGCCAAAGGCAGGCGCCAAACCGCTGCGCCACCCAGGGATCCCCTGAAGTTGAATTAGATACGAAATAAAGGGAAGGGCGCCCGGCTGGCTCAGTGGGTGGCGCCTGTGACTCCCAATCTCCAGGTCAGGAGTTACAACCTCACACTGGGTGTAGAGCTTACTTAAAAATATTTTTTAAAAAAGGCAGGGGACACCGATACTAAATGAGCCCAACAACAGAAGCAGGAGTCTTCTCTTCTCTTACTTACTACAGTTTGTAATAATTTATATTTTTTTCTAGCTATGCCATTCTATGTTCTGGGTTTCTTCTAGCAGGAGATGAGGAGGAGGAACTTAGCCATGAAACTGAGAAAAAGTGAATAGTTTTAGAGATGGAAAATTATAGTGGTTCTACCGAAATCAGTAGCCTCGTACGGAAAACAGGTCTAGGCTCTGAAATTAGATTTTATTTCTATTATGCCACCTAATTCGGATTCTGGAAATCCACAATAACAAAAGACCATACTATTCTGTGTAGAGCTTTCAAAAGAAATAAAAAAAAATTGGAAAACTCTTATTTTCAAATAATTACTAAGGAAAAAACGTCAAACTGAAATTTATATTTTGATATTTTGTGTAATAGTGTACATTCCTACAGAAAGAATCATATATTCTACAATAGTTGGCCTATTTTAACAAGAGTGTCAATCAACTGGCAAATATTTGATGGTGTGTATACATCACTGTACAACATCATCAAAAACATTGGAATCCAAAAACACTGAAAAAGTTTAGTTTTAAAAATCTGCATTTTTTGAAGATCAATATGTTGTCCGTAATTTCAATTTCTGGAGTGTAAAATAAAAAAAAAAAATGGTAGCCTCAAAGAATAACCACGTGCAAATTCCAAAGGCGGCACTTTGTCCCTGCAGAGGAAATTCAAAAAGCGATGTTCATGCAAAACAAACTTTAAAAATTTTCGTAAAATGAAAAGGTCAGCTCTCCATAAATAAGTTGTGAGTAGTTTTATAGCTTTGGGAGTTTAATTTTGCACAGTAAAAATGTATCGTGAACTGCAATTCTACATATTAGGAAGTATTAGATATAGTACGACGCCACCAGATATTTGCACTTGGGGTACGCCACGTGATTTCAGGTTGATTGATCCTCAGGAGAAGATCGAGTTACAGTTTCTGCTCCTGTAGCTGGCACCTTGGTGTACAGGTGCGCCCACCTGCCCCAATGTGTGGTGGAGTTCTACGAGAATGCAGTGTCAGCTCTGGGGTCATGATACTTGGACAACTGTCAAAATTCTATTGAATTTCAGGTCATTTTATAGAATATCTCCCACACAAAAGTCCATCTTGCATATTTCTGTTCAAGCTAGAGGCCAAAAGTACTATAGGCAACTCGTCCATTTCTCATTAAGGAAAAAAAAATTGATATTTTTCAATAGCAGAACTTATGCCAGGCAGAAGCAAACTGCCCTTTATAGGAAGGACTGCTTTATTTGAGCTTTTAAGTGAAGCATAAAAATATCGGCTGTACCTTTCATCTTTATAATGCTGTGGAATTTACATAGTGCTTTTCATGCATTTTCTCTTTTTATTCTTGCAGTGCAAAAAAATTGAGAGGAGGATAAGCATTATTAGCTCATTTTATAGAGAAGGAAATGTAGCCTCAGATCATTACGTGACTTGCACAACATCTACCAGTTGGAAGGCAGTACGGAGACCTAGAATCCAGCTGTTCTGAGGCAGGTATGATCCCTATTAATCTTTGGTCCCACTGACAAAACAAATGCCCAGGGGCATCCCCTATGTTGCACGGGCTTCTTGGGCAGAAGTCCTGAATCTGAACTCCTGATATCTCACCTATCCCATGACGTTGGGTGAACATTCCCACTGTCAAGAATCTAGAACTCTCTGATGCCAGGGGACTACTGGAGTGCTCCGTGCAGAGAACCGCATCGTAGTGTGCAAGAGCACAACACATAACATAGAATTTTCATCAGAGGGAGAAATTTCTCCTGGTTCACGGCTTTTCCCCTCTGTCCCCCATCATTGATATCTCTTGGATCTCCTGGGACCTATAAACACGTGGCTTGAAAATAACCACAGCAGGAGAAAATCACAGCCACTGAAAATCAGGATTGAGAAACGCCATGTGTTCTGAAAATATGAGAAAGTGCCAAAACCACGAGTGGGACAACGTTCTAACCATAGAGTTGTTTGAGAGAAACCAAGTGGTAATTATTCTGACCCAAGGTTTCAACCCACTGGCCGGTACACCTAAGAGCTTTTTGTAGGAGATGAATCTCTCCTCTAAATAAAGGACGAGTGTCAAAATCAACTGAGAAAGTTTGTAAAGCCACACACTTATCTGCATGGTCTTCCTTCCCATCTCACGTGTACCAGGAGGGCAGCATAGAAGAAATTACATTAGGGAGGAGAAATTTATGTACTTAAAATATCGAAAACATCCAATTTTCTTTCCTTTTCCTTGGAGTGTTTAAAAATGATTTCTTGTACTGATTGATCCCACGCAGTAGATAATTCTTTCAGAAGAAGGGTCCCAACAGTTTTAGATAAGAATAGAGTTATTCTGGAAAAAATATGTGCAGGAGGTAATTTAAAATATTGTACAGAAAGTAGGAATAAAATTGCAAGTGTGCAGAATGTTCATAGTTTGCAGCCTTGAGTACTGATGTTTCCAGTAAGAGAGACTGCGTGGGGATGGGGTATAAAGGGGAGGAGGCGGTGCAGACCCACACAGAAGCCCACCGGAGGAAAAGCAGCATTCACAAATGCAGTCCAAGCCAATCACAGCCATGAGATTTCTGGGAAGAAGACAGCTACTATCTGAAATCAAAGACAAGAAGTAGAGGAGACAGACGACAAGCCTTGGCCAAAGGAAATCACTGTTGGACTCCATGAATGCATTTTTACGGAGGTGTTTGGGAAGACACTGCAGGCTGCAATGTTCAAGAAGAAGCAAGTGATGATGAAGTCATGAACTCCTGCGGGATGCAGAGGGACCGGGGCAGGTTGGTTTGGGATGCACAGCATAGGACTTTCCGCCAGGGCAACCTGTTCACAACGGAGCCCCAAAGAAAGGACAGCGAGGAGAACATGGTGGTGGCTTTCCTCTGGTGTCCCCGTTGGGGGGGATACGATGAAAAGCACAAGTGTCGTTGGCTTTAGAAGGAAGAGTATTTCCTTTCTCCTTTTCTTTCTTTTCTACATGTTATTGTGAACTTCTGTGGAGCCACTGCCTCTTGCTCTTTGGGCACCTTCTGTGATTGACCTATTTATTGGCATTAAATGAAAAAGCTTTGACCATAAAACCAAGGCTTGCCTAGAACTCTGAATAATGAGATCACATGTACAAGCCTACTTATTCTTTCTCCCCCCAACCTCACTGTGTGTGTGTGGGGCGGGGGGTGTGCATGTGACTAACCAGCAAGATTTATGCAAGGTGAACCAGGGTTTGTTTTGAAGGATAATATAGGAATTGTTTTCTTGAAAATAAAGCTGAATAGAACAATGGTAATACACGGTTTCATTCTCTGCTTAAAAATGCAGTCACGTTCCAAAGAGCTATTCTTTTCCTAGTATTTTTTTTTTTTTTTTGCTTTGACAGTCTATTGGCCATTTTTCTACTTATTAGCACTTCCATCAGAAGGAAGGAAAAGGAGATGAAACTATAATATGTCAATTTCAGACACAGAGTCTTATATTAGGCCCAACACCACTGTGAAGTGTCTAGACAATTCTTGCTCCCCTGGGAGGGTTCAAAGCCGCCAGCCCTACAAAAGCTGTGTCCCTACTAAACAGTGGAGGACTGCAGCAAACACACTCCATCCTCCTTAATTCTCCTGTGTGATGATCACATTTCACACTTCACCCAAACAGATGCTAGGAGACAATTAGACTAGGTGGGTTGGAAGTAAAGATATTAAGAGATTGTTATCTGCTAATATGAAAATTGCCTTAACAACATTCAGAATAGACAGATTTACTTCATATGAGTTTCGGTTTGAACATAAACAAATTATGGTTGTTCTCCTTTCTTTCAGTTAATGCAGACTGAAAATTCTTAAAGAAACAATTAATATAAGCCAGAATGAATTGATTCTTCCTTTGGATAACTTGTATTGATTTTACAGCCATCCCATTTCCCTAGTGAGTTAAATTTTTAAAGAACCCACATGTGTCAGTATTTATAGTCGATCTAGAATTATCACAACCTAAAACTGGCATCTACTGTGTATTCAACTAATATTCAGCAAGGGAGCCAAGAATACTCATGGGGAAAAAATAGTCTTTTTAATACCTGGTGTTGAAGTAATTGAACGTTCACATGCAAAAGAATGAAGCTGGCCTCCTAGCGTACACAAAAATTAACTAGATATGGGCTAAAGATCTAAATATAAAACCTGAAACCAAACAATTCTTAAAAGAAAGAATAGGAGGGGCACCTGGGTGGCTCTGTGGTTGAGCATCAGGTCCTGGGCTCAGGTTGTGATCCCAGGGTCTTGGGATCGAGTCCCACATCGGGCTCCCTATGGGGACTCTGCTTCTCCCTCTGCCTATGTCTCTGCATTCTGTATGTCTCATGAATAAATAAATAAAATCTTTTTTTAAAAAAAGAATAGGAAAAAAGCTCCCTGGCATAGGCCTTGGCAATGATTTTCTGAATATGTCACCAAAAGCGTAAGCAATAAAAGTAGAAATAAACAAATGAGTCTTCGTCACTTGAAAAGGCTTCAGTACAGCAAAAGATCAACAAAATGAAAACACATCCTAAGTAATGGAAGGAAATATTTGCAAATCATATATTTGATAAATATTATCTACAATTTATAAGGAACTCAACAGCAAACAAAACAAAAAAACCCAATAACCCAAAAGATCTGAACAGACACTTTTGCAAAGCAGACTTGCAAATGGCCAATAGGTACTGGCAAGGTGCTCCACACCACTCATCATCAGGGAAAAACAATTAAAAGCACCATGAGACATGGTCTGACACCTGTTAGGATGACTACTATCAAGATGCAAGAGTTAACAGGCATTGCTGAGGATGGGGAGAAAGGGGACCCCTGGTGAACTGTTGGTGGGGATGCAAACTGGTGCAGCTGCTCTGGAGAACAGTATGGAGGTTCCTCAAATAGTTAAAGATTGAACTACCATGTGATCCAGCAATTCCACTTGTCGGTTTATAGCCACAGTAAATGAAATCATTAAGTTGAAGACATACATGCAACCTTGTGTTCACTAAAGCATTATTTATAAAAGTCAAGACTTGGAAACAACCTAAGTGTCCACTGTGGGAGAAATGGATTAAGAGACAGTGATGTGTGTGGGTAGTTTGGACATAAAATGGATAGTTTGGACATGGAAATGTGCCATTTGAGGCAATATGGATGAAGCTTGATGGCATATGCTAAATGATATGAGATAGACAAAGACAGATATTGTATGATCTGACTTCCAGGTGGAGTCTAAAAACAAAGAAGCAAAAAAAAAAAAAAATCACAGAAACAGTAAATTGGTAGTTGCCAAGGGTTGGGGTGGGGGAAAGGGATGATGGTAGTCTCAACTCTCAGTCTTAAGATGGTACGTTCTTGGGATCTAATGTCCAGCACGATGACTATAGTTTATCAACAATGAATTGTCTACTTGCCAGTTGCTGAGACAGTAGATCTTAAGAGTTCTCTCTACACATAACAATAGTTAAGTACCAGGCGATAGATGTGTTAACTAACCTTATCATGGCAGCAATACATACATATATCAGATCATCACATTTTACACCTTAAATGTACACAATGTGTCAATTATACCAAATTAGATGTTACGTATATGTCAATTATATCTCAATAATGCTGGGGAAAAAATTAGAAATTAAAAAATGGCATCTAGTGTCCCTGTCCTATGTTTTATGTGTGCCTGTGTGTGTGACTCAAGCTTTAGTGTCACGTCTTAGAGTAATTAATATGCAAATGACACTAAACTTTAAGAAGTGTTGCCGTTCATGAGAGTGAAAGTAGGGATTTTGCTTTTCAACAGGTTATTTTACAAGTTTTTTTTTTTTTTTTAAATAACTAAGTAAAATTGTGCTAAAATTCCAAAAAGCACATAATTTCCTCGGGGCACCACCTTAATCTCCAGTGATAGTTCTATTCAAAGTGTCCTAATGCACATTTATTGAAAACGATTTGGCTTTGAGACATTTTCCATTAGCGCTAATGTGGGTAATCACGCTTCTTCAGTACAAAGTATTTTATACAGACATTGTGAAAGAGCTGAAGGTCACTATGATACTAGAGAGCCATCTTCTAAGTGGCAAAATTTCACATTGGGCTTGTCAGCAAAGAAAGCTGGGGTAACACTCTTAAGAGTAGTGCCAAGAAGATTGGGTCAAGGAGATGGTTTGGATTCATAGAATGAACCATTCCTACTTCCAATTCAATGAAAAAGCCTTATTTGAAACACCCTGGGAAGCTTACAATTGTACATAGGATGAGAAATCCCTAAGTTAGATGCAGAGTAATGGAAATTTACAAGAATAAAGAAGAAAATGGAAATTTTGATAATGATAATGTTAAAAGTTTCGGGAAATAGTCAATAGAAGTAGTAGCAGATTAGAACTTTTTATGGCAGAGGGTTCTATGGAACCCTTTAATTCTAAATAATGTTTTCGACTACTACCCCAAGACCGAGAGTTGCATGGTCTACTGACTGAGCCAGCCAGATGCCCTTAACTCCATTACTTTTGATGGCAGAAATGCATGCTTTTTTCTCATGCTCATTCCCGTATACTCAAGTAGGCTTGAAATTTTATTCTATTTTATTTGAAAAGATTTTATTTTTAAGTAATCTCTACACCCAATGTGGGGCTGGAAGTCACAATCTCGACATCAAGAGTTGCACGTTCAACAGACTGAGCCAGCTGGGGACCCCAGGGCCTGAATTTTTAAATAGTTACCTTTCAGAGCGTCATAGCCAAGAGCGTCAATCTGTGCAGAGTCACACTGAGTAATTTATTTAGCTGTTTTATGCCAGAAACTACGCTAAGTCATTAATCCTGCTGAATGGTGGAAATGCCGTAAGGAAGCATTCTAACCTAAGTTGGATTTTCCAAGCAAAACCCAAAAATACAATAACACATAGGCAGTGCTTCAATTAGAGATGAATTAATAAAGATTAAAATGTAAAAAAGGACCTAAATGAGGATAAAGGATAATGAAAATGCCTAGTATTGGTTCTTTGTTTAAAAACACAGCGTGCAGATAGAGTGTTTAATATGATAGTCATTAAAAGGGGGGAGATAGATATATATATATCTATATTTATCAAATATATAAAGTGAGAACTGATGATAGGAATCACAGCAATGAAGGAGTTTAAGGAATCAAAAGCAGCTTGTTTGATCCACTCGGTGCAAATGCATTTGAGGACTCCAATGACATGGGTGATTTTCTATATGTACACATTTTTTTTTCTCCCCAGAAGACATAAGAACTGGAAACTAATTATAAAATCCCAGAGAGACCAGACCTCATTCCCTGCCTCACCCACTCTCCTGTCAAACACAGCATTTCCAGATGGCTTTACAGTTTTTTTTCTTTGAAAATAAGATTTACTTGCGAATATTTACGCTGGTTGAGAACATAGAAGAGGAGAAATAGTTCCAAATTTTCATTATGAAGCGAGCAAAGCACTGATAATGAACTCCAAGAAACACAGCACAAACAACGCACAGATAGAAATATCTCCAACAGCTACCAAATAGAATCCAGCTGAGGTTTCAAGAAAAATTCACTGTGGTGATTTGACGTTGATTTTGAGGATAAATGTGGATTTCTGTTATTAGTCAACTTATTATATTAAATGTACTAATATAATCACCATCTATATCAATCATCTCCATAAGAAATGAAAGGCACTGAATGAAAGTTAATGTTCGTCCTTCATTGAAAAAAACAGTAAGACAGAAACAGATGTGTTTTATTTTATTTTATTTTATTTTATTTTATTTTATTTTATTTTATTTTATTTTATTTTATTTTATTATTTTATTTTATTTTATTTTATTTTATTTTATTTTATTTTATTATTTTATTTTATTTTATTTTATTTTATTTTATTTTATTAATTTGATTTAATAATTTCATTTCATTTTTAATTTAATTTAATTTAATTTAATTTTATTTTATTTTATAAGGCTTTATTTATTTATGTGGAAGAGAGAGAGCAAGCATGAGAGAGAGCACGTACAGGGGGGACTGTAGAGGGAGAAGCAGACTACCCATTGAGCTGGGAGTCCAATGTGGGGCTCAACTCCAGAACCCCGGGACCTTGACCTGAGCTGAAGGCAGATCCTTAACTCATTAAGCCACCCAGGTGCCTCGGATGTGTGTGTGTGCATATATATATATTGTTTATGCATGATGTTGATGAGCATCATGTTCATCTTTATGCTATACGCAAATAGATAAAAACACAAAGGGCATCCATATTTGAAGGAAGGAGGTGATTTTTATGATCATTGCAGATTTTTGATCACATAAGAAGAAAACCCAAGAATGTCAAGACATGACAGCAAATAGCAAGGTTAGGAAGCTAGAATAATGCATAGAATACATATTCTATAAATTCTGAGAAAAGGATTAGAAACTATAACAGTAGGAAGAATTTATAGCAGCTCTGAAACAATATATATTTGACAAGAACTAGCAAGGCTCATGAATCTATTCTGAAATGTTCTTGAGGTCAGCATAACTGTAATACTAAACCCTAAGAAAAACAATCAAAAGGAAGAAAATTGGAGTCCAGTCTTCTGACAATCCTTCTTACTGATGCAGAATATAAAATTATGTGTAATTATAACACATAGTAAGATGTATTCTGTGATAGAATTTATATATACATATATATATATTCCAGTGATAAAGGGAAACATCACATAATACATTTTAAAGTAGGATTAATTTAAGGAATATAAGCATACAAAGGTGATTAAAATTTGAGTCATTTAAAGTAAACAACCATAATAAAAGAAACAGGAAAATACATATGTGACATTTCCATAAATGCAGAAAAATGCATTTTAAAAGGATGATAGATATTAACTATAATTAATAAAATGTATCAGCATCATGACATTAGAAGGGACATTCCCTAAACATATAATAGATCTCTACTTTAGAAAAAGAGACCACAGGGGCAGCCCCGGTGGCTCAGCGGTTTAGCGCCTGCCTTTGGCCCAGGGTGTGGTCCTGGGGTCCCTGAATTGAGTCCTGTGTCCGGCTCTCTGCGTGGAACCTGCTTCTCCCTCTGCCTGTGTCTCTGCCTCTCTCTCTCTCTCTCCCTCTCTCTGTCTCTCATGAATAAATAAATAAAATCTTAAAAAAAAAAGAGACCACAATACATCAAACAGCTTATTTGGGGGCTGAAATGGGGAGAGTCCCCTGAGATTGGGAATGAGACTCGTGTGGCTGACATTCTCAGGTCTTTCCACGGCGCAGCAGGAGTACTGGGCAGCACATGCAGAACAGTAAAGATAAATGCAAATAATATGATTGGAAAAGGAGAGTCAAGCCTTTGTGAGTTTAAAATCCACATAAAAAATCTACAACAAAGCTATTAGAATTAGTAACTTCACCGGTTAATAAAGAAAACACAGATAACATCCACTGTGCCTACCAACTATGCCAGTAAAAAAAAAGAAAAAAAAATAAACTATCCTTTAAGGATATGGTAATGTTTCCAATGGCACGTTCACAATAGTGTCTTCCCATAGTCGTGCCAGACACGCACAGAGAAGAGTGAGGACAGGCCCATCATTGGGAGGATATATCATGTTTGCAGATGGGAGGAGTGTCTATCGTAAAGGTGTTAGTGGTTCCAAAATGTTCTGAGGAGTCAAGGTGATGTGTGTCTGTGTGTGTTGAAAAGAGACAGAAGGAGGTGAAGTAAGAGGAGGAAAGAAAATGATGGAGAGCGGGAGGAGGAGGGGGGAGGAACAGGAGGAGGACAGACTAGAGATGGAGATCCAAACACCATCAGCCACACTTCTCACGTGGACTGATTGACAACACTCATCAAAGAGCCCGGACCCATGACCCCCAGCAGGCTCTAAGCAAGTGTGTTCAATGACCAGAGAACACCGTAAGCTAGATTCTTCCTAAATTACTCCATCTGGAAACGGGGTCTTTGCCACAGAACTAATTTACACCAGGTCATGTGGGAGCAGAGTGGGGCCCTGATATGCCCGGTGTCCTTCTAGAAAGGGGAGATGCAGACACTTGGGCAGGGGGAATGTCACGTGCAGATGAAGACTGGTGTGTGTTAGCGAAGTCACGGTGGACCTGGCCAGGAAACCCCCAGGAGCTGCTGGAAAGGCATGGAACAGATGGCCCTCACATGTCACAAGGGCCCAGGCCCACCAGCCCCCAGGACCATTGGAGGACAAACTTTTCATTATTTGATCCCATTCAGTCTGTGGGACTCTATGACGACTGCCATCAGGAAGGAGCACACTTGCTTTTAGCCACCGCTCGGCCTGGACAACCAAACTCCACGCTTTGTAATGCCTTTATGATGAGTATCTCGTCTTTCCCTTCCCTCTTTCCACTCATGGGTGGGCGACCCGAGGATTAAATTTTCCAAGTGGAAGACTTCTACATGATACGACGGTTCTCCAGAATCTCTGAATCATCTTCCCTTCCCTGAAGCATTACAAATATTTGAAGGAGAATCATCATAATCATAATCATAATCATAATCATAATCATAATAAAAAAATAAGGCTGAGAAGGGCATCGGCTAACTGCAAACACCCCTTACTTCAATTTTCTTATAATGTCTATACTTTGGCTTACAATACAGAGTGAACTGATACTACAGTGAACCCAACTTTGTCAAATTTGTGTTTCTACAAGTCTCCCGCTTTACTTATGGAATATAAAGTAGGGATAAAGACAATAACAGATTTATTGAAGACTGCCATGGATTTTTCCATGATCGCATGGAACAGTAGTGTATCGTCTGTATTCATTTTGAATATATATATGGAAATCGTCGACACCACGTTATTTCAAACATATGTGTCCCCGTTTCCTCCAGTGCATCTTGGTGTATAGAACCAAGGCTGGTGGAGAGGTGGCTTTTCTTCTCCTCCTCTGGGGTTTGTCACCATGTGTCCTTGAGAGGCAACGAGGAAGAAATGGACTAATTAATACCGTAGGGAAGTTCTCTCTCCTACTCAGTAAACCTCATAGTATCCTGGAGAAATGCATCTTTACAGGCAAGAGAGTTTCCAATTAAAATGAAACTTTTGTGACACAGAAAAGTGAAATAGAAATGATAAAGCGTACGCGAGTTTTATTTACAATATGTATGGCTTAACACCATTTACGCTGAGTCTCTACGAATTGACTACCATTTGGGGTAGAATTAACAGCATTGGATTTGCAACAGAAAAAAAAAAGAGGAAAAGAAAGATGTGGTTTGTTACATTTTTTTGTAGGAGTGCAATACATGACAGAAATATGAACACAGACGTTAATGAGCAAGTGATAGATACATTTCATTATTACCATACGTGTCTATTTTATAAAATATGATGTGCTCTCGGTTCACAAATGGCAAATACACATAAAACAATCCTAAAGACTAAATAATGCAACTGGCTCAAATTGATCTATGTGACTGTCCTAGAATTCCATTAAAGAAAGATTAAGGGATTTTTCCATGTAAGGTATAAAATAAGAAATGAAAGTCTGAACGATTTCAGGAAAAAAAAAATCAAGCCTTCATACAAAGACATGACTCTGAATGAAATATGAATGAAATGCATCAGTTTGGATCTTCTCAATAAATAGCTCTGGAAGGCAAGATAAACTCAACCTTTTACTGAGAAACGATAAGGTTATGGAAGGGAAAACCTACTGTCTAGTCTTCATAGACTCAATCTGACTCATTTTCCATGGTTTCACTGAAATAATTAAAAAGAAAATCAGAAGAAGGAGGTATCTAGAGACTTCCTTTCATCACATCCATGAATTTAAAGTGAAGATTTCCAATTTAAAAGCAAAAACAACTGGGCATCCCGGGTGGCTCAGCGGTTTAGCACCGCCTTCAGCCCAGGGCGTGACCCTGGGGACCCTGGATCGAGTCCCACGTCGGGCTCCCTGCATGGAGCCTGCTTCTCCCTCTGCCTGTGTCTCTGCCTGTCTCTCTCTCTCTCTCTCATGAGTAAATAAATAAAAAATCTTAAAAAAAAAAAAGTAAAAACAACCAAAGCCTTGTTCGTTCAGATAATTGCTGATTTTTGTCTAAATTTTAGGAAACACAACAACAACAACAACAGAGGGAAGACCCAAAGATCCACGTGAATACAGTTCTTTGGATGTATACATTTCAGGTGACGGGAAGTTGTCTCCAATGGAGCTCATTATGGGAGGAATAGATGAGAAAAATAAAGTAAGCTCTTTCCCCTTCACATTTTTGTTTTGGTCTTACACTTCTTTTGTCTTCACAGAAACGTATATGATACGAGCAATGCATGCTAAGGTGGATTTCTCTAAAGAATAAATTGTAAAATTTATGATGTAACAGGGGCACACAGAGCATCGTGATGCATTTCGACTTACCTAGATACCTCACTACTCAGCGGACTCTCCCTCGTAGCCGCTTACCCCTTGGGATATTGGTGTCGTGTAAGATGCTCACATTATTCAATGTATTTAATGAAGTCATGGGGTCTCAGGACCTTTGGAAAGTTATTTTCTGAGATCTATTGGACTTCTGTGAAAGCGTGTGGCTGAAATCATAGTCCCACAAAGTTCTGATTTTGGAAAAGGGTAGAGAGAGATCAGGAAGGTAGGAGATTGACAGAGCCTATAAATTTGCTAAGAGAGCGCCCTGGCTTGATTTTGATAAATTGCATTCAAATAAGAGATGTACAGAATCGATAAGAGTGTCGTGTTAATCCACGGGTCAACTCTACAATATGGACGGATGTAATTATCTAGCTCCATATGGTGGTTGGTTCTCTGCCAACCCGAATGTAAATTCTGGGAACAGTTGTGTCAAGTTTTTCATGTATGGATAAGTTCCCAATTTTTAAAAATCCATCCTGATTCCCACGCCCCCCGACCCCCATTTTTTTCCTCTCTCCCTCATGCCTTCTCTCACATAAACCAGCTACAAGATAACATCTTCAGTGTTGGGTTGACTGCCAGATTGTCTACACCTTCGATCACAGTCAGTCAAATCTTGTAGGGGCACTCCACGTACGCCATGGTTATAGCCAAACACAGTGACCACATTAGAGTTTGAAGTCAGAGTCAGGGGGACGCCACATTATCCCCTGGGGTGGTGGCCAACGTGCTGAGCCAAGTGTCAGGTTGGGCTTGGGAGACTACATTAAGAAAATACTATGAAGGTCTTTGTCTACCAAATTATGATATTTATCTTTCTTCCTTTTGAGTAGTGGAAGCATGTAATTGGTTCTATGTCATGACTAGGTCATGCCTCCAAATCTGTGTAGATGCTATCCCGAAAGGAGAGATTGGTGGCCATCAAACTGTCCTGTGGGCTATGACACGTGCCCAGGCGAGTGGCGGCAGGGCCCTATGGTGGAGTGGAGACATCTGGTTGAATCGGGAAGGGTGAACGCACGGCTTTAATTCCCACCGTGCAAGAGACTCAGTCCAACAGCTGGAGGAAAGAAGAGCTTGTAGTAAACACGGTTCTATGAAGCAAGTAGAAGGGGAAGTCACCAGCAGGTGGGAAGCCTCACACACTTCTGGATGATGGAAGGCAGGTGGGAACGTACTGAACCATTAAACAACTTAGAGAAAGGTACAGCCCAGAGGGTGCTTGGAAGATGTGCCCGAAGAGGTTCTGATGTCACACGTCATCGGAGGCTGGCAGTGAAGTCATAATTTGATGGGCCAAACATGGCTGTTTATGTAAAAATATGGTACGTTATATAAAATGATCACTATCAAGCAATAGAAACTCTGTGATTTCTATTTAAAAATTGTCTCCTTGGCATCCCTGGGTGGCTCAGTGGTTTAGAGCCACCTTCGGCCTGGGGTGTGATCCTGGAGACCCGGGATCGAGTACGTCGGGCTCCCTGCATGGAGCCTGCTTCTCCCTTGGCCTGCGTCTCTGCCCCTCTCTCTCTCTCTCTCTCTCTCTCTCTCTCTCTCTGTCTCTGTGTATCATGAATAAATAAATAAAATCTTTAAAAAAATTGTCCCCTTGGGGCACCTGGGTGGCTCAGGTGGTTAAGCATCTGTCTTTGGCTCAGGTCATGATCAGGGTCTTGGGATGGAGCCTCATGTTGGGCTCTCTGCTCAGTGGACAGTCTGCCTCTCCCTCTCCTTCTGTCCCTATCTCCCGGGTCACGATTTCCCTGTGTGTCTCAAAAAATAAATAAAATCTTTAAAAAAACCAAATACATAAAATAAAGAATAAAAATTGTGCCCTAAAGTGCCTAATGCAGTCTATACTGATAGCCAGTCGAAGACTACACTCATATGGTTTTCTTTGAGTCGTTTTGAAAATTTATTTTTGGATGATAATTTTTTTCCCAAATATTTTGCCTTATTGCTGCACACAAATGTGTCCTGACTAAAGCCATAGGATTTTTAATAATATAAATATGTTAATGTAAATTAGTTATTTATGTAGAATTCATTTATTCACATAAGAATTTCAATATATAGAATTTTATTTTTCTGCCTTGTTTTCTTTTTTTTTTTCTGCCTTGTTTTCACGAATGTTTTATCTTTGTTGGTGGTGTTATCTGGCCAGTGGGACTTTCATTGCATTAGTTTCTTACGCATCCACTTTTTACACAAATAAATAAAATAGTTTGAGTTTTGACTAATGTATACACCTGTGTAACCGACATGCCTGTCAAAATAAAGGGTGTTTCTATCACCTCAGATGCTACAAGACAAAAGCTATGTTACATTTCCCATATGATTCAAACCAAAATTGTATTAATTTCCCTTGTGATTCCTTATCTAATCCATGGGTAGTTTTCTGAAGGTGAAGGCAACAAAAAATGATATGACATGTCATTCATATTTTAACCTTACTACATCCTAATACAGTAAGAATTTGTGTATATTGGGTTATATAAAATGTTCTGGTTTTTTTTTTCCCTAAATTTTAAGTAATCTCTATATCTAACATGGGGCTTGAGCTCAGGATCCTGATGGCAAGTCACGTGCTCTACAGACTGAGCCATCCAGGAGCCCCTAAAATATTCTTAATGTTGATTTTTATCTGTTTCGATTTGCTTTTTGAAGTATAACTAGTATGATATTTAAAAATCAGACTTTGAGTTCACTTTATATTACTCTTGAAATAAGACTGGATGGGGCCATTTACCTTTGATGCAATTATAACTATTATACGAAAGGTATAAATCTGCTATGTTATTATTTGTTTTCTGTTTGTCATACCTTCTTTTTTCCTTGGATCGGGTCTATTTTAGTATTCTGTTTTAGCTCTGCTATGGGCTTTTTTTGGGGTGATTATTTGCTTGTTTTACAACATTTTAGCTCATTTTATATTTTATATATATTCAACTTATATTAACTTATAACAAGCTGCTTTCAAATAATTTATACCATTTTGTATATCATGTAAGAACTTCACATTGTACACAGCCCTATTCTCCTTTATTTGTGCCATTTTGTCACATATTTTTGTATGCGTGTTTTACATAGTGCAGGATATATTTTTTACTGCTTGATTTCACACACTGAATTATGATTTGGTGGATTAAAACACAATTATTTCGGGATCCCTGGGTGGCGCAGTGGTTTAGCACCTGCCTTTGGCCCAGGGTGTGGTCCTAGAGTCCCGGGATCGAGTCCCGCATCAGGCTCCTGGCATGCATGGAGCCTGCTTCTCCCTCTGCCTGTGTCTCTGCCTCTCTCTCTCTCTCTTTCTCTATGTCTATCATGAATAAATAAATAAAATCTTTTTTTTTTTAAAAAAGCCACACAATTATTTCCTATTTACATGTAAAACTATCATTTCTAGCCCTGTTTGTTCCTGGGTAGATATGTTTCTATCTGGTTTTACTTGTCTTCGAGATGATGCATGTTTGTTAGAATTTCTTGTGGTGTACATCTGCTGGCTGAGAATTTACTTAGCTTTGATTCATCTGAAAATATTTTCATTTTCCCCTCATTTTTGAAGTATAATTTTTTCAGGGAGAGTCATATTTCCTACTTATTCTTTCTTCAGCTTTAGTAGTTTGTATGTTTCCAAGAGCTTGATCATGTCAGCTCTTTTATGGGATGTTTGCCATCTAATTGTTCATAGCATTCTCTTGATATCCATTCCATTTTGGTAAGACTAGCAGCAATGTCCACACTTTCAGTTCTGATCTTAGTAGTATGATTCTTCTCTTTTTTTTTCTTGGTGTGTCTAGCTAAGGATGTGTCAATTTTGGCCAAAGAACCAACTTTTGGGTCTGTTGATTCTCTGTGTCGGTTTTCAGTTCTCTATTGTGTTTTTCTCCACTCTGTTTTTTATGATTTCCTTCTGAAATCTATTTTTACTAAATATATAATCCTCGGTAGACACATATGTATTTTCCCCCCTTGGAAGACACTGTGTCATTCGTAAAATAATAAGTAAGGTTTTATACACGTTGGAGAATGCAAAGCTCTGAGGGAATGGTCCTCAGGAAGCTATAGCTGAGACATACCTAAACTCAACAATGAAGATACGCAGAAAGATGGAATGGTCTGAAATTTATCTTAAGGGCCAATTCTTTTTTTTTAAGGTTTTATTTATTCATTCATGAGAAAGACATAGGCAGAGACACAGGCAGAGAGAGAAGTAGGCTCCCCAAGGGGAGCCTGATACAGGACTCGATCCCAAGACCCCGGGATCATGATTTGAGCCAAAGGCAGATGCTCAACTGCTGAACCACCCAGATGCCCCTTAAGGGCCAATTCTATGGACATGACATCCCAGAGAACATACACCACCATGAGACACAGGAAGCGAGCGATGCCTGGAAGAGCCTCGGTAGGGCTCAGACAATGCAGGAGAAAGTCAGTGCCAACAAGGCAAGATGCCATCTACTTTCTTAGCTACAAAGGAGTTGCATAATTTTGCCAATCCCTTCGTTGTTATAAATAGGAATTTTTTAAATCACAAACTTGGTTTCTAGTCTACTTTAATTTTATAAAACTCTACTCCAATTGCCTGTATAAGAAGTCAATGTGCTCTTTAAACATCTCTATTGAATTATAATTTACAACAGTTAACATCCAGCCATTTTAAGTGTCTACTTTAAAGACTTAGTAAATTTACAGAACTGTGATCATTTAATTATTGCAAACTAATCTTTTTTAAGCATCATAAAGTTCTTAGCACTCCTCATTCCCTCAGATTCCTTTACCAATAGATCTTCAGATACGGCAAACTACCTAAAATATTGCACAAATATGGTTGATATTCAACATAAATGAACAAAGCAAGCAGTCTCGGTATAATAATAACTATTAACATTATAATGAGGAGTCCCCCCCCCCCAAGGAGCAGAAGAGAACATAAAATGGATACAGTCTGAAAAAAGCCATGACAGATATCTATGGGAAGCAATCTTACGAGGTGGAATTGTGTGTGCGTCCAGTCTACCCCAGTGATGACAAACTCAGCTTCAATGATTTAGCAACCTCTGTGTAAAAAAGCTTTAAAAATATGAATTCCTTGCTATTTCTGGGTTCATATTATTACTCATGGGTGTAGTGGGGACCAAAAATAAAATATGCTACTTTTCCCTGGCCATCTTTGTTATCTTATGACTACAAATCAAAGAAGAGGTCATGTCAGCTTCCATCTGAAACCCTTGCTATTTTCTCCAAACACATGTTCAGAAAATGTGATCCTCCATCTGATTCAGAATTGCTATGCTTTTATATAAGAATGATAAATTATTAGTATTTTGTGGTGCACTGAACATAATGTGTGTGTCAGTGTTTCAGAATAATGGGCACTTTCTGGGGCGACTGGCTGGCTGGCTTAGTCGGTGGAGCATGCACCTCTTGATCTTGGGGTTGTGGGTTTGAGCCCTACGTTGGGCGTAGAGATTACTTAAATACATTCATACATAAACTTAAAAAAAAAAGAATGTTGGGCACTTTCTAAAACCTTACGTTCAGGTAACATACCACACTGGGATCACAACGTGCAACAAACTTAGAATCAAACAATACATCTCATGCGTGCAACCTTTGCTTTTGTGATGTGTAACGTGTAGGATCTGAACTTCTGTGAAAAAAAATATAATGATCAGTATATCCATTGCATTAAGCCAATAGAGAGGATATAAATTGCTGCTTTTCTTTGAAAGGGTGAGAAAAAAATTGACTGACACGCCTAGTCTGGCATTTCACAGAGGCTGAATCTCTTCACTCCCCAAAGCGCATAAAGACACCGTTGTATTGTATTCACTCGGCAGACGCCACGATGACGATCAGTCCCTAAGCACACAGGTGGGAGGGGCGCCAGGGTCTCTGCAGGTTAGACAAAGGGTTTGGGCAAATCTCCACAAAGTATTAACACCCCCCACCCCGATCCCTGAGAAGAGAAGCTACTGATGGTTCCTTCTGGGTTGGGTGGGCATGACTCTCCTAAAGACAACCGTCCTAATGAGCATGGTTTCCTTGGTAACTGGGAGTAGAAGAAAAAGGGGATAGAGTGGACAGATTGCAATCACATTTTTGCAAGCTTCAGGCCACCATGTGCATTGCTGTAGAAAACGAGGAGCTACCCTTTCCAAACATGGCTCTGGTCAAACGGAAGCGCAACCATCACTCAGTGATGTCCCGAGAAACCTCTGGCATCACTTACTGGGGAAACCTGGAGCATCCCAAGCAGGAGGCCTTGCTATAACATTCAAGAGCCCAAAGCAAAGAATATGAGCAGGGGGTTCACCTGTCCCCAAACCAGCATCTCTCACCTCGCTCTACACAGAGGGAGCACCTTGTTCTGGGGACTCAGCTCTTGTTGGAAACCTGTTCTCCAGCCCTGGTCTGGGGGACAAATTGTGGAAGAAAATTGCATCGTTGTTTGGCCCCACATTTCTCATCTCCTTAATCAGGAGGATTGGGTGTTGATTTATGGATTAAATGGCACATCTTATGAGTGAAACTTTTCCTTTTTAGTGGGTTTCTGTTCAAAAATTAGCTAAATTCAGATATCACTTTGTACAGCCCAGACTCACTGCTGTGCTTGGATCTCACCTGAGATCCCATAGGCTGTAAACAAACAGGAATCCCCTACTTACAATCTTCATGAGTATCTTTGCTTCCTCTTATTACCACAAAGACACACATTTGGGAAAGTTTAAAGATTCATTTTGTAGGCATACTCCTCCAAAGAATTATCAACACACCATTTCAGAATTCACTTTCATGGTTGTCCTTACTTCTTATGAGCCGACTCGATTACTATTTATTAGTTTTGAAGATTCATTAGTATTAGTCATGTAAAATTAAAACTCAGTGATAGGACTTGGAAATTACCTTTCATAAAAGTGCAAGGCTAAAACATCTCATTTTAATAAATACAGGACTGTAATGATCCAATTCATAACAGGTGTAAGTGTTGCAATCACGAATTCAAACACACTGAAATTAACGTTGAAGCACGGGAAGGCACATTTTGGTTGATTTTTTTTTTTTTACATCTTTTTTTTCCCCCCACAAGGGGTTTTAAACCACCTAGTCCAAACGATACTTCTACTTTTAACACATTAAAAATCACACAGTGACCTTCAAAGCAGCTATTCGTGGAAGCGTCAGATGTGCAATATGGAGTACAAAATTAAAATGTGAGATGTGAAAATACTGAGCAATTTATCTCCCCTGACCCATCACTGCGAGGCATCAGGCTTCTTAATCACACTTCTAAATTAGGATCTTTATGTAAGCAAGTCTGCCCATGAGGAAGGGGTAAATTAGTAACATATAAGGAATTCATTATTTCTCTCAGATAGCTCAAATCTACTTATTAATTACATCTGTCCATGGCATTCATTAGCTTCATACTAGTGTGGAAAAGCAATTGCAAGTATGAGAGGTGAAAAAGAATCTCTCCCGACGTGTCCTCGAGGGAAACGCTTGGCAGATCCCAAATTGACGTGCTTACCTGGGAAGGTCGGACCCTTGTTCAAGTACAAAAGCCAAATCAGATGGAAATAGGTACCTTGATGCTAGATGCTTCTGCCTCAGCAGCTATTTCCAGTGAGGACAGTTGACACAGACGAGTCTTCTCCTGGGGACGTCAAACGTAACATCAGTTCAGCCGAGTTCAGTCAGTCCTTACTGGGCATCCAGCAGGTACTAAGGTGGCATGTGTCTGCTTCGAGGGCACGTATGACTCGCTGGAGTCTCTGGCTACAAAGCAGATGCCGAATCGGAAGATCTTGGGTGGCGATACACAAGAACCACATAAATGCACACTCAGTGCAGTATTCTCACCAGGAAACAGCATTTCCAAAATCTTCTGGGAAAAGGAAAAAAAAAAAAGGCAAGAACACAGGTGTTCTGAGTCATCCTGGGTGACCTGTTTCACATCACAAATTAAGTCCCTGTGTTTGCTACTTCCTTGATTTTTCTCGTGTTTTCGCTTTGGCGTATCCATGGTGACATAGCAAGTCGCGTGTGACTTTTGGATTGCTTACCTTTACATTTAATCTAAATCGGAGCGACAATTTTCCATCAAGTTATCTTACCCAATTATAGAGACTAGGTTTATTATGTGCATGGCTAAATTTAGACACCTTTCAACGGAGGACATTGTGTCTCATTAAGATGGTTCCACAAACCTAAATTAGATCCTTATCCAAACAGACCAAGCCTTAAAAGTCTATCTTAGGAATAATGCAGCAGTTTTCTCCTTTTTTTTTTTTTTCCATTGAAACGGTTTAAGAATCAGGAAGAGGTTTAGCAATAAACATGAAATCATCGGAGGGTATAGTGTTTTCAACCTCCAGATTATAGGCTAATAAAGCTCATTCTACACCCCTTCTCCCTGAAATAGCGTTAAAATAGTCTTTCGAGTACGACAGATATGGCTTTGTTATTTCTAAAATTCATACAGCAGTTAGGAAAATATTTATAAATATACCATATTGCAGGATCCTCATTGCAAACAGTAAGTGAGTTATCATCCATTTTCCATGCCTGGCTTGCTGAATGATCATTTGTGAAAGCAATCACCCTTTGAATATAGCTTCTAATAATCCTGTCCATCAATCATATTTTTTTCTTAATCCATCCATGCACCATTTTAAATGCAAATAAAGATCACCTTCCCAATATCTATGAAAATTAAATCCCATCACAAATGAAAATTTACAACCCTGTCTTATATTAGTTCATGGAGCTGTATTCTCAATAGCTAAATCTCCCCAACACAGTCCAATAAAGTTAAGTGAGAAGTCTAATTTGGCGTTCTAATTCAGGCGTATGGTATTGACCTCTTTTTTCACGGTGTCATTGCGGAACTGGTGACGCCCTCCCGCAAGCCTGGCCTCAACTGAGAACCACCGGTTGTCCACTTTGGCAGCTTGCATATGCTGAGCTCAGAAGTGGGAGGGGAATCGGGCAAGGCAAAACAACCACCGTCAAGGATGCCCACATCCCCATCCCCTCGGCAGCCCATGAGTGTGTGAGCTCCCTCAGCAAAGGGGACTTTGCAGATGCGATCCCATTAAAAATCATGCATTATCCAGGTGGGCTGAGTGTCGTCATGAGGGTCCTTTTAAGAGGGAGGAGGGACGTTCAGAATCAGAGAAGGAGATGTGAAGATGCAAGCGGCGGTCAGCATGATGCACCTGAGGACGTAGGAAGGTGTCTCGAAGTAGCTGGAGGAGGCAAGGGTATGGATTCTCCCTTAGAGCCTCCAGGAGGCATGCAGCCTCACCAACAGCTGGACATGAGCCTGGTGAGACCCATTTTAGACTTCTTACCTCCAGAACTGCCACCAGATACGTCGATGTTGTGTCAGGCCGCTGAATCTGTGGCAGCTCCTTATAGCAGCTGCAGGAGTCTCATACAGACTTAACGCTGATGGCCTCTGCTGGGACCATTGCAGTTAGGGGTGCAGACTTACTGGAGGAGGTGAGGTTGGCTCAGCTTCCATTCCTGACTGCGACTCCCTCACTGCTGACATGAGACACGGATGTGGAAGGACACCAGAAATATCTCATTGCACCTTCAAGCCCTGTGGCCTTGGCTCCCCACTGCGGGAGGCAGTTAGAACAACGCAGCGTGAATTCCTGAGCAAGGGAAAAGCCAACCTCAAACACAAGACACAAATCATGAGACAAAAGGAAGAGCTTTGCAAGCATGTCTCGGGTTTGAAGGCCCAGGCAGGGAGCCGTGGCCTCTACGCTGCTGCACAGGACCAGGGACACGCAGCCTCTAGTGAGGGGGAGACTGAGGCACAAGCGACCCTGCCTCCCCGGCGAGGCACTTACAGCGAGTGGCATGAAGATTGATATTCCTTCATTTTAACTCAAGCAGCCTAATCACGGCTTGACGACTGGCCACCCCACCTAATCCTTTGCCTAACGCCTCCGTGTACCCCAAGGCGGTTCAGTCCCTGGGCCACCTGCTCCGGCGTAATTACAGCCTTGATGAAGACAAAGCATGTTTGGATCTTTGCTATTGAGCAAGATATCATTCTCCAGCCACAACGGGATCACTCTCCCGGGAGCCAAAGGTCAGCGTGTGCTGTGAGTGATGCATCTCCACTCTGCCGGCTGCAGGCGCTCTGCAAATATTAAATATCTATGAACCTCCTCGACTCCGATGGATGGTTTCTAATTGCAGGGGGATGGGCTTTGAGATGTGCACGTAGGGCAGAAAAAGTGCATAGGTAGATTTTCCGCATGCTGAAATAATTTACGGCAGGGGGAGGCGTTACTCAGAAATTATACGGCTGCACAAAACACATTTTAAAGAATTACAAATGATGAATTCTTATATTCACAGCCTCACTGACTGCTTCTTTCACAAATGTCCGTTCATGGATAGAAAGCACTGCCCTCAAGTTAAATACTTTAATAACATATCACGAATTTAAATGATACGACCAAAAGTTCAATAAGCAACATCTTTTTTTTTCCCCCTAAAAGGGTAAACTCGATAAAAAGAACATGGGTCTAAAAAATATGAAATGAAACACACAGATAAAATAATGTGTCTTCTTTACTGATTTTTTTTTTTTTTTACAGGAGAGGATTGGAGATAAAAACTGATTTTTAGTAAGGAATCAGCATGAAGTCAACGTGAAACCCTGGGCATGTCATCCATTCGGAAAAAAATTCTGATTTCTACAATTTCAGTATTCTCGTCTCTAAAACAATAGGTTTGAAATTAAAATGGAAAGGTTCTGCTGTTTATGCAGAACTCAATACGACCCACACACTGGGCTGAGAAATATATACATTGTGGGACTATATTCTATAGAGATACACATTTATATAATGACATTTTAAATATAATACACATGTTTACATATGGATAATATGTGCACCTATTGAAATTATACATAGCATATTGGCATTCATGTAATATATAAAATTTATATTTATATGATATGGTGTAGTATGCAATATGAATTAGTATTGCACAAAAAATTGCACAAAAATGTACACGTCTTCTTCCTTCCATCCTTATATCAACAGAAGGTGTTGTTATAAATAGAAAAGGTGTCATCATTGTTTTTTCCCATTCTACACGTGAGAAACTGAGGCCCTAGCTAGTTATGTTGACTTTCCAGCGACACGGAGTGGATAAACCACAAGATGGCTCTAAAGCATCGTCCGCCTCCATCACCTGCCTCTGGACCACCTGGGGGCTCCCTCACACGCACCTGTCTTGGTCTCGCCCACACCTACGGGACCAGAATCACCGGGCAAGGCCTGGGATGTGCATTTGTAGTGCATTTTTCCAGTGATTTGGAAGTGTCCCCAACTCTGAGAATCTGTGCCTCCCCACTGAGGCTGGTTCCAAAATCCACTTTCAGTTTTACGTTGTCAGGACTTAGAAATTCAGTGACAATTTTGCGATGATATCCTCAGGTCTTTCGGGTAATTATACAGCGTATTTTTCATAGGGCGATTTATAAGATGTGAATAGTAATCCTCTTAAAACCACCACAGGGAAGATAAATGATAAGAAATGCATCACCGATGTGCATTGAGGTATTTCTAAGGCAGGAAGGGCACCGTGCACATTCTGTTAAGCGCGGATATAGTGAAGAGCTTCTATTTCTTAATCAGATGTGAAAGCCCCCATGATTTTATTTTATTTTATTTTATTTATTTTTTTGCCCCCATGATTTTAAAGGTCCAATATGCTAACAATAACTGTGTTCGTTCCCTGGGGCTGCTGTAACTCGGGACCTCATGCCGGGCAGCTCCAAACCCTGAAATACTCTCTCCCGGTTCTGGAGACCAGATGTCTGAGATCCTTGTGGGGCGGGACTGTTGTCCTCTGGACTCTCAGGGAGGGCCCTTCCTGCCTATTCCAGCTTCCGAGGGCTCCTGGAAATCCCTGCGGCTAGGTGGTTTGCCTCTACATCATTCCCATTTCTACCTCTGCCTTCACAGAACCCTCTTCCCTCTGGGTTGGCATCCAAATTTCCATCTTCTTATAAGGACATCAATCACTGGACTCGGGCTCGCCCTAATTACCGGTGACCTCTTCTTAACTTGACCAACATGTGCAAAGACCCTATTTCCAAATAGGGTCACCTTCACGGGCTCTGGGAGGGCATGAGTTTTGAGGGGTACTGGTCAACCCAGTAGGGTGGCCTTCAAGATGAAAGGCAATTCATAGCACATTTGCATAATTTTAGACAAGCTTGACCACATGGAGGACGGTAGTGATTGCACAGACGTGACCACTGCAGGAAACACATGGCCCCACTTCCAGAGATTTCCCGAGCAGCACAGCGCCTACCGTTAGGAGTACTGTACTGTACCCTGAAAGGTTTGCTAAGAGAATTGATCCCGAGTTAAGGGTTTGTATCACAAAAAAAGGAGGGTGGGCCACTGGGGAATTTTGGGGGTGATGGATGTGTTCATTAGCTTGGTTACCAGCGGTGGTGGCATCAAAGATCCGTGTCTACGTTCACACATACCTAATTGTTTCTAATTGTCTGCATTGACCACGTGCAGTTGTTTGTATATCAATCACACCTCAACAGGCTGCTATCAAAAACAAGAAGAAAATACATGTCCGCACACACCAGGATGGGATGGATCAGGAGCAGAGGGGTGATGCTTCTGTGCACGCTGGATTCCTGCAGATGCAGCGGGTTCATTTTCCACGATGCATCCACCTTCTGATAGTACGTACAAAGTTTTCCTGGGTGTTCCACTGACCTTTCCACAAATCTGTTATTCCTCTCACATTCCTCTCCACAGACCCTTTTTTCAAAAACGGTATTTGTAGAAGGAAATCTATTATACCTTTCTTCCTTTAACCTTTTGGTTTGGTGATTTTTTTTTTCTTCCCTCTTCCCCTGTGCGGCACGATAGCATCCCTTTCTGTATGTACAAACCTGGAAAGGGCTCCACAGCCAAGCCACTTGCTTGGATGTGTGTGACATAACCAGTTCTACTGAAGTTTCATAATTCTGCTCATCAGCATAAATCCCAAAAGCACGATTTGAGAATGCAGCTAAATTTTCCTGTTTATTGGCTGTTTTATTTAGCGCGCATCTGATGCTTCTCTCTAAATATATTTGGTTTAATTTGCTTTATCGCAGTAACTAATTTGTTGTTGAATAAGCTGGATGCACACTGCCCTCACCGTCTACCTCCCAAATTGATTTTCTAAGTGTGAAATTAAAATGTCACAAGAAGCGCAAACTTTAAACAATGGCTTGGCATGCCTTCTGACGGATGCTCTACTCCCACCACTAAATCCAGCTTCTTCCGTTATATTGGGAATACAATTAATAATGATTAACTTTGGAATATGGCTTGTAACATCATTATATATTTTTCTAGGGGAAAATTAATTCCATGCATGGTAAAGTAAGCCTATCTGTCATGTGTTAAAGAGCTTGGACTTTGAGCCAGGATTTTGTCGAAAACTGTAGTCTCTGGGACCATGCTTTTTCGCGTGATGGGAGGAAGGTTCCTACGTAGGTGTTTATGGAAGAACCACAGGTCCATGAAGAGGTGAGGAGAACGTCTATAACATTGGGACATCCTTCATCTGTATCTGGCTCCATGGGCACAGCCCTGAGCTCAACTCTGTAGGGACCAGTAGCCTGCAGATGCGAATGGCATCAAAAATCACATCCCACTGAGAGTCTATTATAATAATATAATATTTGCTCCCGAAACTTGATCCTGGCCAGCTCTTTTACAAATGAATGCTTTTGCTCTTGAAGAGGATTGGGCAAAAGAGAAGAGATAGGTCAGGACCTGAAGCCCCATTATCACCATGAGGAAGTGACTTGGGTCAATGTTTGCAGAGAGCTGGTAGGGATTCCAATGGGAGTACGTTTCCATAGAAAGAACATGGCAGCAGGGAAAGGCGAAGGGCCTCCGAAGGCTTATGGTACCCATGGGCAGCCAGTTTCTTGGCTTAGTAAAGAAGTCATAGAATAATTGTGATTTGCTGCATCTGTATCTTCTATGAACATGTGCATCAAAGATAATGACCAAATGCACTATCTTACGTAAGTGACTATGTAATGATTTAAGAGCAAAGAAAATGGAATTCCATCAACATTCTTGACTCTTGATTCTTCTGCTGACTACCTATGGGGCTTTGAACCACTTTATGTGGGACTGTGGGTCATTTGTTTAATTTTTTTGTGCGTCTGTTTCGTCAGATGTTGAAAGGGGAGGATGACTGGACCTTTCTTCACCGTGTGCCAGATAAACGGTATAATACTGAATGCTTAGAGTCATATCTGAAGTATCTTATTTTTTGAAATATCTTATTTATTTGAGAGACAGAGAGAATGCACAAATGTGGGGGAGCAATAGAGACAGAGGGAGAAGATGAATCCCCGCTAAGCAGGGAGCCCAATGTGGGACTCGATCCCAGGACCCTGGGATCACGACCTGAGCCAAAGGTGGACACTTCATGACTAAGCCACCCAACTGCCTCCTGGAGTAGTTTAAATACATACATATTTATTTTTTTACAGAGGAAACTCTAGAAGGGATATCTTCCATCGTTGTCACGTTTTTTTCAGGACAAAACAAAGATTCGTGGGAAAGAATACATTTCTGCACAGGTGATCCTGTCAAAGGCAGATAAAAGAGACAGCAGTGAATGAACTCCATCGAGTCGCACCCGGGATCAACGGTTGTACTTGGAGGACGCAGCTGGAATCCTGATTCTCATCAAATCATAGAAACACATTTTGCCATTAATTTTTTTAAATTATGAATACAGTTCTCCCAAAGGGAGAAAAATATCACTGGAGAAGAAACTTCCTATTATCTAGTTATAAAATAAAAATGTAAATGTATGATTTGGCAACAACGGGCTGAAAGCAGTCGTTAAACATTAAAATTAAAAGGAAAAAAATCGCTGTGTCCAAATAATGATTCTTTCCAAAGTATAGTTTTTGGTTTGGGATTTTTTTTTTTAATAATTGTTCTTTGGAGAGAGTGATTCAATTGAATCACGTTCAATACTTTGTAATGTTTCAATAAGCAAATAGTATTTCCCCAAAGGGCACTTGTGGGACTAAATTGTTTGTTCATAATTTGCTTTCGAAACACTTTTACAAGAGAAAGCTGAGTCCTGTTTAATTTCCCATTTAAATGATTCTTGAATTCTTTAGGAAAAAAATCACATTATACTGAATTTTTATTGTAGCATTCATATTTTGACACGCACACTTGTTGTGATAGGATGCACTTGCAAACACTGGCCATGACGTTCATTTTTACATCCTATTCGACTTTTTAAATATTCTTTCACGATTGGCATCAAAATATCTGTAATGTCTCCGTCTCTCTGGGCAATCATAGCACTTACATTTTAAACATTTAAAAGGGGGAATAGAATAAGGCATCACAATGTAAAATTATGTAATAGTTATTTTTAGGGTGGTAGGATAATACCAGTTTTTTTTTTCCCTTTATACATTTTGTGCAAGTAAACCTCTCCCTTCCCTTAGCTGACATTACGAAATAAAAGATGCATTTGTTCCCCGTACAAGCTCTTTGTCTTCATCTGGTAGGTATAGGGTTTTTGTCATATTATGATCACTTGGAAGTGATGTATTTCTTCCTCTTGAATTACTTATAATAGTAACCCGTGCTTACACACACACACACACACAAATGAAGACTGGTGTTTGATCTAAATATAGGATATCTTATATCAATCAATACACCAGTATTTACCTATAGTCCATTCGTGTGTGCATTTTATATAAGTTATATAAGTTCTCCTTTCTCATTAGCTCCCCACACTTTGCAAAATGCCATCTCACTTGCTTTTTTTTTTTTTTCTAGACTGTGTCTGGGAATACGTAGCTACTGTAGAGAACCAACAACCTTCCCATGAAATCACAAGTCGTCATGGAAAGAACCACGTTTCTAGCACATGTACCCTGCATTCACGACACAGGCATAACAAGCCTTCGTCTTTTGCACCTTTATGCTGTGCAGGTACGAGAGGGAGAGACAGGTGGCCATGGCATCCCCACACAGCACCAAGAGCCCAATGCCAACACACCTGGGACGCATTCAGAGGAGGAAGCCACACAAATTGTTTTTGGGGGTGGGGAGGATGTGGAATGTAACAAGCCAGAAAAAGCTAGAAGCCTTACCTTGTGACACAGGCCAGGGGTCGGCCCCCAGCGGACCACGCTGGCTGCTCATGGTCCACGCTGCAAATGCAGGTGCACAGGATGGCTGGCTTCCCGGACGCTTGGCCAAAGTGGGTCCCCAGACCCAAGCGCACTTTGCAGTCTGTCAGGCACGGACACACAGTCTGACTGAGGAGGGACGAAATAGGCTTGTTTGTGGGCACTGTGCTGAAGCTGGGACGGTGACCCCAAAGCCCAAGGTAAGCTGAGGCAGGGCCACGCAGGACTCCCCCAGCGGCCGCAGCACCATGCAGACGGGTTCTGTGCCCCAACCGTGTTCCACCTGCACCCTCACGTCTCTGCTGCTGTGTCCCCACGTCCAGGGGAGGGTGCAGACCCCAGGTCGGAGCCAGGCAGAGGCCGCAGAGCTCACCGGTCACTGGGTGATCCAAATGAGGGGGCTGTGGGATGGGAAACAGCAGCCTGCTTGAGAGGCAAGCCAGCAGGTGAACGCAGGTTGAGTGAGGGCCAGGGAGGGAGGCGGCTGGCCCCAGGGCTTGTGACTCCATCGTGCACTTCCAGAAGCTCTCGGGCCACAGGCTATCCTGGAACTGCATTTCCTGAGCAGAACTGTGTAAGCAAGGGCAGAGGAGAGAGCCCGAGGGGCCATGCGGGCTCTGGGGGTGAGTTTCAGGCACACTGACGTCGGGTGGGCCCAGGAAGGCCGGGGATAGGATGCTCATGGTGCTCTCTGGAGCACACAGGTCCAGGTGCCAGCCCACCGGGCCACCCGCCTTAGCCCCACAGTGCCAGGCAGCCAGCCAGAGGAGCAGGGGAAGCTGCCTTGGTCCCAGGCTTTGGGGCTCTGCGTGAGATCTGAAACGTGCAGAAGAAGATGTGACCCTGCTGCTGGATCCGCTGGCTCCCTGCAGCATCTGGCACCATGCGTGGCTTTGCTCTGCACAAGGCCACACATCAGGGGCAGGCCAGACAGCTCTGGACACCAGACAGCCTGCGGCTCCATGCAGCACTTCCAGCCTCGGGGGCTGCAGCACAGGAGCAGAGAGACTGAGGAGGATGCAGGGTTCTCCGGGAGGGAGCCTAAGAGGGAGATTTCAGGGCCAGGCTACAAAGTCTCTGCTGGGATCTGATGGCTCACGTCAGCAAGAACGGGCAGTGGCTGGGCAAGCAGACAGCTCTTGCTCACAGTTCCCCAAGGGATCCAATGAGCAGGAGTGGGACATGACTCTAGGAACCAGACCTGACCCAGAAGGGAGGAGCACCTGACATAAAGTCCAAAATCCACAAGCCAACCGATAGATAAACTCATCGGCATGCACGCAAAAATATCCATTGCACATGCATCAGGCACATCAAAACAATTTTTATTGTGTTGAGTAATTGGATGAGTTGCACCTGCTGCCCCACACGAGTACCTTCCTTTCAATAGTGTTATGGGTGAGAAAGGACTGTTGTTCCTAATTATCTAGCCAGTGACCCCCTCCCTTCCTATGGAATCAAGCGGAAGGTGTGTTGTTCTAAGATAGCATCTAAGGAAGCATGCGGAATGGAAGAAATCATAGAAACAGGTCAGGTTTTAAAAATTAAATTTTATTCTATGGTTTAAGGGAAGCTAAACCAGCAGAAAATGAAATCCTAGGAAGAAAGAATTGGAAAATGAAGTTTTGGCCTCAGGGGAAATATCAGAAAATGACTAATGTGAGCAAGGGGAAAAAAAAAAACAAAACACTGCTCAGATGGAGAGTGTGGAAAAAAAAAAGAAATAGAAATCACTCATCAAAAATGTATGATATAGTCTTCAATAATAAATGATGTGTAAACACTAAACTAATGTGACCTGCGTAGACTGGTTTAAAACAAAGAAGAAAGAAAAAAAAATCTGAAGGATAGTACAACAGAGGTGAACAGATTTGTCAAGGTTGATGATCTTGAGAGGTGAGACAAGGGAAGGTCCCTCTGCCATCAATGGGAGGGACAGGTGGCCCCATTGGGCTGCTGTAGGTGGATCCTGTTATTTGGGATCGAAGGCGTTTTTCGCCAAGGCTAGTGATCTCCACAGGCAACAAATAGATCCCCTGCCATGTTGACCTGGCTCTTTCTCCTGCCTGAGAACTGACTACCCATGTATCTTGGAGCCTGGATATCTGGAAGGCGGTTTTGGTAAGAGTAACACAGATTCAACCGAGTGGTGGCTAGCGTTGGTCAAAGAATGCTAAGACTTCGCTTGTCTTGGGGATTGACCTGGTGAACTGGTTGGGCGTTTCTTGTCTTCAGATACGTAGGTGGGAAACATTTGGGAATAGTCTTCCCTGTGGTGGGCCTGGAGCCTACTTCAGTACAAACAGCAATGAAGCAGGTGAGGGTCTTCAAGTCCTCTTGGGGACCAGTCAGGCCCTGAGATGACCGATTAGCAGAGGTGTTTAAGGAGGCAACTTGCTTCCCATTCTGACGTTTTCTACAACTGTGCACAAAATAACGTACTATGGACAGTCGATGAATATATACGGAGTGCTTTTGCTGCTCTTTCCTTCGTTTCCCTGGAAAAATGTTTTCCATCGGTGGGAGAACTGGGGTGAGGGTATCAACAGTGCACATCACCTCCCTGACTGCCTTGGATCTGGGACATTGGTTTTCTCCTGTCCTCAGACTCAAATGGAAACATCAAGTCCTCCAGGGTCTCAAGTTGAGTGGCCTTCAAACAGGAACTACACCATAATAATGATAAAAAATAGTAACAGTTGCAGAAACTGAGAAAGGATGTAGAGGTATGAGAGCAAAAGCATTGCATTCCGGACCAATGGTCTGAATCTTCTAAATGCTCCACAAAACGTTTCCTTCGACCATTGCTGCCTACGATGGGCAGATTTTGCCTTTCACAGAGGAACACATTTGTATTTTCTTCAGAGATGGCGTGTCTTTTTGAGCCTGAACACCCTTGAGTCCTGCAGAACCTCATGCAGAAGCCCGGTCCGTAAAATGACCACAGAAGACATTACCTAGTTGACACCCTCAGAAGCCACGTCGCAGTACCTAGGGCACTGGAAAACACCGCTTGAACACCATCACTCTGCGTGACCATTTATTACTAGCGGTAGGGAAGAAATGATAAGTAGCGCATCTGTAATCCATCCTTTCTCTCCCCTGATAAAGAAATAAGGAAGATAAACTGGTCAAATCTAGAAAACGTGCTTATGAGAAACACAGTGGCAAGCCCTCTAATGTAGTTTGTCAGAGGGAAAGTCTTTATGAATGGAATGCTTTGGGTAGAGGGGGGACCTCACCTGGACAGAATTGTTTATAGAAAACAAACCTGGGATCTAGGAAATTATTTATTTTTTTAAGATTTTATTTATTTGTTCATGAGAGACCAGAGAGAGAGGCAGAGACACAGGCAGAGGGAGAAGCAGCCTCCATGCAGGGAGCCCAATGTGGGACTCGATTCCAATATCCCGGGATCACAACCTGAGCTGAAGGCAGATGCTCAACCACTGAGCCACATAGGATGTGGCCTCAAGGAAAATTTTACGAAGGCTATGTAACTGTATGAGTAGAAACTGCAGATGTGCAAATTGAATTCCAATAAAAAAAGAAAAAAAAGAAACTGGAGATGTTTCATGAGCAAAATGGCTCCCTTCTGGGTAACATGACCGTATATATGGATGAGTGAACGCATGTAGGTCTGGCCAGAGCTTGTCCTGAAATGGTAAAGAAAGAACAGCCCTGGAGTTCTCAGATCATCTCTGTTTCCGCTGTTTCTCCTGCCATTTGCAACAACATGGATGGATCTTGACGGTATCATGCCGAGATAAGTCAGAGAGAGACAACCACGGCGTGATCTCACGTATATGTGGAGTCTGAAAAGAACCAAATTTGTAGAAACAGGGAGTAGAATGGTGGGTGCCAGGCATAGGGCTGGGGGAAATGGGGACGTGTTGGGAAGACGGTAGACGCTTCCAGTTATAAGATGAGCAAGTTCTGTGGATCAAATACTCAGCATGGAGAATCCGTTAACAATACCGCTAACTATAATATACCGGAAAGTTGCTAAACAATAAACCTTAAGTGTTCTCACCACACACAAAAATTATAATTATGTGGGAAAAATGGAGGTGTTAATGGACCTCATTGTGAAGATCATCTCACCGTGTGTATATGTATCAAATAATCATGTTGTACAACTTGAACTCACACAGTGCTGTAGGTCATATCTGTATCAATAAATCTTGGGAAGGGGAGAGTAAAATTTAAAGAATAATGTAAAGTATCTTGAATAAACACAGTGTTAAACTACTACTCTCATGACGGGCGCCTGGGTGGCACAGTCAGTTGGGCAGCTGCCTTCGGCTAGGGTCATGATTTCAGGGTTCTGCGATCGAGCCCTACATAGGGCTGTTTGCTCAATGGGGAGCCTGCTTCTCCCTCTCCATTTCCTTCTGTGCTCTCTTGCTTTTTCTCAAATAAATAGATAAAATCTTTAAAAAAAAAACTACTCTCAGTAGTATTTATTTGTCATATCTGGAACTATTTAATGCTTGACTTTAAGAAAATATGCTTCACATCGCTTTTTTGTTATATCTTTGAGATATCGTGTTCTCTTTAATGTTTTCCTCTTTCTTTATTTCATTCCAGAGTAAGAAGTGTCTTCTTTCTTTCTATTCGTTCTTGCCTTCTATTCTGCACGGGGCCTCTCGGAAGGACTAAAGGGAAGTCCTGCCGGCATTACAATGGATTTTCTCATCTTTGTAGGCTCTATCTTCAGTGGGATGCTCTCTATCTTTTGGAAGATGTCAATGTGGCAGGATCCATGATGTGAGGCAGGGATTCAGGAAACGTCAATCATCTGGCTCAGTAAAGAGGCATCTACAACATGTAATTACCAAAGAGCCATGATTTACACAAAGTGTTTAAATTTTTAGAAGACGCCAGCTCTGTTAGAAAGTAAATCGTTTATTGTCCTTAATGATTAAAATGGAGCACTTTCTACGACTATCACCTATACTATCATGGCCTGAAGGCACATACTTCTGTATAAAGGTGTATATAGAATATTAAACAATGGATCGGCCGGCTATCTGTACGGAACAACCACCCCAGAACTTCACGGCATAAGACAATAGCCATTTTATTATAATCATTCTTGCTGTGTGTCTGGAATTCAGATACGGTGTAACAGCAACTTAAGAAGATGCAAATTTGGATGGTTGGGTGGCTCCGTTGGTTAAGCATCTGCCTTCAGCTCCAGTCATGATCCCAGAGTCCCAGGATCGAGGCCTACATCAGGCTCTCTGCTCAGTGTGGAGTCTGTCTCTCCCTCTCTCTCTTTGGCCCTCCCCCTGCTCTTTTTCTCTCTCACCCTCTCTCTCTCTCTCAAATAAATAAAATCAATAAAAAAGAATAAAAGAAGATTCAAAGAGCCTTATGTTGCTCAGATGGCTGGAAGGTAGAATTTTCTACAGCTCCCTCACTCACATGTCTTGCACCTGGGCTGGAATGCAATCGAGGAGGGGTGCAAGTGGATGGTCAACGGGAGCGGCAACAGACGGCTTGTGCACTTGCCTTGGGCTTCCTTGCAAAATGGCGGCCACCGCATTTCCTTACTACCAATGGGAATCTTCATGTGCTTGCATGTTTCCTGCATATCTTCTTTGGTGAAGTGTTTTAAAACATATTTTGCCAGATTTGAGCTGCTTCTTTTCCTGTTATTGAGTTTAGGCATCCTCTATATAAGGTATATATATTTTTTATTTATTTTTTATTTATTTTTAAAGATTTTATTTATTCATGAGAGATACAGAGAAAGAGAGAGAGAAGCAGAGACACAAGCAGAGGGAGAAGCAGGCTCCATGCAGGGAGCCTGATGTGTGACTTGATCCCGGGACCCTGGGGTCACGCCCTGGGCCAAAGGCAGGTGCTAAACTGCTGAGCCACCCAGGGATCCCTGGTATATATATTTTAGTAGGTCCTATGGGAAATTGTTTTGCCAATGTTTCATTTTCATATGTCTCGTTGTTCCCTGTCTTATTATTACTGAAAGACAGGTTAAGTGGGTATAGATTCCTACATTGAAGGTTTCTTCCTAGAATAACTTACAGTATTATTTTATTTTTTTTAAAAAAAAACATTACTTATTTATTCATGAGAGACACAGAGAAGAGAGGCAGAGACACAGGCAGAGGGGGAAACAGGCTCTGTGCAGGGACCCTGATGAGCGATTTGATCCCAGGACTCCGGGGTCACAACCTCTGCCAAAGGCAGACGCTCAGCCACTGAGCCACCCAGGCGTCCCAATATTATTCCATTTTTATGGGATCTGTTGTTGATGCCAAGAAGCTGGCTGGTAGTCTTCTTCCTTCATACTTAATTATTTATTTCCCTTCAATTACCCATTTACCTTTTTATTCTAGTTCTTTTTAAATTTATTCTGCCCATTTGTGAACTCTTGAATCTGATTGTTTTGGGCACAGGTTTGTACAGATCACTCATATTTCCTGTCAATTCTTCAAGTAAAGACTTTCTACTCTTTCTCTGAGAGTCCAGATAAATATATTTTTACCTTCTTTATTAATCCATTTTACTCATAACCTGTTTGTTGGTTTGTCTGTGTTTGTGCATTCCATTTTTATAAATTCCTTCACAATAATCTCTTTTCTTTATCCCCCCCATCCATGCAATTTATTGACTCTTTCTTATATATTTCTAACCTCTGTTTAAATCTGATGATCAAAGTATATTTTTTTTTCAAAGTATATATTTTTAAAATAAGATCTGTGGTTTTTCATTCCAATAGATCTATTTGGTTTACTTCCAGATTTGTCATTTCTTGGCTAATTTTGCCTTCTTCTCCTGGTGTATCTGTTCCTTCTATTGTTTTTGTAGATGAATCTCCTTAAATTCAAAAACTTAAAGTATTTTTAGTAATCAATTTGTAATCTTAGCAGCAATCCCGGCCTTGCACTAGGATAAGGATATTTTATCACATCATCTTTTAAGAGCTTGACTCAACTCTGATTTTGCTCCCAGGACATAAAGCAGATTAAAAGTTGGAGTGTCACTCTTTGAATTTAGTGTTTGAAGCCTTGGCTAATATTATTTACCTCACACGAGAATCTCTTTGTCCTATTCTCTTTGAAAAATCTTCCTTCCTCTCTACTTTTGCCCAAGTCTCCAAGAAAGTATACCTCTATCCTCTAAGCTTTAGTTAATGACTTCCTTTCTTCCTTTAGTATCTCTGGTATAAATGTCTAGTTTCACAATTTATCTTAAATAATCAATCTCGTATGCCAGCCTCACTACACATCACCTCATGAAGGGCACAATCTGTATAGGTTTGCTCATTGGAACTTTGCGTATAATAGTCATTCAAATGTTAGACGAATTGACTTGTGAATGTGAACTGTTTTGAAAATATTAATGTAGAAGTTTAATCACATATAATTTCAACAATTTCAACATTCCAGAGTAGGAAAGGAAACAAAAAGCACACTAGTATTTTTCAGACCAATCTAAATATTTCCTCATGTGTGTACATATTTCAAACGAATGACTTAATGTATTTTGAAAGTCATGTGGCAGAGACAGAGCTAGTAGTCTCTAAACAATTATAGTCAGGAAGGGTGAGAAATGGAGACTATAAATATAAAATAATTATTTCATGAAATAGCATGAATTTATTTTGAGACACTAAAGATTATATTGGGGCTTAAGAACACCCTTACTCTCTCTGTGCCTTATCTAATAGGCTTGCCCACACTGTGGATTTAAAACCAGGGTGGTTTGATTTAGAAATGAATAAATATCACATTGTGCCAAGAGATAAAAATCTGCAAAATGATGCCAACAGGATGAGCGTACAGCAAATGGGTATTATTTCACTTCAACCAAATCCAGTTTCTAAAATATAAGAGGAGAAAGGGACTGAAACTTAATCAGCAATGATTAAAAGGCGGTTACTCTTCCAGGTACCATGAAAAAGTCTCATTGCACCAACACACCAGGTCCGAGAAGGAGAGCTCTCTGTCTCCATCTCTGCATGAATAGCAAACTAAAGATGCCAGCGGTTGCTCGGTCACACAACTAGCAAAGGGCAGGGATTCTCTGGAATCTCTTTCCCACAGCCTACCCCCCAGCAGTCACCAAATTCAAACAGAACCTTGCCTCACGCAATGCTTTGCTCTGGAAGGACGACACCATTGGTTCTCTCCACCGGCTTCCATGTTTCATTCCCATCTTCCTTCCTCCCAACTTTCATATTAAGGTTTGTTTCATAGATTCTCAATTCCCAAGAGTAACACAGGATTCCTCTATCAAGTATCTTCGCGGTGATCTTTTTTTTTAAGCATCCGTTTACAATACTTTCTTCCAAAAGACACAACTATGTTGATTACAATATTTCTTAAAGAACAGTTTTAATTTTTGCGGGAAAGAAACAAAACAACACTTGTGATATGCATTGCTTCTCAATGCTTGGTCTGACGATAGTTGTATCTATCTGTATTTGAACACATACCAATCAGACTAAATTTCTCAAACAGAACTTACGTGGAGGAGTTAGGGCTTTGTAAATGTTCTCTGCTTCTTGAGGAGTTATGTTATGGAAAGGGCACGTTATAAGATTTTAAAGGACAGATTATTTGATCAACATCTATTTATAATTAGCAACTTATTGGACAGGTCGTGATTAGACTAAAATTCCTGGTAGAAGTTGTACTTGGGAAAAAATGAAGGAGGAAATCAAATTTTAAGTAACAATTGAAGGAGCGTTCAGCGAAGATAGAACACTGGCAAAAGAGCCACTAAGTGATTTGAGTGGGACCAGGTTATTTCTCTTTTAAACAAAATCAGATGTTTGTTGACAAGTCCTAGGCAAACAGTGCAGGAAAAACAGGTAGGCAAACATAAGTATTTTCTAATAAGATGGCCGTGGGGGCACCTGGGTGGCTCAGTCGGTTGAACTTCAGCCTGAGGTCATGATCCCAGGGTCCTGGGATCAAGGCCCACATCAGGTTCCCTGCTCAGCAGTAAGCTTGCTGCTCTCTCTCTCTCTCTCTCTCTCTGCCCATCCCCCTGCTTGTGTTCTCTCTCTCTCTCTCTCTCTCTCTCATATTAAAAAAAAATGGCTGAGAGTGCATTTAAATTTCCCTTTACCCTCCGTGACTTATGTTCCCCATTTAATTTCTATTGAATGGAAATCTTTGGTGACCAGAAGAATATTCTTATTTTAACTGTAATCTCTTTTTCATTCATCTCTTACTTCATTGTGAACATATTCACTCTATAAGCATCTATGGCATCTACAAGACCATGCACTGCACTTGGTTATGGGAAATTATCAGCAAATATTGTCATGTGATGATATTCTACAGCTTCAGCACTATGTAGATCAAAAACTAATAGGAATATAGATTTTGGTTAAACACTATAGATATAGATGATAGATCTACAGATATACAATATATAGATATTTGTAAAGACACATACACATACAAATATAAATTTTAATTGCCACTCATACAAACTGAAAAATAAATAAAAAATATATAGATATATGGAGCCACCCAACAGAGTTTCCATGAACACCATCAAATCTATTGCTGGGACACAGCAGCTCCCTCATTGCACATTCTGTGTCATCATCAATTTACCTATAAACTGTCTAATTGTTGTGAGATCATTTTCATATGTTGATACAGAAATATCTAGGCCAGAGTTCAGGGATCCCTGGGTGGCGCAGCGGTTTAGCGCCTGCCTTTGGCCCAGGGCGCGATCCTGGAGACCCAGGATCGAGTCCCATGTCGGGCTCCCGGTGCATGGAGCCTGCTTCTCCCTCTGCCTGTGTCTCTGCCTCTCTCTCTCTCTCTGTGTGACTATCATAAATAAATAAAAATTAAAAAAAAAACTAGGCCAGAGTTCAAAGTAGGTCTTTTTTGTGCAGAAATGTGCTTTAGAGCTACTGCTTCTTACCAAATTTTGAATCGACTTCCCTTTTGTTCAATGCAGAAGGTCCTTGAATTACGAGGGCAGCAAATGACCTTTGAATACATCAGGCAGGAGCAGCCTGGCAAAGATGATTCGTGCGCTCTCTGCGTTCATTTATGATACTTATGGATAAGGATCATCCACATGTGTGTTAGTGGAATTTTAGGGTGTTCCTGTGACTGCAGTTGGCGGTTAGCCTGAAAAATTGACTAAGCACCCAGACTGAGGTCATTATCTGCCTAACCTAAACATTTATTTAGAAGCTTATTCTTTAAAATAATGGAAAACCAACAAACATAGTGAAGGGAGATTTGTAATATTACACAAACTTCATTTTTAAGCCTCTGTCTGCGGGTCCAGATAGAATCAGATACTTTTGCGTTCCTTGAAGAATATAAATTGTTCGCATTGTTGGCCATTCTCTGGGAGTTTGTTAGTCACTGTCAGGGATCAGAGATAAGGGCTGGGCTATGAAGGCGATAGGAGAGAAATGTACACTGTTGATAAAAATCAGAGTGCCCTTCCGATACCAACGGCGCTATCAAGCAGCTCACTGATACAAATAGCCTTGCGAGCTCTTTGGAATCAAACATCTTCACTTTCTTAGGGGGAAGTAATTATCCTGTCTGACCTTCCTTCCACGACGGGGCCTGGCTTCCAAATATCAGGCAGCTGGCTTTGCTGCGGCTCTTTGGGGGCTTTCCTTCAATGCATCTTGTGGTCCCTTCTGCTTGAAAGGCTCCTTCATGGATTGACCCTGGAGCATTTTGGACAATGCTAGCAGGTCACCCCAGAAGGCCTGTTTTAGCACATTTCCCTGGCACCGGCCCTTGCTTCTGTAAGTCCTCTGGAAACATTTGCTTTCATTTCTATATTTACTTTCCTGACCCGGCCACTATTATCATCCCGCTGCTTACAATTAATGATACTCTTCCCTAAGGGATCTCGTGACAACCTGACACTAGACGCAGACTTAGATATATAGGGACAAACAGGCTGTACACACACAGAGATGTGTACACACAGCTCAGCCTTCAAAGCCCAATACAGATGTCAAACATTTACCCACCTGTGTCTGTCCACAGTGTCAACTCTGTTCTCCCATCCAGCCCCATCCACAGAAATAGCACCACGTCACTTACCCCAGGCACAGCCGCCCACTGTGTGCCTTGTCCTCCCTTCTTAGGCTGCTGCACATCCATGGTTCGGGAGAAGCTGGGGGCAAGAGAATGACAACTGGAGTTCATGAGCTCGTGTGATTAGTGCTCAACCCTCAGAGGAGAGGGCAGGGAATGAGAACAACCTGTGCTATGCACTTAGCTGGGTTCTGCAGGTGAACCCATTATGGTTACATTAGAGACAGTTCCTGCAGAAAGGAAGAGATGAATACCCTCCATTTGCTTCAACGTGGATGGAACTGGAGGGGATTATGCTGAGTGAAATAAGTGTGTCGGAGAAGGGCAATCATCATATGGTTTCGCTCATATGTGGAATTGAAGAAATAGTGAAAGGGATTATAAGGGAAAGGAGGGGAACTGGGTGGGAAAAATTAGAGAGGGAGACAAACCATGAGAGACTCCTAACTCTGGGAAATGAACAAAGGGTTGTGGAAGGGGAGGTGGGTTGGGGGAATGGGGTCACTGGGTGATGTGCACTGAGGAGGGTACTTGACGGGATGAGCACTGGGTGATATACTATATGTTGGCAAATGGAATTTCAAACAAATAAATAAATATATAAAGAAAGGAAGAAACAGCAAGAGTGATAGAGAGAGGAAGGACAGTTGGAAGGAAGGAGGGACGGAAAGGCAGAAGAGAAAGTCCCTGTCCTGATGGCATTTTGGGGGAGACAGAAATTAACAAAGGAATTACAATGCAGTTTAAGTTCCATGGTAGGGAAACCACTGAGAGCCTGCCCCTGTATAGCCTTGGTGGATAGTAAGAAAAATCACAATGCACAGCAGCCTAGAACCTCAGAATAGGCCACCGTTGGGTAATGCATGTCCAGGATGCTCCCTGGTGTGAAATGGGTGCCTCATTAAAAATAATTCCCTTTTATATGATTGTGCAAGTCTTGATAAACCATAAACCTGACCCCAGCCCAAGGCTCTAGTCTCACAGAAATGTTAGATTAGACAAGAAGGAGACTTCATTCAACGGTGTCTGCAATGCCTAGACGGTAGCGGGTTTCTAGAGGTCTTCCACCTTTCCCTCCATCTCTTGGGAAACTGAGAACATTTTCTATGATACAGGCGACATTGTTTTATACAGAAGTTGTAAAATCGCGAAGCACCATTGCAAGATATCCATTATGTGGGTGTTGGTTTGCTTTCAAGTGATTGATTATATCCTGTTGGAAACTTATTTCCATGCTTGTTCAGGCAACCCATGTGACTAGACACCCAGGATCTCAATACAGTCCTGCTGCACGCCGGAAGTGCCAATACTGTTATGCACCCCAAAATATGGTGGCGAAATGAACGGAGACAGACTTCCAGTTTCAGCTATGACACATAATTTGCTTGAAAGCCTCCCAAACTGAAATTCAAAGAGAATGAGTAAAAGCAACCACAGAATGACCCAGAATTGTCAAACAGATTCAAAAGTCATACACTATTCGTGCTTGGAATGCCAGAAGGAGAAGAAACAGATAATGGAGTAAAAGAAAATTTTAAAGTAATAAGGACAGAGTTTTCCAAGATTGGAGATGGACACTGACCATATAACACCAAACCAAATAAATACCAAAAGTGACATCTCTGTGTTCCATATTCAAACTGCAGAAAATTCAAAACAAAACCAAACAAAATCTTTTTTTTTTAAGATTTTATTCATTTATTTGAGAGAGAGCATGAGAGGGCAGAGGGGGAGAAGCAGACTCCCCACTGAACAGAGAGCTCAATGTGGGGCTCGATCCCAGGACCCCGGGATCATGACCTGAGCTAAAGGCAGATGCTCAACCACTGAGCCACCCAGGTGTCCCAAACAAAACTAAATCTTGAAACAGCCCAGAGGGTGGAAGAGAAACACCTTACCTATATATAAACAAAGATATAGATGTAAGTGGATCTTTTATCAGAAATCACAAAAGCAAGAAGACAGCGGAGTGACATATTTAAACTGTTGAGAGAAAACAATCCCCAACATAAAATTCTATGTCCAGTGAAATGGTCCTTGAAGGACATGAAGGAGAAATAGATTTTCTCCTAGAAACAAAGGTTGAAGGAATCCACCGCCACAGACCTGCACCACCAGAAATGTTGATAGGTTGAAGGGAAATTAAACAGATCGTATAGCTTGGGAGTTTGGCTGATAAAGAAAGGAGAGCTTCAGGTAAGGAATAAAATGAAGGTACAATAAGATATTTTATGCTTAATTGGGCTACTCGGTAACTCCTTGAAATTACAGTAATATATTGGGTGATTTTAATATACAGATAAATGAAATAAAATAGACATTGTAATGGAGAAGAGAGTTATTGGGGACACTTTATTATAAAGTTACTTTCACTGTACATGAAGTGATACAATGATTATAGAAAGTGGATATGAATTAGTATAAAAGGTATATTGAGAATTCTAGGGAAATGAATACATTTTTTGAAAAATATTTTATTTATTTATTTATGAGATACACACAGAGAGAGAGGCAGAGACACAGGCAGAGGGAGAGGCAGGCTCCCTGTGGGAAGCCCCATGTGGGACTGGATCCCAGGACCCCGGATCACAACCTGAGACAAAGACAGATGGTCAACTACTGAGCCACCGAGGCACCCCAAAATGAATACATTTTTTAAAAATAACAATTTAGTAAAAAAGACAATAAATAGACTTTATACAGAATGCATAATTTAAGCAGAGAAGACAAAAAATGGGGGGAAAGACAAGTGTAGTGAAAAGACTTATAAATATGGTAGATATTAATCTTACTATATAAATTATTCTTTGAAATGGGGATGGTCTACATACATGGATTAAATGACAAAAATTATCAGGATGGATAAGAACATGAGACTCTCATAGGTTGTTTCCAAGTGACTCAATTCGAGTATAAAGACTGAGATAGGATAAAACTGAAGGGGTGCCTGGGTGGCTCAGTGGTTGAACCTCTGCCTTTGGCTCAGGTCATGACCTTGGGGTCCTGGGATCGAGTCCTGCATCGGACTCCCCACAGGAAGCCTGCTTCTCCCTCTGCCTGTGTCTCTGCCTCTCTCTCTCTCTGTCTCTCAAGAATAAATACATAAAATCTTTTTTTTTTTTTCAAGGAAAAAGTTAAAGGATAGAAGAAGATAGACTATGAAAACAATGCAAAGAAATCTGGAAGAGCTATATTAATCTTGTACAAAGCATACTTCAGAACAAGGGAACATGTCAAGGATAAAGACACACTATTCAATGACAAAGAAGACAATCCTTTAAGAAGATGTAAAAGTCTTTACTATGCATGTGCTGAGCAACAGAACATTGAAATACAGAAACAAACACTCATAGAACTGCAAGAAAAAAATACACAAATCTATTATAAATGGAGAACCTCACTCCACCCTCCTTTTCTCAACTGATAAATCAAACAGGCAGGACGTCAGGGAAAATGTAGTTGACTAAACAAGATTGCATTCAACTTGGGACGCCTGGGTGGCTCAGTGGTTGGGCATCTGCCTTTGGCACAGGTTGTGATCTGGGGTCAATGGGATTGAGTCCTGCATCGGGGTCTCCTCAGGGACCCTGCTTCTCCCTCTGCCTGTGTCTCTGCCTCTCTGTGTTTCTCATGAATAAATAAATTTTAAAAATCTTTTAAAAATCAACTTGATCTAATTGATATTTATAGAACAGCAAAATCCACATCATTCTCAAACTCAAATGGAATATTCACCAAAATAGACCACAACCTGGGCCATAAAACACCCCCCAACAAAGTTAAGGTAATAGAAACCATGCAAAGTATATTTTCAGAAAACAACAGGAATTGAACTTGAAATCAACAAAAGAAAGGTAGTTGGAAAAATCCCCAAATATTTGGACAGTAAAGAAGACAATTCTGCAAAGCACATTAGCCCAAAGACAAGTAGCTCAAGAAAAACTTTATAACACTGAAAGTAAATCAAACAAAATGAAAGGGAACCCGATCAAAATTCATGAGATGCAGTGAAAACAGTGCTTACAGGGAAATTTTTACCACTCAGCGCATCCTTTAGAAGAGAAGAGAAATTGACAATCTATAATCTAAGTTCCTGCCTTTCAAACGTAGAAAAAGAAAAACCATTTAAGCCTAAAGCTGGCAGAAGAAAACAAATAATAAAGATGAAAGCAGAAATCAATGAACTGGGAAGAAGGAAAAAAAAAAAAAGCTGGCTATCCGAAAAGGTCCATAAAATAAAAGGCCAGGCTAGACCACGCAGACATTCGGTGCCTATCGTGTATCTGATATATGTCTACATGCGTGGCATGTTTTTATGCACATACATTTAAATGTATTTTATAGGTAATACATATTGTAGACTTCGGAAAATAAAAATATTTGTATATTTATATACATAAATATGTCTATATGCAGTGCATAGGAATAAACAAACCAATACATCATATACATCGTATGCACGTGTATGCAGCGCGTGTGTGCAACGATGAGCATCCCCGTGCTTGTATGGGACGACAGGCTTCCGAATAATAGGAGACAATTCCATTCTAACCGCAGATGCTGAGCAGTTACATCCCGTCGAAAGGCGTCAAGTAGCGAGATGGGTTGAATATTTGTGCTAACCCCACACTGTTTGCAACCTTGTGAGAAGGGAGAGCCTTTTCTGTAATGCGGAGGTGGGTTTCAAAGTGTGGAAGGGGAAGGGTGTGTGAGCTCAGCGACGGGAGGTGGACCTGAGGTAACCAATATGTATTGATGAAGGGCCTTCTATGAGCCGAGTGTTTAGGAGTCATCGCGTCCTACGATTTCTGCGACTCTGGGAGATACTATTAAGTAGTTCTACTGGCGGGGAAACAGCTGGACAGAGAATTGACAAAGTTGAGACTTGGGGATTGGTTGTGGGGACCCTTATTTAAATCCAGCTGTGCGGGGCACCTGGGTGACTCCGTTGGTTGAGCATTTGCCTTTGGCTCACGTCATGACCCCGAGGTCGTAATATCGAGCCCGGTGTCAGGCTCCCTGCTCAGCGGGGAGTCTGCTTCTCTTGCTGCCCCTCTCCACCTGGGTCTTGAGCTCTGTCTCTCTCTCAAATAAATAAGTAAAATCTTAAAAAGAAAACAAAATCCTGCTGTGCTTGCCCCCAGCTGGCATGACCGTCCCCACACACGTGCTTTCCAGCCCACGTTCCCTGGGTCGTTGGGGTCCCATGGAGGAGGGAGCCCCAGCAGCCAGAACAGAATGAGGAAGAGCCTAAGAATGCACTCAGGTGTATGTGTTGCATGCATCTGGCTCAGCACAAAATTCAACCAATTGCTACGATTCCATCTGGAACCCACCACACTGCACAATCTTCAAGCCTGAGACACACACGAGACATCCGTGTGCATCAAGTGCTCTTTGACACCTATTCAACCCAAGCTATCGGTAGATGACACCAGACTTATCATCTCAGGAGAATATTGAGAATATTTCTAATCCTCAGAGTGCCCACTCAAGGATTTATGATCAGTGAATCAAAATATATTTGTTTTAGTTCTTTAGAAAATTTTTAGACATTTTTCCCCACCTAATGATCCAAGGAGAAGATGCATAAGAACGATGTATGGGGCACCTGAGGGGCTCAGTCGGTGAAGCGTCTGCCTTCAGCTCAGATCATGATCTCGGGGTCCTGGGATCGAGTCTCGAGTTGGGCTCCCTGCTACACGGGGAGTCTGCTTCTCTTTCTGCTCCTCCCCCTGCTCATACTCTCTCTCTCAAATAAATAAATAAAATCTTAAAAAAAAAAAAAGAAAAGAAAGAAAAAGAACAATGTAAGCCCGGAACAGACCCATTGTGCGGGTGTGTTCTTAGTAACGTCAGAGAACACTGGCCGCTGCCCTCTCTGAAGCTGTCTGCCCCCAGATACCGAGAAGCAGGGGTCGGGGTCTCAGAGAGAGCCCCATGTCTCCTGGGAGCCAGGCTGTTGTTCATGTCCCCACGCTTTCCTTGGAGGGTCTAAGCCCCAAATAAACTGCACGGCATCACTGTTTCTGTTTTCTCTTATAAGGCAGAAAGCTCTTCTGGGGGACAGGACAGGGACCGGACGATCTTTTTTTCTCAATGATATATTTGTTCAGCCTGGATGTAAGAGCTATATTTTAAACACACTTCCCTATTTGCCTTAGCCAAGGAGTCTCATGTTCACGAAAGTACTAAATGCAGCGGAGCAGCGGCTGTTGAGAAATGCCTCTTTGCTTGCTAGATACAGATCTATTTCTTCGGGGCACCTGGGTGGCTCTTGAGAAACTGTAAATCTGCACCATGGCGATCAAAACTGATCCCACAGATAATCACAATTTGAATTGTTGGCTGATGGCACCACATGAATGGATTTTAGTTTTATAATAATAATAATAATAATAATAATAATAGATATGTACACATTCCCTGGCTGTTCACCACCTTCCATGAGGTCAGTTTTTTAATGCTGCATCCAGTAAACTCAGACATAAGGTCTTTTTATTTTATTTTATTTTATTATTTTATTTATTTTATTTTTGACATAAGGTCTTTTTTTAAAAAAAGCACCTAGAATCTTTTTGTTCCATGAAAGGCAAGTTTTAAATCTACCCCAAGTTAATTGAAAAATAATAATAATCAAAAAATAAATCTACCCCAAGTTATGATTTCTAGGAATGTCAGTTAATTATATGGCATTTTGATTCTTGACTGATATCCCAAGAATAAAATACATAATATAAATTTAAGCATGTTATGGAATTATAAATATTTAATGATATATTATTATATATATTATCTATCATCTCTATCCATCCATCAATCTACCCACCCATCCATTGATCCCTATATCTTTCTATCACCCATCCATCCATCCATCCATCCTAATATCTATCTATCTATCCATCTCTCTATAGATATTATTCAGCCATAAAAAGGATTGAAATCTTGGGGCACTTCTATTATCTATCTATCATCTATCCAACCATCCATCCATCCATCAATCCACCCACCCATCCATCCATCCATCCATCCATCCATGCATCCCTATACTTATCTATCTATCTATCTATCTATCATCTATCTATCTATCTATCTATCTATCTATCTATCTATCTATCCGTTACCTCCATCCAGCCAGCCAGCTAGCCATCCATCCATCCCTATACCTATCTAATCTATCATCTATCTATCCATCCATCCATCCATCCATCCATCCATCCATCAGCTTTATGTATATCAGCAACATAAAAGCAATTTACTCTTGAAATGACTGTCTCTTTCTTCTGCATGCATGTGTGCAGGAAACATTTCCACCCATTTTGGAGAGTGTTTGAAACAGTCTGGCCAAAACCACGGGGGGTGTGGCATGGCATACCAAGAAGCCAGTGGAAGTAACACTCGGCTGTCTTTGCAGCCAACAGAGACACTGGGAGAACAGTCCACCTTCTGGTAGGGAGCAGCGTGCCCCCTTTTAAGACACTGTGGCAGAGGAGACAAACAGGGGGTTCACATAGGAGCCGCAAAAGGCAGGGCCTCATCAGGGAGTGAGCTGTGATTTGCGGCCACCGGTGACTGAGCTGGTTCCCTCTCTGCCCCCTCCCTCCGCAGACGCTGCCTCGGGGAAAGGAGCAGCGGGATTTATTTATGAGGCAATGGTAAATGATTCTTTCAGGCAATGCTGGCATGGCTCGCTATTCAGTAAATAAAATGCAATCTTTTCAGACTGCTGGCGTTGCCTTGCAGAGCTAACATCTACCTGGAGGCTAACAGAGTTCCATCCAATTTTGACCATGAGAAATTATATTCCGGTTTAGATGATTTGGACATAGAATACCGTAGTCTTGAAAGAATGGCCTGGGTAACAAGGGTTTATGCCATAATTCTATCTCTCATCGTTTAAAAAAAAAATCTCCTTCTCAAAATAAAGATATAGTAGTATCAGATCAAATGTGGCAACAAACAGACAGAAATACGCGAGTCCAGGAACAGTGACAAACGAGCACAGGAGGTTGTTTAGAATTTAGAACTACAAAGAGCTTGCTTACTGCAGAAACTGAGCGAGTCGGTTACCCTGGATGTCCGTGGGTCTTAGAACAGGAGTCGACCCTGGAAATAAAAAATACGAAAGAAGAAGGGGACTTCAGCCTTCATTTATTTTTCTCATTCAAGGGAGAGGATTTCTGCATCCGTGAATTAAATTAGGGGGCTGGAAACTAGAATGTGAAGATTTATTGTGGACCTTGAGACCTCTCGCGTACCATCAAAGCAAACAGAAAGTTCAGCTCAGCCTATAAGACTAATTGCTGTGAGATCTTCCTGCAAACCACCAGCTTGGAGTCTCTGAATGTGGAAAAACGGGCCTCAGGTTGGATTTCAGCGCTTCGGATACCAAAGTGTTTGCAGGTGTGACACATGATCCTTGCTGACCTTTTAGGCCGCCTTAGTACGCAGGTCTGCCCACGCTCACTCACACACACACACACACACACACACACACACACACAGACGGTAGTTAGTGCACGCATAATGCATGTTTTTAGATTTCTGTCCTGAAATGGGTGTCTGTCTTTAGAAACGGTCTCCTCGTACTATTTGAACCTAAATGGGAAGGAATGATAAAGCTCGTTAGCATATTTGTGGGAAGTACTTTGTGCGATTCATTTGTGAGTGAATCTGCACCCCTGTTGTCGGGTAGCAAAATTAATGACCAATGGGTAGGACCCATTAGAGTTTGCAACTGTGTTTCGCGGTGCTCGCGCCCAGAATTATTTTTCAAACATGTGGATTTACCACACTTTCTATTGGTCATGGATCAGCTGTAGCCTGTGGGGAAATTTCTCCATCCTTCTGATGTTGTCCGTTCTCATATGTAGGGATGCTAGCTGGAGAAGAACTGCCAGGTGCAAAATATATATTCTGGGGCACTGAGCCTATTAAGATGATTGTGATGATGATGATGATGATGATGATGATGATGATAAAGATGAAGAGGAGAAAGAGGAACATAAACATGTTGAAAGATTTTGCTCTCTTGGCCTGAATTCCCTAAAAGCAGCACCCGAGGTGGGTGACTTATTGAGAGGTGGTGTATTGGGAATACACCAAGGGGGCTTCCGTTCGGGAAGTCAATAGGGCAGGGGAAGCAGTTAAGCCAAGTCGGTGTTTCAGCTGGAGTCCAGCCTCTTCCTGGTCCTGCAGGGAGCTCTGGGTTTTAGGGAGGGCTCAGAGCTTTGTGTCCTCTTATTGGGAATTGGTTGGGGGCTAAGCCAGCAGAGGGGTGGGTGACCTCTTAGACACTTCTGGGCAATGCAGCTCTCATCCGTCTAGGGCAGCATTTCTAAACCAGGGATGTTTTTGCCTCCAAGGGGACATTTGGCGATACCTAAAGACACTTTTGGTTGTCAGCACTCAGAATGCTACTGGCATTGAGTGAGTAGATGCCAAGGATGGATGCTGTTAAACATAATGCACAGAACAGCCCCCACAAGCATGAATTATCCAGGCTGCAATGTCAATAGCCCCAAGGTTGGAACCCCCAAACGACCTATTTCTTGGGAGGAATGAATCTTTGTGGGATTGGCAGCCAGTACTCACGGCAGCTGGTTTTAGGTGCAATGACCCGATGTGGAGAACCCGGAGGTGCAGACCGACTATCCGCGGGCATCGGTTCGTGCGTATTGGCAACGGTTTGGGAAGAGCTATGTTTGGTTTCAAGCAAACCTCAATGGCCATGCTTTCAAAGTCAGGACCTTATTTTGCTTTTCCCTGTGAATGCTTTCAAAAGATGGATAGCAGGCTGATGCCAACCCAAGGGCAGCCGGAAAGTCCGTTTTTGCCAAGGACTTGGTACCAACTGCAAAATTAATGTCGGTATTGCTGGGAAGTTTCCGACAGGCCTTGAGGAGGTGGTGACAACCCTCTGCTGTGACGAGATTTCCTTGCAAAGTCCGGATATTTGATCCCCTAGTGCTTTCATTAACATAATTGAAGGGAGGATTTATTTTGTGCTGGTTAAGTGAACTAAAAGGGACTAATTATATGCTGCCCTCCTTGGAACATTAATTTCGTCTTGGAATTTTTAACAGCAATGAGAGGACATGCTTAAATGTTATACACAATAACCGTCTTTGGTCGTCTTGAGGACAGGGACCATGGCTTCAGTGCATTTGAATGACTAATGAATCCATAGTATTTTTCTATGTGTTTAAGTAATGAGGCTATTTCCTGTTGGTCTTCATGATTAATAAGTCAGAAATAGCAAGAAATGGAAAGATATCTCTTAGGGAGATATATTGGCAGCGATTTGCCAGAATGATGTGATGTCCTGGTTTTCTTTTATCTGACTTGGAAAATACGCAATAGAATGTAGATTAATAAGTTGGTTTTTATTATTAAATGGTGTTTGAGTCAATAGCCCTTGGTATTTTGTGATTTCATTCATTTCTAAGCCAACATGTTAATTACTAAATATATATGCGATATAAAAATACATATATACGTTACATTGTTCCCTGCTTCTTAGAAGGAACTGTTTTTGCAGAAATATATCGATTTTATTAAACAACCAAAATTGGAACTCTCACTCTTGACTCTTGCTCAAGACTGAAAAGCAGATAGCATGGCCAGCAAGACATGGACTTTTCTTATAAAACTATTGGTTGCAAACCCAGGGGGGAAAAATTACTTCAATTTTTTTTTAAAGTTACTATGAAATTACCAGTTTTTTAAATTCATAAGACTCGGGTGACTTGTGTCTCTCACTGAATGACCTGGCTTTTCTCAAAAATCTAGTTATAGAACGTTGAATTATGGTGTGTCACTTGCTAGGATGGCCTAGTCTAGAGAAATGCAGAAGTGGCAGGGATGCACCAAAGGTGATGTCACGGGGTTTCAGGAAAAATAATAATTCAGGAGAAGTGAGGCCAGGAGGGTTGGACGCCTGTGATGCTGACAGATGTATACCGGGTACAGGTGAAATTCTGTGAAAAGCAATTAAAAAAAAATAAGCACAGGGAATTAACTGCTCAGCTATCAAAGAAATCCTTCTGAAAGAAGTGGCACTTTGTGCCTTTTACAGGTGCATTTTAACTACTTAGTAGCTGAAAATAATCTGTGGTCTGGACCCAATCTTCATGTAATCAAGTGTTTTGATGGATGTCATACTTAAGGTGTGTTAAGATGTATCCATAAAGGTGGTTGGTGTCTCAGGAGCATTGAAGCCATCATCTGAGCTCGGTGAGCCCTATAGGGTCTGGGTGCTGAGTCCCAGCTGGCAGGTCTAGACTCCTGACATCGTTCACTTACCTGGACTTTACCAGCTCCGAAGGCAGGAGGGAGGGGCTTTGAGACACAAAATCGACACACCCAAATGGAATGTCCATCCAGTGAACTTTCCTGGTTTTCAAAAATCACAGTGGATTTTAAATAGTAACCACATGTGTGTTTTAGGAGCATAAAATCCAAACAAAAGAAGTCAGACGAGACAGGCTTTGGGAAATTCTAACTGGACGAGCCCCAATCTCCAGTCACGTATGCTCTGCGGGAGCAGGAGCGCAGGCTGACGTGCTGCTCAGTTTTATGTGGGATGGGAAGGTCAGAAGCCATTTGCTTATGGGCTTCAAACAAAGAAAGTAAAATCTGCTTATAAAAAGCACAAAGGTTTGCCCCATAATTCACGATTCTAAATAAAATTTATAGAAGTTACTGAGAAAAAAGTTGAACACGACCCCATTTTTTTGTAGGCCTTACATTTAGACTCCTTTTTTTTTTTTTTATGATGATCGGATAGCTTTGTGTTGTCATTTTCAAAGGCCCATAAAATCAGCACCACCTGTCACAGGGAGTGGAGATTTATTTTCCTGGAATTTATGGTTTCAATCTGATTTTGCCTACTGGATTACTGGTTACACACCATTGCAACCCATAGGGAAAGGCGGCTTTTTATTGATAATGATTCACATCACATGTATCTTGGTTACCAGATAAAGCAATTATCATGGGAATCAAATTCTTCATATAGGATTCTGAAAGAAAAGATGATAAAGACAGAAAATCGGTGGTCTCCACAGATTCCACCCATGGATTGTGTCACAAGATTAAGCAATGGAGATGGGAAGGGAAAATCTAGGTTCTAAATTTAAGTTCTCATTCCGTTAGAACCACCATTAACCCTCAGCATGCAGACATGGATCCTAAAAGACAAGCTAATTTGCCTCTTCGTTTTTACTGGAAATCTGCTATGGAGGCCAGGCATTTACAATTTATATGCTAATTTGAATGTGCTGGTCAACCGGTGGTTTTCTGTTGGGTGGATCTAGGTACGCGCTCCCTTGAGCCACATCCTGGTTCTGGATGGCTGTGCCACTGGATAATTTATGCACTGACTCAGTGGTTCAGATGCCTGGTGGAGGTACTAGGAGGGGACAGATTGCCAACTCAAGGAGAAAAAAGGAGCAAAAGACATCATAAACACATACGAATTTCTCCCATCTGGAGATGCGTGAGTCTCTAAAATGAGTGACGTTAATTGAGTGGTTTATTTATTTTTTTCCTGAGTATTCTAAAGGTGGAATTTATAAATTATATCTATGTTAGGGGAGCTCATATACTTATATTTTAATATAATATATACTTATTATTCAAATGCTTCAATGACTTAGGTTCAGACGTTCAAGCCAGACCTTCTGGGGTCAAATTGTGGATTCAGTGCACACTAGCAGGGACAGTTCGAGCCACCGACTCCGCCTCTTTCTTTCTCACTGTCCTCATTTATAGATTGGGAATAAAGTACCAACTACCTCATAAGGCTCTTATAGGGATTTGGTGAGTGAATACATGGATGGTGCCTGAAAGAGTATCTTGCTCCTAAAGTGCCATTATTACCATCATCATCATTCCCTGTAGACTATTATTACTGTTATTATTCTGTCCCCAGCAGTAACCTCCAGCTTCAGTTCCAGATTTATGATCACTTGGGCAGCACAAAAAAAAAATATTAATTTTGTTGACTTTTGTGTCAGGGATCATGCACCATTTTGGGTGTAGGAGTAGAAGGTATGCTAGACCTTGCCTCCCTGGCATGCCACGAGCGATAGGCTCATAAAGAGTAGAAGACGGTGTGTCGCATGTGAGATTAGGTTACTAAAGACTCTACATGCGTTACTGAGTATCTATCGTAGCCTCCATCCTCGCCCAGTGCACTTTTGGGCATTGACGTGCACCATTTTGAATCCCCATGCCCACCCCGATTTATCCTTCTGGCTCATACATGTCACTGTTAGCTGATTTACCTTTCAGTCCAGCTGGAACAAGCTGTCATAAAATGCGTGTATTTGTCCTATATCTCCTTGCTTACCCAGGGGGCAGCGCTTAAAATTTGCTGTATAAATAAATGAATACTTAAAAACCATGCATGGTGGTGGAGGGCCCTTTACAAAGCTATATTCGGGGTGCCTCTGCCAGCCCCCATCTCAACCACAGAGCAATAGCTACACTTCAGTGAGTAGCCACCTTGGGCCGAGAACGTCAGCGCCGTGAGCTCTCATTGTCATAGAGCGCCGCGGCCCCAAACAAGTAGAGTTCAGTCAAGCAGCCAAGAGTACACAGCCACTAAGGCCAGCATCACACTTTGAACCCTAGACCAGTTGGCTGTTACACCTGGAGGATTGTCATTCATCCACGATTCTTTGGGGAGATATGAAACTGATTTAAAAATATATTCCCCTACGCACAAATCACCATCTCTATTTATGATGAAAGAGTAAGCCAACTACAAGGCATCGGTGGGCCTTTCCATTTCTTTCAACCCTGGCACCTGCTCTGACCCACATTTTTGTGACCCTGCTAAACCAGGTTGTGCTTTGTGTGATAAAGCTAAGTGGTGACTTCAGTGGATGGGGGTGTAAAGTTCTGAATCTCTTTTCTCGGTAGCGGACGGTAGTGCCTTAACCTGACCATAGTGTCAAGTACATTAAATGGCCAGTGTTTGTAAAATACTGTGTGCTGCTGCCTCTTTTCCCCCCTTTGGTGTGTTTCCAGTGGAGAGCAGAAAAGATGAGGAACTTTGGGAACACTGCCTGGAATATTATTAAATTACCTGTGTCCCGTTCAATGATTTACAACCTGTGGGACTGCAGACCTTCAAGCATTTGTGTTCCAGGGATATTTCCCCAGATTCCACCACCGCATCTGCATTCTTTTGATTTAAAATGTACATTCATGGTAAGGAGATTTCTTAAATATATGTCATGAGCTATAATCACCATGATGGTGCATTTTGCTTCTAAGGCAATCAGAGAATGATCCTCCTACATAATAAATGAAGCCGAAAGTTAAAGCGATGATATCTGAACTTATTCCATTTGTATTTTAAGAGAGTTATTATAATTTATTTCATATTTATCTAATTTTGTCATGATTCATTTGATTCTTTCATCTCACCTATTTTGTTGGACGTAATTTATCTCGTTTATTATTAGAGGCATTGGAATCATTAGGAAATAATTCACACCACAGGTAATGATGAGATGTTAATATACTCCAATAAATTATCTTTATTTCTTCTGAAGTTAAATTCAAAGATAGATACTATGTGCCAGCAGTCAACAAAGTAAGAAAAATACTTTCTTCCAGGCACACAAAACACAGCCTTGACTAGCTTCTGGGATTGCATGATAAGAAATAGCCCAGTGAATTCTGTGCCATTGTTAAAGTGCAGCATAGTGGCTTTGGTTTTTGGGTTTGGGGGATTTTTGCACATTTTTTGGTCTCTCCCTATTGTACTGTGAACACTATACACTAACACGGATTACACATCTCATTAACAGATTTTCACAGAAAGCTGAAGTTCTGTGATTACATAGTATGGATTTGCAGGGATTCAATGAAAAATTGAGTTTTAAGTTCAATTTTTAAAAGTTAAAATTCCATTGATTAACCTGAACCAGAGCCGTTTGGGTTTTTTGTTTTTGTATGTTTCCTGTTTAGAGTTTTTTTGTTTTGTTTTGTTTTGTTTAGAGTTTTTAATAGGAAAAGTGGGATACAGGTTTCTTCTCCTTTACTTACTAGTTTGCAAAATAATGAGCTGATTCATGAGTATTTTCTAAAGATAATCAATGTGCATTTTTAGCATCATCATGAACTCATGAACTTAAAAACTTGCTATATTTTAATACATTTAAACATTATTCTTATTAATGGTCAGGATGTGTCATCTTTAGCCAGAAGGAGACCATTCAGATTGGCTCTTGAGTCTTTTGATGACATCCTAGAAATCTTAGAGAGTTTTGCTTTCTAGTAACCACACGGTTGATAAAAAGAATCCTTTATTGATGAATTGCAAGTGGATGATAAAAAAAAGGATGGGTATACGGAAACTCTCACTATTTTTCAGCCCTTTAGGAGTTAATACTTTTAGGCAATGAGCTTCAAGGTCTTCCAACATCTCAAAGAGAGAGACAACCGCGCTTTTGCAGATCCTGGTAGAAGGAATGAATACCACTCATGAAGCAGTCTTGCTAAATTCGAGATGGTCTTGAATCTGGTTGAAATTCTAGATCATTCAATACACGTATAACAGAGGGTTCGCACTACCTGCCTGGGAGCCTTGGCGCTGGAAGCCATTGGATTTCTCCCAGGTTGGAGTAAGTGGCCAACTGCTTTGATGGCCACAGCAACCGCTGGTCAAGGTCCACCATGTAGGGGATGCACACCCTAGAGGGTAGGCAATGGGCTGCAGTCTAGGGCAATTCTCACAAAGGGATGAGGCCAGGAGCCGTGAGCGGCCAACATTTCCAGCAGATTGGGATGAGCAAGATACTCCGAAGATGGGTCAGGTGGGATCACTGTAGTCTGCCACCAGTCCTTAATAACTCCCACAGGTCAAGCTATTCCACATCTTTGGGATTTTCCTTAATAAACTTCATTGCCGATCACTCACCGTCAACTGCTCAATGCCAATTTAAGGCTACTCGGAAGGCCACATGTACGGAGCATAAGTCCAAAGGAATATTCATGAAAGCAGACAAACGTGAGCTTGGGGAGTGATTTTTCACATTAATAGGTTTTATGGCGTAATCTGAGTCACTAATCACCTCTTTGTCATGTATGATATGACTCTGCTTTTCTTTCTTAGCTTTAATCAAGAAAGATTTTAACTGTGTGTGATGTGTTTTCCTCTCCATTAGCCTCTGGGCATTAATGACCAGGAAGGCAAGATGGATTCTTAAAATGCCCAAAAAAATAGTAGATATCGTTGTCGTTGTATATGACTTTTTTTTTTCCTTTTTAAGAAGGCTCCATACTGGGCTTGAATTCATGACCCAGAGATCAAGAGTGGGATGCCTAACTGACTGAGCCATGCAGGCACCCCCCAATATTAAATTCTGATATACAACCTTAGGTTTCTGGACTCTTGATCCTAATGTAAATTAAGCTGTTTGAAAAAAATGCCAATGTGAACTTCTAAACATGCATTTTTAATGTGATTTCACTATTTTGTTTCATTATATAAACAAATATACACATTGTTAAAAAATCTGCATGGTTCCAAAAATCCCAATGGAAAAAAAATAGGACCTTCCACTATGATGTAGAGATTACTCTTAATGTTTTGTCTTATATTCCTCCAGTCATTTTCTATGGGTAGAAATACATATTATAGGACATTTTACCATAATAGTCACATGTTCTACACCTTTGTTGAAATATTCATTTTTTTCAACTGGTAAATAATAAACAATACCTTTGCTATTAAATAGTTTTCTGTATTATGACACTAATTAATGGATTATATGGATGCATGACAAAATAATTTATTCAGTCTAGATGTTTAGAAAATTGAAGTGTCATTGAAAACCTTAAACATCGCCCCCCATCATTTACTAAAGAAAATTCCTAAAATGGGATATATCATCTATTTTTATTTTTGTTATTTTTTTTAAAGATTTATTTACTTCTCTGTGAGAGATACAGTGAGCACAGGGAGGGACAGAGGGAGAGGAGAGAGAGAATTTCAAGCAGACTTCTCACTGAGTGTGAGGCCCTACCTGGGGCTTGATCCCACAACCCTGAGATCATGACCTGAACCAAAACCAAGAGTTGGATGTTTAATCAACTGAGCCACCCAGGTACCCTTATTTTTATTTTTTCAAATGAAAATTGCATTGATATCTCTTCCAGAAAGGGCAAACCAAAAAAAAAAAAAAAATGCAATGCAGCAAATTCTCGAAGCTGAATTGGGATGACAAACTCTGGTCTATGAGTCTTAAGAAAAGAACTTCAGGCTTAACAAATTGTGATGTGTTAACAAAATGCACCAGATTTTGATTATTTGCAATGAAAGCAGTATATACTATTTTCTCTTCTTTTATTATTTCATGGAAGTTTGGAGAAAATGTAAATGTATTTAATGTGTTCACGCCCTAATCTTCCCGTGAACATTTAAAAGGTTAAAGACCACTTACTATGTATGAGTTTGGCTTTAATAGGAAATTAACTACTCATGCAAGTAAGGCCCCTGCTTGGAGCTCTCAGCCTGGCTTTGAAGTGCTAATAAGACAAAATTACTCAAATCCAGGAAAGAAATTAAGAAATGTAAAATGTTAATTAAGTTCAGAAACAGAGCTAATACGAACACCAATGTGAAATGGAAATTAAACACGGGGAATATAAATACATATATTATATATATGTTTAGATAGCAGGTAAAAAGAATCCAAATGAAGTAGAGAATTACAAATAGATCTTTAAAACTGCATCAAGGGATTTTGCCCACTTCTAATAAGTTCGGTGATGGTTTCTGAGAAGGTAAATAAGCATCCAATTACAATAATTGGGTTGGCTGTTTCCCTCACAAAAGTACAGTCCCATAATTACATCAGATTAAAATACAAAATCAACTTATTGTCAGATGTCCTTTAAGGGCCTTCTGTGGATGGAATTTGAGGGCTGGGATCATTGAATTATCCCTTTAGCTCCCTTCCAAAAAATGAGCGTCGTAATCCTAATTAAACGGGAGCTATGTAGGGAAGGTCTACTTTGCTATCCCCCCAAGGAGACCATATCCAAAATAACAGTTCCATAGATTTCCCAGGCAATTTGCATTGTGACAAAACTCCGGTGGACTGGGGACCCTCCCAAACTGATTCTGTGCATTGCATTGAAATGGCACCTGCGAAGAGTTTCCTGACAACGACGTTGCACGTTACCACTTTTTCCTCCCCTAAAGCAAATCTGGTTTTAACCTTCACGGTTGCCTTTTTCTTTTCTTTTTTATTATTTATTTATTTATTTATTTATTTATTTATTATTTATTTATTTATTATTTATTATTTATTTATTTATTATTTATTTACTTATTTATTTATTTTTGACTTTTTCTTATTAGTACTTTAGCACATGGTAAGCGGGAAGAAAATGCAATTCAAACTAATACATATTTGCTTTTCAAACCTCCTACCACATATTTTTCTGACAGAAAGTATGAGTGAAGGTGATGCTGAATCATCCTTCTTAGATTTAACATTCGATAAGCTTAAAGACGCATCCCAGAGACGATGCAGCTGTACTGATAATATTTCTCGACAGAAGCTGCACCTCCCCAATATGTACTTAATATTTACTTTGATTTAGTAGATTTTGACTATCACTATTAAGTCTGTGTTTATGTCGGGAAATTCTAATGGAATTAAGAGTATGAAATTTTGCTGTTTTGTATTTTCTTTGTGGATATCAAATATATGTGTGTGATCACCTAGGTGTCTCTCCTCAAGAGTTCGTGTTCTCAATTTTTTTTTCACTGAGGTATAATTGATATATAGTATTATGTTCATTTCAGGTGTACAACATAGTGATTTGGTGTTTATATATATTGTGAAATAGGATGCACTATAATTCTAGTTACCATCTGTCACCTTACTAAAGTAATATAATAACATTGACTCTATTCCCCATGCTGTACATCACATCCTCATGATGTATATTGATTTTACAATGAGAGGTTTGGGGATCCCCGGGTGGTGCAGAGGTTTGGTGCCTGCCTTTGGCCCAGGGCGCGATCCTGGAGACCCAGGATCGAATCCCACGTCGGGCTCCCGGTGCATGGAGCCTGCTTCTCCCTCTGCCTATGTCTCTGCCTCTCTCTCTCTCTCTCTGTGACTATCATAAATAAATAAAAAAAATTAAAAAAAAAAACAATAAGAGGTTTGGACTTCTTAATCCCCTACACTATTTTGTGCCTCAACCCCTGCCCCTTTAGCCCTCTGACAACCACCTATCTGTTCTGTCTCTATCCGAATCTGGGTTTTGTTTGTTTGTTTGGTTGGTTTATTTTGCTTTTTAGATCCACATATAATTGAAATCACATGCTGTTTGTGTTGTTTGTCTGACTTGTTTCGCTTAGTGTAATACCTTCTAGGTCCATGCATGTCGTCAAAAATAGCAGATGGTTTTGAAAGATTTTATATATTTATTCATGAGAGACACACAGAGAGAGGCAGAGACACAGGTAGAGGGAGAAGCAGGTTCCATGCAGGGAGCCCAATGTGGGACTCGATCCCAGGATCCTGGGATCACGACCTGAGCCAAAGGCAGATGCTCAACTATTGAGCCACCCAGGTGTCCCAAGATGGTATTTTTTTTTAATGGCTTGATTAGTATTCCAATGTGTGTGTGTGTGTGTGTGTGTGTGTGTGTGCATATGTGTGCACCTTCTTTGTCCATTCACTCATCCATGGATGAGTAGGTTGTGTCCATAATGCTGTAAAGAGCATAGGGTACAGATATCTATTCAAATTAGTGTTTTTGTTTGCTTCTTTGCTTTAAATAGATGACCAGGACTACAACTGCAGGATCATATAATACTTGTATTTTTAAGTTTTTGAGGAACCTCCATACTGTTTTCCACAGTGGCTGCACCAGTTTGCATTCCCACCAACAGCACTCAAGGGTTCCTTTTTCTCCACATTCTCACCAATACTTGTTGTCCCTTGTCTTTTTCATACTAGCCATTCTGAGAGGTGTGAGGACATACCTCATTGTGGTTTTGATGCACATTTCTCTGATGATGTGGGATGATGTGCATCCATTCATGTGTCTGTTGGCCATCTGGATGTCTTCTTTGGAAACATGCCTACTTAAATCTTCTACCCTCTTTTTAAATAGATTGTTTTTAAATTAGTGTTCTCAATTTTTCATGTCCTATTTCCTTTCTCTCATTTCTCTTTGGGATTCTGATTACAAGTATGTTACAGAGAAGCTGGTATTGTACCACAGGTAATGGTACTATAACATCTTTGTCTTTAGCTTTTTCGTGTATATATTAAATGGGTTGAATAAAATATTCTCTATGTTTCCTTTTACATCCAAAGATTTATATATCATGACAATAATTAACTGGTCTGACTTTTTTTTTTTTCTAAATCACAGCACAGACCTTTCCCTGACTTTATTTTTCTGCTAGGTGGATACATGTTCGATAACAGAGTATACTATCTGAAAATATAAAGATATTTTTTAAAAAAGATATTTTCTTTCTTCCACATGACCTCCAGTTTAGTAAGAAAACAATGAGATATATCATGTGGAATATCTTTAGCTTAATTTGGAAATCTATGCATTAATGCTTATTTTACCGGTTGCAATTTACACCTCATGGACATGCAGGTATATAGGGATCTTGAAAACATGCAAGACTGAAACATAGCCTTTGGAAGTTGCCAAAAGAACACTGCCTTCAGTTTCAAATTTGCTTTTTTTTTTGTTTGGAAAGAGAAAACCTGCTAAGGGATGGAACAGTCTAATTAACTCTCAGGTTTGTAGGAGACACATGTGAAAAAAATAAAAAAAGGTGAAAGGTACCATTTTTCTGTCTTCTTTATAACATTTCTTGTCATCCACATGCAAGGTTAGTTATTTCTAAATATCTCACCTCAAAAATGTAAGTGGGTTGTCACAAAAGTATGTGATGATGCTCAATTTGGAAGTCATTTTCAAGTGAAGAAGTGGTTCAAGTTGGAGACACGTGTTACAAAAATGCATAAAACCACTGGTTTTACCAAGCTCTTTATTTCACTGCCCGTGACATTGATTTAGCTTGGTGACAGTAATAACTGAGTAATATCTAACCAGGCTCTAAAGCAGCTCAACAATTCCAGTGCTTCTTTAAGGTTTGGGCAAACAATTAAGGGCATATATTAGGGGCAACTGTCCATTGTAGAAGAATGTTACTATCACAGATCTGTATGCAAAGCACTATATCATTTGATCTAGAAAAGCTGATGATCTAATGCCAGGTTGTTAAGGAGTTACAATGAAACCACTATCTCAAAGAAATATCTGCACTCCCACATTCATGGCAGCATTATTTGCAATGACCAAGGTATGGAAGCAGCCTATTGATGGATGAATTGATAAAGAAATTATGAGAAGGATGGATAGAGAGATAGATGATAGTAGATAGGTAGATAGATGGATGGATGGATGCATGCATGGATGCATGGATAGATGGAAGGGTAGATGGGTGGATAGATGGGTAGATAGATATGATGGATGGATAGATGATAGATATCAGACACACAGACAGACACACAATGGAATATAGTTGAGTCTTTAACAAGAAGGAAATCCTGTCATTTGTGACAATATGGATGGACCTTGTGGGCATTACGTTAAGTGCGATATAAGTCAGATACAGAAAAGTAAATGCTTCATGATCTCACATATATGTGGCATCTAAAAAAGTTGAACTCATGGGGCACCTGGGTGGTGCAATCGGTTAAGCATCTGACTTAGGCTTAGGTGTTGATCTCAGGTTCCTGAGACCGAGGCTTATGTCAGTCCCTGCACTCACTGCTGAGTTTTCTTAAGACTCCCTCTCCCTCTCTCTTTGCCTCTTCCCCCTATGCATACTTGCTCATTCTCAAATAAATAAATAGTTTTTAAAAATTAAAAATTAAAAAGTTGACCTCAAAAAAGCAGCAAGTAGAATGGTAGTAGCCAGGAGCTGGGAGAAATGGTGAGATATTGGTCAAGGAATACAAAGTTTCATTTATGCAACCTAAATATACCTGGTGATCTAACATATAGTGCAGTGACCACAGTTGATAATACTATATTGTATACTTGAAAGTTGCTGAAGGATCTTAAATGTTCTCACCACATTCACACAAAAATGGTAACTATGTGAGGTGATGGATATGCTCATTAGCTTGATGGTATTGATTATTTCAAAATGTGTACTATATCAAAATACCATGTTGCACACTTTAAATATGTATAGTTTTTGTCAATTATACCTCATAAAGCTGAGGAAAAGGGATTACTATATTGCACCAGGGTATCCTAAGAGTAGTTGTGTGTCACTTATGTATACCCTGAGATCATGGGAGATTTATAACAAAACCCACGGTCTGAAAAATGCATGTGAAGAAAAAATCCCATCAAGCAGAACAAATGGAATTTTTATAGAATTATCAGGGGTTTCTGATATGATCATCTGGCGTCTTGAAAGGCATCAGTTCCACGTTTTGGCTCTTTCATTGACTTGCTAAGTGACTTCCATGAACTCATTAAGCTCTAAGTGTGTCAGTATCCTTATCACAATTTGCCAGCTCCTCCAATGAATCGTGAATCCTCCTTGAAGGTAGGTGAATCCTAGAGAGTCAAGTCATCCAGATTTACTCTCTCAAGAACAATTGATGTGAATAATATGGAGTCCTAAGGTCTTATGTGATGAAGGCAAACTCCATATCCCAATGCTCATCTTTTCACTGAGACCTGTACTCTTTTCAAAACTTCTGTGCACCTCCCAGTTTCCATATTTGGTATAAAAGCATGCTCTTCTCTTGTATATAACCCCATTTTCTTTATATTAATCCATGTTTTCATGTATGGGTCCATGAACGTTTTAGGCCAGTGCCTCAATCTTGGACATGTCTGTACCCCGTACTTGACTCAGCACACTTTGTTCAGTGAGTTAATCCTAATCATCTTCAATAGCCCCTTAGACATCAATCTTTCAGAGCTTCAATGTATGCTTAACTCTCATTTATCAGTACATAGTTTATTGTCCAAATTACACAAGAAATGTGCTTGTGGAAGATTCAGTAGTCACCTCCAAGCTTTGACTCCCCTGCCATGAATTATATATCTGCAACCTTGCCATGTATTTGGGGGTTTGGATTTGACAAAAATGACTTCTTTTTGGTCAACAGAAATGAGCCAATACTATGTGAAGGAAAGACAAAACAAATTGCGTGAACCGATACAGTTATCCTTGAGCTCTGGGGATGTGCCTCCATCTCTCCTGCTTGGGCTCCTGAAGAAATATCCATGAAATATGCCTGAAGAGCACTGTCTCCTTGACCCCAGCCCCAGGCAGGAGCAGAGAGGCTCAGGCTAGTCCATATCGACTGTCCTTTTCAGAATTCCAAAGTGAGGTCACACTGGAGAACTATTATGACCCAAGTGCCACAACAGAGTGGTCATAAATTCTTTCTCAGGTAATTGGCTCACATTTTCAAGGGGTGGCTTTTTCTCCTGGTGCTGTCTAGAACATCAACCTGAACCTTTGCCCTAATACGCAGCCACTTTAAAGCAGGAAAACACATCAGTGACCAGGATCTACAATTGTGTTTCCAGGAAATCTCAGGAGCTGAAGTGATGTATGTACGACCTATCTGCAGTCGTCTTAGCTCTTCAGCACGTGTCAACCACTTTAGCACTGGCCTTTATAAATATCAGGTCTTAGGAAGGAGAAGAGGTTATGCGTTCTTTGTAAGGCACAGGCAGTAAATTGGTATAATTAGCTCTCCTAAGTCAGATATTATCATGATTTCAGAACTATGGCCAGCCCTGGATGTCATACTAATGTCTCCTTTCCCTCTGAAACTTGGCAGCTGTTGCTTTTAGGCTCTTAAAGAAATCATCAGTATACAATTTAGTCTTAAGATTATCTGAGAAAGCAATAGTAGGTTATGGCACCCACTCCCCACTTTTCCTTAGACTCAATCCTTTTTCCCAAGCAAGTGTTGATAAGGCAAAGGCCAGCTTCCCCCTAAGACCTCCTCTCCAGTCAAGCCCATCCTCAATTTGGCAGAGGCTTCTTGTCAATGACTCAATCCTCTAACCTACTTTGGATGGAAAGATCTGTCAATATTGGAAATTAAAATTGGATTCTTCCAACCAAAGAAAAAGAGTATCTGATTCGACTCATTGTACATTTAAATCAACCAAATCATGTATTTTTGAATGGCATGCACTTTTCAATTTTTCAAAAGAGGACAAGAGAAAGGGCACTAAAAAAATCTATAACAGAATGATTTACCTAATTGCATTCCAGGGAAGTTTGAATAACTATATCACAACTTCAAGAAATATTCTCTTCAGATAGAAAGAAGGCACCTGTCCCAGGAAACATAATAAACTGGTGGTATTTCATGCTGACTCAACCATCAGCTTGGGTATGCAATGTGTCATCTTAGCAGCTTTTAAATAAGAACAAAATTGGCACTGAAATCCAACTTATTTCTCTTCTACCCAGGCACTCCCTAGAGTCCATTGAAAATTGGACTTCACGGTCAACTTGCTCTTTGCTAACAACTGAACAAGCAATTGAGGCATTTGGCAGGCCATGAGTGAGAGCCAAAGGTCATTTTGAGAGGCTACGTTCAGCCCTTCAATAAATTTTAGGTAAGCCACGTCAAGAAAGCGGTGAGGCTACATCATCACACTTCTGTTTGATATGCTGTGGTTCCACTTTTATGCAACAACCATGCCCTAAGCAAAGAGCCAACCTACATGGTCAAAAAGAAAGGGAATCCCTTAAGTAACACAACGTATAACTAACTCCTCGCTTCCTGGATGGAATTTAAAATAGAGACTCCTGCTTTTCAACAGCAAACCACGGAGTGATCAACAGTTGGGGTTGACCAACTGAGGTTATACTGCGCTTTTCGGTTATTTACAAAGACAGAGAGTATCAGAGTTGAGTGATAAGGCCTATTTTATCTGTTGCCAGTTTCCAATGACAGAGGCTAACTATAATGTCTTTCACTCATAACTCCAAGCTAGCTGTTCCAATCATGATTTTGTATTCACTAAACAGTTAGGCTTGTTTTCTGGAAACCGTACTCAATGGGAGCATCTCATGGTACTTTGATGTCTTAGAGAAAGTTCATTTTAGGGCAGGTTGTTGAGAAACACGGAAATCTTGGCAAGTTGAGTCCTATGTTGAGAGATAATCCTCTGATCAATAATCAGAAAGTATGCAACTTAAGTGGCTTTTTTTTTCTATTTATTTATTTGAGAGAGAGAGAGAGAGAGAGAGAGAGAGAGATCATGGGTGGAGGTGGGGGTCACAGAGAGAGAGGTAGAAGCGAGCCTGACACAGGGCTCGATCCCAGGACCCCAAGGTCATGAACTTAACTGACTGAGCCACCCAGATGCCCCAAATTTAGTGGCTTTCAAAGACCCAAGAGAGTGAAGCTATGAAACTTTCATATATATCATGACACTTTCTGACTTTTTCATGACTATATCCCTGACAGTTTCTGATGGCACATAGATGTCAGGGGTGAGTCCGTCTTTATTTTCCTCTTCATCCAAATCAGAGGACTGAAATTAGAGTCAGCCAGTGATTAATAGCATCAGGTATCAAGTATGAAGTTCTATGATCCAGTGATTTACACATCACTGGACAATTTATATCAGAAACATCCAATATATGGAAGTGTTCTTTACAGAAAGTTCTACTGGACACTGCTAATATTAATAGTTAAGTGACATATAAGTTATGTCGTAACTGAGCATGAACTGTGGTATCTACTGAGACCTTGAGTTTTAATCTATATTTAATTTAGGCATATTTCACTTTTAAAGTAAACAGCCATGCACTGAATATATTGGACAATACAGATTTATGCTTTTTAATATGTTTTTTTTTCAAATTGTAGACTTCATTTTTTTCTAAGTAGAAATTTGATGCTAAGAATGCTTTTTGGTGTATTTGGAGGGATAGATATAATTTTATATAAAGATAAGGAATAAGTCCATGCACTGCATATCCCTCATTTTATAAATTTCTCTTCCCTGGAAAAAAATCTTTACTATTAAGTTTATGGGTTCCACATCAAACCAATATTACCCACCTGAATGATTCCATTTTAAATCATATATTAACTACAAGGACATAATCACTGATTATAGGATTGTCCTTCGGATGGGAACTTGCACACCGTAAAATCATATTTGGGGACTAGTGGGTATATACACTTCATTCTGGGGAGAGGTTAGAATAAACAGGGCAATTTGAGATGAACCAGAGCGTGGAAATGAATCAGAAAGGAACGAGTTAGTCCAGAATAACAGCTCGTCTAAAGAGATTGGTGGATTGATTATAATATTGGCCATGAGTTTTCAGCCTTCCATATATCTAAGTTCTAATATAAATTCTTTCTTTTGAATCTGCACTGTCCCTTGTCACCCCAGACACATTGTCCCATCTGAAGGCATCTGGGACCAGGGATCCCTCAGTCAACTGTCAGCCAGCCTCTAGGAGGAGAGCCAACAGGTTGACATGTACTGGCCAGAGCCCTGTGGCAACCCCGACCAGACCAACAGAACCAGGCAGCAGCACTCACCCTGACTCAAAGTATGGCAAGCTAAATAGTCACGATCACTGCCGTATCACCAGCAGATGGGGAAGAAACAGCACAGGCTGGTACCTGGGTAGGCAAGTTGGGCCCAAATGGGGTGGCATTAGGCGATGTTTGTGTTAAAACAGAGGCTTAAAGAGGATCCAGAATTCAGTTAGAAATGCCAGAAAAGAGGTAACAGCATGGAAAAGAAGTCACTTCAATCCCTGGTCCTGGAGAAGAGGTCTTTTTCACTGTTTGAGTGTCTGAATCAGGAGGGTATGATTTCTACCTGCTACTAAATACAGAGGGACATAGAAACTCTAATTCCCAAAAGATTCTTCTTAAACAGAATATCCCTAATATGTTTTATCTCCATTCTACATATGCATCCTCCAATTTAGAAAGCGTAATACGCCACATGCCACCTTTGTAAAAATGTAATTATTTGAACTTTTTAATATTTAAGGTTATAAAGAACTGAATGCTTTCCTAAGATAGGCATTTTGAATGAAACCCATTAGAATAACTTTATGGAGACTTGGATAAGCAAGGATTACAAAATGGGCTGTGAAATTGAAGAGTCTATTGTGGGAAACTAGCCTTTTCATCCATATTGCTAGGTCATGTAATACTGAGTGCAAATAAAAGGGTTCCCAGTATTGTTCTCAATGGTCAACCTTCTGTAACATCATAAACAGAAAAGACTTCAGCAGATTCACAGGTATGAATTTATATATAAGTATATGAGCATGTGTGTATGTATATAAGTATATATGTCATATATGATAAAGTATATATAGACTTATATGCTTATATATACCTATACATATACTATAAATAATATATAATATATATACACACATATATATTTACTTATGCCAAAAATATGCCAAAAAGAAACATGAAACAAAGTAAATATCAACTTATATTTATATATAAGTAAATATAAATATACAAATAAATATAAATATGCAAATAAATATATATTTATATATTAAATGTGTAAATATAAATATATATTTACATGCACACATACAGATATGAATATATGTTACATACTATATGTTACGGTATATATGCATACTTATGTAAGCATGTAAATATATACACTTATATACATATAAAGCATATATACTTACATATATTATGATCTTCTGTATATAAACTTGTATATATTAACATACTTCTATAATTATAAAATATATAAACATATACATATTCATATGCCACAATTGGTTACACAATCGGTTACATGCCAGCATTTGTTTTTTGGTAGGCATTCACTTTAAATTTTATATTTGGCTTTCTGCTTCCAGTTAGGATATAGAAAGTAACAAGAAGAAATGACTCCTATGCTATCAAACAGACTGGATATGGTACAAATCGTATTTAATATAAACACATCAGAGATTTGAGGAAGCCAAGAAACCTATTAAGTTAAATTGTAAAGGAGATGAGCTCTGTCTGAGAGAATGGCCCATGGCTGTTCTAATCCCTGAGGAGCTGGGGGAAGGATTCGTAGAATAGAGAAGGCAGGAAGATAAGGAGGAAGATTTTTTCCAAAAGCCAACATTTCAACTAATTTTCCATAACTGAATGGGCAGGTGAGACAGATTAGAATTCTGAGGAGCATAAGCCACAAAGGGACTCTGCATTTCCCTCCCACTGATTTCACACTAGATCTTTGTTAAAAGTATAAAGAGCTCACACATGCCTGAAGGCAGGACAAGAGAGTTGGTGTACATCTCCTACTAGGTATTCAGCTCTCCTCCAAGTGCCATGTAGCCACACTCTGAAGGCAAGGGGCATGGGATAAGAGCTAAGAGAAATCCTCCAAAGCATTTCTGGTCTTCTCAGATCGTGAGGCAACAGTCCTCCACAGTCTAGGGAAAGAGCATCAGTGCAGAGAGAGACCTCCCCACAACAAACATCAGGGCAGGACTAGAGAATAAGAGAGAAATCCTTAACAAACCCAAAAGCTAGATGCTGGTCAGTAAACAAAAAAGATCGCCCATGGGATGAAATCATGCTAATGTTCAGCATTAAATAATGCTAAAAAATATATATATAAAACCTTTGAACCGTTGGCTCAAAACATTTGAAGGCACTAGTGAGTTCAACCAAATGAAATCTGTAGAAGACAGATTTAGCTGAACTAGAGGTCTTGTTGACACAGCCCACACACTAGGGGCTTAATAGGAAAAAGGATAATGTTTGCCCATGGGGTTAAAGATTATTTGGTTCACACTCTACCATTCTTTAATGTAAAATATCTGGTGTGCAAATCAAGCGTCATGAGATATCCAAAGAATTAAGAATCTTATAAGTGTAACACATGCTTAATAGAGAAAATAGTCAACAAAAGCAGACCCAGATGTGGTCCAGATACTGCAATTACCAGACAAGGTATTTAAAATACCTATGATAGATAGATAGATATAGATAGATAGATAGATAGATAGATAGATGATAGATAGATAGATAGATAGATAGATAATATGTAGAGAGATAGATGATAGATAGATTGATAGAGAGAGATAGATGGGTAATAGGAGTTAATGTAGAAGATGAACAAAAGAACAAAGAGTGGATGTTTTGGTAAAAAGATAGAAACCCTCAAAAGGCACCAAACAGTAACACTGGAAATTAAAAACTACAATATGAGCAATGACATATTCACTAGATTCAATCAACAGGAGATTAGAACAGCAAAGGAAAAGTGTATGATCCTTTGACATAGGTCCATAGAAAAGTATCCAAACTGATAAACAAGAAATTTCAAATATAAGAATAGAAAAGCAACCATTGTTATAAGTCTATAAAAACGTCTCCTAACCGAAAAACAAAAATTTTAAATAAAATAATGGAAAACAAACAGAACACCTGACATCTGATGGAAATTATCAAAAGCTAAGCACGTGTACAATTGGAGTTTCAAAAGATACATAACATAGAGAAGGGCAGAAAAAATTTTTGAAAACAGAATAGCCAAAAAAATTCTAGAGTGGATAAAATACATTACCCAAATAAGGTGAGAAATCTAACAAGCCCCAAGCAGGATTAATACAAAGAAAACTTCACCTGGCCACATCATAGCCAAACTGATGAAAAAGGAAGTTATATATAAACGTCAGAGCAGTCAGACATAAAAGACACATTATGTTCAAAACGTTAAAGCAGTCAAAGATGAAATCCATATTTCATTCAGAAAAACAATGAGAGGGAGAAAATCTGACAATTTCCCATAGGAAGGGGAGCCCATAAGACAAAGACAACTAAATTGCTGCAAGAATTGCTCTTTGGAAAATTCACGATACAAGAGATTTAATGATGGAGCTTGAAAACCTAGGAAGTCATGTAGTTCTAAAGGGAGACATAAAAAAAAAAAAAACACCCACATTTATTTAATAACAGATGGGAGAAATATTCAGTGAAGACAAGGAGGATTTGAACAAATTTACCTAATTGAAACTTATGTAATGGTATATCCAGAAACTTTACAATACACATTGATTTTTAAGTGTTCCTGGAACATTTAGGTAAATCGTGTGCTGCACTAAAAATAAAGCTCAAAAATCATTAAACGACTGGAATTATACTCAGTGTATTCACGGACTAAAAGGATATTAAATTATATTAAATTAAACTATATTTAATTGATAGCAATTAAATAGGTAAACAATCTCCCAGGCACTTTCACAAAGCAAGAGGGGTATGTGTATGTGTGCTGTGTGCATGTCACTGTGTGTGTATTTGTGTGTATGTGTCTTGTGAGAGAGACAGAAACAGAAAAACAGAAAAAAAAAACCTATATATTTGAAAATTAAGAAAACATTTTTAAAAACCCACTGGTCAAAGGAAAAAAAAACCACGAGAAAAATAGAAAATATTGACCTGCCTGCAAATGAAAAGACCAATATATCAAAATATCAAATGTGTGTGAAGCAGTTAGAGTACTTACATTTAAGGAAGAGTATAAAATCAATAATCTAAGATCCCACATTAACAAGCTAGAAAAAGAAAAGCAAAATGAAACCGATGTAAGTTGAAGACATTAATAAAAATGAATGCAGAAATTCCTATTTTAGAAAACATGCAAAAAACATATATCAAGATTAGGTGGGATTTTGGGGGTAGAAAATTTTAATAAAATTCCAAACGTTTATAAAGGATGATAAGGAAAAAGACAAAACAGAAATGACTGATATCACGAATGCTAAGGGACAGCAGATGTTAAAATGATGATAAGGGCACACTGTGAGTAACTTTCTGATAATAAATGTAAACACATGAAATATTTCCTTGGGACGCCTGGGTGGCTCAGTGATTGGGCATTTGCCTTCAACTCAGGGTGTGATCCCAGGGCTCTGGGATCAAGTCCTGCATCAGACTTCCCGCGAGAAGCCTGCTTCTTCCTCTGCCTGTGTCTCTGCCTCTCTCTCTGTGACTCTCATGAATAAATAAATAAATCTTAGAAAAGAAACATTTCCTCAAAAAACACAATTTATCAATTGGATAAGTATCAGTGGACACGTAATTATCACAATTCATTTGATATAGGATAATTAAAAATACCATTAAAAAATCCTCCAGGTCCAGATACATTTAATGGTGAATTTTCTGAAACATTTAAGGAAGGCATGATACCAAAACTATGTAAACACTTTAAAAACCAAGAATACTTTTCCACTTTGTTCAAAAAAGTCAGTATTACCTTAAAACCAACACCTCGTAAACACATGGCTAGATAGGGATATTATAGCTCAGTAACTTCATGAATATAAATGCAAGAAAACCTAACAGAATATTAATGAATGGAATCCAGAAATTTATATAGAAAGCTGGTTACATCATGACTTTGAAAAGAAGAACAAAAGAATTTACACTATGTGATAGCAAGATGTACCATAATACCACCATCAGTGTAGTGTCATTGTGTTATTAGGGTAGATAAGTAGACCACAGGAAGAAATAGAATGTCCAGAAATAGATGCAAACGTGTATAGAAATACGTTCAATAAATGGTGTTGGAATAGCTGGTAAACTATTGAAGAAGTATTGAAGAACTCCTTGAAGAAGACAAGGACCTGCACTTCTGCCTAATAAATTCTAACAGTTAATTTTATGTGGGATATGTATGTGAATTTAAGAGAAATATTTAGGAAGAAAATATAGGAATATTTCACTTTGGCCAGCAGGTAGCAGGATTTTATTGAAAGGACACAAGACAACCAAACATGAAAGAACAAATGGAAAAATTATACTCAATCAAAACTGATAATTTCTGCATATCAAAGATACCATGGTTAAAATATTTAAGCTAACCAGAGACTGAGAAGAACTATATACATAAGGGTTTTTTATGCATAAATCTCTCCCTGGGCACATAAAGATTCTTATCTACAATATATAAACAATGCCTACAAATGAACAATGGAGGCTGAACAATGTGATGAAACGAGCTAAAAGTGGGTAATTCACAACTGCCTGCATAAAAATTGCCAATAACACTGAACATTTGCTCAACAGTAGATTGAAACCGTATCTACCGAATGATCTCAATGACGAAGACGGACAATTCCAACTATTGGTGAAGACGGGACAAGTGGAATTTTCACACATTGCTGAGAGTACACCATTGGGCAACCTCTTTGGAAAACTTACTGAATCCTTATATACAAGGTCAAATATTTAACACATATTATAATATAATATAAATATAATATTATATTAAGTATTATAAATATTTAAGAATTGGTAGTTTCTCATGATGCTAAATGCATATCAATCCTACAACTAAACAAGTCGAATAATGCAAAAACAATATGTCCATGTGAAGATATGTACATAATTATTTCTAGAACGTCTATGTGTAATAGCCCAAACCTGGAAAACAGCCCAGATGTCCAACATCTAGAGAATAAGCAACTGCCTATATTTGGTCAAGACAGTACTAATATGCAATCAGAATGAATAAACTATTGATACACGCACCTCTATAATGAATCACAGCAAAATTATATTGAGTTAAAAAAATGCCATAGAAATACATTACCTAATCAATAATTAATACAAGAACTAGGAAAACTTTTCCATGGCAATAGAAGCTAAATAATGCTTTCATCTGGTGTGGAGTTCACAGATGGGCATGGGTTTATGGGGGCGGGGGTGTCTTCTAGGATAATGGGAATGTTTTAAGCACATATTGCATAGCTCTGTATGCCATTAACAGAGAGCGTCAAATTGAGAACTTAAAAATCAGTGCATTTTCTGTGTGTGTGAAGCGTCTCTCTATAAAAATGTATCATTTACTCTGATGTTCAATGCCTCTCCATTAAACCTGAAAGAAAATGACATCTCGCAAGCACAAGGCCATGAAAAAAAAGGGGGGGGGGCAAAAACCCTGAAGTAAATGATTTAATATCTAGCCCAAATTCTAGTTAAGAACTAGCCTCCCCACCCCCCGGGGGGCTCAGTGGGTTAAGCATCTGACTCTTGGTTTCAGCTCAGGTCATGATCTCAAGGTCAAGCCCACATTGAGCTCCCTGCTCAGAGTGGAGTCCACTTGTCCTTCTCCCTCTTCTCCTACCCTCTGTCCCACTCACACACTCTCTCAAATAAATAAATAAGATCTTAAAAACAAGAAGAACCAAACATCCATTGAGTAGAAGTGTGATGAAGTGAGTTTTGACAATAATTAGTCCACAAATATTAAAAATTAACATAAAACTTCCAGTACAAACCCTACCCATATCTTTGAAGATGTTTCTATTCCTTGTTGGGTTATAGTTTTCTCCAAATGATTTATAAAACATGTTATTTTACCTCCTGCTCTGCTGTGTTTAAGGAGTAGGAAGCAAAAAAAAAAAGAAAAAGAAAAAAAAAAGCAGCAAGTGAGCGAGAGAGAGAAGGAGCAGGGTTGATGGTTCAGTCAGTAGCCAAAAGATGGATTAAATTTGTAATAATCAGTGGGAGCAAGTTGAGCTCCAGATGCAAATTCTATTAAATTATATCCCGGTTTTATTCAAGCAATGCCAGCCTCATATATTTTATTGTATTCTAATTTGATGCTAAAACAAACCGCAGGATTTAAATCTTTCTTGCTCAGTTTGTGATGACAAATACGGTCTCACTCATCGTTTCTGAGTAATCTGGGTGTTTTGACTCTGGGGAGCTGTATCCCTGACCTCGTTCTGAGCGTAGGCTGTAGCTGATAAAAATAACAGACCTGTTTACCAGTGGGGGACAAAAATGGCACTGCCGTCCTGGTTGCAAATGTCAGAGGAAAACCTATTGAGACAAGAGACAGGCAGCAACGCAAAGATCATTAACTTAAAAGTCTCTGTCAGAATCCTCATCACACATGACTTTGCTCAGAATGCGTAGCAAAGCTTTTCGGTCTCATTTGGAAGCATTGAAGGTTTCAGATTTAGCATGTACTGAGAATTTAAGGGGGAAGAATACACCTTCATGAATTTTCATGAAATGAGTGGGCTTAAAAACGAACCCCTATCGATTTAACCCGTAATATCACAGAATCCCCAGATGGAACATGCACTCAGGAGATCCGCAATGTTAGTTGTTTCTAAAGAGCTGAAAGCTTCACCTTTCCCTCCCCAAATAATCAATTATTTAAGATGTCTGCCAAATAGAAAAATATTGTTTCTAGATTGTCATGACTTCATAGCTAAGATAATCATACGAGATCAACAACTGGCCATAAGGTCCACTTTGTTTTTTACTTTGATTACGTCACAGATTTGTAGATGCGCAGTTACTCGTGTCCATTGGAAGAATCAGTCAGTTGCCTGTTACCATGCCACAATGCATGATGCTCGCAATGAATTTTAAGAGGAAAATAAGGAAAAAATATTTTTGTACCATCATTAAGGAAAAAAAGCAACCAAATCTTAAAAATTACCGGTCTATTATATGTGTTTGTTAAGTAAACAGGTGAAGGAAATAGCAAAACTTTGTAACATGTTTTGATTATTTCCAATCCCTGAAATGGACTCTCTTAGAATGAGTTTTTTGAAGCAATTGTGAAATTCAAAGTCTTTACTTCATCTCTCTGCAATAAGGGTCACTTAACAGGAATCATTCACAAATGAGCTCTTCCATTCAACAAGGTTTGCCAAAATCTAACCATTTTGGAGGAAAACGCTCCTTAAAAAAGTAGGTTATAGTTAATATCTTCTTTAAGTATTCAGTGCCACTTAAATGAGCGTTTCCCGGATCGTGCTGTCACATACACTATTCCCATGGGGTATTATTTGATGTATGAAATGTACCGCCTTAACACCTATTAAAACCCTGGAGATTGGGGCTTCCATAGATATATATTTTTTAGCAGATGCTAATTTAATATATTATCTTTAAAAACCATACTAATTCAATATGGCATAACATAAGCACAATAAAATAAATACTCTTAAGAATACAGCTTCATGGATGTGGAAAACAGGTGTAACCATGTGATCAGCACCCAAAACAAGATATAAAACATTTCTGTCATCCATCAGGAAGGAAGTTTCTTCACGCCTGTTTCCAAAAAAATTCCTTATCTCAAGATCCTGGCCTTAGACTTTCCATCAGTGGCATCACATGATACGTGGTCTTGTGAGTTGGGTTTCTTTCACTGAACGAAATGTTCCTGATATTACAAAGTATTCCTGATGTTCATTTATGCTATTGTCAAATCGGGAATATTTTGTTTATTTAGTGGTAATTCTGTTGTATGAACATGACACTATCTTTTCTCTTTTATCGATGGGCATTAAGATCTTCTTCCCAGTTTAATTTCGCTTTTTCTTGATGACTCAGGGCTACAATCATGGAGGTGAGTGATCGTAGGGTGTCATTAATTTCGAACCATCAAGCTAATGCATCTAATTGAAACTGGATTACCTGACTCTATTTGGTTTTTAATATTGTAAGAAATCATACTATGGAACAACTCAAGGAAGCAGAGATGAAGTCAAAATGGTCCAAAGTGGAATCCTCTTAACATTATCTAAAATATGTGCTTTATCTGTCCGTTGAATGTTTTTTTTTTTTTTAAGATTTTATTCATTTGAAAGAGAGTGAGCATGTGAACACAAGTAGGGGGAAGGGCAGAGGGAGAAGGAGAGGGAGAAGCAGACTCCCTGCAGAATGGAGAGCCCGACTTGGGGCTCCATCCCTGGACCCTGAGATCATGACCTGAGCTGAAGGTAGACCCTTAACCAACTGAGTTGCCCTGGTGCCCCTATTGGTTGAATGTTCTTAAGCAGATTTTGGTAGAGAATCTAAAATCTAACACCAGCAACAACAAAAGACAACTTCTCACTGTAGTACCTACAAGGAACTGGCTGAAAAAGCCGTGTTTGACCATTTAGAGTTGCGTGTTATTCTTGTAACATCTACATGAACACCAAGGCCGTGCCTGATTCTCACTCCTGAAAACCACTCTCTTTTATGCATACGCATTTCAGGAAATTCTGGTAACATACATCACTTTTATTGTGAATCCTTGCTGGCAGCTATCTCTTTAAGGTCTACTTTCTCCCAAATTAAAAGAGGTAGCTTGCTCTTCCAAGGATAAATTACTTTCTGAAGGCGGCATCCTTAACCAGTGATCCATATATGGGCTGAAAACCCCTGGAACTGTGTTATGTGCAAAGACACGTATAAGCATTCATCTGGTCAAGGTCAATAGTGTTGAGCAGCTATTCATAGGTGTTTACGACTCAAAATATGTTAATAATTTCTATTTAAATAATGATAGCTCATTTAACCTTGCTGATAATCTTGGGAAACGTCAGTAACCAAGAATTTCTTATAATTTAAGGAACAAATTTGTCAGCTCTTAAAACCAGTGATTTCTGGGTTCAGATGGCAGCAAAGATTTCTATAAAAGCAGAAATTTCACCTTCTGATAAATGCTGCCAAGTTTCAGATTGTTCAAACAATCTGAAAACTAAGAAACTAAGAACTAAGAAAATTTAGGGGGAAATGGGAGGAAAAGAAACGGTAAGAGACTCTTAACGATAGTGAACATACTGAGGGTTGATAGAGGGGAGGTGGCTGGGGATGGGCTAGACGGGTCATGGGGATTAAGGAAGGCACTTGTTGGGACGAGCCCTGGAGTTCTATGTAAGTGATGACTCAGTAACCTCTATTCTTGAAACCAATATTACACTACATGTTAACTAGAACTTAAATTAAAAATTTGAAAAAAAAATAAGAAAAGTTAAAACGAAATTTTTTGCCAGATGATTGAATCTGTGCAATTGCACACCGTGGTTCAGACTTTCTAACCACGCAGAGGTAAAGTACATCCGTAATGTGATTTTATGTTGGGACAGGGTAGAAAAGTTATCTTCACAAATGTCTTTTTAGGAAGTTATAGTATCATTTCATTAATATTATAATTTTATACTTAGAAAAGGGTATTAAAGTACTTTTCAATTTAATTTTATTTCTAAGGGCTGGTTTACTCTCAGTAAATTTAGAACGAAGGCGGTTAAATTTCAATCTGGTCTTTGCAAAAATAACAAGCGAGGGCACTTGGGATTATAAATCTTATTTAAAGAACCATACTAATGGAAGCTGAAATTAAATATGTAAATGCTAATGATTTATTTTACAAAATCAAACTGACATAAATAATTTCATATTAACATATGTACAAGCAATTTGCTCTTATCAACCCTGATAAATTTATCAACTCTTATAAATGTTTAATCACTTAGTGGACACACACACACACACACGCGTTTTTTAAATCATGAAAATATAAGGAGTCTTTGAATGAATTCCATCTGGAGTGAAAGAAAATGACTATAATTTTAATATTAAAATTGCATTTTTTTTATTTCTTGGCAAGACAAAAAGTCTGAAAACCAGTATAACCCTTGGATTTTTTTTGGTCACACAAGCCCCACTGGAAAAATAATGGAACAAAAGGTTAGCTGGAACCAAAAGTCCTTCTTTAGATGCTCCTGAAGCATTCCAAATGCTTTTAAAAACTACATGCAACATTCCCTTGTGAAAAACCAAGGAAATTTTTGTCACCAAAGTGAGGAAAAAGGACAAGGTATCTCTTTTTGAAATAATAATAGCTCCTGATGTGGCCATGCTTACATGTAACCTTGCCTTGTCCCTTGCTTGAGCAACCAGATTACGTGTCAGCCATGACTAATGGCCTGGGGCAGCCAACTTCCTTCTTGGAAAGAATGTCATACTCCTGGCTCCCTTCTCCTCAGTTGACTGACATTCCTCAAAATTCACCTTAGGTTCACTTTCTCCAGAAACTGTGCCCTGATCCTCTCTACCATCCCACTCCAAGGCTTCCTAGAGGACACATCTTTGTTACCCCGTGACACCCATGTAGACTTAAGTCGTAGAACTTTCTGTCTTGCTTCGACTGTTTGTTGGTTCTTATTACAATTGTGAAATTTAATCTATACCAATTGTACACTGCTTGAAGGCGGGTCCTGTGTTTTTTACCCCTTTCGCACTTAGTCTCAACATAATACCTGGCCATATATTAAATATTGTCAGCCATGAGTTTCAAAAAAAAAACATGAACAATAATTTCACTAATATCTTGCCCTTATAGTTCAAGGACATTGAACGAATCATTTCATTTCTTTGGAATTTATTTCATTTATGGAAAAGATTTTCCACAAGTACTTACTGAATTGGGATTTTATCTGCATTAAATAATTCTTGAAGCAAAATGACCCTTGGCTGAATGTATTCGGTTACATTGATAATTTGCATTGCAACAAAATTTGAATTTTTGGATCAGATGTTTTCTTATGAAAAAAAAAAACACATTAAATCTTTGAATTGCACTAAAGCAAGATGTATTTGGGGCCACATGTTTTTTTTAATTCTTTTTCTTCTTGCTTTGCTCCTGCCCCAGTCAATCTCTTTCACGGTTTCTTATTTTCTCGTGAATTTCCCTATTGTTTTACTTTCCATTTCAAAGATTTGCATTCTGTTTTACATTCTTGACATTTGCATTTTCAATTATTGTGTGCTTGCATTCACTTATCTGTACATTATGCCTCACTCTGATTCAGTCCATTCAAGACTTCCATCTCACATAACGTATTCCTTACATGTGACAGTCCAATGCTTGAGAACTCGCATTTGTTTGAATTATGAAATTCTTTCCATTCAAGGCTTCCAAAAATCTGAGCTCCACAAACTTGTCTCAACTTACCGCTTGAGTTCCCCATAACTCCTTTAATGGACCCTGCACAGATTGGAACGCCTTTGGTTGAAAGTAACAAAAATCTCCAATTCAAAATGGCTTTAACTATGAGAACCATGTATTATTCCATAAAACATTAAATACCAAAGCAGAGGTGCTCCGATGTTGACAAATCCAGTGACTCAACAAAACCTGCAAATCCTCCTTCCATCTGCCCACCCCGCCATCTTGCTCTCCAAGCTAGCTTCTTTCCTTCCCCAAGAGGGAGGCTCCATTCCTACACACCACACCACACCTCACAGAACAATACAATGAACACACAGTACAGACAGTAATGTCCAGGGGTGGAAGAGAAGCTGTCTTTCTCATCTCCTTTCCAGGAACCCCCCAATAACATTATCTAAGCTTTCCATTGGTTGGAACGGGGCACTTTCTCCACCCCTAATCAAATCTCAAAAAAGAGATTTCTGAGAATGGCTCACACCACGGAAAATTGTCCTGGGGTCAAGATTTTTTGAGGTACATTAGAATTGCATTCATATCTGAGAAAAGCCAGAATTATATAAAATATCTTTTTATTTGTCTTCGTTTCCACGGTCCATTCTGTTCTCTGTCCCTCGTGCCTTAACTGGTTGGATTACATCAATGGGATCCTCTGAGAGCTGGAAGCCAGGCTGGTTCTTCCACAAAGAGAAAGAGGCATTTAGTACTTGGTAGGGCACTAATGCTACAGTACAATTTCTGTCTTCATTTATAGATTATTGATCTTAGCTTTTGTGTCTTCCCTACTGGACTGTAAATTGGACATTCTCCATCTGAAGCTCACGACTGTGCACATTTTTGGGTGTGTGTACATTTGGGCAATTTTTCTAAAAGACCACCCACTTTTATTTAAGGAATAATCAGAGATATAGGTATGCCGATTAAGCTCTTAACCATAACATAGAGTTTGTATATTGTTTCTTAAAGTTTAATGCCATGTATGATAAGGGCAGCTGTATTGGAGTCAGCTTTAGAGATATTCTTCACTATTTTCTTTAAACATAAATAAATTCCCTGTTTCTCTATTCCTGAATATAACTCAAAGCAATTAATTACTTACTATTTAAAGGAGTTTTCTGAGCTTCTTATATCATGACCTATAATTTAAGCTATGCCATTTTTAAGGTATTACGAGAAGAAACATTAAGAAACATTGCTACATATTTATATGAAAAATGTTTAAATGAATTAGGTGATTGTGATCAATAGAATTAGCATTCAATGCAAAATACTCATTAGAACACAAAGTTTAGAGCAAATGGTTACTACAAGAAAAATAAAAGGTAGTAATTAATCTACGATAAATTTCCAGTCAAATAAGTCAAGCTGTGATGCTATACTTAGAGAATTAAAAATCCTGACAATTTTATTTTGTGAGTAAATTAAGATTAACTTCAGTGATGACTATTAATAGAGATAAAATGTATATGCTGTAGAACTAAACCCCATACAGAAAAAAAAAATAATCCAAACGCTATTGTGGAGGGACATCATATAAAATTCAGCCAAACAACTCATTTAAGGGCGTAGGTTAATGTAAACTAATATGTTCATATAACCAAAGCATTAGCTTTGGAATGAGAAAGATTTGAGAATATTTACAGAATGTAAATGCTGGCTAAGGAAGGGGGTGATAAGTGATTTGGGAGGCTTTGTGAGAAAATCACTTTTTAATGGCAAAAGCATCTAAGAAATAATTTCAAGGTTATTTTGTGCTCTTTTCTGGATGGTTCCAATATTTTAGAGACTAGCTTAATGGTTACACTTGACTTGGTTGGATCCAGCTGTGGTCCTAGATATCGACAATCTTAGTACAAAACAGCTGGAATTTATGTAAATGTGACAAATCGGAATTAGCTTCAGGGACATGACAGTTGAACCCTTGGACAACTCATGGCTTAAGGGTGCCAAACTCCTGTAAAGTTGAAAATCCATGTACAACTCTTGACTCGCCCAAAACTCAACTAATAGCGTAGTGTCGGCCGGCAGCCTTACTGGTAACATAAACAGTCGACCAGCATATATTTTGTACGTTCCATACATACTGTATTCTCATCATAAAGCAAGCTAGCGAAAGAAAATGTTATTTAAAAATCACAATGATGAGAAAATACATTTACAGTATGGAATGCATATTCATTGAAAAAAATCCACTTCTAAGTGGACCCAATGTTGTTCAAGGGTCAGCTGTAATTTAAATGCTGGGTCGCCAGACAAATGTGGAATGGGTCTTTCAGATACTGTGTTAAGTCTGACTCTTCCTCTTCTTACAGGTCCTTCTGAAAGCCTGAGTTCAAAACACATCACTCTGTATGATCAACCAATGCATTATATTACAGGGGCTTTGCGTGGATATTTTTCAGCATTTGTCCCTCACACCAGAATTCTGCTTTACCAGAAATTATCACCACGATTATGGACTTTACACTGAAAACACTGGAAATGTCTTTTATCTAAAGAACCATTGACAATTCTTTTTTTTTTTTTTTCAGTGGTTAGATAGTAAATATTGCTGGCTTTACATGCCAACTACTGAACTTTGCCATCATGGTGAGAAGGCGGTCATAGATAATGTGCAAACAAATACATATCCTTGTTTTCCAAGAATAGTCTATTCATAAAAACAGGTGGTAGGCTGCATTTGGCCCATGAGCCTTATATGGGAGAAGATAAAGAAGATGAAAAAAACGATAATGCTGAGAGCGGTGTGTTTTTATAAGGACCAGAGGTGGGATGGAGATTGCTTTGTTGATTAAAGGCCGTTGGAGCTGGACCCTGCTGACTAGCAAAAGGAGTAGACCATGTTTCCAAAGGGGGCTTTCAGACCCTGGGCAATGTGCAAGTCATCTATCCGGACTATCTTTAATTTCTGAAAAAGTCTTTTCAATCCTGACACAATTGCATTCCGAAATCATCAGGTGTGAAGACCTGATTGGAAGTCCATTTGAACAACTGCCGGTGATGAGCGACCTGCACTAAATTTTCACAATGCGTTGTAAAGACCGGATTGTATTCTCAGGGTATTAGCAAGTGCTGAAGACAAGGAGGAGGCATAAAGCAGTGCATTGTCCAAGACCAGGTCCCCCCCGCCCCCCCCGCACCGTTGTCACGCTCCTGCATTCTCAGTTTGCCAAAAAAGCTGTCTCAAAGTTCCTATAACGTTGCAGGAGGAAATACTATGTGATCTTTTTAAACAAGGATGATCTGTCTTTGGTAAAATTTTATTTCTTAAAAGGTGGTAGTTTGTGAACTTAAGTGTGAAAGAAAAAAAGAAAGCATTTATCATTATCAACATTATATCTTTAATAGACTCAGTTGGGAACATATTTTTTGCTTTATGTTTTGTTCAAATATCTATCATTAAAAATGCACTCTTTTTTTAAAAAAAATTTATTTATTTATGATAGTCACAGAGAGAGAGAGAGAGAGAGGCAGAGACACAGGCAGAGGGAGAAGCAGGCTCCATGCACCGGGAGCCCGACGTGGGATTCGATCCCGGGTCTCCAGGATTGCGCCCTGGGCCAAAGGCAGGCGCCAAACTGCTGCACCACCCAGGGATCCCAAAAATGCACTCTTCTTAATACAAAGATAATATCAATATTTTGTTGTAGCAGATACTAGGGGTGAGATACAAAGACCCTTTGGATTACCTTTACCCTTAAACTGTCACTATGCACCGTGCCTGTCTTGTGTGTCTGTGTGTGCGTGTGTGCGTGTGTGTGTGTGTGTGTGCAGTTCAACATCCTATTTTCCATAACTCTTGAAATAACTGTTTTTTGGCTGCTGGATCTCCACTCTCCAGTGCAGACACCTAGAGCTACCTGGGAGTCAGTCTCCTAGGCTGAGCATTAGCTCCTATGACAGCCCATCTTCCTTGATCAAAACTAAGAGCAACCTCGACTTTCCTCTTTTATTTTTTTTTTAAGATTTTATTTATTTTTTTATTTTTTTATTTTTTTTAATTTTTATTTATTTATGATAGTCACACAGTGAGAGAGAGAGAGAGAGAGAGGCAGAGACATAGGCAGAGGGAGAAGCAGGCTCCACACACCGGGAGCCCGAAGTGGGATTCGATCCCGGGTCTCCAGGATCGCGCCCTGAGTCAAAGGCAAGCGCCAAACCGCTGCGCCACCCAGGGATCCCAAGATTTTATTTATTTTTTTTTTCATGAGAGACAGACACACACACACAGAGAGGCAGAGACACAGGCAGAGTGAGAAGCGGGTTCTATAGAGGGAGCCCGATGTGGGACTCGATCCCGGAACTCCAGGATCAGGCCCTGGGCTGAAGGCGGGCACTAAACCGCTGAGCCACCCAGGCTGCCCCAACCTCGACTTTCCATTTCAAACTTCCTTATGGTTAAATCAACACTCTATGCTCTCAACCTAATGAATAAACTCAAGTAGACAATGAAGTAGGAATCACCTCGCAGGGTGATGTTTGAGGTTTTCCAATGTCAGGTACATTTGTGTTAATTGACCAGGCTCACATTTGTTTTCTTAGGTTAAAAGTACAAAGAACCACAATGCTAAACATTACCAAAGCACCTTTTATTTCCAAAGTGCCTGAATCTCTCTGGAATTTGAGAGGTGACATGATCAAGCGTTATCTGTGTGGTTGCTGTTTCATGGCGTTTTGAGGGGGAAAAATGGACTCAGCTCCTTTATGCAAGGGACCCTTGTACCTGGCTTGTTTGAGAAAACTGTGTCAAGAATGGTTGTACCAAATCTTAAACACGCCTGTTCTTTCACTGGTAAGACATGAGGAATGGTTAGGGAAATAGAACAAACGCCCTGGTCTTCAGATCCTGTGGATTCGTTAGGATTACCGGCCAAAAGCGGTTGACTTCCCTGATAGAATTAAAGTTGTTGGCTGACGTAAAGATAGGGAGATTATCCTGGATGATCTTATCTGTGTGAGCATCCTGGAGTCACTTTCCTAGATGTGGAAGAGAGGGGCACAAGAGTTGGTGTCATACAGACAGCATTGGGAGGAGGACTTGACTGGCAATTGTTGGTGTTGAAGATGGAAGGACCCATGCGGCCAGGAATGCAGGAAGCTTCTAGACGCTGGAAAGCACAGGGAAACAGACACCCCCTAGAACCTCTGGGAAGAGATAAGAACTACCAATAGCTTGATGTTAGCCCAGTAAGACATCCAGCACACAATAATAATAAGATTACAGGTGTAGGATTTAAGACACTAACTTTGTGCTCATGTGTTCCAGAGGCAATAGGAGACTAATTGAATCATCACTGGACCTCACCCAAAACCTCATCAAACTCCCCACTCCAGGAGACAAAGGTCATTGTTTGGATAGAAGGTGATAATGGAATCAGATGGAACGAGTGTCAGGGATGAAAGAGGAAGTTTAAGTTATTTCACATGCCATAGCATTTTCTTACTTTTTTCTTCCCACCCTGGAATCATCCGTCCACTGTTGGGATTTCCATCTAGTTATAATATTTAATTAGGGATCTTTTCCCCATCTCGCCAAGGGCTGAGTGAATGACCCCGTTAGGTCAAGCGATCAATGCTTTCCATCTTACACCTATTAAGTGGGGGATTGATTAGTGGCAAGCACAGAATGCAATGTGTTAAGACCACCAACCAGACGAGCAAACCCAGAGACGAATGTGAAGTCCGCTCTGGCAGTTCAGGGCACCACGTAAATGTCACCAGAAGGAGAGATATTCTTATTGCCTGTGGGAGAAAGGCTGTTATTTCGGTAGAGACACAGGAGAGATTTTTCCAACTTCCACTGAGGTTAATGAGTTCAGTTTTGTATAGGTTTCAGGTAAAGGCAAAGCATTTACGTGGAAGTGTATTTTAGGCAGTAAAATGCACAAATCGCAAATTCGAGAGAATGTTGAGCGTTTCAGAAAGAATCTTAGGTTCCTGCTGTTTTGCAAAGTGAGTACAACTGTGTCGAGTCGAGCTGGAGATATTCCTGGTGATATTATTTCATCTGAATCAGTGAGTGTCTGTGATAGAAGTCAAAAGTTAGGCAAAATCAACAACAAAAATACTCCACACTTAGTGCCTTTTCTTGAATAATAAACTATTAAAATTTTAGAGAACCAGTGTTTCTATTTTCCATGGAGGAAATTATGGGTACAACACATAGTTTATTTTTTATTTTTATTTTTTAATAGATTTTTAAAAAAGATTTTATTTATTTATTCATGAGAGACACACAGAGAGAGGCAGAGACACAGGCAGAGGGAGAAGCAGGCTCCACGCGGGGAGCCCGATGCGGGACTCGATCCCGGATCCTGGGGTCACGACCTGAGCTGAAGGCAGACGCTCAACCGCTGAGCCACCCGGGCTGCCCACAACACATAGTTTAAAATAAGAATTAGGGTGTGCATCTATTTTTCAGATGCTCTTTTTTTTTTTTTTTCTTTAAGTACTCTTGATCAAGGAGTGCATGTTAATCCAGATCCTCTGAAAAGCAGACAGGACAGGATTAGATGAGCAAAGTTTTGTTAGGGGGTATTTGTGAGACCATGGGGAAGGAGCCTGCAGGGCCTGGGGGAGCCATCTGACCACGATGCGTATCTAAGCCATGGTGCATCAGGGCAGGAAGAAAGGAAGGTGGTGGGGAAGCACGTTGGCTGGCAGCATAGTTCAAAGACAGATCCATAAGGCTGTGGGGAAATTCTCAAATCAAAGGACAAATCAGCTGCCAAAGGCATCCTGTGACATCAAGGAACAAACCTGCCTTGGTCTCCCTGCTGCTTTCAGGCACTGGTGGGGAGCAGCTGCAGGAGGCTTAAATTTGATTCAAATGCAGTGGTCGATTGCAGAGCTCAGCAACTGGGCTCCTCAATCAATGATGCATTCAAAGACCGGCCCAGCACACCTTTACGGCTGCCATGGCTGACTATGGCTTGCTTTTGGCTTCTCATAGTTGGTCAGCGCGTAGGCAGCTAATTTTTATATTCGGGAAGCATGAGTTTTAGTGTTGCTTTGGATTGGGGTCCAAACAGTTCATTTGGACATGCATTAGATGAGAGTTCTTCGTTGACTGTCACTAAACAAACTCTTCATGTAGAGAGGATGACATTTTCTCAGCAGCTCATTGGAGAAAGCCTCCAGGATCAGACCGGTTTTCTAACTAACCAAAGGAAAAGTGAAAGTAAAGGATACTTAGGTTACCCCTGCGGATTATATGAATCTCATACACAGGGTGCTAGTCTTCTTGAATCGGGCTCCGAATCTCCTACCCATGGGATCATACATTGGACGTGTCTGGATTCTGAGATTTTCCCTAAAGAAGATTTTTGATTCCATGCATCCTTTATGATATGCCCTTTTGAACACAGTAGATGAAAAATGTGGTTCTGTCCCTTAAAGAATCTTCCTTTCCTTGCATTTGGTGAGAAGAAAGTGTTTATTAAATATTTGGGGAGAAATGATGGTTTTCATAGTGGTGATGATGGTAATGATGGTGGTGGGGATGGTGATGATGATAATGATAATGGAGATGATGATGATGACAATGGTGATGATGCCAATGGTGATGGTGGTGATGACAGTAATGGTGGTGGTGGTGGTTGTAGTGCTGCTGGTGGTGATGATGATAATGGGGATGATGGTAATGGTGACCGGGAAGGGATTGTCCATATATAAGAAGTGGGAATGAGATAAGTAGAAAGCAATAACCAAGATAATTTTAGAAAAAAAGGAGTAGAATGAAGGAGGGAAGGTCCCACACTTCGAAGTACTGCTTGGCTTGCAGGACAGAGGTGCCTAGCAAGTGATAGCATAAACTGCCCTGTTAATGCCTTTTTTTTTTTTTTTTTCTGGTGTTTGGACTTCTTACTTTTCCAAGTGCTACTTACAATCCCCAGATAGTGTTTTATGAAAATTTGTGTTCCAACCTCAAAACCTTTTGTGGTCAACACAATCACACATGTTGAAGCAAAGTGCTCATCGGAAATGGAGAATCTCACAATATTCCTTAAGCGACTTACAGAGAGCTTGGACACATGCTCCCTCTTCCCATCCTTTCTAATAGCTTCAGAGTTTTTGGTAACTTGCTCATCTTTGAGTTGCCAAGGCTACTGGAGAACCTAGAGAATAGTAGTATAAAGGTGCAGGAAAAAGGATCTATTTTGATGTACAAATTTGTGAGGTGCATAGGTTTAAATGACTCACATTCCTTTGGTCTATTCAGAATGCTGTAACAAAAATCCCACAGACTGGGTGACCCAAACGGACATTTGTTTCTCACAGTTCTGGAGGCTGAAAGTTGAAGATCAAGATGCTCGCAGATTAGGTGTGGTCAGAACCCACTTCCTGGTTCATAGACGGCCATCTTCTCATCCTCCTATGATGGAACGGGCAAGGGGCTCTCTGGAATCCCTTTTATAAAGATGCTAAACCCATTCACGTGGTGTGCACCCTGATGACCCAATCACCTCCACAAAGCCCTGCCTCCATAACATCACCTTGGGGCTTAGGTTTGAACATAGGAATTTGGACGAAACACATTCAGTCCAGAGTACCCACTGAGCAGCTTCATTCACATGGTTGTAACAATTTTATTATATATCAAACATGTACGTAATATCCTTTTTGGCAAGGAGGAGTGACATCCTCATAAATCATTAATATGTCTAAAGAAATTGCTTCTTTCACTGACAACAATGATTTCCTCAGACTCTGAGCTGTTCATGTGATGCCTCTTGTATTTTTCAGCATAATCATCTGACAGGACAGCAACACTCCCAGTCACTGATGCCTTTTATTATGCCTGGCTCAACACTGACTATGTTTTTCCTTAGCTAAAGAGAATTTTTTTATTTGCATTTAATCTTTTTTCAGATTTGTAAGTTTGTAGTAACATTGGCATAATTCATAAGGATCTAGCTGTGGGTTTTCTAGTATGTATGGTTTCTGGTTCCTTCCTGTATATTATAAATATAATTGTGAAAGTTTTCTTAAAATCAGCTATACCTTAAAGTTCGTTATTAGTATACAGTAGGAGTTATTAAAATAAATTAGATCCAGCTTGTAGGTCCCAATTCAGCCTTTGAGTATGCACAGAAACTCTTAGGACTCTAGTTCATCATGAGGAAACAAAGGAGGTTTAAGTGGCTGTAGATTCTGGTATTTGAATTAATATTTATCATGGATTTGAATGCAATATCTGCCCCGAGACTCAAAATGTACTCATTAAGATCATCTACCTGCTTTATACTTTGAAACATGAAATAATTCCTAAGCAACGAGGCAACAACGCACCATAGTCAAAACAGCAACAATTTTGGGGTGCAACAAATGCGAATATCAATTTCACACTGACCATAGATGAGCTCTGTAGCTTCAAGAACATATATCAACTCTCTGAATATCTACGGTAGCAGATGTTTGAGACACATAATAATACCAATATGACAAGATGATAAGGATTGGATGTAACTAAGGTGGAAGTAAATATGCAGGTATGAGGCTGGTGCCTATTTAGAAGCTTTTCTTTTTATCGTTGAGATGAAATAGTGACCTCATCATGACCTCATCATGTGTATTCTGATGGCAATGAGGAATGGGAAGGAAAATCTACAGCGTTATCTTTTTTTTTTTAAGATTTTTATTTATTTATTCATGAGAGACATAGTGAGAGAGAGAGGCAGAGACATAGGCTGAGGGGGAAGCAGGCTCCATGCAGGGAGCCCGACATGGGACTCAATCCCGGGTCTCCAGGATCACGCCCTGGGCCAAAGGCAGACGCTCAACTGCTGAGCCACCCAGATGTCCCATCTATAGCATTATCTTAAACACCATTTAAAATGTGAAGGAATTTTAAGGATTTTGGAGGACACGTATGCCATCCGAAGGATTCCTTGAAGCTATTCACTAGACGTAAAATGAAGATTGATAACCTCATTGAACACTGGGAACAGATACAGATGAAAATTCTTGCATTTCCTCAATATGTGGAAGAAAGCATGTTGTATGCCCCACGCTGTTGTCTCATTGCATGTGGACTGTGGACAGACTCAATTATTCCATCACACAATCAGAAACCCTTCACCTAGCCTGTGATGATAGTGGGGATGTGTTATCTCTTATCAGGTCCCTTCTTTTTCCTTAAGATGCTTCAGGCTAGTTCAACCGATGAAGAAGAGTCTACCATGGGCCACGCTGGACAAGGCTTTCAGACTGCCCATTGTATAGGGTGAATTTAAGCTCTGAGAGGACCAAATCGAATATTTAGAGCTGAGCTGCAACTTTGGGGTATTCACTCTTACAACCCAATAGATTTCTTTTGTATTTCATATATATATGATCTACAGGAAAACCAGCAAATGCACCTCACTTTTCTGTAGGCAAATCTCAGCTCATGTGCTCCCATGGAATAATCCTCTTTTCCTGCAGATGAAGAACACAAGAGGGCACATATTATGCCCAGTGGGTAGGCTCTCTATATTATATCATTTAGTAGAAATATACCCTTCTAAGTAGAAATTTTAAAACTTTGACATTTAAGTAGACTCCGAGTAACCATACACGGCCAAGATGGAATTATGTTCGCATTCATTATGTAGGGATAGAGAAGTGGCATGGAGATATTTGAGAAGCTATAACTGACATGAAATTTACATTAATTAAAAGTGTGAATAATCACTCTAATAAAATTTATCAGGAAATGTGCTGTAGAATAATGATGAGACAAGGATTTTAGAGAAGGTGTCACTCTAACTTTATTTTTAACCAGAATTAACTCAGAATCAGGATGTCTGGTTATATCCTAATAGACTCAATCTTCACTGAGAAGTTTTACACTGAGAAGACTAAACAGTGGTTCTTTGAGGAGGAGACAGTAGGTAGGTATCGCTTCTCATTTTCTTATTATATATTGTAAATGTTTTTCTACATATACTACTCTATGCATTCTCCTCTACATTTTTAATTCCTGTTAAAAATTGGAAAGAATTTGGGATTCCTGGGTGGCTCAGTGGTTGAGCATCTGCCTTTGGCTCAGGTTATGATCCTGGGGTCCTGGGATCAAGTCCCACATCGGAGCCTGCTTCTCCCTCTGCCTGTGTCTCTGCCTCTCTCTCTGTGTCTCTCATGAATAAATAAAATCTTTTTAAAAATTGGAAAGATTTTGTTTTTATTGGTATTATTAATACCAGATTTCATAAGGTATTAATCATTTTTAAATAATCACAAGTATTTTATCTGGAGAGGATGAAGGGCTGAATCAATCATTTAACTACCTTTTGTGAAAAGATAAACCTGTAAACCTTCTGTAAACTTTGAGGCATTTTTATGGGGGTGTGGTTAACATTCTTCATATTTGGAGTTCTACAATCAGTGGTTTGGAATCCACAATTTTCATATGTTCTTTGTCTTCTGGCATTCGGAGAGAAAACCCTCAGTGGATGCCAGGCTGAGAGGCAGACTAGAGGCATCCATCTCTGTTCACGTCTGAAACTTACCCAGATAGTATCAAGCTGGGTAGTGGGGGAGAAGCTCCTTGTAGAAAGTTCATTGTTAGATAAACTCCAATGATCCTCAAATCCTGGTATTCACATCTTTGCAGAATTCTGTCTCATTGAGTGCTGGCTGTCCCAGTGATCCAAACGAACAGGAAAGAAGTGCTACGGTGACACTTTCATGATTGGTTCATAAAAGACTTGGACTTCTGTCTTGCTAACCCTCTTTTTAACCTTCTCAATTTATAGGCTTTGATAAAATAAGTAGCGACGTTTGAGATGTTCACATGGTAAGATATCGGGGCTCTGACAAACTGCTATGAACTGAATGTTTGTATTCCCCACAAGTCCCAATGTGATGGTACTCAAAGTGGGATCTTTGGGAATTAATTAGGTGTAGATGAGGTTGGGGGCCACCATGAGGGTCCAGTGTCCTTATCATAAGAAGAGATACAGAGCTCTCTCACTTTCTTTTTTTCTCTCTGCATGCGGACGAAGAGGTCACGTGAACACATGGGGAGATAGTGTCCATCTACATGTCCAGAGAAAAGAACTAAGAGTAAAACCCTACCTTTTTGATACCTCGATCTTGGACTTCCCAGTCTCCAGAACTGTAAGAAATAAATGTCTATTTCTTGAGCCACTTAGCCTATGGTATCTTGTTATGATGGCCTGAGCAGATTAAAACACCAAGTAAGACCCTAAATCCAACAACCCAGGAAGAACTTAATTCTGCCAATGGCTTGATTGAGCTTAGCAGTGGCTCTTTATCCAGTCAAGCTTTCATCATTTCTGTCTTATTTGGCACATTATCCACATTATTGGCAGAAGCCAACCCCTGAGTTTTAAGGAATCTTGTTTGCCCTGTTGATTTCTGGTAGTCACATAGGATTTTTATTTTATTTTATTTTTATGCCATTCCCTTGAATCTTTAGGTCCAGTGCAGTTGCCAAAAGTTAAGGAATGAATGGGGATGGTTTTGATGCGGGAACAAAACAATGGTGTCCATACGACTATATGCAGAAGACAGGTTGCCTCTAGGGAGGAGCTAGAGGGAGCTGAAACGGCCTAACTGTTGCTAGTGCTAGGAAAGACTAGCTATAGAGGGCAAATCAATAATTCACAATCTTCATCTGAAAAAAAAATTATTGTTAATTAAGTCTTTCCAATCAACAAGCAGAGCCATTCATTCACGAGGCTATGAATAAATTCTGGATCAAACTTTTGCAAATAGTGACTTTGCTCCTTTAATCAAACTTACTTTAGTAGGTGATAACACTCAATAAAACATTACATATCTTCCTTTCTTCCTTTGATGTTCTAAATCTCTTGTTCATTATGGAAATAACAAGCTCAAAGCAACGAACTACATGAGAATCCTACAGAACTGAATTACCATGAATAGGCTTAACTCATTTGAGCCCATTAAATAGCAAAGGGGACGGTGTTGGCATTTATATTTCAGTGAGATCTATCCGTGGAGGCCACAAATGTCATCACTGGCATTTAGCAGGAGGATAAGAGGAGATGCTAAGGAGGTGGAAGTGGGCAGTTTCTTTCCCTTTCTACTGCAAAAGTCAGAATGAGGAAAGTTGGTCTTAAATTTCAGCAGGAATGACGTAAGCTGGATTTCATTTAAAAATTTGGGATAAAAAAGTTCTCGGTATCTTCATATGGCAGAAACAGAAATCACCCTTTTAACTACGAGTCTACATAAATTAAAAAAAGAAAGAGGGAGGTGCCTGGATAGTTCAGTCAGTTAAGCATCTGCCTTCGGCTTGGGTCATGATCCCAGGGTCCTGGGATCGAGTCCCACCTTGGGCTCCGAGGGAGCCTGCTTCTCCTTCTCCCTCTGTCTGCTGCTCCCTTTGCTTGTGCTCTCCCTGTCAAATAAATAAATAAATAAATAAATAAATAAATAAATAAATAAATAAAATCTTTTTTCAAAAAGAGAGAAACACACAAACACATGCTATCGCTGTTACTCATCAATACCAAGAGATGTTGAGTGATACTTCATTTTTCTCTCACAGAGTTTTAGGTTTCAGAACACACACCAGATAAAGCTGAAAGGAGACTCCGTTCACATTACAAAGAGTTGGTCCAAGAGAGATTGCTGAACATGGTGAAGTCTTATCTGACCGCTCTTCCATACTTCGTTTCAACACATGGCCTACAAAGACGATAAGAGGTTGGAAAATAATTGGAGAAATTAATTCATATAAGAATACTTTGTCTAGTGCTTTTTCAACTTAAAGGAGCACCAGTAAGGGCAGGCAGTTTCTCAGGAAAGGGTGACTTCTTAATAAGGTAATGCCAGACGTCTATGTCTGAGCAGGGACGCTGGTTCATTTTATGCTACCACCTGGTAGCAAACAGTGTGATCAAAAATACTGCTCCAAAAGAGGTACTGAGTGGAAAGAACCTGCCCATGGCCATTACAATAAGATAAAAGTATTTATAACACATCACTTTCTCATAGGCATGCCTTACTCTGTGGTGGAACCACATTTTACACTGTCGGCTTCTCTCTAAAATAAAGATGCACCGAAAACGGGACATATATTAATAACTCTGCTTTCTCAGCGCATCCGCGATCTGAAAGTCCTGCTGGTGTACATCTTGGAAAGAAAAGAACTTTTGATTTGGGGATGAATATAGTTGTTGGGATTGGAGAGGGACACACAGGTATAGTTTTCAGCAGTTTGTATTTACTTAACTGTACTCGCTGAGGTATCTTTCTGCCGTCTACTTAACTCAGTTTCCCTCAAAAAAAAAAAAACTTAAAATATAGCAATAAAAAGACAAGTGACCCAATTAAAAAAAAAATGAACAAAGGATCTGAACAGGGTTTTTTTTTTTTTTTTTTTTGCCAAGAAGGTGGGGTAAATGGCTATTAAGCACATAAAAAAGATGCTCGACATCGACATCATTAGTCATTAGGGAAATGCAAATGCAAGCCTCTATGAGATTCCACAGCGCAACCAAGATGGCTAGAATCGAAAAGAAATAAAGTTAAGTACTCAAGAGGTTATAGAGAAGTCGGAACTCTGATACTCTCCTGGTAGATTCCTAAAATGTAAATGTAGATTCCTAAAACATCTAAAATAGGGCAGGTGCTTTGGGAAACAATTTGGCCATCCCTCAAAATATTAAACATGGAGTTGCCCATGACCCAGCGTTATATACGTAGGAGAAATGAAAACATACGTCCACTCAAAAAGTAGCACACAGATGTTCACAGAAGCACTATCTGTAATAATTATAAAGAAAAAAGAAGCCCTCGGAACGCCTGGGTGGCTCAGTGGTTGGGTGCCTGCCTTCAGCTCAGGGTGTGATCCCGGGGCCCAGGATCGAGTCACACATCGGGCTCCCTGCATGGAGCCTGCTTGTGTCTCTACCTCTCTCTCTGTGTCTCTCATGAGTGAATAAATAAATCTTAAAAAAAAAAAAAAGAAGCCCTCGATGTCCATCAACGGATGAATGCGTGAACCAAATGTGATCTTAGAGCTCTATAATGGGATATTATTCAGTAACAAAAAGGAAGTGAATCCTGAGACATGTTAAAATATGGATGGACCTTGATCATGTTACGATAAGAAGTCAGGCACAAAAGACCACCTATCGGATGATTCCGTTCATTCATCATGTCTAAAATAAGCAAATATGTAGAGACAGCAAGTAGATTCGTGATTTCCAGGGACTGGGGGCACAGAGGGATTGAGATGACTGCTAATGGTACGGAGTTGTCTTAGGGGTGACAAAACCATTACCCCAGTGAATAGTAATGACGGTTGCACAATGCCGTGAACACACTACCATATGCTAAGTGGTACATCTAAAGAGTGAATTTTAATGCTTTGTGGATTATACATCAGTCAAGCTGTTATTTTAAAAAAATAATAGGCAGCATTTCACAAAGTGGTAGAAATTAAACAGCACCATGTTTACTTACTTATTTTTTCGTTTCACGTTTTTATTTAAATTCTAGTTAGTTGACCTACAGTGTAGTATTGGCTTCAGAGTAGGATTTAGGGATTCATCACTTAAATATGACACACAGTGCTCATCCCAACAAGTGCTCTCCTTGATGGCCATCACCCGTCTACCCCATCCAAACAACCAATGGGTCAAAGAAGAAATTAGGAGGGAATTTAGAAACTGTCTTGAGAGATCAGAAAATAAAAATGACACATAGCACTTACGAGATGCAGAAAAACCAGTAACTGAAGGGACATTTATAGGGTGAAGGGCCTCCATTAAAAAAGAAGGGTCTTCCAGAAACAAATTAGCTTTACACTTGAAGCAACTAGGAAAAGAAGAACCAACAAAGGCCAACGTCTGCAGAAGGAGGGAGTAATAGAGATTAGAGCAGACACAAATGACATGGAGAAAAGGAAAAAAAAAATAGAAAAAGATCAATGAGACTGAGTTTTTTTTTTTAAAGAGAAATAAAAATGGAGACATTAAAAAAAGATGCCGCTGAAACCAACCGCATCATAGTATCCTACTGTGAACGATGGTCTTCCAAAGCATCAGAACATCTACGAAGAGGAGTTAGGAAGCTCCTAGAAGCACACAAACCTACCAAGCTTGCATCATGAAGAAACAGAAAATCTCCGCAGACCAACACATGGTACAGAATGAATCAGGAGTGAAAACAAACTCCCAAGGAAGAGAAGCTCAAGAGTGGATGCCTTCGGTGGTCAATTCTGTTAAGCAGGTAAGAATTACCGCCCATCCTGTCCCATTCCCACAACCGAAGAGGAGAGAACGTGTCCAAACTCATGTTTGACACATAGGTGTCCACCCTGACAAGCCTCCCCGGCCCCCAGGGAGCTCCGGACACCTGCAGGGCCCCGCTGAGCTGTGCACACGCATGGCCCAGTCACTATTCTGCTGAAACCAGTAGCTTCTCATCCGGTTTACAGGAATCTCTCGATCTGTCCCCAGGATGCCAAGGTCATAGACCGGGCTGCTGTGCACACACGTATGATGTCACCTTTCAACTTCCACTCTCTGTGCCCATGCCCTTCACTCAGGACTTCCTTCCGCTCTTAGAAAGGTCCTCACCTCCTAGTGAGATAGTCCTCTTCTGTAGACACCTGCCTCCTCCCTGACTCCAAAGATGGGCTTCTTCCCATGCTCCAGGATTCGGGCCCCAAGCGGACCATCACCTGCTCCTGGGCAGTTCTCATCCGAGCGTGCACCCCCTGCACCTGCTTTATTTTGTCACCCCATCCCGTCCCTTCCAGAAGTGCCGTTCTTTCCCCTTGTTCCCGTTGTTGACTTTCTGAGCTAAGATGTCAGCTCCTCTCCTGGAAACGAGGCGCGTCTCAGAAGCGAGCAGGAAATCAGGCACATAAAAATCACTGAATAAATATGCCCTGAATAGACCAATTTTCAGAACGGGCTTTCGGGACAAACCATTTAGCACTTCAGGACGTTAAGTCTCCTGAGCTGTAAAAATAAGAACGTGTCATAAAGGATCAGCAGTGTGAATATATTCTAACACAGTACGGAATCACTTTAGCGGTGCCGTGAAATGTATTTCATGGTAAAATAGAATTTCGAGTCAAGTTTCCAGTGGAAAAGTGTCATAGACACTTGGCACCGGAGCTTTTACGGATCATGACGTTACATACGATGCGAAACTCTTTTGTCCCAATCGAGGGCCTCACATCCTATACTTCGCTTCATGTTGAGAATGATAAATTCGTGTGTATATTCCTCTTGTCATCATTTTTTGGAAATAATTCCATTTTCCTAAAACCGATGTTACCAGCATCGAATATCATAATCACCCAACTTGTCTGAAAGGAGTGGAGATTTCTCCAGTTTGAGATGCTGCAAATTCCCAGTGTAATATTTTGGAAATTTTTTTTTTTTTTTTTTTGGATTCTGTGAACACCAGGGACTCTTCATCTTTAGCACCAGCTCCACCATCTCGCGGCAGGGCTGGGTGAGCAGGATGGTGCCCGGTGCCCCACGGCAGCTCTACCCAGGACTGATGGGAAGCCTCGTCCCTCACCTGGCTGTGTCTGCAGGTTGTCAGCCTGGTCTCTGGGCCACGCCATCCGCCATCCCAGTCTCTTGACACAGAGCGGATAGCACCACCTGCTGGGCCACGCACGTGGGTTCGCAGCACACACTGCATTTGTCTCCCTCCCCTTGGGAAAATATTTTGCTCTATCATGGGGAGTAGACAGGCGCAGAAAAATAGGAACACCTAAATATATCGATAGGATTTGCATCATTTATATGGCTGTGATGACCCTAAAAATCACATGAGGAAGAAAGGAAAAAAATCTTTCCTTGGTGATGTGTCCAAGGTAAGCACGGGGGCTGGAAATGGAAACCAGTGTGACATGACAGCGAGGCCTGTCACCTCTCATGAATTTCGGTCTCTCGGTGGGAGAAGACGTGAACAGAGCTCGGGGTCATCGTCCGATTTTCTTCTAACGACGCCTCTTTCAAAGCACTCTGATCAACGTCATAGCAGGGATTTGTCACCACGTAACATGTATATACACATACACATCTGTGTCTATGGGAACGTAGGGTAAAATTCACACGTGTATATTATAAATTATATAATTATATATTATATACTATATAATAAATTATATAATTATAAATATGTAATATACATTTATTTATATGTATTACATAAAAAGAAATGTGACAAATACGCAGTGTTATGTTTTGCAGATGCTGCAAACACACACGTCTTAATCATACATAATATAGTCCGCGTGTTTGTGTGGACGTCCTGAGACAGTAAAACTATTTTCTGTTTTTTTTTTTTTTTTTTTTTTTTTTTTTTTTTTAGTAAAACTATTTTCTAAAGCAAGAAGCAGAGCTGGCCTTTGGTTGTCCTCCAAAAGCTGATAGAGATGTACATCCAACTGCACCGGGGAAAGTTGACCTCGATACTATAACCATTTTACATTTGCACGTAACGGCTTTTATGTTTCTGGCACAACAACATGAAAATGAGAGAATTGCCACACTGGCTATGCACTCGTCTCTAACCCAACATTTGTTCTGTCTACGATGGAGGCATAACGCCATGATCCATTGTTCTCTAACCCGGTGCTAATATTAACACTCCAACCACGCGTCCCAAGGAGCTTCTTTAATCTTACCTGAGTAGGTTGACATCACTTTGAAATTAAGGACAAAGCTTGTGCTTGTCCTAAGGTCATTCAAGTAGTTTATGAAAAGTAAAAATTTATCTTCAAATACTATGTGTAACATTTACAGGAGTAAATCAGAAAAAGAAATACAATCGTTACATTTCAAAAGAAAAGTTTCTATGCCCTACAGGCCTTTTCTCTTCCCGTTACAATTAGTTACAAGTGTATATAAGTAGATTGTGTACATGTGCAGGTGTATGTCGTGTACAGTGTATATGATACAATATATAAAATTGTATATATAGTATATGCTACATGTATGTGATATTGTATATATCATATATACTATGTGTATTCAATATTGAGTATATAATATATACTTCTTTTTTTGTTTTATTTTTAAAGATTTTATTTGTTTATTCACGAGAGACACACAGAGAGAGAGAGAGAGAGGCAGAGACACAGGCAGAGGGAGAAGCAGGCTCCATGCAGGGAGCCCGACATGCTACTCGATCCCAGGATCATTATAATATGATGTATGTCATATGTTATGGTGTATATATACTATATACGTCATTATTTGTATGCAATCATAAATGTATTTATTTTATTTTTTTGAAAGACATTTGTATAGTTCTTACTCTGTGCTAGCTGCTGGTTCTTGACATATATTAACTCATTTCATCTTGAACAACTCCATATGGAGGGTGAAATTACTATTCCCATTTTACAGATCTTAGAAATTGAGGTTCTAAGAAATTAATAAAAATTAATTAAATTAAATATTTGCCCCAAGGCCAAGAAAGTCAGTAAGCAGAAGAGTCAGGAATTAAACAGTGGCAATCTGTCTCCTATTTTGTACTGTGTATATATACAATATATTTAGCCATAGGGGCACCTGGGTGGCTCAGTGGTTAAGCATCTGCCTTTGGATCAGGGTGTGACCCTGGGGTCCTGGGATTAAGTCCCACATCGGGCTCCCTGCATGGAGCCTGCTTCTCCCTCTGCCTGTGTCTCTGCCTCTTTCTGTCTCTCATGAATAAATAAATGAAATCTTTAAAAAAAACCCAATATATTTAGCCATAATAAAATTTTATATATGTAATTATATACATATAAATATATGGTTATGTAGATATAAATATATAAACACAATATATATAGCAATAATAAACTTATATATGTAATTAAATATAAATATTTAAATACTATATATGGATAATAAAATTATCTATACTTATATATATAACATAAATTATATATAATAATAAAATTGTGTATGATCTATATTTAATGGCCAGTATAATACTAGGGTGTGCGTGTGTATATATACACACAAACACATACACTCACCACTGGACATGAATATATATTAAGACTTGCTACTGATCAAAAAATTTTAGGAAAATTTCCAATAACTGTGCTACACAAAAATCTTGGGGAATTGCCAACATCATACATTTTTCAATGTTATCCATTCTTTTTATCTTCCAAAGGACGTTACTAGGATTCCAACATCCCAAGAAGGCATGTGTGTGCGTGTATGTGTGTGGTCATCATGTGGATGCCATTCTAGCAGCATCTCTTCACCACCACCATCTCCTGCTTCTTTTTTTGTTTTGTTTTTGAATATTTAATTTATTTATTCATGAGAGACACACAGAGAGAGGCAGAGACACAGGCAGAGGGAGAAGCAGGCTCCATGCAGGGAGCCTGACGCGGGACTCGATCTCAGGATCATGCCCTGAGCCGAAGGCAGGTACCCAACCACCTGGGAGCCACCCAGAGCCCCATCTCCTGCTTCTTTTAACATCAGACCCATCATGTCTGAGATACCTCCACCTGCTAAATGCAGCTTTCTCTTTGCTTTAGCTCCTCCCCTATATACAGTTCAGCATGGTTTCCTAAACCTTCTCATGTTCTCTTGTCCCCTACGGGGGTATCCTCAGGTCCCTTACATGGTGTCTTCCCCCAGGTGAGATAAGCAAGCACAGTCTTCTGTTTCTCATGTACCTGCCCACGACCCAGTGGTGTGCTAGCTACGAAGAAGCCAAGTGAGGAGAGGAAAATGAAAACCACACAAGGCCAGGTTGATAGGCAGAGTTGCTAGAAGCCCGCAAGACAGAGTGGCCACTTCCTTCAAATATTGTCTAGGAACAAACTTGAGAAAGAATCACATTATCCAGGAGCCTTTGAGATTTATAGGAGTCTATAATAAATGCTCAAATCTGCAATTTTGTTTTATCTTTAAGTGGACCGGGGGAGCAGGCAGGTCTAACACTATCCTTGTTAGCAGATAAATGCATGGAAATTAAGTGGCTTGTCTGAAGTCACTTGACCTTCATTCAGCCAGAGAATGAGAAAACTCTAGGTCACTTGATTCTGGCCCACGGCTCCTGGGTGTTTCACTCATATTGAAACTCATGCTTTGCAGGTTAATTAACAGAAATATAAGTCTTTGCCCTGGCAGGTTGAGTGTAGATTTATTTCCATTGTTGAAAAAGGAAGAGGGCTTTTATTTCACTTATTGATGTATCTCTTGTGACCATGCATTGATAAAAAACTATCCTCCGGTGTTGCCTTTATTTACAATTCTGCAAAAAAAAAAAAAAAAAAAAGTGTTCGGGGTCTTAACATTGTCATTATTCTTTAAAATACGTCTTTAAAAAGACCGGTGAGACCATGAGTTAGTATCATCATCCATTGCAACCATGAAACACAGCAAATATGCTCCCTGTCTTTGGATTTTTCATGTAGAACTCGACTGTCAGTAAGGGGTCAATGAGAAGCTGCATTTTTTTTCTTCCCCCCCCCCCCCCGATTGGCACATTAAGGATCATATTGTCTCTCCCTTCCGCAGCAACGGACAGGCTAGCCGCTGGTTTTCAACTGAAAACATGCATAATAAAAAGGTACATTCTGCAAAGCCATAGTTTTGCAGAGGGACGTATTATTTCATATGATTCTGTCAACTGATGCTCGATACCATATTTTCTTTGCAACAGACTGGAACAAACACATGATTTCTTTTTCCCCCATTAAAATCTCAGAGGTGGGGATCCCTGGGTGGCGCAGCGGTTTAGCGCCTGCCTTTGGCCCAGGGCGCGATCCTGGAGACCCGGGATCGAATCCCACGTCGGGATCCCAGTGCATGGAGCCTGCTTCTCCCTCTGCCTATGTCTCTGCCTCTCTCTCTCTCTCTGTGTGTGACTATCATAAATAAATAAAAAAAAATTTTAAATCTCAGAGGTGTTTGTCTTGACCAGAAACTACATTATGGTTTCTCTTTGGCACACTACTTTGGAGAGTGTTGTTGACACACGTCCATTCCAATAAATGAACAGCCCCCTCCAATCTGATCCCTCCAGTTGGAAGACGCCTTGCCGGTCCCAGTTGGACTTGCTATAGCCCAGAACAAGGGGCAGGAGCTACCGTGCTTCCCTGTCATTTTGATGCACCCTGGGTCTTATAGGGGAATCTTCAAAAATGTAGGTAAAAACACAATAGGGTTCCTGAGAAATGTACGAGGATGCCTCACATGAAGCTTGCTTCTGAGGCGATTTTGCTATTATTGTTCGAAAGGAAATAAAGATGGGATATGTTTGGGGGTGAAGACGGAGCACGTGAAGTACCCAGAATAGAGACGTAGGCTTGGCTTTGGTGGAAACAGAATATTTAGCAAGAAAGAGTCCCCATAAGAGGTCAAAAGGAAGGGGTGTTGAGCGAATCAGAGGCGCAAAGGACCGCCGATATCCACTTATTTCTAATTTCCTGGCTTACAACCTTCATCCGAGCTCATGATGATAATCTTAATAAAGAGCTTCAGCCACCCTGCAGCTGCGATGAAGCCTAGGGGACGGCGGGATGGTGGGATGTAGAAACACCAAAAAAAGGTGGGTGGGCCGTAAACAACTGTTGTGTTTACAACAGTGTTTGTCTTTGGTTTTGGATGTTATCCCAAGGAAAAGGGACGTGGAGACAAGAATCCCTGCGCTCAGAACAGGAAAGTTTAATTAGAAATGTCCCCTTTTCAGAGCCTTCGCTCTCTCTGCTTCATCCCTCCTTCTCCCCAGGCTCTTTGTTTTTTTCCCCCAAATCTGTGTTGTGTTGCCTTTGATTTCATGTTGCTGAGCATGCGCCCAAACCACACCTGGTGTGTCTATTGAAGCGATCGCTGTGATATTTGCTCATATTGATTCTATCCTGGGCTCATATAATGAACGTCGGGCTTCTGATGCTTATTCATAGACACACTGCATGATGCCATTCCAGCATCTCTCTCAGTGGTAGTGGGCAACAAAGCACGTCACGGGAAGTGAGAGAATTAAACACGATGTGCTTTATGGTTTGTTGATGGGACGGGAATCCATATTCTGGGACTTTTGGCTCCAAGGTGCGTACAATTTCTACTCTACTATCCATCCCCCCCCCCCCGCTCCCCGGCGAAATCTCGCCTTCAAAGTTCCCATGATGACAAAGGCAAATGCAGAATTTAATTTTCATGGCTCACAAGGGAAGGCCATCGCTCCTCTAATGTGCCCTCAACACCAACCAGGGTAACATAATTTTGAAGTTGCACATCATTTCTTAGACTAATATTTTTTTTTTCATAAAAGGAACATTACCGTGTTTCTAGCGCACACAGATCACCCAACACTCAGATACTTTGGCAAAGAGTTTTGCAGACAGGACGTCAATTGCTATTTCCCCTGGTCACCCCCCATAACCAATTGAAAATGCAATGCTTCAGCTCTCCACATCACACAATATCTAAACTAACAGAGAGGCACGTCTTAAAATATTAGTCCGTGCCTTATTTCTGCTAGGGGGGTCAGATACGTGTATCTGCGGTTCGAAAGGGATTTGGAAGAACAAGATTAAAACGTGGGCTTTGTTGGGTTGTATTTAGGTCTGTTATAAAAAGTGTGGCTGATGGGCACCAATGGTAACCAGATGTCCTGCTAATTTCTTTTTTTTTTTTTTCAGGACTATGCCGGCTCCTGGGATTGAGCCTCTGTCACAGTCTGGAATGCTCTTCCAGGGGAAGGAGCTCCCAAAACGGGCACATGGGTTGATGTCTGCACTCACAGGAGGTAATAGAGCTGTTCTTGGATGCTGCACATATGTGGAAAGTGGGGGTTCCCCCTGCACTGCCAGGGGAATACCTCAGTCCACTGGGGCTCGTGGTGTTATGATAATTCCTATTTCACGAGGCACGTGCTGAAGCCACACCCTGTAGGTCACCCGCACACCTGGCTTTGAATGGGCTTCTCTGTCCTTCCTGGGCCTTCAAACGTGGCTTCTTCCAAAAACGGGTGTTTGCAACGCATTTGGGAAACACCTCCAGCAGGTCGCGTTTCCTCCTTCTGAGGTTTTAAATCGCTTACACTGTTTCCTTGTGTCACTCCGGCTCCTTCATGTTCTCTTACCTTCATAGGCCGCGTTTTGTGTTCTGGAGTCATCCATTCGGGGGAGATGCAGCCACGGCAGGTGTCTAAAAATATTAGCTCAGCAAAATGAGATCCCAATGATTAATGGCACGAAAGGAACCTAAAATTGTAAGTAAGACAGTGTGTGAAACTGATAAATTATGGTTTTTTTTAATTTTTTTCTTTTTATTTTTATTTATTTATGATAGTCACACACAGAGAGAGAGAGGCAGAGACACAGGCAGAGGGAGAAGCAGGCTCCATGCACCGGGAGCCCGACGTGGGATTCGATCCCGGGTCTCCAGGATCGCGCCCTGGGCCAAAGGCAGGCGCCAAACCGCTGCGCCACCCAGGGATCCCGTTTTTTTTTTTTAATAAAGCAACACTCTACAAAATTGTATACACATCTGAATGTGTGTGTGTAAGTGGGGGCAGGGTGCATATGCAGGGCCGTGTCCATGGGAAAAGAATTCTAAAATTTAAACCTATCCTTCTCAGGGCAGGAAGAGAGAGAGAGGTGATGGGAATGTGTTTTCTTCTTTTATATCTTCCAAAATCCCTACAGGAGACACATATTACTCTACTAACCGGGTACATTAGAGAATAGAGAAGCACCCGAGAGCAAAACAGATCTTACCGCTGAAGCTTTATAGTGCTTCCCATATTTGCAATTAGGTATCATCTGATTTCCCACTTTTTTTTTTTTTAAGATTTTATTTTTTTATTTATTTGAGAGAGCGAGAGAGAGCACGAGCAAGGAGGAGAGGGAGAAGCAGGCTCCCCGATGAGCAGGCAGCCCAAGGCGGAGCTCAATCCCAGGACCCTGTAATCATGACCTGAGCCCAAGGCAGATGCTTCACCCACTGAGCCACCCAGGCGCCCCTAATTTCCCATTTTTTGAAGAGAAATCTTCAGGGGTGTGTATGGATGTCCCCATCTCCTTCCTACATCAACGGAGGCACTGGGTTCCCAGCTTAGAAGGAAGGGCTCAGAAGATTTTTCCTTTCAGAGCTTCTGCCCACTGGAGCCCCCACTCATTTTCCCCACCCTCCAGAAGCTCCAAGCCACTCGTATTAGGAGCTACCGACCTCAGACGACAGTAGGAAGACTTTGCTTTGATACATTCCACCTCTTCCAGCCGCTGCTTCTGCGCTTTGGCCAAACGTCTAAGAACAGGCGGGCTCCCCATGTTCCCGAAAGCCCTTGCGTTGAGAAAACACAACTCTTTGTAGGTTTTCCAAGTATGCGGATGGTCACTGCATAGAACGGTAGAGTCATAACAGACCTCTCCCTAGAGGTCTATATCCCTATATCCATTTCTTGGTCCCTATATCCATTTCTTAAAATACAATCATGACAGTCTATGGAGAAATCATTGCTTTGGCTTCTTTAGGAGAGAGTAGATCTATGATTTTTTTTTTTTCCTAATCAGATGGCCCAGAAGAGGGGACATGATGGATGAGAGCATTATTAGGAAGTTCTGAGAAGGAAAAAAGAGCCCTGCCATCTGACTGCTTCAAACTAGTCTGATGGTGAATGGCTCACTCATGGTGGGCCCCCCTAAAAGTGACCCAAGATCTGCATTTATTCCACTTTCTTGGCTGATGCCAAGCGTCGACCGGCTCCGTTCCTCTCACTTCCCGCCTAAAACTTATCCCAAAAGCAACCAACCCAGAACACATTCTTGCTCCCTGCAGCTGCCCTGAAGCTGCTCAAGGTAAGGCCACGTGCTTGTCTAGGCCGTGCGAGCTCCTCGCTCACCCAGGTGGCTCACTCTTCTCGCACGCATACCCTGCCTTTGCCGCAAAGGACCAAACTCAAGTTGGACGACGGAAGGGCCCCGGCCTGGCTGGCGGCTGTGCTTGCTCAGTGCTGGAGCATACAGCTGAAGCCGGCTCTCACTCCTCTCCCCAAGAGGGTGGTCGTAATGCACTTCTCAGATTCCTCTAGCTCCCCAGGAACACCGTGCCCTGCCCCCCGGGGAACCCGTGCTGGTGACCATCGTACCTACATCTGGAGCAAGCACCCTAACAGTTGGGAAGCAGCAGGATCTCTAGCACATTGAGAGGTTGTTGGCAATGGGAAGACTCCAGCCCACACATGCCCGGCAGAAACAGACTCTGCACCCTAGCCCAGCGTCCAGCACATTCCCTGAAATGGCACTGCTCGGGGGATGCTATTAAATATGGCAAATATGTTCACACCACGTCTGTGCAATCTTCTGCGGCCTCTCGCTTGGAATCAGGACAGTGTGCAACCTGTGTGCCTTGTGATTTGGGGCGTATGATGAGCTCGACGCTGTTCCCCACACCTTTCCCAAAGACACCTTCTGTTTTCCAGCCATGACAATAAAGCTATGGCTCCCCAAACTTCCTGTCTTCTCAGTTGGAAGGCGTACAGTTGACCTCCCCGAGCCCTCACCACCACCGTTTCGTTCACATGGACGCCCACCTATACTTGCAGACATGTGGTTTGGGGGTGCTTCCTAGAGAATGCTCGCCAGTCCCGGCGGATGGGGTGAAGGGGGGTGTGTCTACACTCCTACTGGCGCGGTGGCGACCATGTCCAGAGCCTACTGACATTCTGTCCCTGTACTTCCCTGACTTCTGTGCCTGGTTCTAGGATGGAAAGACTGTTTCCTTTCATTTCTAATGCTGCCCCCAGCACACGTCCTGGGACCACGGAGATGCTGGGTGAAAGGTTCCCTGAGTGAATAAATGGGTGAGAGTATCAGTCGAATGAGTGAATGCATGCATTGTTTGCCAGTTTCCAAGTCAGGGTGGTCAAGAATGTATGCAATGGTGGAAAAGACAGTGACTCCTCATCTATCTAACATTTGCTAAAGATTCAATACTATTATATTAGAGTTTTTTTTTAAATTTTTTTTCTATTTTGAATCCATGGAAATGGCATTTCCATTAAATATATATTGAAGTTATATATGCATATATGTATGTATGAGAACATTATATTTTCACATATATGATAAATGTAATATATACACATATGCAATATATAAAATCTGTATGTAAATATATAAAAATAAAATGATCTGTAATATATGTAAAATATATAAATTACAGATTATAACATATAGTTATGTACACTATCATGTATAAATTATATAAATTACATAAATCACAGATTATAGCATATGTTATATATTATCATATATAAATTATATGAATTACAGATAATATATATTATATATCAATCATAAATTGCAGATTATATAATATGTGGTATAGAATATATCTTTATATATTTTATGTATATATTATTTATATATAATATATAAACTTATTTCCTATACTTTAAATTTAATAAAATTAATATATATTTTACTTTATATAACTATATAATTAATACAATCACTGTTTTTATGTATCATATAGATATATTTATATATCTTTATATATGTAAATATATTTCTAATTATATTGTTATATAATTATATAATAGACTATATTATCACATATTAATATTGTGTATCTTCTATGCATTAATAATTCAATAATATTTTCATATTATATTTTATTATAATCATATATTAATTAAGATTATATTATTATGATATTATATAATTATTAATTCTATTAATTAATTATAATTAATATAATATAATATAAGTTATTAATGTATACAAGATGCACATATTAATATTAATCATATTAAATCCCATGCTGTTTGCCTCATACTCGGCCAGTGACCTGAATCAACATATAAAAATTCAGAATTCAAATGCAGCAAACAGTCATGGGATTAGCTGGGGTTCTTTATGTGATAATTGGCTAATTCATGATGACACGCATGCACTTGGGTTAGAAATTCCTGCTGTCTTCCTAACTGGTGGAACTAGGGCTTGCAAGCGCACTATCTTGCTTGGTACCGATGCTCTGCTGTCTAGCGGCTAAGAGCTTCTGACTCTCAACGTCCTCCACTTTCAAGAAGGGGTAATACAGGTGCTTGGCCCTGGGGGCTCTTGTGAGCAGCGAACAAACAAGATAAGAGATGGCCAGATGCATCGTGAGGACTTGGCAAATTTGCTCTCCCTGGCATGGTGGTGATTTTCTGCCTCTTGAGACTTACTCAGAATTTCTTGCTGTCGCTTGAAGATTTACTCAACTAAGGCTCTTTGGAAGCTGTAGGGCATGATTATGTCAAACGCTAATGCCAAACCCAGCACCGTAAGAATGAACGGGCAGCGGCAGCAGTAATGAGTCCAAGTGTTCCAATTCAGACACATTCAGGGAACATGGTCATCATCCAGGGCTTCCCAGGCAGGACCTCCCCCATGGTGGCACGAAAATTGTGAGCCAGGAGGAACAGTAAGAAACCAATCCATTACCAGTCGAGTGTGTCCATTTGTGTCTGATGTACCACTGAGCTCTTCAAATGAAAAGGGCAGTCAGAGGGCAAAAAAAAAAAAAAAAAGTAAATAAAATAGGCCACCTACAACAAAAGAACGGACGCATAATTATTTGCACAAAGCATTAGAAAATACTGTGATATTTTATTATTAAAAATGCTGCTGAAAAGTTTATACATATGTGTCCAGCCATATATATCTTCTATCATTACTTAAGGCAAAATCAAAAACAAAATCGCAAAATAATAACCCAAGAAACCATTAAACCCTGCGTGCCTGTGAAGGTCAAGAATAAAAGCCTAGGAAAGTTTGTTTTTTTTTTTTTTTGTGGTTTTTTTTTTTTTTTTACTTATTTTTTTCCTCATTTTTTTCTCCTTTTTTCTCTTTTTTATAGATAGCAAGTATATTTTATTCTCATAGAACTCTATGAAGATTCTATAACTTCTTTCCATGTAGAAATAAGATATTTAAGGTGTATTAAATTTCTTTTGATCATATCCTCTGTAAAAGCTAAAGTTATTCACTTAACAAGAACTCTTTTTTTTTTCCTTATCCAAATGTCACAAGCCTGACACATTAGTGTGCATATTGCTAGCAGAAGACAATTGGAAATACTAAACAAATATTGGAATTCACATTACAAACATACCGGACCCACACTGATGCCAAGCATCACTTCCCATGTAGTTTTATGGAGAGAGCCTATTTGCTGGAGCCCAGCTGGGGCAAATACATAGCTTGCAGAAATGACCTGACGATAGCTTCAGAAAGTGATGGTTTGGGGACAAAACTCGTATCCGTGACACCTGTAGCTAGCTGCAGGAGAGGAGTGTGGTTTCACCATGTGCAAAGTCGGGATTAGCATATTTCACATACGTATATACAGAGAACCACTCTCAAATTTAAACCCAGATGAACGACAGAATTTGATTGTGTAGACGTCTATGCATGTCTAAGGACTGTCCTTGTCTAGAGAGGGCAAGTGGTCGGACACGTTGATGTAGATCACTACGGTTTTTTTCCGTGTAGGGGTTCAGTAGGCAAAGGCTGCTCCTTTTAGGGCTGGGGGTGAGGGGGGTGTGGAGGGGGGGGGCAAGGACGTCGGACTATTTTTGTGGAGAATCCTCACCTTAGCAATGACTTTCAAGCCTGGGTTTCCAAAATAACCACGGTCAAGCCCACAGACGGTTATTTTCTAATATCTTTGGCTGCTATTTCGTGATGTCGCAATAATTCTTGAAAGACAAAATACAAGCAGGGCTACGTTTTCCTTCCACTTTGTGGCACTCAGACTCTTCCTTTGGGGGAACCGAAAGGACACTGGGAGCAGGGGAAGGTGCTGGAGGGCAAATCTCTGGTCCCCAGCTCGCCAGTTGCGAATGGGTGAATGATTTCCGTATCTCACCTCGACAGCGAGAGCTATGCTAACTTCCCCGGAAAACTCCAGCACTTTTTAAATCACGTTCTGTCTTTTCCTGTGGGTTTCTATTCTGTCTGCCACGGTCACTGCTCAGTGACTGAGACACAAGTCCACGAAAAGCCGTTACTTTCAGACAAGCGTATGTTGCATCCGATAAATGACATAAAGAATAAAGGGGGGAAAAATCTTGCTTACGGATAAATAAGGGACTTAGTGCTTGGATTAAGAAAAAGGAAAGACGCATGCCGTCCTTCCCTCTGATTAGCTAATCTAAGCAGGTAGGCCACCCGCCTTCGCCTTCTGCAGCTGCTGCGGAACAGTGAGCCGTATTTACTCGGCAGGGCACAGCCCCACCAAAGGCAAGCTTTCTTCGCTTTTTGGCAGGACCCTGGGGTGGGAAGCAACTCTCCCTGAACATATTCAAAGAACCACAACCACAGACCGAGGTCTGTATTTTGTTTTCGCTGCAGTCGCTCTGTGCGTGCGTGTTCCTAATTCCACGAGCTTTTAAACAGACTCCACGCCGGGGATCCATCCTGGTGTTGCAACTTCATGAAGGGTGACCCGGGGAAATAAAAGTTTATTCTAAAACAACGGTCTCCTAAGGATGCTGTCGCATGCACCTGTGAAACCCGTCAAAGGGGGAGGAGGGAAGGAGCCCCACCGCACACAGACAGTCTGGGTCCGCTGTGTGACACCACACATCCTCCTACAAACGCAACGCGTCAGAAAAGCCCCATGTCTTCGCTTACCACGGGTAATTAAGAAGAAAACCCTCCTGTGTCCGGGAGGAAACAGAGGTGAATGACTAATGTATATATATATTTATATACATACAGACCACAATGGAAATCACAAACTTGCTAAAAGCTCTTTCAAACTCAAAACACCAATAAAAGCTTTTTTTGTTGTTGTTGGTCGGGTTTTTTTTTTTTTCCTCTGTGTGTGTTTTTGTTTAAACTCACAGCTATATACATTTTTTTTTTTTTTACAAAGTTTCTTAAATATAGTTCAGGCTGGCAAAACATCTCTTTGCACGGAACTATACGTATGTTACTACATAGTCAGCTCTTTTAATAATAAAATCCTACTTTTCCTTCTCTCTGGATTACAGCTCCGTATGCTGGGTAAAAGCCCACACAGACTCTTTCTTTCCTCCAGTAGAGCCATCCGTCGTATGGCACATAAAGAACTTTTTTTTTGTTTTGTTTTTCGATTGTAATTTAAAAAAAAAATTTTTTTGTAGGCGTCCCTGGCTGAGTTCCCAAAGTGTCAGCTTCTGTTGTTACATTGGAAACATCCAGGTCCTTTGTAGACGGCGATGTCCTAGTCACGCTAAGCATTCACGGGCGAGATGGAGATGTTAAAGCCGTGACGTAACAGCAATGTATACTTTTTCACATTTCATAGGGTCAGAAGTTGATCTCGTAATACTGGGAAATGCCAATGGGATGGGTCCACAGGGACACGATGGCCGCCCTGTAGCTTTTTTGTGTTTTGTCCTAAGTCAGTGGGATGACAAACATTCCTCGTGTGGAGATGCTACTTCTCTCTTTCTCCCTCTGTCCAGCGGGCAGGAGCAGAGGCAGGGGATGGGAACCGCAAAGCTATACCCTAGTGGTCGAGTGTCCGTGGGGGAGATTTGTACTGTTTTGTCCTCCGCTGAAAGTGTTGAACGTGTGCAAAGGCTGCATCCCCGTCAGTGTGTTTGGAATCATGGTGATGGTGTTTGGTGTCATGAGTGGGATGTCATCCGGAGACCGGCGCAGCGTAAGGGTGTAGTCTGGAGGACAGGTGAGCCTCAGCGTGTCGTGAGCCTGCAGGGATTCACACTCATGGTCGTGCTCCAGCTGCTTCATCTGCAGCGACATGATCTCCTCGTTCTGGATGTGAGCAATATCGTTGGTCGTGTTTCTCTGGGGGCTGGGGCGCCTGTGCGTCTCGTGGCGTCTCTTGTCCTTCTTGTAGTATAGAGCCGCAAATGCCAAAATGTTGAGGAAAAGCAGGGAGGCCCCCACGGCGATGGTGACACTCAATTCGGTGGAATAATCCCGTTTGGTTTCGATGAGGACGGTTGTGTCCTCAGGCCCTGTCTTATGAGGGTCCTTGGAGTGTTTGGGGTTGTTAGCGGGAGTGATGGCTGGGCGTTTGGTGGTGGGCCATATCTTGGCGGGAGACCGCCGGGTTCCATAGGGAAAGGAGGTCATGTCAGGAGGAGGGACCTTTGTGGTTGTTGAGACGTACTGGAATATCTCATTCAGGTTGTGCAGGTGCGGAACCAGTTCCAGCCAGAAAGCCACCTTGGTGGCTCGGTAGTGATCCCTCACTCTGGGCTTCAGGCCGATATGCAGATAGAGCTGGTCTTTGGGGTTATACTTGGACCAGGCCACTTCCTCAAAGCGATTGGGTTTTGTGTGGATGAACTTGGTATCCTGAGGCACAGGCTGATTTGGGTCACTGGGAACAGAAGGAAGAAAAAAAAAAGAGAAAGAAGGTCACGCTCTTCGACATGTGGCAAGTAAATCTCTCCATCAAATAAAACAGGGAATTATGACCAGTTAATCACATGTTTACTGATCAGCACCAAGTACCCCAGTGGCAACCGACACGTTCTGCTTCAATCCAAACATGGCTGCCATTTTGTCTTTAATATCCCCTCTTCCCATCATTTTAAAATTAATTCCTGATGGCAAAGTTATGGCATTTTCATAGCATCTGTACTTTTTTCTTTAAATGCATCAAATGATCTTCAACAATGAAAAAGTGAAAAAGAATGAGTGTTATACTGAAATTTTTCAGTATTCCAAGTTTAGCTACTTTTGAGGCATAAATCCCAACCGAAGGTGTTTTGCCCATACAGAAACATTAGGCAATGTCTGGAGACATTTGTGGTTGTCATGGATGGAGGGTGGTGCCGCAAGTGGGTAGAGGGTCCAGTGCACAAGAAAGCCCCCACACACAAGGAAGTCTCTTGTCACAAATGTCAATAGTATTGAGGTAGAGAAATCCTGATTTAGAAGCAATTATTTAAAAAGCAGGCATGCTCTTTACTTTTCAAGAGTGGCTTTTTAAAAAAAAAAAATTTATTTATTTATTCATGAGAGACACACAGAGAGAGAGGCAGAGACACAGGCAGAGGGAGAAGCAGGCTCCCCGCAGGGAGCCCGACATGGGACTCGATCCCAGAACTGGGATCATACCCTGAGCCCAACCACTGAGCCACCCAGACATCCCTCAAGTGTGGCTTCTGAGGTGATGAATACATATTGCAGTTTTAATAACTAAAATGTGTTAAAAATTCATTAAAAATAGGCCTTGTAATGGCAAAATGTGAGGAAATAGTAATATGCATCATATGTGTGCTCTCTATTTGAAAGAGGAATACTCCTGTACCTGAAAACCTTTTGAACACTGAGCCACATAAAGATCAAACATCACTTCATTAATTCTAAGAATTCTGATAAGATCGCACTTTCCGATATGATCAAGTTAACGTGCTGAGAGGAAGTAACACTCGATGCCAGAAATTGAGGGTTTCTGTAGATGTTAAGTGTGCCGGGCCACCTTTGAACCCAAGAATTGTCTTATTATTCACGTAAGTGGGCACAGGTAGGATAGAGAATCATGACCATTAAAGGATAATCCACAAAAGATGGTACTTTAAACATCGTTACCCCTGACTTTTTTAATATAACAACTTCCCAAAATATCACATTTCTCATTTATCCTATTTGTTTTTAGGATTGGTAGAGCGAAGTGTAAAGACAAACTCCATCTTCGTGTTTATTTGTTTTGAAAATTTTGAGCTTATGCACAGTGAAATGTCACCTAGTGGATGGCACTCAACATTTAGGCATCATGTACAGGCCAGACGAACCGGGACTTGCACACCCAGATCTACTGCCCTGGGTGCTGGAACTTCTGCTTTCCAGGCAACAACTTCCTGGCAGCACGTACAAAGCTACCAAAGCCACCGCCTACCAGCTCACATGCCAGAAGACTGTAAGACCAGAAGGCTCTACGCCAAGATCCCAAGTGCACACACATGACCATGCGATGCGCACGATGCAAACATATAGTAACCACCAGTGCAGTGTTTGCTGAAGGAAGGATTTTTGCCCTCAGTCTGAGGCTTTCAAAACCATTTCCCTGCATTATGCTCTGCATCCCTCCCTCTTTACAGCTGTGAAATCTTGGGCAAACTGTTAGGCCTCTCTTGGCCTGTCTTCATCTATAGATGGGGTGAGAATACTGGGTTTAGAAGTCAGTGATGGAGGTTAAATGACCCCTGCAAAGTGTAGGGCAAATAGGGAGAGCTTAATAAATATTATCCCCTTCTGCCAATATGTAAAGTAGAATATCTAAAACTGGCTTCGGGAGAGAGGACTATAAAGTAATATACTGTAATACCCATGGCACATATAGTATATACCGCATGCCATGGGAAGGTATACTGTATACCACGGTATATACAGTATGCTGTGCTCTGTACGTAGGATTTACTGTACGCACAGTATGTATGGTGTATTACATTTGTATATTGCATATTATAAATCATAGCACATGCACTTTATTATATATTGTCCATAGTATACATTGTATAGAACTCTACTGTATACCACCGTATATCTGGTATACTACCTCTGTATATTGCATACATCACACGTCATGGCACACGCAATCCATACTGTCTGTAGCATACGTTGTATAGAACTCTACTGTGTACCACAGTATATCAGGTATACTACATCTGTATATTGCATACATCACACGTCATGGCACATGCAATCCATACTGTCTATAGCATACGCTGTATAGAACTCTACTGTATACCACAGTATATCAGGTATACTACCTCTGTATAGTGCATACATCACACGTCATGGCACACGCAATCCATACTGTCTATAGCATACGTTGTATAGAACTCTACTGTATACCACAGTATATCTGGTATACTACGTCTGTATAGTGCATACATCACACGTCATGGTACATGCGATCCATACTGTCTACAGTATACGTTGTCTAAAACTCTACTGTATACCACAGTATATCTGGTATATATATACATTGTACACATTATAAATCATAGCATATATAATATATACCATCTATAATATACATAGGATAAAACTCTATACTACAGTATAAGTGGTATACTGTATTTGCATATTATATATGTTATCAGTCATAGCATATGCAGTATATTATATACTGTCTATAGTATCCGTTGTATAAAAGTATACCTTATACCACAGTGTATTATATGCTGTGTATAGTATATACTGTATACTATAGTATATAGTATGTTGTGTATAGTATCCCAGCATCCCAGCATATATAGTATGTTGTGTATAGTATACATTGAATAAAATTATACTTATACCACAGTATATTATATATTATGTATAGTGTGTTGTACATCACAGCATATACATAGTAGTGCATGTAGCATATATTCTATACCACAGTATCCATGGAATATTGCATATTATATATAATATACCCTCTATAAAAGTACACCGTATAGTATATACCGTATGAAAATATATTGTATATCATAATATACACTGCATAAAATGTCCTGTATCTCTATATATGATATATAGATATAATTATATATATAACATATAAGAAAAAAATAAATTTTACCTGTTAACTGAATACACACTAACTGCAGTGATTTTATTTTACTAATGGGTCAAGGAAACAAAGCATAAAATTATAGGTCCTAAAGTCATGAGTTTTCTTAATCATGTGTTCATTTATAAGCATTAATATATTTGAAAATATGGGATCCCTGGGTGGTGCAGCGGTTTAGCGCCTGCCTTTGGCTCAGGGCGCGATCCTGGAGACCTGGGGTCGAATCCCACGTCGGGCTCCCGGTGCATGGAGCCTGCTTCTCCCTCTGCCTATATCTCTGTCTCTCTGTCTCTCTCTCTCTGTGTGACTATCATAAATAAATAAAAAATTTAAAAAATATATATATTTGAAAATAAACTGTTTATCTCTTATTTAAAAAAATCTTACGTTTCATAAAAATGTTGGCTTCAACATAGCACCTCATGCTTCTTTTATTCGAGTCTTCTGGAATAAATTTGTGAAAGAATTCCTGTTTAATTGGAATCTGCCATGGAAATATTTGTCATCAATTGTTATTGTCCTAAAAGCAAGGAAAAGTGGTAAGGATTCCTGCTATTTTTCCATTGATCTGATTTCACTGAATTGGTTCTATTAGCTGTGTGGACCTTTTATTAAGCAGAGGGCATCTAGGAGAGAGTGTTCTGTTCATGTTGGATATTGGACTATTTTTGATGAAATTCGGTGTGCATTTGAAAGGTAAAGAAACACATTTATTTTGTTCTCAAAGAATAGAGCAGAGGATTTTGAAAATCCAGATAAGTAAGCTTTAGGCTGATACAATCTATCTATTAAAGTTCTTGGAGATGCACAGTCAGAAGCCTTAACCCAAGATAAACTCACAGAGCTTATGAAAGTCCATCATTTTTCTTGTCAAACACTCCAAAGACAGCAAGACCCCTGAGTGCAATATCAGTGTCTTGCTTCCTAGACTTGACTTCCGCATGCAGCATGTTTTAATTTCCATGAGTAAAATTAAAGATCATAATGATTAAGGATAGAAAGAAACGGACGTGTCTTCCCTGCCTTGTAAAAACCCCAATGCGTATCTGCATCCACATTCCCCAGCACCTGAAACACACATTTTCACCTGTCACAATTTATTTGAGGCATCATTTTGGCATTGGATAGTCAAGTGCATTTCTAAGCTCTTGTGATCCATTTTATTTGCTAGAGTTAGGTACTATGGGTTCTTTAAAAAATATCAGTACACTTTCTGAGAGGGTCCTTTTGGTGGTATAAGATCCTCCTTACACCTACCATAAGGTACTAGCTGACTATTTGTTGTTAGACCTCTAAGAAGACTACCCTAGGCACCAAGAAAATGTGTTCAATGACACATCCCCACCTGCACACCAGGTAGAGATGTTCATTCATTCAGCTTAAAATGCTTCCTGGCGATAAACGTCATTTGAACACCAGACATGGGCTACAGATCTCCCTAAGTCACCGCCCTAAGAGCCTCTTGCTTTTTGCAAAGGTTGAATACAAATTCCCCATAGGATACCAACAAAATCCAAAGTCACGGCGTCTGATGCAGACTTACACTAATATCCTGAGAATGATCAAATCATTGAAATCTCTGTTGGCTGCATTTGCCACGCCAGAGCTATCTTTCCATTCTCTCAACTCCAATACCATTGAAGTAAGCATCATGGACAATGCAGCATTTGGTTGGGCAGAGTGCTGCTTGTTGCAACGTGTTCTATCGAGACTACCCATTCCTTGGTGTGGCCTTTATTGGCACTTCTTCCCACAAAGAGCTCAAACCAAATCACTGTTTGATCCATGGATTCTATGGACCAGTTGGGTCTCGTATTCCCAAAGAGATTTTCGATGACACGTGTTAATTCTTCCTATAATTTATTTTATAAGTTTTACTTTTTCCTTGATGTTACTTCCCTCTTATCAAAACTTTCCACATCAGCTTTATTTGTAGACTAGTACTTCATGTCTGCCCTGTGTTTTTTGTTAGGTTTTGTTTTTTTTGTTTTGTTTTTTTTTTTTTTAGGTTTTGGTTTGGTTTTTTTGTTTTGTTTTGTTTTGTTTTGTTTTCCAGCATTGTTTTGGGTGCGACTTCTAGCCTGGATCATGGAAACAGCCTCCTAGCTAGGAAGAAGTCTCCTCCCTCCCTCTTACATGCCTATTCCCAACCTTACTTTTCTGTGATCAACAACAAAGTTGGCTACCGTGTAATATATATGTTTAAACCTAGACATAAGGTCACAGCTGTTGAGCTCTGGGTTGTACAAAAAGAAGCACTGGTGTACACTTGCTTTGCCTGCTGCATGAGCGATAAGGACACCAGTGTGCTGCCTGAAAGGTGCAGAAGATTGGAGGCAACACCAATGATAATGGAGATGCATGTCCTGATGCCATGTACTCCTGTCTCTGTAGCAACGTGCTGTGATAGGCGGATGGCGAGATACTCTTATAACGCAGCTTCTGCCTCTCTACTGCTTACAGGGGGTATTCCATCATGGTCTGTGTATCATGGCCTGAGTCCAGAGATCAGCACCACCCCTCACACAGTTGCATCAGACATGGTTTATCCTACGCTGTTCCCTTATAGGCACCATTTTGGCTCATCTTCCTCCGCACCACTGGAGTGGTCTCCCGGGGACAAGGAAGTACTCCCCTGCCCAGGACTTACTGCATCTCTGCCCGACTTAAGTAAATAACTAGCAATCGCTTCTTAAGACTTTGCCACATATTGACAAACACCTCAATCGGTGGACTGCGTACCCACTCAAGCCTCCGTTTTCTTGCTAAACCCGTGGCTATGGAAATGTTCTTACCTACTGACACTGCAAAATGGTACTCTGCATTTCACATTGGAGGAAGTTCTTCCTCTAACGATGATTTCAGTCATTTCAATGACCTTTCCAGATGAATGAAGGAAACTCACTGCATTAATATCCCCAAGTCTTATTTCAGCTGTGATCGCATGCACTGCAGAAGCAAAAACCAGCTCCTGCTTGGATCCAGCCCAGATCCTTTAGACCGACATCCAAAGCTCTCCATCGTCTCTTTCTCATTCGCTTGGCGAGAGCTTGACTCTCACTGAAGTTCTAGACTCCACTCAGAGGAGAGCTGTTCCTCTCAGCTCTTCTGTTCACTCTTTCCCCATGTGTTCTATCTGCTTTAGCACCTTCATCAAAGCCAAAAGCACCCTGAGCACCTCCCACGAGTGGCCACATGCGTGTCTTTGGCCAGTGCTGAATCCCAGGCTGCTTTACAGCTCCGTGTCTATGCTCCCCATATGTGAGGCATGAACTACAGGCTTGAGGCACAGAGATCTTAGGAACCAAAGTTAGGGCATGAAAAAGCCCTCAATACCAAAATGTTGCAGTATTTTTAATCCTGGCTCAGTCTTTGATAGGTCTTGGTGAAAATGTCCGTTTGCCGCTAGGAGCTCTTTCCCATTGCGTGACACTAATTAATTTCCTTTATCTTTTCTCTTTCTTTTTTAAACCTCACAAGATCATCAGCCTCAGAGCCTTTGGCAAGGCAAGAGGAGCTAATGAGAATTTAATGGCTTTGTTTGGATTTTACCATGTTTTTTAATGGTTCAGTTACCCTGGTGATGAATGAGAGTAGCTTCCCATTTAAGAAAATCATATGAACTTCATTCCCAAACACATTAAGGGAAGAAAGTATGTGGTTTTAACTAAGGTAAGTAACAACGAAGTGTTTAGATATTAGGTAAAGAGTGCTATGTGTGGATGCCAGTGTAGTGAATGGGCATGACCATCATTTGGGAAATGGCCATGTGAGTCTTTCTGCTTCAAGAATGTGACACTTTGCTAGAAAAGGTACCACGTATCTGAGTTCAATGACACAACTGGGCTGATGGGTTGAACTGTTCCCCCCTCAACCGAATATAGGCTGAAGTGCTAACCTCCAGTCTCTTGGGATGTGACCTTATTTGAAAATAGGCTCATCGCAGATGGAATCAGTGAAGATAGGATGGAGCAGGTTGGACTTCTACGCCATTATGACCCATGTCCTAATAAGAAGATGGCCATCTAAAGACAGAGACACGTAGGGAGACCACCATGGGATGCAGATGCAGGAACTAGAGCGATATAGCTAGAAGCAAGCAACGCCAAAGGGAGCCCGCCACCCAGAAGGAGCCAGGAAGGAGCACAAAACCTTCCCCCAGTGGTTTTAGAGGGAGCTGGTTCTGTCAACACCCGCATTTTTGACTTCTAGCGTCCAAACTGTGCAACAATAAATGTCTGTGGTTTTAATCCACACCATTTGTGGTACACAGTTACAGCAGCCCTAGGAATGTTATAATAATATAATAAACAGGGATTATGTAAAAATACTTGTTGACTTGCCTCAGTTGTCTCCTTATCTGTACATTCTCTCTCGCCCATGTGAGCCTTTCTCAGACCAAAGTCGTAAAATCTGGCAGTTCAACGTGGGTATCCACACAGTACACGTGGCACTCTATAAGGGCGCCATACTTCCCCTAAGACCACAAAATATCCTGAAGCCACTTGCCACCCAATCAATGCTGGGAATCAATGTAAAGAATGACACCTGCTAGAGCCCTAACTAAGCACGGGAGCCCTTGGCATCCCCACGTCCTGTCTCTAGAGGTGTGTGGGAGTCAGGCAGTGCTGGGCTGTCACAGCTGGGGGTGCCTCATTCCAACCCCCGGCATGTCCCGGGGAGGCTTACCAACCCTTGGCGCTGTGGGCATCTCTGATTTATTCACCAACCCTCAGAGCTGTGGGCATCTCTAATTTCAATTCAGCGCAAGAGGCTCAAGGTTAATGACAGAGTTACACGCAGGTAGAACAGAATGATAGCTCATTAATTTCCACAATTACGGCATTAGACAAGAGAAAAACAAAAAGATGCTGTGATGTTTGCAGCTGTCTGAAATGTTGGGGAGTCTCTTATTGTTCGCAGAGATGCTGCTCAATAGGACATGGGTGGGACCTGTTGTATGTGTGGCTCTTGTATATTTCCTACTATATTTGGCCAACAAATTTCCCTTTGAGGTATATTTTATATATATATATTTATATACATGCACATATATATGAAATATGTGTTTATTTATTAAATAAACGTGTGACAAATTTAAATGAATGAATATATTTGTTAATATATTTAGGAATAAATCCGATAAGTGTAGAGAAACCCTATATATTCATACATATGTATGTGTGAATATACAGTATATACACACATGCTAGTGTTTGTTAGATATATTATGAGATCGATTTTATCCTCTTGGCTACACAATAAGCATAATTTGCCATGTGGCACGTGGGTTTTGATAACTCTACAATTTATCAAAGAAGACAAGGTCCTAAGTCGACTTGAAATTCTGGGACCAGCATCCAGTAGAATTGCCCTGTATGTCTCAACCCTGAAGCAGCAGGTGGGAAGCAGACTTTTTAGTAATGCAACTAGCAGGGGAGTAAAAATCTGGCGATGCAAAGCAATTGAGGGATGAGGACAAACGAGGCCCCCCTCCGTCACCGTGCGTGTGAGTGTGTGCATGCCAGCATGTTCTGTGGCACTAACTCACAGGAGCAACACTCGTACGGAGGGATCGGACACACTAGAAGAGTGATAAGAAGCCCATGTGGGAAGCACATACCCAGTTTTGGCGAAGTTGGTCCAGTAGGTCATGACCACCGCGCTGAGCATGACGTCGTTCTTGGAGAAGTTACAGCTGAAGAGTTCAGTAGGGCCGATCATGGGGATCCCAAAAACATAGGGCACTTCGTCGCCGTGGGCTGAGTCCGCCCAGCTGGGCTTCATTTCACTTTGGCAGTGGTGGTAGAAAGCGTAGAAATAAGTGGGAGAGCCATACTGAGCGTGCAGGTCGGCGGTGGCCACCGCAGGGGCCACCCACTGGTGGTCAGTGAACAGAGCCACCAGGGTTTTCCGACGCGTTTCCGGGTTTTCCTTGTCAGCCCAGTCCGTGTACATGAACTTGATGGTCTCCCGCAACGTGTCTTTCCCCTCTGGGTAGCCGTAAAGGTTGTCCACAAAGTTGGACACGGAGAAGTCAAAGTCGTTGGGCGTCACGCCGTCCTCGTTGTCCACGATGCCATCGACAAACTTGAGGCCCTCCCCCTGGTTGACGCCGAGCATGATGTCATAATTCAGGAACTCGCCCTGCTCCATCAGGATCTGAGGGTCATCCGGGATGACATCGCCGTCGATGACGGGGCCGAAGGAAATGTGGTACGTGGCCGGGGTGATGGTCTGCTGAATGAGCTCCTTATAGTTCTTATTCCGAAGACACTCCACCATGTCCGTGGTATCCAGCATGTTGCAGCCGACCTTATCTGCCAATATCCGAGTGTACTTGGCAGGCTGGTAGTTCACTGCCCAGCTGGACAGGGCGGTCCCGCTCTGGATGATCGCCTTCTGGAACAGACCTGCAGGTGCAAAGTTGTAGACATGCAAATGAAAACCCGAAAGACAGAAAAGCAGCTTTTACTTAGCAAAGAAGGCTCTGATTGTCTTCCGGCCATGTGAATTTCTGTGTACAGTGGCATTCAGCTCTTTCAGGATTTTTTTTTTTTTTTTTTTACTCGTTTCCATCCCTTTCTCTCCCCCTCCCCCTCCTGCTGGACTTTGGTTTTCCGCGATACTCTTCACACACACGCACACACATACACACAGGGTTTAAGAAAATGAAACTGCATTTACAATTTAGCTGCAGTGGTAAAAAAAATAAAATAAATCGTGCAATCCATTTATCCTTCCACAATTTCGGGTAGTGTTGGCATCCCCATCCCCACATGCTGTAAATAAAGCCTCTCAGAGTTATCACCTCCTGCATTCCTTAAAAAATACGCTTCCCGCCAAGAAGACGTCAAAGACCATTTTGCCTCCCTTGCAAAAGCAGGTACCACTTCATTATGGGGGAAAAAGCATCCACTAAAATCAATTCCAGAGTATCAATTCAGACACGTATTTCTATTTCCACCCTCCATATATTAAAGGCATTAAACTTTACAACCAAAACATTAATTAAATTAGCGATTCCTAAAGGAATCCTCACTTGATTGCCCGACTGAAATGTCTGGGTTCCCCCCCCCGACAATTCACTGATCTCGAAATTGCATCAATTCAAAACCCAGACTTTTCTGTCATGCTTCTGCCACATGTTAAAAATGTCTGTTTGGTGAGAAGTGAAAAAAAAGTTGGGCAATTTGATGAGTAAAATTCTGTGTAGCTTACAATTTTGTATCAGATCAGTCTGGTATATGAATGTCAGTAAGTAAAAAAAAAAAAAAATTACGTCCTCTATTTCTCACTACTATAGGACGAGAGATGATGGGGTATAAAATGATAGCATTCGGTTTCTTATCTCTTCCTGACATTTTCTTGAATTCCAGCGTGATGTAGCTCTGATGCCTCGGGAGTTGCTAGAAGAATAATTCATTGGGAGCCCAGAAGTTCATGCCCTGTAGAGTTTTAAGGTCATGCAAGCAATCAAGTGAGGAAAACATGATTGCAATCAGGAAGATGTGATTCTAAAGACTGGAGCGTTGCCCAAAGATGACACACAAGAGAAGATTTTAAATTGACCTGGCCGTGCTCAATGCATCATCAAAGTCATTTGGGGGCCAGTCTCCCAAAGCCGATGATGCTCTCGGAGACGCGCGCCTATGGACTTGGGCGTTCGGCTCTCAAGATTAATGTGTTGAAGCTCGGGAAGGAAATGATGTCGATACTTGATCTATCAAACACTTTCATAAGTTAAAACAATGAGAATTAGAAAAGTTTTGCTACAAGTTATGTGTTTTATTTTTTGTTTTCCTCTCACAGTGATTGTCCATGACTGATGGAGGAGGAGGAGGAGGAGGAGGAGGAGTATTGTGTGTGTTGCAAAATATAATTCCCGATAAACCTTGAAAAACTGGACAAAGACAAATGCCACCCATAATCCATACCATAAAATACAAGTCACCTTAGCATTTTGGTGTCACTCCCACTTTGCTGTTTTTCCCTCAATGCTCTGTTTCGTACAACAGAGTCCAATATACGCATAACTTTGACACTGGGTTTCCCAGACTCCTGTACACTTCCTCCACAATTCTTGAAGCTAATTATTGTTCCTTTGAGCAAATGCACCTGTTCCTTATAATCTCCTGGTCTTTTGAATCTTGGAGCTTTTCATTTGCTTCTTTGTGTAATACTGTGGTGAACATCCTCGTGAAAACCTCCTTCTCCATGCATGTGCTGATTGTTTTCGTAGACTGCATCGCCACAAGTACAATCCTAAGGCGGACAGTCTGGGTATTTTTGTCATGCTTCTCATATATTGCTGGGTTGTTTAGAAAAACTGCTTTGCAGAGACGTGACCCAGGCACAGCCCTGCCATAGAGCTCGATCATTTCCGATCTGTTGATTTAAGTAATTAATGCTCTTCCTCCAATTAGATTTAATTTACTGTGTTTGATTAGTATGGAGGCCGGTCCTGACTACTTGCTCACTCGAGAACTCGGATTATATCAGTTGGAAAATGGGAAAGTCTAGATATTTTCTGGAATGCTATGGGAATTGATATTACCAATGACCCCTCTAGTTATTCTTCTTTTTTTTTCATTTTTGTAAAAATGAAGGGTTCCTATAAATGTGAGCCCCTATTTGACCTCTCCTTAGATATTATGAAATGATCTACAACCTTGTCAGCTTCGACTTGATTGATGGTTGCTCATGGTTTCTGCACTGAACATCTTATTGACAGGTGAATTCTGAATGTCTTTAACTACGCTCATAATCCACATGTCACATCGGTGTGCGTGACTGGTTAGAGTTCCTACTCAAGCTGAATCTTTTTTTTTTTTTAATTTCCTAAGGCCCCCCGAATACCTTCAGAGGAAATGTGATGGTCTTAACAGAAGATGAAAGGGGAAATGCAGTTGAGAAGTAAAATAGCACATAGGAGAGGCAATCGGGAATGTCCCAAGAGTTGTTCTGTGCACGGATGTTCGTGAACCCGTAGGGCAAGTCTATTCTGCACAGAAGATCAAGACTACCTCTGTTTTCCCCCGATATTTAATAGCCGGAGGAGAATGAAGGAAAGAGGTTTCAGTCGGGGTCTGGGAAGCTTGGGTTCTTCCCTGGCTGTGTTGCTTGCTGTGTGACCCTACACAGTTATGCAACCTCTCTCAGCGTCCATTTCCTTTCTACAAATGATGGTTTTGAGTAGGTGAGCTTCAAGGTCACTTTCAGTCTACAGTTCACCAATGGACTTGAAGAAGCCACCATGAGTTAGGGTGAGTCTGGCTTTTTAAAAATAATTTAATTTTTTTTAAGCAGGGGGAGTGGCAGAGGGAGAGATTCATAAGTAACTCCATGCCAGCGTACAGCCTGACACAGGGCACGATCACAAGACCCTGAGATCATGACCTGGGCTGAGATCAAGAGTTGGATGCTTAATGGATGAAGCCACCCATGCACCCCAGACAAGTGACTTTTAAAAAATCACATGGTCAGGGGCCACTTTGCTCACCAAATGTACAAATCTCCAACCGTTACCCACGTAACTGTCTTCTGTGTTACCTTTCTCAAACTGAGACGAGAAGTTGACCGAATGTAAAGTCGACCAAAATGATAAAATTGAAAATTGACCGAATCGAGTCAGAAAGGCAGGTGCAAAATGCTGGTCTTTCTAATGAGGTCATTCTGTCCACCTTGTCGCAACTGGCATCTCATCCGATGAGAACACGTGGTTAACGGGGAAAGACAGGTGACTTAGAAGCACGGGAGTCCACGTCATTTTGGGGACTTTTGGTGGAGGTTGCAAGAGAGACATAGGGCAACCCCACCACCCGGCACCTCGGATGTGAACTCGATGTGTGTTTGTTTCTCAGCCCTGGGGGGTCGCGCAGCCACGCAGGGATGCCCTTATTACCTTCTGAATAGTGCGACAGGGTCAACAAGCTGACACAAGAAGCCCCCGCGCCCGAGCCGAAGATGGTCACTCGCTTGGGATCCCCGCCAAAGGCCCCGACATTCTCCTCAATCCACCGCAGCGCCTGGATCTGGTCCAGGAGCCCGTAGTTGCCTTTGGCCGCCTGGTCACCGGTACTTAAAAACCCTACAAGAGAACACAGGATATGTTGGGTTGTCATCCATCAAAAAGGACATGCGCATCGCTGGCACTTGAAAACACATCTCCTGGTTTACCCCGTTTGTCCTTGGCTGGTCTCCCTGGAAATTCTCAGGACCACTGGAGAGCCTTTTTCATGGTGGGATGGATCATGTGGTGTAAATCAGTGTTATGATAACTATTGTTTCTGTGGACCCTATGATAAAATGTCTCATCTGTGACTTGGTATGGGGCTCCCATATCTGACACAATCAGTGTAAAATATTTATAATAATAAATATATTATATATTTATATATTTAATATAATATAAATATATTAATGTTTATTTATTTTTATCATACCAGAGATTATACATTTTATGGGATGCAACTTATCACTCCTGTGCACACGCTGGTTGCAATGTGAGAAACTCTCCTAAAACGCGTTTTTCAGGGCATCTCCTAAAAGTTGTTTTTTTTTTTTTTTCCTGGGGGAAAATCAGGGCATGCATTGGGCTGGGGGAATGTGTTTTTGTCTGGGTTTGAGAGAGTGTGCATATCTAAACAAAAGCAAGATGGGGCATTCTGACATTGAATTTGTTACTGATATTTTGATGTAATTCCTTTTTAATGTTTACGTTTCAAAGTAAATGATAGACATGATGAGATCCCACTCTTACTTAGCATGCACGTCTGTCTTTCCCCTATAGGAACAATATTCGAATCTCACAGAAATGCATTAGTCTTTCATCTTAGCCAAATGACAATGCATATTCAAATCACTCCAAGTGTCCCTAAAACAGTATGAACTGGTCTGTTTTATTTTAAAAAGATGGAAGATTCTGTAACTGGAGGAACTAGTTTCACTCAAGCCATCAAATTCCTAATTCCCCCTTAGATGCTGCAAATAAGGGATTTATGAGAGCAAAGGGATCACACAGACATTGGACTCCTTGCCTGTTGCTCTCATGTGGCAAAAAGATCCTGACCTGGAAAAAAAAAAAAAAAAAAAAAAAAGAAAGGTTTCCTTCTGATGTTTGAAGTCATTTTGTAGACAGACAGGTACTGCCCTGCTCAAATTCAAAACTACAACTATTCTATACAGCATCTGCCAAGGTTAATTTAATACACAAACATTAATCCAGCTTTATATTGCCTCCCGTCTTGCAAAAGTCTTCTGACAAAAAAAAAAATAATAAAAAAGCAAGTCACAAAAAGTTTTGGGTTGTTTTTAACCATTTTACTTTGTTATTCACCCCTGCCTCCAAACACCCAATTATGATATTTCCCCGTTCCGTTCCGCTTCTTGTTTGCAAGGGCCACGCCATTCACCTCATTTCAATTACTGCTTATTAAGTTGCTGAGGCCACCTGCTGCAGTGTTGATGTGAATATAGAGTGATTCAGGCCCTGAAACAACGTGAATCACAACCGATTCCATCAAACCCCATCTCTAAGCAAAGCTGACAGCAATCTAAGGAGCTCTCGAGTGCCGGCTTCTAAAACCTAAAACAAAATAAGTAGATGAAGCGTTATAGCAGCTGAGGGGGTGAGGCTTCCTTCTCTGGGCACCTGAGAAAAATGCAGAGTTGTGAGCTCAGAGGGTATCAGAAATGCAGGGGCTGGTTAAAAAAAAAAAAAAAAAAAAAAGCAATGGAAGGCTTTTTCTTTTCTTTTCTTCTTTTTTTTTTTTCCTTTTTGGTTTTTGTTGTTGTTGTTTTTGTTTTTTGTTTTTTTTTTTGGTTCTCCAGTTGCAACGATCAGACCTCACAGTCTCCTGTATCTGCTGCAGACAGATGCAAGACGAAACCTGCAAGGTTGTGCATTTATGGCACGTCCCGCAGATTCAGGCTTCTCCAGCGTTCACAGGGATGGAGCAGAGATTAGCTGTGATTAGTGAGAATGTTCAGACGTTACCAACCCCTCCCTCATTTAATTAGCAATTACTAATTAGCGTTTCATGCCAGTGAATGTTCCCTGGCTCTGGCATTCATCATGCAACCTTTTACACAGTTTCTCATAAAATGCATCGCGCTCTACTTGGGAGAAAAGCCCCTTTCATGCAGCTTTATGTATGAAACGGGCTCCTAATGGCAGTTTGGGTGCCGTATAATAACCATAAGACAAGCCTCTCTTTCCCCATTAAGGAAAGAGGTGATTAATTCCTAAAGGCTCCAGTAATTTTCTGGCAGCACTGCTCTGTCTTTAACACATCCTTCCTCCACCGCCTCTCCCTCTCTGTCAACTCGCCCAGAATGACCTATTTGCTTATTTTGTTTCCGTGGAGCACCGTGAGGATTTGCAACATACGGTAAATCACCGGCCTTTATTAAATTGGAGCCCCTCCCGAGCAAAACATGTCTGTTGTAACCTCTCAAATGCCAGGCTAATTAATATTCTATACCCTGGCAAACCTTAGCTTTTCTAACAGCCTCCTATTGAAAGGTTTGATCTTTGCGATTCTGAGCTCCTTCCAAAGAGTCCTGAGGGAAACAGCTCCTCCATGCATCTCTGAAGTTCAGCAAATGGACGTGGGGTTTTTTTTTGAAGTTGGTGTTTCCATAGTTTCTGCCACAGAATCTTCATTTACTGCAACATCCAGGGACTTTTGTTCCCCCTTCTCTTGTAATTTAAAACAATCAACAAGGCAGAGTTTGCACTGCAGGTACAGAATGAATGCAAGCAATTGTATTTTCTCTGCAAGAGTGTATGCCTTTCCTACTCGGACTGTGGAAAGGTTGGGTTTGCTATAATCCACGTGCAAGATGTGCATGGGTTTTCTCTGGTGGAAGTTCTATGAACGTGAGAGCCGTTTGGAAACAGCCAGGCACATCACCAGGGCTGAGCGCTGGTGCTGTCCGGCCGCGGAGGACAGAACTTCCCATATAGGCCGTAGATGAATTAATAGAAGCAGCCCCTTGCTGGCTAGAACCAGAGATCTTGAACAAATGGCTCCTTTCACTGATAAGCACTGTTGGCTGCAAATCCTCTAAGCATTTCAGCGGATGAAATGTTCGGCTTTTTGAGACTTAAGGTCTCTGAAATGAAGGTTGTAAATCAGTCGGCCCCCCACCCCACCCCAACGAGGGGACAATGAGAGAGAGATACAAAACAGACCCTCAAACTCAGATATATCGTCACTAGATTGAGACCAAGATTCATTCTGAGCACAGGAGGGAACAAGAACAATAGCAACAACAACAACAAATATATATATATATATATATATATATATATATTATATATATAATATATAAATATAAATATATAAAAATAAATATAAAAAATAAATAAAAATAAAAATAAATATTTATACACATACACACAAGAGATATGCTCAGTTGTCAAGATGTTATTTTAAAATATAGCCCATGAGAAATGGCTAAAAATCGGAAATCACATGTTCTCCCTGCATGTTGAACCCAATGGATATCATATAAAAATGAAGCACTGTACTTGGTCTATCCTGCTGGCGCTAGGATAGAAAGTTTCAGGCTTTTATGATAGGCGACGGCAGTCTAGAAGTTTCTTGATCTTCCAAATTGCACGGTAGGGTTTAGAAGGATTCCGCTCACGTGGCTGTCCATGCACTGCAGGTCAACGGTTAGAAGCCTAATGGTGTCAGCTGTGGTTGCCATTTTGTTCAGTTGTAATAGGACTCTACTGGTCCAATCCATATTCTCTTAGGAGATAATTCATTACATAGGCACAGGAGACCTTTTTTTGGTGACTGTGAACCAGAAGGTAACTACTCCGTGAATGCAGAACAATATATCTTATATTTTTTAGAGTGTGTATTCACCTGTAATTGGTAGAACTAGACCCTCAACCGTACTTCTAAAAGAATTCCTGAAATATAATTGAGAGTAAATGAATTCTTGTTGATTGTATATGTACACATATGTGTATATGTAGGTCATATATGCATATACCTATTTCTATAATGTATGTAGGATGTAGAGTGGCTCAGTGGTTTGGCACCTGCCTTCGGCCCAGGGCATGATCCTGGAGTCCCGGGATCGAGTCCTGCATCGGGCTCCCTGCATGGAGCCTGCTTCTCCCTCCGCCTATGTCTCTGCCTCTCTCTCTCTCTGTCTCTGTCTCTCAAGAATAAATAAATAAAATCCTTTTAAAAAAAGTATATGTATAAATAGGTCATTCTGCGAGAGCATACATGTATATAAATATGTGATGTGTACATAGATACAGAGTAGCATGAGGATTGGCAAATCACTAGCACTTATTAAGTCATAACACCTCACTCCTATGTGTGTGTGTGTGTGTGTGTGTGTGTGTGTGGAAGCAAAAAGGAATGTTTGCATAAGAATTCTTCGATGAGACATAGAATTTACTTTAGGTCACATAAACGAGCCCAGAAAGAAGTGTGTGATAAGAATGAGGGCAGAGGTATAAAATGAAAATCAGCCAAATAAATGCAAATCCATACTCCCTGAGGTTTAGAAGAAATCATTCACTGGCTGCGTTTACTGAAATGTGAAACGTTAAGTTTTCCTAGTGGAATCGTGTATTATTTAACAAAAGGGTCTATACCTATACAGGATGGACACAAAGGGAAGAAAAGGTATATATTTCCATTCTGTGAACCTGATGGGGGAAAGCTCTTGAAATGTAGTGTCTCTATTCGTCGTTTTTAGTGTACGTACAAATGACACAAGTCGTAACCTCCTGTATTTAATTATCACATCAACAGTACACAAGGTCAAAATCTATTTGCAACGTCAGTAGAACAAATCTCAGACAATTATGAAGACATATGATTTCTATGGCACATGTTCCCAGATACGGGGCCTGTTAAGTTGTTAAAGGGATTCCTTCCATTATTTCCATAAAATATACTATATCCCCACACAATATTTTGCAAGGCTGCCCAGATAGTTCTTAAAGTACATTAGCTGAAATTATATTAAATCACAAACTAAAACCAAAATTGCATTCTGGAGACAAAAATGCAAAATAATAAGCACAGTTTTGTTTATTACACAATACAGATCAAAATGTGAAGGTAATTATTTCATGATTTTCACAGTGACGGAGGTTTGGCGATGACCAGTCTGGAAGCAAATCCCCTCTGAGCCAACTTTAGATGTGTTTCCACTTGAAACCCCATACTGGAACATTCCTCTAGATTTGTGAGACTTGAATTCAACTGGCCGTCAATTCAATTCAATTTGGCTCATCACTCTGCTGGGCCGTCACCTCAATACCCAAGACAAGACCTCCAGTTCACTCCTCTCTCCTGGCTGCTTCCAACCCACTTCCATACCATGAAGATGAAAACCTGAAACCCTTTGACCATGAAATTCTATTTCTATAAATGCTTTCTATATATATATATATATATATATATATATATATATAAATAATTTTATAATTTTATATATATCTAAATCTTTATCTGAATGCAGAGAAGTAGCCAGCCACCCAAGGATCAATTCTTATTGATTGTAATTTCAAAAATAAGAAATGACAGCGATCTCAGTGTTGATGAATAAAAGATATGTTGCATGAATTCTGTTGGCTGAACCACATAATGGGAGGATCTTCATTTGTGGAGACACAGAAACACATCTGAGAGCTCTCAAGGGAAAACAATGAGTTGCTGAACACTGGGTCGTATGATCCCATTTTTATTCACATAATCAAGCGAGGTATAAAATATAAACTCTGGAAGGAAATCTAACATTTAATACTGTTTAATTCTGGGAATGTGATTATAGCTGATTTTCCACGCTTAATTCTAAATATGGAAAAAAAATTTCAGTGTGTAGCTCTTCTGTAACAACCACACACACACACACACACACACACACGTATGTTTTAAGTCAAATGCCTTAGTGGGACTTGCAGGGCCATTCCTTAGGTGCCATGTCCATATCCCTGACCATGTCCTACATTTGTTCTTTAGCATACAATTAGACTATGTTACTTTTTTGACTGCCCCCTGTAGACCTGGCTTCACTGTTTGCTCACCCAGCGCAGCGCCGCCTGTAGACCAACCCATCCCCTCCTTGCTCTAACCCTTGAAGTAAGAATCTGGCATCCTTGTTTTGATCTCCCAATGGGGGCCCCTTCTCAAACGTGTCCTGATTGCTTCCAATCTCTCAGCTCGGTAAATTTCTTGCAGTGAATTTCTATTACAGAACTTTCCACTCTCTAGGAAGGATACAAGCTTGTCGTTCAGTAGCGGGTTACTGTTTGCACTGGGTTCAGAGTCACTCACCAGTGGGTTGGAATCTATGGTGACACCTAGGGCATGTAATTTAAGATCTCAAAGTCCCACTTTTCTCAAACGCGGGACTGAGAAGGGAATTGTAGCTATCCCATAGCACTGCTTGGGGAAATTAAATGGAGAAAGCACATATAAAGGCACTGTGCCTGCTGTATACACATGGTCAGCGACTACTTTGACTTCCTTGATATCAGACATGCTGCTACTCATTTGTTTCACCTATGCACTCAAATATGGAGAGATGCCCCTCCAGTAAATGAAATGTGTCCAGGGGAATACTGATTACTGGTCTACTTAGACTCAGACTTTAAGATCATGCAGGTGGCAGAGAAAGGTTCCATGCTGTCCGAGTGCACATGTTGTTTATGAAATGATTTTGCATAAAGGTAACGCATATGCATTTAATTCTGTTTATTTTAGATTTATTTATATATTTTTAAAATATTTTATTTATTAATTCATGAGAGACACACACAGAGAGAGGCAGGGACATAACCAGAGGGAGAAGCAGGCTCCATGCAGAGAGCCCGATGCGAGACTCAATCCTGGGACTCCGGGATCACGCCTTGAGCCAAAGGCAGACACTCAACCGCTGAGCCACCCAGGCATCCCTAATTCTATTTATTAAATGTTCATTATATGCTTGAAGTTTAAAGAGAAAATCAAAGAAAAGAAAAACACCACCAACAACATATTATGGCTTTTACCCATGCTGTGAATTATGGAGATGCCATTGCACCAACATTTATATGTACCCACAATGACCCAAGCAACATGTTCAAATTAAAAAAAAAATTTTTTAAACTGATTAGAATTGAAAGTCCTATTTTTTCCATTAAAGTATATTTATAAAGCACACAGAGGATACATTTTTTGTACCTGTATAGTATTCTTAGGCCTGTAAAGTACATATATGAGAAAAGACAGTTTATACAATACTATACATTTTTAAATATGAGACATAATTGTCACAATCTCTCTTAAAGTATACTTATTCGAAATATGCTGCTGTGTTTAGATATGCTTTTCTAGAAAAAAAAAGATATGCTTTTCTATTCTCAACTGCTAAGAAGCATGGTGATGGAGATACTAGTGGTATTTAGTAGTACTCACTGCTAGGTACTCTCTGGGGGCAGACCAGAATTAATCTGGTCTGTTCTTATTTTTCCATGAGATCACAAGAACGATTAAATATAATAAGGGCAATGCATTCTTTTTCAACTCTTTTAAAATCCAACATTATAAAAAAAAATCCAACATTATCTCCTAGATCACATAATCTTTTTCCGTGCCCAGAAATATCCCCAAGCTCTCCAGCATTGGTTTTCTCTGGCAAACTTGGAACCCAGAATAGGAAATTGTTTTAAGAACAAACAAGGAGATCTTAGATGAATCAGCACACACATGAGTAAGAAGCAAGCATGGTAACTAACCTGTGAAAGAGCCAAAATCCCAATGGAAATGTGCAGTTTTGGGAACAGAAAGGTTGTTGAAGATGATATATTCCAGAATTGAGGGAAGGGCAAGTGTGTATGTAGTCTACGTATGGCATGCTAAAGCTGTCCCTTTGGTTGAAGCTCTGGTTCGTTACATTCTCACTTATTATATATTATATTCACGACTGTTCTAAGATCAATGTTTTTGCTGTCTTTGCTATTTTTCTTCCGCAAGGTGGCTGCCGCATTTGCACACAGCTGTGGTGTTTACTCACAACCACAACACAGACATGGGGTGTTATTTCCTAAGACTCAAATCTAATCTCATGTACAAATTGAAGACTATTCCACTAAGGGCTGGATACAAGATCTTTGCAATTCTGTGTTCAATGAAGAGGAGATCCTCCTGATTTGTGAGCAGCTAGGACATCCCATTCTACCTCTTACTGTACTAACATTTACTGTTATAATTGCCATCGTCATTTTTTATAAACATCCTACTGGCACTTGAGGATACAGGGAAGGCTTTTATGAGAAATTTAAAAGGCAGAAATTAAGATTTCTCACTGAAAAAATAACATACAAAAATACTAGACAGATCATATAACAAAAACAGGTATGAGTAAATTCATCTCAATAAGAGGATAATTTTCTACTCCTTTTTTAAAATTTTATTTTTAAGTAATCTCTACAACCAATGTGGGGCTCAAACTCACAACCCCAGAGCAAGAGTCACATGCTGTAATGACTAAACCAGCCAGGCAACCCAATAACTCTCTGTTCTTAAAGATTAGACAGTATGCAACTCTAGTTGTGCTGATTCTCCACTTAGGAAATGTTATCTCTTCAACTTTTGCTTACACAAAGCCATTTCCCAGAGTCAAGAACATATCAAGTCTTCCCTGCACAGACAGCATGTAGAGCCCACAATGGGTCCACTGAATTTTGGCCATTACCCTTGGATTCAACCAAATATCATTAACCTTGCAATGGCCAAAAAAACAAAAGCAGAACCAGAGTTGGAGTCAATTGTGGAAGAAAGCACAGATCTTAAAATAATGAGGATGTAACAAAGATAAAATATTTAGCAGGCACATAGCATTAATTCATTTAACTCAAATATGGCTCATTTCATCAGATCTTCATGGGTGCCTACAACATTCCAGGCACTCATTATCCTTGTGCTGAAGCTGTAGCAATGAGCCAGTTAAACTATATCTTCAGCTGCCCGAAACTCATATTCTAACATAGCTAAGTCAGCAACAAACAAATACAAATTAAATGATGTAGCATATTAGTTTCCTATGGTGGCTGTAACAAATTACCACAAACCTGGTGGCTTCATACCACACTATTTCTTACTGTGTAGTTTTAGAGGTTGAAATCTAGATAGATGATAGATAGATAGATGAGATAGATGCTGGATGGACAGATAGTCAAATGGATGGATGGGCATGCAGATGAGATGGATGGATGGATGGATGGATGGATGGATGGATGGATGGATAGATGAGATAGATGATGGATGGATAGATGGATAGATGAGATATGATGATGGATGGATAGATAGATGGATTGATGGAATGATGAAGAGATGGATGGATGGATAGATAGATAGATAGATAGATAGATAGATAGATAGATAGATGAGATAGATGATGGATGGACAGTCAAATGGATGGATGGGCATGCAGATGAGATGGATGGATGGATGGATGGATGGATAGATGAATAGATAAATGAATAGATGGATAGATGAGATATATCATGGATGGATAGATGGATAGATGAGATATGATGATGGATGGATAGATAGATAGATAGATAGATAGATAGATAGATAGATAGATGATAGATAGGTAGATGAGATAGATGGTGGATGGAGGGATGGATGGATAAATGATGAAGAGATGGATAGATAGATGGATAGATAGATGAGATAGATGATGGATGGAGGGATGGATGGATGAATACACAGATAGAAGGAAAGCTACACTGATTTCAAAGGCTAAAGCATAGCATAGACTCATTTCATTACCATCACAACAGTTTCAAGGTTGCCAAACCTGATATACAAGGGCAGAAAGTGCTAAAAGTAGGGGCTCAGAGGGAAATGTGCTCAGTCCTTCTTCCAGATGCTTCTACCACATGACCATAAGCTGCTTCGCAATATGTGACTTGGCTACATTGAGAGTGAATGAGAGAGAGAGACCATTGGGCCCCTCCAGGCACAGGTGTCCCTTTGTCTCCCAAACACACCTACAGGCAGCTCTGCATCCTGCACTGTGCTCCCTGGGTGAGCTAGGACCATCCTCTCCCAGCTGCCATGGTGCTCGGAGCCAGGAAAGGCTGGGCTATCTCAGAACCCGCGTAAGGGATTCATCGGAACCACCCCGAGTTCTCAGGAAGAATGGACACAGGTTAGGCTCCATCCCAGACCACAGAAGTGGAATCTCTGGCATTCCAATTGCCTTTGACAGATGTTGCCATCCAAAGGTGGCTTTTTAAGAATAATCTGAGCAACTACCAAGGTAGTATTTTTCTAGGCGCAGGAATGTAGGCAGTCATTACACATAATGGGCAGACTCTCCGCTGAGCAAGGTCATCTCAGACTTTGGTATACTTTTCTTAATGTCATCAGTGAAAGCCAGCCACCAAAGAAAAGAGAGAAATAGCAACCTTCAGGCACTACCTGCTCTATCATCACCAACCCCATATCCTAAAGAAGCAGAAGGAAAAGGGAAAAGCTTTCTCTTGTAGGATATAAAAATCCCCAAATCAAATGTTTCTTTGTCTTTAAAAAAAATTTTTTTTTTTGCTTTGTCTGCTAGAAATTGTGACCAAATTAATGCTTACCTCAGGCACCTGAAAGTCCCTGTTTGTTTTGTGTCTCTATGAGGGAATCTGGTTTATTTTTTAGGAAAAAAAATATGTGGGGTTTTATATTCACATGCTGCCTCACACTGTCCTTAAGTTGAACAAAACTAAAACAAAAAAATCATATGAAGTTATGTGTGTGTAGTATACATTTTTCTGCTTCCATCATTTCTAAGTGCACAATTAAATATGATTAATTATATTCACAGTGATGTGCAACCATCACCATGTCTACTTCCAAAATTTTTCCATCGCCCCAAACAGAAACTCTAGGAAGCTATAAGTCCCTGTGTGGGAAATATTTTGAATTGTAGTGTTCATAAGGTATGTTATCTATATATTGGGCTAAACCCACTTGATAAGGTTATGATACCTGTACTGAGGGACCAGTGCCACCTCCCCTTCCATTTCCTCTTCCAATGGACCGAATACTTTTGTTGCCCCCACATTCTTGTGTTGAAATCCTAATCCCCAAGGTTTATTATTAGGAAGTGGTACCTTTGGAAGATGATTAGGTCATGAGGGTGGAGCCTAATCCATGAATAGGATTGGTGACCTACAAGAAGAAACCATAGAGCTAGCCATACAAGGATGTAACCAGAAGTCAGGAGTCTGCAACCTGCAAGACGGCCCTCTCCCCAGAAGAAGAACAAGCTGGAACCTTCCTCTTTCAGCCTCCAGAAGTATGAGAAATAAATGTCTGCTGTATGAAGACACCAGTCCTGCCCGTGGGGGGCTATGAGATCTGAAAACCTAAGAGTAAAGGTCCTTGAAAATGTCCACAATAGCACTTAAGCTGTTAGATCGCTTAACATTACTTTGACGTTGTTGTTTTGGAATCTACATCTACATCAGTAAAGGACCACCAGAATGTGTCTACCTTGAGTGGAGTTAAGAGCAAATGATGGAAAAATGGAATGCTTTTTGTGTAATTATCCAAGGTTGATTTAAAATGCAAGTAATATTCCTCATCCTGGGGAGAACCTGGATTAGCCAAGATGGCACTCTGTCCAACTTGCTCAGTGTGGAATCATGGCTAATGGTCAACAGGATGACTCTAAAACATGGCATTATGTTCAGTTTGCAAGGAAGATCCCATTATGTGGAACACATTTTTTATTTCTGAGTGAAATTTTACTTTTAAATGCTTTCAGGACAAGAAAAATCAAATGAAGAAAAACATGATTTAATTGACCATGACATTTAAATAAAACCTTCAAATAACAGGCCATCTCTTTATGCAAAATTACCTTTTATCATTTACAAAGAGCTTTTTACACCTTATTTTATTTGTCCCTCTGAAACAGAGATTCTTTTCAGTTACCAGTATTCCTTGATTCTTGGGTTATGTCTATGGTTAAATACATCTTAGTTTCCAAGAGTTGAGTAATACCAAATAGTTGATTACCCTCCCTGCCCACACTAAACATCTGGGCATCTTTTAAGAAATTTTCATGCCTAAGCACCACTGCTAGAGATTCTTAACAAATTGCTTTGGGTAGGGTGTAGGCACATACATTCAGAAAGATCGTACAATTTTAGTGAATATCAAATACAGTGATCTGCTGATCTAGGGAGAAAGCAAGTTAAAATAATGACAAGATCTTTTCTGTTATAAAATACTTCTCGCATATGTCATTGATATGTTAGAAAAATCAGATAAATATTTATTCATGGGAAGCAATATTTCTGCATGTTAGCAGGCATCGAAATCACCAGGAGGCCCCTCCTGCCCTGTTTTATTTTGATTTATCTTAATAGTGATTGAACATTGGATTCAGGTGGTAATTCATCCCACCATTCATGAAAAGATATCTACCAGGCTTTTCAACTGATGTTTTACAAACCATTGGTGATGATCTCCTATATCTAGGACTCCATTTGGGGCTCTACAGAAAAATGCTGATTGCCTGTTGTCATTCCCTTTGCATTCATTATCTGGAATTTCATAAAAACTCATCAAGTTTTGAAACTATTCTGAAATTCAGTGCATATAGGGAAAGTGGGAGAAAAGCATGATTCTTCTATTTACTGGTATTCAGAGAAACGTGGTTGTGCCCTGGCAATACGACCAATGAATTGTACTTTTTAAATATACTTCATTTTTGTAGAGGAGTTTTGGGTACACAGCAAAATAGAGAAGGTGTAAAGATTCCTCATGTACCCCCACCCTCACATCTGCATATGCTCCTGAATTATCAACATCCCCAAGACTGGTACCTTTGTGACAGTCAGTGAACCTACTTTGTCACATCATAACCGCCCGAGTCCAAAGTTTATGTGAGCGATCTCTCTTGGTGGTACATATTCTATGGATTATGACACATGTATAATGACAAAGACCTATCACTGTAGTGATACAGAAACCCTAAAAAATGCTCTGAGCTCTACTTGCTCATCTCTCTCTCCTCCCCAACCCCTGGCAACCACTAATCTCCTCACTGTCTCCATGATTTTGCCTTTCCCCGATCGTCATAAAGTTTGGAAGCACACAGTACATACAAAGCCTTTTTAGGTCAGGTTCTTTCATTTAATAATATGCATTTTAAGGTCCCTTCATGTCTTTTCAAGCTTTGGCGGCTCATTTCTTCTTAGCGCTAATATCCCATGTCTGGATGGACCACAGCTTATTTATCCATTCACCTACTGAAGATATCTTGGCTACTTCCACATTTTAGTAATTTTGAGCAAATCTGCTATAAACACCCACGGGAAGGTTTTTGTGTGGATGTATCTTCAGCTTCTCTGAGTAAATACCAAATAACATGATTGTTGGATCTTATGGTAAGAGCGTCTTTAGTTTCATAAGAAACTGCCAAACTGTCTTCCAAAGTGGGTGCGCCATCTTGCATTCCCACCAGCAGAGAATGACAGTTGTGATCTGGATTTGGACCGTTCTGAAAGGTGTGCAGTGGATGTCTTAATTTGCATTTCCCTGACACCAGACGATGAGGAGCATCTCTTCATATAGTTATTTGCTATTCTGTAGATCTTCTCTCATGAGCTATCTCATAAGGTCTTTGGCCCCAATATTTGTTTTCTTACTACTGACTTTTAAGAATTCTCTTCAGCCAATGAATGAGTATATTGAGCATCATGGTGAATGCGTGGGTTATTATAGATTTGTCATGGTTCTGGTCAGTATACCTACTATTCTTAAGGATGTTGGAATTGATCCAACGTGTCCAGGGAGGATCCTTCCATTTAGCTTTTGGAGTCTTTGTGCTTCTATTATTTCCCTGTTATAAATAAATATATTATATATATTTACAGTTGACCCTTGAACAATGCAAGAGTCAGGAGCACTGACTCCCACCCCCCTGTGGTTAAAACGTCCCAGTATGACTTTTGATTTCCCAGAAAGTTAACTGCTAATAGGCTACTGTTGACTGGAAACCTTATGATGACATAATAGTTGATTAAGACATATTTTGTATATGTCTTATACAAAATAAGTCTTAAAATACATATAAATGTCTTGTATATTATGTGTTAGAAGATGTCATTAAGAAAAATCACAAGGAAGAGAAAATACACCTCTGGTACTGTACAGCATTTGCTGCAAGAAATCCACCTATAAGAGTGGTCCACACTACGTTGTTGAAGGGTCAACTGCACTGATACACATATATTTATTTTTTATTCTATTATGCCCTTTGACGCTCTACATCTATAGTGTTGAAGGTGTGTTGTTTCAGCCATGACGCCATCAGAAAAATACAAAAATATTATCCTTAAAGTAGGCTATCATCTGAAATGGAACTCAGACATTCCACATCGAAGGTGTTTTATGGTCTTAGAATAGTTTCAGGAAGCCACAAGGAGGCTTCCAACGATTGCTGTGGAGTTTCTGCGGCCAACTTTTGATCAATTATACTTTCTGTAGTGAGTCTGGGAATTACTGAAAGCAAATTGTATGTAGGCATGTACTGTGTATCAACAAACCTCAAGAAAAAAATCATTAAATATTAAGTTTGGAACTCAGCCTCAAAGATATTTCTGCTTGATCTGTTCTTCTATCAGATGGACAGCTTTGGTGAATCACTACTATTCTTGCCCATCTCTTCACAAAAGTACCAAGGGGAATATAAAACTAGGTAAGACAGGATTTCCATTAATTTTTGCAAGTCCTGCAATGAGGAACTGCTCCCAACATAAGTCTGTGAGCCAGTATTGACCTGCCTGCCCCATCAACCATCTGATGACAACGCCAGCCTGGATCTTTAGGGAATCACCAGGGGGCCACCTTTACGTGTCCCTAAGCATCATGGAGTTGTGCCACTCAGATGTCCTCTTGTCCTGGAAAGCTCGGTGTGTCCCATATTGAGTGAAACATCTTTATTTCCCTCAAACTGATCTTCCTTCCCACTTCCTGTGACCATATCCCAAGCGTGTCTCCAGCTTCTGAGGTTGACACATTTGAATTCATGTTTTTGGCATCGCGGCTCTTGTAGAAACCCCAACATTTGGTTAGCATTCGGGCTGTGCTGATTTTACTCTTATTTATTATAACCACTCCTACTCATTCTCACACCCATCCCCAAGTCCAGAGGGAAGACCCGTATCCACAGGAAAGAAGCAGCTTCCCAGTTATTCACCCCACCCCTATTCTAAACTTTACCAAGTGCCCACACTTTGTTGACTGTCCTCATGCTAAATCTTGCCTAAAACTTGTATTCCTCAGAATTCTGTAGGAGTTGTGTGATACAAACATGATTATGTTCCTAGTCTTGTCTTTCAAAGCCATACACACAATCTTGTTTTTTCATCTAATATTGGTTACTCTCCCTTTTCTCTGCAGTTGAGTTTGTCCTGCAAACTCTATGTTCTCAAACTTTTGATGTCCATGCTCTCGTTAAAGGGATGTTGAATGAATAAATAAATGCCCTCTTAACAGGTGACAGGTGGCCCGATCTCCCTTCCAAAAATCACTTTTCCAGTGTCAGGGTGATTTGAGTGGGGAAAGGGATAAGGGATTAATTGAGATACAAATGCAGATGTAATTACATGTATAAGGGTGTATAAATATTCCAGACTGCATGCTTGCCCAATTCATTGCTTTTCAATACACAACGAATAGCAGACCTTTTGAAAAGTTATTTATTGATTGTGCAATTGTGTATTTAGCAAGAACGTGTAGCAGTGACTTCCAGCTGAAAATGCTGTCTCTGAGCTTTCTGAAATCTCACGGGCACCTTACCTTTCATCATCAAAGACGTGACACGGACAGACCTTGCGGACTTGACCTGCGAATCACCTTTCAAAAAAGTCACCATCGCCTGTCATGAAGTGGACTACTTTTTATCTTACTTGAGCTATTAGTGAATCTCTTGAATGAAAAATGCAAGGTTTGTTGTGTCTCAAGCTTGTTTTAGAGATTCACGCTTACCATTTTGAAACAAAACGTGTGCAAGATTTGCTAATAAACCACTGTATGTTAACTTTTGTTTAATAGGTACCTTTTCACATATGATATTAAAAATGTATACATATACAACACTGATATCTCATATAAGATTTAACTGCAGCTAATGTGTATACTTAGGGAGTTGTTTGAGGCAACACATTAAGTAGGCTTCTCACTGTAGTTATAGGCTGGAATAAATTAATTTTAGCCTGGAATAAACTAATTTTAGCCTAATATAAAACAGATACAGATTTTAGGAACAGAGTGATTGGGAGTTAGCCACCAATAAGAGGTATAGATGACAATTCACACAACTTTTATGACATTTAGAGGTCTAGACATAGCACTATTCGAAGTATATCCGTGGACCCACAACGACCACCACATCATGTGGGAACCAGCTAGCTATATGAATCCTCTGGTCCCCTCTCATTCCCCAGAGTAACTGAATCCAAACTTTGGAGGCTGGGATCTGGAGATTGCATGTCAGCAAGCATTTTGGGGGATTCTGATAAATGCCAAAACATGAGACACATTCTGGAAGAGTGTGTTGCTCCCAGAAATAACTATCACCCCAAAGGATCAACTTGGATAGACCTATTAAGAAGACACTTGACAAATCAACTAACAAACCATAGTTCCATGAACTAGATAAAATGTTTGCACAAGAAAGTCTTCAGATTTGTATATAAATATGATTCCTTATATTCTGGGTTGTTGGGGGAAGCCTGATGGTCCATCTTTTGTATAACATCTGGACCGGGTATGGTATGAGGTCAATGGGAATAAGCTGTGGGATAACCAACTAGCACTAAACATTTCTTAATCTTAATCTTAACAAAAAAAGGATCATTTATCAAGAAGCGACTCCAAATCTTATACAGATGGTATAACTATAAAAGACAACAGATGCTAAGTTCCCTACATAGAGTATCAACATACAATAGCCAGTACTATTTCAATATATCAGCATGAGTTCATGGAAAAAAATTTTTTAAAGATGTCATTGAGCAATGCATGGAAATGTAAGAGGAAACTATACAGTTGTACAAGATCTATATGGGGAAATATAAAACTACTTGCTAAAATCATCTGTCAAAAAATCCTGTCACCATATTGTGCCCCAAATTTCAAACTCATGAAATTATATGTTTAAGATATGTGTATTTTGTAGATAAATTATATCTTTAGAAATAAATGTTTATAGTTACCCGGTTAAAAAACAAACATAAAATTTAGATAATACCTGGCCCAGTGGAGAAAAAGAATAATGTAAACTCATATACTACTCTTGAGAGGATAAAACCCCAATCATTCAAAAGGTTTCTGACTTTTGCAGGTCTATGTAAATACACACATAAAATATGGTACAATGGATTGATCAGTCAGTGAAGACACATCTACTTTTACAACAAGAGATCTGTGCAAAGTGTTCACGGCTACACTGTTTTCAAAAGGTCAACCCAGAGTAAATTTCCAGTTTCAGAAAAAGAGGTACAACACTGTGGCATAGCCATTTAATGCAGTTCTGTGTATCAGTGAGGATAAATGAACCACAGCTTCAAACATGACCTTGGCTGCATACCAAAAATCAGAGTATTCAATGAAACACCAGGTGAAAACTATAACAATCCAATTTATAAAAGATAAAAAACAGACCACATTTAATACACATTATTATGGCCATGCTAGAAGTGACAATTTTGAAGAAATAAAATATCCTAAAAGAAGAAGATGAAAAACGAGATTCAGAAAGTTTAGTATCCTTAGGATGGGACCAAAGATATGTAGTTTAGGAGGGAAAAAGGGATCCAAAAAACCTTCATTGTGTCCTAATTTCACGTCAGATTGTGTATAGAAAGATGTTTCTTTCATTGTTCCTGTCCATGTCTGAAGCATTCCCTAATAATAAGAGAGAAAAAAAATGAAATGGTCTTAAAAAGCTAAAAATAAACCCCATAATTGTATGAAACAGCTAGAGATATATTCTTGAGATAAATCCTTTTTGTGTTTCAAATCAAACCCACTAGTTCAACAACCGGTATAACCACCAACCTTGAATTTTCTAATCCAAAGAAACCAACGGGTTTAAATTTACAGTATATTTCCAGGTAAACATGAAAAGAACTGTTTATCTGGAATAAAGAAAATGATACGTGCTCTAAGTCTTCCGTATCTCATGCCAACTGCCATTTCTCGTAGCTAGAACAAAACACACTAAATAATTAAGTCTCAATTAGTAGGTAGAAAAGGATTTCCTTAAATGTTTTTTTTTTTTTTAACTTATGTTAAACAATTCTCAGTTTCCAAGTCTGGAGAATTCATTACTTATTATAAATTTTACCAGTGAGTTCCAGACACAGCTAAACACCTGGGATGTGTTTTGCAAGAAAAGTCCCAGGCAGGACCACCTGGGGATTCTGACCTATTGATAAGCTACCGGAATTGGTAGACAGTAAGTCCTCAAATTGCAAGTGTAGCTAGGAGAAAGGGTACAGCGCCAAAGGGGGCTCCCCCTGTGTATGCAGAACTATCTTAACAGAAACACACATTTACTATGATTTTTCCTCAAAGAAGCAAAGGTCACCTCAGGTCGAAACCAGACTTTCATAGCATCCTTTCTTAAATCATGAGTGGCAGAGAGTAAAGGCCAACAGTAGAATGGACTATAAATCTGTTCTAGTAGATCAGTGGGTTTGATGACTTACTGTTGAGACATCTAGTAGAAAATCCCCAATTTTAGGATGCCTATGAGGTATCTATCACAAGGGCTAGGGGATGTTCAATTTGGAATGCTTATCTTCCCATTCTTTTGATAAAACGCTCCCAGTTTCCCCTCAAGTCATAAGTTAAACTCAATAAAACCAGACTATACTACTCACACAGACACCTAAGTACACAATTCACATAGTTAAGTGGATGTCTGAATATCTTGAGAAGTGGCTAAGTTTCTCATGTTGGAGACCAAAGTGGAAATTGCGATATGCATAAATGAGAATTATAGAAAATCGGCTCCAGAAATAGCCATGTTAACCAGTCTCCATCCACGCCCTATGGAAACTTTGCAGAAATATGTGGGGAGGGGTTAGGACTTCCATATGGAGGGAATCCTGGATCTGAGTCAGTGTAACCTCCAGCCACTACAAGAATGTCCATTCCAAGGGGCCAGGCCTCTGAGTCCCTGTTGTTCATGGCTGTATCCACCTGACTACCTGGTACCTGGCACACCGTTGGTGCTCCATAAATATATGTGGAGTAAATGGATTTTTAGGGACACAGAAGCCCACTATTATCTCTGAACCTCACAGTGATGTAATTGGCAGGATCACAGAGGTAGGTGTTTGGTTTGGGTGTAGGTTTGGGTTCAGCTTTGGATTCATGTTCAGATTTGGCTCAATTAGATTTCAATCCTAGCTTCCAGAACGGGTTTCGGTTTGAGTTTGGGTTCAGCTTCACATTCACTGTTTGAGACCGTGTGTCAATTCAACGTCAAGAATCAAGGCATCAAAGACCAAGACTTTGTTCCAAGTTTTCATCCTCCGGTTAGGGTTGATGTTAGATGTAGGTTTCAGATTTGGGATCTGGTTAAGTTTCAGCGTCAGTGTTCAGATCACGGTGTAGGGTCAAAGGTCAAGTTTCATATGGTGGAAGTTAGCATCAAAGGGTCAGAGGTAGGGTCAACAAACTGCATTTAGCTTAAGGATAGGTTTCAAGTTAGCGTTTGGGTTTGGGGGGATATAAATTTAAAGCAGATAATATATGCGGCCTATTTTATATATATATATTATTTATTGTAGCAAGATATCTACAATATAAATGTTACCATTTCAACATTTTAGATGTACCATTCGGCAGCATTACATACTTGTATCATGTTATGCAACCATCACCCCATCTACCTCCAGAACTTTCTCATCATCTTAGACACAAACTCTGTAGATCTATGCAAGTACACACATGTGCGGGTGCTCTAGATACATAAAGTATAAATCTATACGCATACGCACAGGCATACGCGCACACATGTGTGCACGTATACTTATCTACTGATTCAACTATATTTTTACAACATTCAACAGTAATAAATGACCAATTCTTTACTCCAAGACATCATTCATATGTTCCCAGCATTTCTGCTAACACGAATGGGTCAAAGGTCAATGTGAAGAGAACATTTATAAATGCATTTTCAGCCTCCTGGTAGATTTATATGAAAATACAGAGAAAGGTGCTTATAAGTGCCTCTCAGGTCCTTTTCTAAAAATTGCAAGATTATGCCCTTAATTATTTCTAGCACGTGGATGCTTCCAGACCTCTGAACCCCTCTCTGGAAAATTCTATTCCAGGACTACAGGTTTTCCACAACATGAATGGTGAAGCTTGGTTTAGTGTTGTGCAGCCCACGTACATACATAGAGATAAATGCATGAGGACAGACGCATACCTCAGATTTGGCCACCTCAGCAAATGGGAAATGCAGAGACGGGACATGGGTCCTGGCAGATGTACTGGAACACAGATATGGGAGGAGAAGACAGAAAGGCAAGGGTCAAGGAGCTCTGGGATTTGCAAGGTTTGGAAATTTGGAAACCACTGCACACAGAGAGGAGAGTGCAGAAATACTTCATGTAAGTATGTAAATATTTAAATTAGGGTGTGCCAAACTACTTAAAGTAGGTATATTGTGAAAAAAACCTGACCACCCAGATGGGGGTGAACCCAGACACACACTCTGTAGCTCCCAATGGGTGGATCTGGGATCAGAATCAATTTACTGTTTCACCTACAAGGAGTTCAGGACATTTCATCAAGCAAATTGGCTAAATTGCTGTGTTTACAGAACATCCGTTCCCTGATATCTTTTGTGCTCTAAAATCAAAATAATTTACTTTTTTAATAACCTTTCCCCTCCCGTGCCTAATTACTGTATGGTTGATCTCTTTTCACATTTGTCTCTCATAAAAGGATGCATGGGTTTTGAAGTTTTTCCCTTTTCATGCATTTTTCTAATTATGATCCTCAATCATAGTGATGCAAGAGGCAAGGATCCCCTGTGGCTTTCCCAGTTTTCAGTTATGTTCTGAAATTAAAATAACAGGAGAGGAAAGAAAAAAAGGTCAGGAAGAAACACCTAAAATAATTTGGTTTACTTAGCAACACTAATCACGCAGGATGTGAAATACCAACAAACTACCTATTTTTAAGCTACCTGCAAGCTCTTCCTGCTTAGAGGTTGATTTTTTAAAGTCTTCCCCGGAAGCCTACGTTTCCTGTCCAGGTAAGGGAATCTTGAAATATTCATGGAAACGCAAACTCCCTTGAGAATGAGCAAGCAGACGCAGAAAAATCCAAAATGTCATCTCATCACTTTTCCTACCTGAGCTCCGCCACCTGGAAGGCAGCTGAGAGCACGCTGCTGGAGTGCTAGGTGTACCTAAATACGTTCTTTCCTGTACCTTTCTTCTAAGAGCTGCATTTCATTTAGAAAAAAAAAGAAAAAGAAAAAAAAAACCAATCCTCATTTCTAATACTCATTTATGGAAATAAAGCCACATTTTTCAGGGATTCAAACAGCACCAATAACTTTATTTTAAATTTATTCTACTCTCTTACACCGGCAGTGGATTTAAAAGTCACTCTCCTGTCTTATAAAGCACATTTTTATTAAGATATCTAATTATTTAGTCTACTTCTTAATTGAACTGCAGTGGATTGAGAATTTTTGAGGGCTAACTAGATGAGTAGAAAGCTCCCTTAAAGTTCGTCTTCAATATACCGTCTTAGAAGAAGATAATTTTATTGCCTTTAGCAAAATGGTTTAATAAGTGGGGGGAATAGTAGAATCATATCCTTGTGAAGATAACGTGCTAAAAGGATTCAGATTATCTTAAGAGAAATATATAACACAGTGACACTGCTTGCTTCTATTTTCTCAAAAAAGAATACTTCTTTAGCTGAGCAAAATGGGATCTATAATCAGAAATTACTTGAAAATACCTTTCTTCCACTACTCAATTATAGCCTACCATGGCCTCGAAGAAGCTGTTAAAAACCTAAGAATCTAGAACACTAAATTAGCAAGCCAGGCTACTGCCTGTGAACTCATCCTGAAATAGCACAAGGCAATGGAAATCCCAGTTAGAAACAAAGCTAAAATGTCGCTCTGGATGTTAGGTTAATGTTTTAAAATTATTATTATGAAAGGTAGTTTAAGACAGACTGTTTCATGTCCAAAGCAATATCTCCTAAGACAATGAAAAACATGTGTACCAGGATGGCCTAAGCAAGACCAGGAAGCAACACCAGGAAAAACAAATACTGGAAAATGTGTCTAAGTCGGATTGAGTTGTACCAATTAACTGTCCTTGCAGTGCTCTCTTGGGTTGCAAAATCACTTTGAATAAAACAAGTAAGGATACATAGAACATGATGGGAGGATGGACTCTGAGTTTCAGTGAGCAAACACTGCAAATATTAGCAGTTTAGATGTCTGGAACAGAGCATTAGAACCAAAGTTGTAACTTTCTTCCTAAGAATGTTAAGACTTCCAAAGCACAGGACGATCTCCCAAGGTCTTTCCTTGTTCGTTGATGTGATTGAAAGCTCATTAAAAATGCAGAGGTTGCCAACTGGCTGACTGATGAAAACGTGAAAACGTATCCACCTTTTGATTCTCTGCTGGAGACCGATGAAGGGATAAAAATTAACCTGTGATGATTCAAAGGAACCGAGGAAACAAGATGGGAATTCGAGGGGGCCCAGTTACCAGGTCCCTTTAAGGTGACATAAAAATCACACCCTAAGTAGAAATATTAGAATAGCAACTGCCATATCGCAAGAGTCAGTTGGTTTCGGGGTGTGGAATTTTGAGAAAATGGAAATGCTAAGTAGACAACAAAGGTAATGGATAGAAGGATTTAGGTGTTTTGAGTCTATTACGTATGAAAGCACAAATAATTGGAGGGGGTGGCCAGCCCCATAAGAGAGCAAACTCAGTTATCCCTGACTATATGTGGTGTCATTTGAGGATTATTACTCATCATGGGGCAGGGTAGGCAATTAATGGCATATCTTCCCCAACTGGGCTTTTCTCTCAATTGGGGGAGCCTGATGGTTGAATTCAATGTAGCCTAGTCAAAGCCAGTTATCAAAGATACTTCAACAAACCTCAACATTTGATTATATAGGGGAATGTAGTAAGCAGAATTCTAAATATGTCCCCCTAAGATTCTTCTCCCCCATCGTTATTGAGTCAACTGTGAACTTAGGTATTCTTGGGAAGGGACTTTGTGAACGTAATCAAAAAGTACTAGCCAGCAGACCTGAAGATAAGGAGATTATCCTGGAATATCAAGGGGATCCAGTGGAGTTGTATGACCTTTAAAAGCAGAAGATGGACACAGCACAATTAGACGGATGCCACGGAAGATGGAGATGGACCAATGAGGCAGAAGGGATGTCAGAGTGATTGGAAGCATCTGAAGCTGCCATTGCGGCTTTGAAGACAGAGGAAGGGGATGGGAGGTATGAAATGCCAAACTCCTCAGGAGGCTGAGAATGACCCACGGCCAAAACCCACCAAGGAAACAGGAACCTTAGACCACACGGCACTGAATTCAGCCAACAAACCAAATGTGGCTGGAAAGGGGATTCACCCCTAGTGTCTCAAGGAAGGAACATAGTCTGTCCCATGCATTGATTTCAGTTGCGTAAGAGCTGACGGGAGAAGCCATCCTAGGAATATCGATTTCTGATCTACCGAAGTGTGAGATGATGAATTTGTGTTGTTCTAAGCCAGTGAGCGTAGGGTCGTTACAGCAGCCGTAGGAAACAAATTCAGGGAAAAGCAGGCCGTGCTAACCCTACGGGTGAAGCTGAAGTTGCAAAGTCTGGGATTTGGAGAAGTAATTATTGAAGATGCTCAGAAATATATTTCCATGGAGTGTGAGAGTGTCAGAACCCGCTGGCAAGGTGCGTTTTCCTTCAAAGTTAATGAGATAATTTAAACATACAGAGTGACCATCTCTTCCTAAGTCACCGTACCTTCCAGCCTGAATGGATATGAGTAACATGCATATCAGCGGCTTGTCACAGCCATTCAGGAATAGAGTTGTCTCATCACTATACGCCTACCTGATGATCCCCAAAGAATATCTACTGACACCGGCAAAGGCCGGAAAGATCGGAGAGGAAAATGCAACTGTGGTAGCAGCTCGGACCATCAAGGTTATAAAGGGCTGATTTCATATCTCCTCTACTAGATGAAGGTGATCGAGAAATTCAGTGAAGAAGCCCCCTAGCTGGGGGGCACCCCACCTGCAACACCAGCCCCTCATCTTGAGTGAACACAGATAGCTCAGATGAAATTTTGGTTTTGTTACAACTCAAAGATTCATTGTCAGCCTAATGCAGAGGTGAAATCTTCCTTAATGAGGGCAGCACTCCTGGAAAGCAGGGGTCTGAAACCCTTGACACATATGTGCCGTGGAGCAGGGAAGCTGCTTTATGTTCTGACGCTGCAGGGGTCTGCTGGTTGCCCTCGTCCCTGCCTCTCCCCAGAACCATCCAGTAGCACCCTAAAGCTGCCCTTCATAATCAGCTCACTTGAAGACACAGGTGACTAAAGCACAGGGATGCATGTCAGCCTTGGAAAGTCCTCTGGTCTGAAAGAAGAAATCAGTCACGGGAGAAACACGATTAAAGCTTTATTTAGTGTTATTTTTAGGAGAATAATAGTAAGTGACAAGGAAAGAATTACAGAGCCAGACGATGGATTTTGGATCTCTGGTTTTGCTGATTATTGGCTCGGAAATCCCAGCAGGTTACAAAATCCTTCTTTCATCACATAAACCGTGGGGGTGATAATAATACCTTGACTGGGAAATTGTTGTTGGGGACGAAATAAGGAGAAAAGCAGGTGGAAGCCTTTGGAAAGAGTATTTATTAAAAGGAAATGAAAAGCAACACTGATAATAGTGGGAAAGGATGAGAACGTATTAGAAGGGCCATCGGGCATGTTGTCTCACTGTCCAATATGCGAGACCCGCAATAAGTAATGACAAATGCCAAGGAGAGGGAGGAAGGGGAGCTCGTAAAAAGCGCAGCGATGCTGGGATGAGACAAGTGTAGCAGTAAACAGTTTATAGAAAGACTAGAGGCAGCGGTGGCGAGATTGATGTCTTGGGTCAGCAAGCATCCTTACAAGAAACCACTCTGAAGAAGCAGCCATTGTGAACTCACCGGGAATGACACTTAACCAGATGTACAGCGTGATTTAAACTCCCAGAATAAAATAAAATGGCATATGCTTCGGAAAAGAAAAGTGACATATGATTCATTTTGTGAAAGGTTCCAGCAGAAGAGAGTAGGCTGCCTGCATGCCTTGTTGGTCAGCCTGGAGCAATCGGATTTGGACGTGGAATTTTGCAAAGGTGAAAAAGGTAATTGACATTAAGATGCAAAAGCACACAAAATACACCATTTCTGGGGCACGGCGCTTGTCTTGGGTTAGGAAATATGTGTCTCCCGGGGAAGTTAGTGGGTGCCATGTTTTCCTTCACATGGACCATTCAGGGAAGCATCTTACCTGATTCTCCCTGTGCTCCAAACCGAGGCTGCACAGAGCACGCAGGCAAAATATTACTCATGAATTCCATATAACCCAAGCTTTATTTCCTCCCATGATCTTTAGTTGTTGTTATTGTTGTTAAAAAAAAAACAAAACCAAACAGTCAACAGGCATAAATCATGTAGGGAAAAAGCTGTTCCAAGCCATATTTTGTGCTTATCACTATAATCCTAGACCAGGGATCCTCAACATTGCCACTAGTGACACTTGGACAAAGGCCCACTTTGTCACTGGGGGCTCCCATGGGCCTCATAAGGATGGGGAGCAGAATCCCTGGCCTCTACCCTCTAGATGTCAGTAGCACCCCCTTCTTTCAGCTGCGCAAGCAAAAATGAGTCCAGGTCCTGAAAAACTTCCCTCGTTGAGAACCACCACCTAGACAGTGAGACATTTACTAACCTACTTGACTTCTTTTAACTGACTTTTCAAAAATGTATTTAGTCATTATTGCATGTGTTGAGCGTATTAGACAACTCCGATGTTTTTTACAGTCTTTGTACATGCCCCCAAGGGAAAAAAAATAAGAGCTGATGACACTCTCGTACATAGAGAATCAAATTATTAAGCAGTGCTTCCATGGTTTATACAACATTTGGTCGAATGGGAATCACAGCAAAGCAGAAACAAATGTGGCGAGCAAGAGAAGCTGACTTACAAGCACAGGCAATAAACGAATTGTTTTTGAGCCTTAAGAGAGAGTCTCTAAGATGGAACTTAAAAACTAAGTATGTAAATACATTGGATGAAGACGTATCACCTAGGATTAGACAAAGAATCAGAGGGATGAGGGAGTGTTTTCAAAGTGCTGCTGGTCTGAGGTGTAAAATGCAGGCAAATTCGTGAAAAGTTTGCAAGAAGGAAATCTGGAATTCTTTAGAGAAACAAAAATAGCTTGAAGCGGCTTTAGACCTTGGAGATGGCTTGACACCGGGGGCAGAGGATCTCTGTTCCGTGTAAGGGAAGAACACAGGCTATAATTTTGACGGAGCAGTCTTTTTTCAGAAGCTGATGGCATTGTGTGTCTATACACACACACATTACATATATACACAAACGTGTGTATTGCATATATTACATACGTGTGTGCCTGTGTTTCAGAGCATCAAACAGGAAAGGAATACATTCATACAAAGAAATAACCCTTCCACAAGAAGCTATAAATGTCCTTTCCTTACGTGTGTCTTATCCTCAGAATGCAGACGTTTGCATTATAACTTGAACCTGAGAACGGAAGTATGTGTCTGTAAGCAGAAAATGAAATAAATATGTAACGTAAATACTTGCTGGGCAGATAGACACTGAAAGGAATTTGATGGGTATTTTCCGACTTTACAAAAACATTCAAGAATAGGTAGGACTGAACTGAGAAGAAGAGGCAGGCAGTTGCATAGGAATAGAAATGAAGGAAAGCTCGTTGAACGCTCACTCTGAAAGGGAAGGTAACTACAATCTACGTGTTTTATAAATTGTTATTTTCTGTGGGAATGTGTTTTGCAAAATTCATAATGTAAAAATAGATCTTTATGTGACTCAAACAATGGGAAAGTCATGGATGATAAGACAAAATAAAAATGGTGCTCACAATTGACATTTAAGCATAACAAAAAGAAATAAAAGGGAATCTATTATTATAATTACATCCTTGACCTTTTGCTATGCAATGGAAATTATACTATACTGAGATTATAAATAACATACACCTCTGAAGTTCATATTAACTATTATGTTCCTTAGGAACTACTTATGACAAACATGTTCATTGGGATGCCATCTTTCTATTTTAAAAGACAAACACAAATTTATGTGAAATTGTACAATGCCCAGAGCGATTTTTTTTTTCCTGTAGGATTCTGAATGAGCTGGTTTTTCATAGGGTTCTCTTTTTCCATCCTACTTTTCCAGCCTCTCATTTTCTTCCCATCCCCAAAACCCATTGCCCTGCACCCACGGCCTTTCAAGCACCCACCTGCCATCTAGTTCCCAGAGGTCAACACTATATATTCTAGGTTTGAGGTTTTAACTTCTGGTTCCAATTGTGTTCTGGTTAGCTCATGCCATGTAAGAAATCTACCCAAAATGGGAGGCATACAATAGCAGTTTATGATTATCTCTCATGGGTCTGTTGGTGGGTCACTGAATTCAACCAGGAAGCTGTCTCTTGAGATTTCCTGGGTTCTAGTCTCTTACAAGCTAAGGACAGAATCATTTGAGGGGATGCCCATGATGGTGGGACTAACATGGCAGGTACTCAATGTTGAATGTCACTGAGAGCATGGCCAAGGTCATTGATGGAAGCAGGACACATGGTCTCCCCATGTGGCTTGAACGCCTTGCAATGTGGTGTCTCGGTTACAAAAGGAAGTGTCCCAAGGACCAGCATTCCAAGTTGTCTAAGTAGAAACTATATGGCTTCTTATGATCCAGCTCCGCAAGTACCAGTGCATTACTTCCAGAACATTCTACTGGTGAAGAAAGCCACTGAGGCCAGCAGAAGATGCAGAACCACTGCTTCTAAGTTCAGAAAGCAGCTGAATATTTGTGTTGATTTCTGTCTGTTGCACCTGGCACATTAAAAGATAGATAATAGAGCCACCTCTTGATTCAGAAAAAGAGTGCCGTGATCAATTAGTGATGCCTACCAACTACAACAGCGGATTATAAATTGAAGATCTGAGTTATTCCAAAGTCATCCCTTTAAACACAGGGAACTTGTGAGTGCAGATGAGTAACTTGTCCTCAAACTGCCCCAAATCATACATCGTATGTCAAACCATACATACATGATTGGTGACAAATAGTGCATCAAGTGTGTTCTCACATATCATATTAACCATGAATTTCAATGGCATCACTGTTAAAACATTGTAGATTAATTTCTATGGCAGTAATAAAGACATAGATGGAATTTGCATTAGTTCATGATTTTTTAAGAAATGATATACCACAACAGTATATACGGCATCACACATTACACAAGCAGATGGAATTTTTCAGACATTGGTTGAACTCAGTTGAAGGAGCTCTATATCTGCTGCGCTTTAGGGTCTCCGCTAGGCATGATGGATGGATAGTGAAGAAGAAGGGAGACACTGTGCTCTCTTGGAGCATACAACCCAGAACAGAAACCAGATACACATTAGAGACCAAAGGTGTGATAAATGTAAAGTAGAAGTGCAAGGCGCTTGGAGGTTTAGTCCAGAAGACCTACAATATGAAGAATAAAGGAAAGACGATGTGGGAAGAGGCAAAATGGTTTAGCAAGTAACAGACCATTTTGAGTCTTTTTTTTTTTTTTTTTTTTTTCTCATTAAACTTTTGTTTTAATGGTCTCAAAATTCTGTGACAGATTTTTGGTCAAGTTGTTTCCATTAAAAAGTACTGATTTTAAAAACTAATAACTTAAAACTGCCACACACGCACAAAGAAAAAAAAACAAAATGGTCCACAAAACATTCTCCTTTCCTTCTGAAGGTTTTACGATGCATTGTTATCATTAACCAGTCTTTTACTATTAAACTTAAATGGCCAATTGACACAAACAGTTCTGAGACCGTTCTTCCACCACTGATTAAGACTGGGGTGGCAGGTATTGGGGATAATATTCATTTAGCCTTCTGAGCTTTCTGGGCAGACTTGGTGACTTTGCCAGCTCCAGCTGCCTTCTTGTCCACTGCTTTGATGACACCCACAGCAACCGTCTGTCTCATGTCACGAACAGCAAAACGGCCCAGAGGAGGATAGTCAGAGAAGCTCTCAACACACATAGGTTTGCCAGGAACCATATCAACAATGGCTGCATCCCCAGATTTCAAGAACTTGGGACCATCTTCCAGCTTCTTTCCAGAACGAGGATCTATCTTTTCCTTCAGCTCAGCAAACTTGCAAGCAATGTGAGCTGTGTGACAATCCAGCACAGGTGCATATCCAGCACTGATTTGGCCTGGATGGTTCAGGATAATCACCTGAGCTGTGAAGCCAGCTGCTTCCATTGGTGGGTCATTTTTGCTGTCACCAGCCACGTTGCCACGACGAACATCTTTGACAGATACGTTCTTGACATTGAAGCCCACATTGTCCCCAGGAAGAGCCTCACTCAAAGCTTCATGGTGCATTTCAACAGACTTTACTTCAGTTGTAACATTGACTGGAGCAAAGGTGACCACCATACCAGGCTTAAGAACACCAGTCTCCACTCGACCCACTGGGACAGTACCAATACCACCAATTTTGTAGACGTCTTGGAGAGGCAGACGCAAGGGCTTATCAGTTGGACGAGTTGGTGGCAGAATGCAATCCAGGGCTTCAAGCAGTGTGGTTCCGCTGGCATTCCCATCTTTACGGGTGACTTTCCATCCCTTGAACCAAGGCATGTTAGCACTTGGCTCCAGCATGTTGTCACCATTCCAACCAGAAATTGGCACAAATGCTACTGTGTCGGGGTTGTAGCCAATTTTCTTAATGTAGGTGCTGACTTCCTTAACGATTTCCTCGTATCTCTTCTGGCTGTAGGGTGGTTCAGTGGAATCCATTTTGTTAACACCAACAATTAGTTGTTTTACACCCAGTGTGTAAGCCAGAAGGGCATGCTCACGGGTCTGCCCATTCTTGGAGATACCTGCTTCAAATTCACCAACACCAGCAGCAACAATCAGGACAGCACAGTCAGCCTGAGATGTGCCTGTAATCATGTTTTTGATAAAGTCTCTGTGTCCTGGGGCATCAATGATGGTCACATAATACTTGCTGGTCTCGAATTTCCACAGGGAGATATCAATGGTGATACCACGTTCACGTTCAGCTTTCAGTTTATCCAAGACCCAGGCATACTTGAAGGAGCCTTTTCCCATCTCAGCAGCCTCCTTCTCAAATTTTTCGATAGTTCTTTTGTCGATCCCACCACATTTGTAGATCAGATGGCCAGTAGTGGTAGACTTGCCCGAATCTACGTGTCCAATGACGACGATGTTGATGTGAGTCTTCTCCTTTCCCATTTTGGTATAGGTTTAGCGGTGGTTTTTACGACACCTGTGTTCTGGCGGCAAACCCGTTGCGAAAAAGTCCATTTTGAGTCTTGAAGACCAGAACCCAATTATAGAGGTGATTCAAAGATATAGATGAATTTGGACCATCTACTGTTTAAAAGGTCATTCGGTCTTCCTAGAAGCCAATTAATTTGGTGGGGCACGAGTGGATGCCTAGAAGCCAAGAGATTGTTAACTGAGGTACAAAGGATGCTGGAAGTGTTCCAACCATCCCTTCCAATATGGTAGCTGGAACCCCATGTGGTTATTGAGCCCTTAAAATGTGACCTGCCCAAATTGAGATTGTTTAAGTGCATCTGGATACCAAATATGCAGCAAAATAGATGCAAAATATCCCTTTAAGTATCTGATTACGTGTTGAGTTAATAATACTTGGGAAATATTGGGATAACCTAAATGTATTATTAAAATGATTCCTAGTGGTTTCTGTTTACTCTCTTTCATGATGTTACTAGAAAATTTAAAGTTGCGCAAACAGTTCATCTGACATGTTGATGGGATACGGGTACACTGGAAGAAATTGGTGGCGCTTAGATGTCTTGGTTTTCTATGGTTTGTAGGGGTTTCCAAACATAAATAACTGAATTTAACAGCTTAATGTGTGTCATATAATGTTGCCTATTTCTAGAAACTTTGATGCTAATAACTTTTCTTTATGAGATGAATGCATATAACAACGAAGACTCCAAAATTACCTACAGAGCTTGTGAAGGAGAACCCCAAGTGCTGGCGGAGTAGTCTACAAAGGTGTGTAGTTGAGGATGAAGAAGTTCTGAAATTGTTCATATTCTTCAATCAGCGTGACCTTGAAACTTCTTCCCAAGCATGAACCAAGGAAGCGACTGGGATGTTTTCTGATCTGCCTTCAGTCTGGCAAAGTCCTTGCACCATTCTCAGGAGGGAGGATGGAGAAGGAACACTCCCCACGCAAGGCGAGTATAAGAAGGATTGCAGGGGCACCTGGGTGGCTCAGTCAGTTGGGCGTCTGCCTTTGGCTCAGGTTGTGATCCCTGTGTTAGGCTCCCTGTTCAGAGAGGAGTCTGCTTCTCCCTCTCCCTGTGTTCCTCCCCATGCTCATGTGCTCTCTCTCTATTACTCTCTCTCAAATAAATAAATAAAATATTTTTTTTTAAAGAAGGGACACATGGGTGGCTTAGTGTTTGAGCATCTGCCTTTGGCTCAGATCATGATCCCGGGACTCTGGGATCGAGTCCTGCATCAGGCTCCCCGCGGGGACCCCACTTCTCCCTCTGCCTGTGTCTCTCATGAATAAATAAGTAAAATCTTCAAAAAATTAAATAAAACTTAAAACATTTCAAAAAGAAGACTTAGATTGGTCGTGGTTCTTCAACTGCCTTTCTCTTGTGCTTCTGTCGCCACAAATCAGAATCAACTCTGAGAATCATCATTAACTTGCAATGATTAGCATTCACCCGTAGGCAAAGTAGAATGTTTCTTTCTCTTTTTGTAAAGTTTTTGCTTAAATTCCAGCTAGTTAACGTACAGTGTAATGTTAGTTTCAGGTGTACAATGTAGTGATTCAACAACACCGTACCACACCTGGTGCTCATCGTGACAAGCCCACTCCTGAATCCCTAACACCTATTCCACCCCTCTCCACCTCCTCCTTTCTGGATAGTGACACTTACAGTGATTCATAGTGTTTTCAACTAATTGTTCTGTTACAGAAGATGTCTTCTCCCTTCATATGATTATTACCTGCTCCAGATTCTCAGACAGCAGCAATGTCCTATTTATTTATGACTTCACGAGACAAGAACTTGTCCCCAGTTTAGGACTGCACCAGAGTCTGACCACCTGCCTTTTCACATTCTACTCCAGAATCCCAAAGAAGTCACTTGACCCATTTTTCTGATGTCTGAACAATTGGACAATTGACCAGATGGACCAAGAAAATTAGAAATGTAAAGCAGCCTGTTTATTCTACCTGGCGGACAGAAGGGCACCGAAGTTAAACAAATTGTGCCCTGCTCAGCACCCCACCTCCACCCCCCAGTCTGTCTGTTGGGAGCAGAAGGTGCAGAGCAGCACAGGTCACGGGGAGTTTGAGGGCTCCTCCACCCCTTCTCAGTATTTCCTGTTGACAAGGCCAACCTCAGTACTTCCCCCAAGCATTCCGAGATGTGGACTTCTGAAACCCCACCAGAGCAGACAGGATAGCCAAGGAGTTAACTCCTAGATGGAGCTGCTGAGGGCTCCATGGTGAATTAGCAACAGGAGCTTGGTGGGAGTGGCCACAGGTCTACACTGACACAGGCAGATTCAAGAGAGGATGAGGAGAGAGACTGAAGCCAGTGATTGGTGAGAACTTTCCACGGGGAAGAGAAAGTGAGGTTATAAATGGGATATGGGATATGGGATAAAGTAGAGAACGTTTACCAGGTATGACCAGTGGGTACGAAGACATACAGGATATACGAGTTGGCAGAGGAGGGTGTCAACAATGTTCTTGAGTAGGTGCGCAAAGGATGGGGTTTTCTACACAGGATAGTCTACGGTTGAGTCTCTTTTCCTGTGTGCATTTCCTATTTTTATACTGGGTTGTTGATAGATCTCTTGGTGAGTGGGTGTGTGTGTGACACGGATGCCAGACAACGACTTATATTTTAGTCTAACTTATCCCAATTTCTCCGAAAACAGCCAAGCAAGAGTGGTACCAAGATGAATCAGTCATAGCTCTCTGTTAATTTTGTCTACCTGTATAGGTTAAATTGATCGAAGCAGTCTATTTTAAGGAATTGGCTTGTGCGATTGAGGGGGCTGACGAGGCAGACATCGGAAGGACAGGCTGGCAAACCAGAAGCTAAGGCAAGAGAAGATGCTGTAGAGTGGACTCAGAATACCTTCTTTCTGAGACCTCAGGTTTTGCCATCAAGGTCTTGACTGTCTGGATGGGGCTCACCAACATTATGGGGAGGGGGGTGATCTCAAGTTGACGTGCAGTCGACTGATTTTAGATATTAACCACATCTACAAGACCATCTACATAGCAACACCTACATGGGTGTCTGATTAATTAACTGGCTACGATGGTCTAATCAAGGTGTTGCATCCAATGGGCCATTATATGGGGTCAAAATGAAAATTCCATGATTAAAAGGGAGCTGTACAACCTTGCCTGTCTCTGACCAATTACTGATCAATATTCCGTGAGGGAATACCTGCTGATTTTTACCTTGTAGTTTGCCATGATGTATAATACTACGGGCAAACACAAAGACCATACCACACAATACCCCCAAATCTGATTGGCATCTGCCCCATATTCTATACTTCCTTTGCATCCTTCCCCTATTAACTTGCAAATACGGTAAAAATCAGCATGCCTCCTTTTCTGCCACTAGGTTAACAGAGTGACCGAAGTAACCTTGGTGTATTTGCGTAGATAACAGAAGGTCCTTCTGCTTGCCAGTCACCAATTAGCTCAGGTCAGGGCTATTTTGAGAGATCTTTTGGTTATCTTTCACTGCCAGGTATCTCCGAAGGCCCAGTTGTTGGGGAGCTCCATCAAAAAGTCAAGTCAAATAAGTCACAGGGATGAAAAGTACAGCATAGGGAATACAGTCAATGATATGGTGATAATTTAGTGTGACGGAGTGTAACTACTTATCGTGGTGAATACTGAGCGATGCATAGAACTGTCGAATCACTAGGTTGTACACCAAAAACTAATATAACATTGTATGTCAACTATAGTTCAATAAAATAAATAATTTTAAACAAATTAAATAAAAGCAATTTACAGGGGTACCTGGCTGTTTCAGTCAGTAAAGCATGCAGCTCTTGATCTCAAGACTGTGAGTTCAAGCCCCACGTTGGGTGTAAAGATTACTTAATTTTAAAAAAAGTCTTTTCTTTTTTTCTTTTCTTTTTTTTTTTTTTTTTTAAAAAAGCAACTTACCAAAAAAAGTCAAGTCAAAGACATCATTGTGTTTATTTGAAAAGCTACTGTTAGGATTAAAAACTGAGGACTTTCTTCTTTAATTTAAATATACCAAATTCTGATGAAGAGGCCAGAATATTGCTTTTCAGTCTTCCTTTTTGGGAATGCAATGTGAGTGATTTTTATTATCCTAGGAGCAAATGGGTGTTGGAACCCTTGGCCTGTGTTTCACTGTGTGGTTACTAGCCAGGATAGGAAGTGTCCTAAGGAGGCCTAAGGCACATTGTAGTATTGATGGCCCCATGCTCCCTGCCATAGAATGTGGACTGAAATGGAAGTAAAGATACTATTTTGCCAGTGGATTGGGCCGTGGAGAGTCTCCGGTGGATCACGGGCATATGTCCTCTCCCTAATAAAGTGGTAATAATTTATGACCCCACCACAAAGCCTGGAGAGGAGGAGAGAGCACTGGCCTTTCGCCAGGGATTCCAGGCAATGTGGGCAGCTGTTTTGAAAACAGATCCTGAGCTTCAGTTCCCTTCAGTCTGGAGAATTTAGAGAAAATCCATTTTTAGGAGATTATGAGGCATTTAGGCGATAGAAAGGAACGGAGAAGCACCAACCCATGCCATAACATGGCAATTCCCAGCAAAATGTCCCCATGCTATTTATTGCAGCTTAGGTTTGTTCTCTCTCTCAGAATATATCATAGATGCTCTCAAAACTGATCAAAGTCTTCATTGATTAAATCAGATGTTTTAAATAGAAAACTATCTAAAACAAGACTTGCGAACTTACAAAGATGCCTCTGACTTTATAGCATCTAAAGTAGACCCTGCAATTATCAGCTTATCCTGTTTTTACAATATTTCCCCAATACAAATCCTGATCATTGAGCAACACCTGAGGGCGTAGCTCAACATAACCAGATTGTGGCATAACAATCCCACTCAGCCCCAGAAGGGACTCCTTTCTTTATCAGTAACTGATAGAGAAATAGTTCAGTGATGCTAGACACAGCTCATGTGTCAGGTAAGAAAATAAATGTATTCGTCACCAATGAGGATTTCAAACCCCACTCTCATTCAGATGGCTATTTAAAGCCTTAACACATCAAATCATAAAAAGAAATATATTCTTTAAGGAGTATGCATTGCATCAGGAGAAGGGAATGGTAATTTCCACGGACATAGCAAAGAAAAAGAAAATTCAGGCTCGGGCTTAATATCTTAGAGGAAATGAGTATCACACTAACAAGTCCAGTCAAATAAAAACCAATCCCCAGGGCTGGAATCCAAAGAGGTTGTAAAATATCAATATAATCTAGTATAATACAAAATGGGGCAATAGTGATAGAAACATATTGAACTATAACATTAGCAACATTTTGAAGTATGGTGTCTGTCACCAGTGCGTGTCATGGCATTGCCCTGGCAAAGAAAACTAGAGTCAAGTGTCATTCCCAGTAAGACCAGTCTCAAACACCTGAGGTCTCCCAATATCTATGAAAATGAAGAAAGAAGCAGGGATATAAAATATAACAACGGGCAAAAATCCTCTGAAAGTGCAAACCCACCTAACAACATTGCTCAATGAGATGCAAGAAATGCTGGTTGTATAGTGTGTTTGCTTGGAAAACAATGCAGGATATTCTTGAAGAGTCAAGGACATGAGAAGCTCATGGGCCAACAGGCAATGAATGAATTGGAAATATGCTCCTTCCAAACAGACTCAGCCTGTACCCTCTGTAGGGGACACACAGGTGTAAATTATACGTTGGGTAGAAATTGGTAAGAACTACAAAAATTAGAAGTCTTGGACCAGAATGTAGCCACCTAAGCCACGCGATCTAAGAATTGCCCAGACTGACCGGTGCCTGCTTGCCCTCTTTTTGTCCTCCGAATTATTCACTGTGGGGGGAGCTAACAGATTTGTAGACCACTTTGCAGAAAGTCATCCACATCTCAGTCCCAAACCTCTTGTCACACAGGGCCGTGGTGCCTAGCATGCGCAGATTACTCAACAACCAGCAGCCATGGGAGGCAGGACACAGCATTTTCCATTGGGGTGTACGGAACGCATTTGAAGAAAATGGGCGTCAAGTTAGAAAACGACCCACTCTGCACTCGTTTGGGGTCGCTACAAACTTGAACATGACAAAAATGCATCTTGATCTGCTCTCATCTCGTATGTGTTTCTGTATCTAAGAGACAATAGAACAGAAAGCAACTTTGTGCAGGAAGGAATCACCTGTTTTGCAGTCCCGTTATTGGCCTTTTTTGCTGGAATTGTGTGGTAAGACATGAGAAGAGCCTGTGTGTGTGTTTGTGTGTGTGCATGTGCACGAATGAGACATGCACATGGAGAGAGAGAAACAGACATACGCAGAGAGAGACAAAGAAGAGAGAAGGCAATCATTTGTGCATGACACCTCAAGACTGGTTTCCCCCCCCCCTTTGGCCCAGGGCGCGATCCTGGAGACCCGGGATCGAGTCCCACGTCAGGCTCCCGGTGCATGGAGCCTGCTTCTCCCTCTGCCTGTGTCTCTGCCTTGCCTCTCTCTATCTCAGTGTGTGACTATCATAAATAAATAAAAATTAAAAAAAAAAGACTGGTTCCCCCCATCCCTCTCAAACCCTGTTTTTTTTTAACAGCTGCCAGTTACTGATAAAAATCCAATGCACTCTACAACCACCTGCATCTTAACGTGTAAACGAATAAAATATTAATCTCTGCTTAATGGCTTGCCCTATTTGGAATGGGCCCTCTTCCATGTGTCACTTTCACTTGGCATCCCTAGCATCATAATTCTGGGGAGAAACCGCAGGGAACAGGAGCCCAACAGAGTGAGGATTTATGAGGTTTTCGCACAAGTACTGACTCTTGCATTTAACATAAGTGACGTTAGATTATTGCCTTTGCATTGATACAATCAGTATAAAAGCCCCCATGCTAGAATTGTTTTCCCTTGGGAAAAGGATATGTAGTGATATGAGATAGGTATTTGAACATCCGCAATGCCACACCCCCTAGTGTCTCCCACAGATGTACCCGGGAGGCCACTGCTCATTGCTGCCTGATTTGCACATCCTGTTAGTTGGTCAAACACATCATGGTGCAGGTGAAGTAAAACCACACATCCTGCAAAGATCACAGGGTTCTGTCAATTTAACTAGAAAGTTGGAATCACTCCCTGAACTTCTAACAAAGTGAGATGTGGGTGAGCCACACATAATGTCCAAAGACCAAACCCTGCCAACAACAGTGACCAACAGCCCTTGGCCAATGTTTGTTGTCTATGCTTTCCATATAGTTTCACGTATATCATACCTTTTCTTAAATATGAGATCAACTTAACTCCACCCTTACAACATTTCCAAAAGCATTTAAAACGAACGCCTTTCCTATGATGGACACAAATAAAAGTTGGTTCTTTTTTAAAAAAATATTTTTAAGTGAGTTCTTTTTAAATGGTATTTTCCTGGGTTTTTATTACCATTGAGTAATGAGAACCATTTTTTATACATTTACTATAATAACACTCTTTGCCTTCTCCCGTACAAGGAAAAGTGTCTGTCTTCACAAATTTGTAGACTACAGGTGATGGGCCACGTGGAAAGTTGTTAAATGATATTTGCTGAGAAATCCACTCAAACTCAGGATCTGGGAGGGCAAGGAGAAGTAAGGGGAAAAGCTGAACATTTCTACAAAAAAAAAAAAAAAAGAGCATCCAATCATTTGATTCTTGGATCTCTTACAGACTTCTGGACAAAACAGAAGAGTATAACATCAAATTGACCAGAGTCAGTTAAATAGATATTACCTTCCCTCAACTCAGTGTCAATATCTATCTATCTATCTATCTATCTATCTATCTATCTATCTATCTAATCTATCTATGATCTATCATTTATCTATCTGCCCATCCACTCCTATATCTATTCTATCATCTATTATCTACCCAACCATCATCTCTCCATCATCCATTCTTCTATCCATCTATGCATCTGTCTATATAGCTGTCTACCTATCTACTCATCTATCCATCCATGCATCTTTCTTTCCATCTATCTATCATTAAACTGTGGCCATGAAGATTGAGCAAGAAATAGTAGAATGGCGAGGGTTTCACGTGGATTACATTCTCTGAACTTCCTAAGTTCTACTAAGTGGATAAATGTGTATTTTTTCCTACCTTGTGTCTAAGGAGCTATGCTAAGGCACTGGCTGTTGCAGATCACTTTAAATGCTTGACAAGGTATTAGTATAACCTTCAACATAGTTTTCCAAAATAATTATGCCTCCTAAATTTGTAATGGAACATGAGTGTTTATACCACGCTGGCTCACATTCAACATCGCCGTCTAACCCATTCCCTAAACTATCCCTCCACCTAATTTTCTTCCTCTTCTCGTTTGGTCATGGTTTATTTAAGATTTGCCTAGAGCAAATGCATGAAGCATTTCCCTATACAGAAAGGAGGTTGTGGAAAGCCAAGTGAATACCATATACTGAAATTTGATGTAACTTGGCTGAGTTTCATTAGGCTTAGCCCCTGGGACCGCCCTCGGTCAAACTGTAACATCAATGTCACAAAGCTCCCTAAGCCAATTTGCTAATCTACAATTCTTAGGTTCATTTGGTAGGTAACCCCTGAAGACTAAGGAGAGGATGGTTGGCTATGCTCCCCCTCTGCCCCTTTACTATCTTATACATCTTGAACCCAAATGTCACACATACAATCACTTAACAGACACACAGCAGTTCATGCAAATGGTTCTATACACTTTCAAGAGGTCCAACTTCTATCTTGTAGCTCCTCCAACTTACAAATCTCTGAGGACAGCACGGGGGGGGGGGGTTCTTTCGATAGCATCCAGCAATGAGAAATCTTCCCCACTCAGTGGCTTTGCACAGGACTATGGCTGCTTCAAGCCAGCAGTGTGGGATCACGTCAAAGGCATGGACAGCTCTGGATTTGTGTACCTCGATATGCAAATGTGAAGAGAGTCTCTAAAATATTTCAGGCACTCAACATATCTTGAATATCTTTAATGTGACCAATGAGAGTCCAACCTAACATTCCTTGTGATGTAACGATTCATTTCATGAGCAAAATGCATTTCTGACATGCTCATGCTCATTACAGGCAGCTCAGTTGACTGTGATGAGGATAACTGTGGGACTCAGCTATCTGATGTAGGGCTAGGTGACCACTCCTGGAGTGTGGACATGCCATTAAAATAGTGGTATCCTCCTCCAAATAACTAACACATACATAATATCATACTTAATATATAATAATATTATATCATACTTAATATATAATAATATCATATGCTTTTCGTCACCTCAACTTCCTTTCCAGCTGGATATAGATGCTGTGTTTCACATCACAGAAACTACGGGGTGTAAGGCAAGGGTAGACAAAGAAAACTTTCAGATCTTCCTTTAAAAGCTAAATATGAAAAAAATAAAAAGGGATACCTGGGTGGCGCAGCGGTTTAGCGCTTGCTTTTGGCCCAGGGCGCGATCCTGGAGACCCGGGATTGAATCCCACATTGGGCTCCCGGTGCATGGAGCCTGCTTCTCCCTCTGCCTGTGTCTCTGCCTCTCTCTCTCTCTCTCTCTCTGTGTGACTATCATAAATATACAAAAATTTTAAAAAATAATAATAAAATAAAAGCTAAATATGAAGTATTTTGGGAGTTGGAGCGCAAGACCCTCAAGGAATGTTTTTGTTAGTTTTATTGGAAGTAACCGTTTGCTTGTTTTGTTGTGATTTACATTTCTACTCTAAGGGACTCCCAACCTCACATGAGAAAGCTCAGCCTGCATTTTATCAATAACAAAAAAGTACCTATAAAGATGTGAGCTAATTGGCACCGCATGTCCAATTTACTCCAATGACATTACAACGTGTCATGGACTCTGTGAATGGATTGAGTCCTAATCAGCTTCTGATTTCTCATAGGATTTCCACAAAGTACCAAGGTAGAAAGAGAGAGTTTTCATGGCAACACTGTCCATAAATGCCCCCACACGAAGGTTAAAGCAAAGTACTAAAAATAAGGCAACAGGCCCTAAATGGAGTTTCTTCTGTTAAGCCCTATGTCATGAAACCAAGACTTAGTTTCACTACAGTTTGGGCTCTCCCTGAAATGGGAGGACAAGTCAATCAGAAATCACCTGGTCGGCGCTGGTTGGGTAACTTGCCTGATAGACCCCTGTCATCCACGAAAGGAAGGCAACCTTGCAATAACAACCAGCTTTTTTGCTTAGTACAACTTCCTTCTGCCTATAAGTCTTTCATTTTGCACAACTCCTGGGAGTTCCTTTCTATCTGCTAGATTGTATGCCTGATTGGAATTGATTTTCACCCAAATAAACTCCTAAAATTTTTAATATGCTTGTTTATCTTTTAATGCAAGGAAGTAAATAGTGGTGCATGAAGTCGAATATTATGCAACTGTTTAAAAATGATGTATTGCTGTAGACTTCCGTATGGATATAGATTTTAGTGAATAAAGCGAGTTGCAGAGTAGCGGGAATGACAGGATACCAATTTTGTGGAAAGACATTTAAAATAAACATGGCATAAATGCCAGAGCGTGTGTGGTGTAGCTGTACATTAGATGGGGATGCTTCAAGGAACAACTGAAAAATATATACAGAGCATGCCGAGAGAGGAACTTCACTGTCCATGTCATGCATTTCTGTATTATTTGAAGATGTTAAAAACAATATATTTTCAAATGCAAATGTATCTTAAAGAGATATTTTAAAGGCCTTACTCAAACGTCAGACTGGAAGTTAGCAAGTAATAAGGTATAAGAATGCCAAAGGACGCTTCTATTTTGATTGAGAATGAGGAAGAATTTATCTTTATTATGTGATTGTGTCTTGTACATCACAGTAAAACCATATGCACTATGTGTGAAACCTAATTTACTATCTTTTCTATGAGCACATTAATCAGGAGCCTTCCAAAGACATGATTCCTTAAGATAAACTGAATCATAGAACTGAGGGAAAGTTCAGGTAAAATGGCATCTCAGAAAGGGAGGTTTTTGGAAACCAAATGTATATTCATTAAAAAAAAAAAAACAAAAACAAAACAGCCACCCAGCTTGCCATCAGAGCCTGGCCATATGGTCTAACAATTAGTTTATAAGTAGTGTAAAGATCCTGTCAAGTTTATGAACTTTATTCTTGTGTTTCCCACATGCAATATTGTTTCAAGAAAGTTTTCTTCTAAACAATGTCTCCAATTTTCACATCAATAAAAAATTTCAGATTTTAGGAGAGAAAACTTTTCATATCTACAGTAACACTGTAGGATCTTTTTTGTGAAAATAAGTTAATTTTGAATAATAGTTTTTGCAACAAGAGGTTCACTTTCAGAATTGAATAGATATTTTGGTAGAGTCATGATAATAAAACAGAAAAGCTTTTAATGCTCTCTGTAGAAACCTATTGGCACTCCATTAAGAGAGTCTTTGACGTTCGAAGCAGTTCTCACTTATGTAAGTTATAATAATTCCTTCAGAATTTCAACCCTGTTTTCAATAAAGATACATATCCCTTCACAGACACAGCTACATTCTTGAATTTGAAATTCACATGCATACAAAATGTAGCACAGGCTGGATGGATATCAAAATCTATATTTTAACACCATATCCCTTTAAGATCTAAAAATGAGAATGTTAACTTGTTTTATATTAGGTTCCATGACATTTTCTGGAATATTCAATTCCATAAAAGTCAGCACAGCCATTTACATAAGACACTGGAGTTTAAAAAGAAAAAGCTAATTCTGATTTACTAAAATGTCAATGTCAATTTGAAATCCTATTAAGGTTGGAAGAGAAGTTCTTTGCCATGGATACTGAAAAACATGAGTCATTTCAAACTTTAAACATGTTTTTACATTTTTGTGAACCTCTGAGGTATCTTGAGGAGGATTTATCACCTGAAAGTCTTAAAACATAAAAAAATATATATTACAGGCATTCCTTGGAGATCCTGCAGGTTCCATTCCAGACCGCTGCGATAAAGGGACTTTAATAATAAAGGGAATAATAGCGCAATAGAGTGAGTTGCATGAATTGTCTGGTTTCCCAGTGCATATCAAAGTGATGGTTACACTATGCTGTAGTCTATTCAGTGTGCAGCAGCATGATGTCTAAAAAAACAATGTGTACATATTAATTGAAAATACTTCATTCCAAAAAAAATGGTACCTATCATCTGAGCTTTCATTGAGTCATAATCACTAATCAAGAGATCAGCATCTAACAAATAGAAGAATAATAACAAAAATGTGAAATTGTAGGAATAACCGGAATCTGAAAAAGGAACATGAAGTGAGCAAATACTGTCGAAGAAAATGGTGCCAGTAGTTTTGCTCAGTGGCAGGGTTGCCACTAACTTCATTGGTTTAAAAAAAAAAAAAAAAGAAGAAAGAAAGAAAAGAAAAGTGTAGTATCTGTGAAGTGCAATAAAGCTAAATGCAATAACCTGGGGTCTGCCTGTATGTCAAACACTCAAAAGTAGTGTTCAAAGGTGGCCTAATATTTCAACTATAGATGCATGCATAGAGTGTATCATCTCTCCAAGACATGGGATAAGCCAGAGAAAAATTTGTAAGGTTCACCATCACTTCACACTATGTCATCTCATATCTGCCTTTATCTTCTGTTGCACACCAGGTTATTCTGCCCCCAAGTTCAAAAAAGTGTCAATCAAAAGCTCATTGTGTCCTGAGTTCTAGGGAGAAGAGTTCCCAAATAAAAAGATGGAAGAAGCTAGTGCTTATCTGTATTAGCCAAAAAAGTAATCCAAACTATTTGATATTAAGTGTTTAGAGATGTTTCCATTGACAAGGAAACTAGAAAATCAAATGGACTATAATAAGGTCTAGGACAAAAAAATAACAACAATAATAATGTTTAGGGCGGGGGTGTCAGAGCTCTTGCTGTTTTGTCTTTTGTTACAAGGAGGCTGGCCAGGAACCTAGAAGGTAGTAGAAAAATTATTGTCTTCCCCGCACTCACTCATTTTAAGAGACAAAAGACTAAGTTTTCAGATATTGGGTAACTTTCCCAAGATCACATAAACTCAGAGAGGAGACTTACAACAAATCCAAAGTCACACTTCTACCAGTAACTTAGGAGAAAATTAAACATAACTACGTACATTCATTTTCAGGATAAAGGATAACATAGAGAAAGTAAATGTGATGAAACCAGAAACATACTTGAGTGTATTTTAATCAAAACACTAGAAGAATTTATGGATTTTCATAGTTTTCCGCTAACATCTCCTTAGCTCTCTAACAAATATCTTAAAAATGAAAATAAGGGGGAAAATAAGGGGGACTGTATCTTGACATGAATACAAATAACTGCTTTTAATAGAGTATGCAGGGAATCTTGTCCACAGCAGCAGTGATGGGCAGCACATGCAATCCTGTGTCACTTGCTGGGTACGCTGAAATAAATAAAAGGAAATCCCTTCCCCGGAGGAATCCTCAATTTCAAGGGCTGGTAGCACATTTGGCTGATGGAAGTGTCCAACAGATATCATTAAAATACAATGCAAAGTTACTAAAATAACAGTCATTATACTGTATGCCTGGAATGGTACAATTTATTCTAGTCCTAGGTATTCTAAAAAGGTTACAACTAAGATAAGAACTGGCTGCCATCTACAAAGCAACAGAAAAGAGAAAAGAAGCTAGGTTGAATCAGCCAATTAATGCCTCTGAAGAAGAATGCAGCCCAGCCACTGTTTTTCAATTTAAATATGAATCTTTTCTACTAAAATGGAAGTACGATGACATGCATGTCTCTACAAATGCTCTGCAACTTTAAGAAAAAGAATTTTCTTTAGTAATAACAGTTCCAATTTAAAAAAATATGAGGATTTCACCCTCACCTATCTATCTATCTATCTATCTATTTATCTATCTATCATCTATCTATATATGTATTTAGATTTTATTTATTTATTCATGAGAGACACACACACACACACACAGAGGCAGAGACACAGGCAGAGAGAGAAACAGGCTCCATGCAGGGAGCCCAATGTGGGACTTGATCCCAGGACTCTAGGATCACATCCTGGGCCAAAGGCACGGGCTAAACCGCTGAGCTACCCAGGCGTCCCACCCTCATCTGTATTAAGTTATCTGAGAGACGTAGAACACCGAATAAGTCTAAACCAATTATATACAGCTGTGCATGTGGACCATGAGGGTAACGAATTGAAGGAACAGCTGTGTGGTGATTAGTTGGAATTTGGACTAAGCATATCCCGTGTAATTATTATAGACTGAATGTCTGTGTTTCCTTGTAATTCACAAATTGAAACCTATTCCACCAATGGGATGGGATTAGAAGTGGGGCCACTTATCAGGTCATGAGGGTGGAGCCCACACAAATAGCATCAGTGCCCTTATGAGGGAACTCTAGAGAACGCCCGTCCTTCCCCCTTCCACCAAGTGAGGACATGGAGAGAAGATGGTCATCTGTGAACCAGGAAGAGGGCTTCACTGGACATTGAATCTGCACGTGCCTTGATCTGGGACTTCGAGCCTCCAGAACTGTGAGAAATTACCGTCTGTTGTTTATAAGCCCCTCAGTCTATGGCATTCTGTTACAGCAGCTTGAACAAAGATACTGAGTGAACGGGCCACCAGAGTGAGTCCAAGAACAATATCACGACCTATCATATGCATACGGTGAGTGCCTAGGGCAGGGTTCGGTGCACCTATGGATTAGCATTCACCACATGACAAGCCAAGGCAGGCATTACATATCAAACTACGAATCTCTACATCTCCCTCGCCTTACCCTCAAAGCACCACCTGAGAGAAGCACCGGGGTGCAGGCAGTTTATTTGGAGAGGGGAACAGTCAATAAACGGAGCTTGCAAGAGCGGGCAATTGGAATTCAGTTCTTCTGGGAAGCCTCTGGGGCACTCCATAGAATGCACCGCTGCCCCACTACCTGACGGAAAGGAGGCTGAGTGGGGCATTTTTTTCCACCCCCACTTTCACTTGAGAGCCATCCCTGGAGTCTGCTGGTGTTATTTCCACTGATCTTTTGGGTTGTGCATGCAAATGGCCTGGTCCTCAACGGCTTCGGAGTGAGCACGGCGAGGAGAGACCAGCATGGTGGACGTTTGGTTTATTGGGGGGATGATGGCGATGGGCTCTGTTGGAACTGTCCACTGGGACGATGCTGAAATCAAGCAGAGAGGAGAGGAGTAGGAGAATACCACGCTTGCTCGCGACAGCCCTTCCCTCATGGGCATACGTGCATTAGGTAAATGATAAAGCAGAGGCTGGGAGAAGGTAAGTCATGAACCCACAGTCAAGCTTTCTGCAAGTAAGAAACCCTCACTTCTGGGTAAATGCTTTCCAGCTCGTGGAGGCAATGACCAGCACTAGACAAATGTGTGTTAGGGATCAGACATTTTAAATAGTGCCATTCCATTTAAATGACAGGGAAAATTCTGTAGGTGTCATCCAAACCCCATTTAAAAAACCCCAACAAGCAGCTCTTATTACCTGTATCACTAGACTACAGGTTTAACATCTTTTTCAGTTAGTAAAATTTAATGCCTCCTTGGCTGCGAGGAGCCCTGGGGGCAATGTGTCACCGTATAAAGAAAAACAAGCCACATGCCAAGATCCCTGCAAAAGTTATTGATCATTGATCAACTTCTCATAAACTGGAAAGGTACAGCTCTGAAATATTCTTAATGATGATTTAAAAAAAAAAAGCATCCAGCAACATTTGTTCATTGGCGCTCTCCAAAGGGTAAAATATGGTATATCCTTTACTTTCATTGCTGTTTTAATATTTTGTCGCAAAATAATACAGACAGTTGGTAAAGCAACAGACTTTGAGCGTGAATAAGATGCTGAGTCATGCACAGCTTCATGTAAACATTAATAAACACTTAGTAAATTTATCATTTTGATTTTCTACTCATACAGCTTAAATTTTCAGGGCACACTTTGCCATTTCTTTACAGAGCTGATCTACTCCTATACCTCATAGAACATGAAAATTCATGGAGAAGGTACAATTTGTATAATAGTATATTGATATTATAGAGTACAAGTGGAGAAGCCAATGAATCTACTGTACTTTGGAACACTGAAAAGTAGTGACTCACCACCTACCACACTGGTCTGTTGTTAATAATTAAACATGCCTAAAACCATAGAAATACAGACAAATGTCGACGTGCTTTAATGTCACATTTAAATACACTCTTTAGAGAAGCTGCTGTGTGACATCAGAGATAAAAGCACAGCAACCATATATAAAAGTTTAATTTTGAAATGACGCCTTCAAGATAGTTTCAATGGCAAAGGTAGGAGATACATCATTTACTGAAATGTCAGGGTTCAGCTGAATTGCCAGGATGCCAGCTGAAGTCATTTGAGAAACTGGCTCTGGTCCAGACTGGATATTAGGAGAGAATGTTGTGAAACTCAATCACTTAAAATATGGAGGGGAAGAGGCAGCCTTGTAGAAGTCTACACCTGAAAGTGGATGCAACATCTGTAGGATCATTTCTAGTTCTACTATTTCCATGAAACACAATGTCCCCACACATTTCCCCTCATGCGCCTCAGTACAGTGGGCGGTAGTCAAGCTCCAAATCAAACTGGGGGCAAGCTCATGCTGTCGTCAGAGATGAAGTGAGAAAGGACTTCAGTTGACAGAATGAGGCCATTTTATTAGGGGGGAAGAGATTCGACACCAGTGACGTAGAGCACATTGGAAGCCACTGGGGTCTTACGTTTCTTCCTTTCTGGCACCTCGAGTAGGACGGAATACTAATTTTTTACTGTAAAATGTATTGTGGACTCAGTTAAAATACTACAAAAGGGTGATTGTCACAGAATCGTCTTTAAATCTTCACTGCAGAACTCACTTTTTAAAAAATCAACCATCTAAGAGCGTTGTTAACATGCTTTATAGTGGAAGCACCAGGTAGGGATTGGATAGGGGAAAAAGTAGTTCCTTTCCCTCTACGCCCTGGCCCCTGTCTTGGTTTCTCTTGTGGATGTTCCCGGAACAGCACAGGAGAGCTCCCCTATAAAGTCTCGAGACCAAATCCAAGGAAGGCCGAAGAAACTCGGAAAAAACGCTGACCATTCCACTCCTCTTCTCTTTGTGGGCATTAAGCCTCCTTTGTCACTCAGTCTTGCTCAGGGGAGTTGAATCTGATAACCGGAAAGGGGGTTCCAAAAAAAAGTTTATTTTTAACATTTGTATCAGCAGCACCATGCTTCAGCACATGGGAGAGAAGCAGACACTGATTGGCTGCTTGGCCTTCAGACCCTAGAAACCACATGAAGAAAAGTCATCGGGGGGCAGGCAGGAAAGCCGACTGCTCATGTTAGCCATGTAGCACGAGCCTTGCACCTTTCTCTCCCCAGATGTTGACTCAGGCGATATCTGCTAAGGACTCGGCCCTGCTTCTAGTACCATTAACCCCTGGTTAACTATACTTACCTCAAACTCGGCCCTCTCATATATCTCCATGGCCGTCCACACATCATCAAACCCAACCCTCCCCCCCACCCAAAAAAAATCTGCCCCTCATTGTCTGTGTAACTCCTGAAAGTCCTCAAAGGTATAGCCCTGAAATCTCATTTCCAATCTGGGCTGGGTGTCAAGGAGCATTTCACCCTCCACTCACCTCCAGGTGGCAAAAGTCCATTACAGATACACGTCCCCAGCAGAGTGTGGCCTGGGCCTTTGGGAGGAGGAGAAGCCACGAGCTAAGCAGCTGATCAATATATTTGCAATGAAAGAACCAATGAATCACACTGAAAGGACCCTTGGAAACTCTTACCTCATCGTGCCCAACTTTTCTAGAGATTTCATTCTTTTCTGAAAGGGATAAAAAAAAAAAATGTGCTTCACGGGACACTGATCTTTCTCATCACTTCCTCCATCAAAGGAACATCCTTATCTCTAAAGCCAAAGGGACCCTGAGAAGAGTCCCCATAAACAGGCCTGCTTCCTCTCGGTAACTATACATACACCAAATTCTGCACTGTCCTATTTCTGCGTGGCTGCCCCCGCGTCATCAAACGCAGCATAAGACACGGAGGTCTACTCCCTCTATTCTCTCTTTCCTTATCAAGGCTCCCATGTCATGCAAAACTGATACTAAATAAATGTCTACGCTTTTTTCTTATGTTCATGTGTCTTTGTTGGATTAATTCTCAGACCCATCCTGGGGCCACAAGAGAGTCAAGGAAAACTTTCTCCTCCCCTATAACTGTGAGTTTTTGTATGTTTGTATGGTTTATCTAAAATTCCAACACATTTGAAGAGAAAACCAACTCCTATGAATGAATTCATGCATCTGAGTGATCACAGTATTCCCTGAAGAGCTTATGAAATCTAGGTCTCAAACATGCAGTAAACAGCAGTTTGTGTTTTTTTAAAAAAAGGTGTAATTTTTATTGCCAACTCGCTCTGGATGCTTTACGCCCCAGCTGCGGAGACATATTGGCATGTGAGTGTGTGACTCTCTTACCTGGCTAGGAGCCTCTGCTTTCAAGGGTATTTCTAAGCTTTAGAGGGGTTGGGGGTGGGCTTTAACTCAGGTGTCAATCAATACGGTTGGCAATGAACGGAACCATGATAATGGAGAAGGGGGTGGATATTAAGGGTCTGGACTCAGAGAATCCCAGAATGGCAAAGAACCACAGACCTGATTCAGTTCAAATGTCCTTCTACAATGATATGTTCTTTGCACCATCTTGACCACTACTTGTCTCACGGAGGTTTAAAACACCTTGTGTTATAGGGAATTCACTGCCTGCTGAGCAAGCCCATCCCATGGCTGGAGACCTCAATGATAAGCAGTACTGATAGTTACTATAAATAATTGGTAATTATGAGAAAGAAAATCTCTATTGTTAGAAATAATTACGAGAGACCCCACAGGCCAGGCACAATCTTAGCTCAGGTCTCTCAAATAATGGGGAAAATCAACCATAATTCTGCTTCTCTCATCTAGTTCCTAAAACCATGGTTGCCTAGACATTTAGACTCACCATTCACCAGGTCAGAGGGTGTCAGCAGAGGAATGTCACCTTTTTTTTCAGGTGAATAATCCCAGAGCTGGACCATGACATCATCTTCCTAGGAACCCTCCATGGGACCAGCTTTGGGACAAGTAGAACTCAGACCCCATTTGTGCCTCACTCCATGCTTTCCAAACGAGCTGCTGAGTTTGGGCCGGTGTTTCCGGAGCCTGGGAAAATCATAACAAATCCTTCCCAGCAAGTCTTAATGAAAACCATGAAGCTGCACTTGCAGTGATTTGCAATGACTTTCAACTAGTCCTTGCCACACCAGCTAGAAGAACCCAGCAGTCATGACGTGAATCATTGCCTCCTCTCTGCTTTGAAACTGCCCCTGATAAAGGGAGCAAGTCAGAACAGGCCCAAGGATAATGCACCCTGATTTTCCACTTCTGAGAAATGCTTCCAGCAGGTAGATGTTAATTTAGCAAATAGGAAGGGGACAAGGAGTGATGTCAATGCTTGTGTCCCATCAGGTGCAATTGCCTCAGTGACACTTTCCTTCTTGCAAGAGGATGACACATTTCTTTAATCAATTTCATCTCAACTGCCCATATCCTCATTTGCGCATGATTTGCACAATAAATGACATAACAGGCTTTGGGGAAATTATATTAGACAGAATTGGGCTTCGAATACAGCCACCCTGCTGTGTTCCCACAGTATGTTCTGTTCTGGGTCAGAGGAGTGAAAATATTAATTGAATCATAATGTGTGTCCTGAAAGCAAAGACCATTCTTGGTAGGTGGAGAGAGTGAAGGAGGACATTAGTTCAAGAACTTTATTATTTTTTTATTTTAATATTTTCTCCTGTGCCAGATGCAAGAACACCGTTAATAGCAATCAATGGCTTTCTGCTCTGAGACCAATTGGAAACATTTTTTAAGATAATGGTAATTTAAAGCATTGCACTATCTCAATAAACATTACCTAAGGAATGATGAAAGCATTTAAAATACAGAAGGAATGTGAAAGGTCACACCGCAAACCCACCTGTGTGTCCATATAGTCTCATCCTATTTACTTGATTAACTGCAAAGTCTTCAGACTTAAGAGACATAAATGCAATATACCGAAGTAGGAATAAATAATTTGGAATGTGCGATCATAATTTTTGGTAGTGGTTTAACTAGGAAAATAATGCTCCAGATCTTGTCTCTCAAAGGATTCTCAAATTCTTTCTGTTTTGTGCATTCAGTCATGGAAGCTGGTATTTTGAGACTGATTCCATAGTGCTATCCACGTGATTGGTCACTGAAAGCACAAAGACATCGACATGCCACGTTTTTAAATACTAACCCTTTACTAAACATATAACAGAAAGAAAAAAAACCCTTGGCAAAGTACTAAAATTAATGCAAGATTAACACAGTTAATATAAAAGTTAGTCAACTGTATCTACTGCCTATTAGGAGAAAACCTGAATACTTATCAACTTAAAAGTCAGCATACGTATGAATAAGTGATGTATTGAATAGAAATGTGAGCACCTCAAAGAAATCCCCGGTGTGTCTGGCTGGTTAATGTCCAGGGTTGGCTGTCCCAGGATAAGGGCGAGAAGCCTAGGAATTCTCATTTCTCTGTGAGAGACCGCTCTTATATCTATCTCTGCATTAAGTAGCCATGTCGACAAGTGTTTTTAAATTGTGGCCACTATCTGAATTAGTATCCCATGTACCGGTGCTTCCCTGCCCCATTGTGACATCCCACGGAGGGAAGGTAAGCAGAAGTAAACTTTGTTGGAAGTGAAGGGTTTTGAAGAGAACAGGATTGCTGGTGAGCTGGCATGGGAAGAAGACTCTGTTGATGCATGAGTGCACCTCTCTGGATGAGAAATAGTTAAGCTGTAATCCCAGGAACAAAGGATGCTTGATTTTTGAGGTGTTATTTTAATCCCTATGGCAACTGGCAACCACAGCTGGGAGGGACCAGGAAAAAGAAGACCCTAGGACAAAAGTCCAAAGCTGAGTTATAGTCTCACCTTCATGCTTATATCCTAAGATCCAGCTCAGGCGACTCTTTGCAAATAGAGACTGGAACAGAGCCACGTCTGTTCATCTACCTACGATCTATGGTGCTACCAAACTACGACAGATCAGAGCAGTTGGGACAGAAACCATAAGTCTAAAATATTTACTCTCTGCCCCTTTAGAGATGTTTACTGAGTTGGGATAGACAGAAATTACACATTTTATAACACTTTGTGTTGGCAAGAATGTGGCCAAGATGCACTTTTCATAGATTATGATTAGAGGCTAAATTGGTTAAGCCTCCTAAGCTCTGTAAATATTTCAACATCTATATAAATTTATAAAAGATATGGAATCCCACCCCCACTCCAAGAGGACTGTTTCTACTGCACCATGGTTTATAGCAGACAGTGTTTAGAAATAACCTAAGCGGGTCAAGAATTTGGGTTATGTCTAGAACTGTCCAATTGTCATGGAATCTTTCTGAAAACAGGATAGATTCATATGTGTCAAAATAGGCAATCTCAACTTTATGTTATTAAGTGGAAAAAAGCAAAATGTTAGGCCTACTATCTTGCAAGCCTGGCATTTAAATGCTGGTTAGGTATGAATATCTCTGGAAGAATTCTGCAGGCAGAACAAACAGTTGTGCTTTCTGGGAGACCTGAGTAAAAGGTGTGTTGGAGTGTAGACAGGTAATTCCCTATATACCTTTCGTTATATTGAAGTTTTAGCCACATATACAATTAATTTTTCAGAAATAAGAACAAATACCCGGTCTGCTTAAATGAAAAGTGGTTCAGATATGGATATTTGAAGCACAGTTGTGGATGCAGCAAAAGGGACAGGCTTGAGAGACGGTCCGTAAAAGAAAGACAAGTTCAATTTCAATCCAAAGTCATGAAATAAGTCAAGTGAGGAGAAATTGTAGTTGGAGAGGCTCAAGGGAAAGTAAGAAAAGGAGGAAAGAGAAACCATGAATTCAAAAAGAAAATAAACTCATGAGTTTTTCCTTCCCCAAATTATACTGACTGACATCATAATAAATTTAAAATCCTTCTGCAGGATATAGTGGATCAAGAGATAAAATGACTGAGCTGAGTGGATACCAATTCAAATTCACTGAAAGAGAAAAGACAAGCAATGAATCCAAATCCCTTGAAATACCGCAAAAATCCTGTACAAAATGAATTTATTATAACTTAACCAAACATGTGGACCTGATTATCATTCTACAGAAGCCATTTTGGGTAGAAATAATGTTACACAATTGTTTAGTAAGACTAAATATATAAATGGCTTGACAAAAGATAAAGATTATTGCATGTTAAAGGAAAGAGCGATTTTCTATTTCTTAGCAGAAACTTCATATTTCAAAATTTTTAATACTAAGAAAAGACTCCAAAAGAAGCAACAGGGACCTCCAGCTGCAGAGCCTCTCTCCTTTACCCCTTGCATCCTCCTGAATGCCACACAACCCAAGCATAAAGCTAACTCAAGCCACACTTCATGGAGTCTACAACCGACACGTCCCTTTGGGAAGGTGTCTTGGCAAAAGAAAAATAGGCAATTGAGAACTCCAGTAAACACAAAGCAACAGCTATGGATTGCCATGTAACTTCAAACCAAGGGCACCGTCTCATAAGTACCTTCCTTGATGTTAATAATTACAAAGTTTCCAACAAATGTACAGTCTGTCCGTAAGATGCTACATGTTAAATTGCAGGCACATGAAACTATCCTTTGGGTAGATACAAACTGATCATATCTTGCCTAGTTACCAAAGGCCCCCCATGGGGACTGGACCATCAAAACCATGAAGGCTGAGGTAAACATCTTCCATCAAAATGAATAAATACAAGAGAATTACAAAGGTTAGAGTTTTCCATGCTTCTCATTCTCTGAAAACATGGTACAGAGGAAACTCATTTGGTAACTAATGGAACTTCTTAGAAATATGCTTCTCTCCTGCTGTGAAATCACTTAACTCATTTTTTCGAGAGGGGATAATGAAGAGTCTTACCCTTTTGTTAATGTGTTTTTCTTTTATTGCTCTCAAAAAAAGAAAATAAATGGGCCCCTTTCATAGCTGGGATGCTTATATTACAGCTTTTGAAATTGAACAGAGTCCCTCCCATGTCAACACCCTTTACTTTGGACTACACAAATAATTCTATTGTTCAAGATATTTTCATCAGTATGTTTAAGGTACTTTTTTTTCTAAGTCTCCATCGCCTTTGAGAAACATGAAAAACAAAAGTAAAAGCTGTCTAGCTCTCTGGCCCTCTGCTTATATGGAAACAGGCTCTTTGGTAGTGTGTTCTGAGGGTGTGCTTGTCTCATGATGATAAAGAGATGAACAATTTCATAAGACAATGATTTTTTTTTCTAATTGTGGTATTCAAATATTTAAAAAAATATGTCCAATAATATTGCCTCATATCTTCCTTGTGAATATAGAGTATTATATATTAGTAAATATACTTTAAGACAGATCTACATGTTTTTTTTTCAATAACTGGTCTCACATAGGGAAGCTTTAAATTCATATTAGCAGAATTGAACTAAAGAGAAAAGCCCAACATTCTTCCATACATCCACTTCTGTTCCAACATAAATAGTGGAGTAAAATGGTCTTTTCTAAGGTAAGTGATTATTGAATTTAATTTCTTTTCTGTTTAATTACATAGATCATAAAGAAGACAATGGAAGGAAAATAAAATTGTTTCACTATTCATTAGTTTCTAGATATGCCAGACCTCATGGGGAGACTGTGGGTAAAGAAGACATGTCAGCCAATTTTAAACCTTGTTGAAGCTGAAAAAAGGAAAAAAGGAAAAAAAGAAACACTGATAGAAATACATATCCATTGCATATTGGGTAGAAACTATTTTTACTCAGAAATTTAATCAATATTCCTAGATAAATAATTTTAAGATAAGTCAGATGCTTTTGAATTGAAAATAACATTCTATATCAAACTATAAAGCTTTTGCACAGCAAAGGAAACCATCAAGAAAACAAAAAGATAACTTGCTGAATGGGAAAACATATTTGCAAATGATACATCTGAATAAGAGATTGATACCCAAAATATGTGAAGAAGTTATACAACTCAACACCAAAAACAAAAACCCAAATGATTAAAACATGAGCAAAGGACCTGAGTAGACATTTTTCCAAAGAAGATGTATAGATGGCCAACAGACTCATTTGAAAGGATACTCATCATCACGCACCATCAGGGAAATGAAAATCAAAAGTACAATGAGATATTACCTCACTCACACCTGTCAGAATGGCTAAATTAAAAAGATAAGAAACAAACGTTGGTGAGGATGTGGAGAAAAAGAAATGCTTGTGCGCTGTTGGTGGGAATGCAAACTGTGCAGTAACTGTGGAAAACAATATGGGGGTTCCTCAAAACATTAAAAATATCAGGGGCACCTGGGTGGCTCAGTGGTTGAGTGTCTGTGAGAGATTCTCAATGTATTAAGACTTACAAATGGATTTCATGACAAAACTCAATATGCAAATCATATCACCAAGCATATTACCAATAGTAATAGTACGCTGTAGTCGAATTGTTAGCATTTTTAAAGTGCTAATAAAATAGAAAATTTGATGGGGAAAATTAATCAGATTTTTGGGGTGGAAACCAGATTTAGTATTGAATAATATTTTTCTCTATTTTGAACAGACTATTTATGCTGCTTTAATAGTTCACATTATATAGTTTTAGGCTAGAGGAAACCCCTCATTCAATGTAATTCTTATCCACACAAAAAATAGTATAAGTCATTTCACTGATGCTGAATAGTTCTCTGTCTCTCCCCCCCTCCACCCCCGAACATGTAACAATGTATGGAGACATTTTTTTTTATTTTTTCAATTGAGGGAACAAAGTGCGGTGGTGGTGTTACTGACTCTAGTGGTTCCATGGAAGCCACAGATACTGCTCATCACCCTACAGTGCACAGGACCGCTCCTACCACACAGAATGATCCAACCCAAGGTTACCACACCCTACAATAGATTTATGGGGATGTGGTTAAAAAAACTAGAACATAGGGCACCATCTTTTCATTGCTGCACAAAGTAATTGGTTTCAAAATTACATGGAACCGTTCATGGAGGGGCTATGTTGGACTCAGTGAGCTCCACTGGAGGTTCACCAGATACTACTTTGTTTCATGTTTACAGGGAATCTTGCTCTCTGGTCATGTAAGGCTCCCAAGTGCCTTCTCCTTGAACCAGTCTGTTGGCACACAGCTGGTGTTTCAGTCTGATCAGCTGCTGTAACAGACTCCCATAGGCTGGGTGGCTTATAAACAACAGACCATGGTTTCTCACAGTTCTGGAGACTGGAAGCCCAGAATCAAGGTGGCAGCAGATTCAGTGTTTGAGGTAGGCTCTCTCTTGGTTCATAGACAGCCATACTCTTGCTCATGTGTCCTTACATGAAGGAAGGCATCAGGGAGCTCTCTGGGTCTCATATTTTATAAAGGCATCAATCTTATTCATAAGGCTTCACCTTCATGACCCAATCAACTCCATCTGATGTGGACCCACACCCCACCTCCTAAAAGCATCCAACTGGGGATCTGGATTTCAACATTTGAATTTGGAGGGGGCACAAATATTCAGTCTATAACACCTGGCAAGTTGCTCTTACATTGAGCAGATATTCTCCAGAGGTTTGCTGAAGGATGCAAGTAGATAGTAATTGAATTTCAGTAAATACATGCCACAAAAAAGAATCCTTTTCAGGCATTTCACAAAATTCAATCAATTGTTTTCATCTGATAAGATGTTACTCCTTTATTACCATTCAGGACTAGGGAAGATCTTAAAAATATCGAATCATCCCATGAGTGTTCCTATAAACAGGAAATAAATATATATGTATATATTACATATGTAACAATATGTAACATATATTACATATTACATATGTAAATAATATATATAATAGAATGCATATAATAAATATATATAAAAGTATAATGTATAATACATGTTACACAAATATATATTTAATATATGTAACACATACATATGTATGTTATGTATATATGCATATATTAATAAATATTAAATATATAACATAGTATATGTATATATTATATTTAATATATAGTATGTTGAATATATTTACTCTATACATATATTTATTAAAAATATATGTGACAGTTCCTGGCTGTGAGTTTGAGCCCCATGTTGGTTGTGGAGATTACTTAAAAAATAAAAGCTTAAAAATATACATACAAACACACACACACATGTCTTCCTTAATGTCCCTCAGTGATTGTTTTCAATGCAGAGATCTTGTGTGTATTTTCTCAGATTTATTACTACATAATGTACATATTCATGTACCAGCATACCTTTCTTTGATGAACTGGAAACAAAAGACAATCAAACAAAAAACCTAATTATCCATGACAGATAGTTGAAAAGTGTTATGCTAGGAGTTCTTTTTCTTTTTTTTTTTTTAAAGATTTTATTTATTTATTCATGAGAGACAGAGAGAGAGGGAGAGAGAGAGAGAGAGAGAGAGAGAGAGAGAGGCAGAGACACAGGCAGAGGGAGAAGCAGGCTCCAAGCAGAGAGCCTGTGGGACTCGATCCTGGGTCTCTAGGGTCACGCCCTGGGCTGACGGTGGCGCTAAACCACTGAGCCACCCGGGCTGCCTGCTATGAGTTATTCTTGAGAAACATTTTCATTTTGAAATTTTCCCATCTCTAAAAATATGAATATTCTGATATCATTGTAGTTTGCTCTTCTTTCTGCTTTTCATTGAACAATTGGTAGGTTTTGTCAAAACTGCACCTAGCCAGTTTACAAATTCTGTTTGCGTGGGTGCACTTGATATACATGTTTCACTTTTACTGAATTGAAATTCGTTACTATTAAAGCATATTCAAGACTGAAAATTTTCAAAGTGGGTTTGCATTAATAGTAAGGCAACTAAACTTTTAAAGGAGTCCAAGCAGCATGAAATATTCAAAATTATCAATATAAATGCCTAATTTGCATTCCTAGAAAAAATATAACATTGTTACTATCCCAAGAAATTTTAATTTTGGCATAAAATATACCATTATTGTTTTATATTATGCCTGGATTTCAAACATAAATTAACTGCTACAGGACTGATCAGTAGACCTATAATCACAGAACTATTATTTGTTGAGTAATTATTATATACAAAGAAGCTGGTCTTTTACAGGCATTTTCTCATTTTTTTTCTCATGATAACTGCAGAGTAGCTATCATTACTGCCATATGATAGGTTTAAATCAGATACACTCATGAACAGCTGGCAATAACTTTATCATTAAACTTTAAGGTCAATGACCTTACATCACATCATGCAAATATACAGGAGAACATTTTGATTGGGAAAATTTAAATTCTGAATTTTAAATGAAACGCTAGCTTCGGTAATTTCTGCTTAAAACACTCCTGAGTTTATTTCTAAAATGGCTTTTAATCATGCGCTTTAAAAGATCAAACACTGTTGAGTAAACCAAAATAACCAAACTCACATCTCCAAGGGAACACACAAATAGTGATTGAAAAGTGTAAAGAAATCTGTGAAAACCAAGAGCATGACTCAGTGTTTCCCAGAGAAATGTTAATGAAAATATCTTCTCATCCATAACTCTAACATAAATCCTAATTAAAATCCAAGTTGCATGTGCTGTCTTGTTAAATGATGATTAACTGTCTGAAATTTCTTTGAAGTTCGGCTTGTTGGGAACAAGATTGCCTATTTAATGCCTGTAAAATAAAGTAGTGATTCTCTGAATTCTGAACTGCTCTTAAGAGAATATAGCTCTAATAAAATATTTTGCATTATCTCTATAAACTAGTATCTCCTACCTTCTCATTTGTGTTAAAATTAGAATAAATCAGACATCTACATCTTGTAGTAATACACTAGGTAATTCAAGCCAACGTCCTTACTGAGAACAAGTTAAAATGTGCATGGTTAAACAAAAAATCTTTTAAAAATTTCAGGGCTAAAATCATACTTAGAGATTGCAGTCCCAAAACCATTGAAAACATGCTGATCCAGGTAGGCAGACCTGTAGGCTACCCAGCACACAAAGCAGCTTCTGCCCCAGGGCATTTTCCAGTGTGGAGGGAACTGCTGTGGCGTACACAGCACCACAGCATAAGGAAGCACATGTCAAACCCAAGAGTCTACCAAAGGTGTACAATTTGAAAGATTCTGCCTAATATTTTCCTTCCTCCATGGGTCTCACTCTCAGGTGAAGCATGAAAAAAAGTAAATTCAGACTTCCAGGACCATACAGCTCGCCTCCACAACATCTAAACAATTCAGAGGACACCAAGTCTTGGTGGATGAAATAATATGAAATTCTCACATCTGTAGGCATTTGCCCTGGACAAAGAGGCTGTTAACCCCAGCGTCAGGTTATCACTATAAGCAGTTTCTTTTCAACTACAATGACCAGTTCACAAATATGACCAAGCACATAAAGAAAGAAATAAGAAGCCCCTGGTAAAACTAAGCAGAAATAACAGTCACTAGAAAGAGACCTTGTAAACACTGAGATAGTGTCATGATGAGACATATATAATAATACAACTGTTTTGGAAGAATTACAAAGAACTACAAAAATGAGATTAAAACTTTCAGAAGAGAGTGAGAAACTGTTAAAATGGGGGCGGGGGGGTAAGGAGACATCATAAAAGACCAAAGAGAAATTCTAGATCAGAGAATCGCAGGAATGAAAAAAAAAATTAAGAATTGATGAGTGGGGGGTCCCTGGGTGGCGCAGCGGTTTGGCGCCTGCCTTTGGCCCAGGGCGCAATCCTGGAGACCCGGGATCGAATCCCACGTCGGGCTCCCGGTGCATGGAGCCTGCTTCTCCCTCTGCCTGTGTCTCTGCCTCTCTCTCTCTCTGTGTGACTATCATAAATAAAAAAAAAATTAAAAAAAAAAAAAGAATTGATGAGTGGGGATCCCTGGGTGGCGCAGCGGTTTAGCGCCTGCCTTTGGCCCAGGGCGCGATCCTGGAGACCCGGGATCGAATCCCACGTCGGGCTCCCAGTGCATGGAGCCTGCTTCTCCCTCTTCCTGTGTCTCTGCCTCTCTCTCTCTGTGTGTGTGTGACTATCATAAATAAATAAAAATTAAAAAAAAAAAGAAATGCCTTAAAGAATTGATGAGTGAAGCTGAAAGGAAAAGGAGTGAAGGTGACCACAAGTGAGCAGAAACTAGAGAATGTGTCATGGAAAGATACCAAAAGAGAATATAAAACGAGCATTAGAAAAAGGGAAAGCCATATAAGAATTTCTAAAATGTGCATCATCTCAATGCTCAGGACATGAACCTCTCAGACAACAAGATGAACAGAGAATAGAAACAGACAGAGCCATGGACATTTGAGATAATGGAAATACAAAAGGTATCACTTACGACAATGAGGAAGAATATATGGAAGAAAATACAAAATTGGGAACCTCCAAACTGTGGAAATTATAGAGAGGGTCAAAAAATAATTCTAGAACTGTAAAGAAACTATGTAACAAAATTATAAAATGGATGCCCTGGCTTCTCCATTCATAAGATCCAGAAGAAAGGAGACTTAGTGGAATAGATTATAGGTCTGGGGGAAAATATTCAAAGATTTTATTTGTTTATTGGAGAGAGAGCATGCACACGAGAGAGCATGAGGTAGGGGAGAAGCAGATGGAGAGAGAGGCAGACTCTCTGCTGAGCAGGAGGCCCAATGTGGGGCCCAATTCCAGGACTCAGGGGTCATGACCTGAGCTGAAGGCAGACACTTAACTGACTGAGCCCCCCAGGTGCCCCAGGGAAAAATATTCAGAAGGAAGTTTGGAAATGAAAGTGGGTGGAAATACAAACAAAAAGGATAAAAATGAGGCCACAAGGTTAGTCTAAGCTATGTGCAAGTTGACCACCAATAGGAAAGAAGGCAGAGAACACAACCGCAATGTTGGAAGAGGTCATGATGAACCATCCACAGAACTTAAGAAAAACGCCCTTGCAAAAGTGAAAGGTTATTAAGTTATTCCAATCAGATAAATGAAAAGAATGTAGTATCTCACTGTATCAGAGTTAACGTGGAAGAGACTCTAAGGCAAACAATCTTTGAAGCTTCATGGGAATGAGATGCAGGGAATGTATGAATTTCAAAGAAGCAACTGTTAGACGGACAGCTACATTCCCTATAGCAACAATGACTCCAGCAAAGAGGAGGAGGATTTATCTATGGCTGGAAAGAAATAACTGAAAGTTAAAATTCAGTGGGAATATTCTTCAAGAGGAAGGAATCATGAGGAATTTTCTTTCTTTTTTTTTTTTTTTAAGGTTTATTCCCATCGAACCAGTCACGGTATCCTCTAGTAATTTTCTCCAGTACCAGAGCAGAGTCTTTTTTTTTAAGATTTTATTTATTTATTCATGAGATAGATAGATAGAGAGAGAGAGAGAGAGAGAGAGAGAGACAGGCAGAGACACAGGCAGAGGGAGAAGCAGGCTCCAAGCAGGGAGCCCAATGTGGGACTCGATCCTGGGACTCCAGGACCAAGCCCTGGGCCAAAGGCAGTGCTAAACCACTGAGCCACCCAGGCTGCCCTGTAAAGACATTTTCATCAGCCTATCTGAGGGTTTCAAAAGCTCAAATGCTCTGAAAACATATTCAAAAACATATTGGGTGTTTTTGTTGTTAAGGAGGATGTTGACAGATAAGGTTAGAGGCATAATAAATAATGAGAGACAAGTAAATGATATGGCTATAGGGAAATTGAAATTAATGTGGACTGAATCAAGTAAACATGTTTCCTATCAGATTTCTAAACACACACACACACAAACCAAATGACAGTAAGAGCAGGTAAGTTAGGTGAATGAATATGGAGGTAAAATATACTAATAAGGTAGTATTTGCAGAGAAGTGGAAATGGTATTAATTAAAATTAGTCATTAAGGACCCCCCGTTGTAACTTCTAGCATTGTCCATTAAAAGATTACACTCAAAATGTTTTCATTTCTAACATAGAGGGAGGGGGAAGGAAACAATAAGATGATCTTTAAAAATGATAAATTCACAGGAAAGCAAGAAAGGAGAAGAAAATATAGAAGAAGTGGGTTAATAAAAGGACACCTTTAGGATAGAGGATTTAAACCCAAATAGATCAAAGGGGGAATATAAATATAAGTGGATCTGCAGTTACAAAAGCAAAGAGCATCAGACCCCAATATATATACCTATAAAACGTGATTAAAACAAGTAAAAAGATGGAAATGATTCACTACTGAATTACTAACAAAATATAGCAATATTAATATCAAGCTAAATAGATGGTAAGGTGTGAAGCACCACCAGAAATAAAGAATCACATCATAATCAGAATTTCAACTTGTCACAATGTGTAAAAATTCTAGACATTATCTCCTAAATTGATAAGCACATAAAATATGCAAAGTGAAAGCATAGAAAAATATAAACAAAAGGAAAAAAATCATTTCCCACCATGGGAAAATTTAAGAGACGTACTCTAGTAAATGACAGAACACAAAAAATATCAATAAAGTTATAGAATATGTACATTCTATCATTCAACAACTTGAGTTGTTAGTTGTATATAGAATAGTGCTACCAACTACTGCGAAATAGTTTCCCCACGGATGTGAAAGATGTTGACATGAAATAAACAAAATTAAATAAATGTAACTAGAAAAAAAAGCACATACATTTGGAAAGTAAAGAATTGTTTCTGACAAAATTCACAAGTCAAAGAAAAACTCACAATGGAGGTCACATAGTATTTCCTAGGAACAATAAAAGTATCACCCAATTTGTGGAATGCAGCTAATGCGTTTCCTGGAGCAAAATTTACAAGTACATATTAACATATTAGAAAATGAAGGTATGGCAACATTAATAAAATAGGCTTCTAATTTCAAGAGGATAGTAATATTAATGAAAAGGAAATAATAAAGATAAGAATAATGATTAATGAGGGGCTCCTGGGTGGCTCAGTTTGTTGAGCATCAGACAAATCTTGTTTCAGGTCAGGTCATAATCTCAGGGTCACGAGATTAAGTTCTGTGTTGGGCTCCATGCTCAGCATGAGTCTGCTTGAGGTGGTCTCTCTCCCTCTCCTTGAGCATGCTTTCTCTCTTCTCTCTCTGTCTAAAATAAATAAAAGTCTTAAAAAAAAAGAACAGTAATTAATGAAAATTAAGTTAACATACAGTAGACTGAAGAAGAAAACCAAAACTTGGTTTCTTGGAAAGTCTATCAACTGTTGAGTTTTATTGATAAAGTGAAAAAGCATAGGTATTTGGGGTATTAAGAAATAGACCACTACCATCCATTTGCAGAAGTAGAAAGACAAAAGAAAATTACTAATTTCTATACTCTGATAATAGAACACTTAAGAGAAATGGAAAGACTTCTAGTAAAACATAGCATAACAAAAGTGACCCAAAGATAAACTGAAAACCAGAATGATCCCATAACCATTTAAGATACTAACTGGATGTCAAAACTCATACCACAAAGACAACTCAATGCAGAAATGGTTGCACTTATCCGTTCTGGAAAACATTAAGGAAGAGATACTCTCGACCTTGAACTCTTGAAGTATGTATGAGGAAAGGTCATATCCTTGCATGTGTCATATGATAATATAACATATACCCCAAACCCACCAAGGGATAGGATTCAGAAAATGATAAGCCAACAAATTACTCATGAACAATGTTCAGCAACATCTGAAAAGCACACAAATATGCCCCTATCAAGCTGGTTTACCTCAAATTACAAACTTGTATGAACATTAGAAGATACAAAGAGATACTGTTGAAATGTTGGAAACATTGTCTTTACAGCCAGAAGAAAAATAAAAAGAAAAGAAATACTCAAATCTTTGTTTCATTTTGGCAGTTACTGTGCTAAGATGAGGAAAAAAAAAACGTGTATAAAGATGGAAAAGGAAGTATCAAAATTATTTTTACTCACAGATGATATCAGTGTATATGTAGAAAATCTCAAATAACATAATTTAATAAATGTGGTTATAAAATTGATATTAAACAAAAACTGTATTTTACATTCCCACAATAATAGGCAATATGGATGTTAAAAAGATAAATGTTACAATAGTTCCGAATTCTATTTCTACCAATCGTTGACACAAAATGTGTACAAGACCTCTAGTTGAAACATTATAAGAGATTACTGAGAAAAAATAAAAATACCTAAATAAGTTACAGGGATATGCCGTTTTTTTGTTAATAGTCTATTCAATATTGAAAGAGGTCCAATAAGCAGCCTGGGCCAAGAAGTTGTACTCTCAATTAAAAACCAGATGTGTGTTTTCCCAACGAGAGATTCTAAAGTATATACAAAAATGCAAAGTTTCAGAAAAAGATAAGATTCTCTTTAAAAAGGACAGGGAGAAAAAAGGGGGAAAAATAAAAATAAAAAGGACAGGGAAAAAAACGTTTTATACTATATGTAGTGAGTTATTACAAAATACAATGTTTAAGAAAATATGATACATACAGACAAAGGAACTAACAGAAATGTAGCAATAGAGTATACTTCTTTTTTCAATAAATGGTAATGTGAAGTCAAATTGTCTATATGGAAAAATAAATTGTACCCATTATCCACGTAGTACAAAAATGTGGAATCCATGTGAATTTTATCATAAAAATTTTAAAAACAAATGTTGTGAAGATACGCTAGAAAGATATAATCTTATCTTTGGGGAGGAAAAGTTTTTTGTTTTTATTTTTTTATTTTTTTAGGAAAAGACAACCAAAAATTCTAAAAAATATTGTAAAGTCAAAAAACTCATTTAGGAACAGCAGCTCATGAAAAGACACCCTTAAAAACAGGGAAAGACACACAACAGAATAGAAGATATTTGCAACATGTGTAACTGTGGAAGCCTCCTAATTAAAGTAAGTCAAGAAGAAAAAGATAGGCAATCCAATACAAAAATTGAGGACAGAAAGAAAGCTCATCAAACAGGAAATACAAATATAGCCAAGAGATAAATGGACATGCATCGATCTCAGGAAACAACAAATGAAAAACAGAGTGAGTTTCCACATACGAGTACTAGACACGAAAACAAACGTGATATTCTCATGCTGCCAAATATTGGTGCAGACTCCATGCTGCTAGTAAAAACACTGATTTCCAAATTGGAAAATGCCGGGACGCCTGGGTGGCTCAGCGGTTGAGCACCTGCCTTCGGCCCAGGGCGTGATCCTGGAGTCCTGGTATCAAGTCCCGTGTCGGGCTCTCTGCATGGAGCCTGCTTCTCCCTCTGCCTGTGACTCTACCTCTCTCTCTGTGTCTCTCATGAATAAATAAATAAAATATTAAAAAAAAAACAGAAATTGGAAAATGCCTTGGTCTTAACTTAAAATAGATTTAAAGCAGCAATTCCATAATGGGCATATGCCTCAGAAGACCCACGCTCTTGAGAAATGAGAGTGTATTTCCAAGAATGGTTGCAACGTTCAAGTTTGTAATAGCCACGGCTGGAAATAACACACGTATCTATTAACGATAAAATGGGGGAAATACAGTGTAACGTATCCACGCAGCGGAGCGTACAGGAGTTGAAATGAGTAGAACATATCTGCATAAAGGAACATATACGGACTTTAAACACTATAGCGCCTAAAAAAGGACACATCAGAAAAGAATATACAGTTCCGTTCATTTGAAGCCCTCAAATAAGTAAAATTTAAATGTGATTGGCATAAAAGTTAGAATAGAGGTTATCACCTGGGGAGGCGGGGGGGGGGGGGGAGATATGGCCCAGGTAGGAAAGGAACAGGTGCTTCTATGAGGTTGGGGACATCGCATTTCTGGACACGATGGTGGCTACAGGAATATCTGCTTTATGTTTTCACATGGCACTGAACATCAGTCAGGCGACAAACAACATTTTGGTTTTGTGCGTTATATTTCAAACACAGGTGTGTTCCCTTGTCTGGAAGTTACTTGTTTAGACTTGTCTGTGTGCATGTGCAAGAACAGACCAGAACTCTACAAGTCTACAGCAATTGCTCCTGTATCTTTAGCAACTTATCAAGCCACATGAAATATTCAGAGCTATTTCTACACAACGGGTATTATAAAAATGTCCAACTATTCAAGACATTGGTTGGGGAAAAGGCTTAATTCAAAGGAAAGCAGACTAACTAGATTTTAACACCGAGGAGGTACGTTCATTAGCTATTGGCGACTGTGTGACTGGCCAAAACTATGTTGAAGATGCATGAAATAATGAGGAACCGCTTCTTCCTATAGACTTTGAAAAGGTGAGGATGCAAAACGAGCGTTGTGACATTCAGCATGGCGGAAATAACAGCTCCCAGGGACTGTGACACTGAGGTTGGGCAAAGCCTTCTGATTTTTCTCCTTTCAGTATGCCTTCAGAGTGATTTGAATTAAGCTTGAATTTATTTATAGTCGTACCTTTTCTTTGTTGTAAGTAAAAGTGCATTAGATAATGCGCGGCCACTGGACTTACTCAACAGAATCTTGGCTGTGTCCAAATGTAAATCCATCTTTAAGGAGGAAAACTTGCCTCCGAGCCAGGTATTGAAAATAAATTACAATGGGCTCTGAAGGAATTTCAATGACCAGAAACCTAAAAGGTTCAAGCAATCTTCTATGCGATAATTAGCGTATCGCCTACGCAGTGACTGATTCGTCTACAGTCCCACTCATTTGAGTATATGATTTCTGATACACTTGCTAGATTATTTCAGCCTAAGTATGTAAGAGTCGGCACTTTGAATGTTTCCTTCAGTGTTTTTACTATTAATTATTCAACTATTTCTCAACTAACACGGTCCTTCTGTATGTGAATGGATACTGGGCGCCCATCCGGACAATGGGGTATCATTCAGTACCAAAAAGAAAACAGGCTACCAAGCCATGAAAGACACAGAGGAATCTCATACACAAATTGGTAAGTGAAAGAAGCCAATCTGAAAAGGCCTCATACCTTTTGTACGATTGTGTATGTACGTACAGTAGGACTCCAACTATATCACGCTCTCCAAAGGCCAGACTATGGAGACCGTGAAACGAGCGGGAGAGAGGTGCGATTATGGGAACACAAAGGATTTGTCAGGCAGGGAAATTATGTACAGTATTATAATGATGGAAACATGTCATTGTACGTGAGTCCAAATTCATGGACTATAAACACCAGGAGTGGATGCTAATATAACGACAGGTTCTGGGTGATGACGTCATGCCAGTGGAGGTTCATCCTTGATGAGAAATGAGCTACTCTGATGAGGATATTGACGATGAGAGAGGCTGTGCATGTCTGAGGGTGGAGGGCATAAGAGAAATCTCTGTATCTTCCTCTTAATTTTATTATAGACCTAAAATTGCTCTAAAAATGAATTTTTAATAATGATTTTCTTTATTTATTCATGAGAGACACAGAGAGAGAGAGAGGCAGAGACACAGGCAGAGGCAGAAGCAGGCTCCCTTCAGGGAGCCTGATGCGGAACTCCATCTCAGGACCCTGGGATCATGCCCTGGACCAAAGCCGGATGCTCAACCACTGAGCCACCCAGGAGTCCCTAAAAAATAAATTCTTAAAACAACACAAAGAATTGAATACCAGACTTCGGAGGATAATGGAGACCTGTAAGGAAACACAAGTGAATCTCAAATAATCCCTGAAGATATATTGACTACTATGAGAATTTTTTTTTAATGGCACATCTGTTACATAAACAGGATGCTAGAAAAAAAGACTCTGGAAAAGTTCTTACATTTTTTTTAAATATAAAAAATAAAATTTTTATTTTTCAGTTTATAAATTTTTTAAAATTCCAAAACAAAATTAGTTGGGATTAAAACTTAAGCAGGATATTAATTTCCTAGAAATTAATACAAAAACCCAAGTAGAGGGATCCCTGGGTGGCACAGCGGTTTGGTGCCTGCCTTTGGCTCAGGGTGCGATCCTGGAGACCCGGGATCGAGTTCCATGTCGGGCTCCCGGTGCATGGAGCCTACTTCTCCCTCTGCCTATGTCTCTGCCTCTCTCTCTCTCTCTCTGTCTCTCTCTATCATAAATAAATAAATAAATTAAAAAATTAAAAAAAAACCAAAGTAGATAAAAGTATGTTAGAAAGTTTAAAAAAAAAAAAAGCTTAAATACCTGACTTCTAGAATTTGGAAGATTTTTCATAGACAAAAGTCTAAAAACCAGATGGGAGGAAATTGCGAAGAAAAATATAATAAATTGGAATATTTCCCAATACCACAGGACATGAGACTCCAAAGGGAGACCTGTCTTGTGTAAAAAAATAAAATAAAATAAAAATTAAAAAAAAAATCCTCACACCTAGCACACCACATTGAAATTTCTGAATGCCAGAAGGTCAAGCCAACAATCCTAAGTATTTTGGAAAAGAAAAAGTGCACACAAATTAAAGGAATAATAAAAGCAGTAGAACCAGCATTATATGCAAAAGCAAGATAAGACTATGGACATACTCATTCTGACTTTCGTGCATTTGCTATTTCTAACACTGAGCTCTTTAACTCAGTGCGTCTTTGTGCAAGGGCTTCAAGTTTCCGGGGAATGATTTAGCCTCTCAGGGCAAGGCAGAAAACAAACCAAGTTGGGTCCAACAGACCATAAATGTATTAACAAGCAGGCACGTAGCATATGGCAGGAATAGGGTGGGGGGGGCGGGTTGGGAGGGCCTTTCTCCAATGACGCACCTGGTATCAGGTGAGTTGGAAAAGGGATCACCTGTGGCCATGGCTGAAGGCCAGGCTTCCCTTAACTTCCTGCCTTTGCATAGTTTATAAACTATTACACACAGCTGTGAGTGCGTGTGTGTGTGTGTGTGTGTGTGTGCGCGTGTACTTTTTATTATTTTGAATTGCAAGAAGAGGGGCCTTATAGGGCTGCCAGCATTGCTCGCCTACCACGGAGAACACACACAGGCTAGAGGGCGGTTCTCGCATCAGAAGACACGGCCGTGACCTCGGTGGCCATGTCCTCCCTGTGAGATCGGCACCTGTTTTAGGGGGGCCCACAGAGTCTAGGGTGGGAGGAAGTAGGAAGAAAATGGTCATGTGTTCATTAATTAGCTTATTCTGCAAGAGAACAGAATCAGAGGAGCTGGGGTTTGTCCCAGACATTACCTCCTCTTTGCTCCCCTCCTGGCTTCATCACACATGCCCGAATCACCCATCTCACGGGTCAGACAAGGAACGGGAGGGTGGATAACCTCCCCCCTACCTCTGATTTCTTCCTTCTTCCTCAAAAGCAAGGCAGACCTGCATCCCATGGCGCCTGGGGCTCAGCCAAGGTTGCCCTTTCCATAAGCTGGTGCTTTCTCCCGTGAGCAAGATGGAAATGGGCGAGGCGAGCTTTCGGCATTCCCAGGTGTAGACACCCACCAGGAATTAAGGTCTCTTCCTCGGGATGCAGCATTCAGAGGAAGACGTGGAGATCGTGTCCCCATCCGCGCTAATAACGGTAAACCAGTGTGAACGATGCCAGCCACTGATTAAAACTCCCGAGAAGACACAGAACATCCCTTGTGGCTGATAACGCCAGTGGGTTATAATTGAAAGGGATGATAAAGATACCAATACTCACATGTCCACCGTGAAGACAGCCTTCCTTCTGTTTGCTTTATTTTGCCTTCCCTTTAATATCCTGAGAGGGGCACCACAATCTGATTCCATTTAATGAATGAGGCAAGAGGCAGGAAAAGAGAAATTTAATACATTTCGACCAGTGGGATTATTTGACAACGGAAGGTCTACCTCTTGCGAGAGGGGGTTTTGTGCATAAGGGGTGCTAACGCCCACCTGTAGTCCCGCTACCTCCCAAAGCTGCAATGCTCTTAACAGGGTAGCACTTGCGAAATGCCCACTCTTGGCCAGGCGCTCCCGTAAGCCACACGAACGTGTACAGTCTAATTACCTTCAGCGCTGGACCTTCTGAGGCATGGAGAAACAGAGGTTTTAGAGGCACAGAAAAGATGAATTCATCCATGAGCTAAGATCACAGACAGGGCTGGAAGTGCCCAAGTTGGGACTCACATCCAAGACGTTCATTCATATCTAGGGAGTTCAAAATCTCTGTCCTTTGCTCCCCCTGAAAGCTGCCACCTGGTAGCAGCTAGATGGGCACCAGCAAGCATCCCAAGGTCTCTAAACCTCAACACGAGTAACATTATGGAACAGATGGCTCTCTATTGCTGGGGGCTCTTCTGTGAACGGAGGGACGCTTAGCAGCAACCTCATCTCTACTCGGTAGATGCCATCCCCAGCCTCAAGGTGTGACAACTAAACATATTTCCAGACATACCCAAATGTGCCCTTGGGAGCGAACTTGTCCCCAGTTGAGAGCTCATGGTGTAGAAGAATCGTCTAATAAATGAGTAAGACACGCTTTGACTCAGACCACGTTGGCATTGTTGACTTTGGGGATCAGAGCATTCTCCGTGGGGGCTGTCCTGTGCACTGCAGGGGCATACTCATTGCTGCCTTAATACCGATGATGTTGGGACGCGTGCGTCCCAACACCAATAAAAAGTCAATGTATCAATGATACCCAAAACTATATATTCTTGGACATTAGTCTTCTCCAATACTCTGATATGTTATAATACTTTTGATTAATCGTGTTTCATGTTATCTCTTTCTAGAAGCTTGGTAACTGCTCCTCCAATGATCGAGTCAATACTTTTAAACGATGCCTTTCAATTTAGCCATATTTTTTTTGAGTGTATTTATTTATTTGAGATGGGGGAAGGGAGTGACAGAGAGAGAGAGCAATCAGGAGGAGGGGCAGATGGAGAGGGAGAAGCAGACGCCCCATTAAGAAGGGAGCCCGATGCGGGGCTTGATCCCAGGACCCTGAGATCATGATCTGAGCAGAAGTCAGATGCTTAACCAACTGAGCCACTCGGGTGCCCCAATTAAGCTATATTTTTACAAGACTTTCTCCACCGTCAGTTGATAAGCTGAAGGGACTCCGTTGGTTAAATAAATGAATCCCATTTAATAGAAAAAGAATGTCGCATGAAAGCTCCGGCCTCTCCTTTCCTGGGGGGGGGGGCGGGCTGCTGTACAATAGTGTTTCCGGTTTCTGGGTGCAGAAGGCACTGTGGTGCTATAAAAACCTTCACCCTAAAGGGGAGGAAGGCAGAGGAAGAAAAAGATGAGTCAGGAAGAAACTGGGGGCGGGGTGGAGGGTGTTGGTACCGGAACTCTCGAAGAGCTGTACTCCCAGCGTGCTGGTTGTGTCTGACTTGCTCCTCACCCCTAATGCAAAAGGAACGACAAGATGTGGTGCAAAAGCCAATGCCTTTTGCAAAGCAGGAAGCAGGTTGCGTGATGAGAGGCTGGAGATCTGACCTCATCCCGGCGGGACGTCCACCAGCAACAGTAAAAGCTGCTCAGACTTCACGAACGAATCGCGGACCGGGCTTTACCCAACGGTGGGATGGAGGGTTGGGAAGCAGCGGGCACACGCACTGATGCCAAAGCCAAAACGGGGACACGAGTTTTAGCTGCCAGGACTTCTGAGGAGCCCCACGCAAGATGCCAAAGAGGCTCAACCTCAGAGAGGACACCTTTTAAAGTCATTGGCGTGTTTTACTGCACAGAACTACCTGTCACCATTTCTGAAATGCAATGGCGAAATGGAGGATCTCAAGGATGCAGACTATCAAGGGGGGGGGGGCGTCATCCTGTCACACATTCAGGGAGTGGTAAACTAGGGGGAGGAAGGCGATGCGCAACTTGGCGTTTGAATTGGAGGAGAAAAAGCAGTTCGGGACTGAAGGGGGGTCCTCGCGTTCTTACTACACCCTCCCTCTTACAACAGCCTCTTACTAGACACCTCGCCTTGACGAAGGACCATACAAATAAGAGTGTCAGTTTGCAAAAGCCACTGAGTTGCACAAAATGCCCACTAGGCAGGATACATGGGCCAGGATGGAAAGATTTGGGCTGTGGGGGCAGCCAGGCTATAGCAGGGATATAATATGTTGTATTATGTAGGCACTATTCTATTAGTACAGTATTATCGCATAAGCCATCCTACGTCTACACTACACGCTAGTATCCCATGTCCTACACTATATCATATATACACTGAGAGAGTACAGCACATTATATATACTATCACGCAGGATGCTAAATAACATCCCGTAGTGTAGTTTCATACACTATGAACTTACATATATGGTACTAGATGAACTTATCTGTAAGATTATATGCTACGTATACATACGGATATCCTATAAATATATAGGATAGGATAGGATAGGATAGGATAGGATAGGATAGACATGCAATGTCCCAAGTCTTCTGCATGAGCAACTATTACTCCCACCATCTCCTGAGATTGGCTACCATCCGCCACCTATTCTTTATTATGACCCAAAAGGCCATCCCTGTGCCAAACAATCTTCTTTTGCCTACAGCCAGACCTTGGAAATTCTCATATTCCCTGGAGAGCTTAGTAGTCATTCTGTAGGGACCAGAAGAGAAGGGAGGGTTTGGAGCTGGGACAGTGGGGTGAGGAGTGAGTGTGGACGTAGCACTCCGTTGGCCGTGGGGAGGCCGGGCGCGAGAGAGGGATGTGTCTGGAGAACAAAAGGGCCCCGGTTGGGAGGATGCTGGTGTTGGAGCATGGGTGGAAAGAAGCATAAGGGTATTGGGCTGAGAGCAGGGCAGGCCAGGCAGGGAGAAGAAACGACTGCAAGAACATGTAAGTTTGAGTCTGCACTTGGCAGTTCTCTCCCAAGAGATGTGCATAAATTTAAAAAAAAAGATTGTATTTTTCTAATTCTAGAGAATTTGCAAGAAGGAGAAAAGCAAAGTCTTTCCTCTCATCCAGAGATATCACCTGGGAATTTAGGGATATAGAGAGAGTATAGCTTTTTTTCATACCTATATATTATTTACACTATGAAATTGGAATCATGTCGTCTGCACTCCAGTCTTCTGACTTTTTAAAATTATTATGCATGTTTATAGTCTTTTCACTTATTCATAAAACTGGATTTTCATGAATGATAAATTTATTTTTCAATTTGGTACAATTCATATCTTTTTTTTTTAAATTGCTTAGTTCACACACCGTGTGTAAGCGTATTTTTAAAGACTTTCGTTTCTTTGCACATTGGAAGTCTTTGTGCAGTAAGGATTTATTCACATCCCCTTTGTTTCGCGGGAGAATATACACCAGCAATGTGCAATAAAGAGAAATTAGAGGACTTGAACAAAGCGGTCGCCTGAAACGGAGAGGGAGGTGGGAAAGACGGCAGGATAAGCAAGTTATGAAAGAACTCCTAAAATCAAGACTTTTAGGTCCAGACCAGTTTTGCAGGGGAGCTGCTCCAAGTGTAGACTGTGTGAGCTGCTTTGGGGGATTGAGAAGAAGGAGACTTTCAGCCCCACGCAGATCCCAATCCCATTTGTCGGCTGGTTGCCAGGTGTGTAACTCTGGGGCACATTTACCGACGCTCTTGGAAACCTTTGTTTACCATCTACGAATACGGATAATAACTGTTCCCTCCATAATGACCTTCCACGCGACAGGTGTTCCTCTTAGACTTCACGTGTCCTAAGTGGTTTGAGACTCTCGGGGGATCAAAGGAGTGGTCTATCCCGATCTGCACTTTACGGATGAGCAAACGACACGTGGGGAGTTTCGGTCAACTGCCCAGCATCACACAGCGCAGGAGGCCGCTGTACCATCCAGGCCTCGCCACGGGGGAAGGCGCCAGGTGGGCAGGCTCATGTGGGCACTGCCTTCATCCATCTCCATCTTCAAGTTCTCTGCACACTTTTCTGCAATTTCATGGAACATTCTCCATGTCGGAAAATTGCACAAACACAACTTGGCCGTGCATCTTTTCACCACGTCCCCTAGGGCGCCTTTCAAGAGAGTTTTTATTTAGATACGTTTCTCAACATGAGCACCGCGGGTGGAGGACTCTTGGCTAACGCTAACCCGAGATATGAAATGATGAATTCGTATCACGTGGAAATATGCTAAAATGTTTGAGGAATATGCCAAAAAATTATCTCCGGAGAATCTGATCATTCAGAGATACCGTCAAAAGCATAGTGGACTTTTTTTTTCTTTTTTCTTTTTTTTACCCAGCAGCTAAAATGGAAAGCCACAGTTGTAGTTAAAAAAAAAAAAAAAAGCCAAAAACTGATCATTTTCTCGGCCCAACTGGTTTGAAAATACGACATTCCTGGCAATAAATCAATGCAAAAATTAATAGACAAATCTATATGGGGCATGGCTTTTCAGAGAATTTGCCAGAATTAAGACTTTAGGCACGTTATATGGTGGTTTTGAAATTTGCAGTTGAAATGATCATAGTTTCATTTTTAACAAAGTGCAGTAGATATGCCTGCGTGGAGTGGATTCCATTGAAAAATCTGCACCATTTGCCTCATCAGTGCTGTAGAAATTACCGCATCTCCTTGCCTTCTATTCACCATCACACTCTGTTTTAGGGAAGCCTATGGAGCAGATTTTTTTCTACCTCCAAGCTTTAAGGCAAACAAAAACCCAAGTAGGCACCCACAGGGTGTTGACCCAGCCCTGACTTCGGTCATCTATCTTGCCCGGTTCACCACAGGTAGGTAGCTCCACAAGAGGAGAAATACATATATATGTATTTTTTTTCTTTCTACTCTTTCCCACCAGTGATATTTGCCTGTTAACACTGCTTGTAGCTAGGACAGCCCTGTGCATGCGTGAGCTCGGCCACTGTCTGCAGAACTGTTCACGGACTGTTGTAAAACTCACCAAATATCTGAAGGTGGTGGAAACGGTGCAGGATTAATTATCGACCTCAAGGACTGAAAGTGTAAAACCCTTTATCTAAGAATCAAAGCTGTCGGTCAGCTTGTTTCTTACTTGGTTCTCTTACCATCTTTAAGTGTATTTTTGACAACCTAAGACGTACGGCTATTTTTAAGAGACAACTATGATAGTCTCGTGTTTCCCGCTCATCCAGAAGGAGCTGTATTGGCTCATCGGGAACAAAAGAGCCTAGGATTCACGTATTGGATAAACACAAGAAGTTTTCTTGTACGTGCCTCTGGCTCTCAAAAACCAGAATCATAGACTTTAGGAAAGTAAGGTTGAATTGGTGAGCATCAGGCTTCATGACCTAAAATTGCAAGATGTCCTTCATCCATGTTTTTCTTTGCATTTCACTGTGCTCTTCAATCCAACAAGACATGCACGGGGCATATATCTTGGCTTTTTGTGCACGTGTACTGTCTGTGTATGCTATACTGTTGCTGCCAGCTCCGGGTGAATCTGAGACCCTCTCCAGTGTGGTCTGCATGCAACAGCTGTCATTGGTGGTAAAGGAAAGCAAATAGTGCCCTCCCTTTATTTTTATTTTTTTTTAAAGATTTTATTCATTTATTCATGAGAGAGAGAGAGGCAGAGATACAGGCAGAGGGAGAAGCAAGCTCCATGCAGGGAGCCCGATGTGGGACTTGATCCCAGGCCCCCAGGATCACGACCTGAGCTGAAGGCAGATGCTCAACCACTGACCCACTCAGGTGACCCAGACAGTCTCAAATTTCTTACAGCAACTGGTCAATACATAGATCGGATCACCGACAGAGATGAGAAACTTCTCACCTGCAGAATGACGGCTCTGGTAAAGCAATATGCGCCGGTCTTAGATCTGAGACATTGGAGTGAAAACCATGTTGTTTGGGGATTAAGAAAATCCCACTCCTCTCGTGGACCATTTCAGAAATAATCAGAAGAATGAATCAAGATCCTGGACGCGTTCTCAGAGTCATAGCTTTTGAACAGGAAAACCACTAATGTACATTGAGGCAACCACCACATCCTGCCAGTGCCCTGGGAAGGGACTCCAGTTACTAATTAAATGCAGCAAAATTCTACGAAAAAAAATAAAGGAAAAACCCACAGCGAAATGCACTCGATTCTATGTTCTTAGAGTGGAAGCTGCTGGATTTTGGCCGCTCACTTCTTTTAAGGGATGTGGAACATATACAATTTATTGGCTAAGGAAGTTGGAAGGAAGAAATAGGATCTGTGTTTATTTGCTGCATCGGGCTGGGGAGCTGTGCTAAATCTGAGGCCAGGAGGGACAAGCCGGATACATGCTATGAACGCAACAGGAATTTGTGTGCAGTGTTTGAAAGGGGACTTGGAATTTAAATATTTTAAGTCCCCACACAAAAGTTTGTCTTGCACACCACAAGTTAAACACAAAATCACATTTTTAAAATCACAAATGCAACCTTTCTTTGTAGACTCAGGCGTGTCAACCACACGAACACATTTGAATCATAAAATGGGATGGAAAGTGAAGATGAAACTCGGTATAATGTACTAAATACTTCTCCAAATGGATAGTATCCATTTAGATGGAAGCCAAAGTATGCTTCACGCAGAGAGAGAGCCCTGACTAGTGCGAATTATCCCGAGGACCTGAAACCAACGTTGCATTTGATATAAAGGGTGGAGCTACAAATAACAAAGTAAAAGTAGGCAAAGGCATGCTTTCCTTTTTCGACCACTTAACACAAAGTGGCACCAATTTGTTCTTTCCTCCTGGCTCAGCGTGAGCTGGTGTTAAAACTCTTGAGTCGGATGAATTCTTGTTTCGTGTTCTGGAAGATGTACGGGAGACGGCTCCTTAGCAATAAATGTAGCCCACTGAGATGAGGCGTCAAAATTTAACGAGGCGCTTTGAGATTTAAATGACATGCTATCACATGGACCTATCAGCATGTCACCACTGCTAGGCTGGGATTCCAATTCGGGTGAAAAATGATGACATTTGGATGAAGGGTTAGAAGTCTCAGGAACCACTCCGGTTCACGTATATAACAGATATAACTCTCTTTTTAAATTATATTAAACCTTGAGGCTACCTGTAATTTTTAAAAAGTTTTCTTTAAAGAATGCATACTTTGCAAGAGTTATATGGCAAACTCAAAGAGGAAGGTATGACACAGGTCCTATAACGATGCCCTGAATGTATGATGTCCTCTTGTGCTGTATTTGCAACCAAAATGCATTCTTCCAAGGAGTGGAAGATAAATGCACGCCTTGGGTGTTTAAAGTCTTGTCAACAAGTGGCTGAAGTCACAACGGACATGTTGTTGTGTCAACAGTCCTAGATCTATAGGGCTGCCTGGCTGGTTCGGTCCCTGGAGCATGCAACTCTTGATCTTGGGGTCATGAATTCAAGCCCCAAATTGGGCATGGAGCCTACTTAAAAAGAAGAGTCCCAGATATTATAGAGACTTTTGAGATGGTGACACGTCTCTCAATGGTGTTCTCTGTCCTCCTAAACAAGGCACACGTACACTCTGGTGTGCAGCTCTTGGAGGTCCTCATCAACCCAGTGACAGCGGGTGGGGAAGGGTCCTTGTGTGGTTCTCAAGGTCGTACAGTAATAATGATGAGAAAATAAGTGAGCTCTAAGGGATGGGAATAGGACACCTTGTCTCACTGTAGTGTGGGGAAAGAATAATCAGGGCCGAAAACTTCTAATAGTTTGGCAAGCACCTCAACAGGTGACAAAGTCTAGGCACCAAACGGAAAGGTCCAAGCACGATGCCTCTATGGAAAAGCACCCACTCACCGAGGGCCCCAAACTGCATGACAACCCAAGTAAAAGCCAGTAACATTTTGGCATTTTGGCTCAAAGCGGGGTAATTCTGAGGTTAATGGAGACTGCACTAAGAAAAAGTAGAAAACTGAAGCCAAAACTGACTCTCGGATGACTTTCGTCATTCTGAAAACAAGTTCACTTTTCCAAAGGGATTTTCTTTGAATCCCATGCTGTTTCATCCACTTTTCTTCCACAAGGGGCTTAGCTGTGGCTTTGTAACTAGACACAATATGGCATTAATTCACGACTAGCAAATTTAACTTTCCCTTCTCTTTGTTAAAAGTCAGCATTTTAAATTAATTATAATGAAAACAGAAATGAACGACATGTTGGCTGCCAAAAGAGAAGTTGGAAAAACATGCTTTTCCTTAAAGAGTTATCCCTAATTTAAAATTATCTGTTATGATACCACTGTGCTTCCACACACACAAAACAGCAACAGGTATTCAGTTGATACGTATCAATAAATATTTAAAAGCATTATTTTAGGGGCACCTGGATGGCTCAGTCAGTTGAGCATCCAACTCTTGGTTTTGGCTCAGATCGTGACCTCGGGGTCATGAGATTGAGCCCTGCTATGGGCTCTGCATGAGGATTCTCTCTCCCTCTGCCCTTCCCCCTGCCCTCTCTAAAACAAATAAATAAACTTTTAAAAAAAGAAAATCATTACTTCAACAAATGTACGAAGTCACCGATATGTGCAACTGAGGTTGATGAGTTGGTTTTGGTGATATCCAAGAAGTCAAGAGTAGGAGATGAACAATGTTAAGTTCAAATAATAATTTGTTCGATTTTTTTTTTTTCAAACTCGGAGTGGTTTCCACTTACATGTAATGATTCCTTAGGTAAAGCCACACCTGCTCACAAAATAGTAGATGTAAAAACAGAGGAAGACATGCATGTGTGAGCCCAGGGCCCTGAACAGGGCATGCTTCCAACCTGGGATGGTTGAATAAATACGTAAAGGAATGGGCAGGAACTGACTAGTGCACATAGATAAACGTCTCTTCCTTTTTTAAAAAGATTTTATTTCTCTGAGAGAGAGCTTGAGCAGGGGAGAGGGAGAGGGAGAAGCAGACTTCCTGCTGAGCAGGGAGCCCGATTCAGAACTCGATCCCAGGATCCGGGGATCATGACTTGAGCCCAAGGTAGACCTCAACCACTGAGCCACCCAGGTGCCCCCAAGTCTCTCATTTCTACAACTTTGCAGTTTCAGAGGAATTTCTTTAAATCCGGTCTTCACCTAGTCAAAAGCATAGGAATTCAATTAGCAACGGAAACTGAGACCCTGGAACTGTAAAAGGTCCTATTTGATTTCCTGATACAATGCCTCTGAATACAGCAGAAATGGGGGGCGTGGGAGGTCCCCGAGGCCAGTTTCTTTTGTTTTTCTTGTTCATTTGTTTTGCATTTCAGGATGTTGTGATGTGTCTTGACCGTGTTTCGTTTGTTTGCTCTTTGGTTTCATGTACACGTTCCTTTGAAGAACTGCTCTCACACTGGGCTCCTTTTATGAAAAGTGTGAGGACGGGAGCTCAGGGAGGAAGGTGGGCAGCATCGCACTTCATTTTTTCTGGTATCCTGGGGAAATCCACACACCATTGCCCCAAACGTGCCCATGAATCCAGTTGAGCCACAGATCAGGGGTCCCTGTTTCAGCCAGAGCCACCCCAAGCTAGGGCCCCACGTCACCTGCCCTCTGGGGCCAGAAGAGGCTCTTCTGACTCCTAGCTCTGATCCTGGATTTCTCGTCCACCATGTTTCTTTCTGCATTTCATGCCCCATGGGAATGGAACCCAAATGGTGCACAGGGATGGACGCACCTGATGCACAATCCCAAATGGATCCCGTGGCCGGCTGGTGGCCTGGGGCAGAGGACCAGGGAGCGCTGCACGAGGGCTAATACTCACTGTGGGTGGGAACAGCCGTGCTGCGCTGGTTAGTAGCTAAGTGTGTGAGTACAGAGCGCTGGTCAGTCTGCTGAGTGTGTGCACACAGTGCACTGGTTGGCCCGCTGAGTGTCTGCGTACAGTGCACTGGGTGGTCCACTGAGTGTGCGAGGTTAGTGCACTGGTCGGCCTGCTGAGTGTGCGTGCACAGTGCGCTGGTTGGTCCGCTGAGTGTGCAAGGTCAGTGCGCAGGGCAGTCAGTCCACTGAGTGTGCAGGCGCAGTGCGCTGGTCGGCCTGCTAGGTGTGCGTGCACGGTACCCTGGGTGGTCTGCTGAGTGTGCGTGCACAGTGCGCTGGTCAACCCACTGAGTGTGCACGCACAGTGAGCGGGGTGGTCTGCTGAGTGTATGTATATGGTGTGCTAGGCGGCCCACTGAGTGTGCGTGCACAGTGCGCTGGTCGGCCCACTGAGGGTGCACACACTGCGCTGGGCGGCCCGCTGAGTGTGTGTGCATGGTGCATTGGTTGGGCCGCTGAGTGTGTGCGCATGGTGCACTGGGTGGTCCGCTGAGTGTGTGAGGTCAGTGAGCTGGGCAGTCTGCTGAGTGTGCGTGCATGGTGCGCAGGGTGGTCCGTTGAGTGTGCACACAGTGTGCTGGTCGGCCCACTAAGTGTGTGCGCACAGACAGCCGGGAGGCATCTGCTACCTGCCCCAATGGTCCGGGGCAGTGGAGCCCGCACTCACCTGGTGAGGCCCCACGTGGCCGTGCTGCCCACAGGAGACACTCTCTGCTGCGGCCACAGCTGCTGCTGCCAGGAGCCCCGAGGGCGGACTTCTGTTAGCCATCCCGGCCCGGGTGTCCTTCCTGATCCAGCCACCCCACAAACCGTTCGCCCCCCCCCCCAAACCCGTTACCCTGAGGCCCTGGCAGCCCCCAGGTCTCCAGAACCGCTACCTACCATGTGACCAACCTGATTGATGGGGGGATTGGGGGGGCCAGAACCAACTATTCTGACTACGGTTCTTGTAGAATATGCATATCACGGACCTTGTCTCTGCGTTAGTGTAGCGATGACTCATTTCTGGGTTGCTATCATCTCCATTTCTCCAGGGACGCCGGGAAGGCCCCCATATTTGAGCTGCAAAGGCTGGCCTCAGGACGGAGTGTAACGGGCAAGCGGCCCTAGGTTCACACACGGCTGATATCTTTAACAGGTAAGATAAACAGAAATCCCACTGCAAACTCAAGAACTAGGAAATTCTAATCATTACTTAGAAATCATATTTGTACTGTTCATCTTTATGTTAAAGTGTGTCGTACTCTCTAAATTTATACTTGCACCGAAACGAACATTTCCCAAAAGTGTGTCTTAAAAATTTTCATCACTAGGGGAGCCTGCGTGGCTCAGATGGCCAAGCATCTGCCTTGGGCTCAGGTCATGACCCCAGGATCCTGGGATCACCTCCTGGTGGGCTCCCTGCTCTGAGGGGCATGTGCTTCTCCCTCTGCCCCTCCCTCGTGTGTTCTCTCTCTCTCCCCAATAAATAAAATCTTTTAAAAATGCTCATCACAAGAAAAAAGAAATTGTAACCATAGGAGGTGACAGATGTTAACTGAACCGATGTGGAGATCGTTTCACAATGTATACACACGTCACCACCTTGCACCACTAAGGCTGTTACGATGTATCATGTTGCAGCCTGAATGTGTTACAACGTATCACATTCTATGCCTGAAACTGTTACAATGTTATAGATCAATTATATCACAATAAAACTGGAGGAAAAAAATCGCTCAGGGAAAGAGGGTCTCCATGTGAATTAATAAAGAAAGAAAGTCTAATCAACAGGCCTAGAGTATCAGAAACCATAAGCAATCTAGGCCTACTGGAAACATAAATGTACAGATATCCTGTAAGCTAAAAATCACCAGTCTAGGGGAGCCTGGGTGGCTCAATCGGTGAAGCGTCTGCCCTCAGCTCAGGTCATGATCCCGGGGTCCTGGAATTGAGTCCTACATCGGGCTCCCTGCTCAGTGGGGAGCCTGCTTCTCCCTCTCCCTCTGTCCCTCCCCTTGCTCTCTCTGTCAAAAAAAAAAAAAAAAGAACATTTCTTTTTAAAATAAATAAACTATGAACCAGCTAAAGCAGGATTCTCTGCTTTTACTTTCTAGGAAATGAAAAATAAAGCCTAAGATTTCCCTATAATGGGCCATTTTATTTTTACTTGGCCAAATGCTCAGCAGGAGAAGCCGTAAGATATCATTTTTTAGGGGAAAAAAGTGCTCGCCGTCCCATGTGAGCCGTGGGCTCAGATCTCACAGGGTTTAGCATCTCTGTTCACGCTACCCTGCATCCTGCCCACCAACTATGTCAGAAGCCACCAGAGCGTATGTCCTTCCAATGGTGAAGGCCACATGGCACCCGAGAATCCATTACGGGGCACCAGCTCCTGCCACCAGACCTACCTAAGACCGGTGTGCGACAAACGCCATCATTACTCACCTGCGCTTAAAACCAGAGACGTGTGTTAAATAATCTCTTCATAGTAACGTGGGACAAGAGTGAAAATAAAAAAATAAAGAACATCATGTCACCAATCCTGGATTCAGGCGCACCAACCTGCACTCAAAGGCGACATGTACGGTGATTGATTTGAAAAGAAATCAGAAGGCATTATAAGAAGCCCATTGGTTTCATTAAAAGTCCATGAGTCACTTTAAAACTTCAGATGGATTTGAATAAGTCCCTTTTTAAAAACCGGCATTAATCTTGTACATTAAATTTTAGGACCTGCATTTTGAGATGGCATCGGGCCAACGTGCAATTCCCAGATAGGGCATTAAGGAGCATTTGTAATTGGATTTTATAATAGAGAAAAGGTGGAAAGAATATAGCAAATTGATACTTTTACTTTATAGCTTTGGGATTTAAGAAGAAAATGTGAGACAGGGCCCCACACGTCGCTAGAACAAAGAAAGGCAAGGTGAGTTTTGGAGCTAACAGGGAAAAATGCTTTGATTGCTTTTGAAACTGTGGGGACGTTTTAAAAGTTCAGAAAACAAACTTCTTGATACTGCATGACTGCGTTATTTGAAAGTAAAGATGGTGCAAGAAGGAGGTGAAGTCACAGAAAGTGCTAGGGTCTTCTATGAAGGTGGTCTGTGAGTGAAGGGCTTAGGTTTCATCCTGAGCCCAGGGACACCCCAATGCATGGATGGAAACTTTGGATACCCCTATACCCACACACATGGAAGTCACAATAAGGACCCATTTGAGAAAGCTGGGAACATAGTTTGAATGGCGTCCTCCAAAAATTCATGCCTACTTGGAGCGTCAAAATGCCACCTTATTTGGAAATGGGTCTTTGCAGATGTTATTCGTTAAGGATCTTGAGATGAAATCATCTTGGATTTAGGTGGGCCCTAAATACAATGACTGGTTTCTTTATAAAAAGAAGAAGAGGAGACAAAAAGACACAGAGAGGGATCCCTGGGTGGCGCAGCGGTTTAGCGCCTGCCTTTGGCCCAGGGCGCGATCCTGGAGACCCGGGATCGAATCCCACGTCGGGCTCCCGGTGCATGGAGCCGGCTTCTCCCTCTGCCTGTGTCTCTGCCTCTCTCTCTCTCTCTGTGACTGTCATAAATAAATAAATATATAAAATTAAAAAAAAAAAAAGACAGAGAATCCACGTGAAGATGGATGCAGAGACAGGAGGGACGTGGCCACCAGCCCAGTGACACCTGGAGTCCCAGACGCTGGAAGAGGCAGGAAGGACACTCCTCTGGAGCCTTGGGAGGGAGCATAGCCCTACCCCTTCTGCATCCCAGACTTCTGGTCTCAAGGACTGTGAAAAAAATATACTTCTGTTGTTTTAAGCCACCAAGTTTGTGGTAATTTGTCATGGCAGCTCTACAAACCCTACAAAACTGATACATTGAGATTTTAGGATCGTCTAAGAAACTTGGCCAGCCATTTGCAAAAAGTTGACACAGCCTTTGGAAAAATCATAATTATTTTCTTGTTTACTTGACACAGGCTTTGGAAAAAATCTTAATTATTTTCTTGTTTACCCCTGCAAAGAGCCATTACCGTCATTCTTTAAAATACCCCTACAAAGAGCCATAGAGAGAAAAATCTCTAGCGTAGAGATCTATTGTTTGGGTTAGTTTTTATAGCTATCAAAATTTGATAAAAAATATAAAGATATGCCAATTTCCAAATGTTTCTTTTTAAAAGCCTTAGGTTTCAATTCAAGATCAAGTGCATGCCACAAATATAAAATTGTCTCTCTTGAAGCTAAGCTACGTGTTATGAAGATAAATCCTGAACTCATGACACCAGCATAAGTAGATATTTCGAGGAAAATGGAACCTTTCAGTATCTGTGAAAAAGGAACAGCTGCCAAATGTAAGAAGTGGAAATAAATATGGTTTACATAAAATTAGGCATTCACAGATTTTGACAACCAGGAGTTCACCCATGCTGCAATAAAAAAAAAAAAAAAGATGTTCTAGTAAAATATATTCTCTCCTTTGTTAATTAGTTTCCACTTTGCAATTTGGAGTCAAACACAGTACAACAGGTAATCATCCAGAAGGTGATTAGTATCTGGTAGACCCTCGGAAGAGAAAAGGCAATATGAGCTATGACCCCAGCCCTCAGGGAGCTTCAAAGCTGGTTACGGGAGATAAAGATTATCCACAGGAAGAACCAAAGCCACATAAGCAGAGTGTGAGTCTCATGGTTTGAAGCCAGTTGAGGGGCAGGGAACATCAAGCCAGTGTGACCTTCTGTTCTCAGAGAGCGCAAGTGCCCGAAGGCAGGTGGTTCTCAGCCTGGTGGACACCTGTGTCCCTGCTCCTCCTCGTGAGGGGATGCTGAGCAGAACCTGGGAGGCCAAGGCACACTGCTCACACCCTACCGGGCACCATGCAGACCCTCGCATGAAAAGAACGTCGATCCCAGATGTCAATGGTGCTGAAGCAATAGTTCAGAAACACGGCATCGCTCATATCCCAGCGTCAGACGCCATGTCCTTCCTCAGCACATGAGATTAAGGGAAACAAGTCTATTCTAAGAATAATCAGAAATGAGGTATAATAAACTTGAGCGGAGGCATGAACGTCATGAAACGGAAGCCAACCTAGCAGCCTTCCGTGCTACGTATTTATCCACTGCACTCACCGCGTCGTAGGAGACTGTGCATTTT